>NC_050573.1:552314888-553639888 GCF_011100635.1 Trichosurus vulpecula | reverse complement strand
TTTTCAACTCTTCTTTGGTGCCTGTCACAAAACCTGGACAGGGAGATAGGGATTTTATTAGTAGAAGTATATCCTCTGCTAATGCAGGTTGGCATCTTCTCTGGAACCTATACTCTTTGTCATTGTTCAATAATTTAGTCTTGTCTGACTCTTCATGACCCTGTAGACTATACTATCCATGGAGTTTTCTTGCAAAGATACTGGAGTGGTTTTCCATTTCCTTCTCTGTGGAATTAAGATAAGCAGAAGTTAAGTGACTTGCCCAAGATCACACAGCTAGTGTCTAAGGCCAGATTTTAACTCAGATCCTCTTGACTTCAGGACCTTCACTAAGCTGCATAACCTGTAATCTTAGAGATGTATAAATACACTTGCCTGTGGTACAGGGGAGAGAGAGCAGGAGTTGTTAGAGGACCTAAGTTTGAAACTCAGCTTTGCCACTTAGTACCTGTAGGTAAATCTTATAACCTCCCTGGGCCTCAGTTTCTAAAATGAGGATAGTCTCTAAATAACCTTCCAACTCTGTGATCCTTCTTAAAAATTCATGGTCTGTTGCTTTTTGTTTTTACCCCCTTGGGGGCAGGGGGAGATGAGAGGAAGAGAAAATAAATGCTTATTAATTGAGAAAATCATTTAAAAGTTTAATGGTCTATATTTAGTACTATATTCCAAATGACAGTATGGAGCTTCTTCAGTGTGAGAGACCCCCAACACCAAAGCTACAGCCCCTTACTTTTCCCATTGTGTGCCTGTTATGTACAGCTCCCTCCCATCTTTCTTGTTTTCCCCAGAGAAGAAAGTACCCTCCCTAAGCAGGAAGGATACTTGGGGATTGGGAAGAAGTCCTCCTATTCAGAATCAAAAATTCAGAAAATTTGAGACCTCAGCAGCTATCTAGTTGAACACATGCCCCAAAGATATTCCATACTCCCTTCTCTTCCCCCACCCAACCCCTAAGGAGCAGTAATGGATGACTGTGCTAGATTTGTGACCATGTGGCATAGAGCAAGAAGATGAGAGATCCCAGCTGTGGAAACGCTGGCAACTGTGACTTTGGACTGATGAGGATTGCCTGGGGCCAGCAAAACCAATAACTGGGAGAGACCTCATGGAATATGGGGAGACATAAAAACCTTTAGCCAGAGCAGAGTGCCTGAGGCCAGCTGAGCTGAGAGCTAGTACAGATAGGTTGTGGACCAGTCACGCCAGGAATAGGAACTTGGAAAGTTGATCCAAGACTCAGAATGGCCTTTTCAGTAAAATCTTTAGCCCTGGGATCCATCCAATACAAGGTGGGGAGAGGGCAAGAAAAGGGAGAGATGGAGAGAGAGAAGAAGGGGAGAGGAGGGAGAGCCGGGAGGGAGAGAGAAAGGGAAGAAGGGAAGAGGAGGAAGAAAAGTGAGAGAGGATGAGGGATAAGGCAGGAAGGAGAGGGGGAAGGGGGGCAGGAAGGAGGGAGAGAAGAACAAGAACAAGAAAGAAGAGGAGGAAGAGAAGAAGAAGAAGAAGAAGAAGAAGAAGAAGAAGAAGAAGAAGAAGAAGAAGAAGAAGAAGAAGAAGAAGAAGAAGAAGAAACAATTTATGCAAGAACGTGGGTATTAGGGTTTTGTTGCTTCTTATTCCTTTCTGTCCTAATTAAATGTTTTAGTATTTCAATGCTATTTCTTCTCTGGCTCTATTGGCATGGTGAGTCACTGAATACTTAGACTGGAGTTAACCTCAAAAGTTTCCATTTTTTTTATTTATTTGGGGTAAGTGAATCAGATAGATGAGTTAACGTTAAAAGTTTCCATGAATTAAATCTGAGTCTTTTAGGATCCAGAGGTGATGGGAACCATGGACAAGCACTGTTTGCATAAATTCCATTTGTGTCTGCTCCTCTTTATTTTATATTATATATTGGAAAAAATAGCCTCAAATTCACTCCGGCCTTTAAGTCTCATCAACACCAAAACAATTTCAAATGGGTGCTTGGTAAAGTGGCTATCGTTCATTAAATTTGCCTCATCATTTCATATTACATATTTCTCTAAGATTTTTGAATACCATGGAAGCACAGATTAAAACATATTTGTCAGTGCTAATAAAAGTCACTAAAATATTGTAATAAGTTTTGCTTCCTTTGAGCATATTTTTTATGTTTTTCCACTCCTTTGGAATTTTCTTTATTGCCTATCATATTTTAAAATAACCTTGGCAAAAGATCCACCCCTCTCTATATTCCCACTCACTCCCTCTATTCTATTTTCTATTTCCTCCTCACCTCCAAAAAAAAATCTATCAGACCACAAAGACTTTTCCATCTCATAAAATTTTCCATCTTTTCCAATGTCAAAGCCATGGTGGATTGGGCAGGCTCAAGCATCAGCAGCCTGAATCAGTGTAATACCCAAGGGGTGAGAGGTATTTTTTTCCATTTTTATTAACATTCTGACTTTTGTGGTTTCTTAAGGTCCTGGCCTGTGTTAATTTCTAAAACAGCCATGGAGTTGGTGTCCATTCCGATTTTCCAGTTAAGTTGTGGAGGACCTATTGAGGATAAAATGTATTTGTGACTGCTCAATGATTCCAGCTCACTGAAGGATTTAGAAGCCACACACACACACACACACACGCACACACACACTTCTATTTTTAACTGGATATCATGCTATGTACAACTGGAACAGGCTCTTGAGAGGTAATTGTTAAATTTTCAATATGAATATTTACATACCAAAAATTGATAAATGCTACCAATCAGGGCTTGTTTTGTTGTTTCATTGATTGTCTAGATGTAAGAAAATGGTAGAGAAAATGTTAATAATGCAGATTAAATTTAAAAATGTGCTGTGTGTACTCCTCCCATCTTCCACAGAGAGCTGGTTGTTAACTATTTACTGGCATGCCACAGGCTAATTTGATCACCTGTCTATCCTAAGAAGAGTGTTTGCTGTTCTTAAGTGTGTGTATATATGTACACATATGTACATGTATATATGTATGTGTATTTATATGTATGTGTACGTACATATGTGTACGTATGTGTGTATGTATGTATACACGTGTATATGTATATATATTCCCTCTAGATTTAGTCATTTTCAACCCTCAGTGGCCAACAATAATTTCTTTTCATCCAGCTTTTTCTACGTTCTTTAGAGGAGAAAACAAAATAAGCATTTGAGATCTCAGAGTCATTTGTCAACTCAGGTACCACCTCTTGAAAGGAGACCTTTCCAGGTTCCCCCTGGTCATTAGTGAGCTATGGCTACCCTCTCCTTCCGAATAACACTGCATTTACTTTCAGTGTAGTTTGTGTCTGTGGGTTTCTGCAGTGGAAGATAAACCCCTTAAGGGAAGCAGAACTCATTTCTCTCTGTGTCTCATTCATATGGTAGCTACACAACACATAAATAAATAAATACATATACATTTGTATATAATATATATATATATAGAGAGAGAGAGAATTGAACTCTATTTAATGAGGCTTTTTTCTAAACTAGAAGAAATTATACTATCTCAAATTTTTATAATTCTTTTCATGTATTAGACTCTCACAACCGTGTGAGGTAGATGATAATATTAGCCCCATTTTATATACATTTACCTACGTACGGCCTATGAGCAAATATATAACCCAAATTTTATAATAAGTGACTATAAACACCCCATAAAAGAAAAAGAAAAAATTCAGACTTCTTCCATGGTCTGACCCCATTTGGGGTTTTTTTGGAAAAGGTACTGGAGTGGTTTACCAATTCTTTCTCCCCCTCATTTTACAAATGTGGAAAATGAGGAAACAGGATTAAGTGATTTGCCCAGGGTCACATGGCCAGTAAGAGTCTGAGGCCATACTTGAACTCAGGAAAATGAGTCTTTCTGACAGCAGGCCTGGCACTCTATCTACGGCCCCTCCTAGCTGCCTGTGTAAGGAACACACCCAGAGCAATGATTACAAATTATCTTATCTCAGGAAAGTGCTATAATCCACCCCTGGGACAAACAACACCATAAAATGCACCCTAAGTTTGTGGAGGGTGGAGATATTGCATGGGGTGGTGGCAACTCTAGAACATTGGTATGAAGCTGTTGCTGGGAAGTTTACCAGGCCCAAGATGGGAGAGCTGGTTAGGGCAGCAGGCCAAGCAAGCGCTCTTCTCAGTCTGACGTGATTCAGGCTGGTATAGCGTGGCTCACAGGACTTCAGTTGAATCTTAGCTCATGCTTTCTACCTGTGTGACCCGAAGCAAATCACAACCTCTCTGGGCTGCAATTCATTCTCTTGTATACATGTAAAGGGGTTGGACTCAACAACTTCTAAGATCTCTTCCGGTTCTAAATGTGTGAGCTTAGGATCTTGTAGCTTCCTATTTTAATGAGTTATCCTGCAAAATAAGTACTAGATTTTATAGATTTTTATGCTTTTGAAGAAGGCACAGATAGGTGGTTCAGTGGATAGAGTGCCAGGCTTGGAGTGAAGGAGACGAGTTCAAATGTGACCCTGGGCAAGTCACTTAACCCTTCTTGCCTCAGTTTCCTCATCTGTAAAAGGAGCTGGAGAAGGAAATGGCAAACTACTCCAGAATCTTTACCAAGAAAGCTCCAAATGGGTCATGAAGAGTCAGACATAACTACACAACAACAATGCCTTTGAAGGACTAGGGTCTTTTGTCCTGCCTTAATTATGGCCCTGGGAGGACCATGTTAATGAAATTCTAAACTTGGTTTTTTAACATTTTTACTACAGTGTATTTCCTCAAAGAATGTTACTCTGCACTGCCACCTCACTCGGGAATACTCAAGTCTGGAGAATTTCCTCAACCCTTCTTCCCCACTCTACTTTCTGACCCTCTTCCATTCTTCTAGCTTCTGGGTGGGGTTTGAATTTCTCATCCTCCCCCAGGGTGACAGCTTCTCCTGAGGGGCCATGATCAAGTCCCCCCAGTCCTGATCGCTCAGCAACACTCTAAAAATAACCCTCCCATGGGAACCCGCAGCTCTCAGTGAGGCTGCTGAAGCCTGGATTAGGAGACAGAGGAGACCGTGATAGGCCATCACTCCTGCCTGGCTTGAACTGCTGCCATGCCATAGGCTGAATAACAAGTTTGGTCTTACATATACAGCTCTCTTCTGTAATTGCTCCAAAAGCCAAGAGGGAAGAGGGTCCGTTCAGAGCAATGTTCTCCCAAAACAAGTAATGATGTAGTTGTCCTTCAAATTCATTAGGTACTCTAGACATACGAGAGGTCATATGGCACAATGGATAGAGAACCACTCTTAGAAATCGATGGACCTGGGGCAGGTTGGTGGCTCAGTGAGTGGAGCACTGGCCCTGGAATCAGGAGGACCTGAGTTCAAATCCAGCCCCAGTCACTTGACACATAAAAGGATTTGTTCTGTGAAAGTTGGACTCAGTCAAAAGGCCGCACCCAAGGACCTAGAGGGCCACATGTGGCCGTGAGGCTGTAGCTTCCTCACCCCTGGACTTGCCCATGGTCACACAGCTAGTAAGTGTCTGAGGTTAGATTTGAACTCCAGTCTTCCTGACTCCAAGCCTGGCATCCTATCTATGGCACTACCTAGCTCTCAGGCTAATAGTTACGAGTTTAGCTGAGGAACCCAGGAGGATAGAAAAAAAAGGGACTATTCACCTGTCACTTTACCAGTCACCCTACTTACTTGAGTTTAATCAGTCATTCAAAAAATGATTACTAAACATCAAAGGTGTCCAGAGCTCTGTACCAGCCACCATGGGAAATACCAATAGTATAAGTTACTGTTTACTGGGTAAAAGGATCACAATCATGGAAACATCGCAGTACAAGAGAAGGGAGTATGAGACAAGGCTCACCTGAGAAGCAGAGAGAACAGGGTCTGAAGGAGATTGGAGGAGAGAGAGAGCAGTGTGGGCTGGACTGACCAACGGGTGGGGTTCAAGCTGGGCCTTGGAGGATGCTGGAGCTGGAGAGCCTGTCACATAGCGGATAGAGGAAGCAAAATCTGGAAAACCCAAGGCATTTTGGGAGATGGTGAGTGGATGAGACTGCCAAGAGCAGAGGACACTTAAGGAGCCTAGGCTATGGCTGGCACTCCTTCTGTTGTGCCCTGAGCTCTCATGAAGATGAGGATGAGACCACAGTGATGATGATGATGGTGGTGGTGGTGGTGATGAAGAGGTTGAGGATGAGGACAAAACCAGTAAGGATAGAGGCAGCTGGGCACGGTGAATCCATCCATTGATCGATGAATAAACATTTCTTAATGGCTCATTGTATGTCGGGCACTGTGCTAAACATTAGGGATGCAAAAATAGGTAAAGGACTGTCCCTGCCCTCAAGGAGCTTACAATCTAACAGACATAGAGCTGAACTCAAAGCCTGGGAGATATGAGTCCAAGTCCCAGCTCTGACGTGTCTTAGCTGTGTGTGTTGGTAAGCAAAATGGCCTTTGTTTTCTTTGAGTAATTCAGTGTATTTCATTGAGCCTTGCTAGGTGCTGGGCCCCAGGCCCAGAGCCCTATTAGGTGTGGAACCTATGTGGGTGAGGATTGGTGACTGGGGTGGGGCCCAAGATGGGGCTGGCTAAGGGGAGGTGTTAACTCCAGAGCCATGCCCTATTGGGTGTTAACCTAATCTACATGGATGTGAACCTCCCAGGGTCCTAAGGGGAGGGGCCAACTTAAGAACCAATCACCAGAGCCTGGGCTCTGGTCGTTCAGATGACACTTGATGATGTCAAAAACTCTATAAGAGGAGAGAAGACAGCTTGAAGATCCCTTTTCTGTTGGAGCTCTTTGTGGCATCAGTGGTGGCAAGTGTGACTCTGCGCCAGTCCTTGTTCTGAGCTCCCGGGCTGAACCTAGATGTTGGTAACTATGAATTGTATTGGGTCTGTCTGTTGATGTTTGTAATTTTTTTGTATTTTATTCTGAAGTTCAGGGTGCTGGCTTTTTCCCCTGAACTAAGTGAATGCTGTCTGTATGCTGAATTAGAATAAGCTTGTCAACCCCTTCACCTTGCTTTCCTTATTAAGGCAGATCAAAAGAAACTGTGCTTTCCCAGCGTGCCGGCAGCTTTCTGGGTGCTGGCTGTGGGTGGATCTCACACCCCCACAGAAGCTGCTAGCCGGATTGTTGAAACACTGTGTGAACCCTGGCAGTTCATAGAGCGCCTAGCGTAGTGTCTGGCACACAGTAAGCACTGTATAAAGGCACATTCCCTCCTTTCTTCCCTACTTCAGTTAGCCTTTGGGGCTCCTAGGCAGCTCTCTGAGATGATCAGTTGCAGAGAAAGTGCTGGCCTGCACTGGTGGAAGATGTTTCCTCAGCCAGAGTTCCCTGAACTAATGAAAGCACATCTCCGTCAGTAATAGGAAGGATAAATAGTCATTAATTAATGTTTAATATTTAATAGCCATTTGATCACAGGTAGTATATATGGTGCTTTTAGCAGCAACCTTGTGAGGCAGAGCGCCGACCACGGAGGGTCCATTTCTCTGTAATTTCTAATTTATCTTAATTGAGTAAATTATTCTGGGTTGGAATCGATCTGTTTCACAGGACCCTAGAATTATAGCTAAAAGGGACCTTAGAGACCGCCCAGGTCAACCTCCTCCTTCTACAAAAACAGGTGAAGACAGGTGAAATGATAATAATAAGTGTAATAGGTAGAGTTTGTGTAGTGCTTTAAGGTTTCCAAAGCACTTTACAAATATTATTTTATCTATTCATCACAACAACCTTGGGAGTTAGGTGCTTTGATTATCACCCCCATTTTACAGATGAGGAAACTGAGGCAAACAGCGATTAAGTGACTTGTCTAGTCATACAGCGAGGAAGTGTCTGAGGCTAGATTTGAACTGTGGTCTTGCTGAATCCAGGACCGGTGCTCCATCTACCGACCACTTAGCTGGTCACACAGGTAGTAAATGACGGTCAGAATTTGAAACTGGGTCCTAGGACTCTAAATCTAATATTCTTTAAGGAGAGATAAAAGTCTCATCTATCTTGAGCACTCGGCACCGCTCCCTCACCATCAGGAGACAAGGAGAAAGTAAACACAAATGACTCTGAGGGCCGGCTCAGCCTCCGCTGGGACATCCAGCATTCAGCCTCCATGATCCCACCATTCAAGGGACTGCTGGAGTCCAGGACTAGAGCCAGAAGGAACCTTAGGGACCATCTAGGCCTGCCCAGTCTCTACTGGTGCCAACGTGATCAAGGAGAAGCAAGGCGCAAAGCAAAGAGAAAGCATTTTACACAGTGGGGCTCACAGCAATAACTGCAACTCACCCTTACAGAGCGCTTTATAGGGTGATCCCCTCAAGACAGCACAAGGAGTCGGTGGTACAAATACTGTTATTCCCAATTTACACATGAAGAAACCTATTCTGAGAAGAATGATTTACCCAAGGTCACACAGCAAGTAAAAATCAGAGACAGGAAAGAAATAGGCATATATTAAGTGCCTTCTATGTGGCAGGTACTGAGCCAAGCCCTTGACAAATATTATCACAACACAACAACAACCTTGGGAGGAAAGTGCTTTATTATCTCATTTTACAATTGAGGAAACTGAGGCAAACAGAGGATAAGTGACTTGCCCAAGGTGTGTCCAAGGCCAGATTTGCATTCGGGTCTTTCCAGCACCAGACTGGGTGCTCTATCCACCTCCCCTCCAGGTGACAGAATTCAAAATGCCAGTTCCCTAACATTCTTTCCACTCTAGGAGGACACAGCGACACAGCTGGGGGGAGCAGGGGGAGTCACTACAATAACAGAACAGAGGGAGGCTTCGTCCGCAGTGAGAAAGCCATATGTTTATTTGACAAGGATGACACGAGTGAGTATTGCTAATGGGCTACCGGTGGTACGGCGTAAGCCATCTTGGGACTTCTCTAGTTCATAAATTTGAAAGGAATTAGACTATCAGATAATAAAGGTAGGAAAAAACTCCCACCACCCACCGGGGTCTTTGTCTATAACTCAGGAAAAGTAGAGCTGCTGTCCGGGGAGAGGTCATCTGAAGAGCAAATTGAATAAAGATGTTCATTTAAAGGGGAGAATTTATGATTCTATTAGCGAGGAGTCCTGCGTTCATATAACATAGCACTCTGAGAAAAGGCAATTATCATCTTTCAAGACTCAACAAGGTTTTGTTCTCCTGTGGGGAGCTTCCCGGGGCCTTTGGCAGGTCCTAAGAGCTTGTCCGGAGGAAGGGCAGTATGTTGGGCAGCCCAGCTGTGGGGGAGGATTAGCTTGACAGGGCGCTGAGTGAGGGTTCAGGGATTTTCCTAGAGTTGCAATCTCTCCACAAGGAGAGCAAGGGAAGACTCCAGAAGAAAAGCCAGCGAGAGCCAGCTGACCGGACTTTCAACCAGTCCTCAAAATGAAATTAGGTAGAGAGATAGAGTTAGATATTTACCGACAACTAGCATTTATAGAGAACTTTAAGGTTGGCAAAATGCTTTGCGAATGTCATCTCATTTGGTCCTCACAAGGAGCCCGTGATGTAGGTGCTATTATTATCCACATTTGACAGAGAGGGAAACTGAAACACAGAGAGATTAAGTGACTGGCCCAGGGTCACACGGCCAATGAGTATCTGAGGCAAGATTTGAACTCGGGTATCTATATCTCCAAGTCCTACACACTATCCCTTGTGATGCCCAGCTGCTCTTACTATGTGCCAGGCACTGCGCTAAGTGCCGGGGATACAAAAAGAGGCAAAAGACAGTCCCTGCCTTCACAGAGTTTCCATTCTAATGATGAAAGACGATGTAAAAAGAAGGTCCTCAAAATGGAAAGAAAGGAAAAGGAAAATGGAGGTGTGATGAAGAGACCGCGGAGTGAAGGCCTGGGCTCTGGGAAGATAAAGTGAATGCTGACCTATCTGTGTCGGTAAGCAAAATGGGCTCTTAGCACTTAGTTCAACCAAGTGCCCTTGAAGAATTTGGCTTTTGTTTCCTTTGAGTAATTCAGTGTATTTCTTTGAGTCTTACTAGGTGCTAAGCCCCAGGCCCAAACCCCTATTAGGTGTAAAACCTATGTGGGTGTGGATTGGTAACTGGGGTGGGGCCCAAGGTGGGGATAACTGAGGGGAGGTGCTAACTCCAGAGCCAATCATAGCAGCCTAAGTTCTGGTCATTCAGATGAGGTTTGATGACTTCTGAAATCCTACAAGAAGAGAAGACAGAGCCATTTGCGCAGGGCTCTCACTCTTGGTGGTGTATGGAGACTCCTGGGCAGCTATAGCTAAGAAGCCCTCCAGCTCATAAACCCAGATGCTGAGACTTTGTTGAACTCTGGTAACTATGTATTGGGATTTGAATCAGACAAGGTCTGTCTGTCGATACTTTGTTTGTATTTTGCTCTGAAGTTCAGGATGCTGGTTTTTTCCCCTGAACTAAGTGAACGATATTTGTATGCTGAATTAAAGCAAGCTTGTCAACCCCTTAACATTGTTTTCCTTAGCAAAGCAGATCAAAAGAACCTGTGCTTTTGCAGCGTGTTGGCAGCATGCTTGTTGTTGGGCTGGTGTTGGTCTTTTACCCCCACAACAGCTGCTAGCCAGATTGTTGAAACACTATCAGAGCCAGGGAACCAAGGCTTAGAGTTTAAACTTCAGAAGAGAAGAGGAGGGGAAGATGACCAAAGAGCTGGGGAATGACGAGGGGTCGGAGATTGGCGTGGATGCCTGGGCTGGGGATAAACCTATGACTTCATTGGATAGGAGGCTTGTAATAAAAAAAAATCCCTTTCCCAACACATATCATTACCTACTCTGCAACACATACCCTTAGAGTGTTGCTGAGGCTCGTGAGGGGTCAAGTGACTCGGCCAGGGTCACACAGATATAACGCATCAGATATGGGACTTGAATCTAGGTTTTTCTGTCCCCGAGGTCAAGTCACCATGGCATTGTACCATCCTGTCCTTTTTTTCCTCCCTCTGAGAAATGTGTAACAAAATTAAAATAGTAACTCGCATCCACACAGCACTTTACAGTTTACAAAGCATCCGCTTTACAACAACCCTGCAAGGCAGGTAGTACAGGTATGATTGCCTCCATTTTATTGATGAAAAAATTGAGGCCCAAGAAATGAATTGAGTAGCCCATGGTCATACAGCTAGCTAGCAGAGGAACCAGGCTTCAAATCAAGATTTCTTAATTCCCTCCCCTTACTATCCAAGCAAAAAATGTTAACCAAAACAGTCAAGGTGTGTGCATAGTGGATAGAGTATTTGACCTATAGTCAGGATAACCTGAGTTCAAATCTGGCTTCAGACACTTACTAGCTGGGTGAGTCACTTAACCTCTGTCTACCTTCATTTTCTCATCTGTAAAATGGGCATCATAATGGCCCCACCATCCAAAGGTTATTGGGAGCATAAAATATTTGTGAGGCATTTTGCAAACCTTAAAGCCCTGCATAAATGCTAGCTATCATTGCTCTTTTTAGCCACAAGGATTCAAAGGAATTATGCCAATCCAGGCATATATTAGAGCCTAATTGGATTATTATTTATATATTCATATGTGTATGGAGCCTTGGGGCATCTAGGTGACACAGTGGATAGATTGCTGGGCCTGGAGCCATCTTTGTGAGTTCAAATCTGGCCAAAGACAATTACTTAGCTGCGTGACCCTGGGCAAGTCACTTAAGCCTGTTTGCCTCAGTTCCTCACCTGTAAAATGAGTTGGAGAAGGAAATGGCAAACTGCTCCAGTATCTTTGTCATGAAAACCCCAAATGGGGTAGTGAAGAGTCAGACACGACTGAAATGATTTAGGTTTACCTTAGTTGAGTACTTTTATAAAGGACACTTAAGTAGCTTGAGGATTCCCTAGTTAAAAAATAAGCAAAGGGAATTAAGCCCTGGCACAGGTGTTCTTAACCTGGGGCCCATGGCCCCCAGTTCTGGGCATAGATTTCAGGAGATCTGTAACTTGAATAGGAAAAGAAGATGACATCTTTATTTTTACTGCTCTTTGGTTTCCTTTGTAATCTGGTGCATTTTACTGATGCACTTAAGAACATCGTTCTGAGAAGGGTCCCTAGGCTTCACCAGGCTGCCTAAGGGGTCCAAGACATATAAGACAATGGCAATCCCCTGTCCTTGAGGCTCTAGGGCACTTGGGCTCATCTTCAGGCTGAGCAGATCTCACTAGTTCCTTGGTTTCATCTATGAGGCAGCCTATCCCAGGAGCCAGACAAGCTGTCACCCAGGAGCATCTGCACTGCCTGCTTTAACACACAAGGGCTTTCTGTGTCCTTTTGCTACTTTGGTTTTGACAGCAACACATTGGGGTAGAGCAAGTTCATTGATTGAGGAGCAAATGTCTCTTTCCACAGACTCCCACTTAGGTCAGAGGAAATGGCAAAATGTAGAGTTGGAACTAGGGATGGGAGATCAGAGTTTTGTCTCAAGGCAGCACCCTTCTGGCAGCACTTCCTTCCCTGCTGGTCTTCTTCCCGCACCCTCATGGTGGAGCTAGGTGGGGAACAACAATGACCTGACCCAGAGACCCTTCCTCCACCTTACAGAAGTCACACTTCTCTTCCCAAAGCAATTCCAAGTGGACCTACCTCTCCCCCACCCACTTCCTACTGCTGTTCCTGGCTCCACATACAGAAATTGATAGTTATGACTCTGGCATTACAAACAAGGTTTGAGGCAAAGACTCCATAATCAAAGTGGGAATGAAACATCCTAGGAGCCAAGTTAAGGCTGACCTAGTAACTCAGCTTAAGGTGAGGGATATGGTAGATGGATGTTGATAGACTCTGAATGGGAACCAGAAAGAGACTTGGGACAAATGCATATGGAATAACTATATTTTCCAGCTCCTTGCTCCCCCACCATCACTCCAGGAAGACTGTGCATTAGTCCAGGAAAAAAATATCCGTTAGTCACTCGATAGGACTGTACCTTGCAGCTAGCAAGAGTGAAATTATATCCACAGTAAACTATAAAATCTGGCTCAAGAATCCCGACAGAAGATAGGTGAAAAGCATAAAGTAATGAATCTTCCAAATGTATGATCGTGGCTTATCATTGGTTATGCTGCATGCTCCAGAATTAATTGCTTTAAGCTCACTGACTAGAGATATGATCTTTAATGCTTTGGTCAAGGGATTAGTGGCTGGAATGAATGTGAAAGTGATGGGTAGAGGAGGAAGTGACCTGGACACTGGGGAAATGAGGAAATAAACCCCATTCATGGAAAGAGATTGAAGAAGAGATTGGCAAATCCTTGGTGGTAACTACACACAATTTGTAGTGGACAGGGATTGTTGCATTTTTGTCTGTTGTATCTCTAGGACCTAATGCTGTGCCTAGAACGGAGTTGGTGCTCAATAAATGTTGTGAACTGGTTAATTTACCTAAAATATTACTCTTCCCAATCATACTAATCACACAGCCTTACTAGCAAAATGTCTTTCCTGAATACAAAGAGCAAAAAAGCCATCTACTGCATCTACTACTCTGCTTTAAAAGGGGCACTGGTACAAGGCAGTCACCAACAGGACGTGTCATCTGAGTGGCAGGTGGCCCTAGACTGCTAAAATCAATCAGAAAAGTCTAGAGGGAGGAAAATGAGAAAAGGGAAAGAAAGAATGATGGAGGGAGACCATCAAGACCTGGGCTCTTGAGGAGGCAAGTATTCCTATCCTCCCTCCATAGAAATGTTCCTAAAATAAAAATGATGGCCAACCAACCAAAAGTCCCATCAGAGCTTTTAGGCTCAAAACCTAAAATGGTAAGAAATATATACCTTTTGATTCTACCCTTTCCTAGGACAATTCAAAACACAATCTCTAGTCCCTAGATTAATGGCTTAGCCAGAAAGTCAAGACTTTAGGCAATCTCAACTGAGGATGTAGGCCATAAATCTGGATGTCAGCTCACCAAGCTGGTCAAATGTCTCCCCTTTTGTATATTGAGTGAGGGACCTTGATCAATGGTCACCTGATATGTTTTGAAGGTTGTCTTCCCCAACCTGTGGGTGGAAATGGGGACAATACAATCCATGGAGAAATTATAGGCTTGGAATTCATGCCCTTCTAGAACATAGAAGTCCTACTGTTGTTTTGTCCCCTGTTCCAGATTATATGAATGGGGTTGTTTTAATTAGATAGGAATGACTGCCCAGGTGAAAGGATCTCCTAAAGAGAAGACTCAGGAGGACATGACAGCCATCTTTGAGTAATGGAAGAGTTGTTATTCAGGTAGGTGGCCAATAGGGTTGAGTGACTTGCCCAGGGTCACACAGTTAGCAAGTGTCTGAGGCCAGATCTGAACTCAGGAAGACAAGTCTTCCTAATTACAGACCCAGCACTCTAACCACTGGGCCACCTGGCTGCCCAAGTGGGGTGCTATGATCCTCCAAATCTAAATCCAGGTTGGGGTAATGGTGTGGTAGGTCCAAAGACAGCTTCCCAGTTTTATCTTCCCCAGAATGTGGCATAGTATTCTGCATACAGTAAGCGCTTTACAAATGTTTATTGCTGTTCTTGAACAGATAACCTCCATAGTGTTTGGAACCACTAAAGATTTTTGAGCACAGGCATGACATGAGCAGATCTCAAGGGACAATTCTTAGAGCCAGAAGGGACAGTTTTCAGGCCTCAGTTTCCATAGGCATGGACGTATTGTCATTGTGGCATCCAACATGTCTGGAGAGTTGAGTTGTCTCAATCTGTAAGAAATGGTTCAGCAAACGGCCCTAAAAAGAAGAATTTAAACTTCGGGCTCAGCTGATGGCTACAAAAGAAAGTAAGTGTTCCCATTCAAATATTCAGCGATTTCTATTAACTTTAACATAATTCATCTGGGAAGTGCCTTTCACCGGCCCCCAAACTGCTGAACTTGCAAACTATTTTCTCTTTTGCAAATTGGCTGCAGAAGGACCTAAAGCATTTTTTTTTAATCCTCATTCACCCTTTGTGAGACCATTCTGGACGTTTCTCCATCTTGCAGGAATTCCTGCAGTCTGATGCTAAAGGAGCTAAAGGAGAATCCCAGCCATCCAAGGAGCTGAAAACCCACGCTACGGCACTGGCTGCCACCTGATCTCCATCTGAACACCCAGTGTATTAGAAATATTATCTGCCGTGCTACATAAATGACCCTGAAGCCAAAGCACTGGCTCACCTGCTCATCTCAGCCTTGGGTGAATCTTTAGTGGAAAGAAGTGATTGGGAATCCTGCTTTTCATAGGCCTAGTGGCAGTCAGTGGCATAGTAGATTGTGTGCTGGACTTTGAGGCAGGAAGACCTGGGTTCAAATCCTATTTTCAGATCCTTGCTACCTTGTGACCACAGGCAAGTCACTGCCTCTCGGCCTCAGTTTCTTCAACTGTAAAATAAGGAGGATAATAGTACCTACCTTACAGGGTTCTTGGGAGGATCTAAATAAGATGTCTTACAAACCTTACATGAACGGAATGAAGGAAACAAATTTATCAGGCACCTATTATGTGCTAAGTGCTTGACAAGTATTATGTCATTTGATCCCTACAACGACCACAGGAGATGGGAACTAAAAATATTTCCATTTTACAACTGAGGAAACTGAGGTATACCAAAGTTAAGTGACCTGCCCAGGGTCACACAGCTAGTACATGTCTGAGGTCAGATTTGAACTCAAGCCTTCCTGATTCCAGGCCCAGCACTCTGTCCAATGTGCCAGCTAGCTGCATAAATTCTAGCTCTTCTTACGGTTATTATCTAATGTGACAGACTGTAAGAATGAGCAGTAGGTCAGAGTGCTGCCACAGCACAAAAGCATGCTGGTGCAAGGTTGGGCCTATTTGATTTGTATATGAAAAGCAGCTTTGCTGTGGCGCTTAGTTTCCTTTCTATTCTTCCCTTTATCCACCTATCCCCACCCTAATAGTCTCCATGAGAAAGTGGTAGGAAGTTTAGAATCGAAAATTTGGACGTCCTGAACCCAATAACCTTTGGCAGTTGTTGGGAAAGTAGCGTCTAAATGGATGATGAGCCTTCGGAGATTGAAGTCGGGAAATAAAAGGATTGCCCACCCTATATTAAGAGCGAGGTCCGGTCCGTCATGGAGCAGTGAACCCCGTGACAATGAATTTCGGGTCAGAGGACAAACTTGAACCTGAGGGCATGAGCAATGTAAGCCTACCCAAGCCTGATGCCTGGGGCAAAGAGTCTTCTTTTAGAGAAGAGAGGCCTTTTAGCCAAAGGCCTGAAATGAACAAGAAAGTCATTCTTCATTGCTTATGAGAAAAAGCTGGAAAGGTATTTCTCTACCCCATCCCCTTTGGGAAAGGATTTTCTGGTCCATACCTAGAGCTGCTACTTTTCTAAAAGAACTGCAAATCAGCCTTGGGATTTTAAGCCAATAGAGCATAGCAGAGCCTACTCTTCATGTAAGGAACAGATAAGATTACAGCTGAAGCCAGAAACTGAAAGCAGAAAAAATGGAGCCATGCCTAGCAATGGCCAGTAGAGATGGCTTCTCCAGTGGGACATGCCCAGCAGAGGACAGTCGAAGCCCTTGGGAAACAGACCCTCACAGGAGCAGATGTTGCAGTGTTGGAGGTATCAATTGCCCCTCCATGTGTGTTCTTTGCATGTGTCGATTCTTCCCACTGATGGTACATGTACTGGTGGAAGACCACTCCCCAGGGGTGTGGGACCAAAGGTTTGTAGCTACTTTTCTTACTATGCAATTTCGTGGAAATGCCTTTGCTTTAAATTAATTGTATCCTTTGGCTATTAAAAAAAAAACACATCAGCAGAAGCTGGTAAGCTATGATTTCAGACCCACAAAGAACCTTGAACCTTGATGGAATCTGGTCTGGGGGACCCACCTTACGAGTTAGGGGTTACCTCCAGGGACTGCTTTGGAAAAACCCAAATTACACAACCTAGAAAGTAAAGAAACAATTCAGGGAATGGGGCTCTCTTCAAAAGCTACAGTCTCTGCCTTCCTGAGGGTAATCTGAAGAGCTACTGAGTATTCCATCAGTTTGTGTGCAAGGTTTGTGTTTGACAGATGTATCTGGAAGCCTCGGGGACTGCTTAAGGCTATGTCTGTCAAGTAACAAGTTTCTTAAACTGTGGGAGAAGAAGTGAGCTGGAAAAGCCAACTTTCCCCAAAGCTGGCTGTTTCCATTTCAGAAAACTGGTTCCTCTCCTTCTTTGGAGGAGGTCATAATGCCCAAGGTGGGTTCCCTGAACTTAGTGACATTTGGGTGTTTTGTCTGAATTCCCCATTGGAACAGGATAACAAATTTCTCTTTAGGGTTCCCTTCCTCCCCCACCTTCCCACACAGCCTCACAAAGACTCCAGGTCCCAAGGGGAAAAAGAAAGACATTCTGGGAAGGATGACTAAGTGAATCATCCTTTTTTCAATATGGAATCATCCCTCACTGCTTCCCCCTCCCTCCTCTGCCCTATTACTAAAATGCAACTTCTCTCCTGTAATAAATGGCCAGGACAGACCACCAAGGGGAGAAAACTGATGAAAGCCGCATGCAAGTCTTTGGAAATGAGACCTCAAGAGGAATAGCTATTAGCGAGCTCTAGAGATTTTTTCCCAACCACACTATAAAAATGAACCAGAGAAAAGATGCCAAAGAAGCAGATCTGGATTCAAATCCAACATGGGATGTTGACTGACCCTATGACCTTGGGTAACTGATTTCACCTCTCTCAGCAGCTTCACTTTCCTTATCTGCAAAATGAGATGGTTGGACAAAATGGCTTCTAAGTTCCTTTCTAGCATCAGAGCTGGTTGTAAGTGTATAAATGAACAGAAAGATGATTTGATCATGTGGCAAGAATGAGGGATGACCAGTGTTCCCCTATGTACTTCGCTGATATCCTCACAATGCCAAGAGAAAGTGAGAAAAGTCCCCAGTCCGCTGGGTGGACCTCCAGTGGCAAACATATGGGAGGACTTGGACAAGAGTCAAGTAGGATGTGTAGGAATAGAAGGGTTGGTGAGATCATGGAAGAAGGGAAGAGGATAAGCATGTATATAACACCTACTGTGGCAATGTGATAAGTGAGCATTTATGTAGCACCTACTGGGGCACTGTGATAAGTGAGCATTCATGTAACACCTACTGGGGCACTGTGATAAGTGAGCATTTATGTAACACCTACTGGGGCACTGTGATAAGTGAGCATTTATGTAACACCTACTGTGGCACTGTGATAAGTGAGCATTTATGTAACACCTACTGTGGCACTGTGATAAGTAAGTATTCATGTAACACCTACTGTGGCACTGTGATAAGTGAGCATTTATGTAACACCTACTGTGGCACTGTGATAAGTGAGCATTTATGTAACACCTACTATGGCACTGGACTAATCTCTCTATACAAATATCTCATTTGATCCTCATACCAACCCTGGGAGGTAGATGCTATTATTAGCCACATTTTATAGTTGAGGGAACTAAGGCAAACAGGTTAAGTGACTTGCCCAGGGTCACACAGCTAGTAAGTGTCTGAGGCTGGATTTGAAGGTCTTCCTGACTCCACTGAGCCACTAGCTGCCTCTTTAGAGGACCCATAGGTTCATATATAGTCTAACAGAGGCCATGGTCCATATCTTAGAAGTCATCCTGCACTGCTCACCCCTCCTCACCCCTCCATTTCCAGTCAGCTGCAAGATCTTGTTTATCCTTCCTCCCCAACATCTCTTGTACCTGTCCCCATCTCTCTATTCATAGCCTAACTTAAATCAGGCGCTTATCAGCTCCTGCAGAGACTATTGCTAGAATTTCCCGATAACCAGTTTCTTCCCTTTCCAATTCCTACTTTATGCAGTTGCCAAACTGATTCTGTGCCTCAAGCAGATAATGTGCCTAAAGCACAGGTCTGGTCTGTCACTCCTCAAGTCAAGAAGCTTCTGTGGTTCCCTGTTGCTTCCAGGATAAAATACAATCTCCTCTGTGTAGCATCCAAAGTCCTTCACAAGATGCCTCCAGCCTACCTTTCCAGGTCAATTATTCATTATCCCCCCTCACACTGTCTGATGTTTCTCCTACATGACCCTCAATCTCCTGTCTTCATGCTTCTGCAAAAGCTGTTCCTCATATTTGGAATGCTGTCTCCTTCCCTCTTCCTTTCCCCCAACTTTGCCCTTTCCCCCAACCCCATCCCCATGAATTCCAACCAGGGAGGGGCATGCTGGAACAGCTCATGAGAACTGACTGATAAATTTTCAGTATGGGCATTTATACATCAGAAATAGACAAACTCTACAAATTGATTTATTGTTTTGTTGATTATATAGAGTTAAGAAAATGATGGAGAAAATGTAATAATGCAGATTAAAATTAAAAGTCCTAAATTAATTTTTCTTTCCAAAGAACTAATACACCAGTTTCCCTGACTCTGACCCTGTATCCCCACCACTGTAGGAGGAAGCTTAGAGCAACCACTCTATTCCAACTCATGACCCCCTTCTTTTCTTCCTAATTGTCGTGTACCTGAGCCCATCCAAACCCCCAGGGACATGGTTGCTTACAACGAAGTGGAATGAGTCCTGACCATGGATAGGATCATGGAATGCAGCTGAAAGGGGCCTCAGAGACTACCAACTCCACCCTCCTCATTGTGATGAGGAAACTGAGGCTCAGAGAAATGAAGTGGCATCCCCAGGATCACACGACTAGTAAGATGAGATTTGAACTCACTCCAACTCCAGTCCTCTATCCACTATACTACGCAATGTTTCTACGAGCAGGAAACCACCAGCTACAACCCTTCTAGTAAAATGGCAGAAGGTTGCTATGTGTTCTGTCCTCCAAAGGTAGAAAACGGCTACAGCAATGCTTGAAGCATTGAGCCCTGGCCAGGCCTGAGTTACAAGTGTTTTAGCCTTCTTCAACAATGAGATGTTAAGCCACATGTATTTCCTGGTAGGTAAAGGAGTGAGCTGGCAGGCTTGTTATTGAGCTTGCCAATACATCCTTTAATCCTCTGGTTATTGACATTTGCCTTTAACCCCCCTACTACCAGGCTTTACCGTCTACCTTGCAGATACACCCTCTGGACCCCTGGGCCTTGCTGTCTGCTCTGTCACTGTACCCAAAGGATCACTCACAAAGTCACATGCACCCAAAGATGAACCTTCTTATATGTGTTGTCTCCCCCATTTAGAATATAAGACATTATATTAATTTTCCATTTATACCTCCAGCACTTAGTGAAGTACTTGGCACATAGTAAGCACGTAATAAATAACTTTTCATTCAATCATAGCAGTCACTTAATAAATGTTTATTGAATTACATTGAAAATGAATTTACAATTTGCATTTTTGATAGGTGCCTCTGTAAAATGCAAAAGTTGTATTTACATAATCTCTAAAGTCTTTCATTTCTTATATTCTGGGATTCAAAGTTCATTAAAATGGTCTTTATTCCATTGCCAAGTTAAAAAAAAAAATTTAACAGAATCAGCATGTTATTCCACGTACCAGAGCAAGTGGGCTAAAATGTACACTACTTCATTCGATTCTGCCAATACTCCTAAGTACCTACTAGGTTCGAGGCACTGAATTCTATTCTAGGTATTGAGGGATATAAAGACAAATGATTCCTTTTTGGGGAAGAGTAAACCCTCATTAAGGACAGGGTTTGTGAGTAAGAGTTTTGTTTTAAAATTCCTTGCTACCTTTTTACTTTCAAAAAACAAACTAGATTGGTAATCTCAATTTCTTGTTCCACTTTCCAGCATCACATCCTCCAAACTGCTACTGGCTGAGGTTTCCAAAATTCCTGGTGATTTGAGACTGGGGCCATAAGGAGAATGAGGCCATAGAATCTTCGACTATTTCTGCCTACCACGTAGTGACATAGAGTGGGCTCGGACCGAGGAGTGAGATTGGGCTATCGCCCATGAATGATAGATGTGGGAACAGGGCATGGTCAGAAGACAAAACATCATCAATTCTAGATACTCAGGTTTGAAACCTGAACCATCCTTGAATCTTTACTTTCCCTCCTATATCCAATTAGTTGTCAATTCTGTCTTGACAACATATCTCACGTCTATCCCCCTTCACTCCACCCATTTAAGCACCTGAATTCAAACCCATATCAGTCCCTTGGACTATTGCAGTAGCCTCCCAATTGGCCTCCCTGCATCTTAAGGAATGAATCTGGCCATGGCACTGCCATGCTCAAGAATATTCAGATGATCTCTATTGCCTTTAGGGTAAAACACAAATTCTTCAGGTTGGTACTCGGGACTCTTCTTAGAGCTCTTTCTAGATCAATTTCACATGGTTCCCCTTCATGCGATCTTCATTCCAACCATGTTGGTTTCCTCGTTGTTCCCAAAACTCAATGTTCCATCTTCTGCCTTTCTATCCTACATGGGCCCTATGCCTGGAATTCTCTTCCTCCTTGCCAGCAAACTAGGTGGCACAATAGATAGTGTGCCAGGCCTGGAGTCAGGAAGACCTGAGTTCAAATGCAACCTTACTATTATCCACTTACTATCTTTGTGAGCCTAGGCAAGATACTTATAACCTCTGTCTTCCTGCTTCCTCATATCTAAAATGGGGGTGATAATAGTACCTACCTTCCAGAGCAGTTATGACAATGAAATGAGATATTCGTAAAGTACTTAGCACAGCAACTGGCATACAGTGGGTGCTTAATAATAAAGACTTGTTTTCATTCCCTCTTCACCTTAGCCTCCTAACATTCTTTGCTTCACTTCGTACAGCAATGATATCAAATTCGAATAAAAACAAGAGCCCCTAATAGTATCTAAGTATGCCTACATATTGCCTTAGAAAACCATGTGTGTTCATATTTCCTGTTTTGTTAATCCATTAACACATTAAAATCAGATGGGAACTATACTGTAACGTGGTTCAGGGGGCACTAGGGAGTATTACAGCCTGGATTTGACACCTCTGTTCTAAAGAAATTTTTTCTGAATCTCTCCAGTTTTCAGGGTTTTCTCTGTCCTCAAGTTATGATATGTACAATTTATGCCCCAGCGGAACAGAGGCTCCTTGACTATTTGCCACCTTGTCTTCGTATACCTGGCATGTGATATAATGGTTTGCACTGAGTAGAACTACATTGAATAGACGTACCCTGACTGAAAGAAGACTAGGTCATAGTAATTTATAACATGCTTACTACGTGCCAATTGACAGAGGAAAAACGTACTGAAAGACTGATGAGAGTAGAAAACAGGCTGGCTTTGGAGGCAGAGAACCTGAGTTCAAATCCTGCCTCTGATACTACTTGTGTGATCTTCAGCAAGTAACTGAACCTCCCTGGGCCTTAGTTTCCCCATCTATGAAATAGAGGGGGTTGGGCAAGATGGCTTCCAAGGTCCCTTCTAGCTTTAGATATGAGATCCTAGGACCTTTACCATCCCTTCACCAGAGTTATCCATATTTATTGTGGTTATTTCAAGGAGAGTCAATCCCCTTCCAACAGGGTTGTAACCAGACTATGTTGGTTGAATTCATTTCCCTATTGGGAAATGCCCTAATGCCCCACGTGGAAGTCTCTCTCCTGAACCACTTGTTATGTGATCACTAACTATTATTGAAGTTCTGTCGATGGAATATTCCTACATAAGGCCCCCATTTCCAACAAATGTATGTATTCCAGAGATTAAATGCCTCTCTACTCTTTTCAGGCATCCCTCTCTGGCTAATCCTTCAGCACGACCACTGATTTGCAGGATATGCTCCACTTTAGGCTTTATCCCTGGTATTTCCCCCAAAGTATCCACTAAGTCATGGTTAAGCTTCTGACTCCATCTCCAGTAGCTAGGAATTAAAAATTCTGAAGTCTAAATCTGCTTTGGGAAAAATCACAGTGGCCTGTTATAAATCACACATGCTCTGGAGCAATTTTCATCTGTCCTATTCACCCTGATGAGGAATTCAGCAGCATTTTTAGGCAGCTCTCTCTGTTGACTTTTGGCCTAAAACTAAGGGAACTCAAAGGAGGAAATAAATAGCTATAGAAATAGCCTGGCTGACCTTGAGGATGCTAAGGAAGTCATTTTAGGAGGCCTACCCGGACATTCCCCACCAAGATTACCATTGGCAAGGGCAGTACAGTGGAACCAGGGGACCCTAACAGCAGTCACTGTGGCTATTCCCTAAAGCCATAGCTTTTAAAATAAAGGGTTAGAACAAAATCCTCTGGGTGAACTTGAAAAACAGAAGTAGAAATCATGATCTCAGAACATTTGTAGGAACTGATTTAGAGTAAAGTGAATAAAAAACTAGGAGGACAACTTACATATTAACAAAAGTAATATTTTTTAAAAAGAAAGGAAGAGAAAAGAAGCAACTTGGGAAGATTTAAAAATTCTAATCAACGCAGTAAACATTAATGACTCTAGAGGACCAATGAGGAAGTATGCTACCTACCTTCTATCAAGATTCAGAGGGCCAAAAATGTAACACATGCCATAATATTGGCATCTGGAGATGGCTGCTGTTCTGGATAAGCATAGGCAATTTGGTGAAAATAGCATAAAACGCAACCCCAAATCGACTTTGCAATTGATGATATAAAGAGAACACAAGAAGAAATTAAGACAAATTTAATTGTGTAGATCTATAATAGTCTCCCAGGGGATAGAATCTCCATAGAGTTGCTATAGTGGTTTAGGAGATAGAATCTTAGAGTCATGAGGCAGAAGGGAAGGAAGGGAGGGATTTATATAGCACCTACTATGTGCCAGACACTCTGCTAAGCACTTTATAAATATTATCTCGTTTTATCCTTACAAGAACCCTTCAAGATAGGCACTCATACTCATTTTACAGTTGAGAAAACATAGACAAGCAGAAAGTAAGCAAATTTCCCAAGGTCACAGAGCTAGTAAATGTCTGAGGCTGAATTTGAACTCAAGTGTTCCTGACTGCAAGCCCAGCTCTCTGCCCAAACATCACCAGTCTGCTTCCAGAAACCTCAGAGGTGACCCACTCCAACCCAAAGAATTTGGCAGGGGTGGGGGTGTGGGTGATGCTCTTTCTATTCTGTCAAAGAAGCCTCAGTATGGCTCCCTCACACCCAGCATGCAAGAGGAAAAGTAGACATTGGATTGCTCTGCTTTGTTAGAAGAAAGCATGGCTACTTGCAGAGGAAGAAAAGTTGGTTTACTTGGAAAAGATGGAGGGAAGGGGAAGCCATGGGAAAGGGATTGGATGAAAAAAGTGAGCTGAGTTTTCTTTATGGGAGGAAGGAAGGGAGCAAGAGAGGAAGGGGGTAACTAGACTATAGTCTGCTGCTCTACAATACTCCCAGAACAAACTAAACCTAATTCCTTTGCTGTTATCTGTACCTATGTTCCACTTACTTCCTTTTATTCTGCTGAAGGAATGCATATGTTAAATTTTTGGCCCTCTGAATTTTGTTAGGAGGTGGGTAGCACACTTTATTATTAATCCTCCAGAGCCGTGACTGTTCATTGCATTGACCAGAGTTTTAAATTTTTTTAATATCATTGTTATTAATATATAAATTTTTCTCCTGGTTTTACTCTTTTAATTCTGAATCATTTCCTACAAATCTTCTGAGAATATGATTTCTACATCTGTTTTCTGAGTTCACCTGAAGTTCTACTCCAGCCCTTATTTTAACTATGTATAAATCTTTATGTTTCTTGTAAATAACATATTGTTGGATTCTGCTTTCAATCCATTCTTCTACCTTCCTCCATTTTATGGGTGAGTTCAAGTCATTTGCATTTCCCATAACACTTTTTATTTGTGTGTTTCTCTCTATCCTATTCTTTTATACTTTCACCTCTTCTCCTCACATCCATCTTTTGATTTGCAGTGGAGAGGATGTTAAGAGGGGAGGGTAGTTAACACTAGTATATATTTTATGCAGTCTGCTTCCATTCCATGACTCCTCTTTTCCCCTTGTCCAGTCCTTAGACACAAGTTAACTTTTCATTCATTCATATTAATCTCAACTTCATGTTCAACTACCTCCAAGATGGAGTTAGTTATGCTGTTTATTAATTATGACTAATCCCTCCTTGAATTTTAACCATTTCCCCTTTCCTTGTTCCCTTATTCCCTGTTCAGCTTAATCTATTTCCATACCAAACTCTTTGGGTGTATGTGTATTCAATTTTCATTTGCCCAGTGGCAAATGGTTGTATATAACCTTGTCATCCACTCCATTTTTCACCCCCTTTCTTGCTCTTTCTTCCCTAGTGTATTTTTTCCCTTCCTTATTCCTTTTTCTCTTAAAGCCATCAAAATATAAAGAAGCTGCTTTAATCCCCTCTTCAGAATCTTGGACTGCCTCCATTGAGATCTGAGGGGAAATGAAAGTCAGGGTGGTGGTGATGGTTACATGATTTCTTTTGTCTCACTCAGGGTATCGTATCGTGCTGTTTCAGCTAGGCTATCTTGCCCACCCTGTGTGTGAATATGACCTCCTTAAGAAGCACTGTCTTGCTTTTCTATTTGTTTCTACAGTTTTAACACAGCGCTTTGCAGACAATAAGTGCTTAACAAATGCTTCACTCATTCATTCTAATAAGAAGACATACGGAAGGTTTTATCTGCCAGTCAGGTAGAAAGGTCCCATGGTCCTTAAGCAGTAGAAAGAAAGCAGGTGTTAATATTCCTTCTCTAATGTCATCACCACCAATAAAATAATGTCTATTTCCAATGCTGAGCTATTTGACACTGCCAAGGACTTTGGTAGCAGAATCTTTCCTCTCTGGGTCTTCAGCAGCTGGGGATGTAGCACCTGCAGGAGCTGTTACTAGGCTGCATCTCTGAAGGGACTGTTTTCTAGGAGGACAGCTGAAAGCAATGGGCTAGAAGTAATGTCATTTTCAAGACTCTTGTGTTCAAGGCACTAAATTATCTGCAGCCATGTCTAAGGTGGGGCCAGCAGTCAAGCAGGTGGGACTTGTCTGCACATGCTGCCTCCTGAATCTCCCTCATGGTGCTTTACTGCCTTCGCTAGTCTGGCTTGCCTGCCCTGTGGGTGGCAGTTGGTTGACAATTGGTGGGAAAGGCTGGACATTTTTGCTATGGGGATTGCTTTCCCAAGAATGGCTGTGAGGCCTGTATGTACATTCAGATGTATTTACCTTTCTGTTTCTCTTAACTCTCTGTTTGCATGTGAAATAATAATGATGGTGATCATAGCAATAGCAGTTATACAGTGCTTTAAGGTTTGAAAAACACTTCATATATGTTATCTCATTTGATTGAGAAGCTAGGTGGCACAGTGGATAAAGGGCCAGGCCTGGAGTCAGGAAGACCTGAGTTCAAATCTGACCTCAGATATTTACTAGTTGCATGACCCTACAAAAGTCATCTCATCTGTAAAATAGGGATAATAATATTATTTACCTCTCAGAGTTGTGAGGAACAAACTAGATAACTGTAAAACATGTAGTATGGTGGCCAGCACGTAGTGTGTGCTAAA
The DNA here is from genome assembly GCF_011100635.1 of Trichosurus vulpecula. NCBI lineage: Eukaryota > Metazoa > Chordata > Mammalia > Diprotodontia > Phalangeridae > Trichosurus > Trichosurus vulpecula. Next base: position 553,613,454 of record NC_050573.1, on the reverse strand, counting down.
TAAATGTTAGTGGTGATGATGATGATGATGATGATGATGATGGTCTTTATAACAATGCTGTGAAGAAGCTGCTATTATCATCTCAGTTTTTTTCATATATGCCAACCAAGGCTAATACGAGTTACGGGATTCGCCCAGGTTTACGTCACTGGTATCTATTCGCCTCTGGTCTCTTCACTAGGGATACTCAGAAGTCTTTTATGCCATCAAAGGTCAATTTCCCCATCCAATCCCACTCCGCTCCCCGCACCAAGATTATATTTAAATTTGCCAGGTAAAGTTATTCTTGGTTGTAAGATTTACCTTTTAGGATATTATGTGTTAAGCTTTCCTCTCCCAAAAAGTGATAGCTGCCAGATCTTGTGGGATACAGGCTGTGGCTTCTGGGTACTTGAACTCTTTCTTTCTGGCTGCTTGCAGGGTTGTTTTTTTTTCTTTGACCTGGAAGCTCTCGATTTTGTCTATGACATTACTGGAAGTTTTCATTTTAGAGTTTTAGAAGGTGAGTGGTAGATTCTTCTTATTTCCATTTTAATAAGTCTGGGCAGTTTTGATTCATTATTTTTTGAAATATGATGTCTCACTCTTTTTTACACACCTGACATTTTCAAGTAGTCTGATGATTCTTAGATTATCTCTTTGATGTTTTCTAGGTCAGGTGTTTTTGATAAGAGACAAATTGGATTTTTTCAGTCTTGATTCAATTCTAATATTTCTTGTTATTTAACTGAGTCATTGATATGTGTCTGGTCTAATCTAATTTTCAAGGAATCACTTACTTCAGTAAGATTTTATACTTCCTATGCTAAACTATTTATTCTCCTTCCAATTCTTTCCTCTAGAGCTCTCATTTCACCTATAAAAGTACTTTAAAACTTGTATCATTTTGTGATAGAACGAGCAGTTTCCTAACATAGCTTCCCCCTTCCATTCAACCTGTTGGGCCAGCTTCCCTGACACAGCTTCCTGGCCTAGGAACATAAAAGATCCTAGCTGCATGCAATCACTCCCTCTCAGATTAGGTGGGTGTCTGAAACCGTGCATGTCACCATACCCTGACTAGACATTTTTCTAGATGGAGACAAGAAGAACCATGTCCAGAAAATCTAAGTGCCACTGTATTCTTGTTGCATATTCTTGATGTGTTATGGCAAAGTGAACCTCTTCTTTTGTTAAATATTCAGTAACTTGCAAATGCCTCATTTCATCCCAACATCAAACCTGAACTAAGAGGGTACTGGCTTTTGAGCCACACCTACCACACATTTCCTCCAGAAATTCACCAAACCTATGGCAAACCTGTGATTTTCTTTGAGGTTTGGAATGTAGATGATATGGCATTATTCTCTTTCTCCTGAGTTTATGTCTTGAATATTCCTGGCTCTACAATATTTTTTTTGTTAGTGTTTTCTTGAATTTAATTTTCCAGACTTTCTAAACTGGGACTTGCTGTGAAGGTTGGCTCTGACACCTATGAGTATTATTAGGGTGGTCAAGGTTTTTTCAGTCCTAGCCTTGCCTTCTTTGGTTCCCTCTGTTGATTTCCATTTGATGTGTTTGCATTCAAAACTCTGGCAGGGTTCAGTAACCCCTAACATGGCACTGAGGTTGGCTGGCCCTTGGTCAGGTTCCTGGATAGTGTCCATCTACCCTAACTCCCCATTGGGGGTGCCTGGGGACACTGTGTGGTATCTATACTTCTTGATGTTTCCCCTATAGGGTTCTGGGGAATCTTCTAGCTCTACTTTATGCTCCCCCAATTAGAATATTGAATGATCCTTTGTCCTTGGGGCTTCCCCAATCAAGGTGCTAGGTGGTCTCTCGTCCCTCCCAGTTCTTCCTGGTTGGCGTATTGTTTCTTCTTCTCCCTCCAGAGCTTTCCCATTCAGGATGTTTGGTGATCCTCCATGCCACCTTGGGACTTCCTCAAATAAGATGCTGCTACTTTCTTCCCCCTCCTTTTTTTAAAAATTTATTTTACTTTCTTTGTGCTCTTTGTGTTACTGGGGTTTCCCCAGTCATAATGTCTAATCGGGTACTCTTGTTTGTATTGCTACAAAGGGTTTCTAGTCTTTTTACCTGTGCTGGTGCTAACTTCTCTGGCAGGACTCTCCTTCTAGTGTCTGAAGATTCTGGCTGCGGTTTTGTGCAGTCCTCAAAAAGATGAAGAAAGCTTACTGAAGTTTTTCTTCAGATCTTTTGGGTCATTATTCAATTTGGGTGTTCTTTTTAGAATATTTCTGGAGTAAAAGAAAGCTAGGTCCTTGTGGACTCCCCATAAAGCCGTTTTAACTGGAAGAGCTATTTAGAGCATCTTTTTATTCTTACTCTGCCATAGAGTGTCTTATTTAAACTAATAAGCAATTATCTCTCATAAAAGAAATATAAACTAAATTCTGATTCATGAATTTGCTAATCGTTCCCCAGCTGTCGACACTATAGTTGCCTATAGCCAGTCATACTATGGTTTTAAAGAAAGGCAAGAAAATTAGTTCAAAATGAAGGCCTAGTGAGACAGCAGGGTTTGAGTAAAAGAAAATCATTTGTGCTGTATCTCCGTATTCATATTCACATATCTGACCAAAAAGTAATTGACAATTGTTGTCATGTTAACAGGAAGGTAGTTCTATAGGCCAGCTTTTTTTTTGATTACTTATTCAGGATAATTTCCTATTCACAATTCCCCTAACTAGTTATATGAGCTGAAACCTTAAAAAGCTGACCTTCTTAAAAGGACTTAGAAAACTCATTTTAAAAAATAAACCTTTTATCCCAACAGAAAGCCAAACGAGTAGATCAAACTAATTATTTTCCAAGAGGGAACATAAGGTTTCCTGTTAACATTTGCTTGCTTTAAGGATAGCAAAAGAACATTTAAAAAATATTGCACAAGCAAGAAAAATCAGAAGAGAGGCCCATTTCTGGTCCAAATCATATTTTTTTCCACATTATCTCCAGTTGAATTTGCTTAAATCTATCAAATTTTATTACTTGCCATCCTTTGAAACCTTCAGATTGATTTATGTCTGGTGGGGGAATAGGAAGGCACTCAAGTGAATGGAAATCTGTAGAAGTTTGTAACAAAAGACAAAGGTATGTTCCCAGTGAGTGATGAATAAGAGGAGGTTCAAAGAGGTGACGGTTTTATCTCAATAATGTTATTGATACCAGAGACTACACTGGAGGTAGGAAGCTACTGAGCCAGTGAACTGGAAAGGAATCACTCCAAAGGAAAATCAATGTTTGGATTAAAATGGGTTTATTAAGTTGTAGCAAGTGATCTCCTTTTATGTGGTTCCCCAGAATTCCTCTAAAAAGTCTAAGGAATCTTCAAGAATCCAATGAGATGATATCTATAAAGCACTAAGCACAGAACCTGGCATATAGTAGGTGCTATATAAAAGCTAGCTATGATGATGATGATAATGATGATGCAGAAGAAGAATGAATGAATGAATGAATCCACTACTATATATTCCTTGCTATGATTGTCTTCCTTGCCTTTATTCCTGTCACCCCTTAGTATTTCAGAGTTTTGGGGAAGCCTTGCAAAAAGTCTTTCTGATTGTCTAGCTAGGTGGTGCAGAGAATTCTGGAGAGTCTCCAAGGGTTGTTGTGAGGATCAAATGAGATAATATCCATAAAGCACTTAGCACAGTGCCTGGCATTTAGTAGGTGCTATATAAATGTGCTATAATGATGATGATGATGGTGGTGGTGGTGGTGGTGGTGGTGGAGGTGGTGGTGGTGGAGGTGGTGGTGGCGGTGATGGTGGTGGTGGTGGTGGTGATGGTGGTGGTGGTGACGTTGGTGGTGGTGGTGGTGGTGGTGATGGTGGTGATGGTGGTGGTGGTGGTGGTGACGGTGGTGGTGATGGTGGTGGTGGAGGTGGTGGTGGTGGAGGTGGTGGTGACGTTGGTGGTGGTGGTGATGGTGGTGGCGATGACAACAATGACACTGATGACAAATTAATCCACTGCTATATATTCCTTGCTACAACTTGTCTTTCTTGCCTTTATTCCTCCCACCCCTTAGTATTTCAGAGTATCTTTGGGGGCTTGCAAAAAGTATTTTTGATTGTCCAGCTAGGTGGTAGAACACTGGGCCTGGAGTCAGGAAGACCTGAGTTCAAATATAGCTTCAGTTACTTACTCGCTGTGGCCCTGGGCAAGTCACTAAACCTCAGCAGAGAGATGAGAGTGCTTCATCTACATATTAGAGAGTTTTCTGCATAGAAAAATGACACTATCTTAAAAGGATGTCAGGGACAAGTAAAGGTTGTTGTTTCTTTCTTTAATGATAAGAATATCTGGGCTGCAACATTACAGGCTGCAAAGAAGGAGACACTGAATAAGGAAAGATAGAAAATAAGAGAGATAGGAGATAATGTATGAATTATGGCTAAAAGAAATACATCAGCAAATGATCACCTCCTGGTAAGAAGCCCGTCCAAACTTAGCTAAGGCCTTACGCATTATTTCCAATTTAATTTGCTTAAATCTGTCATAGTTTATTTCCCTATGTTGGAAATGTGAGCCCCTTAGGAAGAGAGATTGTCTCACCTTTTTCTTTATATCTCCAGTGCTATAGTGCTTTGCAGATATCAAATACTTGATAAATGCTTTTTTTATTCATTCATTCATTTATATTCGAATTTTTTTCCATCTTGGTGAGCCTTATCAGAGCTTGCTTGAATTTTTCTGTCATAGCCTTTACTGACAGTGTTGGGCAAAATGAACCCTAGCACTTTTCCAGATTTATGACCACATGGGGGCCCTACTGTCTCCACATTTAGGGTCCAATGTTGAAAAGAGTTGACCATTGTCATGTCTCCATTGCCAGTGGCTAGCAGACAGAGAACAGGGGCAGTCATTAGGGTTCCAGGGCACCAGGGCAGCTAGGTACTGCTAGGGTTCAGAAGCTGACAGGATATCGGTAGTCAGTGTGAGGCAGGGTAGATGTCAAATGTCACTTCGCAAAAGGACCAAAGAGCAAAAACATCACACAAGTGGGAAGGAGAAATGGGTGGGTTGGGAGAGATCAAGTTGGAATCAGCCACTCAGGAACTGGAGCCAAAAGCAAGAAGCAAAATCAAAGAATCATCAGAACAAACCGTGGAATGATGGGAAAAGATTAAGAACAAAACCAAAAACAACCAAGCAGAGAGCAAGCTAACAAGTGATGGACAATTTTAACACACTCAACTTATGAACTTACATCCTTTAAGCTGAGCTGACTAGTATTGGACATGGCATCTTCTTAAAGGAAGAGCCAATTAAAAACCAGTGTGATTGCCATATGTGGCTCAATGATGTGGGAAGACCCCTTGGTAAAATAAAACTTCACACCAATGGACAGGAAGCAAGCCCTGCTTGAAGCCATATTTCTGTCTCCTTCTCTGTAAAAATGGGCATGACCACCAAGGAATTCCAAATTGCTAAGGCCCCAATTTGCTGATGCTAACCCCAAACCTGTTATTTATAAACCTGACCTTTAATCTGCTTAGGTGGGTGCCCGTACAAATGTGTGTATTGTTGTTGACTGAAATAACAGAATACTAAAACCTTTAGAAATTGATATGCCAGACAAGAGGCAGGCAAAAATGAATGCTAAGTTTCCTTGCATAATGCTAAGTACGATGTGTTTTTCCCCCTAAGAATATTTTAGCATTAATTAAGATAAACAATGATATATGCTGAAAGACAATTGAATCTGTTCTTGGTTTGAAATTGCTTCATTATATAAAAATAGTACCCAAATTATAATGCCTAAAGACTCAGGGAAAAATACGATAAACCTATAACATTATTAAAATACAAATGGAAATACTAAAATACCGTTAATAAAAAGCTTTCTTCTTTAGAGACTATCCAATACACTCAGAAGTCTGATGTGATGAGAAGAAAAAGAAAGAAAAATGGAGAAGAAAAATCATTCATCATCTTTTAATTCACCTTCCCCTTTTGGCCCCCAATTTTGCTGCTCTATTCCAAAGGAAAACTCTTCATGAGGCTCCTTCATTGTGGTTGTTTACCTCCTTTGACTCGAAAAGAATGGGAATGACACTAGGTAGTCCAGGAACATGGTATAGAGGGCTGGACTTGGAGTCAGTCAGACCTCAATTTGAATCCTGCCTTAGAAACTTACTAGCTGTGTAACTGGGCACATCTCTTTCAGCCTCAGCTTCCCTATCTGTAAAATGAAGGCATAGGAAGATGCTCTCTGCAGACCTTTCCAACTCTAAATCTATGATCATATGAACTAGGTCCTAGGGTGAGTATGTCTGAACTAGGGATAAGACATAGAGGACCACAGAGTAACTTATTTCCTCATTGGCCTGTCAAGTTTGAAAGAATTTCTAACTTTGGTTGGGAAGAGAAACCAGGAAGAACCAAAAAGACAACAGACTTCTCAGAGAACCATGAAAGGCAGTCCAGCAAGGGACTGGACTTGGATGATTAGCCAGAGATACCCAGAATTATGAGATTTTTCAAAGCTTTCTGCTCTAAGATGGACAAATCTGGGCTTCTACCTTTATTCTATGAACCTGTAATTGCTATTTATGCCCAAATATTGATTTGCCACCTCATCCACTGGTTCTTTCCCTGCACTATAACTGGTAAGGATACACCCTTATCATAGGCCAAACAGACAGAAGAAGGGACAACCTCGTCCAACCTCTCATTTTACAGATGAAGCAACCAAGGCTTGAAAAGATTAAGATCCTCATATCTATAAAGTCATTTGCATACATTAAAGACAAATGTTGGATAGTGTATTGTTTCTCATTTCATTAATCCTGCTCTGGGATCACTTCCCTGCTTTGAAACCTTGACATGTTAGTGAACACATCTTTCTCCCAACTCCCAACTCCAGACTGTCCTTTGTCAGAACCAACTCTAACCATAGGACTCTCCTAGGTCAGGTTAAGTGTTGGGATTAAATGAGGCATTTGTAAGTCATTGAACAGTTAACAAAAGGAAACTTACTTTGCCCTAAGAGAGCAAGATATGCAGCAGCTAGGTGGTGCAATGAATGCATAGAGTGCTGCGTCTGGAGTCAGGAAGTTCAAATCTGGCCCCAGACACTTATTAGCTGTGTGATTCTGGGCAAGTCACTTAACCCCATTTGCCTCAGTTTCCTCATTGGTAAAATGAGGTGGAGAAGGAAATGGCAAACTACTTCCATATCTCTACCAAGAAAACCCCAAATGGGGTCATGAAGAGTCAGACACAACTGAAACAACTGAACAACAAACCAACAACATAGCAAGGATGTGTAACAAGGGTACAGTAGCATCTAGGGTACCAGAAACCTGGTATTATTTTCTTCAGTATTTTTGGGGTCTCCTTTATCAAGCTGTTGACTTGTTTTTCATGATTTTCTTGTATCACTCTCATTCCTCTACTTCTCTTCCTTGATTTTCAAAATCCTTTTTGAGCTCTTCCATGGCCTGCAACCAATTCATATTTTTCTTGGAGGCTTTGGATGTAGGAGCTTTGACTTTGTTGTTCTTCTGGTTGCATGTTTTGATCTTCCTTGTCATCAAAGTAAGATTCTATAGTCTGATTTTTTCCCTACTTCTTGCTCATTTCCCCAACCAATTACTTGGTCTTTTAGTGCTTTGTTAAGGTAGGACTCTGTTTCCAGCGGGGGGGGGGGGGGGGGGGGCGGTGTACTGTCTGAAGCTTCAGGGGTTTGTGTAACTGTTTTCAGAGACACTTCTAGGGACCTGTAAATTTTCAGCTCTTCAAGGTAGTATGATCAAAGGAGATGTGTTTACTCCTTTCCTGGCCTATGCTTTGGTCTGTGAGAGATCACAAGTATTCTTTTCTGCCTTGGAACTGTGAGGAGGATTCTCTCTCCACTTCCACCATGAGTTCTGCTATGCCAGTGCTCCTCCTTGCCCCAGAACCACCACCCAGGATTGCGACTCAGATCCAAGTAGGGCAAAGCAAGAGAATCTTGCCTCAGCACCAGCAAAGTGAGTACTGCCATCCCCCTCTGATCAGCTGCTCAATTCCCCCACCATGTGTGGACCGAGGGCTCTGGAAGCAGCCACTGCCTCTGCCATCGCCTCCACTGCCCCAGGGCTGGGGCCAGACCATGCTCTTCTCTCACCCAGGTCCAGCAAACCTTTGCTACTGACCTTCTAAGTTGTCTTTGGCATTTGTAGGTTGAGAAGTCTGGAAACCACCACAGCTGCCAGTGATTCAGTCTCCTGAGGCCTGCTCTGGCCATTCTGTGCTGGCTTAGCGAACATTGGTCTGTGCTCCTCTCTCAGACTGGTACAATAGACCTTTCCTGTCAACCTTCCAGGTTGTCTTTGGCTGGAAATTTGTTTCACTCTGCCATTTTGTGGGTAGAATTTGTTCAGAGTCATTTTTATAGGTATTTGGAGGGGTTTGGGGGAGACCTCAAGCAAATCCCTGGTTTTATTAGACCATCCTGGCTCCACCCCAGCCCTTCATTCTTAACCTCAAGAGATGATGCTTCTCTTTATGAAGGTCAAATTCTGTACCTGTGACAGGCAGTTGGTTGTACACTGGATAGAGTGCTGGACCTGCAGTCAGCAAAAATTAACTTCAGATATAACCTCTGACATTTACTAGCTTTGTGACCTTGACCTAGTCACTTAACCACTGCCTATCTCAATTTCCTCATCTTTAAACTGGAGATAATATCACCTACCTCCCAGGATTGTTGTGAGGATAAAATAGATAATTTTTTAAAGTGTTTGCAAGCCTAAAAACACCATATAAATGCTAGCTATCACCATGTGACCTTGAGTCCATCCACTCACATATCCACCCCTCAAACAAGACTGCCAATTTAATCATCCTCTACTCTTCATTCTATTTTTAGATACTCGCTATTCTCCTGCAAAATGTTGTCTTGGGACCTAGTTAAGTCTAGAGGGGCTCACTGCCAGAGAGTGATCACTAGAGGATGTATTTTTTTCAGCCACAATTCATAGATCCTTCTGTCTCCCTCATTTTCAATCTCTCCTTATTCACAGTTTCTTATCCTGCTGCCTACAAATAAACCCAGAACTACCTATCATTTAAAAAAATATATTCAAATGATCCTGCCATCCCCTCAAGCTACAATATGTGTGTATATTAAAATGTATGAAATGGAAAGGCAGATTGACACAGATAATTAAATTGAGAAGTACCATATTGGGTTTGGGAAGACAGCTTGAGAACAACCATAAATGAAGACATAAGTCTGGATCTAGGTAGGTGGCCATAGAACTTATAGGACATCATTAAGAGAGGAGTGATTGTATCAAGACTAAAGATGGTTGGATCCCATTTCAGGAAAAGAAATTGAACAGCCTATCAACGAACTCCCTAAGAAAAAATCACCAAGGCCAGATGGACTTACAGGTGAATTCTATCAAACTTTTAAAGAACAATTAATTCCAATACTATACAAACTATTTGGGAAAATAGACAAAGAAGGAGTCCTACCAAATTCTTTCTATGATATAAATATGGTGCTGATATCTAAATTGGGAAGAGCCAAAACAGAGAAAGAAAATTATAGACTAATTTCCCTAATGAACATAGAGGCAAAAAATGCTAAATAAAATATTAGCAAAGAGATTGCAGCAACTTGTCTTGAGGATAATACCTACCTAGGTAGGATTCATACCAGGAATGCAGGGCTGATTCAATATTAGGAAAACTATCAGCATAATTGACTATATCAACAACAAAACTAACAGAAGTCATATGATTATCTCAGTAGATGCAGAAAAAGCTTTTGACAAAATACAATACCCATTCCTATTAAAAAAGATTAGAGAGTATAGGAATAAATGGAGTCTTCCTTAAAATAGAGGGTAGTATTTATTTAAAACCATCAGCAAGCATTATAAGTAATGGGGATAAGCTAGAAGCATTTCCAATAAGATCAGGGGTGAAACAAGAATGTCCATTATCACCACGGTTATTCAATATTGTACTAGAAATGTTATCTTTAGCAATAAAAGAATAAAAAGAAACTGAAAGAATTAGAATAGGCAAAGAAGAAACAAAGTTATTGTTCTTTGCAGATGATATGATTGCATACTTAAAGAATCCTAGAGAATCAAGTAAACAATTACTTGAAATAATGAATAATTTTAGCAAAGATGCAGATATAAAATAAACCCACGTAAATCATCAGCATTTCTATATATAACTAACAAAGCCCAACAACAAGAGATAGAAAGAGAAATTCCATTTAAAACTACTGTAGACATCATAAAATATTTAGGAGTCTACCTGCCAAAACAAACCCAGGAACTATATGAACACAATTACGAAACATTTCACACAAATAAAGTCTGATCTAAACAATTGGAAAAATATCAGTTGCTCATGGGTAGAATGACAATTCTACCTAAATACATTTACTTATTCAGTGTCATACCAATCAAACTACCAAAAAATTATTTTATGTAGCTAGAGAAAACAATAACAAAATTCATCTGGAAGAACAAAACGTCCAGAATATCAAGGGAATTGATGAAAAGAAATGCAACAAAAGGTGGCCTAGCTGTCCCAGATCTTAAATTGTATGATAAAGCAGCAATCATCAAAACTGCTTGGTACTGGCTAAGAAATAGAGGGGTATATCAATGGAATAGGTTATCTACACAAGACACAACAGTCAACAACTATGACAATCTATTTGATGAACACAAAAACTCCAGCTTCTGGGATAAGAACTCTCTATTAACACAAACTGCTAGGAAAACTGGAAAACAGTATGGCAGAAACTAGGCAAAGACCAACATCTTATACCCTATACCAATATAAAGTCAAAATGGGTACATGACTTAGATATAAAGACTAATACAATAAGCAAACTAAGAGAGCAAGGAATAGTTTACCTGTCAAATCCATAGAGAAGGGGAGAATTTATGACTAAAAAAGAGATAGAGAACATTATGAAATGCAAAATAGATGATTTTGATTACATTAAATTGAAAAGTTTTTGCACAAACAAAGCCAATGCAACCAAGATTAGAAGGGAAGCAGAAAGGTGGGGAACAATCTTTGCAAGCAGTGTCTCTGATAAAGGCCTCATTTCTAAAATATATGCATAACTGAATCAAATTTATAAGCATACAAGTCATTCCCCAATTGACAAATGGTCAAAGGATATGAAGAGGCAGTTTGCAGAGGAAGAAATTAAAACTATCTATAATCATATGAAAAAATGCTCTAAATCACTATTGATTAGAGAAATGAAAATCAAACTGACTCTGAGATACCACATCACATCTATCAGATTGGCTAACATGATAAAACAGGAAAATGGTAAATGTTGGAGAAGATTGGGAAAATTGAAACACTAATGCATTGTTGGTGGAGTTCTGGATTATCCAGCTATTCTGGAGAGCAATTTAGACTATGCCCAAAGGGTTATAAAACTGTGTGCACCTTTTGACCAGCAATACCACTTCTAGGTCTGTGTTCCAAAGAGATCATAAAAAAGAGAAAAGGACCCATGTGTATAAACAATATTTATAGCGGCTCTTTTTGTGGTGGCAAAAAATTGGAAATTGAGGGGATGCCCTTCAATTGGAGAATGGCTGAACATGCTGTGGTATATGAATGTAATGGAATACTATTGCACTATAAGAAATGATGAGCAAGCAGACTGCAGAAAAACTTGGAAAGACTTATATGAAGTGATGCTGAGTGAAATGAGCAGAACTAGGAGAATGTTGTACACAGTAACAGCAACATTGTGTGATGGCAGATAAACAAAGTACATATGAAAAATATACAGGATAAATTGAAGGCTATCTCATAGGGGATGTCCTAAGTGATGGGGTACAGGGTAGGCAGAAAACCGAAAACAGCTCCTTGCAGAAGGTAAGGTATGAACTGAGACTTGAATCAGGAAGCCAGCAAAGTTGGGAGGTAGAGGTAAGGAGAAAGGGCATTTTTGGCATGAAGGGCAGCCAAAAGGAAAGTACAGAGTCAGGAGACAAACTTTATACTTTGTGGTTTGTAAGGCCAGGACTCATACTCATCAGAAGGCTACACACACACACACACACACGCGCACACACACACACACACACACACACACACACACACACACATATACTCTACCTATCATTAAGACAAACTACCACCAGCTAATGCTTTAGTGTAGGTACCCTTTTCCATTTATTTAGGAAATAGAACTAATTCTCATTAAAACATAATTCTACATAAAGGTAAACTGTTAAAGCCACCGTCTCTCCACTGTTGTTTCGTTCACTTGATTGGCTAATATTGAAAGAAAGCAAAACCTTGCAGGGAGAGGGACCAGTTGGTTCCAACTGGGTCAATCGATAAACATTTATCAAATATCTACTATGTGCCAGGTATTGTGCTAAGCAGAAAGTGGTAAGAGATAGTCCCTGCCCTAAAGGAACTTACAACTTAATGGGAGAGACAACATGCGAACAGATATACAAAGCAAGCTATATACAGGATAAATAAGAAATAATTAACAGAGGGAAGGTACTGAGATTAAGAGGGATTAGGGAAGACTCCCTATAGGAGGTGGGGTTTTAGTTGGGACTTGTGGCTGTGGTTTGTCCTTCATTCTTGAAGAGGACCATGACATCAGGGAGGTGATAGCAGGACTTGCAATTGAATTGGATTCCAGTGAGGGAGGGCTGTACAAAGTCACCAGCTTTACTTTCTCCTCCAGAGCCATCTGGGTCTAGTGGCCAGATATAGATCAGGATGACTGGAGATGGCCCAGGATGCAGTGGGAGACTTTAACCTTTTCAAGTTCTCACTTTGAGTGAGGCAACACCCATATAATGAATAGACCTCTTTAAGAAGTAAGTCAAGGGATGGCCCCTTTAATCAAAAAAAAAAAAAAATCAAATTGCAAAGGGAAGACCCTCAGGGCTGCAGGCCAAAAGAGAAACAGTTGTTATTTACATTCACCTTGAGCCAGGAGGGCCGCCCCAAAAAAGCATAAAGTGGTGCTTGGGCAGGGACCTATCGTGGTCCAATCAATGAGATCCGGAGTGAATTGAATTTGAGGTATGGTCTTTGAAAAGGAAATCTAGCCAATAAACCCCAAGTTACCTAGGTAGGTTTGGTTTTAGCCATCAAAATTAATCTTCCTTTGGACAGGACACCCTCAGATAAGGCATGATACTCCATGAGAGGAGAGGACAAGCTGAGTTGCCCAACTGGAACTGGACAGCTGGGTCCTCACTCCAGCAGTTTGGACTACTCACAGGGACTTAAAGGAAGCCAGGAAGGTCAGTTGTCAGAGCAGAGGAGGGAGAGCATTCTAGGCATGTGAGACAGCCAAACAAAATGCCTGGAGCAGAGAGACAGAATATCTTGTTCATTGAACAGGCGGGAGGCCAGTGTTACTGGATCAAAGAGAACATGGCCATGAGTAAGACAGATAGTGAGGACAGTAAGAAGGTAGAAAGGTGGCTTGGAGGTAGGGCTACTATGGATGTGAAACCTGTTGAATATCATAAGGAGGGGAGTGATTACATCAGCATTTGTTGTTCAGCCATTTTTCAGTCCTGTCTGACATTTCAAGACCCTATTTGAGCTTTTCTTGGCAAAGATACTGGAGTGGTTTGCCTTTTCCTTTTCCAGCTCATTTTGCAAATGAGGAAACTGAGGTAAACAGGGTTACATTACTTACCCAGCATCATACAGTTAGTCTGAGGCTGGATTTGAACTCAGGAAGGTGCGTCTTCCTGACTTCAGGCCCAGCACTCTATCCACTGCCCCACCTAGGGCTGTATAATGATGCGTGAGGGAGGGTGGGGAGAGGGGGAGCTAGACGGAAGACCCGGATACATAGGGAAGTATAGGAATAAAGTGGTTGGAAGCTCTGAAGCATAGGCCCTAAAGCAAACTTTTTTGTCCTTGTTTAAAAATACTTTCTCCTGACATTTGACAGATCCTGAATAGCCTATTCAATCTTCCTCATTTTCAGAAGACCAAAAGATTGTTTTAAAAAATAGTTCAGAATGATGTATCTATACCTCTACTTCCTAAAAGGAAACCATTTATGCAACTGTCATACGCTACTAGAACTTTTACATTTTGTGGGAAGAAAAATCTAATTCTAGCTATCAAATATTGTTCCTAATATTGTATTTAAATAGGCTGCAGAGTTAGAGTAAAATTTAAAGAAATGCACCTAGATATTTCTAGGCACTTTTCTCACTAATCCCTAACTACTACAGCTACTATAACTTCTATAGTCTAATTCTAGTTTTCCTGTTCACCTTGAGTAGAATTAATTGACTCTCAACTTGGAGTTCCAATCTTCCAGGGTTTGAGAAATAGTCTTATGTGGTCCTTCTAGCATGCTTCATCAACAAACATGTATATTTATTAGGTCCCTACTATGTGAAAAACAGTGATGAGCTAAAAGATCCTTCCTACTTTCCCTTGGATTCTCTGGTATTTGCTTTTAGCTATTGAAGAAGGAAAAAAGAAACTGTTTCTACAGTCTTATGATTGTTAATCATTGTGCCTGTCTTTTCCAATCAAAAGGAAATAATTTTCTTCTCTCAAATTAGGGGAATAATTTTCTTTTCTCAATTCCTTCCCTTTCCATAAGGATTACCAGCTGGTAGGTGTTAACTAAGTTATTTAAAGACACTGGTTTCCATCACTTACAGAACCTCTGGCTTTCTGCTATGGACTACTTTCTTTAAGATCATAAGAGTTGCAAAATTAAAATTTTCCAGGACAGAACCATTTAAGAAAAACATAAAAAGATTTTAAAACAGACATAAAGTGGTTTCTTCATATTTTGTCTAATTTCTATACAGTTTCCATTAAAGTCAATATCCAAGGGGTCACAAGGACAAAAATCCCCTAGTCTTTCCCTCCACTTACCCACAATCCTTTCTTCGTAATTCTACTATTATTTTAATTTTTCAATGTACTTGTAGCTATGATTTCTTTTTAAGTCTTCTCTGATGACCCTCTAACAAGGTTAGGTGGAAGAGGTCTTCCCATTTTCTCAGATGGGGTGATGATGCTGCTGCTGATGACCACTTATGCCAACAATTGATATAGTGCTTACTATGTGCCAGGCACTGTGATTGCTCTATTCACTGTGCCACCCAGCTTCCCACCTGAGCTACACTATCTGGCAGCTATCTGGTAGCTTGAGGCTTGAGACTTGTTCAAGGTCACAGAGCTAGCTTGCACCAGGAATCCTGATGCCTAGAACAGGCTTGATTATTCATAAGCAGTGTTGAAAATAGCCTCTGCATGGCTAAGGTAATAGATTCACCGCCCACTCTACCATTTCAATGGATTATGCATTTTGCAATGCCTCCTCTCTACACCCCTTACAAACACATACAAACACATAATATACATAAAATACTTTTTAAAAGGACCCAGTTCTAAGGTCATATGAGCAAAAGGGTCCCTGCTCACTTGGGCCAATGTGATTGTGCCAGTCATGGTGCATAGATTCCTTTTCTTCTTTTTCTTAACATTTTTTGATGGGTTGAATCTTGGTAAAGTGAGCATCTGGGATGCCCTGGGCCATCTCCAGCAGAAGTCTAAATATGAGAAACATCTCTCAATAAATAGAAGTGCTATAAGGCGATAAAGTCACAAAAGATCAAGAATAAGACTTTTTACACAGAACCCCAAATATCTGGGATGGTAAGCAGAAGAATTTTAGGAGATGGTTGGAGGCAGAGGGATCATAGGAGTAGTTAACATTTTTTCCTTTCATTTTCACTCTGTTCAATTAGATATGGCTATTTAAAATCATCAGCCCTCAGAATCTCATGGACTTCTAGGTTTCCTTCCAACTCCTAAATTTTATGAATTATAAAGGGAAAGTCAATAGGTGAGTTATTTGCTGAGGCTAAAAATCCCATTTTAGCCTAGCCAGTTGCTGGTAGCTACTCTTCTTCAGCTATCTCAGATTACAGAGCCACAAATATTATATATTATATTATAAGTTATAGTATACCCGAGAAATGTCTCTACCTATTGGCCTGCTCCAACTGAGTCCAAGCCTCCTGCTTCTGCCTCCTACAATGTCCACAATGATGGATCCTAGGGTTATTACTTGACCTTTTGCTACTAATGAAGGATGGGCTCCATCATAAATAGGGTCTTAGAGAGATTCCTGGATATTTGGTCTGGCTGTCAGTGAGGGGTGGGTAGAGGAATAGAGAAAGAATCATTGCAACTCACGAGAAAATTAAGAATGGTTGGTAGAGCCTCAGCTCCAGAAGAGTGAGAACTGCAACCCTGATAGATTAAGACCCCCTGTTGTTACTGTTATTTGATTTAGTGCTCTCGAGGGACAGATTTATTTTGGCTTTACTTCTAGAAAGCCAGTTTTGTCTACTAAATACTTTTAGCTTCATATGTATATGTATGCATTTGGATATGTGTTTGTATTTCCATATAAATGAATGTATACATATATATGCATATATGTATACATACATACATATGCATATGTACAAATGCTTCATACAAACATAAGAAGAATACAACTATTTGGTCAGGACATGAGATTTCATCATTGTGGGAAACCCAGAATCACAGCATTTTAGAGCAGAATGGAACCTTGGAGCCATCTCAACCAATCCACCCCCTAAATCAGAAGTTATTAACCTGAAGTCCTTTTTAAAAAACATTTGATAACTGCATTTCAATATAATTGACTGCCTTTGTAAAGCCTCTGTATTATATTTAACCATTTAAAAATATTATCCTGATAAGAGGTCTGTAGTCTTCACTGGGCTTCCAAAAGGATCTGGGACACACACACATGTGCACACACATGCATGGGCACACATGCATGCATACATGTGTGCACACACAGAGGTTAAGAACCTCTCAACTAAAGATTCTCTACTATAACATAGCCCCAAAGTGGTCCTACATCCTCTATTTGAAAACCTCAAGCAATTGGACATCTCTAATGATAAAAACGTTTTTTCATAGCATCAGAACCAAAACTGTCCTCTTCATAACTTCCCCCATTGCTCCCCAATTCTATCTTCTGGGGCCAAGCAAAGCAAGTCTAATCTTTCTTCCGCATGACTGCCTTCAAATCCTTGACAGAAGACAATGGGAAGTTGAAGTTAAATGTAAAGAAGTCCAATGGTTCTTTTTGGAGAGGTAAATGAAAGAGTTGGCTTAAATACGTACCCAAAGACAACCAGAAGTATCATTTCATTGGGCAATCCAACAATAAACATTTATTAAGCACCTACTATATACTAACCATTGTGCTAAGTGGGATACACAGTGCTAAGTGGATACAAAAAAGACAAAAGACAATCCCTGCCCTCAAGGAGCTTACAGTCTAATGAGGACATTTGGTAATTTCATATTGTGGTACTCATGATAATCATTTTTTAAAAAGACCACCATGAAAATAACTGTAATTTATGCATTAACATTTGCAGCAAAAGATGAAGAGGTATTACAATTCTATAAAGGACTCAATGAGACCCTTAAAATTAATATATGCTTTAATACTCACTGGTTTCAATGCAATTGTGAGCATACGGGAAAATAGCAAAATGTGTGTGTGTGTGTGTGTGTGTGTGTGCATGTATGAGAGAAAGATAGACAGATAGACAGAGACAGAGAGAGAGATAGAGATAGAGAGAGATAGAGAGAATTTGCTTCAAGAGCAGCAAGACAAGCCAAAGACTCGTAGATTAGAGAGAAGCCCATATATCAGGGATATTTTCTCCAGGAAGAGAATTGGAAGCACTGTACTTGGCAAGTACTGAATAGCATCACCAGAAAAAAGAAATTTATTATAATGTAATGGACAGAAATCATGTGGGGATCATGTATAAATCAGATATCTTTGCACAGTCATACCACTGGCTGATTGGAGTAAAGATCCAAATTAGTACTAAATTAGAAAAAAAAATGAATAAAATTTACCAGAATCAGCAGGGGATTGGGGCAACACCAACTTATTCTATTTAAATAAGCTGTGGTACTAATCTGTGGAAAGCAGATAAAAGAACTGATATTGATACATACTACCATCATTTCTGAAGGAAATTTAGATAATTTAGATAAACCATCAAAATAAGAAGACAAAAATTAACAAGTAAATACTTAATCTCCTTGCCAAGTAGAGAGATATGGCAGCATAGAGAAACATACATTTTTAATACAACTATGTTTGTAAAATTTTTCAGAAGATGATGTTGGATGATTCTGAGCAGAATCACTTCATAAAATAGCAAAAGGTGTTGGAAATAAAAACAATTTTACAGAAAACTTAATGAGATAACCAATTCTGCTGGATCATCCTACAAGCATTTAAGGATGAAACTGAGGATAACACAGGGCAAAAAATGAAAATATTTCTCAGGATTACTAAAAAAAAAAAAAACAAACCTTTTAATCCATCAATGACACTGGAGTTACTTCATATGGACTCTAACATTCCAGATGTGCTTCATGAAGAAATAGAAATGGTAGTAAAGAAAATAAAAGTAGAAAAAGCAGCCTGACCAAGGTAGATATACAGGGAAGAGGTCCATGCTGGAGGTGACACAATGATGATGGTGTTATTGAATGTGTGTGTGTATGTGTGTGTGTGTGTGTGTGTGTGTGTAATTCATTGTAAGGTTATTTTGTATCAGTTCTCAAGATATCTGAAAGACGGGAGCATACAAAATATGGACCTTATAACCAAAAAGAAAATGAGAAAATATCAGTAACTACTAACCGATGTGCTTGCTTTACTATCTACAAAATTTTCATGAGAATAGTCTACACATGATCAAGAAGTCCTTGTTGAAATATGTAAAGAGAACAAGCAGAGTCTTTTTTAGAATACGTCTTCACAGTCAAATGATTGAATGAAAGGTGTAATTTAAAGGTTTTCTTCAACACAGCATTTTCATCGATATTTTAACATCATGAGATTCCTAGAAAGATGCAGTTGCAGAGATAACTTTGTTCAGTGGCCCTCTGACTATAAAATGAGGCATAAAACAGGGACATAGCCCATGATATCTGCCACCATCATGAAGAAAAATCAAGCATAGAGTATAAACAGAAGAGGGTTCTCCATAAATGGTGAGATCCTCCAAATGCTCCTTTTGTGGATGGCGTTGTTCCTCAGGGATGAGGAATGAGATTTATAATCATTCAGAAGAGTTCGGCATAGGTATCCACACAGGAAAAACCAAGTGGACGAAGAAGGTTCGTTAGACAGACAATGATACGTAATTGGAAGGACAAGTCATAAAGCTAGTTCATCAATACATATATCTTAGCCAGACTGTTTGGAAAAACAATAGCTTGAGTCCATAACTGAATGTGAGGGATGAAGGTCACCATGCAGTAAGTGTTTCATTTCATTTTCTCCAAAAGATCTCTCTTTCTGATTTCTTAGATCTAGAATTGGAAGTCACCTCCAAAGCCACTTTAACCTAATCCCTAGAGATAACTGAGGCCCAGGGAAGTCGGATGATTGTGATGAAGGTGATGAAGGTCATAAATGTCAGAGGTGGAATTCAATCCTAGGTCTTTTGGTCTAGGTGGCGCAGTGGATAGAGTGCCAGGCCTGGAGTCAGGAAGACTAATCTTCCTGGATTCTAATCCATTGCCAGACATTTGCTAGCTGTGTGACCCTGGACAAGTCCCTCCATCCTGTTTAGCTCAATTTCCTCTTCTGTAAAATGAGCCATAGAAGGAAATGGCAAAGCACTTCAGCACCTTTGCCAAGAAAACCCCAAAGGGGGTCACAAAGACCTGGACACAACTGAAATGACTGAACAAGAAGTTCTCTCTCCACTGTACCATACTACTCAATAGGGAGCACTTAGTCATGACATTCTAAGATTCAGTGTCAAGTTTGCCATCTTGGTCTCCATTATAATTTTAAAGACTTCAGTTATGTCTCTTTTCAACTTTATCCTTCCCAAACTCAGCTCCATCTTTTGTAGCAGCCACCAATAGATTTTTAGTGCTAGAATAACCTTAGAGATCACCTGGCTCCTCATTTCACAAATGGAGACACTGAGGCATTAAATGGTTCAAAGTGAGTTATTGTGGTCTACCTTTCTCAGATATGTCAAGAACTGATACAAAAAACTTGAAAATCCATAATACATATTTGATAATCCCCTTGGCATTATGTCAAATGCCCCCTTTCTTCATTTATATCTGGAATAGTCTAGATGCTTTTCCCATCTTTGCTCTCTTGACTGACATTTCCAAATCCTTGTGAAGCATATTGGTAATGTTAGAGTCCAAATGAGTTGACTTTACCATCATTGATGGATAAAATAGTTTCTTATAGATATCTTAACAGATTTCTAGTGGAAAGTGACCTGGAGTCAAAAGAACCAGGTTCAAATCCTGACTCTATTACTTACAACCTGTGTGACCTTGAACAAGTCCCTTAAGTTTTCTGAACCTTTCTTTTCTCATCTATAAAACAATAAGATTGGAGTTCTAGTGAGGACTTCAGAGATCTAGTCCAACTCTTCATTTAATAGGTGAGGAATCTGGGACCCAGGGAAATTAGCGACTTGCCTAAGGTTATATGGAAAATAATTACTGGAGGTGAGATTTGAATCCAGATCTTCCGATTCTAGAGCTGGTACTCTTAATGGTGCCACACCAAGTTGATGGCCTGTAAGGTGCTCTAACTTTAAATCTGTGATTCTAGGATCCTAAGATTAGAGAGGTAGTTAGGGACAAAGCTGGGTCTAGAATCCAGGTCTTCTGAGATCCTACTTCAGTGCCCTTTTAGCTGTACCCCAAGGTCGGTTAGTGCCAACTTTTATTTTTAGCTTTTCTTCCCTTTTGGCATTTATTTATTTATTTATTTTAAATTTTATTTATTTTATTTTTAATTTATGAAATAAAAGAAGCATTTCCATAACATAGTAGAATAATAAAAAGAAACAGCAAATCTATTGTGCATAACTTGCTATTCTTTTTAAACATATAATAAATTTATCATGTAAAATTCTTTTTTTTCCTTTTTTCCTTCCCTTCTCTCCCTGCCGCCACCCTAGAGATGGCTACCTTACACATAAATATGCATATACATAAAACTACTCTCTATATACTTCTATTTATCAATTCTTTCTCTGGATGCAAATAACATCTTCCTTCATAAGACCTTTGTAATTAGTTTAGGTATTTATTTATTTTGGGGGGAGGAAGATCACACAGCTAATAAGTGTGTCAAGTGTCTGAGGTTGGATTTGAACTCGGGTCCTCCTGACTCCAGGGCCAGTGCTCTGTTCACTGCACCACCTAGCTGCCCCTAACTAAAATACAAAATAAGAAAGAAAAAAAAGAGCATGTTCTGTGCATGGCAGAACGGAAGAGGGGATTCAAAATATATAACAACAGATTTTCATTTCAAGAAAGCCTATGTGATAAATAGTACATGCTGTATTGAGAATTGTCCATCTTTTCTTTGCTTCCTTGTGAGCTTCCTTTTGTCCTCTGCTGTGCATTTTTTACTTTCTTTTTTTTCCCCTCTCCCTACCCCAGCCCCAAATGCTGCAATAAAGTTTAGATGTTTCCTTATAGCTATAGATATATACATACACTTATACGTATATAGAAATATACTTTCCCAAACATACTCTACTCCTGACCTTTGTTTTTATGTTTGTGCATATCTCTTGTTTCCTACCCCTCCTGACTCCTCTACTTTACTTCTACCTGATACCTTGCACTCCTCTTACTTGTCTACCCCACACTCCAAGGATCCCTCCGCTATCCTCCCAGTCCCATAGATCTAAACACCTTTCTATACCCCCCTTTTACCTATTTCCTCATTCTCCCCTATAAAACTCCCTCCCTTGTCCTCTTGCCCCTCCCTATGCATTTTATATCTTCTAAATTTAGAAGACTTTTATACTCTTCTAAATATTTGTGTATTGTTCCCTCTTAAACACATAATTTAGGTATTTATAATAGTTAAAATAGTACCAACTTTAAAAATTGTAAACACCGAGACCTTTCTCAGGTGAGACAATTCTAACCGTCCCTAGACCACAGAAACAACATGCGGTAGTCCCCCTTGTTCTCTTCCCTTATTCTCTTTTTTTCTGTCTCCTGTGCTTAAGGATCCCTCAACTATGGAAATATCTGGGTTCAGTAGTTGGAGCAGTTTCCTCCCAGAACTTTTTCCTCAGATGTGGCTTGCAGAGGCCTCCCCATCTCTCTCTCCCCTTCACTCCTTTCTGCTTCCACTGCCAATCAGGACTGTTTCCCAATAACAGGAAACATTCACCCTACAAGATATTAGTAGGCCCATGTTCAATCTCAGTTAACCTTTACAGCAGTCACACACATTTGCAGACTATTCCAGCTGAAGGCAAAAACCTTCTCCATGTCCCCTGTCTTGGCATTTTTCATCCTGTGTCAATTAGCATGATGAAGGCAATCTAATAATGATGAATCGGCTGAGCTGGCTCTGGTGGTAGGGGCTGACTCCAATACAAGGAGAGCTGCTTATTAAGTGGGGCCAAGTCCCTGTTCTGCTCCGGATGCCATTGGAACCCGAATCTTCCAGAACTTATGGAATAGCAACAAACATTATGTCTAGAATAAAAATGGACCTACCAAGGAGAAGACTCTTAATCCCACGATCACAGAATGTTAGAGCTCGGAGACGATCCAGCCCAATTATACGGATCAGGAGAATGAGGCTTGGGAAGATCACACAAATGACTGGAATCGCTGCTCCCTTCCCTGCTCCCCTCCCCTCCCCCATCCAGATTTCTAATATGGTGGACTTTCCACAAGCCATGCTGTCCTGTATCCAGCCAGACAGGCTGCTTGCTTAATTACTAGGCTCAGCTGGAATTGGTGAGGCTCATGGGGTTTTCTTAGCCTCTCTTTGCCATGTTGCCTTATTTCAACCAGCATTTGGAAGGGATAAGACCTTCAGCTGTCTGCACTCATGTTCTAGCCCAGGGGTGTCAAACTCCAATAGAAATAGAGGCCACTAATTGATGCAGAAGGCCATCTGCTTGCCAATAATAGGAAATATTCTCCCTATAATAGTAATATTAATACTAATAAATGACATTTATATAGTGCTTACTATAGGCTGGGCACTAGATGAAGCACTGACACGTATTATTTCATTTGAGCCTCGCAACAACCTTGGGAGGGAGGTGCTATTATTATCATCCCCATTTTACAGACGAGGAAACTGAGGTTAAGGGACTAGTCCAGGGTCACATAGCTAGTAAGGCTCTGAGGTTGAATTTGAACTCAGGTCTTTCTTGACTCCAAGCCTGGGCCCTATCCACTAAGCTACCTAGCTGCCCCCTACAAGATATTAGGGGGCTCATTTTCAATCTCCTTTTATAGGGGGTCACATATGGACTTAGCTTTAAAATTTAATAATATTTATGTTCTCATACTCAAAGAGGATCAATGACATCACAATGCTGGGATCATTACAGCTAATCAGCCCAATTTGAGCTCAGAGGCCCCTACCACGGCGCGGGCAACAAGTCATCCTTTGGAACATTTGGGATGAAGATGTCTCTAGATTTGTCTCTCACGCTCCCTCTGCGTTACTGTGGTTCTGCTTTGCTCATAGAGCGCAGCCCCTTTGATGCAGGCACACCAGGCTGGGCGGTCCTGTGCCAGGGTCTCCCATGTCCCACAATTGATACTAAAGTTCTTCAGAGAGGCCTTGAGAGTGTCCTTGTAAGACATCACCCATCATCTGCTGTTTTGCTATTTTATTTATTTGATTTAATATTTCCCAATAACATTTTAATCTGGTTCAAGCTGCACCTGGGCTACAGCAAGCCTGTTTGACTCCTCTGGCTTACAATGTTTTTCTTTCCAACCTCTGCCTCCAGGAACTCTCCACTCTCTCTCCTTCAGGGCTCAGCTTAAGCGCCTCTTCTATAAAAAGCCTTTCCTGATTCCCGAAGATGTTAGTGTTCCCCACCCCCAATCCCAATCATCTTAATTTTGTTTACGCACACATACATACATATAGACATACATACGTATGTACACGTACACACATTTGTGTGTGTATATAGATGTGTGTGTGTGTGTGTGTGTTTTAATGTGTGTTTAGCAATAAGTAAAGGTAGTATTGCATAGTCGCTAGAGAGCTGACCTCAGAGCCAGGAAGACTTGGGTTCAAATCCCACCTCTGACATACACATGGGTGGCGGTGGCAGGATCCTCAGGAAGCTATTTAACTTCTCTTTGTTTCTAAGCAACTCTTTAAAACTGTTAAGTATAGAAAAGGCTCCAATCTGCACTGATAAAGTTTCCTATACCAGGAAAATCACAAGTCAATCCCTACCTTTTGTATGCCTATGCATTTCTCCTCCTAGTAGAAAACAGTAAAGACTGTTTTATTTTTGCCTTTGTATCTAGAGTTCCTAGTATGGTGCCTGGCAAACAGTAGGTGCTTAATAAATGGTTGCTGAATTGAACTGAATTAAATTGAGAAACTAAGGTCGACTGGGAATGCCTGTTAAATTTGTACCAATCTCTTCTCTTGAATAAGCCTGGGAAAAAGTTAAATTGAACTGATGTGAAGGACATAGGTTACAACGGGTACCCAGAGTATACAAAACCAATGTCTACTGCCTGAGCTGGTGAAAAGGTGTGGAAAGAATATGCAGGGCACTCATCAGCTGGTACCGTAACGATACTCTCTTATTCTGGCCCACATCACTATTAACTTCAGAACCAGTGCCATCTGGTGGTTAAACCAAAATAAAACAAAACCAAAAAAATACCTTGGATCTAATTCCCCAGATAAAATCTGATTGCAGGTGGTCAGGCTTTTTGTCTAGTTTGAGTATAACAATTCCCAGGTGTTTGGGGTGGAGACAATCATCAGGCTATGCCTCTCCTTTCCCTTCCTTTCCCTCCTCCTCCCCCACCCAAAATATGTTCCTCCAGGTGAAATCATATTTAAAAGAACATCCAATGTAGCCTTCCATGAGGTAAAGAATTCACAAAAGGGCAAAATTGGGGCAGCCATTCAAAAGAGGCAGGAAGTTTTTCTCCTCAATTCCTTATATAACCTACTGAGTGGGCAGCTCTTCCAGGCTCAGTTGTTAATCATCTTTGTCCCCTCTCCCCTACCCCCAGTCACAGGGACCAAGGGACCAATTATGGCCACATAGATCCTTTCAGTAAGGGATCACGTGCTTAGATAGACAGACAGACAGAAAGATAGATAGATGGATTATGGTGTCCACAAATGTAGCCCATTATAAGCTTTTAGACCTTTGGAATACTATATACATATGTGTACATATGTAATGTGTGTATCCAGTTGAATTGTAAGTCATTTTTCTTTGTGAAGTCCATGATGCCACTTTCAGAAAATTGGAGATACCCCCCGGGCTTTACAAAAACATGTCACTCAGTGGGACTAACCTGGATAGATAAAGTAGCTGCCCAGGTAGCACGATTTCAGGGATCACAAATACCCCAGCACCTCCACATTGCCAAAAAAACAAAAACAAAAAACCACTCTACACGTAGCTCTCCAATGACTGATAGTCTAATGTCACAGATTCATTCCTTTAAGATGAAAGTATTATCTCTTATGAAAATGCATATACTCTGGGGCAGGATAAAACCCTAAATCCCATTGGTCCCTTGCCCTGCAGTGTGACTAAGTTTATTAGATCCTCTTCTGGGAACAGGATTGGATTAAAAGGGAGGAAGAAAGAGAAAACAAGTCATGGGAGCCTGAGCAGGACTGATGGGAAAGAGTCAAAGCAGATAAGGTAAGAAGAGGCTAGACTCACTGGGGAACTGGCCTTTGATTAGCAGTTTGAGGGCCTGGTATTAAATCACATTGTCACATGCTATCCACATGACCTTGAACAAGTCATCTTCCTTTCTCCTCTGTGGGCCTCAGTTTCCTCACCTGTAAAATAAAGAGTTAAGACTAGATGATACCTAAGGTCCCTTCCTGTTCTAAAAAGTATAAAGACAAACCATTGATGTTACAATTCTGCCAAAGGCAGGAATCAAAACTCTTGAGGTTATTCTCTAAAGCAAACAATGTTAAAGCAGAAATATAATTCCACTGGGGGTGGAGGTGGCAGTGGGGTTCAGAAAACCTGAGTTCAAATCCCAGCTCTGCCACCAAGTATTGTGAAGTCACATCACTTTTCTGGACCTCATTTTTCAAGTATAAAATGAAGACTGTTTTTTGTGCATCATGGACCCCTTTGGCATTCTAGGGAAGACTATGGACATCATTTTATTTTATGCATTTAACATTTTTAAATACATACATTAAGAAACATAGGATTACAAGGGAAGTCAATTATGCTGAAATACAGTTGCAAAATATTTTTGTTTTTTAATATTTTTATTAAAAAATTTTAGTTCATAAACCCTAGGTTCAAAACCTCTTATCTAGATGATCTCTTAAGGTCTACCCCTACCAAAAATTACTGGTATATATTTTGAATTTAATTATACTTTATACACTATTTGAGTGCAAGAAGTCTTTCATTTTTGTCTTTGTATATAGCATAATATATGTTTATTCAGTTGAGTTGAAAAGAATTTCTCCTCTGAACTCCTATAATTTTCATAATAAACACTAAAAAGTTACCCATATAGGGAAGCCACATGGATGTGCAGATTATAAGTAAATGCTTTCCCTCCTAATGAAGAAGGATGTAGGCTACTTCACCAGGGCTTCCCTTAAAAATGTTCCACCTATGCTTTAGAGGCTATATCCTTTACTAAGCCCTGAGGGGAAGATAGCCTATGACTATCTCATCATAACCTTGGACTATCTTCCCCCCAAGTCTGGTAAAAGATGGGACCTGTAGAAAATGACCCAAACAACCACCTCATTTTGGTTCTGTAGATTCCAAAATGCAGAATGGATGCCACCCATTTCTGAAGATGCCGTTCCATTCTGAAGGTGTGATCATGAAGGGATGATAGGAATATGCTTGGAAGTCAACACGTACATGCTTAATTTTGTGGCAGAAAAGGCATTTTTGTGCTGTGCCATCTGCTACCCTCGAAACTGCAGTAATGAGGCGCTAGTTACCAGATTGCTTATATAATCTATATATTCAAATAGATAGAGTAATGAAAAGTACTGGTGCTATATAAATCAGGCAAGCAGCATCCAGGAAGGAGAACAAGAACTAGGCCACCAAGAAGGAAATCTATGATTTGTAGAGTGAGGACTGTTAACCCCAAACCACCCCACCCTCTTGCTTCAGGAAAGTGCAGCCCCTGAGCTGAAGAACGGCCATATCTCCCTATAACCTCTCCTCCTACCCCCATTCTCTTTAGGGTTTTTACCAATGCCTTTTATGCTTCTGGCATAAAAGGATCCCTAGGGGCAGCCTTCTACACCCAAGATGACGTCCAATGACATGAACTCTTTCTGCCTCTGGAGTCTTGGGAGAGAGAAGAAAGGGCACAGATTTTTAAGTGTGAACATTGCAGCAGAGAAGAATTGATGAGTCAGCAAAGAAAGCATGAGATGCTCCCACCAAACCCAATCCCACAAATGGAATTGATAGAATTATGCAGCAGGTCTTTGAGTGTGGTCTGGGTACCCCTACATGCCTCCAAGACCCTTTGGGGGGGGTCCATAAGTTAAAAAATAACTTCATAATAATACTAAGATATTTTAATTTTAGAAATCATATGGTGATATAATAATATGTCAATGTATACTATATAATAATATGTTATATTAATATATACTATATAATATACTATATTAATATATACTATACAATAACATGGCATGTTAATGTATACTATATAGTAATATACTATGTTAATATGTACTATATGATAATGATATATTAATGTATTCTGTGTAATAATATATACCATATTAATTTCATGCTATAAAGTAATATACTATATTAATGTATAATATATGCTCCATTTTGTAATACACAATAATATATTAATGTATAATATAGAATACATTGGTATATAATATGAGATAGCTAGGTGGTAAAATGGATAGAGCACTGGGCCTTGAGTCAAGAAGATCTGAATTCAAATCCAGTCCCAGACACTAGCTGTGTGACTCTGCATAAGTAATTTAACCCCTATTTGCCTCAGTTCCTCATCTGTAAAATGGGGACACACTGGAAAAGGAAATGTACTTTGCCAAGAAAACCCATGGACTTTTGTCCGTGGGGTCACGTAAAGTCAGACACAACTGAAAAATTGAACAACAACACCAATGTATGATATATAAGGATATACAATAAGAGTAACAGAAATATGGTAAATATCAGTGGGCATAACCCACATAATTAAAAGCTCTTTGAGGGGGGGAGTCCTCAATAATTTTTGAGAATGTAAAGGGGTCCTGAGGCCAAAAAGTCTGAACACTTCTGGAGTTCTTACTTGTATCAACCAGGCACTGAGTTCCTTTTATGTCCTGTGTTGCCCTGAGACTACATGGTCAGAGACATGGTCATGGGTAGGAACTGAGTTTAAAGTATTCATTCATTTGACAAGCATGTAAGAAGCATCTACTTTATGTATTATAGTAGGAGCTCAAGCTACAAAGACAGAAATAGTCCCTGACCTCAAGGAGCTTACATTCTATTAGGAAGAAACCATGTTGAGATAATTAAATATAAAATGCTATATCAGTAAGGCAACAAACACAACATCAATGATAATCATGAATATGTCTATGTAGTTCTGTATTGCAGGGTATGAGAGACTCTCCATAAAGAAGGTTAAAGAAGTATAACATTAATTCAGACACCACAAAATCATATCCCATAACCAAATGTTCAGCTCCCACAGCCAGTCAGCCCACTTAATCATAATAGCAAGGAACTTAAAACACTACATAACAACCTGGAGCCTTGCCATCCCAAACCTCTCCCACCACCTGCTTGAATCTTCCCAAAGACAAACTCACAGTACAGCTAAGTCAGCCTGTTCAGTTCTAACAATCACGAGGGTGGCCATTAGCAGCCATAAATCTTCTCTCTCTCTCTCTCTCCCCACCCCCCTGCATTTCATGTGACATAACTTCCTCCCATCACATGTGACTTACGCTTCCTGTGACATAAGCAGGTCACATGGCCTATTAATGGGTAGGAAAGATCTTCAAATCCGAATTGCTACTACAAATGCTTACAAAGTACTATGGGAAAAGGGCAACTGGGGGAGTGGGGTGAGCCTCATATGGGAAGTACCATTTGAGTTGGAACTTGAAGGATGGTAGAGATTCCAAGAGGGGGGAGGGAGGATGGAATGTGTTTCAGCCTGCATAGTGGCATGGAGACTAGAGATGGAATATCTTGTAAGAGGAACAGCAAGCGTGGGAATTTGACTAAAACACAGAAAGAATGCATGAAGGGGAACAACATGCAATAAGCCAGGAATAGTTAGTCAAGAAAACAATATGAGTATTAGACATATGAAAAGAGTAAGAAAATTCTAACTTCTCTTTGAAGACTCAGTCTATTGAAAAGATCCAGTCTCTCCCTGCTTATTTGACCTCTGTGAATCAATGATTTCTCTGTTTTAGTGTCATCAAAATATCAGATCCTATAATGTCAGCCCTGGAAAGGACCTTAGAAATCACCTAATCCAATATTAAAAAAAAACTTTAATTTTTTTCAATTAAAATTGCTTTTTTTCTCCCTACTCCCTTCCCACTTTCACTTAAAAACAAATAGAAAAGCATATCTCTTGTAACAAATATGCATAGTTTAGCAAAACAATTCCCCACACTGTCATGTCCAAAAACACACATCTCGTTCTGCATCTTGAGTTTATCATTTGTCGGTGAGGATATAGAAAACTTGCTTCATCATGGGTTCCCTGGAATCACACTTGGTCATTGCATTGACCATAGTTATTAAGTCATTCAAAATAACTTGTCTTCAGAACATTGATATTATTGAGTAAATTCTGCTGCTCACTTCAGTCTTCATCATTTCATACAAGTCTCCTCAAGTTTCTCTGGAAATCATCTCACCTTCATCTTTTCTTTTAGTTATTTAGTAGATTTTCAGTCATGTCTCACTCTTCTTTGGCCCCGTTTGGTTTTGTTGCTTTGTTTTGTTTTTGGCAAGGATACTGAAGTGGTTTGCCACTTCCTTCTCCAGCTCGTTTTGCACATGAGGAAACCAAAGCAAATAGGAATGGGCGAGTTGCCCAGGGTCACATAAGTCGTGAGTGTATGAGGTCAAATTTGAACTCAGGTCCTTCTGACTCCAGGGCTGGCACTCTATCCACTGTGCCACCTAGCTGCCCCTGTCATTTCTTATGGAACAATATTATATTACATTCATAAACCACAGCTCATTTAGCCATTCCCCAACTGATGGGCTACCTCTTCATTTCTAGTTCTTTGCCATTATAAAAAGAGTTGGTACAAGTATTTTACACATATGGTTCTTTTCCCTTTAAAAAATTTTTTTTAACAAGCTCCTC
Organism: Trichosurus vulpecula; assembly: GCF_011100635.1. Taxonomy (NCBI): domain Eukaryota; kingdom Metazoa; phylum Chordata; class Mammalia; order Diprotodontia; family Phalangeridae; genus Trichosurus; species Trichosurus vulpecula. The sequence continues at coordinate 553,582,993 of NC_050573.1, read as the reverse complement.
ATTTTTACAGATCAAAAAACTAAGGATCATCAAATCTAAGTGACTGGCCCAAGCTCACATAGCCGAGTCAGTGGCGGAGCAGGGCCAAGAACCCAGGACTTTTTATTCCTAGTGCCAGGGTCTAAAGAAAGGCAAGAGCACTTGCAAAATACACAAAACTGCTTCACTGATCCAGTCTTAAATGGATCATAATGAAGATTTTACTAAATCCAAATAGGGACAGAGAAGGGGTCTATGGGAAGTAAAGCCTTTAGGGTAGGATTACCCATATAGGAAGTAAGTAGGGAATTCATTCACTCCAAGAAGCATTCTGCTTAGTAACAATGGAAGGAAGGCAACCCAAGTTAATAACCATTTGCTATTTTTATTTTGTTTGATTGGGCTAGACCTATGATTTCATTGGTACATTCCTAATGAGAAAACCTCCCTCTACCAATGTAGACTAACACTTGTTTTGAAACTTACAGTCTTATGGAGCTTCCTGAGGCTTTCAGTGTCTAAGTGACTTGGGTACAGTCACACAATCAGTACATGTCAAAAGCAGGGCTTGAATCTATGTCTTCTTTACTCCAAGGCTGGCTCACTATTCACTACGACAGAGGTGTCAAACTCATGGCTTGGCCTACAAAACTCCTGAACTGTATTAGTCCAGAATAGCATGTAACCAGACTGAAACGCAATTGGCAAATGTTTAACAAAATTTTTAAAAGTGCAATACAGCATAGATAATATTAATTTGCAGGTTAAGTCAACATATGGCCTGCAGGGATTCGTTTCTAATTGAGTTTGAAACTACTGCACTATAACATGCTTCTTCTCAACTAAACATTAATAAAAACTAATTCAATTCCATTTATAGGATCATAAAGTTAGGACTGGATATAACCTTAGAGGTCAAGTCTAAGCCTCATTTTACAGGTGAAGAAACTGAGACACAGAAAGGTTTAAGTAACTTGCCCTGGTTCACACAGATTGGAACTATATAAGAGAGGATTTGAACCCAGGTCTTCCTACCTCCAAGGAAAGTGCCCAATCCATTATACATTGCTGCCTCAATTCAATTTATATCTGAAAATAGGTACTGAGTACCTACTATGTGCAAAGCCTTGGGCTCAATAAAACATATAGGAGGCCAGTTTGCAAATGGGATGATTGAGAAACACTTGCTCCATCAAATAGAACCTTCTCTCAGGCAAGAAAATCCACTGCTAAGAGGGTCAGTGAATAGATATCAGATCCATCAAAGCTCCAGGAGCCTGAGAGTCATTCATCACCAATACAGAATCTAAACAACCAGAGAAATGATTTGTTTGCTTGCTTCCCTGAAATGTCCCCAGCCTCTCTCTTGAAGGATAGGAATTTAGAAGGATGAAGCTCTCCAAATACCTCTTGCTGTAGTTTTGCATTTTCTTAATAGCTGCATCTGGGCAAAGAGGAACAAAGAAAAGAAAGCCCCAAGAATTTGCAGATTAGTCCAAAAAGACAGCATTAGGCACTATTCCAAACTCCAGGAAGGGTCACATTTGTCCAACGGAAGAAAACATTCCATACAGCGCCCCCCCCCCCAACTCTGCCTTAATGTACATGCCAGGATGAAGAGTCAACAAAGAATAAAATAAGCTTCCCTTAGATATTTGTTTAGAAAGAGAAAAGGTATTGTGGAGGAAAACATCGGATTTAGAGTTAGCTCTCCACTTGAATCCAGGTGCCTCTACTTACTAGCTAAGGAGACCCTAAATCTAGAAGGCACCCTACCCTCACAGCCTCCCTTGTTTCCTTCAAGACTCAAAATCAAACAGTGCTTTCTATAAAAAGCCATTTCTGATCTTTCAAACTTCTACCATCCTCTTTTCCAAAATTAGCACAGATTTATTTTGTATATATTCTTTATAGACATATGTACATGTTGTCTCTTTCTTTTTCTATTTTTAACCTTTTTTGTATTTTAGTATTTAATTTTTCCCCAGTTATATGTAAAAACAATTTTTATATGTTAGAATAATTTTTAAAAATTTATTTATTTTCAGTTTTCAACATTCACTTCTACAAGACTATGAATTCCAAATTTTCTTCCCATCTCTCCCCTCTCCCCACCCCAGGACAGCATGCATTCTGATTACCCTTTCCTCCAATCTGCCCTCCCTTCTATCACACCCTGCCCCCTTCTCTTATCCCCTTCAGTTCTATTTTCCTATAGGGCAAGACAGATTTCTATACCTCATTGCCTGAATATCTTTTTTCCCAGTTGCATGTAAAAACAATTTTTAAATTGTTAAATTTTTAAAGCTTTGAGTTCCACATTCTCTCCCTTCCTCCTTCACCACTCATCCTCATGGAGAAGGCAAGCAATTTGATATAGGTCATACATGTGTAGTCATACAAAACATTTCCGTAACAGTCATGTTGTGAAAGACTAACTTTCCCTCTATCCTATCCCACTCTCCATTCATTCTATTCTCTCCTTTGACCTATCCCTTCACAAAAGTGTTTGCTTCTGATTATCCCTTCCACCAATCTGCGTTCCTTCTATTATCCCCCCCCTCTCTTGTCCCCTTCCCCTCGCTTTCCTGTAGGGTAAACTAGATTTCCATACCCCATTGGGTGTGTATGTTATTCCCTCCTTAAGCCAAATCCAATGAGAGTAAGGCTCACTTATTCCCTCTCACCTCCCCCCTCTTCCCCTCCATTGTAAAAGCTCTTTCTTGCCTCTTTTATGTGAGATCATTTACTGTATTCTACCTTTCCCTTTCTCTTTCTCCCAGTACATTCCTCTCAACACTCAATTTTATTTCATAAGTATCATCCCTTCACATTCAGATCACCCAGTGCCATCTGTCTATATCCATTCATACATATACATAAATACACATACAGATACAGATACACATATATGCATGCATATATACATACACATATATGCGTACACGCATACATACACACACACACACACATATTCCCTCTAACTACCCTTATACTGAGAAAGGTATGTAGGAATATAAACAGTTCAACTTTAATTAAGTCCCTTATGGCTTCTCTTTCCTGTTTTCCTTTTCATGTTTCTCTTGATTCTTGCATTTAAAAGTCAAATTTTCTATTCAGTTCTCATCTTTTCAACAAGAATGCTTGGAAATCCTCTGTTTCATTGAAATTCCATTTTTTCCCCTGAAGTATTATACTCAGTTTTGCTGGGTAAGTGATTCTTGGTTTTAATCCTACCTCCTTCGAACTCTGGAATATCGTATTCCAAGCCCTCTGATCCCTTAATGTAGAAGCTGCTAAATCTTATGTTATCATGATTGAGTTTCCACAATATGTGAACTGTTTCTTTCTGGCTGCTTGCAATATTTTCTCTTTGACCTGGGAACTCTGGAATTTGGCTACAATATTCCTGGGAGTTTTCCTTTTGGGATCTTTTTCAAGAAGTGATCTATAAAATCTTTCCATTTCTATTTTCCCCTCTGGTTCTAGAACATCAGGGGAGTTTTCCTTGATAATTTCTTGAAATTGTTTCTAGGTTTTTTTTTTTGATGATGGCTTTCAAGTAGTCCAATAATTTTTAAATGATCTCTTCTGGATCTATTTTTCCAGGTCAGTTGTTTTTCCAATGAAATATTTCACATTGTCTTCTATTTTTTTCATTCTTTTTTTATTGTTTCTTGATTTCTCATAAAGTCATTAGTTTCCATTTGCTCCATTCTAATTTTTGAGGAATGATTTTCTTCAGTGAGCTTTTGGACCTCCTCATCCATTTGACCAATTCTGCTTTTTAAAGCATTCTTCTTCTCATTGGCTTTTTGGAGCTCTTTTGCCATTTGGGTTAGTCTATTTTTAAAGATGTTATTTTCTTCAGCATTTTTGGGTCTCCTTCAGCAAGTTGTTGACTTGTTTTTCATGATTTTCTTGCATCACTCTCATTTCTCTTCCCAATTTTTCCTCTACTTTTCTTACTTGATTTTTAAAGTCCTTTTTGAGTTCTTCCGTAGCCTGAGACCATTTCATATTTTCATCGGAGGCTTTGGATGTAGGATCTTTGACTTTGTTGTCTTCCTCTGGTTGTATGCTTTGATCTTTCTTGTCACCAATGATATAAGAAAATATCTTTTCACCAAGAAAGTAACCTTCTATAGCCTTATTTTTTTCCTGTTTCATCATTTTGGCAGTGAACTACTTGACTTTGGAGATCTTTGTTAAGGGGAGGGTGTACTGCTCCAAGCTTCAGAGGTTTTGTGCAGCTGTTTTCTGGGATATTTCTAGGGACCTGTAAATTTTCAGTTCTTCCGAAGTGGTGTGATCAAACGAGAGGTATTTTCTCCTCTCCCAGTCTGTATTACAGGTATTTTGAGGGTTTTAGGTGTAGAGCTCAAGCAGGTCCCTGCTTCTACTCTGCCATTTTGGCTCTGCCCCTCAAAAACAATTTTTAATGCTTGTTTTTAAAACTTTGAGTTCCAAATTCTCTCCCTTCTTCCCTCCCCAACCCCCCCTTTGAGAAGGCAAGCAATTTGATATAGGTTATACACATGTAGTCATGCAAAACATATCCATAATGTTTGTGTTGTGAAAGAAAACATTGACAAAAAACTCAAGAAAAAGAAAAAAAAAGCATGCTTCAATCTATATTCAGACACCATCAGTTCTTTCTCTGGGAATGGATAGTATTTTTCATCATAAGCCCTTCAGAGTTGTCTTGGATCATTGTATTGTGAAAATAGCTACATGTTATCTCTTTCAATAGAATGTAAGCTCCTTGAGGATAGACATGGTTTCATTTTGGTCTTTATATCACCAGCAAAATACAGTGCCTAGGACACATTAGTTTAATCAATAGATAAGCATTTATTAAGAATCTATCATGTTCCCGGTACTATATTAGGTACTGCAAAAAAGAAAGAAATAAAAAGGAAGGAATGAAGGAAGGAAGGAAAGAAGGAAGGAAGAAAGGAAGGAAAGAAGGAAGTAAGGAAGGAAAGAAGGAAGGAAGGAAGGAAGGAAGGAAGGAAGGAAGGAAGGGAGGGAGGGAGGGAGGGAGGAGGGGAAAAGGGAATGAAGGAAAAAGGGAAGGAAGGAGGAAGAAGAAAGAAAGAGAGAAAGAAAGAAAGAAAGAAAGAAAGAAAGAAAGAAAGAAAGAAAGAGTAGATGCCTTTTGTTGATTGATTTTAGAAAATAAACAACTTTTGTTTCCAATGATCCAAAGTGCTCTGCTGGAAGGTCCTGAATGTTTATTATTCTACAGCTTTCTTTCCATTCCCGTTTCTAGTATCATGATCACACTAGTACCTCCCTGCTTTGGGGAAAAAAAAGTTCTTATCCCTTCCAGTCAAGGGTGGCTGGTTCCACCTCCAATTGTCTCTCATGAACTGATTGTTAAATTTTCAACGTGAGCATTTACACTTAGAAAATTGGCAAATGCCACAAAGCAGGACTTGATTTGTTACTTGGTTGATTATCTAGACTTTAGAAAGTGATGAGAAAATCTAATAATGCAGATTAGATTTAAAAGTATATCAGTGTACATTTCCCTGCCACCACCACCAAGAGGTAGTTGTTAAACATTTACCAGCATTCCCCTTCTTCTAGTTTTTGCATGATAGTCACTGAAGTCCCAGATCGGCACATGGGTTTTCATCCTCCAGTGGGGCAAGTTCTGTATGGTTTCCTGAGAAATGTCTGATGTTAAGGTGGCCCCCAAGAGTCTCCCAACAGTTTCAATTCCTTGCTTTTCCTGTTTTACTCTCCTTCCCCACACCTCCACACATACAATCACTTGGCCCCTCTTGTAAATTCTACCTGTACAATATGTCCATCCCCATTCTCTCTGCTCACATAGATATCACTTTGACTCAGTCTTATTAGCTCTCCTCTGGACTATTACAAAAGTCTCCTGATTAGTTTCCCTACCTCATCTCTCCTGTCTCCAAGACATCCTCTACACCAGGTCTCTACAACCTGTGCCTGTCAAAGGATTTCCCCTATATTTTCTCTACATTTCCTATCCTCTACAATTTTTGCAGGCCATAGGTTGTGCAAGCCTATTCTACACAGATGCCAAAGGTAAAAGCATCGATCTGACCCTGTCATTCCCCTGCTCAACAACCTACAAGGGCTCCTTATTACCTCTAGAATCAAATACAAACCTCTACTTGGTCTACCTCCAATCTATGTTTCCAGGCTTACTACACATCACTCTCTTTCATACACTTCCCAGTTCAGCCATACTAACCCTCTTGCTGTTTCTCCCACATCCAGTTCCATTTTCAGTCTCCATGTCTCTGCACAAGCTGTCCCTAGAACGCATTCTTTCCTCACTTCTACTGTTTAGAATGGCTACTTTCCTTCAAAGGCTCCTACATGAGACCTCACCTGACTTCTCTTCACCTCCCACCTGCGGGTGCCTCCCCTCCAAAATCACCTTTTATTTTGTGAGACGCAGACCTATAACACATGCTAGATATTGTATCTTAGGCAAATCAATTAGCTTCTCAGTGGTCTACATAACTCATCTTCCTGAATTCAAATGTGGCCTCAGACACTTACTAGCTCTGTGACCTTGGGAAAGTCACTTAACCCTGTTTGCCTCAGTTTCCCCATCTGCAAAATGATCTGGAGAAGGAAATGGCAAACCACTCCAGCATATTTGCCAAGAAAACCCCAAACTGGGTCAAGAAGAGTCAGACATGACAACAAGAGGTCTAAGCAGCACTCTGAGACTGTAAGTTGCAGAGAAGATGCCTATTTGTACTAGAGAGTTTCTACAATACCATGAAATCACAGGACTACTCTCTATTGCCTATCTTATTTATTTTATATAGTCTTACATGGGGCAGATAGGTGATACACTAGAGAGAGTGGTGGGCTTGGGAGCAAGAAGATCCATCTTCCTGAGTTTAAATCTGGTCTCAGAAACTTCTAACCTCTGTGACAAGTCACTTTACCCTGTTTGCCTCAGTTTCTTCAACTGTAAAATGATCTGGAGAAGGAAAGGGCAAACCACTTCAGTATCTCTGCCAAGAAAACCTCAAATGGTATCAGGAAGAGTTGGACACAACTAAACAAAAAATATGTTTACATATGCATATATGTGTTGTTTCCCTCAACAGAATGTAAGCGTCTTGGAGACGGACTGTTTCATTTCTGTCTTTGTATCTCTAATACTGAGATAAATATCTGACACATAATAAATACCTAATTAATGCTTGTTTTTTTAATTGTTTGATTTATAATTAATTTAATTAAAATTCCATCTGATCACTTTAGCGATGTTCATCCTGTCAGTCAATTAACAATTGAACAGCAGCTTGGTGGTGCAGTGGGTAGAACACCAGGCCTGGAGTCAAGAAACCCTGAGTTCAAAGCTGGCCTCAGACATTTACTAGCTCTGTGATCTTAGCAAGGCACTTAACCTCTGATTGCTTCAGTTTTCCTCACTTATAAGGTGGAGATGATAGTAGCACCTACCTCCCAGGTCTGTTGTGATAATAATATTAAAATACTCAACACCATGTCTGGCATATATAAATGTTAATTATTATTAAAGAAGCCTTCAGTGAGGCAGGCAGATGGCACAGTGGATAGGACATTGGACCTGGAGTCAAGAAGATCTGAATTTAAATGTGGTCTCAGATACTTTCTAGCTGTGTGACCCTGACCAAGTCATGTAACCCCTCTCAACATCCTCAGCTTCCTCTACCTCCAGGTTTTGCAGGAAGATCAAATGAGATAATATTTTAAGTGCTTTGCAAACCTCAAAGCTAGTGCTTATATAGTTACAAGTGCCAACTATTATTATTATTAGCCAATGACTTCTCCATTACATAATCACGGAATATCAGTGTTAGAAAGAGAACCTCAGAAGCCACTTGGTCCATTCTGCACCTAATCAAGAATACCTTTTACAAAATCTCTAACAAACTTGCTTGAAAATCTCCATGAGGTATCCACTCTCTCCCAAGGCTTTGGATGGCACTAAGGATTAGAAAGTTCTTCCTGGAGTTCCACTTCTGGGAGCCAAGATGGAGGAGTAAGAAGTAAGTGGCCTTCACCCTTCTTTATTGACCTCTGAAAGCCCAGAAAATATTGCCCCAGTAAAAACCCTGGAACAGCTGAGCCAGCAATAAGATGGCATGCAGCAGTCTTGTAGCCCAGAAAGCCTGGGGCATTAATGGGAAAGGGCCCTCTCTCTCTGGGGGCAGAGGAGAAGTACAGGATGGAAGGCATCCAAGCAAGCCAGTTGCAAGCCCCACCTTGGCAAACCAGTGGGAGATCCTGAGCCCCAGGCTGGTAGAATAGGCAAGCTCCAACACCAGGACCCCCTGAGTGCCTCGGCACAGGCAGGGGAACTGAGAGACACCAGCTTGGAAAACCACCAGCTGCACTGGAATTCTCCAGCAGCCAGATCTGGTGTTTCAGCACAACTCCAGGAGGCACAGCTTCAGGCTGGCAGACATCCTCCAGTAGCCAAACATTTGAGTGCTTTAGAAAAGTCCAGGTAAGCAGGCATCCTCCAGGGGCCAGACTCCCCACCCCCACCCTAAGAGTTCCAGTGTTGCTGACCATAGCTCAGTACCAGGTAAGCTGTCAGATCCCTATAGCCTCCAGCTGCCAGCACCTGAGGCCCCAGCAAAGAAAGCCAGTGACCAGGTCCCAGGCACCGACCACAAGAAGTTTGGGTTAATGCCCCCTGTGCTCCAGCAGGAGAATTCAACTTTAAAAGCCAGGAAATAGGCAAATACCAGGAGCAAAAAGCAGAAACAGACAATGACCATAGATTCTTATTATGGAGACAGGAAAGATCAAGGCAAAATTCAGAAGAGGACAACATTGTCAATACATACACATCTGAAACCTCAAAGGGGAATATGAACTGATCCCAAGCCCAAAAAGCCTTCTTGGAAGAACTCAAGAAGGATTTTAAAAGTCAAATAATAGAGATAGAAGAAAAAATGGGAAAAGAAATGAAAGGTATGGAATAGAAAGTCAATAGCTTGGAAAAGGAAGGACAAAAATTGACTATAGAAAACAAGTCCTTAAAAAATACAATTGGACAAATGGGGGGGGGGGAAGCACACTGAAGAAAAAAGGTTCTTTTAAAATTTTTCATTAATTTATTTTTAGTTTTCAACATTCATTTCCACAAGATTTTGAATTACAAATTTTCTCCCCATCTCTCCCCTCCCCCCACCCCAAGATGGCACGTATTCTGATTGCCCCTTTCCCCAGTATGCCCTCCCTTCTATCACCCCACTCCACCCCCCCATCCCTTTTCCCATTACTTTCTTGTAGGGCAAGATAGATTTCTATACCCCATTGACTGTATATATAATTTCCCAGTTGTAGGTAAAAACAGTTTTTAACATTTGTTTTTAGAACTTTGAGTTCCATATTCTCTTCCCTTTCCACCCTCCTCCTTGAGAAGGCAAGCAATTCAATATAGATTATACATGTGTCATTATGCAAAATACTTCCATAATAGTCATGTTGTGAAAGACTAACTATATTTCCCTCCATCCTATCCTGTCCCCCATTTATTCAATTTTCTCCTTTGACCCTGTCCCGTTTCAAAAATGTTTGCTTCTGACTACCCCCTCCCCCAATCTGCCCTTCCTTCAATCATCCCCCACTTTATCCCCTTCCCCCTACTTTTCTGTAGGGTAAGATACCCAGATTATGTATGTTATTCCCTCCTTAAGTCAAATCCAATGAGAGTAAGGTTCACTCATTCCCTTTCACCTCCCGCCTCTTCTCTCCCATTATAACAGCTTAGAAAACAAAGTTCTTAAAAAATGCAGTTGGCCAAATAGAAAAAAAAGTACACTGAAGAAAACAACTCCTTAAAAAGTAGAATTGGCCAAATGGAAAAGGAGACACAAAGATTCACTGAAGAGAACTCCTTAAAAAGTAAAATGGGCCAAATGAAAAGGAGGTACAAAATGTAATAGAAGAAAACAATTCATCAAAAATTAGAATTGGGCAAATGGAAGCTAATGACTCCATGAGATATCAAGGATCAGTCAAACAGAAACAAAAGAATGAAGAAATAGAAGAAAATGTAAACTACCTCACTGGTAAAACAACTGCCCTGGAAAGTAGATCTAGAAGAGATGATTTAAAAACTACTGATCCACCTGAAAACCATGATGAGAAAAGAGTGTGGACAGCATCTTTCAAGAAATCATTAAGGAAAAATGTCTTGAGGTCCTAGAACTAGAAGGTAAAATAGTCATTAAAAGAATCCACCAATTACCTCCTGAAAGAGATCCCAAATTGAAAATGCCAAGGCATATTGTAGCCAGATTCCACAATTTCCAGGTCAAAGAGAAAATACTGCAAGCTGAAAGAAAGAAACAATTTAAATATCATGGAACCACAGTCAGGCTTATACAGGACCTTGCAGTTTCTACATTAAAAAATCAGAGGGCATGGAATACAATATTCCATAAAACAAAGGAGCTTGCTTTACAACCAAGAATCAACTACTTAGCAAAATTGAGCATAATCTTTCAGAGGAGGAGATGGACATTGAATGAAATAGGGGACTTCCTAACCTTCCTGATGAAAAGATCAGAGATCAATGGAAAATTTTATTTTCAAATACAACTCTCAAAAGACACATAAAAAGGAAAACAGCAAAGAAAGAAAAACAACAACATGCTATTAATAAGGGCAAACTGTTTACATCCTTACAAAGGAAGATGACACTTGTAACTATTGAGAAGCGTATCTTATTACCACATTTAAAAGGGATATACTTATATAGAGGGAATGGGTGTAAATTGACTTTGATGGGATAAAAAATCTAATTAAATGGTAAAAAGAGATTGTACTAGGAGAAGAGGTAAGGGGGGAGGCAGATAAGGGTAAATTACATTTCATGAAAAGGCACAAGAACCTATTACAGTAGAGCAAAAGAAGAGAGGGAGATGAACATTGTTTGAACATCATCAGATTTGCCTCAGAGAGGGAATAACATAGTCAATTAGGTATAGAAATCTAACTTACTCTCTACAAAGTAGGAGGGGAAAGGGGGAAAGAAAAGGGAGGGATTGTATAGAAGAGAGGGAAGAAGTAGTAAAGGAAAAGGGGAAGAAAAGGGAGAGGGCTGATAGAAAGGAGGGAAAACTGAGGGAGGTGGTGGTCAAGAGCAAAATTCTAGTGAGGAGGGAAAGGGAGATAGGAGAGAAAAAAGCATGAACATGGGCAGGGGGTAATAGGATGGGAGAGAAAGACACAGTAATCATAACTGTGAATGTGAATGGTATGAACTCTCCTACAAAGCAGAAGTGATAGCAGAGTGGATTAAAAACCATAATCCTACAATATGCTGTTTACAAGAAACACATTTGAAGCAGAGGGATACACTCACGGTAAAGGCAAAAAGCTGGAACAGAATATATAATGTTTCAGCTGAAGCTAAAAAAGCAGGGGTAGCAATCCTAATCTCAGACAAAGCAAAAGCAAAAATAGATCTAATTAAAAGAAATAAGGAAGGGAACTACATCCTGACGAAATGTACCATAGACAATGAAGTAATATCATTACTAAACATATACGTACCAAGTTGTATATCATCCAAATTCTTAGAGGAGAAATTAAAGGAATTACAGGAAGAAATAGACAACAAAACTACACTAGTAGGAGACTTCAATCTTGTCCTCTCAGAATTAGATAAATGTAACCAGAAAATAAACAAGAAAGAAGTTAAGAAGATGAATAGAATTTTAGAAAAGTGATATGGTTGACCTCTGGAGAAAATTGAATGCTGATAGAAGAAATATACCTTTTTCTTGGTAGTACATGGAACCTATAGAAAAACTGACCATGTTCTAGGGCATCAAAACCTCACAGTCCAATGCAGAAAAGCAGAAATATTAAATGCATACTTTTCAGATCATGATCAATAAAAATCATGTGTAATAAAGGGCCATGGGAAGATAGACTAAAACTTAATTGGAAACTAAATAATCTAATCCTAAAGAAAGAGTGGGTCAAACAACAAATCATAGAAACATCAATAACTTCATTCAAGAGAATGACAATAACTAGATAACATACCCAAACTTATGAGATACAGTGAAAGCAGTTGTTAGGGGAAGTTTTATAACTCTAAATGCTTACATGAACAAAATACAGAAAGAGGAGATCAACAAATAGGGCATGCAACTAAAAAAGCTAGAAAAAGAACAAATTAAACAACCCTAATACCAAATTAGAAATTCTTAAAACCAAAGGAGAGATCAACAAATAGAAATTTTAAAAATTATTGAACTAATAAATAAAACAATAAGCTGATTTTGTGAAAAAAAAATAATAAAATAGATAAACCTTTGTTTATTTTTTATTTAAAAAATAAGAAAACCAAATTACCAGCATCAAAAATGAAAACAGTGAATTTGCCACCAACAAAAAGCAAATTAGAACAATAATTAAGAGCTATTTCACCCAACTGTATGCCAATAAATTTGACAATGTAAGTGAAATGGATGAATATTTGCAAAAATATAAATTGCCCAAATTAACAGAAGAGGAAATAAAATACTTAAATAACCCCATTTCAAAAAAAGATATTGAACAAGCCATCAATGAACTCCCTAAGAAAAAATCACCAAGGCTAGATGGATTTACAAGTGAATTCTATCAAACATTTAAAGAATAATTAATGCCAATGCTATATAAACTTTTTGGGAAAATAGGTGAAGAAGGAGTCCTACCAAACTCTTTCTATGATACAAATATGATGCTGATACCTAAGTTGGAAAGAGCCAAGACAGAGAAAGAAAATTATAGACCAATTTCCCTAATGAATATAGAGGCAAAAATGTTAAATAAAATATTAGCAAAGAGACTGCAGCAACTAATCTCAAGGATAATACAATATAACTAGGCAAGAAAGCATGGATGGTTCAATATTCAGAAAACTATCATTATAATTGACCATATCAACATAAAACTAACAGAAATCATATGATGATCTCAATAGACTCTGAAAAAGCTTTTGACAAAATACAACACCCATTCCTATTAAAAACACTAGAGAGCAAAGGAATAAATGGAGTCGTCCTTAAAATGATAGGTAGCATCTATCTAAAACCATTAGCAAACATTATATGCGATGGGGATAAGCTAGAAGTATGTCCAGGAAGATCAGGGGGTGAAACAAGGATGTCCATTATCACCCCTGTTATTCAATATTGTACTAGAAATGTTAGCTTCAACAATAAGAGAAGAAAAAGAAATTGAAGGAATTAGAATAGGCAAAGAACAAACAAAGCTATCATGCTTTGCAGATGATATGATGGCATACTTAGAAAATCCAGGAAAATCAAGTTAACAATTACTTGAAATAATGAACAACTTCAGCAAAGTTGCAGGATATAAAATAAACCCACATAAATCAGCATTTCTATATGTAACTAACAAAGCCCAACAGCAAGAGATAGAAAGAGAAATTCCATTTAAAGTTACTATAAACATTATAAAACATTGGGAGTCTACCAGCCAAAACAAACTTGGAATATATGGACACAATTTTCACACAAATAAAGTCAGATCTAAATAATTGGAAAAATATCAGTCACTCATGGGTAGGCTGAGCTAACATAATAAAAATGACAATTCTACCTAAATTAATTTATTCAGTGCCATACCAATCAAACTACCAAAAATTATTTTATAGAACTAGAAAAAACAATAACAAAATTCATCTGGAAGAACAAAAAGTCCAGAATATCGGGGGAATTAATGAAAAGAAATGCTAGGGAAGGAGACCTAGCTGTACCAGATCTTAAATTGTATGATAAAGCAGCAATCATCAAAACTACTTGGTAATGACTAAGAAATAGAGTGGTGAATCAATGGACTAGATCAGGTATGCAAGACACAATAGTCAATGACTATAGTAATCTACTATTTGATAAATCCAAAGACTTCAGCTTCTGGGATAAGAACTCACTATTTAACAAAAACTGCTGGGAAAACTGGAAAATATTATGGCAAAAACTAGGCATAGATGAACATCTTACAACCCTATACAAAGATAAAGTCAAAATGGGTATATGATTTAGATATAAAGACTGATGCTATAAGCAAACTAGGAGAGAAAGGAATGGCTTACCTGTCAGATCTATGGCAAAGGGAAGAATTTATGACCAAACAAGAGATAGAGAAGATTATAAAATGCAAAATGGATCATTTTGATCACATTAAATTGAAAAAATTTTGCACAAAGCCAATGTAAACAAGATGAGAAGGGAAGCAGAAAGCTGGGGAACAATCTTTGCAACCAGTGTCTCTGATAAAGGCCTCATTTCTAAAATATGTAGAGAACTGAGTCAAATTTATAAGAATACAAGTCATTCTCCAATTGACAAATGGTCAAAGGATATGAATAAGCAGTTTTCAGAGGAAGTAATTAAAGCTATCTGTAGTCATATGAAAAAAATGCTCTAAATCACTATTGATTAGAGAAATGCAAATCAAAACAACTATGAGGTACCTAACATGACAAAATGGGAAAACGATAAAATGTTGGAGAAGATATGGGAAAAATGGGAACACTAATGGTGGAGTTGTGAACTGATCCAACCATTATGGAGAGCAATTTGGAACTATGCCCAAAGGGCTATCTGTGCATGCCCTTTGATCCAGCAATACCACTTCTAGGTCTGTATCCCAGACAGACCATTAAAAAGGGAAAAGGACCCACATGTACAAAAATATTTATAGCAGCTCTTTTTGTGGTGGCAAAGAATTGGAAATTGAGGCGATGTCCATCAATTGGGGAATGGCTAAACAAGTTGTGGTATATGAATGTAATGGAATACTATTGTGCAATAAGAAATCATGAACAGGCAGACTTCAGAAAAACCCGGAAAGACTCATATGAACTGATGTAGAGTGAAATGAGCAGAACCAGGAAAACACCATAACAGCCTCATTGTGCGATGACTGATTTTGATAGACTTTGCTCTTCTCAACAATGAAAGGATCTAAGACAATAACAAAAGATTCATGATGGAAAATGCTATCTGCATCCAGAGGAAGAACTTTGGAGTTTGAATGCAGATGGAAGCATACTATATTCTCTTCTGTTGTTTGTTTTGTTTCTTCTTTCTCATGGTTCTTCCCATTAGTTCGAATTCTTCTTAACATTATGACTAATGTGAAAATATATTTAATATGAATGTATAAGTAGAGCTTATAGAAAAGCAGGGACTTGCTTAAGCTTTCCCTCAAATCCCTCCAAACACCTCTAAAAATGACTCTCAACAAGTTCTAGAGCTGCAGAATCCATGAAATGACAGAGTGAAACAAGTTTCCAGCCCAAGATGGCCTGGATGGTTGCTGGGAAGGATCTATTGTACCATGCTGGGAGCAGAGTGCAGCCCAGTGTGGGCTGTGCTGGCACAGACCAGGCCAGAACAGATGAGGGAGGGGGAGGGGGGAAACAGACCTCAAGGTACTGAATCACTGAGCTGTGGCAGTTTCCAGACTTCTCAACCCACAAATGCCAAAGACAATTTAGCAGGTCAGTGGGAAAACTCTGTTGGACCTGGGTGAGAGAAGGGCAGTGTCCACCCCTGGCCCTGGGGCAGTGCAGGTGACTGCAGCAGTGACAGTGGCAGTGGCAGCAACAGTGATTACTTCCAGAGCTCCAGGCCCACAGAAAGTGGAGGGATCAAATGGCTGATCAGAGTGGGACAGCAAAGATCTCCCTGCTGGTGCTGAGGCAGGATTCTCTGGCTTTTCCCTACTTGCATCTGGATTGCAGTACTGGGTGGTGGTCCTGGGGTGAGGAGGAGCAATAATATGGCAGAGCTTGTGGTGGTTGTGCAGGGGGAGTCCTCTCAGCAGTTCCAAGGCAGAAAAGAGTGCTTGAGGTCACTCACAGACCAGAGCACAGGCCAGTAGAGGAGTAAACACCTCTCCTTGGATCATACCACCTCAGAAGAACTGAAAATTTACGGATGCCTTCAAGTACCTTGGAAAATAGTAGTGCAAAACCCCTGAAGCTTGGGACAGAGCGCTCTCTACTCTGGAAGCAGAGTCATACCTTGACAAAGAGCTAAAAAGTCAAGTAATTGGCTGGGAGAATGAGCAGACAGCATAAAAAATTCAGACTATAAAATCTTACTTTGGTAACAAAGAAGATCAAAACATACAGCCAGAAGAAGTCAGCAAAGTCAAAGATCCTACATCCAAAGCCTCCAAGAAAGATATGAATTGATTGCAGGCCATGGAAGAGCTCAAAAAGGATTTTGAGGATCAAGTAAGATAAGTAGAGGAAAAATTGGGAAGAGAAATGAGAATGATGGAAGAAAATCACGAAAAATGAGTCAGCAGCTTGCTAAAGGAGACCCAAAAAATTGTTGAAGTAAATAATACCTTTAAAAATAGACTAACCCAAATGGCAAAAGAGGTCCAAAAAGCCAACAAGGAGAAGAATGTCTTAAAAAGCAGAATTGGCTAAATGGAAAAGGAGGTCCAAAAGCTCACTGAAGAAAATCATTCCTTAAAAATTAGGATGGAGCAAATGGAAGCTAATGACTTTATGAGAAATCAAGAAAGTATAAAACAAAACCAAAAGAATGAAAAAATAGAAGACAACGTGATATATCTCATTGGAAAAACAACTGACCTGGAAAATAGATCCAGGAGAGATCATTTAAAAATTATTGGACTGGGGGGAGAGCCAAGATGGCAGCTGGAAAGCAGAGACTTTCATGAGCTCTCCCCCAGGTCCCTCCAAACACTTATAAAAAAATGGCTCTGAACAAATACTAGAGCTGCAGAACCCATGAAATAAGAGAAGGAAGAAGGGCTGCAGGGCAGGAAAGCCTGGATGGTCGTGGGGAAGGTTCTATCACATGGAGCTGGGAGTGGAGTGGAGCACAGCCCAGCAGGAGCCTCACCAGGACCAAACAGACCAGGAGCCAGGCAGAGCAGGCCACAGAGCCCTGAATCACTGAGCTGTGGCAGTTACCAGACTTCTCAACCCATAAATGCCAAAGACAACAGAGAAGGTTAGTGGGTAGAACTGCTAGTACGTGGTCTACTAGTGGACTAACTGAAAGCCATGATCAAAAGAAGAGCCTAGATATCATCTTTCAAGAAATTATCAAGGAGAACTACCCTGATATTCTAGAACCACAGGGCAAAATAGAAATTGAAAGAATCCACAGATCGCCTCCTCAAATAGATCCCCAAAAGAAAACTCCTAGGAATATTGTCACCAAATTCCAGAGCTCCCAGATAAAGGAGAAAATACTGCAAGCAGCCAGAAAGAAACAATTTGAGTATTATGGAAACACAATCAGAATAACCAAAGATCTAGCAGCTTCTACATTAAGAGATCGAAGGGCTTGGAATACGATATTCCGGAGCTCAACAGAGCTAGGATTAAAACCAAGAATCACCTACCCAGCAAAACTGAGTATCATGTTCCAAGGGAAAATATGGATTTTCAATAAAATAGAGGACTTTCAAGCTTTCTCAGTGAAAAGACCAGAGCTGAATAGAAAATTTGACTTCCAAACACAAGAATCAAGAGAAGCATGAATAGGTAAACAAGAAAGAGAAATCATAAGGGACTTACTAAAGTTGAACTATTTTGTTGACATTCCTACATGGAAAGATGATGTGTGTAATTGATGAGACCTCAGTATTAGGGGCCGAAGGGTATATACATACATACATGTATCTATATCTCTAGATAGATAGATAGATAGATATACACACATACAGACAGGGCACAGGGTGAGTTGAATATGAAGGGATGATATATAAAAAAATAGAATCAAATTAAGGGATGACAGAGGAATATATTGAGAGAGGGAGAAAGGGAGAGATAGAATGGGGTAAATTATCTCACATAAAAGTGGCAAGAAAAAGCAGTTCATTGGAAGGGAAGGGGGTAGGTGAGAGGGAATGAGTGAGTCTTGCTCTCATGGAATTTGACTTGAGGAGGGAATAACATACATGCTCAATTGGGTATCTTACCCCACATGAAAGGAGGGGGAAGGGGATAAAAAAGGGGGTCAACAGAAGGGAGAGCAGATGGGGGAAGAAGTAATCAAAAGGAAACACTTTCAAAAAGGGACAAGGTCAAGGGAGAAAATTGAATAAAGGGGGACAGGATAGGAAGGAGGGAAATATAGTTAGTCTTTCACAACACGACTATGTATGGGAGTGTTTTGCATAATGACACATGGTGGCCTGTGTTGAATTGCTTGCCTTCTTAGAGAGAGTAGGTGGGGTGGGAGGAGGGGAGAGAATTTGGAACTCAAAGTTTTAAAAGCAGATACTCAAAAAAAAAAGGTTGTTTTTGCCTGCAATGGGAAAATAAGATATACAGGCAGTGGGACATAGAAATCTATCTTGTCCTACAAGAAAGTAAGGTGAAAAGGGATGGGGGTGGGAGGGGAAGGGGGGTGATAGATGCGAGGGCTGACTGGGGAATGGGGCAATCAGAATATTTGCCATCTTGGAGTGGGGAGAGGGCAGAAATGGGGAGAAAATTTGTAACTCAAAATCTTGTGGAAATCAATGCTGACTAAAAAATATCAAATAAAAAATCTAAAAAAAAAGTATTGGACTACTTGAAAGCCGTGATCAAAAAAACAGCCTAGACATCATCTTTAAAGTAATTATTAAGTGAAACTGTCCTGATATTCTAGAAACAGAGAGTAAAATAGAAATGGAAAGAATCTACAGATCACCTCTTGAAAAAGATCCCAAAAGGAAAACTCCTAGGAATATTGTAGCCACATTCCAGAGTTCCCAGGTCAAGGAGAAAATATTGCAAACAGCTAGAAAGAAACAATTTGAGTATTGTGGAAACACAATCATGATAATACAAGATCGAGCAGCTTCTGCATTAAAGGACTGAAGGGCTTGGAATATGATACTCTGGAGGTCAAAGGAGCTAGGATTAAAATCAAGAATCACCCACCCAGCAAAACTGAGTATAATACTTCAGGGCAAAACATGGATTTTCAATGAAATAGAGGACTTTCAAGCTTTCTTGATGAAAAGACTAGAGCTGAATAGATAATTTGACTTTCTAATACAAGACTCAAGAGAAGCATGAAAAGGTAAACAGGAAAGAGAAATCGTAAGGGACTTATTAAAGTTGAATTGTTTATATTGCTACATGGAAAGATGATATTTGTAACTCATGAGACCTTTCTCAGTATTAGGGTAGTTGAAGGGAATATACACATATATAGACAGAGGGCACAGGGTGAGTTGAATATGAAGGGATGATATCTAAAAAATAAAATTAAGGAGTAAGAGAGGAATATATTTGGAGAAGGAGAAAGGGAGAGATAGAATGGGGTAAATTATCTCACATAAAAGTGGCAAGAAAAAGCTGTTACAATGGAAGGGAAGAGGGGGAAGGGGAAAGAGAATGAGTGAACCTTACTCTCATTGGATTTGGCTTAGGGAGGAAATAACATACATACTCAATTGGGTATCTTATCCTACAGGAAAGTAGGGGGGAAGGGAATGGGGGGGACATTAAAAGGAGGACAGATTGGGTGAGTGGGTAGTCAGAAGCAAATATTTTTGAAAAGGGACAGGGTCAAAGGAGAAAACTGAATAAAGGGGGGACAGGATAAGATGGAGGGAAATATAGTTAGTCTTTCATGACATGACTATTATGGAAGTCTTTTGTATAACTACACATATATAACCTACACTGAATTGCTTGCCTTCTCAAGGAGGGTGGGTGGGAAGGGAAGAAGGGAGAAAATAAGGAACTCAAAGTTCTAAAAACAAATGTTAAAAACTGTTTTTGCATGCAACTGGGAAATAAGATACAGGCAATGGGGCATAGAAAATCTATCTTTCCCTACAAGAAAGTAATGGGAAAGGGGATGGGGAGGGAGAGTGGGGTGACAGAAGGGAGGGCTGACTGGGGAACGTGGCAATCAGAATACACGCCATCTCAGGTTGGGGAGAGGGGAGAGATGGGGAGAAAATTTGAAACTCAAAATCTTGTGGAAATGAATGTTGAAAACTAAAAACAAATAAATTAATCTTTAAAAAAAAGTAGAGCTTATATCAGATTTCACTCTGTCTTTGGGAGGTAGGAGGAGAGGGAAGGGGAGACTATTAAAACTTAAATGAATGTTGAAATGAATGTTGAAAATTAAAACTAACAAATAATTTATTTTTAAAAAAAAGTTTTTCCTTATCTCAACCCTTGCTTCACATCAAGGAAATTGCCTTTCTCTGTAGTGAAAAGAGCACTAGGCTGAAACCCTGGGCTCTAGCCCTAACTCTGTCCCTGACAAGTGACATGACCGTGAGACTGTCACTTTACCCCCTTATGAACTTTCACCATTTGTCAAACCACAGGTGGAATGGGACTTTGGAAAAACAAAACTCTTCAAAGAGCCCTCACATGGTTTTTGTTAGAGCCAGGAAGAAGCACTCCAAGACCAAGGAGCTGAGACATGGAGACTTTGTAAAAATATTTTAATAGTCTGCATGAGGGCCAGGGCCCTTGCAGTCCAACGTTTGTCCCCATCTCCCCCAGGTGCGAGGTCCAGATGCAGAGGCTGAAGGACGCAGATGCAGGAAGCTGCTCCTAGGGCTGGATCTGCGGACGCTACTGCTTTTTGTCCCTGTCATCGTCATCAGTTACCACCACCAAGCTTTTTTTTGTTGATGCCCCTGAACCTGTTTTCACTATGAAATAAAAACTTCCAGTCCATCATCTCCCACCTCTGAGCCCTTGTCTCCCCCTCTTCCTCCCAAGCCCAACCTCAAGTCTGCCTTCATCCATCCCTGTGCTGCTCATGAGTCTCCAGATCCTAGGGCCAGACTTTGGAAAGAAAGAAAGAGAAAAATTAAAAAATCCAAAAAACAAACCAACTTGAGATGCTCCCAGTGACTGAAAGTGAGGACCCAGGGAGAGGGGCCCGTTACAGGCCCCTTCTCAGTTAGGCCAGGAAGTGAGATTTCTTCATGTGAAAAATGTCGTCTTTAACTTCATTAGGGCTAGATGGAGACTCAGATGATGCAGAATCAACAGCTGAATTTCAGGAAGCAAAATTGTCAGATGTTGTTTCACTAAATGCCCTTAAAGCAACTGAAAAAACCCAGGCTGCTCAAGTCATCCAGAGAGCTTGGTTTTCTCAGGCGGATAAAATGATGTTTCAGCTCTTAAAACACACAATTTGTGCAGCAGAAAATTGTGTAACACATGAAATACTGAAGAAAGTGTGTCCCTTAGAGGCTGCTCTTGTAAGAGACCCTAGCATGCAATGTAAAGTTAGATTCAGATTTGGTGATAAGAACTTTCCACCTTTTATTGTGTTTAAAAATTTTCTTCACACTGGAGGCCATGGGAACAAGTATTTCAGTGGAAAAAGTACATTGAGTCTGTCGAGTGAGGCAGTGGTTGATGCTTGCAAACTAATGGGAAATCAGAAATATTATGACCAAAGAATACAAGACCAACTTCGATTCCAAAAGTATAAAGTTGCCGATGAAGTTGATGGTGTTACCATGAAGAATTATATGCACTTTACCAGTTTTCTGGATGAACCCCCAGCATGTCTTGGTGGCAAAAGTAACTGCTGGAGAAGGGTAAGCCTGGAAAACTTTCCAAAGACAATGATAATGTATGACATAATAGATTATGCAACATCCTGAACACTCTCAGATCATCTACAAAAAGAATAGAAGTCTCTATTGCAAAAACCAGAATCTGAAGAAACACAACATGACCAGCTCCGACTTGTTTCTCAAATGAAGACTTCTCCTTCACCCTCTTCTTTAAGTGTCTTCTTTGTACAACAATATTATCAACCACTAGCAAAGCCCAAGCATTCAGGCTGTTGCTCAAAGGAAGCACTAATGAAGATTGCAAAAATGAGAGGAGCTTATAAGAAGGAACAGGAGAAAAATATGGAAGAACCAAATACACAAAAAACAAATGAAAAAATCAGCATTGTGCTGTTATTACTACTGCATCTTACAAAATTTTGGGAGTTAACTCACCCTCTTCGGATGATGAGTTGGAGCAAGAAGCAAAGGAATTACTTACTTGGACCAAAGAGCTGTGTTTTGATAACTCATAGTTAATTAACAAAATAATCTATACCCTTAAATATAAATGATTAATAGAAGTATTAACCAATAAAGGTATGTAGATTTTGCTCCTAACCCAATATAAGTGGTAAGTTTTCTAAGCAGTACTTTGATGGCTATAAACAGAAATGTTCCTGTCCATTAGAATTTGAATAAAAATAAATATTTTAATGGATGTGGTAAAAAAAAAAGAAAATATTTGTGATAACAGCCAATATAAGAGCATCTGTGAGAATCAGTGCCAAGGGCTGATATGATTATCCTGTGTTTGGCTTTTCCTGGAAAGTCACTGAGGTGAATCAATGAACAACAAAAGCCAAAATAATAACAACAAAACATGCTGTGGAGGTTTCAAGTAGAAATAGTACCTTCCAGGTACTCACATAAGAGGGAAAATTGTGTATGTGTATATGTGAAAGAGACGGAAAGAGAGAGACAGAAAAAGAGAGAAAGAGAGAGAGAGAGAGAGATAAGGGGGAAGAAGGAAGAGAAGGGGGAAGGAGAGAAGAGGAAGAAAAAGACAGAAAGAAGGAGAAGGAAAAAGAGAGAGAAGACAGAGAGAAGGAAAAGGAGGAAGAGAAAGAGGGTAGAAATGATAATCAACAAGCATTTATTAAGCAATTTTTTCCAGGAACTAGGGACACAAAGACAAAAATAAAAATAAAACAATCTCTGTTCTCAAGAAGTTTACATTCTATCAGAGGGGAAGAGAAAGATAACATATACAAATATAAATATACATACATACATACATATAAATATATACTTACATTATATATATATACACACACACACATACGTATTGTGTGTATTTGTACATGTAGGTATATGTGTATAATACATATGTGTATGTATATGTGTGTTTGTATACATCTTTAAATGCCAAATAGAAGCATTTATATTTGATCCTTGTAATAATAGGTAGTCACTGGGGTTTACTGAACAAGGCAGTGACCTTTGTCCAGCCCATGGTGTACAATTCCAAATACAATGCTCTTTCAACTACAATATGGATTGTCTCCACAGGCTAAAGCATATGTAGCCATGGACATATTATATACTAGATTAGTTTATCAGATCAGCTTGCTGCCACCTTGCTAAGAACATTCCCTGAAGCTCTGGGACAAAGGGTAGGTAAGTTTAGACAGTAGAAGAAGCAAGAAGGAAAGGGTCCATAGCGCAGTCTGCCAAATATAATCAACTTTGCTTGAGTCTTCAGAATGCCCTGTGACTTGTACCACCTCTTCACAAACTGCTCTTTTTCATGCATTGCCTGCAGTGTGATTGACATTAGCCCTGCCAGGATCCACCTGTCCCCCTCGTGACACTGCTAAGCCAAGACCCAGAGCTAAGACAAGTTCTTCCCCCTGACGCTTGGATCCAAAGTATTTGTCCTTAAAGGAAAGGCTTTTCTTTTTCTTTTTTGCCCTGATTTTTCATATGTATTTATGTATGTATGTATGTATGTACATAATATTTGCATATTATTTCTTTGTTTATTTTTAGTTTTCAACATTCCCATCTGAATTTTTTTCCCTTTTTCTGACAAGAGACCTTTTACCCTCATTAGTCCCCCTCCCTCTGACCTGTGACATCCTCATATCCAGCTTACTCCTTCCAAACATCTCAGGGCTTACCTTCACATAATTGCAGGCAGTTAGGAAAGGGCTCGCTGGAGGCTGTAAGCAGGAGTAGTAACAAAGAGATTATCCTAGATGTCCAAAAGGCAAATGAAAAAAAATGACTAATCACGTCTAGGAGATTAATGGTGCCCTTTCCTTTGCTGAAATCCAAAATCTCTACAAAGACAGGGGTGAAAGATAGCGGTGCTGGCTGGTTTAGCAAGAGGACAGCAGCATTATTTAAAGGCCAAGCACAACATTTAGAACCATCTGATTGTCGGGACATGTGATCCCCTCCCTTGGGAAATCCACCTTTCAAAAAACTGCCCTTGGAAGAAATGAATAGATTCATAGGGAGCCTTATATGACCTTAGAGATCGGGTGTCCAACCTCTTTATTTGTAACATGAAGAAATTAAAGCTCAGAGAGGGAAGGGGGCATTCCCAAGTGTATGCCAGAGTCACCTGAGAGAGCTGAGTGTTAAATTTTCAAATGAGCATTTATACCTTGGACATTGGTGCTACAAACCAGCACTTGATTTCTTGTTCTGATTGTCTAAAGTTAAGAAAATAATAGATCAAATGATAATAAGGCAGATTTAACTTAAAAGGGTGTCCTCCTTACATATGTTACCCCTGTCCCAAAACCCTTTGCTATAGGATTCTCTCCTCATTGGTGGAGGTGAATGCCTTTGCATGAGAGGCAAATAGGGAGCTCCAGCTTTTGCCAGTCCCCTTTGTACTCTTCTAGCTCCAGTTCCTTCTGGGTAGAAAATTAGGGGCTGATGGAGACCCTATTAGAGGCGTGTTGATGTGGAGACTCTGGGCATCTGTAGTTAAGAGCACTCCAGCTTGTAAACGCGGATGTTCGGATTTTGTTAAACCCTGGTAACTATGCATGGAGATTTGAATCAGACAAGGTCTGTCTGTTGATGTTTGTAATTTGTGTTTGCTCTGAAGTTCAGGGTGCTGGCTTTTTCCCCTGAACTAAGTGAATGATATTCATATGCTGGATTAAAGTAAGATTGTTAACCCCTTAATGTTGTTTTCCTTAGTAAAGCAGATCAAAAGAACCTGGGCTTGCAGTATTCTTGTTGTTGGACTTGTGTTGGTTTTTCATCCCCATAATAGCTGCTAGACAAATTGTTGCAACAAAGAAATGGAGATGAATGGACTTTGGGACAAGGGTTACATACAATGTTTTCCAGAGACACAGTTGTTAAACATTTATCAGCCCTCTCCTGGGCTCACCCAAGTTCACACAGTCAGAGTGGGAGATATATCCAGACTCCTGGTCTAGGGATCATTTCCAAGTGGACAGATAGATAGACCCAGTAGGTTCTAGGTTTTATTTGTTCTCATCTTTGTTATGGTTGACGTATTTATGTAGAAACCCTTTGGAGAAGGCAAGAATTCTCTCACTCTTGTATGGATTACTCATTTCACATAGGTAAGTATAGGATGGCAGCTGGGTGGTGCAGAGGATAGAGTCCCCAGACTGAAGTCTAAATTCAAATCTAGCCTCAGACACTTAATAGCTGCGTGATCCTGGAAAAATCATGAAACCTCTGTCTGTCTCGATTTCCTCAACTGTAAAAGAGGGAAAATGACTGTATCTACCTTCCAGGGTTGTTGTAAGGATCAAATGAAGCAATACAGTAGGTGCTTACAAATGCTTATTATTTTTCCCTTCCTCTAGAAAAGGTTCCCTCCTGTATTGGTGGAGGGACTTCTCTGAACACAAGGATTTTGGTTTTAATTGTCTGTACTTAAGAAAATTATAATAATTCAGATTAAATATAAAAGTGTGCTGTGCATACATTCTGCTTCTTTCCCCCACTCTCAAAAAAGCTTGCTATTAAACATTCAGCAGCACACCTCTGCTTATGCTGATGAAATCAGTCTAGTCCCTTTCCCTATTCAACACACCGCCACATAGCTTCCTATTCATTCTATAAAAGCCAAAGTAACTGATGAAAGAAACTGTAATACAAAAACAAAACACAGCAATAAAACTTTTTTTAAAAAAAGTAACTGATTGTGAAGAGAGGATGAACAGAGATAACTTCAGAACCATAGGTCTATCAGAAATAAATGACAAATAAAATACTTGAATGTCATATTGCAAGAGATAATAAGAGAAAACTATCTGGAACTTTTTTTAATAGAGACCAAAAAGTACTGATCAGTTGCCACCAGAAAAAGAAACCTACAACTAATATTTCAAACTTCAAATCACACAAGGGAAGAACGGAAGGGGAAAGGAACAAGCATGTATTAACCACCTACTATGTGTTAGGTGCAGTACACAGAGTGCCAGGCCTGAAGTCAGAAAGTCTCCTCTTCCTGAGTCCAAATCCTGCCTCAGACTTTTACTAGCTATGTGACCCTGGGCAAGTCACTCAACCCAAAAAAGTGGAGAAGGAAATAGCAAACCACTTCAGTATATTTGCAAGAAAACTCCAAATGCAGTCATGGAGAGTAGGACACAATTGAAAAACAACTGAATGACAACAAAAACGTGCTAGGCATCATACTAGGCACTTTATAAATATTATCTCATTTGATTAAAATAGCAGTTAAATGTCCAATTTCGATAACAAATCACACGTTTGGTAAGCATCTCTGAGAAAGAAACTCAAGTACGAAAGAAATGCAATTGCAATAACAATCAGGATTATTCGTTAGTTACAGGAAATTAGATAAGAAAAAGGCATATTCTAAAAAATTAAATTACCTGAATAACAATAGAATGAAATCCATTCTATGTTTCTGTAGACTACTGTTTGTTTTTAAAAGGGAAAGAGTGATCTTTTGGGTAAAAGATAGAACAAAGAAAGATTATCAAAGGACAATAAAGACCTAAGGGGCTAAAAATTTTTAAATTAAGTAAATTTAATTTAAATTAATAAAAATCAAATAAATTTAACTTAAATTAAAAATTAGAGATTCAGAAGGGAAGGAGGACCAAATCCCTCTGGCTCTTCATGAGTGAATCAATATTTTTTGTGGGAAGGAATAGCTGAGTGGGAAGTTGTGTGACTAGGATGAAGGGAAATAAAGGCCAAAAGGAAGCAGGCAACGTGTGCGTGTGCGTGTGCATGTGCGTGTGCATATGTGTGTGTGTGTGTGTGTGTGCATGTGTGTGCATGTAAATAAATAGTGGGGGCCCTGGAAGAATAGTATAAAAACAGTGAAGAGGAAGGACTGGGATGTGAGAGTTTGAACTGAGGGCAGATTCTGTGTCCAGAAGAGGAAAGGAATGATTGGCACTAAGGAAGGTTGCCATGGGAGGGGAGGCATAGGTCTGCAGTAAGAAACAGGGGTCCATAAAGGAGGGAGGGAATTTTCAAATTAGCAAAAAACTGCCCTGAGAAATGATTGTACCTCTTTAAATAGTATCTCACCTCAGGAGAGGGGCTAGGTCCCCAAAGGTACAAAGTGGTAGAAGGGATATAGAACCAATAATAGAACTGCAAGGCTCTAGGAATGGAGAATGATAATGGTAAGTGCAAGAGGAAGAGCTGAATCCCGTGACTTTAAACACAGAGTGCCTCCCACCACACAGTAGGTTTGCATCCAACAATGCATCTTCCTTCTTGAATTTATAATTCTAAGAGTGAGGCACAGTAGAAAATGGGAAGAAGGAGGTAAGATTTACAAAGTAGAAAAAGGAATCTGGTTCTTCAGAAACTTTGCTCTCATGAAGGACACAGAGAGAATAAGGAGGCAGCAAGAAAGGGTGCAACACGTATCAGAAAATAAAATCCAGATCAAATTGGAAAGGAAGACAAATAATGAGGGAAAAGCAAAGAAAATTGCTTGGAAAAGACAAAGCAAAAATGTTACTTAAAATAAGTAGTTGATGAGAAGAGAGGCAGAGAAGATAAAGAGAGAGAAGGAAGGAAGGAAGGGAGAAAGGAAGGAAGGAAGGGAGAGAGGAAGGGAGGGAAGGAGGAAAGGAGGAAGGGAGGAAGGAAGGGAGGAAGGAAGAAAGAAATGAAGGAAGGAAGGGAGGGAGGAAGGAAGGAAGGGAGGAAGGTGTTTCAACAATCTGGCTAGCAGCTTCTGTGGGGGTATAAGATTCACCCACAGCCAGCACCCAGAAAGCTGCCAACAGCACAGGTTCTTCTGATCTGCTTAATTAAGGAAAGCAAGGTGAAGGGGTTGACAAGCTTACTTTTAATTCAGCATTCAAATATCATTCAGTTAGTTCAGGGGAAAAAGCCAGCACCTGAACTTCAAAACAAAATGCAAACAATCATTCCCAAAATAATTGTTAACTATTCAAATGTCCACCCCTAGGTCAAAGCAAGTTAATCTCTTAAGCTCATAAAGTGTCCAAATAAAGTGCTTCTTCAGCAGCACACTGCCATCGCAGGCTTTTTCCCAGTACACTGAGGCACGGGCATGCTTTAGTTAGTAAAGTCCTAAAGCAAACAAACAAACAAATAGAGTTCTCTTGGGGATATCTCCTCCCCAAACTGCTGTTGCAGGCTT
The DNA here is from genome assembly GCF_011100635.1 of Trichosurus vulpecula. Taxonomy (NCBI): domain Eukaryota; kingdom Metazoa; phylum Chordata; class Mammalia; order Diprotodontia; family Phalangeridae; genus Trichosurus; species Trichosurus vulpecula. The sequence continues at coordinate 553,554,780 of NC_050573.1, read as the reverse complement.
CCACGTGGCACCCAAAGTCCCAATTTCAAAGAAAGAGTCCAAACAAAGTTCTTTTAGGGTCTGTTCTCCCCATTAAGTTCCAGTCCCCGGTTCCAAGTTCCGAGGGTCTGCTGGGCAATAAAGCCAACAGGATGGGGTCCCTGGGGGTCCAAGGCACTTCCCCCACCCCAACAAAAACAAATCCATGCCTCCCTCCTGAATCCCAAGCAGCCCAAGCTGAAGAGACCAAAAAGGCAGACTCAGTGCCTTGCTGCAAAGTTTCCATCTTGCCCCAGGGCTGGACTTCAGGCTCCTGGGTTCCAACTCCAGCTGGCATCACCTGGCTTCTTCTGGAATCCCCATGTAGGTGGTTCCCCATTTTTGTGCTCACCTCACCAAAGTCAGCTGGAAAGCAGCTCACTGCTCTCACCTTTCCAAAGTTCTCATGCAGGCAGTCTCTTGGATCAATATTTTGGCAGCCGCTGTCTGCTTCTTCTTTCTCCTCACCAGCCCCTCCTGCCAAATCTGTAGGAAGGCCATTCTCCAAGTGTCCAAGGCCATTCTCCACTCCTGTTTCAGAACTCCATATACAATATAATCTCAAGACTTTCATCCTTTCAGCACAGTCCTCCAGGGCCAGGCTTATCAGCTTAAGCCCTGGGAAGAAGGGATTATCTCCTGCTCTGGGCCCCTGGGAAACCATGCCCAGCACTTCCACCAGCCTGTTTTCCTTCAGGACCTTGTTGCTCCTGAGGCTGCACAGAACCATAGCCACTCCAAGTACAAAGAGCAATCCAAAAACTGGGAAACATTTAACCAACTCAGTACACCAACACGCCATGCTTCCTTGTTAAAGCCAGATCCTGCTGACTATGCCATTTGTTTCAACAATCCAGCTGGCAGCTTCTGTGGGGGTATAAGATTCACCCACAGCCAGCACCCAGAAAGCTGCCAACAGCACAGTTTCTTCTGATCTGCTTAATTAAGGAAAGCAAGGCGAAGGGGTTGACAAGCTTACTTTTAATTCAGCATTCAAATATCATTCAGTTAGTTCAGGGGAAAAAGCCAGCACCTGAACTTCAAAACAAAATGCAAACAAATTACAAACATCAACAGACTTTGTCTGATTCAATCCCAACACATAGTTACCAGAGTTCAACAAAATCTCAACATCCGGGTTTACAAGCTGGAGGGCTCCTTAGCTACAGCTGCCCGGAGTCTCCTCATCAACACCATCTCCAGAGCCCCGCACAAATGGCTCTGTCCTCCCTTCTTATAGGGCTTCAGATGTCATCAACTGTCATCTGAATGACCAGAACTTAGGCTGCTATGATTGGCTCTTGAGTTAGCCCCTCCCCTTAGGACCCTGGGAGGTTCACATCCACATGGATTACTTAACACCTAATGGGGTTTGGGCCTGGGGCTTAGCACCTAGTAAAGCTCACCGAGATAAACTGAGTCACTCAAAGAAAACAAAGGCCATTCTGGTTACAGAAGGGAGGGAGAGAGGGAGTGTTACAACAATGTCGCTAGCAGCTGCTGTGGAGGTGAAAGAACAACAAGAGCGCAAAGGAGGGTTCCTAGCACAAATTCTTTGATCTGCTTTTCTAAGGAAAGCATCTTTAAGGGGTTTACAATCTCACTTTAATTAAACATACATATATCATCCACTGAGTTCAGGGGGAAAAGTCAGCACCCTGAGCTTCAGAGCAAATACAAACAGAAACTACAAACAGATCAATAGACAGGCTTTGTCTGATCAAGAAACCACATACATAGTTACCAAAAAAAGAAGCACTAACATCTGGGTTTTCAAAGCTGGGGTGGCAGGGGCGGGGGTGGGGGGGGTCTTAACAATTGCTACCCAGAGTCTTGTCTGGTCAAATCACACGACACTCTTCCAGTAAGTAAGAGCCCCCAAAACAAAACACCAACCTCAGATCTTATATACCCTTCCCAGGGTCAGAGGGTGTCACAACCATGTGACTCAAACCTGTGCAAATTAGGCTTTCTTATTTCTTAAGCAGGTCAAAGACTCTTGATTCAATCAAAGAAACAAAAGACAACAAAAAGTCCACTTTGCTTGCCATTACATTTGAAAGGCAAGACTTATCAAAGGTATTTGATTACCTTAGCATTCTAAGAAAACAAAAAAGTCCCATCCTAATTACCACAAAAGGGATGAAGGGAGGGAAGGATAGAGGGAGGGATGGAGGAAGAAAAGGAAGGAAGGAAGGAAGGAAGGAAGGAAGGAAGGAAGGAAGGAAGGAAGGAAGGAAGGAAGGAAGGAAAGAAAGGACATGGATTAGTAGGCAGGGAAGCCTGTTCTAGTTAGGAGGAGTGAGCAGCATGAAGGCACAGGAGCAGGTACCAGATATTTCACCCTGCAATGGGGCCAAAAGGAAGGAGAAGCCTCCAAGGAAGTGAAATCATGTTTGTAAAAAGCAGTCCCTCTGGTAGTCTTTAACTTACAGCCCATGAGCTCATCAGCACTCACTGCCCAAGGTAAGCAGCATTCATCAGATAAGTTTGGGGTGGAGGAAGGGGAGAGGGATGCCAATGTGCCACCTGGCACTGAGATCATTAAACTGACAACGACATGGACTGCTCAGTGCTCATTGTTATTATTGGCTGCAGAAGGGTAGTTTGAGAAATGATCTGTAAATTTAATTTTTAATTAAGCAAAAGCCCTTGGGGGCCTCTGTAGTTCAAGCATGAAACAAGAAAATCTATTGCTGGTGAGAGAGGGAACTCTTAGGAGCTTGCACCCTGGGACTGTATGTTATGGGGGCTGGCACTCAGTCAATTGAATGAGAAAGTCTGAGTTAAAGGTCCTCAAATCATTCTGTGCTCAGTGCTGCACCATGAAGATCTGGATGATCTTTTAGAAAAAAAAAGGTCCAGAAAGTTGGAGCATAGAGCTCAAAAGAAACTCCCAAGTGGGTTTGTCCAACCCTCTCCTCTCAGTGACCCACTAGCTCCTGCTGCCCAAGTCCCAGATCAGTATCAGGGAAGTAGGAGGGTTTCTTTTTCCTCTGACAGGTTCCAGGGTATAGAATGCAGAGCTGTGCTGTTCCTCTCTTTATATTGTAGCATATAACAGAAAGCCCTAGACTAGATGGGGGGCAGGATGGTGAAAGCATGCCTGGGTTCTAGTCCCAGCACCGTCCATCAATGACTTCCCATGATGATTGGAGAAAATCACTTTGTTCTCCTAAGCCTCAGGTGTAAGCCATCTGTATAATGAAGTATCATTATCTGCCCTATTTCCAAAGGTTGATATATCAGAGCCAATAATGTTTAAAAGGACTTTGAAAAGTATAAAACACAATAAAAATTTAAAATATCATAAACCATCTTTTAAAAAAATTATCTTTTGTTTTTATAGCACTTTTATTTTCAAGTATAACCTGTCTTCTACCACTAGTCAGAAAGTAATCCTTTGTAATGCAGAAGAGAAAATAAAGAGAAAAAATAGGTCATCAAAACCAACCATCCATATCGATTGTGCCTAACAGCTTACATAGTATCACACACCCATAGTCCCCCTTTGCAGTGAAGGGAAAGAGGTACATTTTTAAAAATCTCATTCATATGAAATTCATATCAATGATTAGAAAACTGAGAGAGAATAATAAAATTTATTTGCTTAAAAGTAAAAGAAATAGTTTATGAAAAAAATTCTCATTTTGTACCCTGTACTTGCTGGAAATTCCCAGTCTCAGACATAAAGCCCATGGGAGGTCTTAGTCACCAAAGCAGGCAGAAATCCTCCACCTCATCTCTAGTCTGTTTGGAACAAGCAAAAAATACAGAGATATGTTAAATAAAATACTAAACTAGCCACTGAGAATTACCCAGTATTCTGCTAAGGTGCGGGGTATCCTGTGGGCAGCACACATAAGGCAGTAGAAGAAGATAAAGGGGGTGGGGGAAAGAAGGAGACTAGGTTTTTTCTTCGACACTCTTCCCTTCTGAAGAAAAAGGAGCCATTTACCAGAGAACTAGAATTACACTTTCTGTCAAAACACATGGGCTAATGACACTGGAGAAACAATGGGATACATATATATATATATATGTATATATATATATATGTATATATATATATATACATATATATATATATATCATACACACACACACATATGGCAAGGAGCTGCATGTTGTATGGAGTTGGGGAAGGGGGAGGTGTGATATGTAGCATTTAGAAGCAACTCGGGATGGAATCCTAATTATTCTACTCTGGAAACCCAGGATTCTCTGTTTGTCTACATACTGTTTATCATCCCCTTTTAACCCAAGCCACATGAGCGCTTTTCACAAGGTTTCAGCAAACATGATCATGAAACCCTGAAACCTTGGAGGATTTTTTTTTTGGTGGCAGGGAAGGAACTTTTTGCAAGATAAAAATGTAAATCTCCATTGAGTTTAAAACTTGGATAGTCTCTAGGCACAGTGAAAACAGTGTGGACCATGGAGGAAGAGGACCAGAGTTAATGAAAAGAACAGTAACAGCAAACATTTACACAGCCCCTACTACGCGCCATGCAATTTTCTAAGCATTTCGCAAATATTATCTCATTTGATTCCCACAACAACCCTGGGAGGAAGGTGCTATTATTATTCCCATTTATGGACAAAGAAAATGAGGCAAACAAGGTTAAGTGACTTGCCCAAGGTCACACAGCTAGTAAGTGTCTGAAGCCAGATTTGAACTCAGCTCTTCCTGACTCCAGGCTCAGAACTCTGTTCAATCCAGGATCTGTCATTTATTGACTGTGCATATTAGATGACCTCTGAGGCCCCTGCCAGCTCAAAATCTATGATGTCATAGATGTGGTTAAATCCTGCCTCAGACACTTCCTAGTTATATGACCGGGAGGCAGTCACTTAACCTCTGCCTGCCTCACTGTATTCATCTGAAAAGTTGAGGGTGATGGACTGGATGGCCTCCAAGGTCCTTTCCAGCTCTAAAGCTATGATCCTGTATCCTATGTTGCTACATATGGTCCTTGGACAAAAAGGGGCCACCTGTGATGGAAGTCATTCTCTGTCTCTTGAGTGACTGAGCTGTATCCCTCACAGCTCCATGGCTCCCTCTGTTTATCTAATGCCAACACAATCACTTTAAAAGTGGCAAATTCCATCAGCCAACTGACTAATTTGTGTGAATGATGCCAAGTAACTAGTTTGGCTCTTGGTTTGTTTTGTTGTTTTGTTTTGTTTTTATCTTTCACTTAATCAACTGGTTGTTTGATGGAATTGATGGGATCCAAGCAGACATGGTCACTAGCCAACTTCTTTAATTACCTATCCCATTGGCCAGGTCTGGTGCCCATTTATTATGTTCTAGTAGGATGCAGTTTCCATCCCCAACAAGCTTTACTGTTGAGGAGGGATGGCATAGAGAGAGAGTCACGTTCTGTGCTCTCTTTCTCTCTATCTCTATTTGAGTCTGCCTTTTTCAGTCTGTCTCTGGGCTTCTCTATTCTGTATGTTTCTATCTTTCTCCAATCTCTGTCTCTGTCTTTGTTGTCTTTCTCTGTCTCTCTGTCTGCCTGTGTGTGTGTCTCTGTCTCTGTCTCTGTGTCTCTCTCTCTTTTTCTGTCGTAGCCACCCAAAGTGAAAGAGATGTATGACGTAGTAGAAAGGACAATGTGAGAGTCAAGAACCGGGTTCTAGTCCTAGACTTAACTAGCTAGCCAATCACGATTCATATTTTCATAGCACTTTCAGGGAAGCACAGTATTTCTGCCATGACTACACTGTGAGGTATTAGTGAAAGTTGTAATGTATCCATTTCGCAGGTGAAAAAACCAGGGTTCACAAAAAGCAGTTCAAATAACTTGCCAATATTCCCATAGCTAATTAAAGTTGGTGTTTTAGCCTAGATCTCCTAACTTGCAAGTCCAAAGTGCCACTCGCTAGCTGTGTGACCATGGATCAATCACTTCTCTCTGTCTGGGCCTCAGTTTCTTCATCTACTGAATGAGAGACGTGTTGTACTAGAATTCCTCTCCCCTACCCCAATTCCCTTATGGCTGAAGCATTCTATTCCATCTCTAAGCAGTCATCATTTCCCTGTGCTAAAGCTTTTTGTAGTCATGTGTCTGGGGCAAGAGAAGGAAGGGAGGTCCCAGGGATGGGGTTTTAATAGAGGATGGAGATAAAATATCTCACTACTCCAGACTCCATTCCTATGGCTGGTGATGCCAAAGGAGGCCAAAGGTCGGGAACAAGAGCTCTGACTGTTCTGCCCCCTCATGAGAGTGTGTGCCTACCCAAAGACTCGGAGATTAAAAAACTAGTCTGTCAAGCAAAGACCTGCTGCATTCGGCTGCTTCAGTTATTTACATGAGCATTTCTGGATTCAAATTGCATGCTCAAATCCAATTTCTTTGGTTTATGCCTCCTTCAGCAATTACTTGAAGGCAGTTTACCTCTCTCTGGAGGCATATCACAGAAAGGCCCATAGACAAAATCTCGTTGACTCAGAGACAAAGACTTCTAACTGTATGCTCAGGCCCGCAGAAGTCACTTATTATGGCAGGTTCTCTCTGGGCTCCAGGGCTTTGCAGCCCTCCCTCACTCAAATCCAATTCACTTGTAAGTCATGGTGCCATGACTATGAAGGTCTGTCTTTCACTGTAAGCTCCTCCTTCTTTTCTCTATATCTCAAAATCTTCCTTTCTCTGTATCTCTAATGAAGGGAACTCTTCTTCGTGAAAGCCAATGCCTCTACAATACCCTTGATCCTCTTGCTTCCCATCTACTCAGGAAGATTACCCCCACTCTCCCTACCTTTAATCTCTCCTTATCTACTGGTTCTTTCTTTGCTGTCTATAGACATCCAAGCTTCCCCCAACCTGAAGAAAGAAAAAAGCCCTTATTAGTTCCTATCATCCCTTCTAACTATAAGCCTATTTCTCCTTCCTTTGTAAGCCAAACTCCTAGAAAAATCTTTCTATACATACCTCCTCCATTTCCTTGCATCTCACAAAACTATAAAATAATCATAATAAAGCTAGCATTTACATAGCACTTCAAGGTTTGTGAAACGCCTAACAAATAATATCCCATTCAATCCTTATGACAACCCTGTAAGGCAGGGGCTATCATTGCTCCCATTTTACAGTTGGAAAAAATGAAGTAGACAGTGGTTATGTGACTTACCCAGGGTCACACTGATAGTATCAGGCCAGATTTGAATTCAGATCTTCCCAATTTCAGGCCCAGCACACTATGCACTATACTACCTGACTATTTGGGTGAGAAAGAACCAGGAGCCATGTGATCCTACTATCAGCAGCAATAAAGAGCAGGAGGAAGATAGCTCTTACTGAATGGGATCACACACTTATTTCAGAAAAGATCGTTGTGTCTAAAGAAAGAGGAAAAAAGTAAAGGGAAGTGGAGGAAATATCTAAAATAAATTAATGGAAAGCAAAACCAATAAAACAGGCTTTCGAAAGAAGAAAAGTAAGTTATCAAAAATGTTCCAAATCACTAAGAAGAAGAAAAATGCTTATTAAAACAATTCTGAGGTTCTGCCTCACAACCACAATATAATCAAAGAGGAAAATGGCAACTGTTGGATGGGCTGTGGAAGGACAGCACATTAACATGCTGTTGGTAGAACTGTGAACTGATCCAGCCGCTCTGGAAAGCAATTGGAAATCATAGGTAAAGAGAAACTAAACTGTGTACATTTGATCGTATTGTATCACTGTGAGGCATATATCCCAAAGAGTGCAAAGACTGAGGGAAAATACCTAAGTGTGCAAAAATACTTATAGCAGCCCTTTTTGTTGAAATAAATAGAGGAAAGTAAAACAATTTGATGATGACTGAGTGCCATATGAATGTAATGTCATTTTATTGCATCATAACAAATGAGAAATAGATGAGTTCAGAGAAACCTATGAAGACTTATGTGAACTGATGCAAAGTGAAGTAATCAGAAATAGGAGAACAATTTCTACATATTAATTCATGTTGCTGGGCTTGTTGTGTTTGTCTGTCCTTCCTTCTCAAAGAGGACTGTGACATCAGGGAAACGATGACATGACTTGCAGTTGACTTTGATTTGAACGAGGGAGGGCTGTGCAAGGTCACCAGCCTCACTCTCTCCTCTGGAGCCATCTGGGTTCAGAGGCTTGATATTCACCAGGACGACTGGAGATGGCCCAGGATGCAATGGGTGACCCTGGCCCTTTCAGGTTAAGGTATTTTCAGATTCTCACTTTGAGTGAAGTAAAGCCATTCAGTGAATAGGCCTCTTTAAGAAGTTAATCAAGGGCTGGCCCCTTTAATAAAAAACTAAAAAAAAATCAAACTGCAAGGGGAAGACCCTCAGGGTTCCTGCCCAAAAGAGAAACAGTTACTATTTAGTATTTACATTCAGTCTGTGCTAGGAGGGCAGGGACCTATTGTCCAATCTATGAGCTCCAGAGTGAGTTGGGTTTAAGGCTTAGTTTTTGAAATGGCAAAGATACTGGAGTGGTTTGCCATTTTCTTCTCCAGCTCATTTTACAGATGAGGAAACTGAGGTAAACAGGGTTAGGTGACTTGCCCAGCATAACACAGCTAGTAAGTATCTGAGGCTAGATTTAGACTCAAGTCCTTCTGACTACAGGGTTGGCACTCTATCCACTGTACCACCTAGCTGCCTCTAAATTTGGTATACACTTATAAAAAACTATATAATAGGAGTTCATAATTTCATGCATAGTCCTTTTTTCTCCTCCTTGAATATTGAAATGGTCATGTTTATTAAAATCATAGAAAAGAAAATTAAAAACAATAATAACACGCCTACAATGTATGGAATTCAAGTCTCAAGGCTTATTCTCTGCATAAATGAAACATGAATATAGAAGTTTATAAACTGGTGTAAGAGATTCTATAGTCTGTTAACAGTTCCAGTAAAAGTGGAATATAGGTTTAGGATTTGCATCAAGGTCTACAAGTGTGAGATGAACAGTGGCAAGGGAAAGTTGGGATTATGTACTTACCATGTAGTTTGGAATTGGAGACAGAGAAGAGTCATAGCTGGTATAGTGCCCAAGCAGAGGCATACCACATATAAGGACTAAGAAACCATTATGATTTAGTCAGGGAAAGTATTCTAAGAGAAAAGAACAAGGACACAGACATGCCTTCCATAAAAAGAGAATTTGTGTAACCAGTGGAGTATGTGACCATTGGAACAATGTGTATGTGTTGCCCAAAAACATGTCACAATTAAAAGGGAGTCTGACTTCAATAGCCCAGAATGAAAGGGGGAAAGAAAGTCTGATTGAGTAACGTTGCCCGAGTAATTAGAGAGATCTCTTAGGGCTATTCGAGAAGAAGGCAGAAAGAGGGATCTTCAAGGAAGCATGAGTAAAATAAAGAAAAAGGTTTTTAGGTTGTTAAGGGGACAGTGAGAAAAAAGAGAGCTCCAAATGATGAACAAGAGGTGCAGAAATAAAACCGCAGGGAGAAGAGAGCTCTTGCTGAGGAAAGGATGCGTACAACATTCTTCTGAAGAGACAGCTGTGTCTGAATATAGAAGGAAAAAGGAATGGAGAGATTTCAAAGAGATAGTGGAGGGAAAGACCAAAGAAAATCATAATCAGCTCACTGTCTATGGAACCCAAGTCACAAAATAAGGAAAATACAGAACAAAGTCTGTAACACAGTCTAAGTTGACAGGGTGGGGGGTGGGAGATTGTATGTGGGTGTATTTAAAGAGGAAAGAGAAGAGGAAGTTCAAAAGAAGTCCTGAGGGACCAAATAAAATCACGCAAATGTTGGAGAAGCAAAAATGAAAATTGGAGAATGTTATAGAAATAGTATGAGATACAGAATACTATAGTTACAAGCTTTGATTCTCTGCAAGTCAAACTAGTAATTTCAGTGCAAGTGTGCCCTGGGAAAGAAACTACTCAAGTCTCTAGAGAGCTGTCCAGGGTTTGGGACTGTAGACTTTGCCTCCATTTGACTTGCTGAAGACAGTAAATGTTTAACTAGAAGAGTGTAAGGGTAGGACTTTCCACCCCCACTCCCACCTCCAATTAATATAATCACAGAAGATCCTGCTTAATTGAATCAATCACTAAATCAAAAGGGCAAATTAGGCATGAACGACTCCTTGATAAATTTGATAAGAATAAAGTGGTCATTGGAGAAAGAAACAAGAAATATGTTATGAGTGACTGAACAAAATAGACATGCCTCTAAGCCTATGTGTAAAAAAATAAGCCAGCTCAGAATAAGTCCAGCAGGAGGACACTCTAGTGAGGCCAAAGACTGTCCCCAACATGTAGCATGGGGGTTTTGCTGAATGGTTTAGGGAGGAGGAATAGATATCTATAGCCTCTTCTCCTTGCACCCTTCTCCAAGGGAGACTGATTCCTGACAAGAGGGAAAACAGGAAATTGGGGCCAGAAGCTGCCCCTCTCCTCTCCTCGGAGAGAGGAGTTATCAGGCTAGAATTATATCTATCTGATCCATTAAGTGTTATTAATCTAGGGGATATGGTTTTCAGGTTCAAGCTACACTGATCACCATTTTATTAAGAAGGGAAGCAGGACCTCAAGCTTTATATCCAAGGTTTGACTCCCTGCCCACCAGATGCAAAGAAACCCATTTTTCCCAATCATAACAAGACAAAAATCAGAGAATGTAGACATAGGAGAAAGTCTATTAGGCCAAGATGGCAACTGAAAGGCAGGGACTAGCATGAGCTCCCCGCCAAGTCCCTCCGAAAACCTATAAAAAATGGCTCTGAACCAATTCTAGAACTGCAGAAACTACAAAATAGCAGAGGGAAGCAGGGATCCAGCCCAGGACAGCCTGGATGGTCTCTGGGTAAGGTCTATCATGCACGGAGCTGGGAGCTGGAAGTGGAGTGGAGCGGAGCAGAGCCCAGCATGGGCCACGCGGACCAACCAGATCAGGAGCCGGGCAGAGCGGGCCCTAGCGCCCTGAATCAGTGAGCTGTGGCAGTTACCAGACTTCTCAACCCACAAACACCAAAGACAACAAAGAAGGTTAGTGGAAAAAGCTGCTGGGGACAGGGTGATAGAGTTAGCGGTTCAGCCACCACCCCGGGGGCAGCAGAGTAGATGGGGCAGCTGCAGAACTACAGCTGCAGTTGCTTCCAGCCCCAGGCCCACCTGGTGGGAGGAATTAAGTGGCGGATCAGAGCAGGAGTGCAGAGCCTGCTGAAGATCTAAGTCCAGTTCGGGTTGGGGGTTCTTGGGGAATTAGGAGTGTTGGTGTGGCAGAGCTGGCTGTAATAGCTCTGAAATCAACAGTGCATTCCCCCAAGCTTGGAACATAGTACTCTTCACTCTCCAAGCAGTCATAACCCGCTGAAAAACTCAAGGGTCAAGTAAGTTGGCTGGGAACATGGCCAGGCAGCAAAAATGCACCCAGATTCAGTCTCAGACTTCGTAATCTTTCTTTGGTGACAAAGAAGACCAAAATATACAACCAAAAGAAGTCAATAAAGTCAAAGAACCTACCACAAAAGCCTCCAAGAAAAACATGAACTGGTCTCAGGCCATGGAAGAGCTCAAAAAGGATTTGGAAAAGCAAGTTAGAGAAGTACAGGAAAAATTGGGAAGAGAAATGAGAAGGATGTGAGAAAACCATGAAAAACAAGTCAATGAGTTGCTAAAGGAGACCCAAAAAAATACTGAAAAATATACTGAAGAAAAGAACACCTTAAAAAATAGACTAACTCAAATGGCAAAAGAGCTCCAAAAAGCCAATGAGGAGAAGAATGCCTTGAAAGGCAGAATTAGCCAAGCGGAAAAGGAGGTCCAAAAGACCACTGAAGAAAATACTACCTTAAAAACTAGATTGGAGCAAGTGGAAGCTAATGACTTGATGAGAAATCAAGATATTATAAAACAGAAACAAAGGAATGAAAAAATGGAAGACAATGTGAAATATCTCATTGGAAAAACCACTGACCTGGAAAATAGATCCAGGAGAGATAATTTTAAAATTATTGGACTACCTGAAAGCCATGATCAAAAAAAGAGCCTAGATATCATCTTTCAAGAAATTACCAAGGAAAACTGCCCTGATATTCTAGAGCCACAGGGCAAAATAGAAATTGAAAGAATCCACTGATCGCCTCCTCAAATAGATCCCAAAAAGAAATCTCCTAGGAATATTGTCACCAAATTCCAGAGCTCCCAGATCAAGGAGAAAATACTGCAAGCAGCCAGAAAGAAACAATTTGAGTATTGTGGAAACACAATCAGAATAATCCAAGACCTAGCAGCTTCTACATTAAGAGATCGAAGGGCTTGGAATACGATATTCCAGAGGTCAATGGAGCTAGAATTAAAACCAAGAATCACCTACCCAGCAAAACTGAGTATCACGCTCAAAGACAAAATGTGGATTTTCAATAAAATAGAGGACTTTCAAGCTTTCTCAGTGAAAAGACCAGAGCTGAATAGAAAATTTGACTTTCAAACACAAGAATCAAGAGAAGCATGAAAAGGGAATCAAGAAAAAGAACAAGAAAAAGAAATCACAAGGGACCTACTAAAGTTGAACTGTTTTGTTTACATTCCTACATGGAAAGATGATGTGTTTGATTCATGAGACCTCAGTGTTAGGGTAGCTGAAGGGAATATACATAAATATATATATATGTATATATACATATATATATGTGTGTGTGTGTGTGCGCGCGCACATATATGTGTATGTATGTATGTATGTTTGTGTATATATATATACAATATATATATATATACTATATATATATATATATATATATACAGAGAGAGAGAGAGAGAGAGAGAGAGAGAGAGAGAGGGCACAGGGTGAGTTGTAGATGAAGGGATGATATCTAAAAGAAATAAAATCAAATTAAGGGATGAGAGAGGAATATATTGAGAGAGGGAGAAAGGGAGAGATAGAATAGGGTAAATTATCTCACATAAAAGTGGCAAGAAAAAGCAGTTCTATAGGAAGAGAAGAAAAGGCAGGTGAGGGGGAATGAGTGAATCTTGCTCTCATCAGATTTGACCTGAGGAGGGAATACCATACACACTCAATTGGGTATCTTACCCCATAGGAAAGAAGGAAGAAGAAGATAAAAAAGGGGGGATGATAGAAGGGAGTGCAGATGGGGGAGGAGTTAATAAAAAACAAACACTTTCGAAAAAGAACAGGGTCAAGGGAGAAAATTGGATAAAGGGGGATAAGTTAGGAAGGAGCCAAATATAGTTAGTCTTTCACAACATGAGTATTGTGGAAGGGTTATACATAATGATACGCATGTGGCGTATGTTGAATTGCTTGACTTCTTAGGGAGGGTGGGTGGGAAGGGAAGAGGGGAGAGAATTTGGAACTCAAAGTTTTAAAAACAGATGTTCAAAAACAAAAAAAAAAGTTTTTGCATGCAACTAGAAAATAAGATACACAGGCAATGGGGTGTAGAAATTTATCTTGCGCTACAAGAAAGGAAGGGAAAAGGGGATGGGAGGGGAGTGGGGTGACAGAAGGGAGGGCTGACTGGGGAACAGGGCAACCAGAATATACGCCATCTTGGAGTGGGGGGGAGAGTAGAAATGGGGAGAAAATTTGTAATTCAAACTCTTGAGAAAATCAATGCTGAAAACTAAATATATTAAATAAATTAAATTAAAGCTTAAAAAAAAGGAAAAAGTCTATTAGATAATACAGAGTGAAGGAGCTCTGCCGTTGGGAGTGAAATAACTCAGCTTACCTGAGAGAATCCTAGATCTCATTCAAGAGGAAGTTCCTCAAACAAGCTTGAGATACAGATGTTAGAAATATACTTACATTGTCTAGGAATAAACAATACTTGTTGGGAAGCCAGGAACTTTTTAATTATATTGTACATTTATTTGGTGTGAATAAATGGGTATATCCCCTGAACAGGGAGTACAAGGACTCAGATGGATGCCAGTCCTTTTATTGACTCCCAGTTCAAATCTCCCACCAGGCTCTTCATTGGCCAGATGCAGCCCCCAGCCTGCCTACATCATGCCCTTCTCAAATGGTTCATTTTAGCATGCCTGCAAGCCTCTAACCTTTCACCTGACCAGAGACCTGGTTTCTGCTAGATCAGAGAATCAATCACCTGACTTACATTCTGCTAAAACAGGAGAGAAGGGGAGAGGGATACTTTCAACTCGTTGGAAACAAAACTGCTCCCCCCATTTCTTACAGACACAATGGAGACTGTCAGCCCCTCTCATGTTGACTTCTTCCCAGAGTTTTTTTTAGCACCCTGAAATAGGGTTGGCATCTTCCATTTTTTCTTTCAAAGCTCCTAAAGTCCGAAGAGACTTGGTGACTCAAAGAAACTCTCCTCTTTCTGTTCTTAACAATTCTATCCCACCCTTCATGAAGGCACAGGGCACTGATGTCCAGCAATGAAAGGAAGATCCTATATCAACGGGCTTTGGAACTGGAGTTATACCAGTAAAGGAGAAGTGCAAGCCAAATCCTTGAGAGGCAATAATTTGTTCTTTCCTCAATACACACCCACACCCACACACACACACACCCACACCCACCCACACACACACACACACACACACACACACACACACCATTAACAACTGGAATCAATAACAAAGTCCACTGAAGTTTATGTAGATATGAGAGGAGTAACAGCCAATTACAGAGAAAGTACCTGTAGACAGATGTGAAAAGGCAGCTTAGAGATGGAGACAGGGGAGTGCTAGTAAATATTTAATCTTTTGGAGGGTTCTCATCTGTAAAGTGAAGGGAAAATGTACTCACAATATGTTTAAGTGTAGTCTGTGTTATTAATACTTTTTTACATAAAGAATAAACAAAAGAATAAATTAAGCTCCAATTTGTAGCATTTGATACTTTCCAAGGTGTAAATGCTCCCATTGAAAATTTAACCATGGCTCCAGCACTCCCCTGGATTGGGATCTCTCCTAGAAAAGTGCTAGCTATGGACTGGACAAAAGGACAAGCCCTTGGAACTTCATGAAGGAAACATAATGAAAGCTCTACAAAGGGAGAAGAGAACTTTCAGGAACCAGGAGTTGTGAGGTACCCCTTTGCCACATGTGCCTATACTTATGCTTCACTAATGCTTTACTGTAAGTTTGAGCTTACTTTCCCTAGGGACCTTGCATGTGCAAGGGGGAAGTATGTACTAGTTTGGAAAGAATGTTATATACCAATTATTATTAATACTCCTGCTTGATAAATAACCTTTGCAAAAACCTGAGGCTAGTTACCAATGGGAAGCATACTGGTGGGGGCTCATGAGTAACAGTATGAGAAACCTGGCCCCCTCAGGATTTCCCCCAGGACTCTGAGGAAATTAAATAGTAGCTTCATCCTTGGGGACCTAGCCCACCATTATAACTTGAATTTGAGGGAATGGCCCTGAAAGGGATGCTATGTAAGAAACAAGTTTTAATAGAAGAGGCAAATGTACTGAGTACAAATGGACTTGGCTTGTTCATTGCCCTAACTCAGAAAAGTTCATTGTTCAATAAGGGATGACAACTATATAAGACAACCAATAAGGGAAGAATTTTTGGTTAACAAACCATGTGGATGTTTGAAAACTGGATGATCTGGGACCAATGATGTATTCATTTAATACATCTTTTCTGAGCAACTACTAAGTGCCAGGTACCCTGCTAAGACCCATAAAGTGAAGTATGATTAGTGTTAGGTGTTAGGAAATAGACAAGATGATATTTGTGAATCTGTGAGTACCCTAAGGGATGCATATATATTACCAATAAAATGCATTACCAGTAAAAAAAAATGCATAAAGGATTTCACCATATTATAGAGAACTGGAAGGGACTTCAAAATCCACTTAATCTAATAACTTAATTTTACATATGAGAATACTAAGATCCAGGGAAGATAAGTGGTTTGCCCACAGTCACACATATAATGTGCTTCAGAGACAGGATTTGAATCTGCATCAGTAAGGCAAGATTTATGATATCAATGGTGTCCATGAATATGCCTGTATGGTTTGGTATCGCAAAGTATAAGAGACTCTCTGTATAGAAGGCAGAAGAAGCAAAACATTTATTCAGACACCAGAGGATCAAATCCCAAAACCAATAACCCCAATTTGACATAGCAGTAATTGTATTCCAAAACCAGTAAGTCCACCTCACTGTAACAGCAAGGAGATTAAAGCACAATATCACAACAAAGAGCCAAGCCATCTTGTAACCTTCCCTTCTGCTAGAGTCTTCCTGGAAACATTCACGAATCCTGTCTGCTTGCCTGTGTCCTCTCCTCCCTCAGTCCTTGAAGCCCTTGCAGTTTTCAGAGACATTTCAGTTCTCTCTCTCTCTCTCTCTCTCTCTCTCTCTCTCTCTCTCTCTCTCTCTCGCAGTTCTCCTCTCTTGTTGCAGTTCTGTCTTCTTCACAGCTCTCTCAACTCCATAGCTCCCTATTCTCTGTAGCCCTCTAGTATGAGCTTAATGGCTACCCACAGGGTATATATACCCTGTGTAGACCTGGGGCTTAGCACCTAATAGCAAAAGGGTGTAGGTCTGCCTACAAGCGAGCCTCTCCTAATCAAGCTTCCCTTAACTGGCTCCACCTGAGGCCTATTGAATGGGCAGGGAAGATCTTTGATCATATTAGTACCACATTCAGCCCCAAGATCTTTCACATTCATTACATAGGCAACTTGTGTCTGAATAGGTACTAACATTTCTTAAGTACAACAAAACCCCCACAAAATAAACACATCATGAACTTCACATTTACAGAATACTTAACATAACATCTCATTACCAAAGTGGCCACATTGCTTACTCTTCAGCCCCTAGATCTTTTGTATCCATTTCATAAGTTGATGGGAATTTTGGTATAACTGGTGTCAATAACACCCTAACATTATAACAAGGATAACACAAAATAGGTATACAGAACATCATTCACCCCCCTAAAGGCATAGGGCTCAAAATCTTGGGGTAAGGGGCAAAGGTCTCATCTCCATAGCTTCTTCCTGCTGAAATTGGATATAGCGCTGTCCCTGGCCCAAGAGGTCAAGAGTCCTATTTGAGAGGTCAGTTCTTTAGCAAGCTGGCATCTGGAATTCGACTGACACCAGGTGCAGGGATGACACATCACAATTGTGGACAGTGGGTGATGTCCTGCGTAAGCAGTCAGTCATCTGCAAGTGTAGGGTACTTAAGCCTGGAGCAGACAAATCTAGCAAAAAGGTTAAGCAAAACAAAGGCTAAAAAATAGGTAAATATGGGCCATTATCTTTTAAGTAGGGTCCTCTCCATTTTGACTGAAACTCGAACTATGCAATGTCAATTCAACCTCATAGCCAAACTTGGGTGGGAAATGTTTCTTTTCAAAAGGAACGCAATGAGGAAACTAAGCCAGGAGGATCTTATCCTAGATTGAGACTAAGATTGTCCTCACAGCTTTTTCATCAGATACAAACCTCCATTTGTTAATAGTACAAGAAAACATTTCCTCTGAGTGGCTTGTGGCATTTATTGGCATTGGCCATGCTTCTGGAGTCTATGAACCCACTATCATAGCCTTATTCACAGTAAAATAAGAGCACAATTTGGTAATTATCTTCTCCTGAATAAACAACTATTACAATATTGTCCTTCCCATGTGCTATAATTTCTGTAGCTTTTGGAACAATATCTGGTTTCTGTTTTACCCATACTTCAGCTCCCAATTGTATTCTATCAATAGAACCTTCCATTCCTCTACTAGTTATTTTGGAAAGAAGGTCAGTTTTCACAAGGGGTGTTTTTTTTTCACAAGGAATAATGATCACTTGAACTCTTCTATCATTTTTACAAAACTGTACAGGTTCTTCACCCAAATTCTGGATTGTCACAACAATTTTGCCTTGATAATTAGAATCTATCACTTTAGCCAATACATGTGTTCCTTGAGTTGCTAATCCTGGTCTGGGTAATACTGATCCAAAATGATTCTTAGGGATTCTCATACATATCCCAGTAGATATTTTTCTTATCTCTTTTCTATCCAACCTAAAGTTCTCTAAACAATGTAAATCATATCCTGCTGAACCAGGTATTCCTGGACAGGGTGGTGGGATATCTTCCCTCACTGTCCAAAACTCAATATTTTGGATCTCATGTGTTTGCTGGTTTTTAATCTGCAGATTTGGGGTTATCATTCTGGCTAGAGATGTACTTCTTCCTATGGGTCTATTACTCAAGTTTTGTAAAGCAGTAAACAAATTATTCTTCCAATGTTAGTACAAATTATTAGAACTTTACTTTCTCAACTATTCTTTCAACAATCCATTCATTCTTTCAAGCAACCCAGATGCTTGTGGATAATATGGAACATGATATATCCACTCTATATTATTCAATACACAGTATTTCTTCATTTCATTACTTTTGAAATGTGACCCATTGTCACTTTGAATCTGCATTGGGGCTCCATAATATAGACTTACAATATCTAGAGTTTTACAGGTGTTTTGCTGAGTTGCATTCTTATAAGGACAAACCACCAGTACACCTGGTGTCAACACAAGTACATATACATTTACATCCTTTATCTTGGGGTACTGGTCCAATATAATCTATCTGCCAAATTTGGGCTAGAAGTTTTTCCCTTGCTATTGCTCCAGTTACTACCCTAGGAACAGTTCCTTTTCCAATTGACATTTGCAACACTCCTCTGTTATTTGCTTTAACAATGCATGAGAGATACTAATACCTTGATCTTGTGCCCTTCAGTGTGGGACCTGGACTTCTAAATGGCCAGCCATTTGATGGCCCCTTTTTGCTAGTACTGGGTCATCAGAACGCAAGTCAGCAAAACACCTGTAAAACTCTAGATATTGTAAGTCTATATTATGGAACCCCAATGCAGATTCAAAGTGACAATAGATCACATTTCAAAGGTAATGAGATGAAGAGATACTGTGTATTGAATAATATAGAGTGGATATATCATATTCCATATTATCCACAAGCATCTGGGTTAATTGAAAGAATGAAAAGACAATATGTTCAGTAGCAATCTTGGCTAGTTGATCAGAATGTGCATTGTACTCACACTCTGGTGTGGTGAGGGTCATGTCAGTATCTACATGAAAAACTGACAAAACTGACTGGTAACCCTGAGGACCCACCCTGTTGGCTTTGCTGCCCAGCTGCCCCTCAGGACTTGGAAGCAGGGGTTGAAGCAGTGTGGGGAGAAGGACACATCCCCAAGAGAACTTTATTTGGACTTTTTTTGTTTGTGTTTGGACTTTGCTCATTAAAGCATGCCTGAACCTGAGAATGGCAGGAGGAAGCTTGCAACAGCAGTGTGGGGAGAAGGACACACTCCCAAGAAGGACTTTACTTGGACACTCTGCATTGACTGAGGAGTTTGTAACTTGCTGTGACCAAGGGGTGGATGGTGTTTGTATTTTCTGCTACCCCTTAAGGATGCTATGTTGTGCTAGGGAAGACCCTGGCCTGGGACCCCCTGCTTGTGTAAACAAGTATTTTGGGGAATGCTACCAAATGATGTTTTGCTTAAGGATGCTGCTATTAATGTTATGATTTAGTTTATTGAACAATGATATATGTTGTGTGGGTATTATCAGAAATGCTATAATATATACTGAATGATATGTTTTATTTAAGACTAAGTTATTATGCTATGGGATCACAATGTATAGTGCCTCTATTTGTTCCAGGATCCATGGCCATTTAGATTGTAAAGCCGAGGGTCTTGGAGGGGTGGAATGTATTGGCAAGAAACATGGGGCATTTTGCTGTTTTTTTTCTTTTGGAGTGCTTCTCAGCACTAAGGTAATCAAGTACCTGTGACTGAGACTTGTCTTTATTTGAATCAAGAGTCTTTGATTAAATCAAGATTCTCTGATGTCCTGCTTAAGTCACATGAGTTTGAGTGACATGGTTCTGATGCCCTCTGTGGGCTGGCCCTGAAGAAGTGTATATATACTCTGAGGTTAGCATTTTTCTTTGGGGCTCGATCATTGGAAGAGTGTTCACGTGATTTGGCCAGATGAGACTCTGGGTAGCCATTAAGAAGACCCCTGGCTTTAAAAACCCAGATGTTAGTGCTTCTCTCTCTGGTAACTAGGTATGTATTGGTATGGACAAGTAGTTACATGCCCTGTCTGTTGATTTGTGTTATTTGCTCTATTTACATAATTTTTGCTTGTAATTTCTGTTTGTGTTTTCTCTGAAGTTCAGGGTACTGACTTTTTCCCCTGAACTCAGTGAATGATATTTGTATGTTTAATTAAATCAAGATTGTGAACCCCTTAAAGTTGCTTTCCTTAGAAAAGCAGATCCAAGAACCTGTGCTAGCAGCCCTCCTGTATGCTGGTGTTATTGGCCTTACACCTCTACAGCAGCTGCTAGCAACATTGTTGTTACAGAACCCAGGGCCTTTGACTCAAAAATTCACTGAGATTTCCTTTGAACCATAGCAAATTCCTTAAAAATATGTGTATGATTAGGGGGAAAGTTAGATCATTTATAAGACAGGAGAGGAGAAAATGGGCTAATTTTTAATTTCTATCCATGAATCTCTTGACAGAGATCTAAGAAAAAGTTCTTCAGCATATTAAGTGAACAACCTGTGAAGTATTGAGAAAAAATAGATGTGAACTGAATAGAATGAAAGGTCATGGATAGATTATGATCTGCATTGGCAGAGAGAATAGCCACACTGAAGAAATCACAGATTTGTGAAAGTTTCAAAATACATGAAGTGTGAAGGAAAAACAAATGATTTTAAGGTATGGTGTCATCGCCAAAGGGGCAGGTAGGTGGTGGAATGGATAGATTGCCACGCCTAGAGTCAGAAAGACCTGGGTTCAAATCCAGCCTCATACACTTACTAGCTGTCACTTCACTCTGTTTGCCTCAGTTTCCTCATCCGGAGGATGGAGCTGGAGAAAGAAATGGCAAACCACTCCAGTATTTTTGCTAAGAAAACTCCAGCGGGGTAATAAAGAGTGAGACTTGACTGAACAACAACAATAGCATTTATAGACAGCTAGATGGCTGAGGAGATAGAGTGCTAGGACTGAAGTCAAGAAGACCTAAGTTCAAATCTGACCTCAGACACTTATTAGCAGCGTGACCCTGGGCAAGTCAGTTAACCTCTGTTTGCCTTAATCCCGTGGAGAAGGAAATGGCAAGACACTCCATATCTTCACCAAGAAAATTCCATGGACAACCCTGATGCGCTATGGTTCACAAGGTCACAAAGAGTAAGACAAAACTAAAAAATGACTGAATAACAACAATGACCATCCCCAACTATAACCAAAAAAAAAAAAATAGTGACTGGAAATTATTTCAGTTGAATTTTAGGGGGTAGAAAGGCGAGAGACCAGAAGTAAATCCGAAGTTAGCTACAGTCAAATATTTGTAATTCTATCACTAATATTAGAGGATTTTTTAAATTTATTTTTTTATTTTTAGTTTAGTTTAGTTTAGTTTTATTTTTAGTTTAGTTTCAGTGTGGCTATTCTCTCTGCCAATGCAGATCATAATCTATCCATGACCTTTCATTCTATTCAGTTCACATCTATTTTTTCTCAATACTTCACAGGTTTTTCACTTAATATGCTGAGGAACTTTTTCTTAGATCTCTGTCAAGAGATTCATGGATAGAAATTAAACATTAGCCCATTTTCTCCTCTCTTGTCCTATAACTGGTCTACCTTTCCCCCTAATCATACACATATTTTTAAGGAATTTGGTATGGTTCAAAGGAAACTTTTGAGTCAAAGGCCCTGGGTTCTGTAACAACAATGTTGCTAGCAGCTGCTGTGGAGGTGTAAGGCCAATAACACCAGCATACAGGAGGGCTGCTAGCACAGGTTCTTGGATCTGCTTTTCTAAGGAAAGCAACTTTAAGGGGTTCACAATCTTGATTTAATTAAACATACAAATATCATTCACTGAGTTCAGGGGAAAAAGTCAGTACCCCGAACTTCAGAGAAAACACAAACAGAAATTACAAGCAAAAATTGTGTAAATTGAGCAAATAACACAAATCAACAGACAGGGCTTCTAACTACCTGTCCATTCAGTTCCACAAGTTTTTGAGTTCCAAGTTTTCTCCCCTTCCCTCTGTTCCCCATCCCCACTCAAGATATCATGGAATCTGATATAGGTTCTACATAGACCTTCACATTAAACTTATTTACACAATTGTCAAGTTGTAAAGAAGAATTATAACCATTGGAATGAATCATGAGAAAGAAGAAACAAAACTAAAAAAGAAGGGGGAAAAAGAGAGCAAATAGTTTGCCTCAATCTGCACTCAGACTCCATAATTCTTTCTCTGGAAGAGGATAGCTTTTTCCATGATGAGTCTTTTGGAGCTGTCTTTGAACCTTGTATTGACGAGAGGAGCCAAGTCTATCAAAGTTAGTCATCACAGAAGCAATATGTCTGTGATTGTGTACAATGTTCTCCTGGTTCTGCTCCCCTCACTCAGTATCCGATCATGTAGGTCTTTCCAGGTTGTAATGAAGTCCGTCTGCTCTTCATTTCTTATAGCACAATAGTATTCCATTACATTCATATACCACAACTTGCTCAGCCATTCCCCAATTGATGGGCATCCCCTTAATTTCCAGTTCTATGCCACCACAAAAAGAGCTGCTACAAATATTTTTGTATATATGGGTCCCTTTCCCATCAGTATGGTCTCTTTGGGGTACAGCCCTAGGAGTAGTATTGCTGGGTCAAAGGGTATGCACATTTTTATACCTCTTTGGGCATAATAGTGGAGGATTAAGAGACACTGACTTAAATATACACATTAATAGTGTGTAACAATACTTACACAATTATCCCTAGAATTGAGCTTTATGTACAAGGAAAGATAGGGGGTTATGCAATATAAAATGGAATATCTTTCCAGAAGAGTCCCTGTAATCCATTGTACAAATGAGGAAACTAAAGTTGAGAGAGATCATTTGACTTGTCCAGGGTCACACAATTACTATCTGAGGAAGGATTTGAATCATGGCAAAGTAGTAACCAGGAATTATTCCTCAAAAATTGGAAAAAATTGGCAAAGGTAAAATGCTGAAAATGAACAAATTCTTGTTAAAACGTTAAGAAAGAGGGGCAGAGCAAAGATGGCAGCTGTAAAGAAAGGACTTGCGTGAGCTCCCCCACCCCCACCAACCCAGGTCCTTCCAAACACCTATTAAAAATGGCTCTGAACAATTCCACAACTGCAGAACCCACAAAACAGCAGAGGGAAGCAGGGCTCCAGCCCAGGACAGCCTGGATGGTCACTAGGTAAAGTCTATCGCTCACGGAGCTAGGAGCAGAGTGGAGTGGAGCAGAGCCCATTCTGGGTCACATGGACCAACCAGACTGGGAACTGGGTGAAACAGGCCCTAGCACCCTGAATCAGTGAGCTGTGGCAGTTACCAGAATTCTCAACCCTCAAACACCAAAGACAACAGAGACGGTTAGTGGGAAAAGCTTCTGGGACAGAGTGAAAGGAGTTTGCAGTTCGGCCACCATCCCGGGGAAGGCAGAGGTGGTGCAGCTACAGAACTACAGCTGCAGTTGCTTTAGGCCACAGGCCCACCTGGTGGGAGGAATTAAGTGGCAGATCTGAGCAGGACTGCAGAGCCAGCTTAGATCTGAGTCCAGTCCAGGTTGGCAGTTCTTGGGGGAGGAGGAGTGCTGGTGTGCTGGCGTTTGCTGTGTAGCTCTGAAAACAACAACACAGCCCCTCAAGCTTGGGACAAAGTACTCTCTACTCTACAAGAAGTCACACCCTGACGAAAAACTCAAGGCTAAAGTAAGTTGGCTGGGAACATGGCCAGGCAGCAAAAACGCACTCACATTCAGACTCAGACTTTGGAATCTTTCTTTGGTGACAGAGAAGACCAAAACATACAGCCAAAAGAAGTCAACAAAGTCAAAGAGCCTACATCAAAAGCCTCCAAGAAAAACATGAACTGGTCTCAGGCCATGGAAGAGCTCAAAAGGGATTTGGAAAACCAAGTTAGAGAAATAGAGGAAAAATTGGGAAGAGAAATGAGTGACGCAAGAAAACCATGAAAAACAAGTCAATGACTTGCTAAAGGAGACTCAAAAAAATACTGACGAAAATAACACCTTAAAAGATAGACTAACCCAAATGGCAAAAGAGCTCCAAAAAGCCAATGAGGAGGAGAAGGATGCTTCAAAAGGCAGAATTAGCCAAATGGAAAAGGAGGTACAAAAGACCATGGAAGAAAATACTACCTTAACAATTAGACTGGAGCAAGTGGAAGCTAGTGATTTTGTGAGAAATCAAGATATTATAAAACAGAACCAAAGGAATGAAAAAATGGAAGACAATGTGAAATATCTCATTGGAAAAACTACTGACCTGGAAAATAGATCCAGGAGAGATAATTTAAAAACTATTGGACTACTTGAAAGCCATGATCAAAAATAGAGCCTAGATATCATCTTTCAAGAAATTATCAAGGAGAACTGTCCTGATATTCTAGAGCCACAGGGCAAAATAGAAATTGAAAGAATTCACAGATCACCTCCTGAAAAAGATCCCCCCCCCAAAAAAAAACTCCTAGGAATATTGTCGCCAAATTCCAGAGCTCCCAGATCAAGGAGAAAATACTGCAAGCAGCCAGAAAGAAACAATTTGAGTATTGTGGAAACACAATCAGGATAACACAGGATCTAGCAGCTTCTACATTAAGAGATCGAAGGGCTTGGAATGCGATATTCTGGAGGTCAATGGAGCTAGGTTTAAGACCAAGAATCACCTACCCAGCAAAACTGAGTATCACGCTCCAAGGCAAAATATGGATTTTCAATAAAATAGAGGACTTCCAAGCTTTCTCAGTGAAAAGACCAGAGCTGAATAGAAAATTTGACTTTCAAACACAAGAATCAAGAGAAGCATGAAAAGGTAAACAAGAAAGAGAAATCATAAGGGACTTACTAAAGTTGAACTGTTTTGTTTACCTTCCTACATGGAAAGATGATGTGTATAATTCATGAGACCTCAGTACTGGGGTAGCTGAAGGGAATATACACACATATATATGTGTATGTATATATATATATATATATATATATATATATATATATATATATATATATATATATATATATATATATATACATAGACAGAGGGCACAGGGTGAGTTGAATATGAAGGGATGATATCTAAAAAAATAAAATCAAATTAAGGGATGGGAGAGGAATATATTGAGAGAGGAAGAAAGGGAGAGATAGAATGGGGTAAATTATCTCACATAAAAGTGGCAAGAAAAAGCAGTTCTGTAGGAAGGGAAGAGGGGACAGGTGAGGGGGAATGAGTGAATCTTGCTCTCATTGGAATTGACCTGAGAAAGGAATAACATACACACTCAATTGGGTATCTCATCCCACAGGAAAGAAGGAGGAAGGAGGAAAAAAAGGGGGGACAATAGAAGGGAGGGCAAATAGGGGGAGGAGGTAATCAAAAACAAACACTTTCAAAAAGGGACAAGGTCAAGGGAGAAAGCTGAATAAAGGGGATAGGATAGGGAGCAAAATATAGTTAGTCTTTCACAACATGAGTAGTGTGGAAAGGTTTTACATAATGATACGCATGTGACCTATGTGGATTTGCTTGCCTTCTTAGGGAGTGTGGGTGGGGAGGGAAGAGGGGAGAGAATTTGGAACTCAAAGCTTTAAAAACAGATGTTCAAAAAAAAAAGTTTTTGCATGCAACTAGGAAATAAGATATACAGGCAATGGGGCATAGAAATCTATCTTGCCCTACACGAAAGTAATGGAAAAGGGAATGAGGGGGAGTGGGGTGACAGAAGGGAGGGCTGACTGGGGAACGGGGAAACCAGAATATATGCCATCTTGGAGTGGAGGGAGGGTAGAAATGGGGAGAAAATGTGTAATTCAAACTCTTGTGAAAATCAATGCTGAAAACTAAAAATATTAAATAAATAAATAAATGTATGAATGAATAAATGACTGGATAGATAAATAAATAGAAAGGAATTCAGAGGAAAAAAAACATTAAGAAAGTGTGTGTGTGTGTGTGTGTGTGTATGCGCGCATGCACCCATGTGTTTATGTGTGCCTGCGTGTGTGTTTAAAGAATGACCAAAGGCACTGCTCTGCTTTCTAGATATCAGAGTGGTGAGACATGTTAAAAATGATATGAAGAAAAGTCTTGAGGGAAGAAGGAAATCCAAAGACTTGACAGAAGAATAAAAATATTCGCAGCTGGGAAAACATTTAAAGGTCTACATAAATATAAAAATCAAAGACGAAGAAATTGGAGCACAAATTGTGCAAATCAAAAAGTAGGGCAGAGAAATTTGTATAGATGGAGTCAAGGTGCTGAGAGAAGGAAAAACCGAAGCAAGGATGAGGCATAACCAACAGACATGTTAGGCTATGCAGGAAGAAAGGGAGAAGAGAGAGTGATAGTGGGTTT
Source organism: Trichosurus vulpecula (assembly GCF_011100635.1). Taxonomy (NCBI): domain Eukaryota; kingdom Metazoa; phylum Chordata; class Mammalia; order Diprotodontia; family Phalangeridae; genus Trichosurus; species Trichosurus vulpecula. The sequence goes on along the minus strand of NC_050573.1, from coordinate 553,528,308 downwards.
AACAGATCAGGAGAGGCAGATTAGACGGGGCCAAACAAAAACATGTAGATAATACAGCAGTTCTTTACAGAATTGTTTCAAAAGCAAAGAGACAGGGGTAAAGGGCATGGAGTTATGGCAGGGAACCTATCAAAGGAGGCAGAAGCAGATGATTTAGCAGCGGATACAAACCCAAGAAGTGAGCAGTCTCACGGGATTGCTGGCGAAGGGCACTGCTCCTGCATCTGAGGGACTCACAGCTAAGTCCACAAAATTTTCAAAGACTTGCTGAGCCAACCTCTCTCTGCTCTTTTCAACGACACCTCGGATAGAAATAAAGTCACTGACCGCATAATAATAACAGTAACACGCAGCATTTACATATTGCTTTAAGGTTGGTAAGGCACTTTAAATACTATTTCATTTTGTCCTCACAACAACCCCGGGAGGCAGGTTACTATTATTATTCCCATTTTACAGATGAAGAAACTGAGGTAGTGACTTGCCCATGGTCACACAGCTAGTAAGTCCCTGAGGCTGGATTTGAACTCAGGTCTTCCTGATTGCAGACCCAACACGCTATCCACTAAGCCATCTAGCTGCCTCTAGGGCAAGCATGGTATATATGACTAAAGTGGCCTTCCTTATATAGTCACTCCTATCCTATGAAATCCTTATCTATGTCCTTCCATAAATTTGCTAACATTCTAGGGGTTTGACATTGTGGAGATAATCAATTTATCACATGAGTCAGCCATCTGTAATCCCTTGCTTTTGCCGCATGAACAGTTCTACAAGGAATGCTATAAAGAATCATCAATTTACAGCTAGAAAGATCTCAGAGTCCATCTTGTTTGATTGTCTCATTTTAAAGACTAGAAAACCGAGGCCTAAAGCAGAAAAGTTCTTCGATCAGTGTTATAGTTATATCTTACCATGTGAGCTTCAAAACACCGGGACAGCAAGTTACAAGGTCTGGGAGTAGAAAACAGGCTGAGTTTTGCAGCCAATTAGTTCAGCATGGAGGCCCCAAGGAACGGTAGCTGAAGCTTAGACTCAGGTTGTGCTTTATTTTGAGGTAGACTTGGTGAGACCAAAGCTACGTAGAAAGGACCTCAAGTTTGGGCCTACTATTCCCCCAAGGTCTAAAACAGTACAATATACCAAACCAAAAGGTGATCAGCTTCTGTGAATTCAGGTAAGGCTGGTCCTTGACAGACAAACAGAAAGTTGCTTGATTGTTCCATACTCACCTCCTTTCCAACTTGATGGGACTGAATAAAGCTCTATCGGCATTGTCCTTGAGAACCCAAGGTCACATCTGATGAATGATGAGACTGAAGTATGGAACAGTATGGAGTTACATATTCATTTTTTTCTACTTCTACACACTTCTAACATATGCAAGGCAAATCTATAACGTCAGGACACATCATTTGTCGTTTTTGTTTTAAACTCATGTTCTCAAATACATACATAAAAAAATCTTCCCAATTAATTGGTGGACTGTGAGCTCAGTATTTGTCAACTGTATGATGTGGCCATTAATGCAACCTTAGCGTGCATTAAGAGATAAAGAGGTTCCAGGAGTAGGGAGGTGATAATTCCACTGTATTCTGATTTGTCAGATTGCATTAATCGATTGGCAGTTTCATGTGCAATCATCTTTTTTTAAATTATACTATGTTATAGAACCTCTTGTTTTATTGTATAAATTAAAAATTTTTAATAAAACAGAATATGGGGATGAGGCCTAGGTTCTACATTTTAAGGGTATTGACAAACTAAGAGTGAACAGGGAAGAGCAACCAGAATGCTAGAGGGCCTTGAGTCCATGACACATGAGTATCAGTAGAAGGAACTGGAAATGTTTACCTGAAGAAAAATGGACTCAGGAGAGAGTTGATAGCTATGTTCAAGTATCTGAAAGGCTGCCATTTAGAAGACGGATTAGGCTTGTTCGGTTTAGCTCTAGAAGGCAGAATCAGAAGCAATGTGTAGCAGTTGCTAAGAGGTAAATTCAGGCTTGATGTCAAGGAAAAACTTTCTGATGATTAGTCGTCCCAAAGTGGGACCTCCTGGGAGGTCTTAGCGAAGAGTCTGGATAATCATTTGTAAAGTTAGTGACACTGGGGATTCCTTTGATGTATGAGCTGAACCAGAAAGCATCTGAGGTAACTTCCAACTCTCAGATTCTGTGATTCTATAATTAACACTGTCTTTCAATAGAATGAGCTTTCTCAGGAGGTAGAGGATTCCCCCTCACTAGAAGTCTTTAAATAAGTGGGATGACCATTTGTCCAGTGAATGCGAAAACAGACTTTTTTTTCAGATATGGCTTGGACTCAAAGGCTTTTGAGATCCCTGCCAACACTGAGATTCTATGATGCCAATAGGACCTGTCAGAGCTTGCGGTCTGTTGGCACAGCCTTGGAGAACTCAAGGTCAGCTCTATGCTACAAAGAACATTAAAATAAGAGGTTAGTGAAGCAGTGCACCCAGTAAGCTGCTGGAATTGGTAAAGACACTCATCAATATGATTACTAGGTGGCAAAAAAGTAAGTGGAAGCTTTTCTTTAATGATCAGAGGAACAAAAGAAGACTGCTATTGTAGCTCTCTGATATAAATTTGGTCTTTAGGGTCTCTAATTTGAAAAATTATATATATATATATATATATATATACATATATATATATATATACATTCAATTTTAAGGAAATGGGATGAAAAGACAAAAATTGGTTGGTAATACATACTTAGGGTTAGGGTTAGAAAAGTCTATTTGTAGCTTATGGAGATGACATCATTTTGGAAAGAGTAGAAGAGCAAGGGCATTTTAAATGGACGGAGGCCAGGCCAGATAATTGGGATCAAGAGTCAACAAAGCAAAGTGAAAAGTGGCGAGAGCCAAAAGGAAATTCAACAGTACTGAAAACGTAAAAGCGTAGAAAACCCCAGTAGGAATTCCTGGCATACGCACACTTTGCAGGGGAAGATGGTACAAAAAGGAAATAAGAGAATGAAAGTGCAGGAAATGGAAAAGAAAGGAACTATGGGAAAGAGCGATAGTTGAAAGACTGGCTGAAACTGATCCAGCCGTTTCCTGGGCTCTGGTTGGTTTTGGTTTTTTTTTTAGGTTTCTTTTTTTGCATCAATTACATGGGACTCCCACCCACAAGGTTCATAGTCCCAGTGATAATGATGATGACAGTGATGGCAATGATGATGATGACAATGAGTACCATGATGGTGATGAAGACTTTTCCACAAATGTCCCCGTGGAAGGTAGAAGATGAGGCATATTTATTGAAGACGGCCAATACCATTTAACGTAAACCCAATAGACGTGGACCAAGCTTCAAATTTCCCCTGCTCCTGTTGAAACAATAATGGAAAGAGAACGTTCTGATGAACAGATAAGATTTTTGAAAACAGAAAAAGTAACTTATGGAAAGGTCATTGAGAGAGGCAGTATGTCATAAGGTTAAGACCAGAAATTTTTAAAAATAAAATTAGATACATACTATAAAGAAAAGCAAAGAAAAACAAAAGAGAACTATAGTTAGGAGGTAGGGACTGGAGCCAGGGGTGGGGAATCTCCAGCTTCAAGGCCACATGTGGCCTTCTAGGTCCTCAAGTGCAGCTGTTTGACTGAATCCAAACTTCACAGAACAAATCCCTTTAATAAAAGGATCTGTTCTGTAAAACTTGGATTCAGTCAAAAAGCTGTACACAAGGACGCAGAAGGTCATATGTGGCCTTGAGGCCACAGGTTCCTCACCCCTGTGACTGGACTGTGACTGGACCTTTGATTTAAGTGATGTGGGGAACTCCATCTAACAATGTAGGTAGGTACTTATAATCTTACTGAACTGCCTACAGCAGTGTGAGGTTAAATTACTTGCCCAGCATTCCACAATCCAAACATATCAGAAGAAAGATTTGAACCCAGACCTCGCTGACTCTCTATCCATCAATCCATGTTGCCTAACAAAGGGGAATTGTCACACAGAATCCCACGTAGATCAAACTCAGAGTTAAGTCCGGTATAAAGTTCTGGTGCAGGAGAGATAAGACATACTCAAGAAAAAGGTGTGGTGAGGAGGAGACATAGGCAGTCTCTAAATATCCCTGAGAAGAAAAGTCTTTGAGGCCTTTTGCGAAGACTCTATATGGAAAGGAATGAGCAAACTATGTTTACAGGGAACAAGTTTATCTTATTCAAAGGAATAAAGGAAAGAAGGAAACATGAGTCAGGGGACAAGAACTCTCTAAGACCGCTGAAACAAGGAAGTCTATAAACGTGTCAGAGTTGGGAGAAGAACAGCCAGAAAGGCAAGGTATCGAAAGGAGCCGGCTGAAACTGCTGTAGGGCAAATAATGAACATGTAAGAATGTTTATAAGAAATTACCATGCAGTGTTTAATGCCACTTCACTGGCTTTAATGAAGGAGGCTAGAGAAGAACTTAAAATGTGTAAATTCACTTAGGAAGCACATGCTATGTTTTGTTGTGTGTCCATAAGGGTCTTTCTAGATGTGGCTCACAGGTATGCATGGATAGGTATCTCAAGAGTCCCCTATACCCTCTCTGCTAGGGGCAGCTAGGTGGCAACAGTGGATAGAGTGCTGGGTCTGGAGTCAGGAACATCTGAGTTCAAATTTGGCCTCAGATATTAGCTGTGTGACCGTGGGAAAGTCATTTGACTTCTGTCTGCCTCAATATCCTCTTCTATAAAATGGGGATAATAATAGCACCTACCTCTCGGGGTTATTGTGAGGACCAAATGAAATAATCATTATAAAGTGCTTAGCACAGTGCCTGGTATATAGTAGGCACTACGTAAATGTTCGTTGTTCTTATTGTTATTAACCACGCTTCTCCAAGGTAGACTTTGAATCCTGCCAGGAGGGGAGCAGGAGATTGGCACCACAAGGTTCCCCTAAATATCATTAGTCGAGTGGAAATCCTTTTTAGATTCAAGCTGAGCAGCTGATTGCTATCCTTTAATGACGAATGAGTGCCCCAAGCTGGATATACAAGACTAGACTCCTTTCCCACCAAATACCAGCTCTACAACAAACATACACAACAAATAAGCCCACTAAGTCAAGCCAATAGCAAACAGAAATCAGGAAGGCGTACAGATAAGAATATATACTAAACAATACACAGAGAAAATAAGCTCTCCCACTGGGAACAAGATGGCTCAGCTCAAACAAGAAAGATAATTCCATATCTCACCCAAGTGGAAATTCCCCAAAGTCTCTAGCATAGTAAACAGGGGGTAGGAACATAATCAATGTGTTGGCTTCTCTACAGGTTGGTTTCTTCCCAGAGTCTTTCTCCACCTCGACATGTTGGCTTCTTCCCAGAGTTTTTCCCATTTGTTTGAACAAAGCAGCACAGATATAAGCATATCTTGCATAACATTGTCCCAACCAACATCTATTCTATGGTAAAGTTGTCAATACATCCCAACCAAGCCCCTCCAAGACGTTATGAAACCTTGCTATGATATTGTTTGACTCATAGGCTGAAACACATTGTCCTGTTGGCAATAACTGCCCTTGACAACATTGTTTCACCTAATATTGTGTTTTCACAGTACCAGCAAATGTCGTGAGGCAAGGTAAATCTAGATGTCTTTGAGGATTTGGTAAATATGCCTTATAAAAGGAAAGTGATGACATGTACAGTGATGGAGATACTAACTATCCTGGGTGGAAGAGTAACTCAGGACATTATACTGGATCAGAAGAAAATGGATAAGAATGGCACGTAACTACAGTGTCTGAAAGGGCTGAGTGGAGCAGGAGGTAGAGAAGAGGAGAAAAGAAGTAAGAGCAAAGAGTCAGTGACAAAGATTACAAAAATTAAATAAACATGTATTAAGCATCTACCATGCACTACTATTGTGCTGGATGCTAAGAATATGAACATAAGTCTGGGACAACCCTTACTCTCAAAGAGTTAGCTTATACTATAGTGTGGGAGATAGGGAGAAGCCGTAGAGAATAGAGAGGGGAAGACCTATAAAGAAGCTCTTGAAATGGTTCAGCCAGGGAGTAATGATCATCTGTGCTATGGTAAGAGAAGTGAGAATAGAGAGGAGATAGGTACAAGATAAGCAGTATCAGGAAGAGGAAAGAGGGCTGGGTTTCGAGTTTGAGGATCTGCATTCAAATTCCAGTTTGAATACCTACTACCTATGCAACCCTGCACAAGTAATTTAACTGTCTGTAACTCAATTTCTTTATTTGCTAAATGAGGGAGGGAGGTTGGATTAAATAACCCCTAAATTCTCTTCTATCTCTAAATCGTGCAGACAAATAAAGACTAGCAAGTATAAAAGGGAAATTCAGGAGAAGGGCTATTCTTATATGTGGATATGGAATGTTCACTTCTAGCTTCGGAAATAGGGGGCAGCTTCACAAAGGACTGTCATCTGAGTTGGGCTTTGAATAAAGGTTGAGACTTTAACAGATGAGGCATGGGGGTGGTTGAGAAATGAGTCCTTTCTAGGTATGGGGATTAGTATAAGCAAAGACATGGCAATAAAAGAAAATAGCATAAGAATGGGGAACAGAAAGCAGTCCATCTTCATATATAAGTGGAGTTGACAGGTATTTACAAAGCAACTGACACTATTCTATATTTCAATCTCATTTCCCTCTCTCAAATTCCCTAAGGGCTTGTGCATCTTGAAATAAACAGAGAAGCATTGCACTTTCAATCAGACGCCAACAACAAATCATGTTATTGCACAACATCAGAACCACAAACCCATCAAGATCCCTTACAGCTTACAGAGCAGGTAGCAAGTCCATGTTTAGATGCGTTTCATCTGAGTATCCAGCATCCCATGCCATCTATTCTGATCACAAAAGATATTATTATCACATGCCATAAGCAGGAAGTGCAGATTTTTTAAAAAAGTTCCATCAATGAAATAATCTAAAAAGAAAAATCTGGAAAAAAAAACCATCTTATTTTCTGGCCAGGATTTGCTTATGGAACCACTCTGCATAGTGTTTCTTTGATGTCTAATGGAGAGGGATGGGTTTAGGTGATCGCCACCTTATCAGCCACCAGCAGGACTGTTTGGTTGGGAAATTGCATTGGCCAGCACTTCCCGTCACAGGATGAGCTCTGGTTTTCTTTCACTTTGGCTAGTGGACCTAGGTTTGGCTGGGCTATTTAAGAGCAGACATCATCCCATGTATCATGTTTTGGAAGACATATTTGGGCTTCTCTTCCATCTGCCATGGCCTGTTTTGTTATTATCCATGATGCCATTATTATCATCATGGTTGATTTGGCACAGCCTAGGCCAGCTCCCAAGAAACCTCATGGACAATATTGGCATTCTATGGTCCATGGGGTCATGAAGAGTCAGACGCAACTGAACGACTGAACAACAGCAAGCCGGCTCCCAATGTCATATTTATTCCTTGGAAAAGCAGCTTGAAGAAGAAGCAGTTTGATTGGTCATGAAGTTTCCAAATCACTAAAACTGTTTCTCCATGTTCCCTCTCAATGGAAGCCCTCTCCTTCTGATCAAGCTCAGTGCCCTTTGGAACCTGTGTCAAATGCCAAAGTCATAGGTTCAATGATCACACAGTGGAGTTGGCCTGTACCCTTGAGAAGCGTCCATTTAACTGGCTTTATTCCCCTTGCTCTGATTTTAGTTTGTAGATTAATAAACACCATGTTGAAACTGGCTCCATCCTTTTGTATCTCAAGTCCCTCATAAGACAGATCTCTTATGAAACCATCCCTGGGGAGTTCTCCCTCCTCAGAATGTCTCTATCATATATTTCTATACCTCATTTGGAATATAGCTTATCCTCTGTCACCTTGTGTGTTATCTTTTAACATGTAAAAAGTGATAAAAACAATACAAGTACCCCGACTACATTGCAAGTTCCTTGAGGACAGAGGTGCCCAAAATATCTAGCGCAACGCCTTGGATCTATCAGGCAACAAACATTTACTGCATACCTACTATGTGCCAGGCACTGTGCTAGTCACAGAGTATACAAAGGCACAAATTAAACCCTTGTGCAGCTTACAGTCTATTGGGGAAGCCAGCATGTACACATAGAAGTATATGCAAAACATGATAAAGCTAGGGATTCTAAGAAGTAAAGGTGAGGAGGGAATGCATTCTAGACATGGGAGACAGCCTGAGTCAGATCTGACATAGGAGAAGGAATGTTATTGATGGGGTACAGCGAGAAGGCCAGTTTGGATGAACCACAGAGTGTAAGGAAGAATAATGTGCAATAGGCCTGGAAAGGGAGGTTGGAGCCAGGTTTTGAGGGCTTTAAATGACAAAAAAATGCAAGAAATTTTTAATTGATCCTAGAGGCAATAGGGAAGCTCTCGTGCGTTGTAAGCAGGTGAGTGGCATGACCAGACATGAACTTTGGCAATATCCCTTTGACAGCCACGTATATGGTGGATTGGAGAAGGGAAAGAGACTGATTGGAAAGGTTTGCAACCGCAATCCTAGCAAGAGGTGAGCACCTTGGGCATAGAAAGTACTTAGCAAATCTTTTTGTAATTGACTGACCAGCTCCATATTGAAAACAATCCTACCTCTTCTGTTGCACATTTACAATTTCTCTTGTGAAGCCAGCTCTGATTCCTTCAGCACACAGTGAGCTCTCCCTCCTCAAAGTGCCTCTATTATTTACTGTCAATACCTCATTTGGAACACTTCAAATGCTTTGTCACCTTGTCAGTTATCTTTTAACATGTGCAAAATGTCAGAAACAAGACACATATCCCCATTAGATTGCAAGATCCTTGAAGACGGTGCCCAAAAGGTCTAGCACCACACTCTGAACAAATCAGAAAACAAGCATTTAGGTGCTCTAATATAGGTTGTCCCCCATGCCTGAAACACATTTCCTCCTCACTTCTCCTCTAGAATTCTTAGCTTACTTCAAGTGCCACATTTTGATTTTTTTCCTGATCCCCCGACCCACTAATACCACCCCTCTGAAATTGTTTTGTGCTTTACTGTGTACATGTTTTGCATATACTTCTGTGCCAAAAAAAAATGCCAAAAAAGAGGGAAAAGCAGCTATGATGAGATTACCTAGGATGAAAAAATCAGACAATATGAAGAAGAGGTGTCTTTTTTTTTAATCTAAAGACAAGGGTAGGTTTTACATAATGAGATCTTGAGCATGGGCAGAGAGTGTGTAACAGGACATAGTAACACACACACACACACACACACAAACACACACACGTTTCCTTGGAGTCTTGGGAATCTAATCAGAAGAGTTTTAAATTGAAAATGAAAAGGATGTAAGTAATAATACACATATGTGTCTGCCAAATCATATATCATACAGAATAGCAGGTACAATATAGAATGAATAGAGGTTTGTCAATTCATGGGAGATGTTATGCATCCTACAATGAAGGGGGCATTAGATTTTTAGTCAGAGGCCCTTGGTGAAAATCCTGACTACAGTGCTCTGGGCCTTAGTTTGTTTCACTGTCAAAGAAGGGGGATTGGACTAAGTGATCTCTAAGCACACTTCTAGTTCTGATTCTATGTCCAAAAAGAGAACTAGCAATAAACCCCAAAGCCTCACGTGTCTGTACAAAAATGCACAAAGTATGGGTAATAAAGATGAACTAAATAATGCAGGGTAGCAAGTCACTGAGGCTTGATGGGATAGAATTCATGATTGGAATATGGCTCTGGAAGGATATACCTTATTCATAAAGCTCAGAATAGATTTTTTAAAAAGGAGATGGTAGAGAAGCATTTTGTATTAAGACATATTCATGTGAAGAAATCGAGGGAACATGATGGAGAGAAACTGGGTAAAGACCAGTGGAGGGAGAAACAGGAAAGATATTGTGGTGTGTGTATGCTACAGACCATTGGCCAGCAGAAGAAAATAAATGAGTTCAGAAAACATTATAAAGCAGGCCCAGAAGCAGAGTATGGTAATAGTGGAAGACTTACACTCTCCAGACACCCACTGTTGTAGGTCTTTCTCTGCCAAAAATAACGCAGGTAAATTCTTGACTTGCCTTCATCATAATCTTATTTTTCAAAAAGTGGAGGAAGTGACCAGAGGAAGTGGTTCTAGATCCAACTCTGACCAGTAGGGAAGAAGTGGCTGTTAAATAAAATATGTCATAAACCTTATAAGGAAGAGAGCACTAGAACTTAGAGTTTATGACAAGAAAGGAAGGGAAATACAAGAACAGTCTAACACATGTGATATAATGTATACATCATTATGTTCTGTCACAGGAATTGAGAAATGGGATTAGAATTCCAAATGGGCTAAGGGCAAAACAAGCCAAGTAAGTTTTGATGTCCATATGTATAAATAAAACACTGAAAGGAAAAAAAAATATAGGTCTTTTCCCACATGTGCAAAAACACTAAAAGGGGTCTGGGAGCTGGAGCAGCTTGAGGTCAGAGAGCCACCTGGTGAATTAAACTGAAAATTGCACCCAGAGCAACTATTCCAGTTCCATCCTCTAGACTGCATGTGTGCTTTTCCTGCACTTTTCCTACCTGCATCTTTGATTCTAGTGATAATGTAAAGCAGAAGATACCCCAGTGGAGAGGATCATCCATGTTTCTTACATATATAGAAGACAAATGCAAGGATAGATAAGCAGAGATGAATATAGAGGAGTGGTAACGTCATATAAAAGAAGAAGGAAGAGAAGAAAGAGAAAGAGATGAAAGAGGAAGAGGATTAAGAGATGAAAAAAGGTGGAGGAAAGGAAAGAGAAAGAGCAGAAAGAAGAGCAAGAGGAGGAGGAGAAAAGAAAAGAAGAGAAAAGAAAAGAAAAGAAAAGAAAAAAAGAAAAGAAAAGAAAAAAGAAAAGAAAAGAAAAGAAAAGAAAAGAAAAGAAAAGAAAAGAAAAGAAAGGAAAAGAAAAGAAAAGAAAAGAAAAGAAAAGAAAGGTGGAAGGTAGGAAGGGAAGAAGGGAAGAAGGAAAGAAAGAAGGGAAGAAGGGAGGGAGGGAGCTTACAGGCCTTTTAAAAGATGCTGACAGTTCCACCTACACAGTCAATTGAAAAAGGCTCCTCCCAACCATGTGATTACTCAACCAGAATCAGCTGCAGAATGGCCATGTCTATTCCATGGTTTTTCTAAGGCTTGTCCCTACATGTCCTCACAATTCTCCCAGCTTCTCAGGTTCTCAGTGTGGGGAAATTACATCAACTGAGCAAGCTGATGGAGTCTGAACATGTACCAGACCCCACTACATGGGGGCATGGGTTAGGTTATTAGGTTATTGCTCCAATAACAAATAAGATTACAATTATATTCAAATGTTTATATATATATATATATATATATACACACAAATATGTGTGTGTATGTGTATATATATAAAAATATATATATATATACAAATATGTGTGTGTATGTGTATATATATATGTGTATATATATATACATATATATATATATGTATAATAACATAAAATTCAATTCAAAAAGCATTTATTAAAGGCCTAATATGTGCCAGGCACTGTGCTAAGCACAGGAAAAGAAATAAGAAAACAAAAGATGTTCCCTGCCCTCAAGGAGCTTACAATCTAAAGGGAGAAAACAACACCTGAAAGGAAGCTAGAAAGTGGGATGGGGGTTGGGGAGAGCCAGGGGTTACACAGTAACAGGGGCAGGTAAGGTGGGGGAGGCGGTCAGGGAAGGTGTATCATGTTCTTTGTGCCAAGCTACAGATGGAAAGTAGAGTAAGCTGCAAAGTTCAGGTTCTACCTTCTAAAAAGGAAAACTTTGGATGTAGTTTAGTGCTCCATTTTCCAACTCAGTAATCAGTGGAGAGAGGAGGCTAAGGAAATTGGGAAGGTGCTGAGTATTTAAGGGTGAGTTAAACAGTATGATGAGGAGATTTCTGGTGACTAGCTTATCCTAGAAGGGGCGTCTCATTTAGTGGAGTTCAGACCAAATAGAGCTGCAGATATATAGTATATGTCTGTGTGTATATGCTCATGTACTACATACGTGTACACATACATAAATCTTCACAGACTCCAGGTTAAAAATTCCTGACTTAGGGGAATGTAGTAGCTATTTTAACATAAAGGGTCACAGTATGGAAGACTAGCTAGGTTTGTATTGCTTAGCTCTCCAAGGCAAAACTAGAAGCCAAGGCTAGAAGATCAGTTGGTTTCCTTCTCTCCAGTCACATAATCACAACCCTAGCTTTCTAGTTGGTCTCACTACCTCAGGTATCTCCCTATTCAAATTCAAACCCTCCTCACCTGTCAAGGTGATTTTTCTAAAGTATAAGTCTGACCACGTTATTGCCCTGCTCAATGAGTTCCAGTGGCTCCCTATTATTTCCAGGATCCAATATAATCTGTTTGGCATTCTCAGCTCTTTATAATACAGTCCGTTGCTATCTGCCTGGTCTTCCTACACTTTATCCACCTTTACGCATTCTGAGATCAAGCTACTTTGGCCTTATTTACAGTTTATCAAACACAACTCCCCATCTTCCATCTCTGTGTCTTTGCATTGGTTTTCCCCCATGATTAGAATGTTCTGTCCCTTTACCTCCACCCAGGAGTATGATAGTAAATCTTTAACAACCAGCCCTGAAGGGCAGTTTAAGTTTAATCTGCACTATTAGTATTTTCTCCATCACTTTCTTAAGCCTAAACAATCAATAAAATAATAAATCAAGCCCTGATTTGTAGTGATTGCAGATTTCAGAGGTATAAATGAACACGCTGAAACTTTAAAGTTTTGAGGATTCAAGGGACTGGCATACCCTTGGCTCCATTTCTTGGTTTCTCTGGCTTCTTTCAAGATAGTTCAAATTCCATTTTTTTGCAGGAAGCATTTCCCACACTCATTCCCCAATTGCTATGGACTTCCCCTCTCAGATTACCTTTCAGACATTCTATGTATATTTGACATGAGAAGGTAAGTTCCTTGAGGGCAGGAACCGTTTTTGCCTTACTTTGTACCCTTAGCATTTAGCCCAGTGCCTGTCACATAATAAGCTTTTAATAAATGCTTGTTGACTATGGTCAAGGACTTTGGACACACAAGGAAGCACACCCTACCAGACAATATATTTTTATTTGCCATTTTAGTGAGAGCTCTGTGATAGCTCAGCTTAGTTTACTAAAAGCATTTATGTAAATTTCTATGTTTATAGGTGGGTCAAATAAATCACACTGCAGGCTGCACTTTGCATAGACCTGGTCTAGACAATCAACAAAACAATAAATCAACCCTTGATTCCAATGAGTAAATGCTGTCACTAAAAATTTAACAATCAACTCTCAGGCTACAGGTAGCTCTAGAACCCCTCTCCCCCAGATGTTATCCATGAAGACATTTATCTGAGCAGACCTATCCAATTCAACCATTTTAAACATGAGAGCATTGAAACTCACAAAAGTGAAATCATTTGTCTAAAGTCATGCAGCTTTTGAAAGGGCTAGAACCATGCCCTGATCTCTGTCCAGTACTCTTTACACTATACTTCAACCCCACTTGTCCTTTGTTCCTTGTCTTTTTAGCTACCACACAAAAAAAAAACCTTTTGGCTGAAAAGATTGTGTGAAATCCCATCCTATGCACATGCCATCTTAGCCAGGAATGATCACCTTCTCTATGCACAGAATCTTTGGCCTGATTCCAGACAGAGTAGGTGGTAAAGATCTACTCCAAAGTGAACTCCCAGGAAGGTGCTTCCTCCCACACACTGTCAGCTCTTGGCAAAAATCACAATTGGATCACAGAAAAGACAGAAACTATTATAAGGGTGGGGGGTAAAGGATGTGCAGAGGGCCAGGATTTGTGTGCATCACGACCATTAGGGCAAGTCAGAAAGATTCGACATTAATGAAGTTAAATTCTCGTGGGTGGCAAAAATCATCCAAATGTCTGTGAGTAGGTGTGTGTTACAAGTTCTCACTGTGTTGGAGACATTTGAATTAAAATTCCAGGGCTGAACTCATGAGGCCATCGAGTTTCAGAAATCAATGAGCACCAGGGAGTGAATGCCAGCCCTGCTGGAGACTGGTAGGGAGCAAAGTTGGGAGGATGAATTGTTTATTTGATGCTAAGCACATAGGAACATATCAGTCCCCTGTTTCACCTTTAGATTAGCACAGAAGAAAAAAGGGAATTCTAGACTAGGAGTAAGGTAAAGAGCCAAAGCAACACCAGGCTATGGAAACAGCACTGGATTTGGAGTTAGGCTACCTGAGGTTCAGATTCTGTCCTATCTGTGTGATGTCAGCAAGCCATTCCTCTGTGAGCCTCAATTTTCTCATCTGTAAAGTCAAGGAATGGGATTAGGTGGTTCCAAGCTCCCTTAGATCTCAGAAACTTTGTGCCCCTTGTTATTTTTACCCAGGAAATGTCACAAGAAGGTTTGAAAAATTCTCCTTGCTGTCTTACTATCCAATGATGAGGCAACCAGCACACCTTTAGCAAATTCTGCATTGTTAGCAATGGGTTTGCTGCCACTCTTTTGGCCCCTCAAAGGTCATCTTTTGCTGTTGTTTTATTGTTGCTCAATGGTCAGTCAAGTCTGACTCTTTCTGACCCCACGGACTGTAGCACTCCAGGTTCTTCCATCCTCCACCATCTCCCAAAGTCTGTCCAAGCTCATTTCATTGCTTCCATGACACCATCTATCTATCTCAGCCACCTCATGCTGCTCTCCCTCTCTCCTTTTGCCTTCAGTTTTACCCAACATCAGGTTCTTTTCCAATTAGTCTTGTATTCTCATTATGTGGGCAAAGTATTTAAGCTTCAGCTTCAGTACTTGACCTTCTACTCTCAGCATTTGAAAGGGGAATGATGAGGACTAAGGAGCTGGTCTGTGTCCAGGGAACAGAGGAGCTGGCTGTCCTACGTGTGATCTCTCTTTACCACAGTGCTCATACAGACAGAGTCAAAGAGCCAGAGGTATAATGAAGCACAAAACTCCCAAGTGTAGCCCAAAGCCAGATTAAAATGCATTTAGGAAATGTTTAACAAAAACATTTTAAATGTAATTTCAGTCATTTTTCAGTCACATATGACTCTTCATGACCCCATTTGGGGCTTTCTTGGCAAAGACACTAGAGTGATCAGCCATTTCCGAGTCCAGTTCGTTTTACTGATGAGGAAATTGAAAAAAATAGGAGTAAGTGATTCGTCCAGGGTCACACAGCTAGTGTGTGTCTGAGGCCATATTTGAAGGCAGGACACACACATAAAATTAGCCCTGTCATAAATACAACAATTTAATTCAATTCCAAAAGCATTTAGAAAGCATATATGATGTGCCAGTAGTGATACTAGCTGCTAGGGATATGAACATGGATATATTGATAAATGTTTAATAACCAGCTCTCAAAAAACACACAACACACTTTTAAGTTTAACCTGTATTAGTTACATTATATCTTTCTTGAGTCTAGGTAATCAGTAAAATAATAAACCAAGTGTTGACTTATAGCACTTATCAGTTTCCAAGTAAATGTTCATACTGAAAACTTAACAATTGGCTTTCATGAGCCAGGTTGAGAAGGCTCTAGCACATGCTTGCAAATGAGAACAGTAATGAAACATTCACTAACTTCAAGGAGCTTACATTCCATTACAGGAAAAGGACAAGCATGCAGATAAATACATGTATAAGAAAACAATGTGCCTTTTCATTGGTCAAAATACAGTGACAAAATTAGGGAGTTTTGTCACGAATAAATATGTGTGTGTATGTACGTATGTGTGTGTGTGTGTGTATACACACACACATATTTATTCATGACAAAACTCCCTAATAAAGCTAGAGAGGAAGGTTAGATGGATGAAGGATAAATGGATGTTACTTTCTTCCCTTAATTTTTGCTCTGACTCACATACATTTACATGCCAAGCCAGAGAAAATCTTGGGAATTTTTAACCCTAAGAGATATAGCTTCCTGGAACAAAGGATTGTGATTTCATCCATGAAAGAGATGTTGGAAGATTTCATCTTAGCTTGTAGAAACTCTGACTGCATTTTGTTAGAGGGAGGTGGTAACACATAGTTTTGGCTATGACTCAAGACCTTGATCAGAGAGAGGCATTATAGTCACTATAGTATACGACACCAAGAGACTAAAGCAGAGATGGACAAGTGGCCCTGAAGAGATAAAGACCAGAAACTGGAAGCAGGGAAGAATATTCAGCAACAGCCTTGAGATCAGTAGAGTGGCATGCCCAGTAAAGAAGAGGGTGAGATGTATTGGAAGCAGAAGAGGTATAACATCATTGAAGTGTGACAAAAACATGCCATAACACTCAGTTAGAAGAACCCAGCAAGGAGAAGTCCCAGGAAAAAACCTTGACAATATCATTAAATGACATCAGCAACCCTACACTTATAGAAAATTGAGCTGCCCCTTAAACCATGTACTACACGTATATGTGTTTGTGGCATGTGTGCCTTTCTATACATGTTTCTTGTCCATGTGTTTTCTATGTACGTGCCCTGATGTGTGATCCCTATGGGTGTCTACTTTTTCACTGCTGCATGTTTATTTACTGGAGAATGTGCCTCAAATTCAGGAGGGAGATTTTCCTTTGCTACTTTTTTCATTGTGCTATTTCCTTAAATGCCTTGTCTGGAACTATTGCGTCCTTTGACGAATAAAATTAAACACTTATGGCTAAGATGACAATGTGAAAGGTAGTAGGGGCCATAAGACACACATAAACTCCAGAAAATGTCTTAAAAGAACCCAAGAACGACCAAAGATAAAACTGAAGAAAAGCATAAGCTTCTCCATCCAGTCCAGAATAACGCAAAAAGATTGACAGAGCAAGAGAGAGGAGCCACACCATGGAATCCAGAGCAGACTGGAATATATGCAGGAGCTAAAAGAGGCAGGGAGTAGAGCCACATGAAGGAAACCAGAGCAAACTTCCAAAATCAAACTTAAAGTCAGTCAGAATTCTGAACATATGGATCCTAAGCCAGCACAGACTTTCATAATCGTGGACCTAAAGCCAGATCCCAGGTTCATCCTGTCAGCATACAAAAGGGAGATGTAAGGAGCCCCCATAGATCACTGGATAGGGAGACAGAGCCTAGTTTTGTGCTTCTTTGATCACAGGGAGCCATAGCAGAGGAGAAGAACATCTGAATACTACTCCCTCCCATGGGAACTGTGCAAGAGACCCTCAACCTCCCATAACCCACTGGGGCCTTCCAAGGTTACAGGAGGAGACAGAGGCGTCTCCTAATTTGGGATCATGAAAGGAGAAAAACAGTGAATGACTGAGGTCAAAATCCACAGATGAATGAGAATAAAGTCAGGGAGTAAAATGAAGTGTGAGACCTAATACAAGTCACCACACCCGGAGTAGCAATGGCAGTGACATCCAATATGCAGAGAGAACAGGACCAAACAAGACTACACAGCCCATCTAAAAGTGCCAAAGAAAAGTGGCTAAAACACAGAACCTCAATCCAAGAATTGTGACTGAAAATATGTGGTGAAGCTGAAAACAATTCTGAACATAGTGAAGAAACACTATGGGTTAAAATGAGCTTAGGAGGTAAATCAGAGAACAAGTAACCCCACAACAACTACAAAGTGAGACTTAGGTGTGTGTGTGTGTGTGTGTGTGTGTGTGTGTGTGTGTGTGTGTGTGGCTTGACTAGAAGGACTACAAGAGTACTTCAAAGAAATGAAACAAAGATACAAAGTGTAACGTTCAATGAAACTACAAGGGAGAAAAGAATTGCAGAGAATATAAATGGTTTCAAATAGAAGAATCTGACTCCCTGAAAATTAGAATGGACCAATAAGAAAACGGTGACCCAATGAGATAATAATAAGTATTGCAAGAAAAATCAAAGACTGAAAAAAATGTAAGAAAATGTAAGGTATCACCTATCAAAAACAATATACCTAGAAATCAAGGCATAGAGAGATAATCTAGGAATCACTGGACAATTTGAGAACCCTACTATGAAAAAAGAGCTTAGATTCACATTTCAATAAAGTGTGAATGAAAACTGCCCGAACCTATGATAAACAAAGGGAAAAGTGAAAATAGAACCCACCAGTCACCTGTTGAAAGAAATTGTAAAATGAAAACTCCAAGAACATCATAATCAAAATCCAGAGCTTCCAGGTCAAATAAAAAACATTGCAGGCATCCAGAAGGAAAGAATTCACATACCCAGGAGCCATAGTAAGGATTAGACAAAAGTTGGCAGCTGCCACTATTAATAAAAAGAGAGGTTGGAATATAATATTCCAAAATGCAAAAAAATCTTACAACCAAGAATAACCTAGCAGGCAAAAAATTAAATATAATTCAGAGTTGGGGGAGGGGTGGAATGTACCCTTAATAAAATAGAGGGCTTCCTAGAGTATTCCTGTTGAGAAGGCAAGCACTGCGTAGAACTCTGAAATTAAAATTAAAGAGTTAAGAGAAGCATAGAAAATTGGAAGGGATTATATGATAATTATTTATTTAAATTCTAATAAGGGGAGGAAAAAACAAGTCTCCTCTTAAAACACTAATACTTCAGGTATCATGAAGGAAGTTAAATAAAATAGATGAGACCCTATGGCAGTTGTGCTGTTTTGGTGGTCTTAGGAGAAGAAAGATGAGAGGGAAAGGAAAATATACTGAAGAATGGAAGAAAAGAAGGCAGCAGAGTATAAACAGATCATTTCTGTTACAGATCACTAATTTTAAGCCAC
Organism: Trichosurus vulpecula; assembly: GCF_011100635.1. NCBI lineage: Eukaryota > Metazoa > Chordata > Mammalia > Diprotodontia > Phalangeridae > Trichosurus > Trichosurus vulpecula. Next base: position 553,509,585 of record NC_050573.1, on the reverse strand, counting down.
TCCTTATCTTTTTCCACCTTCTTACAAAGAAGGGTAAAAATAGGAAAAAAATATTAAAGAGACAGGATGGATAAAATACAAAATTAGTCATTATGACCAGGAACATGAATGTTATGAATTTACCCACAAAATGGAAGAGGGAAAGCAGACTCCAAGAATATGTTATTTGCAAGAAACATATTTAAATCATAAAAATTCACAGAGAGTTCAAATATGGAGCTAGAATAAAATCTGCTATACTTCAGGTTAACTCAAAAAGCAGGAATAGCTAGCATGATCTCAAAGAAGGCAAAAGTAAAACTAAAAACAATGAAAAGAGATAAGCAAGGACATTTAAAAGCATCATGGGTAACAAATTAACATCAATATTTAATACATATGCACCAAATGACATAGCATCTATATACTCATGAGAAAAGTTAATCAAATTTCAGGGGAAAAATATACAGTAAAACTAATAGTGGTAGAATTCAATATACTCCTTTTAGACCTAAACAAATAAAACAAAAAAGATAAACAAGAAAAGTTAAGGAAATGCCTATAACTTTTTAAAGATTAGGTAGGATAGATCTTTGGTGATTACTGAAAAGGAACAGAAAGGAGTGTACCTATATCTCAGCAGGACCTGGAAGCTTTACAACTGGCCATGAATTGGGCCATTAAAAAATTCACAAAGAAATAAAGAAGGAGACATATTACATGATTCCTTTACTCACAACAATTTAAAGAAAAATATTCACTAAAGAGTCTTTGAAGAAAATATTAAAACATAATTGGAGACTAAATAAATTAATTCTGAAGAATTAGTGGATCAAAGATCAAATCATAGTCACAACAGAAATTTCAACAATAAAAATGACAATAATGAGAAAACATACTAAAAATTTGGGGATGCAACTAAAGCAGTCATTAGAGGAAATTTATATCTTTAATAATTTCATCAAAAAAGAGAGAGAAAATGAGTCAATGATCGGTGCGTATAAGTTTGCTTTAAAAAGTGGAAAAGCGAGGATATGCCCCTTGCCCCACGAGTTCCGCCTCTTCCCCCTCCCTTCAGGGACAAAGCTGAGAGGCTTGGGTTTCCATTTCCTGAGCCCAGTAAGTGTCTTCCCAGTCTTCATTCCCCCAAAGCATGGCAACACTGCCCATGATCCTTGGTCTAGAAGCCAGGGTTCACCCTCTCTCTCCCCCTGGAGGGTTCCAGCAGAAAATATCCCTGGCAACTACTTCAAGTCCTCCCAGGCCCTGGAGGAAGATGGCACTCACCATCACAAGAAGACCTGTCTGCCCCTCTATCCATAGCTAGTCCCATCTCTATGGCCTCCACCTAGGAGGACCTTCCAAAGATGCACCATGGCAGTTACAGCTCTCGCCAAGACAGCAACTCCCTTGCATTGAGTTATCGCAAATGAGCAACATGTGAGATGTCAGAAATGTCTAGAATTTGGACATTGGACACACGAATGCACAGGAAAAAGAAAATAATTACATAGACTTTCAAGAACAGCAGAACTTAAGAAAGCCTTAAAAGAAAAAGAAAACAGATTCTCATTACAACAAAGCATTAGAGAGACTAACACAGAAAAAAAGACCAAGACAAAAGGTCTAAGAGTGTTACCAGCTCCCACAGCTGTAGCATCGGGGGTTCAGCCAGTGATTCCTCCTCATAAAGTGAAGACTCTGCTTCTTGCTCTGAGGATAAGTGATACTGAGGCAAGCTCTTCTGCTTCATCATCATCACCCTCCTCACCTAGTTCTTCCTCTTCCTCTGATTCTGAGTCAGATTCCAGCTCTTCCTCTAGCGCAGACAGCAGCTCCGATGATGAGTCAGACAAAGAAGAAGAAAAAGAAATAGTTGCTTTCAGCATCTCTGATCATTTAAGACTGAGGAATTGACAAATGCTAATGGATTTCTTCAAAGAGGAGCTGGAATATGTTACGGCCAAATGGATTAACTGGTCAAAATTTCTATAATTCAAAAGCTTTCTAAATGTTTCACATTTTAAGGGCACAAAGGTTATTACCAAAGTATGTATGTTAAAAGCATTATTTTTTATTTTAAGGGGAATTTTATTTCATTTTTATCTTAAAAACATATCTTTGAAATTTAACTAAAGCTGAAATCCAGTAAATCTGGCACTTATGTATTGAAAGGTATAAACTTTTTCTCTTTGTGAAATAAATGCCATACCTTGTTGATATTGTATATGCTAACACTGGTTTCACTTATTTTCAGGATAATCCTGTAAAATAACTGGGAACAACGAATTTCTAATGGTTTTGGCTAAATATTACTATATTAGTCAGATTGAATACAGTGTTACTACTCCGAAAGTGTCATCCCTTTGGTAACAATGTTATATTTCTAAGTTTATCCTCAGAGGGCTTGTTGTTTCTGTGATGTGGGTTGGTTTTTTGTTTTTTTAACCTAATGTCAGAAATAAAATATAAGGAGCTCTGTACTAACCTAGTAGATACTTTTCTTTGTGGGCAACAGTTTTCGACTTGCTGGGGTTTCTATTTTATTTTTTTCTGGTTCCCTAAATGCTCAGAGCCATGCTAGTTTGGAGACAGACTGTCTGATAGGAAAACAATCATCTTGAGTAAGCTAAAGGGAAAAGAAAAAGAAAACTGAAATTACTTAGTTTAATCTTGGTGCCTTTTGATAAAAATATATGATAATAGAAGTGAGTGGCTGCATGAAAGGTTGAATTAAATGTTTTTGGGGGGCTCTTAAAATGAATATATATACACACACATTATATAATCTGAATATATTCATTGGGTGAGTGTGTGTGTGTGTGTGTGTGTGTGTGTGTGTGTGTGTGTGTGTGTGAAATCTGAAGTAACTTGCTAACAAAGTTACCATTCCAGATGAATGGCAGATAAGGGGGTGAAGGTGGGTGTAGGGTGTGTGGGGAATGAAATAGAGAATTTTTTTCTTTTTTTACAAAGTTGAGACAAAACAAGTTGCCATTTAACTTTAAAGTACCCCAAAGAAGATTCTTTCCCTTTACTATTTTTGCAGTTATCGTGTTGCATAATTCCCATGGTACTGGTGTTGTAACAAAGTGTGTATGTTGATATGTCCAGTATGTTTACGTAGACAGAATGTATACATTAGTTGAAATCCAGCATGAAAGATGCAGGTCAAAAATAAAATATTATAGAGTTACACTTCTTAGTAGATAACAATTTGTTGTGATGAGTTTAAATCAGTTGACAGTCATTTTTGTCCTGTGATGTAGTCTTTTTTTGGAGGTAAGAAGGGAGGGCAGTTGGGGTTAAGTGACTTGCCCAAGGTCACACAGCTAGTAAGTGTGTCAAGCGTCTGAGGTAAGATTTGGACGCAGATCCTCCTGACTCCGGGGCTGGTGTGCTACTCACTGTGCCACCTAGCTGCCCCCATGTAGTCTTTTAAGTTGATTATTGATGGTATTCCCTTTTTGGGGAGGAGGATGCAACATTATCAAGAAAAGTTTCAAATATCCTGAATTTTGTTTCAATATAGTATATACTATGGATATTCAACTATTTTTATGAAAAAGTAGCACAGAGTTACTTTTAAATAAAATGTGCTTCTATTTAAATGTTGAAAAATAAGTATCTTACTCATGATGGAGAGAGCTATCTACATCCAGAGAAAGAACTATGGAGTTATGCTCGCCTTTTTTTTCCCTTTGTTTTTTCTCTTTTGTTTTTGTTTTGGAGTTTTGTTGTTTTTTTGGTTTTTTTGGTTCTGTTTCTTCTTTCTCATGATTCATTCCATTGGTCATAATTCTTCTTCACAACTTGACTGGTGTGTTATATGTAGAAGATATATTGGATTCCATGCCATCTTGGGGAGGAGGGGAGGGAAGGAAGAAAACCTGGAACTCAAAATCATGTGAAACTGAGTGTTGTAAACTAAAAATAAAAAAAAACCAATTAAAAAAAAGAAAAAGAAGTATCTTGTCATTCTTAAGGAGTGCGTAATTATGTGTATGTTTTACAGAATCACTTGGAAAATTACAGAATTGGGGAAGTAATAAGATCAGATAATCCTGTAGGTCAAATGTAAATGATTCCAGAATTAATTACAGAATTACTTGGAAAATAAATTGCTTGAACATTATTTGAAAGATTTGTGTTAAAGAATGTACCAGTTAACAGGGAAACAATGAATTATCAAATAAGCACCAAAAAATGGAAAAGCAACAAATCAAATATTTTTGAAACACAAAATGAAAATTCTGAAAATCAAAGAATACATTAACAAAGAAAGCAGAAAAATCATTGTATTGTTTAATAAAACTAGGGACTGGTTTTTAAAAATGAATACAATCAATTAAAAAGAGAAAGAACCAAATTGTATAAAAAATTTAAAAAGAATTTACAAGTGAAACTTTCTATCAGAAACTAATTTTTGAAATAATATGCCAACAAAGTGATAACTGAGATAAGATGGATGAATGCTTACAAGTATATGAAATAGTCAGATCACCTCGATTAATTTACCGATTCAGTGCCATATTAAACCATAAGGTGACTTTTGAATTCTAGAAAAAAATATTAAATTTGTCTGAAGGAACAAAAAGCCAATTATCTCAAGGAAAATAATGGGAAAAATGGGAAGGAAGGGGGCCTAATGGTATGAGATCTCAAATTATACTGCAAAGCAATAATCACCAAAATAATTTGATGTTTGTTTAAACAATTAGAAAATTGGTCAACATAACAGATTTGTTACACAAGGCTCAGAAGCAATTGAACATGAGAGTACAGTGTTTGACAAACACAGACTTCAGCTTTCAGGATAAGGACTTCACGATTCAACAAATACTATAGGGAAAACTAGAAAGTAATCTGGTAGAAATTAGATTTAGACCAACATCTCATACTATACCACAATAAGCCCCAAAATGATATCTGACCCAGGTATAAAGTCATATCATAAATAAAGGAGAAGTGGTTTTTACGAGTAAGAATAAATGAATTTTTTTTTATTTTTAGTCAGAAAAAAGATTTATTGTGTAGCCAATAGAAGCAGGTGGGATTCTAAGAATCTGCACATTTGAGGAGGATGGGACTGATATTTTTATACAGAACAAGACTGTGGTAAGATCCTGATGGGATTAAGGAGAGGCAAGTAGCCTGGGGTGGTCCAAAGGAGTAAGCTAATTAAGTAATCAAGATGGGCTGGGATGGGCCAGGTGCCTTCATCAAGGCACCAGTGATCTGGGCTACTGAAATGTATGCGAAAATTCAGGGACTGGGTTGCTTTCAAAGACATAGTCTTTTCATTTTAAGGTTTAAGATCCCACACTCCATCATTCCCCCTCGAACAAATGGGACCCAAAATCTTTTGGGGTAAGGGATGAGGGCTTGGCTTCTGAAAGTGCTTCCTACTGGCAAGGGCTGTAGAGCTGTCCCTGCATGGAAGGGATCCCAAGGAGGAGTTTGATTAGAACTGAGCACAGGCTGCATTCAGGGGATGATGGGTGGACATGGGTTGGTACCCACTGTTTGTTACCAACTATAGGTGAATGGCCTGTAGTCTGGAAGACAAAAATCTGACAAGCAAGTCTGACAAGCAGGTTCAATATGCAGGGCCCAAATATATAGAGAAGTAAAAGTGATGTCAGAATGGGGGAAAACAAAGAGAGAAAGCAAGAGCCCCATTCGAATCATGTACATTAGACCTACAGGGTTATGTGATCTGGTTACCTCCCCAAACTTCCACTCTTATTACAATTCTTTTAGGAGGATTAGATACTATTGGGGAATAACAAAATTTTGCAGGTAGAAGTTGTCCATGCCTGGATTCAATAGTCACACAAATGAATTTGCTGGAGACTGACTTTTGCACCAATGATTACAAAAGACTTGGGAGGATACTTGAGTAATGGCTAGGCCAAATAGGTTACCTCCCTCTAAGAAAATTGATTGCACTGAAATTCTCTTCCCCAAACCAAAATGAAGACGTTTCTAATTTAATTTCAGTAGTTTGGGATATGGAATGACTACACATTCAGGTCAGAACAGCAAGATCTCACACATTTTCATTATGCTTATATCTTTTACTGACCATTTGCTCAGATTATAGAAATTTTCTATAAAAAGATAACCAGCGACAAGATTTATACCAAGTATGACAAGATAAAACATCCTTAGCATTCAGATAATTCACAGTTTTCCAACCATGCAATATCAATTCCACCTCATAGCCAGACTCAGGAGTAGCCAGGTGGGTAACATTCCTTTTCAAAGGAACATAATGGGGAAACTGAGCCCAGGAGATTCCCATTTTAGGTTGAGGCTAGAATTGTCCTCTCAGCTTTTCCCAAGGCAGACCTCCACCTGAATCACATTTTCTGAGGAGCTTGTGACATTTCTCTCAGATGGTAGATTATTGACTATTGATTATGGATGGATTATTATGATCCATAAGACAACTCCAAATAAAATCAGTTACAGTCCCAAGGGGTTTTAACTCAAAGAGCAAGTTTCACTAATCACAGCTTAGGGAAAAATTGACCAGGATTGGCAACTCAAATTGAAATTTGTCCTAGTGTAAAAGCCAGTTGTTAAAGATCATTTCTATATATTTGCAAATTCTCAGCAAGCCAAGTTCATTGTTTAGGAACTCCAAGAACTCCAAGATTTTGGGCAAGTTTACAAAATAAAAGAGGATCCACAGGGACCGAGGAGAAGGGGCTTCCTATCCACCCCATCTACCCTTAGAGCCGCTGTGGGCTGTACCTTTTAACTAGCCCTGAGGACTGCTTTAAATGGAGAGGACCTATCTGGATACAGCTTTCCCATCATCTCCTCCTTTCAGCACACACAGTAATCAATCACCAGCTTTGGGTTTTAGTATTATAACAATAACCAACAATCTTCCAATATTCATAAGTGATAGCCAAATTGTTTTTGCTGTAAATGAATTATGAAAAGTTGCTTGACATAACTGATACAAAAGTTTACTAATTTAAAACTTGCAACAAACCAATCAGGTGAATTCAATTTTGTTGAATGCATTTCCAAATTACTTTACAGCATCCCATGATTAACATGTTCTCCACACTGTATCACAGCCTCCCTCCCTTCTGGGAAGGCCTCTGTGCTTTTGTCTACGCTATGCCCAGTTTGTCCCCATTCCCAGGGAACCACTCCACTGAAGTTCCTCTCCAGTTAAAGTTGTCCCTTCATTGGCAGCGAAGTCTTGGTTTCCTTCCCATTGTGGCCCTGTTGGCATCTGTTGGACCCCTGACTGATACCACAGCCACTTTTGGTAAGCTGTATCCACCTGTCAGAAACCTCTCAGCAGAACTAGCCATGGTCCTGGAGTGTACAGGGAAATTTGTCACCAGCCTCCAAACACAGGTTGATTATTGCAGAACCATAGGGTACAAGACACCCTGATGACTGAGAGGATGGGGGTGGGGACTGCACCATCATTGGGGAGGAATGTTGTTTAACAAACAAGAGGAAAATTTATGAGATTGGGTCAAAACATTCTGAAGCATGTTTGCCTCTCACCTTCCTTTGATCTACTCTCCTGGTTGCCTGAAAACCTTGGCATTATTCTCCATTCTGCCCTTCTCTGTCTGAGAATTCTTTTCTGTATTTGCCTTGCCGTCTACCTTGGCATCACTTATCTCTAATGCCATTACTTGGCATTAGGCTTGTAACTCATTTATTCTTACATAAAATCAAAATCATGTTTCAAATGAATATTCCTCATTGGCCTCCAAGGGTCACTTTAACCTTTTTGGCCAAAAAGAGGGAATGTAGAGGGAATTTGGATTTTTATAATAATCAATGTATAATGAATATATTAATTAGATTAGATTTTGCAGAATTGCCTTTTCCAGGTTGTGAATCAGACTCACGATGCAGCTTGCACTGATCAATCAGACCTGACAAGGCTCACAATCACTAGCATCCTTCTGCCTGCACACCTGAAGTGAAGCGAATCAAACACTGTAGAACTTGTTCCTGTCACAGAACTCTGGTCCTGTGACCCACTAAGTAACGAACCCCAAGGACCTGAGCAGTATCGGGCCCACAGGACTCCAGAACTGTTGTATTGTCTTCTATTTGTGGGTTTGTAGTGGGAAATCACTCTGGCCCTAGGAATGATTGCTTGTAATCCACCTTCCCCTAGTCCCTTTCCACTTGTGATTTATGTATATGATGTCTGTCTTCACTTCAGCAAGGCAGAATTCTGATCAGGAGAATTCCCAATTTTCAAATCTGTTCCTCATAATGAAAGAAATTAATTAAATGGCTACCTGATTACTGGCATCTTGTCTCTAGCTGGCTGTTTTGTCATTTTCAGGCTAGAGACTGGCTCAGTAAAATCTGGGAACAGTCCCATTAACGGAGGTAATTCAAAGACAAAGGCAGGAGTACTAGAGAGTGAATCCCAGGCAGAGTGAGTGAAATCCAATGCCTCCAGGCAGGGGTGTTTAGCTCTGGCTTTGTTATGGGAGATGAGGCCTTGGTGGGATTCCCAACTAACCCAGAAATTGAATAAATGTCTTTATATCAGTCCTTGTTGTGGGCAAGGTCCATGGTCTGATGCCTGATTTGGTAGGGCAGGCCCACTCCACTTACTACAAGGGGCTTCTGCAGTGTTAGGAGATGTCCCAGTCTGGTTCAAGAAAATCTGTGTCCACAAGAGCTGGCCAGAGGAATCAAATGAGGCATTTAGGAAAGCAAGCCATGTGGAGTTCAGAATAAAGGTGGAATTACAGTACAACACCTCCAAGGTGAGGACCCATGTTTCTGCTTATGCCCTGGATACAGAGAGACCCCTGAGTGTAATGGACCCTGTAGGTAAGGGTCTGACATGCTGAGGGCCCTAAACCTTCTGTTAAGTTCATTAATTCTCAGTTAATGTGCTCAGTTAAGGTGTAGGGCTTGTGACTGTGGTAGTGTCCTGAGAATAGAATAGAAGCAGTGGTGGGATTCAGCCAATTCACACTGGTTCAGCAGAACCGGTACCTAAGTTCAGGTTGAGTTCAATGAACCGGTTGTTGGGGGAAAGGAGAGGAGCTGTGCCTCAGGTTGGTTCTGTGGAGAACCAGCTGGTTGTTAATTTATTTGAATCCCACCACTGGATAGATGTATCGGTAGGAGACACTAGCTGCCCCCTTCACACAAGCTGCTGCTCTATGAAGCTGACAAGGACCAGGTGGATTCTGGGTCTGGGGAAGAGCAGGGGCTTGGGGAGCATGTCATGGAGGGCCAGTAATATAGAGCCCTCGCACTCAGGTCATGATCCAGGATTTTTTGTTGCTGTTTGTTGAAAGTGTAAATTTCATTTTTTTTAATTAGCTAATTTATTTATTTTTCATTTTCAACATTCACTTCCATGGGTTTTAAACTTTCTCTCTCTCCCTCCCCCCTTCCTCCCCAAGACAGCATGCAATCTGATGTAGGCTCTTCATATACATTCCTATTAAATATATTTTCTCATTAGTTATGTTGCATAGAAGAATTAGAATGAATGGGAGAAACCATGAGAAAGAAAAAACAAGACAAAACAACAAAAGAAAAGAGTCTACTTGGCTCTGCATTCAGACTCCAGAGTTCTTTCTCTGGATGTGGATGGCATTTTTCATCATGAGTCCTTTGGAGTTGTTTTAGGTCCTTGCATTGCTGAGAAGGGTAAGTCTGTCAAAATCAGTCATCACACACTGTGGCTGTTACTGTGGGGCAGCTAGGGCTAAGGATTCAGTGGGTTGGTTGGGACCTTGACCAACATGCCCAATAGTCAGATAAATTGAGTGCTTTAGAGAAGCATCATATTGGGCTCCAGAGCAGATGATTCCATTTGGGTGAGGCACATAAGCCTGTTGACCAGAGTAAAGGGATTAAGAATGGGACATTTTGGAAAATGAGAGGCCAGAGACTGCCATAGTAGCAAGGAAGAAAAGGCTTAGCTCATAGAGGGAGCAACTGCAAACCCTAGGCAATGTCTGGTTTATTGAGTCTGTGGTCTGCATCTGCTGTCGTCTTCTTCTCATCCTGGGGTCTTGGGAACAGCTTTCCACCTCGGGTATTGGCTGCTTTGGACCCTGCTTAACTTTTAGGGTCAGGTCACTTGTAGGTTCCACAATCCAGGTGGGCAGTGCTGCCCTTTTGAGGTGTGACAGAACCAGGATTCCACTCCCCAGAGTTTGGTGACAGTGGGGGTGGTGAGCAGGACTTCAAAGGGGCCTTTCCACTTTGGTTCCAAGGAGCATTTTTAAAGATGGCTTTTCCAGTAGAACTGGTCACCAGATTCGATCAGGGATTGAGTCTTGGTTGGAATTTCTAAAGAATGGGATAGTGAGACAAGTTGCTAAGTCTGATATTTTCTGAGCCAACCTAATACAGTATGTAGGAGGAAGCCTTTGGCTGCTATGCTTCTCACCTACAGGTACAGTGGCATTGGGCATCCTGTTACTATCTCGTAAGGACTGAGTTTATGGGAACCAAATGGTCTAGAAGGACTTGGGGCCAGGGCATACCTCGCTCCTCAGAGAATTTACCAAGGGAAGTTTTAAGTATCCCATTAACTCTTCCAACCATTCCTGATGACTAGGGGGTGAGGGTATATGGCCAATTCGCTACCCACAGCAATTGCTATGAACATGCCAGCATATTTACAGGTTAGAATCACAAGCTATAACAGACTCTCTAGCTCAAAGATGAAACCATGACATTTATTCAAACACCAGAAAGCCAAATCCATCATAGTAATGAAGAAGTCTATACTCATTACCAATGCAGGGGGCACCTCCATCCCCAAACCTTCCCCACAAACAAGCTCTCTAAGCAAAATCACTACCTTTCTCACTCACACTAGCTGCTCTGCCTGCTCTCTCTCCCCCAGCTATGATGGCTCTGTCTTACCCACTCACTTCCTGCTCCACCCGTTCAGCAAGCTCCTCCCACCACAGGCTTAAGTGACTCAGGCTTTCATGTGACTCAGGGGCTCAAAGCACAGCACATAGGCCTATTAATGGATGGGAAAGATCTTCCCATTCCCATTAACATTACAGGGGGTGGGGAAGTGATAGACACAATGGATTTCCCTAGGACCCCCATAATGGAGTGATTTTTCCTAAGAGGATTTCTGCTAACCCAGAGGCTTTGGCAGTACAACAGGGGAACACTTCCACCCATAGGGAAACATACAGACCATAACCTAAACATATCTGTAACCAAGGACAGGTAGCAATTGATTGAAGTCCATCTGCCAGGTTTCAAAAGGTGCATCTGGGAGAGGAAACTGTCCATAAGCAGGCTTCAGAGGCTTGTACGCATTATTCTTGGGGCAGATGGGACACATCACATAGATGGTGACGGCAGTCCTGTGAAAACTCCCAACCCATAGTCCCATAGTCTTATCAAGTTCACATCCCTCCTTTTGAAGCTTTCCCTGCTTTTTTATGAGCATTCTTTTCTGGGTAGTGGCTCTTTCTTCTCTTGTAGGGCAGGCCTTCAGTGTAAGATGCATGTGATGGATATACTTATGGGGCAAAGTAAAAATTCCCTAGAGACCTGTCCTATAGGAGCCACTCCCTCAGGAGTTTGAGGACTTAAAGTTGGAGTTTTTGCTGCTTGGTCAACCAAATCATTTCCACAGGTATGAATGCAGTTTTCTCCACTGTGTCCTGGAATTTTAGTTACTGCTACAGTCTGGGGAAGCAGTAAACAGTCTAATGGGTGGGGAAACTGTTTCTGATTTTTAATGGCCCATCCTGAGAAGGTAAGGAAGCGCCGATGTTTCCATAGTATCCCAAAGTCATAGTCCAAAGTCTCATCCTCACTTTCCATCTCAGGTGGATAAATGGTGAGATTGAATATGCTTACACCAATTATATGCCTTCTTTTCTCAGAGGTGAATAAAGCAAATAGGAAAGCCAACTGCACAACTGACCCAATATCAGTAACATCTGAAGTCCACAAGCTGGAGGGAACTTGGTTAAGGGCCGCATGGTCATAAGGGGCTAAAGAAGGTGTTGGGGATAAAGGACAAAAGGAAGTGGTCCCTCCTGGGTCAAAAGCAATAGCGGTCTGCCCTAGCAAGTGGCAAGGGGCTTCAGCGACCAGGACAGACGGATGAAAAGCACCGATCTCTCCGATAAAAAGGGAGAGTGGTTCTAAGATATGGGCTATAATGGCCGTATTAGTAATCCCCACAACTGAGATACACTCTTAACTCTGGGGGAGGGGAGTGGGGAAGGCAGAGGGGTTTAAAACTGAGAGTACGGCACTGGTGTAAACTAACAGAGACATCTCTTGCCCCTGTATGAGTAAGGAAACATCTCCAACGGGAGTCATGGGGATAACAGGCATCATCCGTACATCCCCCTCCTATTGCCACCCCTCCTGCCAGCCATCCCCAGAGCCTAGTCATACTGGGTGATTGGGATTGCAGGGAGAGTCTCTCAGTGTTTCCTGTGGTGTTTTCTGACACCAGCTCTTAGTCTCTCCTTTCCCGACTGAGACAACTATGGATTCATACAGATCCAGGTATCTGGGTCTGTATGAACACAGGGTAAATTGGAACTGCTGAGCAAAGCCTATGGGATCCTTCCTGAGGCTGAGATACTCCTTGGCAATAGTCTGGAGTTCTCTGTGCTGCCAGGGCTTGAAACCACAGGTTCTGATCAAGCCACTGTCCTCAGTGTTTTCTCCTGGGAGAACTCTGGCTTGCATCTTGGAAGGGACCATAGAAACTCGGGAACTGGTAGAGTCCTTTCGTAAAGATATATTTTAGATAGTTGGGTAGTTTAGAGGTTAAGGAGGTTTTCAAATGATTTAATCCTTTCTTTCATTGATTCTAACTTACACCTATGCTCTGTTTTCCTTGCCTCTGAGTACCATTCATTATAGCTGTCCCACTCAAGAAGCTGAGTTTCCTTATTCATCAGTTTCTGCCTTAAATACTCTAGTTTGTTCTTATCAAAGCTGCCCCAATGAGGCTGGCAAAGTTAGTGTCATCACTAGTCAAAGCAACCCAATTCTAGCAATACGAGGGACAGTCAAGGCCATATTTCTTATATATTTGAAAGACGCATGTTTGTTCTGCTAAAAGGAACTGTTCTATCTTTCCCCATGCCTTTATCACGCATCTGTCCCATTTTAAAGGTGTACACTCAAAGATAATAATACCACTTAACTAAGAACTATACACGGTACACAAATATACTATAAAGGGATATAACAACACAAATACACAAGATACAAATACACAACTGCAAATATTCGCTGTGTGCTAGCAATTCACTTGAATTATAGAAATAAACATTCCACAATTCCAACCAAGTGTGCAATTAAGGTGTTAATTTTAACCAATTTAAGTGAATACAAAACCAACCATGCAAGCAACTCTGATGCAAAAAAATTTTTTACCACATGCAGAAATGAAACCCTGTAGTCCATCACTGAGACTGCATTTATAAAAGAGAGAAGAGAAGGACGGCAGGCCATAGCTGGCCCTGCATTATAAGAGAAAAGATGCATGCAAAGCCAAATCTGTGTGCAACAGGCCTTACCACAGTAAATCGGGCCAAGGAAAGGTTCCAAGAACATTCCTCAAATTCAAAGGTGGTCTTGATCAAAAGGCTAAGCCCACAGTGGAGTGAGAATGGGAAGTCTGAACTTGCCAGACCAGGTGTGAGTTGGGACTCTGGAAAAAATCCAGTGGCGCCTGCCCCTTTTCCCCCCTTACTGGAGAGCTCGAAGAGTTCACTTCTACATCCACCTGTTAAAAACTTCTGACACCAATTACTGTTAACAGGATTTTACCGAGCCAGTCTCTAACCTGAGAATGACAAATCAGCAGGCCAGAGACAAAGTGCCAGTAATCAGGTAGCCATTTAATTAATTAGCTTCATTATGAGGACCAGATTTGCAAATTGGGAATTCTCCTGATCAGAACTTTGCCTTGCTGAAGTGAAGACAGAGATGACACACATAAATCACAAGTGGAAAAGTTGGGGGGGAAATGGATTACAAGCAATCATTCCCAGGGCCAGAGTGATTTCCTGCTACAAACCCATAAATGGAAGACAATACAACAATTCTGAAGTACTGTGGGCCCAATACTGTTCAAGTCCTTGGGGTTCGTTACTTAGTGGGTCACAGGACCAGAGTTCTGTGACAGGAACAAGTTCTACAGTGTTTGATTCGCTTCACTTCAGGTGTGCAGGCAGAAGAATGCTAGTGATTGTAAGCCTTGTCAGGTCTGATTGATCAGTGCAAGCTGCATTGTGAGTGTGATTCACAAGCTGGAAAAGGCAATTCTGCAAAATCTAATCTAATTAGTATATTCATTATACATATCGTATTGATTATTATAAAAATCCGAATTCCCTCTACAAGGTGTGCCCAGGTCTGTGGCCTTGGACTGAACTGCTAGGCAGAGAGCCTGAGGGCATCAGGCTCAAAAAGCACCTCCAAGCCTTCCTAGGTTCTTGGAGAGTGATCTCAAATGCAGAGCGAGAAAGGGATAGAGAGAGAGGGGAGGCTTACATATCTTCAGATCTTGACTGGAGAAGGGTTTGAGGGGACCAAGAAGTTTTCCTGGTCAGGGAACCAAAATATGTTGTGATCTAGGGGTGCTAGGAACCCCAAAATGCAAAGGCACTGGGTGGGACTGCCTCAGAAGAATTCGACCACTCTACAAAAATATTTGTAATGGCCTACAATACTCACGAGTGTGGCCTGAACCAGATTAAAATGTAACTGGGAAATATTTAACAAAATAAATAAAAATGCAATAAAATACAATGTTAAAACAAAAATGCAATAAAACATAACATTAAAATTTAAAACTAAATCAATATGTGGCCTGCAGAGATCCTTATGTACAGTTTGGTGGCCCCCATTTCTATTTGAGTTTGACATAACTAGTCTGTAGGTGCAGAAGGAAATGTGCATCTTCAGACAGGGTCAATGTGTGTCTTGGTTTCGCATGCCTATATTTATTTATCACAAAGAAGGGGTTTTTTGGTAGAAGGAAGTGGAAGGAAGGGATAGTGATACTAAAATAAGAAGAAAACAATGTTTGTGAATCATTTAAAATAAATATGAGAACAGAAGGAAGTTCAGAAGAGGGCACAGATAAGCAGGGCAATACCGGCGCTACCATGCCATGCTAAATTTGAAATATGCAAAATAAAGGCATACATAGGAGACAGCTTCTTGTATAGTCTTCTTTCATTGTATAGTAAAAGCTATATATCTGTTCGTGACTGTCAAGTTCATAATAACGAGGGAATTCTTTTTTTAATTAAACACATTGGCAGTCACTTGTGAGCTAGGTTCTACATGGATGCAGATTCATAAAGTACCCTGAACCCAGGAGAGATTTTCTGGAGGCCCAGGCACAAGACTCCCAGTTTACAAGTGTGTTGGTCAGCAAAATGGACTCTTGGCATTTAGTTGGCTTTGGTTTCCTTTGAGTAATTCAGTGTATTTCGTTGAGTCTTACTAGGTGCTAAGCCCCAGGCCCAAACCCCTATTAGATGCTAAACCTATGTGGGTGTGACTTGGTAACCAAGGTGGGGCCCCAGGTCGGGCTAACTAAGGGAGGGCCTAGTTTACACATGAGTTTGAGTGATAGGTTTGGGACATCAGAGGCTCTTAGACCACGTGGGTTTAAGTCGCCTCTTTGTGACAATTCTAGGTCACGTGGGTAAGTTGCATGTGTGACTCACCCCTGACCCTGAAAAACATATAAAACCAGGGGTGGGCCTTCTTTTCTTTGGAGCTCTTACCCACAGCAGTGGTGGTGCCAGTGACTCTGAGCCAGCCCACGTTATGAGCTCCCGGGCTGAACCTTGATGTTGGTAACTATAAATCTGTATTGGGTCTGTCTGTCAATGTTTGTAATTTGTTTAGGGCTCTCAGTCTTGGTGGTGCGTGATGATGCAGAGACTCCGGGCAGCTGTAGCTAAGAAGCCCTCCAGCTTGTAAATCCAGATGTTGGGACTTTGTTAAACTCTGGTAACTACGTATTGAGATTTGAATCAGACAAGGTCTGTCTGTCCATGTTTGTACTTTGTTTGTATTTGTTCTAAAGTTCAGGGTGCTGGTTTTTTCCCCTGAACTAAGTGAATGGTATTTGTATGCTGGATTAAAGTAAGCTTGTCAACCCCTTAATGTTGCTTTCCTTAGAAAAGCAGATCAAAAGAACCTGTGCTTTTGCAGCATGCTGGTAGCATTCTTGTTGTTGGGCTTATGTTGGTCTTTCACTCCCACAACAGCTGTTAGCTGGATTGTTGAAACAACAAGAAAGGATAAGATGATGCAAATTAATGGATTTCAGTTAGAACAACCATTTGCATTTCAGTTCCAGATATAATTAGCATGGTGGACCATTTTTTTCTTTCAGTTTTTAGTTTTGAGGGAGTTTTGGGTATTTTTGTTTGTTTGTTTTAAGGAGCCCATAGGAAAGAAATTCCTTCAACCAAAGTAGAAGCAACTGCTCTATAATTTATGATCTTAGAAGGTTTCCTTGGACACTAAGAGCAAGAGACTTGCCCATGGTCAAATAGCCAGAGAAAGGACTTGTATACCAGTCTTCCTAACTGGAAGGCATGCCCTCTACTCATGATGCCATGCTCGCTGCCCCTCTTCAATTGTAGTATGGGCAACTAAGTGGCACAGTGGATAGAACATAGGGCCTAGAGTCCAGAAGAGTTGAGTTCAAATCCAACTTACTAGCTATGTGACCTTGGTCAAGTCACTTCCCACTTGCCACAGTTTCTTCATCTGTAAAATGAGCTGGAGAGGGAAATGGCAGATCTCTCCAGTATCTTTGTCAAGAAAACCCCAAATGGAGTCACAAAAAGTCAGACACAACTGAAAAATGGCTAAGCAACAACGTGGATAGGTAGTGATGGTAGATAGAGGGAGATAATGGTGATGGTAGATAGATAGATAGATACATGATAAAGATAATGATGACCCTAGATTAATGATCAGAGAGGTAGACAGATAATGTTAGTGTTGGTAATGATGATAGTTGATACATAGGGGTAGCTATCTTCTGTTTTTACATTTTCATTTCTACATCCTCCCCCATCCTCCACCCAACAAGCCATCTCTTATAACAAAGATCTTTTAAAAGAGGGGTAGGGTGGGGGAGTAACTGAGTAAAACCAAACATCACATCCACCAAATGTGACCATATGTCTCTGAGATATTCATACCCACTTGGCCAAAAAGGGAAGGAAGTTGATTTTCTCAGCTCTTCTCCAGGGCCGGCATTCAGTTTCGTTTGTCTTCATTCGTTCCTTTTACATTGATGTGGTCATTGTGTCGATTGTTTTCCTAGTTCTGTTCACTTCACTCTGCTTCAATTTGTGTCTTCCCACGCTTCTCATAATTTTTCTTAGTCAACATTTCTTATGTAATATTCCATTACACCCATGTGCCAGAATTTGTTTAGTCATTCCTTAATTGGTGGATATTTCCTTTGTTTCCAGTCTTTTGTTATCATAAAAAATGCTGTTAAAAATATCGTGGTGTAGGGGGACCTTTCTGTCTTTGACCTCCTTCCCTTCCCAGGCAAGTCCCTAAGAACCTAAATTAGAGATAGCTATTGCTCTGCATCAGTGAAGGGAGCTTTCATGTCAGGGAACTACCTACACCAATAAAATAATTTCAGGACCAAAAAAAAAAAATGATGAGGGAAAACCTCCTTGTCTCCCATCTCCCTGGCCACCTGCCTCTGTCTCCACCTTAGCTCTCTTTTGCTTCTTTGTCCTTAAAAGCCCTCCCTTTTCCTTTTCTTCTTCTGAATCCTTTTATCTCTCCCACTCCCTCTCTGTTCCTCTGAACTGCTTAGCTTAGGAAAGAGAGCAGGTGTGCTTCTCTGTCTGGCAAGGAAAAGCCTACCTTGCCTCAGGGTCTCACCCACTGCCTTGCTGGAGCAGCTGAGGTTGAGTAACTAACTCAGCACGTTGGCATCTGGATCCCAGAGGGTACTGAGTACTTTGGAATGCACCTAGCCCGGTGCATGTGGCTCAGGCTGTTTATCACGGCCGTTCTTTCAGGTTGCCTTCCATCTGTTGCCAGACAGAATCAGGAACAAAGCAGGAGTCATGTCAGGGCCACATAACATTTGGCCTCTGCCCCGCTCTGAACCCCTGGATGTCTCACCAGCAACTCAGCGGGAACAGCTAAAGGGAAGAGAGAGTTTCAAGAAAGAGCACTGCATATATCACTTTTTAAAAATTAATTTCATTTTTTAAACTTAAGCACAAAAAGGAGTATTTCCACATGTACAGCAGAAAAAAAAAGAGAATTGTATATGAAACCAGGAATCCCTATTCACACTACTTGCCTTTTAATATATATGCACACATATATGTTTTATTCCACATTATTTTCAAAACCACTCTGCTTTGCTATGCTTCCTTCTGAACTCTTCTGTTCCCTTCTACACATGTTTAAATGTTTCAGTGATTCTCTTTTTGTCCCTCCCAAATCCTCCAATTAAAAACTCAAAAGAGAGAAAAACACTCTTAATAAATATGCATAGTCAAGCATAATGAATCCACACAATGGCTATATTCAAAAAATGTATGTCTCTTTCCATACCTTGCAGCAAGAGGCACTTTCTGCATCTTTCTGTCAGAAGGTGGGTAACATATTTCACTGTAGATCCTCTAAAGAAGTGATTGGTCACAAATTGATCACTATTCATCAGAACTAGGACTAATGACCAGCAAGACGGGTAGCCACTTTGGACAATACATGAAAGGATAAGACAGAATGAAGGACACTTTTAAAATACTACTTACTGTCGTTGTGTTTGTCCTTCGTTCTCAAAGAGGACCATGACATCAGGGAGATAATGACATGACTTGCAGTTGACTTTGATTTGAGTGAGGGAGGGCTATGCAAGGTCACCAGCCTCACTTTCTCTTCCAGAGCCATCCGGGTCTAGTGGCCAGATATTCATCAGGGTGACTGGAGAAGGCCCAGGATGCAGTGGGAGGCCCTGGCCCTTTTAAGCTAAAGTCTTTTCAGGTTTTCACTTTGAGTGAGGTAACAGCCATTCAGTGAATAGGTCTCTTTAAGAAGTGAGTCAAGGGATGGCCCCTTTAATAAAAAAAAAAAATCAAACTGGGAGGGGAAGACCCTCAGGGTTGCTGGCCAGAAGAGAAGTAGTTACTATTTACATTTACTCTGAGATAGGAGGGCAAGGACCTATAGTCCAATCTCTGAGCTCCAGAGGGTTTAAGACTTGGTCTTTGAGAAAGAAATCCAGCCAGTAACTCCCAAATTAAGGAGGCAGCTTTCAGCCACAAAATGTATGTTCCTTTGGTCAGAGCACCCTCAGGGGACAGGAGAGGAGACAGAGGGGAGGGAAGGAGAGGGGAAGAGAGGAAAAAGTTATGAAAGGCCTGTATATTTAATGCCAGAAAATTTTGCTTTTTGTGGCATATATTACTAGATTGAGGAGAGGGAGAAGAGAGAGAAAAGAAGGAAAGGGAGAAAGAAGGAAGGAAGGAAGGAAGGAAAGTAGGAAGGGAGGAAGGAAAGGAGGAAGGGAGGGAGGGAAACAAAGCCAGAGAGAAAGAAAGAGAGAAAGATGTTGTACCAGATTTGTGACTTAATCCATTTATGGAGCTCCAGTGAGGAAATTCCTTTATCATTTCAGATTGACACCTACACTGCAGCCTACAGAATTACCTAGGGCACCAAGAGTGTCCAAGTAAATTGCCCAAAATCACAAATCTTAGAGTATGTCAGAGAAAATACTTGTACCCAAGTACTGATGCCAAGACCATCTTGCTATCTGCTACACCAAAGTCTTCTAGGCCTGTACCTAAATAATTGTAATTTTACAGTTTTCAATTCAGCACAATTTTATGAAGCAGCTACTGTGTGCCTTTGCACTGGGCTAGACACAAAGAAACAACAGTTCCTGCTTCCAAAGAGCTTATGTTCTAGTGAGGGGTGGGGTAAGGAGGTTGGAAGTTGCATTATATGTACAAGTCAATAAACAAAATTTTACATAAAATAATCTTAAAGAGGAAAAAAGTACAAATAACTGAAGGGATCAATCTGGGTTCTGCTTTGAAGGAAGCTAGGGATTCTATTTCTGCATTTCTAAACAGAAATCAATTTTTCCCTCTCTTTAGAGGAAAAACTATATTCCTACTTTTATTTGTGGAGAGATAGGTACAATTTTTCAGAACTGCTCTAGAATGAAAAAGAAGAATCCTATAGAAAATGAAGTGCTAGTCTTGGAGCTAGCAAGACTTGGGTTCAAACTCCCACATTTGCCACCTACTGTGACCACAGACTGGTTACTTTATGTGAACCTTGTAAGTAGGGATTCTAAACTTGGGATCCAAGCATTTCTTTGCTTTTTTTAAATAAGTTTTTATTGATATCTTCTGTTTCTTACATCATCCGAGTTATCCCCAGTGTCCTTCCCCCACCCTCTCCCAAAGACTATCCCATATAAAAATACTTTTTAAAAGAGGAAAAAAACCAGCATAACTAATCGATACATGTTATAAGTCTGAAAACATGTGCAGGGTGTAACACTCATGTACCTCCCAAATCCATGAAGGGGTGAGTTGAGGTTGTCTTTTCATATCTCTTCATTTGAGTCACGCTTGATCTTTATAATTTTGTTACATTCCCTTCTGATTTTTTGGTGTGTGGTTGTTCTTTACATTTTCATTTTTGTATTTATTGTCCATGTTATTTTCTTAGCTCTGCTTACTTCATGTAAATCTTTCCATGCTTCCCTGTATTCACCCACACATCATTTCTTACAGCACAATATATTCTATTACATTCATGTACAACAATTTGTTAGCCATTCCTAAATCAATGAGCATCAACTTTCTTTCCAGTTCTTTACTATCACAAAAAATGCTGCTATTAATATTTTGGTGTTTATGGGGACTTTCTTCTTATCAATGGCTTCCTTGGGGTGTAAGCCCAGAATGGAGTCTCTAGTTCAAAGGCATGGACATCTTAGTCATTTTATTTGTATAATTCCAAATTGCCTTCCAAAATGATTATACCATTTCTTAGCTCCACCAATAATGTATTAGTGTACCTATCTTTCCATAACCCCTCCAATGCTGACTACCATCACTTTTGTGTACATCACTTTTGTCATTTTTGCCAATTTACGGCTTGTGAATTGAAACCTCACGGTTATTTTGATTTGCCTTTCTCTTTTTAATAGTGATTTGGAGCATTCTTTTATCGGGTTATGAACACTTTGCAATTCTTTTGAGAACCATTTGTTCATATCTTTTGAATACTTGTCTTTTGGGTAATGGCTTGTTAGCCATATATATTTATTAATTGTTCATATAGCTTGGATATCAAACTCTTATCAGAAAAATTTAACACAAAGATTTTTTCCCCATTTGATCACTTCCCTTCTTATCCTAAATGCATTAATTGTGTCTTTACAGAAACCATCTGTCCATTTATCCATCTCTACTTTTTTTAACCAACACCCAATGGTTTTGATGACTACCACTTTATAATATAACTTGAGATATGAAGCGCTATTCCCCCTCCATCCATCCTTCATTTCATTATTTACCTTCATGTTCTAATTCTTTTGTTTTTCCAAATGAATTTTGCTATTATACCGAGTTCTATAAAGTATTCCCTTGGTATTAATCGGCATTAACAGTGAAAATTAACTTTGGAAGTACAGTATTGTCATTTTTATTATATTAGCATGGCCTAGCCATGAGCACTGAATAATCCTTCAGCTATTTAAGTTGTTCTTTATTTTTGTATAATTTTTATTTTATTATTTTATTTTTAAAGGAGCACTTTGTAATTAAATCTATAGAAGTCATTTGTGTGCTTTGTTAGGTTAATCCACAGATATTTTATGCATTTTTTAGTCATTTGGAATGGAATTTTACTTTCCTATTTTGCTTCTTGAGCTTTGGTATTATTATATAGAAATGTTGTTGATTTTTAAGCATTTATTTTATAGCCTACAACTTTGCTAATACTATTAATTGTCTCAACTGGTATCTGTGCCAATTCTCTAGGATTTTTTAAGTGTGTCATCACCAAATAGAGATTGTTTTAGCTCCCATTTACCTGTCTTTATAACTTTAATTTTTTTCTTTTGTCTTAATATTTTTGCTAGCATTTCCAAAACTGTATCAAATAATAGTGGGGAGGTTGGCATTCTTGCTTTCCTCCTATACTTATTTAAAAGAGTTCTAGTATATCCCTGTTGTATTTGACCCTTGCTTTTAGTTATAGATAGATTTTTAAAATGATATTAAAAAGGTCCCTCCATACCTATATTTTGTAGGACTTTTAGCATAAAAGAGTACTGTCCTTTTTCAAAGGCTTTTTCTGCATATATAAGATAATCATGTGGTTTGGGATGTTTTGGTTTTTAATATAGTTAACTATATTAGTTTTCCTAACATTGAACCATCCTTACATCCCTGGTATAAATCCAATTTGATCATAATGAATGATTTCTTGAATAAAGTTTGGTATTCTGCTTGATGGAATTGTCGGGGGTGGGGTGGGGGTATATGTATGTGTATGTTTCTGTAGGTATATGTGTGTACATGTATACATTTATATTTATATATATACATATACATGTATATAAAATTTGGTACCTACCAGGAGCCAGTTATTTAACCTCTCAGAGTCTCAGGTAGCTCTTTGAGGATATGTGCTGTTTATAGCAGAGATTCTTAACTTGGGATCCATGCCTTTGTTTGCATATGTATGTGTATACGTAGATATAGACATAGATATAGATAGATAGTGTAAGGTGATGGTAGTATATATATGTGTGTGTGTGTATATATACATATACACACACATACAGACATATATAATGTGTATATGCATATGTGTATGTATACTAATCACTTTATTTGTGTAATTCTAAATTGCCTTCCAAAATGGTTATACCATTTCACCAAATTTCACCACCAACTCCACCAAAAATGTATGAGTGCACCCATCTTTCCACATACCTATATGTGTATGTGTGAATACACATACAAACATACATGTTCATATATAAAAATACATATAGTGATTACTGTATTCTAAAATAATTGACTCCCTTTGTAATTCTATGTACTTATTTGTAATTATGTAATTCTAAAGGTTAAGATCCCTTGCCAAGGAAATGAGAGCCTTGTTCTAACTGCTTATTTGGGCATGATTTCCCAAGGGGGCTAGATTGCGAGTCTTTCTAATCTGCAAGAAAGAGGCTTAGCAGGAGGTAGGAAGAGAAGCCTTGGTTCAACTCTCTGGCCTCCCTGTGGGTTCATATATCACCTCTCCAGCCAAGACGCCAAATACCTGTTTTTGTTTTTTTGCCAAAGAACATTGATTACTCAATTAACGACCATTTATTTAACTACTACCCTGTGGTTGGTCATATTAAAAGTGTCAGGTAAAAAATTGCCTTTTATTTTCGTTCCCTTAGTTATTTCTGTATGTTGACACTACCATAGATATGTAATGTTCCCTAGCCCAGAGTCATGAGTCTAACATTCTCTCAGCCCATCAGGAGTCATTTCTTCCTCTGAATATGAAGCACACAGAGTCACTAGGCTACACTTCAGGGAATTACCTGACCTATTCGGGAAGGGGAAGGGAGAGGAGGTAGTGTTACAGAGGTTTCTATGTGAGGGTGTCTGTGTGCACAACAAACCATCTTAGGCTAACATTTCAGCACCAAATATTGAAGCACCTAGTGAGGACATTATGCTGAAACTGCTTTAGGATGTTGGAGATATAAGATGTTAGAGAAGAGAGGTTTCATTTGCTTTCTTTTTTTTTCCTTTTTATTAATTAATTTATTTTTAGTTTTCAACATTCCACAAGATTTTGACCTCCAAATTTTCTCCCCATCTCTCCCCTCCCCTGACCCTAGGACAGCATGATTTCTGATTACCCATTCCCCCAATCTGCCCTCCATTCTATCGCCCCTCCCCCTTCTCTTATCCCCTTCCCTTCTATTTTCCTGTAGGGCAAGATAGATTTCTATACCCCATTGCCTGTATATCTTATTTCCCAGCTGTGTGTAAAAACAATTTTTAGCATTTATTTTTAAAACTTCGAGTTCCACATTCTCTCTCATCCTTCCTCCCCACCCACCTCATTGAGAAAGCAAGCAATTTGATGTAGGTTACACGTGTGTAATAATGCAAAACACCTCTATAACAGTCATGTTGTGAAGGACTATTTCCCTCCATACTATCCCACCTCCCATTTATTCCATTCTCTCCTTTGACTGTGTCCCTCCTCAAAAGTGTTTGCTTCTGATTACCCCCTCCTCCCATTTGACCTCCCTTCTATCATCCCCCCATCACTTTCACCCCTATTTTCCTGTAGGGTAAGATAGATTTTCAGTCCCAATTGAGTGTGTATGTTATTCCCTCCTTAAGCCAAATCCAGTGAGAGCAAGGTTCACTCATTCCCTTTCACTTCCTCTTCCCTTTATTGTAAAAGCTTTTTCTTGAGTGTTTTATGTGAGATGGTTTGCCCCGTTCTACGTTTCCCTTTCTCCTTCTCCCAGTATATTCCCTTCTCATCCCTTAATTTTTTAGATATATCCCTTCATGTTCAACTCACCTTGTGCCCTTTGTCTCTCTCTCTATATATATATATACACGCACACACATAGATATATATAATACATGTATGCATAAACAGTGTGTTCATACATATGTATGTATATATGTTTGTGTTTATACATATGCATGCATACACATATGCATGTATACATACATTGTATATGTATACCTATATACATTATATGTATGTGTATCTGTATACATACATAAATTACATGTACGTATAATGTATATATGTATAATATACGTATGTGTGTAAATAATGTATATATAAATATAATATATGTACGTATGTGTGAATATATGTGTGTGTATATGTATATATGTACATTCCCTCCAACAACCTTAATACTGAGAAAGGTCTCATGAGTTACAAATATCATTTTTCCATGTAGGAATGTAAACAGTTCAACTTTAATAAGTCACTTATGATTTATCTTTCTTGTTTACTTTCATGTTTCTCTTGATTCTTTTATTTGAAAGTCAAATTTTCTATTCAGCTCTGATATTTTCATCAAGAATGCTTGAAAGTCCTCTATTTCATCAAATATCCATTTTTTCCCCTGAAGGATTATACTCAGTTTTTCTGGGTGATTCTTGGTTTTAATCCTAGCTCCTTTGACCTCTGGAATATCATATTCCAAACTTTCTGACCCCTTAATGTAGAAGCTGCTAAATCTTGTGATATTCTGATGATGGTTCCACAAAATTTGAATTGTTTCTTTCTTCCTGCTTGTAATATTTTCTCCTTGACCTAGGAACTCTGGAACTTGGCTACAATATTCCTAGGAGTTTTCCTTTTGGGATCTCTTTCAGGAGATGATCAGTGGATTCTTTCACTATCTATTTTCCCCTCTGGTTCTAGAATATCAAGGAAGTTTTCCTTGATAATTTCTTGAAAGATGATATATAGGCTCTTTCTTCTGATCATGGCTTTCAGGTAGTCCAATATTTTTTAAATTATCTCTCCTGGATCTACTTTCCAGGTCAATGGTTTTTCCAATGAGATATTTCACATGGTCTTCTATTTTTTCATTCTTTTGGTTTCATTTCATAATTTCTTGATTTCTCATAAAGTCATTAACTTCCATTTGCTCCATTCTAATTTTTAAGGTGGTATTTTCTTCAGTGGTCTTTTGGACCTCCTTTTTCATTTGGCCAATTCTGCTTTATAAGGCATTCTTCTCCTCATTGACTTTTTGGACCTCTTTTGCCATTTCAGTTGGTCTATTTTTTAAGGTGTTATTTTCTTCAGCATTTTTTGGGTCTCCTCTAGCAAGCTGTGCACTTGTTTTTTATGATTTTCTTGTATCACTCTCATTTCTATTCCCAGTTTTTCCTCTATTTCTCTTAGTTGGTTTTTAAAATCCTTTTTGAGCTCTTCCATGGCCTGCAACCAATTCATATTTTTCTTGGAGGCTTTGGATGTAGGAGTTTTGGCTTTGCTGTCTTCTTCTGGTTGTATGTTTTGATCTTCCTTGTCACCAAAGTAAGATTCTATAGTCTCATTTTTTCCCTACTGTTTGCTCATTTTCCCAGCCAATTATTTGACTTTTTAGCTCTTTGTTAAGGAGGACTCTGGTTGCAGTGTGGAGAGTGTACTCCCCTAGGCTTCAGGAGTTTTGTGCATCTGTTTTCAGAGATATTTGTAGTGACCTGTAAATTTTCAGTTCTTCCAAGGTAGTATGATCAAAGGAGAGGTGTTTACTCCTCTCCTGGTCTGTGCTGTGTTCTATGAGTGAGCACAAGCACTCTTTTCTGCCTTAGAACTGTGGTGAGTCTTCCCTCTTCACCGCTACCACAAGCTCCACCATACCAGCGCTCCTCCTCTCCATAAGATCGCCACCCTGATCTGGGACCCAGATCCAAGACAAAGCAAGAGAATCCTGCCTCAGTGCCAGCAAAGAGATCCCTGTAATCCCCCTCTGATCAGCTGTTTGATCCCCACTGTGCTCCTCTTTCACCCAGGTCTGACAGACCTTCCCTACTGACCTTCTAAGTTGTCTTTGGCATTGCTGGGTTGAGAAGTCTGCAAACTGCTGCTGGTGATTCAGTGTCCTTAGGCCTGGCCTGGATTTGCTAAGGCCCTGTCTGTGCTGGTGCAGACCAAGCTGGACTGCACTCTTCTCTCAAACTGATGCAATGGAACTTTCCTGTTGACCTTCCAGGTTGTTCTATTGGAAATTTGTTTCACTCTGTCATGTGGGTTCTGCTGCTCTAGAATTTGTTTAAAGTCATTCTTACGGGTATTTGGAGGGGTTTGGGAGAGAGCTCAAGCAAATCCCTGCTTTTACTCCATCATGTTGGCACTCCCTCTTCATTTGCTTTCTAAAGCACTCAGTATGGCACTATATGTAATGTCCAATGACACTATACAAAACTTGAAATTTGCATGCCAGGTAATATATGAAGGCTGTCAGTCTCTCTCCAACATCTTTCACTTCCATCCCTTTCAATTCACATGATTAAAGCCCTAATTAAAGCCCTCATCATCTCTTGCCTGGCCTATCACAATAATCTCCTGATTGTTCTCCCTGTCTTAAATCTCTTATCTCTTCAATCGATCCTCCAGATAGCTACCATTTCATGAAGCACAAGTCTCACTGTCTCATCCCCCTATCAATAACTAGACTAGCTTCCTATTACTTCCAGAATCAAAAGCACATTCATCTATTTGGCATTTAAAACTCCTCACAACCGGGCTCCAATCTACCTTTCCAAACTCATGTATTATTTCCCCTTCACACACTTAACAGAACAGTAAAGCTGACCTGCTTGCCAATCCTAACATATGGTGTTACATTTCCCATCTCCATGCCTTTTCAAAGGCTCTCCCCCAGTCCTGGAATACATTATCTTCTCCCCTTTGCTACCGAGAATCCTTAGCTTCCATCTCTAACAGTGAAGAATCAATCTCCATCCCAAGACTCAAGGAACAAATTTCTTTCTAGTTCAATTTGTAATCTATATCTACATTTGTGAAAGGGGGAATACAAAGATACTCATCATAACATATGAATCATGTATGGAACATGTATTTTATTCTTACATGGAAAAGAAACGACTCACAGTGCACATTAACAGAAAGACTTCAATAACAACTTAGAACTACTTTACAATCTTCAAGAAAGCTGACATTCAAACCTTATCAGAATATAAAACAGCTTGCCAGAGTGCTGCTGAGGTGTTTTACATTTCACCTCAGTTCTGCACTGTCTAAAGAACTCCTGGTATATGTCTGTTGGTAAAAAGTCCAGACATGGGTCAATTGTCTTGTTGAGAGTCCCCCTGCACTAGCAGCCATGCAGGCGGGTTCACCATGATGTTGATGTGAAGAGGGTAAGCCCTTCCCCTCTTTTTTTCTCAGTCTTTTTTCTCCTTTTTAAGGAGGTGATTAGTATTAAGTGACTTACCCAGGGTCACACAGTTAGTATCTGGGGCCAGATTTGAACTCAGGCCCTCCTGACTCCAGGGCCAGTGCTCTATCCACTGCACCACCTAGCTGCCCCCACATTCTAACTCTTAAAGTGAAATGATTACAACTGGGGTGTCAAAGCAAGAGAGCACAACCTAGAAGCTATTTCTTCTTTTAACTGACATAGCATCTCATCCTCTTGCCTCCACGGTGTGGGGGAGGACCATTCAGGGTTTACTATATCACACTAAAACGCCAAATCTTTCAGGGCTGGATGACCACATGGCCAAAGGCAGGCCTCAAAGCTTCTACATGGTCAACTAGGACAAGGAAATGCCCATGTGAGCAAGATCCATGAGATGACCCTAGTTATCCTTTGAAGATGAGTTTCAAGAGCCTCCTTCTACATGAAGCCTTTCCTAATCTCCCTGCAAGCTACTAGTGCCTCCTTCTTCACAAAAAAAATTACCTCATATTAATTTTATATATACTTATATATGTTTATGTTATTTCTCTCAACAGAATGTGTACTCCTTAGAGGCTAGGACTATTTCAATTCTGTCTTTATATCCCTAGTACCTAATAAAGTGCCTGCAACATAGCAGGCTTGTTGATAAATGCTGACTTGTTGATTAATTATACATATACAGTGAAGAAGAAAATTCAGAAAATTAACCATCTAATTCAATCCTTTTGTCACCACAAATACCATGCACCTAAAAAAAATGACAACCCTTTTGCCTCAATTTCCTTCTTATTTTGGGTGAAAGTAAAAGTTGTTTTAGGCTTGAGTCATCTGCACAAGTGAATATGAATTTACAGATTCAATATTTGCATGGTTGAAATCAAATATAGCACTTCCAAAACTGCTTAAAGTGGGAAATGAAAAGGAAGATGTTTAAAAGCAGTAACAGAAGACAGACTTTTTAAAAACACAATTAGGAGCTGAAATCTAGAATTCTTAAAAAATTCTAGTCAGAGAATCTCAGCCTTGGGAGATACCTCTAAAGTCATCTAATTCAATCCATACCTGATCAGAATCTCCTCTAAAACTTCCTTGACAAATTGTTACCCAGCCTCCATTTAAAAGGGGGTAGGGAGAAATCCTTCTCTTCCCTAAGCAATTCATACCACATTTGAATGGTTTTAATAGTTAAAAAATGCTTCCTTATATTGTCTCTGCCTTTGCAACTTTCAGATCTTCTCATAATTAGCCCTGCCTTCTGGATCCAAACAGAACAAGTTGAATGCCTTCTAATGTTTAGGGACAGTGATCATATCCAACCATCCAAGTGATCCTTGTTGACTTATCTTGACCTATATATAAAGACTTAAGCTAAAGACCACCAGTTCCTTTAGCCCAGTCTCTTAAAACAAGATTTCCAGTCTCCTCACCATGGTGCTTGCCCTCTTGGGAGGAATTCTAGCTTTTCAGATCTTCCTAAAATATGTCATCTATGACCAATAACAGAATTCTTGATATGGTCTGATATGGTCTGATCAGGGTGGACCTTCCCGGTCTTAGATATTGCCCCTATTAAGGCCATTAGTTGCCATTTCACATTTCTAACTCATACCAAGCATATTCAATTTTTTTTATTAACCCAAATATGGATGATTCCACTTATCCTTATTAAATAGTATAATATTCCTTTTGGCTTGTATCCTAGCCTGGCAAGATCTTTTGAAGTCTCAATTCTGTATTAAAATCATTCTGTATTATCTCGCTCTTCCAGCTCCATGTTATTTGCAAGTTTAATAAACATGCCTACTTTTTCCTAATCATTAATAAAAATGTGGAACAGACCTGGGCCAAAGACAGATCTCTGGAGCCCATCATTAGACACCTCCCTCTAGGATGACATCAATACTTTGGTGACAACCCTTTCAAGTCAATGCTTTAACCAGCTCCAAATCCATTTAGCTGAATTATAATCCACATCTCTTTATCTTCTCTTCATCAGGCCACATCTCTTCATCTTCTATGATGATGTTGTGAGAGATTATGTCAAACATTTCATTGAAACCAGGATATGCCAGGAGAAGGCATTTGGTATAAGGGAGAGCATTAATATGATGAGATGATAAGATGAGAGCAGAGATGGCTCTGGAGGAGAAAGTGAGGCTGCTGACCTTGCACAGCCCTCCTTCACTCAAATCAAAGTCAACTGCAAGTCATGTCATCATTTCCCTGATGTCATAGTCCTCTTTGAAAAAGAAGGACAAACATAACAATAAGACTTCAGTTTCCTCATCTATAAAATAAGGTTTAGACTAAATAATCTCTAAGATGTTTACCATCTCTAAATTCTATTACAGTATGTCAACAGTATCCCCCTTCTCCCCGCCTCCCCCCACAAAGGAATGATATTAGTTCCTCATGAATCCAAGATGGTTCATACCATCCTCCTTTTTAAGTGCCAACAAGCCACCTCTTAAACCTCACATTGTAGAATTTTGCCAAGAATCAAAATATTTCGTTTGAAGAATCCTTTTTAGCAAATCAGAATCTTGACCCATCTGTTATGTGCTACCATTCTGATGAGGTATAGGCTCTGGGAACCCGGCTTGAACTCTCCTTGAATCTTCCTACTTGATCTGGTGTTTACCTGAGGCCAAAAGTCTTCCATAATCTCTAGGCCCAAATCTCTGTTACCCTTAATCTAGCCTAGCCCTCCATTGTCTGTTATCTCCAGGTAGCCTTCAGCTACTTCTCACCTTTAATCCCATTCTCTTGATCCCTGGAGTCTGACCTATAGTCACCCCACCCTACTGGCCACTCCCATCAAGATCCTCCTTGGACCCCTCCTCCCATCACCCCCAACTACTCGGCCATTCCTGGATCACTCCCATAGTCTTTCTTGCCTCCATGGAAGTGCGCAGTTTCAATCTAACTCAGACTCAATCTGGCTCAGATTGTTCTGGCCCTCTTGTCAATACAATTGTCACAAGTGCTCAGATTCCTTAAGCGTCTAGCCAATACTCAGGTTCCTTAAGAGCTTCAGAGCCTGCCCTCTATGGCAAACCTTTAATAAACTTTATTTTACTTTGAAAGAAGGCTTGACTCAAACTCATTCGGGCAGCACCTGGGGTCCTGAGCACCCTTCAGCCTCAACATTTGCAAAGACCAGATCAAGTGGGAAGATTCAAGGAGAGTTCAAGGGTGTTCCCAGAGCCTATACCACATCTATCCTCTTCTGCAAGATTTTTCAAAGATCACCAACAGTGGCTTAGCACAGTGCCTGGCACATAGGAAGTGCTTAATAAATGTTTATTAATTGATTGATTGATTGTCTTAATCCTTTTAGTACTTTAGGATGTACTTCATCTGGAACTCAACAAGGGCAGCTACATGATTCTTTATCACCCCCTTACTTGTATTTCAATTTCCTTTTCACCATTTTGTTCTGTCCTTCCTGGTGTGATCATCATTCTTTTTTATAGAGAAAAGAAAAACTAAAAAGAATTGAGTTACTCCACTGTCTTTTTGGAATTTTTTACCATCATCCAACCTATCCCATGAAAAGGCCCTATTCCTATTTTTCTTGCCCTCCAACAAAGCTTTAGGAAAAACACCTTTATAGTCATTTACATTCATTATAAGCCCCAGCTCTCTCTGGACTCTAGTATTCCTGATAAAATTCTTCCAAGACCTAGCCACTTTTTTGTATTCATCCTTAGTTACTTGCCCTTTTTCAAATCTATTTTGGACCTTGTGTTTGTATGGCATCCACACTGATCTCTTTTGCAATTTCCCCTTTTCTTCTTAATCAAAATGATTTATATTTGTAGGACCAGAATTCTGAGAGAGAAAGAGATGAAAAGTAGATAGATAAATAGATAGACAGATGGACAGATAGGTAGATAAATAGATGGATGGAGAGATAGATTATAGATGGATAGAATGTTTATTGAGTACCTACTATGTGCTAATCACTCTATTAAGCACCAGCCACAAAAATGAAAGTAAGCACTCAATGAGGTTACAGTCTAATGGGGAAAGACAGCAGATTAACAGAGATGGAATGGTAAGTGGTATGGCCGGAGGTATCTGAGAAGTGTTGACACCAAGCAAGAAAAGACCAAAGCTGGCCAATGAAAGCCCAGGGTGGATTTAGGGGTGCGGTATAATTTTTCGGGAGGGATGGAGTGGAGGTGAAGGCCTGAGATGAAGGAGATGGCATAGCTGGAGGTGTCCAGAAAGAGAGACTATCCTATCCTCCTAAGGGTACTTCTCCTGGAGAACAAGGAATGTTCAATCTCCATTTCCCATCATCCAAGTCTCTTCATAATCTGGACCCAACATTTTGTTCCTCTCTGTCTCTTATCACTGATCACCAAATATTCTATACTCCAACCAAACTGGACTATTCTTGGTCCTCAGATACACATTCTCCCCACTCCCACCCCCCCCACCATGTTCCTTTCCTTTTTTCCATGTAATTCCGCATGCTTGGAATGTCCATCTCCTTTTTGTTAATTTTCTGCCTGTTCTTTAAAGTGGAACTCAATTCAATTCTCCAAAGTAACCTTTCTTTATGTTGCCAGGTGGCAACAACCTGCTCTGTATATGTAGTACTCCAACACTCTATAAACCTCAAATGGCAATTTGTTTTGCCCCTCCCTGATGCATTCCAGATTTCATGTAGTAGTTATCTGTGTCTGTGTCTCTGTCTTAATTCCTACAGTACTGTAACCCCTACTTTATATCTTCTTCAGAACTTAACAACAGTGTTTGCTTGAATTGAAAGAATGAACTGACATAGGTGTTTGGTGACTGTTGAATTGAAACACATTTGAATTTATAGAAATGCTTGGATACAGTGTATCAAAATGAATAATCATATGTTGTATTTAAGCACTTTGGAAGGTTTTTTTAAAAAGAATTATATAAGAATCAGGATCATTATTAGCAAAAAAAAAAAAAGAACCCACAAAGTCAGAGTATGGTCAAATAGGTAGAAAAATAAAACTATAAAAATGAAGAATTGTGTCTTTCTTGGACTGACAGATGATAACTAAACAACAAAACTAGGATATTAAACAACTAGGACTCAATATATAGTTGTGTCCACTTCTCTGCCACAAGCTATGCCACACCAGTGCTCTTCCTCACCCCAGGATGGGTGTAACGGCAAGCAAAGTGGGATTTTT
This sequence comes from Trichosurus vulpecula, assembly GCF_011100635.1. Taxonomy (NCBI): domain Eukaryota; kingdom Metazoa; phylum Chordata; class Mammalia; order Diprotodontia; family Phalangeridae; genus Trichosurus; species Trichosurus vulpecula. The sequence continues at coordinate 553,476,396 of NC_050573.1, read as the reverse complement.
GCTGTTTTTTTCTTTTGGAGTGAAGTTTCTGTAATGCATGTAACAAGTGGTTAATGGAATGGAATGTTAATGGAATAAGACGTGCTTCGAGCTCTGGCCCAGCTCAAAGCTGTGGTGTATCCTGAGTCACACGGAGCCCAGTGTGGGAGGAGCTTGCCAAAAATGGGAAAAGGAGCAGGAAGGGTGGAGCAGAACTGAGAAGAAGTTGGTGAGAGCAGTCAGAGCTGGGAAAGAGAGAGCAGGCACAGGAACTAGCATGAGTGGGCAGAGGGAGGACTGGGGAAACTTGCTTGTGAGGAGGCCTAACAGAAAGAATGTTTGGGATGTTGGTGCTCCCTCTGTTGTGATAGAATTCTATAGTGCTCTAAGAAATGATCACAGAGATGGATTCAGAAAAAACAAAACATGGTAAGACTTATATGAATTGATGCAAAGTGAAGTGAGAAGAACCAGAAGATCATTGTGCATTGCAACAGCAATGTTATAATGATGACCAACTGTGAAAGACTTGGCTAACTCTGATCAATACGCTGATCCAGGACAATTCCAAAGGACTCATGATGAAAAAATGCTATCTACCTCCAGACAGAGAGAGAGAACTGATGATCTCTGAGTGCAAACTGAAGGAAAATTTCTTGTTCTCTTTATTTGTTTGTGATATGACTAATATGGAAAAGTGTTTTGCATGATTTCACACCATGAATTGACACCATTATGCTTGCCTTCTCAGTGGATAGGTGAGATGTGGGAGGGAGGGAGAGAATTCAGAACTCAAAATATAAAAGAAAAGAACATAAAATAAACCAATAAATAATACTTTAAAAATGATCATACTATGCCCAAAGGGCTATAAAAATGTATATACCTTTTGACCCAGTAATACCACCTCAGGGCTGTACCCCAAAGAGATCACACAAGTGAGAAATGGACCAGTATGTACAAAAATATTTACAGCAGCTCTTTCTGCAGTGGCAAAGAATTAGAGTGAGGAAGGGAGAGAATGTGGAACTCAAAGCTTTAAAAACAAATGTTAAAAAAATTTTTATGGAAGTGAATGTTGCAAACTAAAAATAAATTAATTTTTAAAAAAGAAGCTATTACAATAGTCTGGACAAGTGATAATAAGGACTTGAGCTGATGCAGATGGAAGTAGAAAGTTAGGAGCTGATGAATGCATTATTACAATGTAGGAGTGTATGGAGTGTATGGAGCAGAACTATGACCCCCAAATGTGAAGGCTTGCTGAGCCCTCTTCGGGGCTGCTCATCCAACTTTGGAGTCCACTTGACACTCAACTGTCACTGGTGGCTCCAAGAAGCTGTAGCATGGGCAGCTCACTAAACCATCTGCACATAAATCCATTTGAGAGTCACTGACAGGCCTTGAACTTACGAGTGAGTTAGAGGAGCATCTACCCCCAACATATGAAGACTTCCCCTGGTGGAATGGGCAGATGAGAACAGTTTGTTCCAGTGTCCATGAAGGCAGTTGAAGCAGGTGCTGTGTAGTGCTTAGGGCTTGGTCAGACATCAAAGACAACAAGGTCACCCACTGCATCCTGGGCCATCCCCAGTCATCTTGATTTTTATTTTGGCACTGGACTTTGGGGACTCTGGAAGAGACTGCAGCTGAGGCACAAATCTACCCCACTTACATCCAATTCACTTGCAAGTTAAAACATCACCCTGTGATGTCATGGGTCCTTTTTTGAAAACAAAGGACAAACAAGAACAATGCAGAACTGGTAGGAAGTGGCAACTGATTGGAGGTGGAGATGAGGAAGAAGAAAGGGCCAAAGAAGACAATGCAGTTTTGCACTTTTGTGGCTGGGGGAATGGAGGTATTTCTATCTATGGAAACAGAGAATTTAAGAGGATTTGAAGTTGCAGATTAAATTTAAAGAGAATATAATAGTGGTAGTATTAATAGCTAGCATTTAATATCTCACTTGATGCTATTATCATCTCCATTTTACAGATGAGGAAACTGAGGCAGACAGAGCAACTAAGTTTCTTGGCCAAGGTCATACAGCTAATAAGTGTCTAAGGACATATTTGAACATAGGTCTTCCTGATTTCAGATCCTGTGCCCTATCCTTTGCACCACCTTCACTTTGCATCAATTCATATAAGTCTTACCATGTTTTGTTTTGTTTTTTTTCTGAATCCATCCCTCTGATCATTTCTTAGAGCACTATAGCATTCTATCACAATCATATGCCACAACTTGTCCAGCTATTCTCCAACTGAAGAGCATCCCCTTGATTTCCAATTCTTTGTCAATACAAAAAAATCCACACCGTTATAAATATATTTGTACATATAGATCCTTTTCCTCTTTCTTTGATCTTTTTAGAGTATAGACTTAGTACAGATGCAGCTTTGCTGGGTCAAATGGTATAGACAGTTTGATAGCCCTTTGAGCATAGTTGCAAATTGTTCTCCAGACCAGTTCACAGCTTGAACAAATTTGTTCCTGAGGGTGCCTCCATAATTTGAATTGTTTCTTTCAGGCTGCTTGAAATATTTTCTGTTTGACCTGGGAGCTCTGGAATTCAGCTGTAATTTTACAGGGAAGTTTAATTTTGGAATAACTTTCAGGAAGTGAGTGGTGGATTCTTTCAATTTCTATTTTACCCTCTGGTTCTAGGATATCAGCTATTTTTTTCCTTGATAATTTCTTGAGAAGATGGCAGCTGAAAAGCAGGGACTAGCATGAGCTCCCCGCCAAGTCCCTCCAAAAACCTATAAAAAATGGCTCTGAACCAATTCTAGAACTGCAGAACCCACAAAATAGCAGAGGGAAGCAGGGCTCCAGCCCAGGATAGCCTGGATGGTCTCTGGGTGAGGTGCATCCCTCACGGAGCCGGGAGTGGAGAAGAGCAGAGCCCAGCATGGGCAGTGCAGACCAACCAGGCCAGGAGCCAGGTGGAGCATGCCCTAGCACCCTGAATCAGTGAGCTGCAGCAGTTACCAGACTTCTCAACCCACAAACACCAAAGACAACAGAGAAGGTTAGTGGGAAAAGCTGCTGGGGGCAGGGTGATGGAGTTCGAGGTTTGGCTACAGCCCTGGGGGCAGTGGAGGTGGGGCAGCTACAGAACTACAGCTGCAGTTGCTTCTGGCCCCAGGCCCACCTGGTGGGAGGAATAAAGTGGCAGATCAGAGCAGGAGTGCACAGCCTGCTGAAGATCGAAGTCCAGTCTGGGTTGGGGGTTCTTGGGGAAGGAAGAGTGCTGGTGTGGCAGAGCTGGTGCATCCCGCCAAGCATGGAACATAGAACTCTTTAGTCTACAAGCAGTCATACCCTGCTGAAAAACTCAAGGGTCAAGTTAGTTGGTTGGGAATATGGCCAGGCAGCGAAAACGCACCCACATTCAGTCTCAGACTTTGGAATCTTACTTTGGTGACAAGGAAGACCAAAACATACAGACAGAAGAAGTCAACAAAGTCAAAGAGTCTACAACAAAAGCCTCCAAGAAAAACATGAACTGGTCTCAGGCCATGGAAGAGCTCAAAAAGGATTTGGAAAAGCAAGTTAGAGAAGTAGAGGAAAAATTGGGAAGAGAAATGAGAAGGATGCAAGAAAACCATGAAAAACAAGTCAATGACTTGCTAAAGGAGACACAAAAAAATGCTGAAAAATACACTGAAGGAAACAACACCTTAAAAAATAGACTAACTCAAGTGGCAAAAGAGCTCCAAAAAGCCAATGAGGAGAAGAATGCCTTGAAAGGCAGAATTAGCCAAATGGAAAAGGAGGTTCAAAAGACCACTGAAGAAAATACTACCTTAAAAATTAGATTGGAGCAAGTGGAAGCTAGGGACTTGGTGAGAAATCGAGATATTATAAAACAGAACCAAAGGAATGAAAAAATGGAAGACAATGTAAAATATTTCATTGGAAAAACCACTGACGTGGAAAGTAGATCCAGGAGAGATAATTTAAAAACTATTGGACTACTTGAAAGCCATGATCAAAAAAAGAGCCTAGATATCATCTTTCAAGAAATTATCAAGGAGAATTGCCCTGATGTTCTAGAGCTACAGGGCAAAATAGAAATTGAAAGAATCCACTGATCACCTCCTCAAATAGATCCCAAAAAGAAATCTCCTAGGAATATTGTCACCAAATTCCAGAGCTCCCAGATCAAGGAGAAAATACTGCAAGCAGCCAGAAAGAAACAATTTGAGTATTGTGGAAACACAATCAGAATAATCCAAGACCTAGCAGCTTCTACATTAAGAGGTCAAAGGGCTTGGAATACGATATTCCTGAGGTCAATGGAGCTAGGATTAAAACCAAGAATCATGTACCCAGCAAAACTGAGTGTCATGCTCCAAGGCAAAATATGGATTTTCAATAAAATAGAGGACTTTCAAGCTTTCACAGTGAAAAGACCAGAGCTGAATGGAAAATTTGACTTTCAAACACAAGAATCAAGAGAAGCATGAAAAGGTAATGAAGAAAAAGAACAAGAAAAAGAAATTGCAAGGGACTTACTAAAGTTGAACTGTTGTGTTTACATTCCTACATGGAAAGATGATGTGTATGATTCATGAGACCTCAGTATTAGGGTAGCTGAAGGGAATATGCATATATATACATATATAGGTTTATGTATATACATATGTATGTGCGAGTGTGTATATATGTATATATGTATGTATGTATATATATATGTATGTGTGTGTGTATATATATATATATATATATATATATATATATATAGAGAGAGAGAGAGAGAGAGAGAGAGAGAGAGAGAGAGAGAGGACACAGGGTGAGTTGAAGATGAAGGGAAGATATCTAAAAGAAATAAAATAAAATTAAGGATCAGAGAGGAATATATTGAGAGAGGGAGATAGGGAGAGATAGAATGGGGTAAATTATCTCACATAAAAGTGGCAAGAAAAAGCAGTTATGTAGGAAGGGAAGAGAAGGCAGGTGAGGGGGAATGAGTGAATCTTGCTCTCATCAGATTTGACCTGAGGAGGGAATACCATACACACTCAATTGGGTAATTTACCCCACAGGAAAAAAGGAAGAAGAAGAAGATAAAAAAGGGGAGGATGATAGAAGGGAGGGCAGATGGGGGTGGAGGTAATCAAAAACAAACACTTTCAAAAGGGGACAGGGTCAAGGGAGAAAATTCAATAAAGGGGGATAGGTTAGGAATGAGCAAAATATAGTGAGTCTTTCACAGCATGAGTATTGTGGAAGGGTTATACATAATGATATGCATGTGGCCTATGTTGAATTGCTTGACTTCTTAGGGAGGGTGGCCAGGGAGGGAAGAGGGGAGAGAATTTGGAACTCAAAGTTTTAAAAACAGATGTTCAAAAACAAAAAAAAAGTTTTTGCATGCCACTAGAAAATAAGATACACAGGCAACGGGGCGTAGAAATTTATCTTGCCCTACAAGGAAGAAAGGGAAAGGGGGATGGGAGGGGAGTGGGGTGACAGAAGGGAAGGCTGACTGGGGAACAGGGCAACCAGAATATATGCCATCTTGGAGTGGGAGGGAGGGTAGAAATGGGGAGAAAATTTGTAATTCAAACTCTTGTGAAAATCAATGCTGAAAACTAAATATATTAAATTTTAAAAAAAGACAAAAAAGATAATTTCTTGAAATATGATGTCCAAGCTCTTTTTTTGATCATTGCTTCCAGGTAGTCTAATAAATTTAAAATGATCTCTCCTCAATCTCTTTTCCAGATCAGTCTTTTTTTCTGATGAGATATTACACATTTTCTTGTATTCATTCTTTTGACTTTGTTTTACTGTTTCTTGATATCTCATAAAGGCATTAGTTTCCATTTATTCAAATCTAATTTTTAAGGAATTATTTTATACCTCTTCTTTTTGCATTTGATCTATTCTGCTTTTTAAGTTCTTTTCTTCAGTGAATTTTTGTGCCTCTTTTACCATTTGGTCGATTCTGGTTTTTTTTTTTTAAGGTGTTATTTTCTTTAATTTTTTGTGCCTCTTTTACTAAGCTGTCAATTCTCTTTTCACAATCTTCTTTTCTCTCACTTATTCTCGCAATTTCTTCTACCACTCTTATCTCTTTCTTTAAATTCTTCCAGGAATTCTTGTTAGGCTTGGCTCCAATTAACATTTTTCTTTGAGGCTTTTCTTGTAGCTGTTTTGCATATTGTCTTCTGAGTTTATGTGTTGGTCTTCACCACAGTAGCTTTTTATGGTCAAATTTTGTTGTTTTTGTTTTGCTTACTTTTCCAGCCTCTTTCTTGACTTTAAATTAATTTTGCTGAAGGTGGGCTCTACTCACATGGAGGTGGGGAAGCACTTTATCAAGTTTCAGGTTTTTTCATGCTGCTGTTTTCAGATCTACTTCTGGAGATCTGTGAGTTTTCAGTGCTTCCAAGATGGGGTGTTCCACGGAGAGGTGTAATCAATGCTCTCCTGATCTACATTCTAGTCCTTCCCCACAATGGTCCCTGTACTCCTGGAGCCACAAGCTCTAGCTATCTTCTTCACCCTGAAACCATGACCAGATCCCTTGCTCTCCTGCATCCACAAGTGCCAGTACTTCTCTCCACCTTGGAAATGCAACCAGCATCCCAGCTCTCTGGTGACCAGCCACGAATGCTCTTCTCTGCCCTCACATAAAACTGCTTATGGGCAATAGTGTTGCCAGGCAGCACCAGCTGCATCTAATGCCAGAAAAGGGTTCCCTGACCAGTTGGCTGATCCCCTTGCTGTCTCTGGGCTGAGAGCTCCCAAAGCTGCTGCTGCTACCATTGTCTAGCCACCTCCAAGGCCTCCTAAGCTCAGGGCAGGCCTCCACCCCAGTGTCACAGATCTCTCAGACCTCCTAAGTTATCTTAGACTGGAAAATATGTCTCACTCTGACCTTCTGTTGGCTCTGCCACTCCAAAATTTGATTTGAGAAGTTATTTGAAAGTTATTTGAAGGGAATGTTAGGAGAATTCAGCTAGGTTGTTGCATGTGGTCTCCAATCTTTGAGATCACCACTTTTAGAGTGAGGGAGGAGAAATAAGAGCCTACAAAGAGAAAGAAAAGAAGTGATCAAAGAAACAGAGGAGAATAATGGGAGTGCAGCAAAATAGAATTTAAGGGATAAGAGGATAAAAGAAAAAGTAGTCAGTATTATCAAATGCTAAAGTAAGGTTTAGGGAAACTTGGATTGAGAAAAGGCCATTGAACTTGGACAGGGAAGCTAGGGTCCAGTGGTGAAGGTAAAAGTCAGATCACAAAAGGTTTCAGGAGTATGTAGGTAGCGAGGAAATGATAACAGTGACTACGGATTGCTTTCTAGAACGTTGGCCTACAAGGGGTAAAGGGACATAAGACAATCACTTTAAAAGATAGCAAGGTTTTTATTTTTTTAGCATAAGGAAGACCTGAACATGTTTTTAAGGAAAAGGAAAGGGGCCAGTAGAGGAGGGACTAGAGAGGGGATAATCGACAATAAAGGTTCCAAAGGAGATGAGAAAGGATGAAAGGGTCAGTTTTGGCAAGGAAGAAAGACACTTTATCCTTTGTGACAAGAGGGAACAAGGAGGCCATAGAGAAAGAAAGTGTTTTTGAAGAGTGGAAGAGGAGAATTAAGGTAGTTCACATTGACGTCCTATCCTTTCAGTAAAGTAGGAGACAAAAAGAAGGATATGGAAGCAGAGTTGGTGGTTACAGAAGAATGGAGAATGGTTGGAAGAGTCATTTTGGAGAATGTGGTAAGAAGTCAAGGAAAGATTCATTTTTAAAAGATTTCTACATAGCATTAAGGGTCTAGTTGAGACTAGATAATATAAATTTGTAGCATACCCTAATGGTAAGATTGTGTAACTTCCTCCAGCAGCATTTAGGAACTCAATAGTAGAAACTGAAATTGTAGATGATAGAGATTACCCAAGGTTGGGCACTACAAAGGTGACAATAATAGAAAGTCAAAGAGGCAAAAGCTTCAAGGGTAAAGAAAAGAACAATACCAAAATAAGGTCAAGACTGGATTATTCAGTGAAATGAAGCCATAAGAAGGGTTACTTACAGAAGCTAAGTAGGATGGTGAATTCAGTGCTGTACTTAGTGTCAGAAAGATGAGTTCAAATCCTGAATCAGACACTGACTAATGGTGGAACACTGGGAAAGTCACTTAACCTCTCTTTGCCTCAGTTTCCTTATTTATAAAACAAGAAGGTTGGACTCAGTGGTCTGTAAATGGTGGTCTCTATGTGATCTTATGACTATGAGAAAAGGTCAAGATGAAGAAAGCAGATGTCATGATATGAGTGAAGCACAAGTTTATGAAGAGTAAGTGAGTAGAAAAGATGGAAGGACAGGAAGTTCTTATCAGAGAAGGGAATTTCTTAGCTCAAGATGCTAACTTAGAGCCATTTTGAATAATGATGAGTTCCCAAGATGTGAACCTAAAGGTGGATGAGAGAAGAAACATGGAAATGAAGACCAAAGGCATGAGGAAGTCAAGGAACTCTAATGACTGACAAAACACAAACACACTGTACTTAGTCTAACACGGTGCATTTGTGGATCCAATTAACAACACTGCCTATAGTCTGCATGGTGTTGTGCTCGCCTTTCCATGTCCTTAGTGCTAAAATACCAAATGAAATGACACACACATTTATCATCAGTGTGAAACCCCAAATACTTTGCATGCAAAATGGATAACTTAAAGTGCCTGCGCCATAGAAACATTATTCTTCCTCTCAGTTTTGCCTAATTTCTCACCATTCTGAAGCATTGACAGCATAGTAGATTAACCTTCCCCAGTGGAATGTTCTTTAGAAATTAAACTTGACTATATAATTTGGAATCCAGAGTATGTGCACTTTAACTATTTATCCTACTGTAAATTGCTCCATAAAATGTGCAAACAACGCCCAAAATAAAAGTACAATTATAGATCTGTAAATGTGAAGCCATTATTATGTCTGGGCAAATACTTCATTCAGCTCGAATTTTAATTGTTGTTTTCTGATATTGAAGTCACTAATGCTTTCCTCCCTCCATAATGACTATTCTTAGCATACAAATTTTGCGCCTTACAATTAGCAATTTTCTTTAGTAATTACGTTGGAGGGTTTTTTTCCACATCAGATGACAAAAATTTGTTTTCCTCAAGAGCTAGTGTATTAGTTAATGACTTTTACTCTTGTGGCAGTCTTTTTAATGCTACTTCAAAAATAAAAAGGCATCCAACTTCAATTATGTGACTGTTCTCACAGCAACATGATGGAAGGGAAAGAACAGTGCGCTTGGAGATGGAAACACCAGCTCTAGGCCTTCCTCTGCCATTTGGCAGGTGCACTGGCCTTGGATAAGTTGTTGGACTTTGGTGCACTCAGTCTCTCCATTTGTAAGAGGGGGGAAATGATGCCTTACCCCTCTCTAACACACAAGGCTTTCTGTGAAAGGCCTGTAGAAACTGAAAAGCACTAGGAAAATGTGCACATTTCCTAACACTTTCCAGTTTCTACAGGCCTTTCCCAATAAGCCTTGTGAGTTTAAGCATGGGGTAAACATGACTTTAGCTCTAAGGACATGGAGAGGCGAGCACGGGACAATGCAGATCAGAAGCAGTGTTGTTAGCTGGATCCACAAACGTACCATGTTTTGCTAAGTATGATGTGTTTGCAGAGCAGGAGAATCATTTTGTCAGCCACTGGAGTTCCTTGACTTCCTCAACTTGTTTAGCCTCCATTTCACTTTAATTCATAGCTAGCTAGATAGATAGAGATATACATGTGCATATACATGTGTATATGTGTTGTGTGTATATGTATAGGACTATGTATGTGTATATATGTGTATATACTGTATGTACATGCCCACACATAGCATATATACACACAGATGCATTGTGTGGTAGTATAATTATATATAATACACACATATTGTGGTAGCATATTTTATTTATATGTGAGGTGGCATATAATATATACACATATATACATACGGGTACATATGTGTGTATACATGTGGGTCTGTGGTGTGTGCGTATATAATATATAACTACATATATAAGTATATATAAAACTAATTACCTCTATATAAATAACATATATAGCTATCTATAATAGACAGATAATTACACATACATACATACATGCACATATGCATGTACACATATATACATACACACATACAGAGTTGAAACATGTATCCTGCCTCAAATCTCACCCTACCCTTTGTCCTCCACACAGCTACTATAGCAATTTTCCTGAAGCAGAGATCGGATCCTATCATTCTTCTACTCAATAAACTTCTGTGGCCCCCAATTACCTCTAAGACCAAATATAGAAGTGATGACTTCCAAAGACCAGCCAGACTTCATTAAGAACATGTTAACTTCAGACTAATTTCATTTCCTTTTCTAAACTAGCAGATGAAGGAATTGCTATGGATGTAATTTGTGCAGATTTTAGCAAAGCTTCTAATAAAATGTCTCATGCCATTCAATAGTATGGAAGATGGAGAGATAACATCATTATATTGATTCAGTACTGGTTGGGTGACCAGACTTGAAGGAGGTCTGCAGTGGAGTGCCCCAGGGATCTGTGTGTGGATCTATACTATTTAATACTTTTAACAATACCTTGAATAAAGATATAGGTAGTATGCACAATCAAATTTGCAGACAACATGATGTTGGAAAGGAGAGTTAACTTGGTGTGTGGCAGTCAGAATCCAAAAGGATCTTGACAGCTAGAGCATCGGGCTGAATCTAATAAAATGAAATAATATAAGGGTAAATGTAAAGTCTTGCACCTGGGCATAAAAAATAATCAACTTTACAAGTATAAGGTTGAGAAGGGGTGGATAGACTTAGGCTATTCTAAAAAAAGAGGTGGATTAGAGTAGACTGCAATCTCAGTATGGATCAGTAGTGTGATGTGCAGGCAAAAACAAACAAAAAAAGCCTAAAGAGATCCCAGGCTGTGTAAGAGGGGCAAAGCTTCCAAAAGGGAAGGGAGCAAACATCTATTGTTATTGTTATTCAGTCGTGTCCAACTTTTCACAATATCATTTGGGATGTGCTTGGCAAAGATACTGGAGTGGCTTGCCATTTCTTTCTCTAGTTCATTTTACAGATGAAGAACTGAGGCAAAGAGGGTTAAGTGACTTGCTCAGGGTCACACAGCTAATAAGTGTCTGAAGCCGGATTTTCACTCGGGCCTTCCTGACTCCAGACCCAATGCTCTATCCACTGCACCATATAGCTGCCCCAGAGTGGAGGTTAGACTTGTTCTGTTTAGTTCCAGAGGGTCAAAGCAGGAGAAATGGGTAGAAATTACAAAGAGGCAGATAGAAGCTTGATTCCTAGGAATTAGTGGTGGGTTACCCCCCACTCCCGAAGGTCTTTAAGTTGAGGAAGACTGATCACTTATCTGGTATGTTATAATAAGGATTCCTTTTATTTATGTGATTCTGTAATTCTGTTTAGCATTTAAATCCTTTCAAAATCTAGACCCAACCCTACCCTTCCAGACTTAGTACACATTGATATCCACTCCATTCTGCAGTAGAGCTTTTTTTCTTATTCCTCACCCACACCATTTCATCTCTCGTCCCCACGCCTTTCCTCTGGTCATACCCAAATGACTAGGACACACTCCCACCTCCCTTCCATATCTTAGAGTCTTTGGTTTCCTTCAAGAGTCAGATCAAGTTACACCTCCTACATGAAGCCTTTCTTGGTCCCTCCAGCTGCTCTTTTCCTCCTTCCTCTAATCATTTTTATCAGTTTCATATATATTAGTGTTCTTCAGTTGTTTCAGTCATGTCCACTCTTCATAAACCCATTTGAGATTTTCTTGGCAAAGATACTGGCGTGATTTGCTACTGCCTTCTCCAATGTGTATATTCACATGTATGTATCTGTGTGTGTGCATGTATCTGTGTGTCCCTCTAGATAGAATATAAGCTCCTTGAAGCCAAGAATATCTGATTTTTGTCTTTGTGACCTATGCATGTAGTATAGTGCCCGGCAGGCAGTAAGTACTTCACTCATGCTTCTTCATTGATTACTTATTGATCGACAGTCTTCACGTTGTCTCCTCCAGGCAGACTGTGAGCTCTTGATAACACGGGGTCATCTTTTACCCTTCTTTGTATTCCCAGAGCTTGGCACAGAGCCTGGCACATAGGAGGTGATTAACAAATGTTTATTGACTGACAGATTGACTTCCAATTGGCTGAAAATCAGAATCTTAAAATATCTGAATTGAAAGGACCCTCTGAGATCTTACACATCGCAACTGGTAGGGTTTTTTTTAATCTATAAATCTCTCTTCTCTAATTTTCTGGTCTGGGCTTTATTCAGTTTTGTCGCTTTTGGTCTGTGCCTTCCATGGCACTGTTTGACAGCAGGAAAAGGGAAGGATTGGTCTCTGGAGTTTGGACTGGCAATCTCCAAACCACATGTCAACATGATCAACTCTCAGAACACCTCATTATTTTCCCTGGAGTTGGGCTATTAAATTGCACTCTCAAACTTTCTTTTTTTTCCTACTGAAGCATTTGGTATGCAACAATGCTTTTGCTGTCAAGGAGACACTGACCTGGGACAGATATCCTACCTGTACTCGGGGTTTTGAACCATAAACACAGCATGCAGGGAATGGAATCTAATATTGTCTTCTAAACAAGCATCTCTATTCTCTCTGCTAGATGCAGTCTGGTTCACTTGGCTGCCTTTGTTAATAATATGGAGTTAAGGTGCACTTTATCAAAGGATGTGACTCATTGTGCTCTTCCAGTAAAATCCATAAAGATTTAGTTGAGACCCAAACAATTTATATTTTAAATATTCATGCCCTCATCCTAGTCCTGAAGTGACATTTAAATTGTGTCTGGAGAATTTGTTGTGAACTATTGAAGTGGTTTGGAGGATTTTAATTGAAAAGAAATCTTTGGATCTGTTTCTATTCCAGAGATTTATGGCGGGGCAAATGAAATTTGATTCTGTGTTTATGGGTCTCCCTGGAAAAGGTAACTGTCCAGCACAAGTAAATAAGGACCCCATGTCATCAAAGGCTGTGTTGTATGAAATTAATACCCTTGGACAAGGGAAACTGGAGTTCCCAGGATTGTTTAAAGTCAAAGAAATCTTGTCCTCCATTCCAAACTGGCTTGCTATCACTGAGTGAACACTTGCAAATGGGATCCATCCAATTTTAATAAGGGGTCAATTCCCTGGACAAAAGTGCCAGTAACCAAATGGTACTAAGCCATATTGGTCCAGTCCAGACTTGGTCCTTGACAAAACTGCGAATAGATAAAGTTGGATTTTGGAGTTCCTCTGTCTGATTCTGCCTCATTACTATCTTCTACATGGCCTTTCCCTCAGAAGTCGAAAGTCCTTATCTACCTTCTTGTCTGCCCAGGGCCCCTACCCATATTTCATTCTCTAGATTTTAGAAAATGTCTGCAGTCTAGACCTTCTATATCCCTCATATTATGCCATAAAGGCAACTGCATCCTGTGCCTGCAGTGGGGCCTGCCCTGACCTAGGCCTTCCTATAGCCTCTCTATTGGGAAGATTAATAGAAAGCTGTGGCTTAAGAAGAGACTATCTCTTCTAGCTTCCCTTTGGGGAGTAACACATGCTTGCTTTAAACAAGTTAGAATGTTTTTGGCTACTTTTTACTGTTTGTTGACAACCTTTTTTTATTATGAATTTAACAAATTCCAGATAAAAGGAGCACTTTCATATATACACAATAGACTAGAAGAAAAAAAAAGGTTGTACATGGAACTATATCTCAAGTATGCTTAACTTTCTTTTCTCTTAAAGTATATAATAAATTCAACAAGAAATTTTCTTTTTTAGTATTTTCCCCCAATTACATGTAAAAATAAATTTAGACATCTTTTTTTTTAGATTTTGAGTCCCAAATTCTCTCCATTCCTCCCTTACCTCCTCCCTCATCGAAAAAGTAAAAAATGACTAAGAAATTGCCAAAGCTATCTTGCTTGTCTGTGATTCTTTCTAACCATCCTCCTGTTCTCTTCTGTGCATTTTTCCAAAATGCTTAGAGGCCTTTTTATTCCTTTTCTTTTTCTTTCTCCTTTTTTGGCAGTTTCATCTGTAGTCCTCATCTCATTTTCCCTTCCATTGAAAAACAAAAAAGAAAGAAAAACAAAACCCTCGCAACAAAGATAAATAGACAAACAAATTCAATTTTATTTTTAATTTAAAATTTTTAAACAGAGAACAATGATGATGATATTTAGCATTTATATTATAAGGTTTGCAAATATTAGCTTTGTTTCTTTGGGATTTGTTATCATTATTATTATTTTGTATGCTTATTTTGTAATAGGCATTTTTATTACCCCTGTCGTAGGCTAATATCTACCAGCATTTTCCCACAACCTAGGTTAGTCCTACCCTTCCTGCTTTCTTCATTCAACACAATGACACTGGCTTTTTTGCTTGTTTGTTTGGTTGGTTTTTCTTGTTTTTTTCCTAAAAGGAGGCTAAGCAGTCCAGTGACCTTTGTTTCCCTGATGCAGCTTCATTGGTCCTCGAGGGCAGAGAAAGGCCTGCCCATGTACGATTAAGTCCCTGCAACTTGGTGGATTGCTGCTAAAGACCATGCAAGTCACCTTCGCCGTATCCTGACCAAATGACCAGAGATGTTTCCACATGGAGACTAAAGAGAGAGGGTACATCCAGAGAAATTAAGTGCCTCTGTCACCTTGTTGCATATCTTTGTTGTGGTGGGGCCAAGTAAACATCTTTTTGTTAACTATTCAATGACTTGTGAGTCAATGATACGTTAGTGCTTCATTCAGTCCCAACATCTCACCTGAACTAAGGGAGTGCCAGAAGCAGAGAGACTGCCAACGCTCTTTGCTCTACACCATGGTGGCGACTTTGTTGCAGAGGGTACTATTAACGAGTTACACACTGGTCTAAAGCATCTCTGAGGTCCCTTTTAGCTCAGAGCTTCCATGCTTCTATGAAGTACCAAATGAATAGTATAGACAATAAATATTCAAGGAATTCTGAAGAGGGAGAGCTCTCTGTGGATTGAAGTGGCTTTGAAAAGCTTCAGGAAGCAGAAGGAACTTGACCTGAACCTTGAATGGTGAGTAATGTTTGGAAAAACAGAGAGCTTAGAAAAAAAGCATTCCAGGCCAAAAGAACAGCATGAGCTATAAGGTGTAGAAATGGAAATGCATGTTTAGGTGAACAGTGAGTTAACAAGCGTTTAACATGCTCTATACTAAATGATGGTCTAAACACTGGAGGATACAAAGAAAAGCAAAAACATGGTCCCTGCCCTCAAGGAGCTCACATTCTAATGAGGGAGACAACATGTGAACAACTATGTGCCTACCAAATCTATGCAGTGTAAGTGGGAGGTAATCTCAGAGGGAAGGCACCAGCATTAGGGAGGATCAGGAAAGGCCTTTTGCAGAAGAGGAGATTTTGGCTGAGACTTGAAGGAAGCCAGGAGGCAGAGATGAGGAGGGAGAGCATTCCAGGCACGGGGCGCAGCCTATGAAGAGGCACAGAGCTGGAAGATAGAGCATCATGTGGGAGAAAGAGTGACAAACAAACAAAGCAGTGTCATTGGGTCATAAATATGCAGAGGGGAATAAAACACAAGAAACCTGGAAAGGTTATAAAAGGCCAGGTCATGAAGGGCTTTAAAAGCCAAAGGATGATTTTTACATTTGATCCTATAAGCAATAGGGAATTTACCAGAGGGCAGGAGGTGGGGTAATGACCAGGCCAGATCTATACTTTAGGAAGATAGCTGAATGGAGAATGGATTAGAACAGGAAGAGACTTGAAGTAGGAAGATAATTGTGATTGTAATAGTCCAGTGGTAAAATGATGAAGGCCTGCACCAGCATGGTGGTAGTAGCAAAGGAGAGAAGGGGCCGCATACAAGAGGTAGGAATGACAAGACTTGGCAACAGATTGGATACGGGAGGTTAGCTCAAATGAGGAGTTGAGGATGACACCAAGGTTGCAAGTCCGAGTGACCAGGAGGAGGAGGTGTCCTCACTATGAATTCACTCGTCTGACCCTTCTGTCAGCCCTGTGAAGTTGGTGGGAAATTTATCATTTGACTCTTCCCATCTGGCAATACTGAACCACTACAGAAAAGCATTTTTAAATTGTTATGGTCCCTGTCCTTACAGCATCAGTCATATACCACCCTGACTCAACTAAACCAACCATGAAAACTAAAAACAAAAACCTAAACAAAAATAAAACGTAAATTCTCTGAATTATCTTGCCCAGGGCAAGGTACCGGACTCTAGACAGTAGTCATGCACATGCTGGCAGACTATCATTATTTTGGCTGCTGTTTCCTCCTCTTTAGGATAAATAGTCTCAATTCCTTTTTAAGTTTTCTTCACAGCTCCTCGATTCTGCCTCTGAATGTTAAATTCTTACCCTTCAAATTCATCTTCCTTTATGCCTTTTATTACAATTGCATACAAACTAGTGTATTGAATTTCTTCAGGCAGAATGTCTAAACAGAGTGACTTGGCTTTTCCCACTCTACCACAATCATAAATCATCTTATTTTTTCAATTAATTTTCAATTCAGGAAATACCAAGAACACAACACCCACCATTCACACATACAATATAAGTGTGAGTCCACATGGCACTGCACATTTTGGGATCAGAGTGAAATTAGACAGTCAAGTTATTTTTTTTTAAGAACAGAGCTTGGATTTTAATAAACTGAATGGGATATGTGCTGATGTCACGCATGCACTCCATTTCTGCCCACTTCAAGTGTACTTAGTCCCCAACTCTTTTTAAATGCCTTTTCTAAGTTTCTATAGATTTATTATCTTACCCTAACAGTAGCCAGTTGGCATAATGGATAGAGGATATAAGAAAAACAGAGTTTGCATCCTGCCTCTGATGCTACTCATATGACCCTGAATGAGTCAGTTGTGAGTTCCTCAGTTTCCCCACTTGTAAAATGGGCATAATGCGAGCACCTACCTTCCAGGGTTGTTATGAGGATAAAATGAGATGATACTTGTAAAACACTCTTAAAGCCTTAAAATGTTATACAGCTATAAGCCATTATAATTTTATTGTGTGATTATATATATATAATAGTATTATTATACAAATATTAGCTTTATCTGTACCTTTCACTTGGCACTGGTCAACTACTGCCTTCAACAATTTAATTTGACAAGCACTTATTAAACACCTACTCAGTGCAGAACACTAGGCCTTATCAGCCTTGAGTGTACAAAGATAAACATGAAATAATCCCTGCCCTCAAGGATCTTCCATAATCCTGGAGAGATGTGACATGTACTGGTATGAGTTAAAACGAAACATACGCCAAGTCAATCCAAAGTAATTTCAAGATGAACGGAACACAAACAAATGGAGGAGATGGGGAAAGAGTTCACATAGGAGGTGGTATCTGAGCAGTGTTCTGAAGGAAGCTAGGGGTTTTTCAAATCACAGGGGAGGAGGAAGTGTATTCCAGATATGGAGGGACCCCCTGGGCAAGGGCATAGAATTAAGAGATGGAAAGCTATATACAGGGAACAGTCAACCGAATATTATGGCCGTAACTGAAAACATGTGAAGGGAGAAAATATAAAATAAGACAAGAAAATTGGGTGGAGGGCTTCACAGGCCAGACTGGGGACTTTGTATTTTGTTCTAGAGGCAATATAGAGCAAGCAAAGATTCTTGATTTTAACATGTCCCTCCTCCCCAATGCAACTAATAAACTCCTTGAGGACAGGGACTGTGTCCTATCCATTTCAATATTTCAAGTGCTTAGCACAGTGCCTTGAATGTAGTAGGTACCCAGACAACATTTGTGGGACACATTGCGGAACATTCTTGTGTGGAACATTTAAAAAGAAAGCTGGATTTGGAGTCAGAGGACCCGGGTTCAAATCCTGACTGCTATTTCTAACCTTTGTGACCAGCTAGGGGGCAAAATAGAATACCAGGTCTAAAGACTGAAGACTCATCTTTCCTGAGTTCAAATTTGTCCTCAGACACTTCCTAGCTGTGTGACCCTGGGCAAGTCACTTAACCCTGTTTGTCTTAATTCCTCATCTGTAAAATGGCAGGAGAAGGAAACAGCAAACCACTCCAGTATCTTTGCCAGGAAAACTCTAAATAGGGTCACAAAGAGTCAAACGTGACTGGAACAACTGAACAACAGCATTTTTGTGATCTTAGATAAGTCACATACCCTCTGTAAAATGAGAGGAGTAGACCGCCTTGCCATGAGGTTCCTTCCTACATCTATGATCCTAAGAAATATTTACAGCTCCCAAAACACAGTCCTTCCACAAAGTCTATTGTTGGCTTATCTGATGTGTTATAGAAAATTTTTGTGACTTGAGGAAGAAAAAAGAAAACCTTAAATACATAATTCACATTGTAAACACATGTGATTCCTAACCATGTTGGCATATCTGCCTCACAGAGCTGAGTCGGGGGCTTATGTGGATGGTCCTGAATGTTTAATATTCATCAACTAAAGGCTAATATTATGAGGAAAGGCAGGTGGAGTCACAGCTCCACTTTGTGAATGGTCGGCACTTGAGCTCTGATTATCCTATTCATTTGCTCTCTGGAACGTCGGAGTATCTAAACATTAAGCAAAATGTGGCTGAAAACATTTAACTTCCTGAGTAAATGTTGTTGTAGCTGCAAAGGATTTTCGAGCCTCTTGTACATCTGGGATGACAGTAGGCACTAATTAAGCTTCTTTGGACTCAGTGGGGCTGTCTACCAATTGACTAAATCCCATAAAATAACTTTATTTGGAGTAGTTTAGGGGGTTGTTGGGTTTTGTTTTTGTTTTTCAAAAAATCCCAGACAACTTGATATCAAAGAGAAAGATCAAGGGGAGTTTTCCCTCCCAAATTCCCTCCGAAATATTTAATAGGCCTAGAAAAAAATAATAACAAAATTCATAAGGGGGAACAGAGGGTGAAGAATCTCAAAGGTAATAGTAAGAAAAGTGGGAAGAAAGGGGGTTTATCAGTCCTAGATCTGCTATTGTACTACGAAGCATTAAAATTACTTGGTACTGGCTTAAAAAAGAGAGTGAGAGGTTGGTCATGGGAACAGATTAGGTACACAACACATAGAAGAAGACAAACACAGTAACACAGAGTTTGATAAATTAAAGATCCCAGTTACAAAGAAAAAGACTATATACTCTTTGACAAAAACTGCAGGGAAAACTGGACATCAGTCTGGCAGAAATTAGATTTAGACCAGCATCTCATACCATGCATTAAGATAAGTTCCCAATGAGTATATGACCTAGATATTTTAAAAATCACATCATACACAAATTAGAGAAAGAAGAAATTACCTTTCAGATACATGGAGCAAACAAGTGATGGGAGCACACAAGATAAAATGGATTCTAAAATATTTAAAGAGTTTTGCACAAACAAATCTAAGGTAGTAAAAATTAGAAGAAAAATGGATAACTCAAAAAAAATCTTTGCAGCAAATTTCTCTGATATAGGTCTTACATCCAAGATATATAAGAAACTGATTCAGATTGATAAAACTAAAACTCATTCCTAAATCGATACATGGTCAAAGGATATAAACAAGCAGTTTCAAAGAAATCAATGCTATCAACAATCATATGAAAAATGTTCTTTTTTTTTGATAAAAAACAGGAAACTATTTTTTTTTAAATGAACATTGAAGACACTCCCCCCGCCCCATTCAACCCCAGCCCCTTTACAAAACTGCGGAATGTGGAATGTTCTTAAGAGTCCTTCAACAGCCTATCATTTTAGTGGATTGCAAGGTCAGCAAAAATCTAGTTTTCTAACAATGAGTGTTTTAAGAATGGTTTAAAAAATTAAAGCCTTTGCATAATAAATGGGATTATTTCAACATGAAGCCAAAGTGGGATGCAACAGCAAGCAGCACAAAAAGTTCATAGCCGCGTCGAAGCACAGCTGGAACTGTTCTTTTACTCTCTTCCTGTTCATCTATCCAGTCAGCCACAGACTCAAAACCATGTTTCCAATCCCATCTGTTTCCTCTAAACCACTGGATCTCGTGGGACTACGTCCTGGGTCTGTGCTGCCTTCAAGAATGAATCATCCAGAATAAATGTAGCCCACAATATAGAGCTGGCCCCAGAACCTAGGACGTGCAACACATCCTATCTAACTACCCACCCCAGTCATCTGCTCACCATTTTCTTTGTCACCTGTATCACCAAGGCAATATTCACCACAGTTGCTGGAAATTTGTTTCACTGTCATTTTGTGGATTCTGCTACTCTAGAATTTGTTTAGTCATTTTTACAGGTATTTGGAGGGGTTTGGGAGAGAGCTCAAGCAAGTCCCTGCTTTTATTCTGCCATCTTGGCTCCGGCCCTCCTCACTCTCTTTTCTAGAGTCATCTAAGTCCATCACAAGACAAAAGTCAGGAGATGGCCCAGGATGCAGTACTGAGCTCATACCTGGCACACCCTAAGTGCTTAATCAAGGCTGACTGATTGGCCTTAGTGGACTGAGTGTTGGGTATGAAATGGCTGCATGAGGGCTTCATCTGAAGGCAGAGGCCAGGGTTTAAATACTGGCTTGGCTATTTAGGCTCCAGTATCTTTGCCAGGAAAACCCCAAGGACCAGAAGGGCCTGGCATACTATGGTCCATGGGGCCACAAAGAGTCAGACATGACTGAATGACTGAACAACAACTCTGGGGCAGCCCTCACTGCTTTCAGTTAGTGGCAGTCACACAAACTGTAGCCCAAGACGTTGAGTTTCTTGCACAAGACTGCCATCTTTAGCAATGATTTCTTGATTCCTTCTGGCAGTGTCATTCATGTCCATGTGAATAACCAGACTAATAATAGCTTTCATATGTATATATACATATATACATCTATATGGGTATATATATATATATATACATATATATATACACACATATATATATATGTACACATATATATGGAGGGGATGGTGTAGCCAGAATGGACTTTGTTTTCTTTGAATGACTCAGCTTACCTCATTGAGCCTCTGGACACTGTGGCTTGCTCTTCCGGGGCAGGAAGCCCAAAGAGCATTCCAGGAAGCAGACAACTTCCTGTGTGATGAGTCAGGGGGCTGGCTGAGGGGAGGTGTTAACGGCTACACTAGGGGGAGGGGCCAAGTCAAGAACCAATCGGCCCTGGTCGTTCAGGCGGTGCTTGATGATGTCAAAAACTCTATAAGAGGGGAGAGGACAGCTTGAAGATCCTCTTTTCCTTTTCCGGTTGGAGCCAGAGACAGTTACAGCGACAGTTACAGCGACAGTTACAGCCACAGCCACAGCTGAACCAGGAGCTGCCAGTAGCAGAGCTGACCTACGGGAGGAAGCTGAACAAAGACTTCAGTCCAGTGGGTAATCTTATTACCATAGAGGGGGAAACATGATTTTGCTTTACGCAATCATGCTTCTCTGTAGCCTCCTGGTTACTCTTTCAAGGCGTACTTATTGGGCCTGGAAGCTTTTGATCAATATATCAAAATGGGGTTGCTGGTTCATGGGTTGGTTACTGTGGAGCCTAAATAAATGTTTTGATTCTTCTGCCTTCTACTTTGAGAGTTTCTTATATCCGGCGGTTCCGAACGTTTCAGACATGTTTATGATCCTCTTTGAGATTATAAACTCTGCCCTCCTAATACATTTGGCGACGAGGATGGGATCGCTAGGTATAAGATCTCTATTTAGAAGCAGAACAATTCCAGAGGAAGAGATGAATATCCCAGGATGGGAGGATCCATTTTATTCCTCCCTAGCAAAAGAATTGGCTAAAAAAGCTGGACCCTGTGAAAACTGGGAACCAAGGCTACGGAGAGGAGATCCTAGGGATTTGGAAAAGTGTTTACGAGAAGTTGGGATTCAGTCAGGGGCATCACTATCTAGGCAAAGCTGGATAGTGTTATCAGCCTACCGGCTAGTATACGAAAGATTGAGATTAAGTGAAAGACATGGGGGCACTCCTACCCCACAGGAAGAAGGGGAATCTCAGATAGCAGGAGACCAAACTGACTCAAATGAGAACTTTTCTATTAATGTGGCTAAGAGCAACAGGAGACCAAAAAAGCCCAGAGTGCATTTCAACCCAGCCCAGAAAGAGCCTGACTGCCTGCTTCGTCCTAGCCATGGTGGCAGAGGAAGTGAGTGGGGAGAGAATGAGACAATGTTAGGGGCTGAGGCACAAAACACTACTGGGGTTCAGGATGTGCCTCACACAGAGAATAGGAGATGGTTAAATGATCAGACAAGGGCTCGACCCATACAAAGGAGGAAGACAGAAACCCGAGGTGAAGATTCATTTACAAGGGAAATTCAGGAAGATTTCTCACCGCAAGAGGTCACAGATATTTTGAGTAGATTCAGCCAAAGAATAGGAGAACCATTGATATCTTGGATGGTAAGACTCAGTGATCAAGGGGCCAGTGGAATATCAGTAGATGGGACAGACTGCATGAGATTCATAGGTATCAGCCATGATCCTCTAGTTCAACAAGCTTTTAGGGAACATCATCAGCAAGGAGATGGTGATAGCAGGACTACTCTGTTGGCATTAGCCGCTGTGGGATGCAATAAGAGATATGCTACTGATTCTATGTGGCCCACTGAGCACAGACCCTGGTATTCACTTAGAGATTGTATCATGAGACTAAAGGAGGAGGTAATGAAGACTGCCATTATGATAGGAACTGCAGACAAATATTACAATGATCCAATGGGACTGCCTCATAGGAATTTAATAATTAGGACAGCTCCCCCTGCTTATAAACAACTAATTTTGAATTTATTACTTGGAGAAGTAGGGAGCCGTCTTACAACAGTGATAAATAAGATTTTACAGTTACATGACTTAGGTGACTGGGGAAGGGATAGATCTCCTCGAGAGAGAAGGGTGAATAACCAGCAAACTTGGCGCCAAAGGAGAGTAACAAGGAAAGAAATGTTTACTGCTTTATTGAGAGCAGGGGTAGGTTTTGAAATGATAGATGGAATTCCAACCAATGAATTATACAGAATGTATAGAGGACTTGATAACACGAGAAATAGGGAAATAAGAACTGCTCCTGCAAGCCCACAAGCCACTCAGACTGAAGGTGACCTTGTGTGATTAACGGATGAAAACTTGTACATTTGGGGAAAGGCTGGGAGGACAATCTTAGTCTCTATCTAGGGTGGGATCCTCTTGGCTTCCTCATTATGTTCCTTTTGAAAAGAAACATTTCCCACCTGAGTTTGGCTCTGATGTTGGATCTTTGCATAACTGAAATCTCAACCAAACTTGAGATGATTTTATTTGAAGAATTATAGTCCATACTTGTCTATTCTTTTTGTCCTTTGTTTTGGCTAACCTTGTTGCTAGTTTTGTTTCCTTCAGGCTTAAGCACCCTGCACTTTCCGGTGACTGCCTAAGCATGTAGCATTCTTGGAATTCCTGCCAGCTCGTTAAAGAAATGACCTCTGGAATGGGACTTTTTGGGGGCAGGGCCATCTCTACATCCAATTTCAGCATGAAGAAGCTATGGAAAATGAGACCTTCACCCCTCACCCCAAGATTTTGAGCCCCAATCGTTCAAGGGGGGTGGAAATGATGATAGTGTTCTGTTTACTTATTTTGTGTTATCCTTGCTGTGTTGTTTTATTGTTATGATATTATTGATCCTATGTAATGGATACAAGGATTTAGGGGTGGACATTTGAATTATTAATAATTATTTTGGGGATGATTGATTGAAGAGATTATCTTGCTGGGATCTAGGGGTGGATCACATTTGAATCGTAAACCAATATTTAGGAATGTCACCAAATGATATGTTTTGCTTTATTGTGAATGATATGTTTTAGTTTCCTGCGTAATTGGATCACAATGTATGTTCTAGGATACATGGCTGATTAGATTATGTATCCTATAACAAGGGGTGGAGTGTAGCCAGAATGGACTTTGTTTTCTTTGAATGACTCAGCTTACCTCATTGAGCCTCTGGACACTGTGGCTTGCTCTTCCGGGGCAGGAAGCCCAAAGAGCATTCCAGGAAGCAGACAACTTCCTGTGTGATGAGTCAGGGGGCTGGCTGAGGGGAGGTGTTAACGGCTACACTAGGGGGAGGGGCCAAGTCAAGAACCAATCGGCCCTGGTCGTTCAGGCGGTGCTTGATGATGTCAAAAACTCTATAAGAGGGGAGAGGACAGCTTGAAGATCCTCTTTTCCTTTTCCGGTTGGAGCCAGAGACAGTTACAGCGACAGTTACAGCGACAGTTACAGCGACAGTTACAGCGACAGTTACAGCCACAGCCACAGCTGAACCAGGAGCTGCCAGTAGCAGAGCTGACCTACGGGAGGAAGCTGAACAAAGACTTCAGTCCAGTGGGTAATCTTATTACCATAGAGGGGGAAACATGATTTTGCTTTACGCAATCATGCTTCTCTGTAGCCTCCTGGTTACTCTTTCAAGGCGTACTTATTGGGCCTGGAAGCTTTTGATCAATATATCAAAATGGGGTTGCTGGTTCATGGGTTGGTTACTGTGGAGCCTAAATAAATGTTTTGATTCTTCTGCCTTCTACTTTGAGAGTTTCTTATATCCGGCGGTTCCGAACGTTTCAGACATGTTTATGATCCTCTTTGAGATTATAAACTCTGCCCTCCTAATACAGATGGGAAGCGGGGGAGGGAAAGAGGGAGAGAGAGAGTACTTAAGGTATACAAAGCACATGTATGATTCAATGCTTATTTGATCCTCACAATAACCCTGAAAGGTATTATTCCCATTTTATAGACGAGGAAACTGAGGTTAAGAGGAATTAAGCAATTTACTCAGAGCCAAATATCTAGTATCTGAGGCAGTATTTGAATTCAAGTCTTTCTGACTCTAAGTCTGACATTTTATTCACTGGGTCTTGAGTAGCATGCTGTCACAGCTTAGATATGTGTTCCAAGAACAAGCTTCTTTACTGTCGTTAGCAGTTCAAAGAATACCAACCAATAATCACCACAGCCCATCTCTTCTCCCTCTGACACTTACTCAGTAATCATTCACCAGAAAGTACCTGTGAATCCATAGCCTCATTCCTTGGAGGACAAGCAGCCACTTTGGAAAGAACCTTATATTTGCTACTGAGTCTCATCTGGGGAGCCATGACTAAACCTAATTTGTTGTACTCTAAATCTGTTTGGGGAAAGAATAGGGTTGGACCTGTGATTTTTACGGGTATAGAAAACTCTTGGTATGAAAACTCCCTCTACCAATGCAGGTCAGCAGCTGTTCTGCAATTTACAGACCCAAAGATTTGCCCGAAACCCTGAGAGGTTGTGACTTGCACAAGACCCCACAGCTAGTTTATGTGAGAGGCAGAAGTTGAACCCTAAGCCCAGTCTCACTATACCCACCACAGTGTCTCTCCTGAAGTCTGAATATGAAGAGAAAAACAAGATTAAATATTTTTGCTGAAATGCCTTAGGGGAGGACAAAGCCCTATGTAGAAGGGCACTAGCTTTTGCTGCAAGTGACTGCAGAAAATACTGTTGTTTGATGATGTGTTCCATTCCCTTTCCTTCTCACCTGTGTTTGGTCTCCATGGCTACGATGCTCCTACCACCAGGGCATCACCTTATGTCCTACTATTTCCCACAACAGAGCTCTTGTTCCGGTCGGCTTAGTCTCTTGGTGTCCCATGAACATGCCGTTCCCTTTTCTGTGTTTGTACCTTTAGTCATACTGTTTTCTTTCCTTGGAAATTCACTCTTTTCTCCTCCACATCCTAGATATTTTTCAAGGCTTGGCCTGAGTCCTACTTTCCCCTAATGACCACTTTAAAGCTACTCCTGTTTTTCGAATTACTATGTAATTATTGCTCTGGCCTTCTTCTCCCAGAGCCAAGCCAGCTGTATCTCTCCTCATGACTCTAGAAGCACTCCTAAAGGGTTGGGGTGTCTTTCTCCAAAGCTATGAGCAGGAGGCCCCACTCTGCTGTGGTTTCCCCACAGTCAGCCACCAGTGATTAGCCCCCCAGTTCCATGTAGCCAATTACTATCAATTAGCTTTTACAAAGGGATATATACCATAAAGTTACACAGAATTATATGCTGTCTTACATGTTGTTACTCAAGAACAAGGACAACAACCATTCTTCCATAAATTAAAAGTGTTTCTCCTTAATTAGATTGTGAACCCCAGGTTAGGGGGGTTGGGGTGGGGGAGAAGAGAAAGACTCTCCCTTATGCTCCTTTGTATATCCAAGATCCCAGCACTGCGCTGGGTACAAAATAGTTATTTGGGAAACATTTGTTAATTTATTAAATCTGGCATCACTCTGAACCTTGCTTCTTGCCTTTCCCAATATGAAAAGGTCGTGATTAGGTTTTTAAAATTAATTTTTAATACTATTTTATTTTTTCCCAATTCTATGTAAAGGCAATTTTTATCATTCACTTTTACAAAATTTTATGTTCCAAATTTTTCCACCTCCTTCCCTTTTCCTAAAATGGTCAGCAATTTGATATAGGTTATATATGTGCAATCGTGTAAAACATATTTCTATATTAGCTACAGTTGTGAAAGAAGAAACAGAAGGTCACAATTAGTTTAAAGGAAATACGTCTTAAGATCACAGCTCTAGAGATGCTTTTCTAAACTCAGAGGTCTTTCAACAGTCCCTTAACCATACCATATTCACCACCACCCTTCCCCCACTTTCCAAAAATTCACATTTGCAGCAAAAATACTGCACAAAGGAGTATGGATTTATATCCCCTACACGGGTCCTACAGACAGTTACAAGGAAAAGCTTTTTCACAATGGTAGGGAAGTAAGGACTCGGCATGCGTCTCTCCCTGCTGTGAAAAGCTATGCTTTCAACTGCACAATTCAGGTCAGGAATAAATGTCTTAAAAGTAGAAGGAGGTCAAGTGGTCTTCATCAGGGAGAACAAAATATACTGTGAAGTGCAAATCTGTCCCTCCAAATAAAGAGGACAGAAAAAACAGTCTGTAGGAAAGGAAAGTCCAGGCTCCCAGGGGAATGATCTCATCAGGAGAGAGTGCAGTTCTCTGATTGACTGTGATAACCAGACCGCCTGATGGACGGTTGACAAAGTAAAACTTCTGGGTCACATTGGACACCATTTTGCACTTAAGCCTTCTTGGTGTAAAACAGCGTGATGTATTTGGATGGAAAAAAAATAAACACCAAAGTACCTTTGATTGTAGTTATGGTACCTTGGCTCTCTAGGGAGGCTTTAAAGGTTTCTCCAGGGGGCCTTGCAGATACAGCTTCTTGGCCTCTCAATTAGTTCTACAAGGTTTTAGGGAAGTGAAGAGAGTTCAGGTCAAGAGGTAATATGGACTACCACAAAGAGTACCGCCTTGGAGTCAGAAGACCCGGGTTCAAATCACAACTGTACTGCTTTCTAGATTAGTACCTAATCTTAGGTAAGGCACTGAAGCATACCATGCCTCAGTTTCCTCA
This sequence comes from Trichosurus vulpecula, assembly GCF_011100635.1. Taxonomy (NCBI): domain Eukaryota; kingdom Metazoa; phylum Chordata; class Mammalia; order Diprotodontia; family Phalangeridae; genus Trichosurus; species Trichosurus vulpecula. Next base: position 553,448,894 of record NC_050573.1, on the reverse strand, counting down.
TCTGTAAAGTAGAGATGATAACAACTGTCATGTGCATTTGGAGTGTGGAAAATATGGTCATGGTGCCTATTAGAAATACACTAAATGTAGTTTCAGACTTTGTGAATTGTAAAGCACGATAGAAATGTGAGTTATCTTTGTCTTCATAGATACCCAATCCCCCAGCCTAAGTGGAAATGCCAGTGACTCCCTTTCATTTACTCCTATGTAGTAGTAGTAGTAATGGTAATAGTGGTAGTAGTAGTAGTAGTAGTAGTGGTAGTAGTAGTAGTAGTAGTAGTAGTAGTAGTAGTAGTGGTGGTGGTAGTAGTAGTAGTAATAGTGGTAGTAGTAGTAGTAGTGGTAGTAGTAGTAGTAGTAGTAGTAATAGTAGTGGTAGTAGTAGTAGTAGTTGTTGTTGTTGTTAACATTCATCTAACACTCTGGGCCAGGCACTGTGCTAAGCACTTTACAATCATTATCTCGTTTGATCCTCACCACAACCCTGGGCAGTCCGTGCTATCATCACCTCCATTTACAGATGAGGAAACTAAGCAACTAGAGGTTAAGTGACTTGCCCAGGGCCACGCAGCTAGTCCGTGCAGGAGGCTGGATTTCTCAGGTCTTTCTGACTCCAGGCCCAGCGTGCTATCCACCACACCACTTAGCTGCCTCTCTATATAAAGAACAGCATGGTATAGAAGGGAAAAAAATGTTGGGCTGTGAGTCAGGACACTTAGGTTCTAATCCCACCTCTATTACCAACTAACCCTGTGATTTTGGTGAAGTCAGTTGCCTTCTGTGGGTCTCAGTTTCCTTATGTGTAAAAAAAGGGGGTTGAAATAGATGACCTCTGACACTTTCTGAGTCTCTGCTACTCCAGGTGAGGCACAGAATGAGACGCATGCTCACCAAAAACATGGCGCACCCATGCAGGACAGGCAGCACAGAATCTAAGCAAGCTGAAGAGGAGCTCCTGTCTACGAATGAGATTGGGCCAGTTGCATCAAGTACCATCATGTAGCAAGGTTTCTTGGATGACATCCATAACACCCCAAAAGAGTATGCCCACCATCCACAGAGGAGAAAAGACAAAGAGATAGAGAATGCCTTTTGGTCCAGATTGTGATGTGCAGTTCAATGGATTAACTAGGGAACTTGTCCCTCAGAATAGATGAGAGGTAGAAAGAAGAATACATAGGCATCGACAGAGAGAAATAGAAAGAGGCAGAGAGAAAGAAACAGAGAAAAAGGGATGAGATGAGAAATCTTGGACAGACTCAACAAATAAACAATGAGTAGAAGCCAGAAGGAGAAGAGTGGGCTGGAATGCCTTTGGGAAAAGGCAAAGCTCATTTTATAACCTCAAAAACTTCTCCCTGAAACAGAAACCCATCTTTTTTATACTAATATTCTACTAGTGCCATTATATGGCAGAGAATTTTAAAATACCAAAACAAGAGTTCTTAACTTTTTTTGTCTGTCATGACCCTTTTGGCAGTCTGATGAAACCCGTGGATCCCTTCTCAGAAAAATGTTTTTAAATGCACAAAATAAAACCCATAGCATAAACCAATTACATTGAAAATCAACTACCAAAATATAAAAAAGAAAGGTCCACGGACTCCCATCTAAGGAACTCATGCACTCAAGACTCCAAAGAATTCAAAATAATACTAGTCTGATGCTCTAAAGAGAGATGGAGAGAGGATGAGGAGGAAGATTGTAGAAGAGAAAAAGAAAAGATAAGGAAAGAAAGAAGGTAAGACTGGAGTAAATGAGAATACTAAGAAACAGTAAACGAAGGAAGAAAAAAGCGGGATGGGACTCTAGGAAGCTAACTCCAACACAAGCTGAAAAAGACATTCCTTCTACATCACCTACCCCCTGTTGCCTCTAATCTCTAGGTATGGCATGACCATACATGCCAGGTTTTCTAGGAGAGTCCTGATTTCAACGTATAGTCAAAAAGTGACTGTGAGTGGATTCAGGGAGGAGGGTCTAGACCTGTAATTTCATCAGTTTGGGGAACTCTCAGTATGGAAAATCTTTCCTTAGATGCAAATTAGCAACTCATCTGTAACTTAAATACTTTTAATTAGCTTCCTGGGGCACAGAGTTGCCCATGGTCACATTAACTAGAGTGTAATAGAAGGAAGGCTTATAGCTAAGCAGCAGGAATACCTTTTGGGTCCTGATATGAGTATTATGGATGTCATCCAAGAAACTTTGCAGCATTATAGTGCTTGCTGCAACCGGCACAATCTCTTTCATAGATCGGAGCTCATGGAGCCAGAGTCCTGATATGGAACCTGGAAAATATGGTCATTATGCCTATTAGAAATATACTGAACATAATTCTACATTTATTAGACAGGTTCTGTACAATCCAGCTGAACTGGACCTTTTGCTACATTTCTTCTCATTTCTGTGGATTTACCCACCAAAATGGGTTTCTTCAGAGCTCAGCTTAAAAGAAACTTCTACGTGTGGTCTTAACTAGTTCTTCCCAAAAAATGACCCTATATTTATTTAATTTTCATACATAATTTTCATAATTATATATACATTGTCTATTCCAACAAAATATAATCTTCAAAAGGGCAGGGAGTGCTTCATTTTGTGTCTGTATACTCAGCACCCGGCACATAGTAGGCCCTTCATAAATGCCACACAGTAGGTGCTTTAAAATGCTTATTGGCTGATTAATAAGTTGATAGTGAGTTCATTTCAAATCAACAAGCACTTATTAAGCATCTACTATGTGCCAGAAGGCACTTGGGATACAAAGAATGAAATTATCTTTGTTGTTATTCAGTAGTTTCAGTCGTGTCCGACTCCTCATGACCCCATTTGGGGTTTTCTTGGCAAAGATACTGCAGTGGTTTGCCATTTCCTTCTCCAGCTCACTTTATAACTGGAGAACTGAGGCAAACAAGTGACTTGCCCATGGTCACACAGTTAGTAAGTGTGCGAGGCTGGATTTTAACCTAGGTCCTCCTGACTCCAGGCCCAGCACTTTATCCACTCATATCCATTCTATCCACCCAGCTGCCCAGAATGAAATGATCCCTACTCACAATGAGCTTACATTCTAATGACTGAGACAATGATTAAATATGTACAGCATAAATATGAGTAAATACAAATACATACTACATAGTTAAGTAAAAAGCCTTTTAGGTGGGAGGATACTAGCTATTTGAGGAATCAGGAAAATCTTCATGCAAAACATGGTACATCAGCTATGTCTTAAAGAGAGAAGGGGGCTCTCTGAGGCAGAGGGAAGGAGAGAGTGCATTCCAGGCACGTGGGACAGTCAGTGAAAATTCACAGAGATGGGAGATGGAATCCTGTACGGGAAGCACAGAGAGAAGCCTAGTTTGGATGGATTGCATAATGCAGCAGGTGGAATAATGTCCAGTTAGTTTGGAAAATAAGTTGGGACCAGGATGTGAAGAGTTTTAAAAACTTAACAGAGGATTTTATATTTTATTCTAGAGGCAAGAGAGAGCCAATAGAGTTTACTGAGTAGGGGAGTAACATGGTCAGATCGGAGCTTAAGGAAAATTACCTTGGCAGGTGTTATCTAGGATTGACTGGGATGGTGAGACATTTGAGGCAAACAGTTAAATTAGAACCCTGCCACAACTAGCAACAGGTGATGACAGCCTGAACTAAGTTGATAAGTGAGTTGAAAGAAAAGATTGGATATTAGAGGTGTTATAGGATATATATGATATTACATATACATATGTATTTCATTATATGTGTATATTATATGCTTACTGCATATACAGATAGGTATATGTTTTATACGTGTAGTACGTGCATACAGTATTTGTGTATATATTACATGATATACATCCATATCTACATCCTTATATCCATATGTGGGTCTCAGTTTCCTTATGGGTAAAAAAGGGGGTTAAAATAGATACATATGTGTATATATGTAGCTATATCTAGAAATAGATGGATGGATGGCTAGATAAATGGCTAGATAGATAGATAGATATACAGATAACCTTGGGGAGGTTACTTAGTTTCCCAGAGCCCCCAGGTGACTCTCTAAGACCGTAAATTGTAATCTGGATTGTTGAGGGAGTTTCTTCCTCACTTGGAGTCCCTTACGCTAGTGAAATTACAGGTCCAATCTATTATATTATACAAATGTATATTTATGTGTGTGTTTGTCTGTGTGTGTGTGTGTGTGTGTGCGCGCGTGTGTGTGTGTATCTGTGTACATCTTCTTCCCCACGAAAATCTTGGTTTTCCTCCTTTAGGGGAAGAGACTTTTTTTTTAATATTATGCAGTTGGTTTTGACAATGGAATCCTTTTTCCCCCTGTATCGTTTGAAATAATCATACATTATTTTGCACAGTGCAAAATGTAAAGGCAAATATAAACATGGAGTTTTTCAAGGGCTCAATTCACAAAAATTACAGAATAGATGGCACAGCCCTAAGAAGAGTTTCCTGGGAATCTATGAGAATTGGAAAATAGTGCAAGCACAACCCAGAAAGATTTAAATATAAATGGCAAGGGGGAGAAATCCAGAGCCTTCTGTGTCTCTTTTGCAAGATTACTGTCCCTTGGTTTAATTAGAACCAGAGAGTGTGCAATCTCAGCTCTACCTGATAACACAATTCCATCACACAGGGAAGAGTAACATTCAAGTGACTGAAGCATGAATATAATTCACCTCAAGCAAGAAAAGGAAATTATATTAACAAAATGCTGCAGGATTCTCTAATTAATTTGCTAGATTATGCATGACAGGAAACAGCATTGTACAGGGGAAAAAGCATGATTTTCTGACTTAGGGAGGGGGTGATGGATGAATTCTCAGGGAGTCTATAATTTGTCCCTGCAATAGGTTCATTATTTGATCAAGGATTGGCTTAAAGGAGCTTAAAGGAAGGAGAGCAGGAATGTGCCATGTGCTGAGGGTATGTATGCAGTTAGGGACTGTCAGAATCATAATGCTTCGCTACTTACAATATTCATTTAAAGGATTTCTTTCTCCATCAAAGCATTCATCTGTACTCAACTTCTGCCCAAACCCCAGAATTAGGAAATTAGCATACACATCCTTCAGCAAGTTCATCTGGATGGGTTGACAGAGTCTCCCATTCCATTTGATCTCTTCTTATGGTATAAACTGTCATGTTTCTGATGAAAACAGGAAAGGAACATTAAAGAGTCATGACATCTTGGAAAGCCTTAAAGGGACATACCCTAATAAGGAGAACTCAAAATTGAGTAGATGTTTGCCTACATTATTGAGTATTACCGGAGGAGACAGGTTGAGTATCCTTTGGAAATAACATCTTTTTAACAAAGTTATTCTTCTGGCTGTGGTACACTACTGCTCGGGTGTTTCAGTCATGTCGGACCCTTCATTGCCCCATTTGGGGTTTTCTTGGCAAAGATACCACAGTGGTTTGCCATTTCCTTCTTCAGCCCATTTTACAGATAAGGAAACTGAAGTAAACAGGGGGAAGTGGCTTGCCCAGGGTCACACAGCTAGTAAGTGTCTGAGGCCGGATTTGACCTCAGGAAGACTAGTCTTCCTTATTCCCATTCTAGTGCTCTACCCACTGTGCCACCTTGCTGCCCTTGTGGTATAGTACAGTGGTGGCAAAGTCAAATAGATCTATTGATCTCTGCCACTGCATGCTGCCTCAGAAAAGCACAAATCAACATTATCTATGTTGTATTGCATTTTTATTTATCTTATTATTATATTATTATATTTCCTAGTAACATTTTTATCTGGTTCCCTGCCACACTCTCAAGCAACTGACTCCCCCTCCCACTTCAAGTTTGACACCTCCAGTTAGTGGATGCAGAGCTAACGTCAGTCAGGAAGACATGAGTTCAAGTCCCATCTCTGACATATACTGACTGTTTGACCCTGGGAATGTCACATAACCTCAGAAAATTCTATCACATATCTGTCTTCTAGGCTGGTCTCTTCCTGGCTGACTGCAGAGGAAGAGAAAGATGCCATTTCTTCCCTAAAAGGGATGAGAGAGGGGTGGGGGAAGGGAAAGAGGAGAGGAAGGGGGGAGAAGAGAAGGATAGGAAGGAGGAGGAGAAGAAGGAAGCGGAAGAAGAGAAAGGGAGGGGGTAGAGGTGGAAAGGAGGGAGGAAGGCAGGGAGGGAGAGAGAGAGCATTCCATTAAGTATGAATCTTCTAGGCTAGCCTCTTCCTCCTTGCAGGGGACCCTACCTGCTTGCAGGGGAGAGAGAGATGCCATTCTATCCTGCTCCCTCTACCTATCTCCAGGCCTCATCTGGCCTACATGCAGGGAAAGAAGGAAGAGAAATGCCATTCCACTGGCTCCCTACACTGGGACCTTTGAGCCGCTGCCTCTGACAGGGCTCCACCCTCAGGCCAAACCCCTAGTGATGTTAACCACCCACCTGAATTCATCAATGATTAACAAACACCTACCTGGTTAGATCTTCCCCATCCCAGTGATCCTGAACCTCTGGTTTGCTATTATTCAAGCCCCATTCTCCATCCACCACTGCCCACTCTTTTCCCCATAGCACCTCAGCCCCACACATCGATGTCCTACTTTAAAGCCACCACTCCTTCCACTGCACACTCTTGAATCCTTGCTCCACACGTAAAAAATTTGCTTTCACCTTAAATCTTTCCTTTTCCACTCTTCATCTTATGCTTTTTGAGGAGACCTCTCCTGCTGACACAGCCTCCTTGGCCACCTTTTACATGCATGGGTTGCATTTTCCCTCATCCCCCGATTCACTGGTTAAGATGGAAGAGTTGGAATCCTTCTCGTTACCCACTGCCACGTTCAAACTCACACTCCTCCACTATCATGCAGAAACCTCTCCTCCTTCAATGTCCATTCAGTCCATATCTACCACCCAATCCAAATTCTGGTAGCTGTTTTCTATCTACGGCACTCTCCTTCCTTCCTGAAAGAGTTCAGTGCCTGGCTCATAGGCTTTCTCTCATCCCTGATTCCTCCCCTTGTAGTAGAGGACATCAGATATACATACTGATGCTCTGTCAAACATTCTAGCTTCCCATTTCCCTAACTTACTCATTTCCCATGGTCTACTCCTCCATCACAGTTCAGTCACACGTGGAAATGGTCATCCTCCTGATCTGGCAAACACTGACAAATGTACTATTTCTGGGTTTGTGATTTCTGAAATTCCTTTGTCTGATCACAATCCCACTTTTCTCTTTGCCTTGTAACCCCAAACCCTGGCCTTCAGACTCACCCTGACTGCTAATCCCTCGACCCCCAGTTCTTTCCCAGGCCATCAGCACTGTACTGGCTACACTGAACTCCTTTCCCCATCTTGACTCCCGGGTGAGCTAGTTCAACTCTACGCTGTTCTTTTCTCTTGAGTCTGTAGCTCCTTCATCTTATTGCCCTGCCAAGCCTCTGCCCTCTAATATCCCACTAACCTCTATCTTTGCTCCTACTCATATGCTGTTGAATGAAGCTGGAGAAAATCATAAAATAAGCTGATTGGTTTCACTACAAATTTATGTTATGTAATCTGAACCTGGCTGTCACACAAGCAGGGCAATCTTTTTATACCTCCCTAATTGATTCACTATCCCATTCACCACTGTAATTTTCCTAGCTTTTTTATCCTTCTTCAGATTTCCAATAGCTCCCCCTTTCCCAACTCTCTCAGCTGAGAACCTTGCCTCATTTTTCACTGAAAAAATCGAGATAATTAAGAGCTCCCTCTCCTCCCTGGTTCCCCTTCTCATGCCATCAGATGCCTCCTGCCACTGTCTTCACCTGTCTCACACAGAGGCACACCGCTCTACATGCATGAGTGATCCTATTCCATCCCACCTGCTCCATTAGATCATCCCTTCTAATCATCCCCACTCTCATTTATCTCCAGTCTCTTCCTGTCTACTGGCTGCTTTCCCATTGCCTACTAATATGTCCATGTCTTCCCCATCCTCGAAAACCTCTTACTTGATCCATCCATCCATCCCCACTAACTATCAATCCACTTCTGTTCTCCCTTTTGTGGCTAAACTCCCTGGGAAGGTCATCTACAATCAATGTCCTTCCCTACTTCCTTTTGTCTCACTGTCTTCTTAACTCCACAGTCCAGCTTCCAACCTCATCACTCAACCAAAACGATTCCCTACAAAGTTATCAATGATCCAATTGACAATTCTAATGGCCTTTCTCAACCTTCGTCCTTCTTGACAGCTCTGTAATCTTTGGCACTGTCAATCACGCTCTTCTCCTTAATACTCTCTTCTATCTAAGTTTTGGTGACATTATTCTGTTCTGGTTCTCCTCTAACCCATCTAGCCACTCCTTGGGTAGGTGGAACAGTGGATAGAGCATGAAGCCCGGGGTCATGAAGATCGAGGTTCAAATCTGGCCGAGTGATCCTAGATGAGTCACTTCACCTCTGGTTACCTCAGTTTCTTCAACTGTAAAATGGGGATAATAATTTCACCTATATCACAGGGCTGTTTTGAAGATTAAAAGAGATAATATTTATATAGTACTTAGCAGTGTGCCTGGCATGTAATAAATGCTTGTTTCTTTCCTTCCTTCCTTCCAGTTCATATCCATTAACTGTAGGTGTCCAGCAGGGCTCTGTTTTCTTCTTCCTCTATACTATTTCACCTGGGGATAACAGCTCCCATGAGTTCAATTATCATCCCTATAGTAATAATTCCCAAATCCACTCATCCAACCCTAATCTCTCTACTGACCTCCAGTCTCCCATCTCCAGCTGCCTATTGGACATCTCAAAATGGACATCCCAGAGAGTTCATAAATTCAATACGTCTAAAATTGAGCTCATTGTCTTCACACACGCCATCCCCAGCCCCTCCGTGCTTCTGAACTCTTATTATCCAGGGCATCCTCCAAGTTACCCAGGCTTACCACATAAATGCCATCCTTTCCTCTTCACTTGCTCTCACTTTCCCATATCTAATCTGTTGCCAAATGCTGGTGATTTCATCTTCGTAACATCTCTTGCATATGCTCCCTTCTCTTTTCTGACTGCAATCTAGCTAATACAGGCCCTTATCACCTCGCACCTGGACTATTGCAATAGCCTGCTAATGGGTTTCCCTGCCACAAACCTATCCTCACTCCAGCCCATGCTTCCCTCAACTATCGAAGTGATATTCCTAAAGCAGGAGTCTGACCCTGTTACACATCCCTTCTTTTCCTCAATAAACCCCAGTGGCTTCCTATCATCTCCAGAAGCAAAGAGATCTTCTGTTTGATATTCAAAGCCCTTTATAGCCTGCTCCTCCCCAAACCTTTCTAGTCTTCTTGCACCTTATACTCCACCCACATACCTTGTAGTTTAATGATATTGACCTCCTTACCATTCCTCATACAAGGTACTCCATCTGTCAGTGCTAGGCATTTTCACTGGCTGTTCTCCATGTCTGGAATTCTCTGTCCTCTCTACCTCCTGGCTTCCCTTCTACAAGAAATCTTTCCCAATCCCTCTTGACCCTAATGGCTTCCATCTGAAACCACCTCCAATTTATCATTTATATTGTTTGTATGTAGTTGTTTTTATGTTGTTTCCTTGAAGCAGATACTATCTTTTGCCTTTATTTGTATCCTCAACACTTAGTGTATACAGTACCTGGCACCATGCAGTAGGCTTTCGTAAATGTTGACTGACTGACTGAGAAGATGTCAGTCTGAATGGCAGAGAAAGTTTCTCACCAGGAACCTTTGGACCTCTTTGTCTGGTCTGACAGCACTTACTTTGGATTTCTTTGACTTTTCTGCTATATCCCCAGTACAACTGGGAAATCTCATCCTCTTGCAAGGTTCAACCTGCCTGGTTACTACCCTCTGCCCTCTAAATGGAGGTGAAGCCATAAATTCTTCCATTTAAAGAGAGGAGATGAGGCATCTCGTTCATCTCCTCTTTTCCCACATGGCTGCATTCATTTTGAACTGCTTTGATTTCTCCACCATACCTTCCCTCATGCCAGGTACCTTCCTCCCCCTTCCTTTTATGTATTGTCTTCCCTTCATTAGATTGTAGGCTCTGTGAGGGCAGGGACTGTCTTTTTCATATTCTTATCCCTAGTACTTAACATAGTGCCACATAGTAGCACTTAGCACTTGACACATAGTAGGTGTTTAATAAATGTTTATTCACTATTGATTGACCTAGAATTGCCTATGCTAATGAAATTACAAGTCTCATCCATTCTTTCAGTAATGATGTATGGCTTCAAATAATGAAATGCCACAGTCTGTAAAGAACTGAGGTTGAATTTCACACAAAGGATAATGGAGAAGTGCACGCTGGAAATCTATCAGTCACATGCAATGCATTACCAATGAACAATGAATTAATTATCAGAATAAACAGGAGTGAAGGATATTATCAAAGGCTTAACAGGAAAAGATTGAGGGCTAAGCATGTGGCAAGAGGAATGAACAATAGAAAGCCTGAGTGCTCCATTGGAATCTACATCATCCCAAAAGATCTAGAAAAGGGTTCTTAAGCTGAGATCCATGAACTTGATTATGTGTGTGTGTATGTGTGCATGTGGGTGTATGTACATATATGCATGTGTATATATATATGTATATGTGTGTATATGTACATATGCACATACACACACATATGTGTGTGTGTGTGTACATATGTATATATACAGTTTTCCCTTCCACATTCCAACTTTCCTCTTCATGGTTTCCATATATCATGGGTCATCATAAGAAATTAAATGAGAAATTTGAGGGAGTTTTATAGAAGCTGTAAAGAAATGTAAAGCAGATGACACAGAGACTATGACCAAATACATAATCCAAATTTTACAAAAAGGTACTGTAAACACCCCAAAAAAGAAAAAGAAAAAATTCAGACTTCTTCTCTGGTATGAAGGTAGGGACAAAATATTGTATGTGAATTTTCCACATTGCAGGGGTGCTATGCTCCTCACTGCCGTGATGTGGAAGAGATAACTGTTTCAATGTACTTGGTTTGTTTCCTTTATAATCCTATGAATTTTATTTTAGACATTTAAAATCTTCCTTTGAGAAAGGGTCCATAGGTTTCACTTGATTGCCAAAGGGCAAAAAGATATTAAAACTCTCTGATCTAAAGAAAGATTGCCATTATATTGACTAGATCTTCCACGCACAAGCCACACCCCACCCCATGGAGGATTTTCAAGAAGACAGAAGATACACAAGATAAAAAATCTGGATCTAAAATTCCTTTCTATTTTTCAATGTGGGTTATATGGGATGATCAGCTATGCAAATCATATTCTAAACCCCTACTAGGACACTCTATTCATACGCACAAGTCAAAAATCCAATAAGACATTAAAACAATGAAAACAATTAAGAGAGAAATGATCAAACCACAGTTCTGTTTTGCTCTCATACACATAAATGGACACAATCATCTATATATCCTAAGCTGTACATGAAGGAGAAAAACCCCAGGGGAATACCTTATGTGGAGACAGAGAAATTATGCCACCTGTACATGGGGGAACAGGGGTGGGAGGGTGGGGAAACATAATTGGCATGGACATTCCCTTTATGATAGAGTTAATCTCCTGGATTTCTGCCCTCCAGTCTCCAGATCCTAAATGCACTGAGTGTAGATTGCAGGATCAATATATTTTACCTAGCAGACCATATCCTACAACCACCTAGGGACAATCCAGGAATTCCCTTTCTATGTCCTTCCTATGTGCTTAATTTCATATTCTTTATAGATTCATGTCTCTTGACATCATTCTTGATTCCAGACACAAATCTCATGGGATTCAGACATCCCTTTCTATGTCCTTCCTGTGTGCTTAATTTCATATTCTTTATAGATTCATGTCTCTTGACATCATTCTTGATTCCAGACACAAATCTCATGGGATTCAGACATCCTAGAACTCCTTCCAGTGAATAACATTTATGCCTTTCCATTATAGATATTCAAAGTCATACTGGAGTGCTCTATCATAGGCAACCTCTGTTCCTATTATTGATGTATGAGACAGAGTTCCTTCCCTAAAAGACTTTTAGTTTTGGTGATAAATAGAAATACAAAACCGAAAAGATATTACAAAGAATTATATGACTAAAGGCTAAATGATACAGACAATAAATGCCACCAGAGTAAAGAGGATGGGTCAAGTCATATTATTTGGACAGATCAGGAAAAGCTTCATGATGTTTGACTTGAATAGGACAAATTACAGAAACTTGATAAATTATGATCCAATAACACTATTGTAGCTCTAAGATGTATGGCTTACACACAGGGAGAAATTTATTCTCTCCTTTATTCCTTCCTTCCTTCCTATAGCCATTTATTTATTAAGTGCCTACTATATGGGGTATATGAAGTGTTCAAGGAGGACTAGCACTCCTGGTGCGAGTGCTTGCTAAGCTCTTTTCAGGGCTCCTCATCTACCTTTGGTGTCTACCTGGCACTCAACTCTCACTTATGACTCTAAGAAGCTATAGCATATGCAATGGTTACACCTTGGTAAAACTGTCTTGGCAGATGAGCTAAACCAGGTTGAGGATAACTGACACACTTCAAACCCATTGGGGAGTTAAGGGAATGTCTACTCCAAGCATGTCTACCACTGACAGAAGGGCAGATGAGAATGATTTGTTCCGAAGGCTACGAAGGCAGCTAAAATACGCACTGTGGAATGCTTAGAGCTTGGTAAGACATCGAAGAGACCAAGGTCATCTATTGTATCCTGAGCATCGCTGGTTGTCCTGATTTTTGTCTTGTCACTGGGCTTCGATGACTCTGGAAGAGAGAGCGAGGCTGTTGACTTTATGCAGCTCTGCCCACTTAAATCCAATTCACTCAAAAGTCAAGAAATCAACCCATGATGTCATTGGTCCTCTTTGAAAACAAAGAACAAGCCATATCTACTACATAGAAGGTGGACTCAGGGTGGTGTAGTAGGTAGGACTGCTAGCCTTAAAGGGTCAGGCAGAGTCCATAAACATTTATAAGCACCTTCTATGTGCCAGGCACTGAGAGTTCAAAGAAAGACACAAGACAGTCTCTGTCCTCAAGGAGTTCACATCATAATGAGGCCAGGAGGGGCATGCATGCCAATGCACTCTCATGATGAAGTCCTGCATGTGTGCTGGGAAATGACCCGAGGAGCTGGAAGTTATAGACTTGACTTCATCTTGAAGAGTGATGAGTTTCTGAAGATCCTGAAACCCAGAAAAGCAGCTGGTGGAAATGATGAGATGAATGTCCTCAGGTGTCCACCACAAATGGAGAATCTGGGAGAAGTTCCCAGACGTCCATCCTCTCCAACCAGAGGGGGGGGGCGCTTGAGGAGGTGTGCATTTCAGAGTTGATTTTGTCTTGCTAAATGAGATCATGAAGCCCAGAACAGCCCATTGGGAAAGAATAGTCAAGAACTTCATCCAAGCTCCCCTCCTAATATCCCAGCTTTGTGACCATGGGTAAGTTATTTAATCTCTCAGGCACCTAGGCAATGGCATCCATGGAAGAAGTTTCAAAATTGGAAGTTCCCAATGCCATTGACCTCATAGCTCTAGACTGCCACCAAAACTCTCAAAATGAAAAGCACCATACTGTGTCCTTTGCTAAGAGAAGCACAGGCAATGAAGCCACCAGCCCATTTCTCCTTGGGAGTTTATTCACTAAAAGAAGATAACTAATCATTAAATGCTGTAAAAAGCAGTTGAGAAAAAGAGGTTTTGTGAATCATTCAAGGAAAGTCTGAACTTTGAACCTGGCTTCAGAGTTGCCACCTCACTTACCCTCCTTGTTCATTTGCTCAGTGCACATGAACATGTTTGTTTTCTCCTGCATTGTTTATAGAATCACAGAGACCTCTCTTTAAAACACACATGTCTAAAATAAAAAAGAAAAAATCTCATGCAGGAGTTCCTCGTGAAAAAATAGAGGCATCCCATGTTAATGTTTTAATAGTGATGTTCATTTCAAGAAACTGATATGAACAGGGCAGCGCTAAGGCTTACTAAGACACCAATGTTGCATCTTTCTTGCCAATATAAGCATCTATCAAAAGGAGCCAGAAGAATATTGTACTGAGCCTCCATGACACAGTAACTGCTCCACTTCTGGATTTTAACACCTGAATTCAGCTCTTACATAATAACAATGATAATAAATGTCAACAAGCCAGTGGGGCCTCCTGCCATATTTTAATTTTATTTTTGTAGAATATCTGTGAGGACAAAAAACCCTCCCTTTGCGGGGACTGAAAGGAAGATAAAATTATTGGCCTGACTTTGCATTGATCCATCAGTGTGTCACTGGTCTGCTAAGAAGTATTCCATTGCCCCTCTCTCTCTCCTTGTCCCCACAAAGCTGAAGAAATGCTTGGTGAGTCCTCTTGACCAGGAAAACAGTCTTCTTTTATTTTGTTTCGCTTTCTTTCTGAGCCAATGACTTTCCAAGATTCTGGGTCAGAATCTTGGGTCAGCTGTATCTAGAGTGCAATCTTTGAGAAAGAAGGAACTGAAGGACAACAGGGGCCTAGACTACTGGACTTCAAATCCAATGAGTTCCTGAATGATCATTTATTTACTGAAATTGTCATGCAAGTTAACACCAGAAAATGAGGGAGCAGAAATCAAATATCTCCAGCTGGACAGGATTTCCTTTCAAACAACCCTGAAAATTCTTCTGGAAAAAATCCAGGTCTGTGGAACACAGTTTTGTTTTTTAAAATCTCCTGTGAGGGAAGGCAAGGAGAAAGGCAGACAGGAAGGTAGGCAGGAAGGAAGTTAGAGAGGGAGGGATAGAAGAAGGGAGGAAGGGAGGAAACGAGGGAGGGAGGAAGGAAGGAAGGATGGATGGATGGAAGAAAGAAAGGAAGGGAGAGAGGGAAGGAGGAAGGGAGAAAGAAAGAAAATGAGGGTGGGAGGGAGGGAGGAAAGGAGGAAGAAAGGGAGGGAGAAGAGAAGGAAAGAAGGAAGGAAGCTTTTATCCAGTGCCTCCTGTGTGATGGCACTTTACAAATATCTCTTGATCCTCACAATAACCTGGAGAGATAAGTGCTATCATTATCCCCATTTTAAAGTTAAGGAAACTGAAACAGACAAAAGGTTAAATTACTTGCCCATGTTCATACAGCTAGTAAGTATCCGAAGCTGGACTTGAACTCAGATCTTCCTGACTTCAAATCCAAGAAATAGTATAGAGAAAAGAGCATTGGATGTAGAGACAGAGGGCCTGAGGTTGAATCCTAGCTCTACAACTCCCTTCCGATGACCTCTCAAACCTCTCCAAAACAAAAATTATGCTTTATAAAAATTTATATTTTTATAAATGATAAAATAAATTCTATATAATATAAATACATATTTATATATAAATATGTTTATATATAATATAAATTATTAAAAGAATTATAAATTATTAAAAATTATGTTTTATAAAACAGCTTCAGCTGTCTCGATGGTCACCCAGAATCCAAAAGAAACTTTTTTTTTAAAATTTCACCAAAACCCAGTGAACTGACATAACCCTGAGCTGACATAATGTTTTCTGAGCTGGCCCTTACACTTTCACGTATCTCCCATCCATACACTCAATTGCCATGCCGTTAAGATCATCTCAGAGGCCTCTGCATACCTGCCAGAAATCATCAGCTCCTGTTTAATGCAGTCTTTCACAGTGCTGTGAAAGCAACAATATCCTAACCCTCCCCCCACCCCCATGCCAGTTAGGCCAGGTGTTCCTTCAAAGGTATTGAGCTCTTCCTCTAAACTTAGTTGGCTCAGAGAGCTAAAGACAGAATATTGAGGTCACTTCCTCACTGCCCAAGCTCAAAGCAGCTGTGAGTAATTGCAAGGGTGCTCTGATGTTCACCTGATGGATCACCGTGGGTATCTCAGGCAAGAGAACTTCTGTCAGCTGAATCAACCAAAGTGTCTTTGAATATCCCTCTCCTGCCATAGTTAAGTAAATCTTTTAAAAATTATTATCATTTTCTTAACTGTTGAAAACTTGTATCTCATTTTGTTCCAATATCAAGCCTAAACTACCTGAATCAGGCCCAGTCCCAGAACAACTAAAAACTGCCTGGGAGAGAAGCAGATGCTTATATTAATAGTCTACATGCAAGTATCTTAGAGCTATACTTTTCAAAAAAGCACTTTTATAAGCATGATCTCATGCACTCTTCATAGTAGCCCTATGAAGTGAGTAGGGCAGTCATTTCTGTTCCATTTTACAAATGAGACAACTGAGATTTAGAGAGCTTACATAGTTTGGATTTTCCATAGTCGTATAGCTAATGAATGATGGGACCTAGACTTAAATCCAGGTTCTTTGAGCTGAAATCCAGGGTTCTCTCCACTGTTCCACACTGTCTTTTTATTAACAGACAGAATTTTGTTTCTGGTGACTAATAAAACACACAAACCCACTTTCTATGTCTTGGTCATTAAAATGTATGTTGACCTCATACACTACATTATAACCACCTACAAAAGAAAAGAGGATGGGGGGGTACTTTAAATCTATATATGCTGATCCATAATTAAAAATTTTTTTCTTTTTAAAATTAAATTAAATTTATTTTTTTGTTAAATTTTAAGTTCTGAACTGTCTCCCTCCCTCTCCAACCCCTGGAAAGCCACCATTTGAGATAGATAGATTAGATAGATAGAGAGAGAGAGATAGACAGACAGACGTATGTATAAAACCGCATTATATATACATACTTCTATTTATCAATTTTTTTCCTCTCTGGAAGGGGTCTTTTGTAGTTGATTTGAATATTTATAATATTCAGAATAGCTTAGTTGTTCAAAGTAGTTTTTCAAAGTAGCGAATATTCTCTTGGTTCTGCTCATTTCACTCTTCCTTATTTCATGGAACTATTTCCATGTGTTTTTTTTCCTAAAATCAACCTGCTCATTGTCTTTTATAGCAGTATTCCATCACACTCATCTACCTCAACTTGTTTGGCTATTTCCCAATGGATGGGCGTCCCCTCAATTTCCAGTTCCTTGCTACCACAAAGAGAGCTGCTATAAATATTTTAGAATATATAGGTTCTTTTCCTTTTACCCTGATCACCTAGGGAAACAGATCTGACAAAATAAAACAATTTTTACCAAATTCTAATCCCAAAAACCTAAATCTTTTTCCTTTGTCAAACACAAGGTATTTGTATTGTATTGTATGTCCACTCTGTACCTCTGATCTATCTTTCTATGTCTTAGAAAGCACCAGGTCATTTTGATAATTATCACCTCATAATACAGTTTAAGGTCTGGTACTACTAAACTCCTTTCTTTACATATTTTAATTACATTTTTAAAATTAGAAAATTTCCTTACATATTTTAATTACATTTTTAAAATTAGAAACTTTTCCATCCAAATTTATAAAAGACCTAGAAGAACAGACATTGCAGATATTAGTTGTAGACTCTGAAAGCCTTAGGATCTAACAGGTGGTGTGGGGTTAGTGGAAAAAGCTCTGGACTTGGAGTCAGAAGTGACCTGGAATTCTATCCCACCTGAATAGACTGTTCATAGACTTTTATTGTTTATTAAGTGCCCACTATGTATCACCTCTGGAGCTTCCATTCCCTTACCTGCAAAATGGGGATCATAGAAACACAGAATGCAGAACTGGAAGGTGTTGTCAGAGGTCATTGCAAAGGCAATCAGTGAATGGGAAGATCTTCCCTGCCCATTTGAGTGGGCTTTGGGGGTGGGGCTCTCAGGGTCCTGGAGGGAGTGGCTAGGACTGGAGCCAATGGTAGCCACCTGAGTTCTGGTCCACATGATGACATGAAGCCTGTGGTGGGAGGAGCTTGCTGAATGGTTGGAGCAGAGCTAAGAGGCAGTTGGTTTGGCAGTCGGTGAGAGCAGTTAAGAGCTGAAGGGGAGAGGAAGCAGTCAGCTAGCTAGAACACAGCTTGGAGATTGCAGAGGAAGCAGTGGAAGCAATGGCGATGGCAGCAGGTGCTACAAAAAAATGGGACTGACCCTCGTGGAGACTGGAGGGTGCTGAGCAGGGGCTTGAGGCCAATGGGTGGTCTTCTTGTTGGAGGGCCCTCGCATTGGGGTGGGGGGGAAGCACCAGTATGGCTTGGCTTGTTGCCATAATGTTTTTCTGTAGCCTCCTGGTCACTATTGTGAGATGGGCATACTGGTTTTGGAAGGCTCTTGCCAGGATGTTGAATTGGGGACACTGGTCCTTGGGTCTGCTACTTTTGAGTTTCAGTAAATGCTTTAACTCCTCTGCCTTCTACTTAGAGAATTCCTTCTATCCTGCAATTCTGGACCATTCAGGCATACTCATGTTTATCTTTGAAGTCACGAATTCTGCCTTAGTGATATATCTGGTGACACAGTGGATGGGATCGCTAGGTATAAGATCTCTATTTAGAAGCAGAAGAACTTCAGAGGAAGAGATGAATGTCCCAGGGTGGGAGGATCCATTTTATTCTTCCCTGGCAAAGGAATGGGCTAAAAGAGCCGGACTCTGTGAAAACTGGGAACCAAGTCTACAGAGAGGAGATCCCAGAGATTTGGAAAGATGTTTACAAGAGGTTAGAATTCAGTCAGGGGCATCACTATCTAGGCAAAGCTGGATAGTGTTATCAGCCTACCAGCTAGTACATGAAAGATTGAGATTAAGTGAAAGAAATGGGAGCACTCCTACACCACGGCAAGAAGGGGAATCTCAGATAGCAGGAGAACAAACTGCTGCTCAAGAGTCTACTGACTCAAATGAGAATTTTTCCATTAATGTGGCTAGAAGCAACAGGAGGCCAAATAAGCCAAGAGTGCATTTCAACCCAGCCCAGGTCGAGCCTGACTGCCTGCTTTGTCTTTGCCATAGTGGCAGGGGAAAGGAGTGGAGGGAAAATGAGACAATGTCAAGGGCTGAGGCACAAAACACTACTAGGGTTCAGGATGTCCCTCACATAGAGAATGAGAGATGGTCAAATACTCAGACGTTCATCCCATACAAAGGAGGAGGACAGAAACCCAAGGTGACAATTCAGTTACAGGAGAAATTCAGGAAGATTTTTCACAGCAAGAGATCACAGACATTTTGAGTAGATTCACCCAAAGAACTGTTAATATCTTGGATGGTAAGACTCAGTGATCAAGGGGCCAGCAGAATATCAGTAGATAGGATGGATTGTATGAGATTCATAGGTATCAGCCATGATCCTCTAGTTCAGCAAGCATTTAGGGAACATCATCAGCAAAGAGATGGTGATGGCAAGACTAATCTGTTGGCGTTAGCTGCTGAGGGATGTAATAAGAGATATGCTACTGATTCTATGTGGCCCACTGAGAATAAACCTTGGTATTCACTTAGAGATTGTATCATAAAACTAAAGGAGGAGGTAATGAAGATTGGTCTCATGGCAGAAACTGCAGACGAATATTAAGATGATCCCTTGGGAATCCCTCATAGGAATTTAATAGTTCGGACAGCTCCTCCTGCTTATAATTTTGACTCTGTTACTTGGGGAAATAGAGAGCTGTCTTTTGGTGGTGATAGATAAGATTTTATAGTTAAGTGACTTAGGAGATTGGGGAAGGGATAGATCTCCCTGAGAGAGGAGAGTGAATAGCCAGCAAATTTGGTGCCCAAAATAGAGTGACCAGAAAAGAAATGTTCACTGCTCTATTGAGAGCAAGGGTAGACTTTGAAATGATATATGGCATTCCAACCAATGAACAGTACAGAATGTACCGAGATAAAGGACTTGATAACATACAACATAGGGAAATAAGAACTGCTCCTGTAGATGCTACAGACCCTGAACCCTCATACCCAAATGAGTCACATGTTAGGGAATACTAGGAAACAGGCCAAGCCCCAGTCCAAATTAAGGAAATACACAGGCTGGATTGGAGACCCCACATAAACTTGACCACATATTGGAAAAATGGGTCAACTATGGTAACTAGGGCATTAATAGATACTGGGGCAGAGGCCACCCTTATATATGGAAATCCAGACAAGTTCAGCCATGGAACTCCTATTACCATCACAGGACTAGGAGGGACTGAAATATCAGCCAGGCAAGTTAAATTGATGATGAAAATTGGACAGTTGCCCAAGAAAGAATATAGTGTGGTTATTGTGCCTATTCCTGAATACATCATTGGAATAGACATTTTGAAGGGTATGACCTTAAATTTACCTGAAGGGAAATACCAATTTGCTGTGAGGAAAATAGGCATTAATGCAGTCTTAGTGGGGAAAATGAAGATGGATCCAATCACTTGGCCCGAACCTTCTGAAGTAATTACTTTGAGGCAACATCATGTGCCAGGAGGGCAAGATGAAATTGCCAGTACTATAAAAGAATGTGTTGAAGCCGGAGTGTTAGTCCCTACATCTACTCAGTGGAACAACCCTGTCTGTCCAGTTCAAAATTCAGATGGAACATGGAGGATGGTAGTAGATTATAGACAGCTCAACAAAGTGACTCCTCCCTTGTATGCTGCTGTTCCAGACACTGTTACTTTAATAGAGAGAATACAGAAACTTGAAGGGACTTGGTATGCAGTTATTGATTTAGCCAATGCCTTCTTTATGATCCCAATAGACCCCAAGTAATGGGACCAGTTTGCTTTTACTTGGCAAGGCCAACAGTATACATTTACATGCCTGCCACAAGGATATCTTCATAGCCCTACTATTTGCCACAGGATTGTAGCTGAGCATTTGGATGAATTAAAGTTACCTGGTGTACAGCTTACCCACTACATAGATGACATCATGATACAGGGAGAAAATATAAAAGAAGCGGAGAAGAGTTTGACACTATTCATTGACCATATGAAAAGCAAAGGATGGGAATTTAACCCTGCAAAGGTTCAAGGGCCAGCTCAAACTGTACAATTTGGGGGGATACAGTGGAATAAAGGACTGCGAGAAATTCTCCCACAAGCTTGACAAAAAATCCAGGATTTTCCTAGCCCTACTAATAAGAAAGAGGCCCAAAAGTTCATAGGACTATTCGGTTATTAGAGACACCACATCCCACACTTGGGACAGATTTTGAAACCCTTGTATAAAGTCACTAGGAAGAAATACGAATTTGATTGGGGACATGAACAAAATAGAGCTTTGAGGAAGCAAAGGCTGCTATACAATTAGCCCTGGATTTATGGCCTATGCAAAATAGGCCAGTGGAATTACAAGTGACTGTGCAAGATGACTATGCGAATTGGAGTTTGTGGCAAAAGCAACAAAGCCAAAGTGTACCTTTAGGATTTTGGTCAAGGAAACTACCTTCATCTGGAATGCAACATACACCTTTTGAGAAGCAGCTGTTAGCTGCATATTGGGCTTTGGTAGAAACTGAGCAACTAACTCTGGGTCATGAAGTGGTATTAAGGCCTGGAATTCCGATTATGACTTGGGTAATGAGTACCCCAGCTTCTCACAGAATTGGACATGCACAAGAGGCAAGCATAATCAAGTGGAAGTGGTATATTCAGAATAGGTCAAGAGCAGGCAAAAGTGGAGTTTCTGCTCTACATGAATCTGTAGCGAACATTGACACTGAGGGGAATGAAAAAGCCCCTGAACCTAAGCAACAGTTGGTACAATCCTTGGTGAAATGAAATAATGGATGTGATGGACTAACCGAGGAACAGAAGAAACATGCTTGGTTTACTGATGGGACAGCAAAAATATTTGGGACATAAGACATTGGAAAGCAGTAGCCTATAATCCCTGTAGTAGGTGAACTCTGAAAAGTTCTGGGGTAGGTGGAAGTAGCCAAAATGTCAAACTGATGGCAGTGCATCAAGCCATCAAAACAGAGAAAGGAGAACTGTGTCATGTATTTACTGACTCATGGGCGGTAGCTAATGGATTAGCTATTTGGATGCCTATATAGACGAATCAGAATTGGGAGATTCATGGCAAACAAGTTTGGGGTAAAGAGTTATGGGAAGATATATGGGATATGTCTCTGGTTACAAGTTTGTCAGTTTTTCATGTTGATGCTCACATGACCCTGACCACACCAGAATGTGAGTACAATGCACACGCAGATCGGCTAGCAAAGATTGCTACTGAAAGTATTGTCCCTACTCCACCTCCAACTGATGACCCAGCCTTAGCAAAATGGGTCCACCAAACCGCCGGCCATTTAGGGGTCCAGGCCACCCATCGATGGGCACAGGATCGAGGTATTAGTATCTCTCATGTATTGTTAAAACAAATAACAGAGGAATGTTGTGTATGCCAATTGGAAAAAGGATTAACTGTTCCTAGGATAGTAACTGGAGAAATAGCAAGGGGAAAAGTTCCAGCCCAAATTTGGCAGATAGATTATATTGGACTACCACCCCAAGATAAAGGATGTAAATATATATGTACGTGTGTTGACACCTATTCAGGTGTACCAGTGGCTTGTCTTTATACAGATGCAACTCAGAAAAACACCTGTAAAACCCTAGATATTGAAAGTTTATACTATGGATCCCCAATGCAGATTCAAAGTGACAATGGGTCACATTTCAAGGGTAATGAAATGAAAAGATATTGTGTATTGAATAATATAGAGTGCATATATCATATTCCATATTATCCACAAGCATCTGGGCAAATTGAAAGAATGAATGGATTGTTGAAAGAACAGCTAAGAAAATTAAGCTCCAACAATTCATATCAACATTGGAAGAATAATTTGTCTATTGCCTTACATAATTTGAATAATAGGCCCTTAGGAAGGAGTATACCTCTAGCCAAAATGATGACCCCAAATCTGCAGATTAGAAAACAGCAAACACATGAGATCCAAAACATTGAATTTTGGACTGTGAGGGAAGATGTCCCACCACTGTTCCCAGGAACACCTGGTTTGGCAGGATATGATTTACATTGTATAGAGAATTTTCAGTTGAATAGCAAAGAGATAAGAAAAACCTCTACTGAGATATGTATGAGAATCCCCAGGAATCATTTTGGATAGATATTACCTAAACCAGGATTAGCAGCTCAAGGAGTACATGTATTGGCTGGAGTGATAGATTCTAATTATCAAAGAGAAATTGTTGTGACACTCCAGAATTTGGGTAAAACACCTGTACAATTTTGTAGAAATCATAGGATAGTCCAAGTGATCATTACCCCCTGTGAAAAAATACCCTTTGTGAAAAACTGACCTTCCTTCCAAAATAACTCTCAGAGGAAAGGAAAACTTTGGTTCTACTGATGGAATAAAATTGGGAGCTAAGGTATGGGTAAAACAGAAGCTGGATGATATTCCAAAGGCTGCAGAAGTCATAGCCCATGGGAAGGACAACACTGTAACAGTTGTCTATTCAAGGGAAGACAATTACTGAATCATACCCCTGAACCATATATTTTACCATGAATAGGGATATAATAATAGATTCACAGACTCCAGAAGTACGGCTGATGCTGATAAATGCCACAAGCCACTCAGAGGGAAGATGATCTTGTGTGATTAACAGATGAAAGTTTGTATCTGGGGAAAAGGCCTAGAGGGCAATCCTAGTGTCCATCTAGGATGGGACCCTTCTGACTTAGTTTCCTTACTGTGTTCCCTTTGAAAAGAAACATTTCCTACTTGAGTTAGGTTATGAGGTCGAATTTTTGTATAATTGGAGTCTCAACCAGAATGGGGATGATTTTATTTGAAGTATAATAACCCATACTTGCCTACTCTTTTGTTCTTTGTTTTGGTTAACCTTGTTGCTAGTTCCATCTCCTTTCGGCTTAAGGACCCTACACTTTCAGATTACTGCTTAAGCACCTAGCATTCCTGGAATTCCTGCCAGCTTGCTAAAGAAGTGACCTCTGGAATGGGACTCTTGGGACAGGGACAGCTCTACGTCCAATTTCAGCAAAAAGAAGCTATGGAAAATGAGACCTTTACCCCTTACCCCAAGATTTTTATTGTTATGGTATTATTGACACCAGTTTCCCATTGACCTGTGTAATGGACATGAAAGATCTTGGGGCCAAATTTAAAGGCAATCAGTGAGTGGGAAGATCTTTCCCATCCATTCACTGGGCTTTGGTGGGCAGGGCTCTCAGGGTCCTGGGGGGGAGTGGCTAGAACTGGAGCCAATAGTAGGCACATGAGTTCTGGTCCACATGATGACATGAAGCCTGTGGTGGGAGGAGCTTGCTGAATGGTTGGAGCAGAGCTAAGAGGCAGTTGGTGAGAGCAGTTAAGAGTTGAAGGAGAAAGGAAGCAGTCAGCTAGCTGAAACACAGCTTGGAGATTGCGGAAGCAGTGGTGATGGTGGCAGGTGCTACAAAAAAATGGGACTGACCCTCGTGGAGACTGGAGAGTGCTGAGCAGGGGCTTGAGGCCAACGGGTGGTCTTCTTGTTGGAGGGCCCTCGCATTGGGGTGGGGGGGAAGCACCAGTATGGCTTGGCTTGTTGCCATAATGTTTTTCTGTGGCCTCCTGGTCACTATTGTGAGATGGGCATACTGGTTTTGGAAGGCTCTTGCCAGGATGTTGAATTGGGGACACTGGTCCTTGGGTCTGCTACTTTTGAGTTTCAGTAAATGCTTTAACTCCTCTGCCTCCTACTTAGAGAATTCCTTCTATCCTACAATTCTGGACCATTCAGGCATATTCATGGTTATCTTTGAAGTTATGAATTCTGCTTTAATGATATAGTCATCTGACCCAATCTTCTCATTTTACCAGTCCTGAGTCCCAGAGAAGGAAAGTAACTTGCTCAAGGTCACAAAGCCACCTGTCCCTCAGGGTGACTCTGAGGATTAAATGATCACGTGCATAAAATATCTATGTAAACACTGAAGCATTATGGAAACATCAGCTATTGCTATTATCTTTGACACATGGGGCTAAAACTGCTTTCCTTCTGTGTATGGGCCTTCAAGATTTGTTTTGGGTATCTTTCATGAGATACAAACAATTACTCAGTAGTTCCAATTAAAAAGATGGTGGACTTTGTTAATTTCCAATGTAGCTAACAGCCAGAGCTATTAAATGACACTAAAAATTATGCTAACTCTTCAGATGATCTTATTTACATAATAATAATCATAATCACTCTAATTTATACAGAGAAGCTTTAAAATTTGCAAAGTTCTTTAATAATAGCTAGCATTGATGTAATGCTTTTAGTATATGCAAAGCACTTTACAAATATTAGTTCATTTGATCCTTACAACAACCCTAGTGGACCTCTGCCAGTCCTCTTGATTTTTTTCTTGCCACTGGAATCCAAGATTGTGGAGGAGAGAGTGAGGCTGATGATTTTGAGCAGTTCTGCCTCACTTAAATATAATTCACACGCGAGTCAAGACTTCACCCTTGTGACGTCATCGGTCCTCCTTCAGAACAAAGGAACAGCAACAGCAACAGCAACAACCCGAGGAGGTAGATGCTATTATCATTCCCATTTTATGGTTCAGAAGCTGAGACAGACCGGAGTTAAGTGGCAGGTACCTAAGACTAAATTTGAATTTAGGCTTTCCTGACGGTAGGTCCAGCCCTCTGCCTCTTTACATACGTTGTATAAAGAATCTTCACAACAATCTTGTGAGATATATACTATTATTATTCTTATATGTTGCATGAGAAGACTGAGGCTCATAAAGCTTAAACGACCTGAGCTGGGTCATACATATATTATATATGTGAAGTGGGATTTCAACCCAGCTCTTGTTTGATCCAAGTCTAATGCCCTCTCCACTACAGACATTGGATCTACGTGTCAAATACAAATCACTTCCAAGTAAATTTCCCAAACTACCTTTCAGCTACTTCCTATAGGAGGCAGAGCCAAGCAGGCAGAGAGAAGCCAGGAAGGTGCCTGAGCTCTCCCCAGTTTCCCTCAGAAACAATGTCAGATCAAGGCTTTAAATGGACTCTGGAGCAACAGAGCCTACAAAAAGATGGGATGAAACAACTTTCCAGATTAAGATAACTTAGAAGGATTTCAGGAAAGGTCTATCTCACTTGGGTTAAAGGGGAGTGCAGCCTAGCACAGATGGCGTCTGGACGAGCCAATGGGAGGCTGCTAGACACAGCACAGATTAGCGACTGAAGTCCCTCTTTCCTGGGTCAGCAGGCTAGCTGTGAGGCCTCTAGCCCCAGCACAGAAGGAAATTTGTTAGCCCTGGAACTAGGCAATAGGAGCCATGACTAGGCTGGGCCACCCTAGCATAGTGTGCAAGCCACCAAAACCTAGTGCACAAAGCCAGTGACTAGGCCCCTGGTCCCCAGCACAAGAAGCTTGGGACAGTGCCCTCTGTACCCCAGGAGCAGAGTTCATCCTTAAAAGCCACAAAATAGGCCCCCCAAAATGAACATGAAACAAACACAAACATTGACCATAGAAAGCTACTACAAAGGCATTTGATAAACACAAAGAGGACAATGCTGTCAATATAACTATATCCAAAAACTCAAAGGGGAATATGAAGTAGTCTCAAGCCCCCAAAGCCTTCTTGGAAGAACTCAAAAAGGATTTTTTTTCTTTAACATGTGCACTTTTATTTGAACTGGTCTTAAATCAGTGCACAGGTAAAGCTCCTCCCCTCCCCCAAGTTCTGGCACCAATCTCATAAAACTCACAGGGAGATAGTAAAGTCTTCATTCACATCTACATTGCAGGCAGGGAGGGAACTTAGGGGACCATTCATTATGGCTGACAGTTTTTTTAAAAGGAACAAGTATGAAGGCAGAAGATACAAAAAGTTTTTTTTTTAAGAATTACATAACTTACATGTAAAGCAACAGAAATATTAGTACCTTCTGCCCTCCCCCCTCCTCATCTGGATTTTTGTTACATAGTTCCTTTGCTCTAGCAGAGTACAGCCTTCACAGAGGCTTGTAACTCTGTAACAATTCATTATATAATATTTGGAATGACTATTAAAAAAAACAAATGTGCAATCAGACTCCTGAAGACACACTATAGAACTTCAAAGATGTTTGCCTCCAGCACACTTAGACTGTGCATCACCTTCACCATTCCAGTTTTCAAATTCTTAGTCAAGCACCAAAAAAACAAAAACAAATAAAGCCATGCCAATCTCATCTGTTTTGGGGGGCAATTATCATGTCACATCATTTGACAAAAAAAAACACGGCTCATTTAGAAGCATTTGACATGGACAATGAAGGAGGGCCCAGACTCATCATACTCTTGCTTGCTGATCCACATCTGCTGAAAAGTGGAAAGAGCTGCCAGGATTGAACCTCCAATCCAGACAGAGTATTTGTGTTCAGGTGAGGCAATGATCTGGATTTTCATTGTGCTGGGAGCTAAGGCTGTAATCTCCTTCTGCATTAGTATTGGTAAGATGGGACTGTTTTTTACTGTTTTAGAATGCTAAATTAAGTGTCTTTGATTGAGTCTTATTAGGTGCAAAACTCCAGGCTGGTTGGCAAACTATTTCACTAGTTTGAGAGAGGCCCCCAACTTTAAAGGGTTAACAATCATACTTTAATCCAACATATGCATATGAACTCACTTAATTCAGGAGGAAAAGCCAGCAACCTGAACTTCAGAGTGAGTAGAAACAAATTACAAACATACACAATATAAACAGACCAAGTCACAATTCATAGTTACCAGTTAAGCATCAACATCTGGGTTGATGAGCCAGGAGGCTCTTAATGACAGCTGCCCAGAGTCTCCACATTAACACTCCTCCATGAGTGAGAGCCCCAAACAGCCTTTGAGCTTTTATACTCTGTTCAGGGCTCAAAGGACCCTACCAACTGTGGCATTTTGTTGCAACAATTTGGCTAGCAGCTGTTGTGGGGTGTAAGACCCAACAAGACTAGCAACAGGAGCACTGCTAGCACAGGTTCTTTTGATATGCTTTACTAAGGAAAGTAACGTTAAGGGATTAACAATCTTACTTTAATCCAACATACAAATATCATTCACTTAGTTCAGGGGAAAAGCCAGCAACCTGAACTTCAGAGAAAATACAAACAAATTACAAACATACATTAGAAACAGACCAAGTCACAATTCATAGTTACCAGGAAAACATCAATATCTGGGTTCACAAGCTAAGAGGCTCATAATGACAGCTGCCCAGAGTCTCCATATCAACACTCCTCCGTGAGTGAGAGCCCCAAACAGAATGCCAACCTTTGAGCTTTTATACTTAGTTCAGGGCTCAAAGGATTCACACCTAACCAGCAAAAGGGTATGGGCCTGGGTTTTAGCACCTAGCTAGCAAAAGGGTTTGGGCCTGGGGCTTTGCACCTAGTAAGGCTTAAGCAAAGGCATTTGATTACTTTAGCATTTTAAAAGAGAAAACAGTAAAAAAAAAGTCCCACCTTAATTACCAACACAGCATCCTGTCAGCAATGCCTGGGTACATTGTGGTACCACTAGACTATATGGTATTGGCATACAAATCCTTATGGATATCAACATCACACTTCATGACTGAGTTGAATGTAGTTTTGTGGATTCCACAGGAATCCTGTGGAAACCTAAAGAAAGACAGGTGGAAGAGAGCTTCTGGGCACTGAAAATTCTCGTTCCAATGGTGATAACCTGACCATCAGGGAGTTCATAGCTCTGTTCCAGAAAGGAGCTAGATGCAGCAGTGGACATCTCCTGCTCAAAGTCTAGGGTGACATAACACAGCTTCTCCTTGATGTCACACATGATTTCCCTCTCAGCTGTGGCAGTGAAACTGTACCCTCTCTTCATCAGGATCTTCATGAGCGTAACAACAATCTTGCTAGCAGCTACTGTGGCTGTGTAAAACGAACAACCAGCACACAGAGGGCTGCTAACACAGGTTCTTTGATCTGCTTATCTAAGGAAAGCAACTTTAAGGGGTTAACAATCTCAGCTTAATTAAACATACATACATCATTCACTTAGTTCTGGGGGAAAAGATAAGCCCCTTGAATTTCAAGGCTATTACAAATAGAAATTACAAACATCAACAGACAGACCTTGTCTGATTCAAATCACAATTCATAGTTACCAGAGAAACACCAATATCTGTCTGGGTTATCAAAACTGGGGGACTCATATTGGCTCCACATATATATTCATATTAAACATATTTTCACATTAGTCATGTTGTAAAGAAGAATTATAACCAATGGAATGAACCATGAGAAAGGAGAAAGAAAACAAAACAAAAAAGAGAAAACAAATAGTATGCTTCAATCTGCATTCATACTCCATAATTCTTTCTCTGGATGTAGATAGGAATTTCCATCATGAGCCCTTTGGAGTTGTCTTAGAACTTTGCATTGCTGAGAAGAGCTAAGTCTATCAAAGTTAGTCATTGTACAATGTAGCCATAACTGTGTATACTGTTATCCTTGTTCTGCTTCCCTCACTCAGCATCAGTTCATATGCCTTTCCAGGTTTTTCTGAAGTCCCCCTACTCATCATTTCTTATAACACAATAATATTCCATTACATTCATATACTGCGACATGGTCAGCCATTCCCCAATTGATAGGCGTCCCCTCAATTTTCAATTCTTTGCCACCACAAAAAGAGCTGCTATAAATATTTTTGCATATGTGTGTCATTTTCCTGTTTGTATGATCTCTTTGGGATGCAACCCGAGATGTAGTATTGCTGCATCAAAAGGTATGTACATTTTTATAGCCCTTTGGGCATAGTTCCAAACTGCTCTCCAAAATGGTTGCATCAGTTCACAACTCCATCAACAATGCGTTAGTGTTCCAATTTTCCCACATCTTCTCCAACATTTATAATTTCCCTGTTTTGTCATGTTAGCCAATCTGACAGGTGTGATATGTTACCTGAGTTGTTTTTATTTGCATTTCTCTAATCAATAGTGATTTAGAGCATTTTTTCATATGACTATAGTTAGCTTTAATTTCTTCCTCTGAACACTGCCTATTCATATCCTTCGACCATTTATCAACTGGAGAATGACTTCTGTTCTTATAAATTTTACTCAGTTCTCTGTATATTTTAGAAATGAGGCTTTTATCAGAGATACTGGTTGTAATAATTCTTTCCTAATTTTCTGCTTCCCTCCTAACCTTGGTTGTATTGGTTTTGTTTGTACAAAAACTTTTCAATTAAATGTAATTAAAATGATCCATTTTGTATCTCACAATGTTCTCTGTCCCTTGTTTGGTCATAAATTCTTCCATTCTCCATAAATCTGACAGTTAAACTATTCCTTGCCCTCCCAGTTTGCTTATAGTATCAGTATTTATATCTTAATTGTGTACCCATTTTGACTTTATTTTGGTATATGGTGTATGATATTAGTTTATGCCCAGTTTCTGCCATACTATTTTCCAGTTTTCCCAACTGTTTTTGTCAAATAGTGAGTTCTTATGCCAGAAGCTGGAGTCTTGGGGTTTATCAAACAGTAAATTACTATAGTCATTGACTACTCTGTCTTGTGTGCCTAACCTATTCCACTGATCTACCATTCAATTTCTTAAGCAGTACCAAGTAGTTTTGATGATTGCTCCTTTGTAATACAATATAAGATCTGGTATGGCTAAGGCCACCTTTCCTAGCATTTCTTTTCATTAATTCCCTTGATATTCTGGACCTTTTGTTCTTCCAGATGAATTTTGTTATTATTTTATTAGTTTGATTGGCATGGCACTGAATAAGTAAATTTATTAGGGTAGAATTGTCATTTTTATTGTATTAGCTCAGCCAGCCCACTAGAAACCGATGTTTTTCCAATTTTTTAGATCTGATTTTTCTGTGTGTTATGAAAAGTGTTTTGTAATTATGTTCATATAGTTCCTGGGGTTTTTTGGCAAGTAGACTCCCAAATGTTTTATAATATCTACAGTAACTTTAAATGGAAGTTCTCTTTCTATCTGTTGCTGTTGGACTTTGTTAGTAGCATGTAGAAATGCTGTTGACTGATGTGGATTTCTCTTATATCTTGCAACTTTGCTAAAATTGTTTACTATTTCAAGTAGTTTTTTACTTGATTCTCTATGATTTTCTAAGTTTATCATCTGCAGATAGTAATAACTTAGTTTCTTCTTTGCCTGTTCTAATTCCTTCAATTTCTTTTTCATCTCTTATTGCTAAAGCTAACGTTTCTAGTACAATGTTGAATAAGAGTGGCAATAATGGACATCTTTGTTTCACAACCTATCTTCTTGGAAATTCTTGTAGCTTATCCCTATTACATATAATGCTTTCTGATGATTTTAGACAGATGCTACTTATCATTTTAAAGAAGGCTCCATTTATTCCTATGCTTCTAGTGTTTTTACTAGGACAAGGTTTTGCATTTTGTCAAAAGCTTTTTCTGCATCTCTTGAGATAATCATGTGGTTCTGTTCGTTTTGTTGACATAATGAATTATGCTGATAGTTTTCCTAATATTGAACCAGTCCTGCCTTCCTTGTATAAATCCAACCTGATCAAAGCTTATTGTTCTTTTGATGAGATTACAATGTTTTTGCTAATATTTTCTTTAAAGTTTTTGCATCTATATTCAAAAGCAAATTGGTCTATAATTTTCTTTCTCTGTTTTGGCTCTTCCTGTTTTACGTATCAGTACCGTATTTATATCACAAAAAGAATCTGGTAGGACTCCTTCTTCACCTATTTTCCCAAATAGTTTATATAGCATTGGAATCAATTCTTTCTTAATGTTTTATAGAATTCACTTGTAAATCCATCTGGCCCTGGAGATTTTTTCTTAGGGAGTTCATTGATGGTTTGTTCATTTTTTTCTGAGATAGGGTTATTTAAGTATTTTATTTCCTCTTCTGTTAATCTGGGCAATTTATATCTTTGCAAATATTCATCCATTTCACTAAGCTTGTCAAATTTATTGACATACAGCTGGACAAAACAGTTCCTAATTATTGTTTTAATTTCCTCTTTATTGGTATTGAATTCATCCTTTTCATTTTTGATACTGGCAATTTGGTTTTATTCTTTTTTTAATCAAATTAACCAGAGGTTTATCTATTTTATTGTTTTTTTTTTATAAAACCAGGTCTTAGTTTTATTTATTACTACAATAGTTTTCTTAATTTCAATTTTTATTAATCTCTGCTTTGGTTTTCAGTATTTCTAATTTGGTATGTAGTTGAAGATTTTTAATTTATTCTTTTTCTAGCTTTTTTAGTTGCAAGTCCAATTATTGACCTCCCCTTTATCTATTTTATTTATGTAAGCATTTAGAGATATAAAACTTCCCCTAAGAACTGCTTTTGCTTCATCCCATAAGTTTTGTCATCTTTTTCATTATTGTCACTCTCCTGAATTAAGTTATTGATTGTTACTGATTTGTTGTTTGACCCACTTATTCTTTAGGATTAGATTATTTAGTTTCCAATTAATTTTTAGTCAGTTTTTCAAGACCCTTTATTACATACAATTGTTATTGCATCATGATCCAAAAAGGATGCATTTAATACTTCTCCCTTTCTGCACTGGATTGTGAGGTTTTTATGCCCTAGTACATGGTCTATTTTTGTGTAGGTGCTATGTACAACTGAGAAAAAAGCATATTCCTTTCTATCTTCATTCAATTTTCTCAAGAGGTCTACCATATCTACTTTTTCTAAAATTCTATTCACCTCCATAACTTCTTTCTTGTTTATTTTGAAGTTATATTTACCAAGTTCAGAGAGAGGAAGGTTGAGGTCCCTCACTAGCATAGTTTTGCTGTCTATTTCTTCCTTTAACTCCCAAGAACTTGGATGCTATACCACTTGGTGCATATATGTTAAGTAATGATATTGCTTCATTGTCTATGGTGCCTTTTAGCAGGATATGGTTTCCTTCCTTATTTCTTTAATTAGATCTATCTTTGTTTTTGCTTTGTCTGAGATTAGGATTGCTACTCTTGCTTTTTTTACTTCAGAAAAAGCATAATATATTCTACTCCAACCTTTTACCTTTACCCTGTGTGTATCCTCCTGTTTCAAATGTGTTTCTCATAAACAACATATTGTAAGAGTATGGTTTTTAATCAGTTCTGCTATCTGCTTTCGTTTTATGGGAGAGTTCATCCCATTTACATTCACAGTTATGATTCCTATCTGTGACTTTCTTTTCATCCTATTTCTCCACCTGTTTATGATTTTATTTCTCCCTTCTCCCTTTCTCTCCTCAAAAGAGTTTTGCTTTTGACCCTGCCTCCCTCAGTCTTTCCTCCCTTCTATCCACCCCTTTCCCTTTTCTTTCCCTTTTCCCTTGCTACTTCTCCTCTCCATTCTAACCACCCCTCCCTTTTCTTTCTCCTTTCCTCTCCTACTCCCTGTAGGGCAAGTTAGATTTCTGTCCTAACTGAGTATGTTATTCCCTCCTTGAACCAAATGCTATGAGAGTAAAGTTCAACAATGCTTATCTCTCTCCCTTCTTTCCCTCTACTGTAATGTTTCTGTGTCTCTTTCTGTGATGTAATTTACCCTTTTTGTCTCTTTCTTTTCTCTTCTCCCAGTACAATCTATTTCACCTCTTAATTAGATTTTTTTTATTATCACTTCAGCGTCAATTTATACCCGTGCCCTCTGTCTAGGTATACCCCTCTAATTTTATTTTAATAAAGATAAAATTCTCAAGAGTTAGAAGTATCATCTTCCTATGTAGGGATGTAAACAGTTTGTCCTTATTGACTGACATGTTTTTTCCCCTTTTCTGTTTACCTTGTTATGCCTCTCTTGAGTCTTTTATCTGAAGATAAAATTTTCAGTTGAGCTCTGGTCTTTTCATCAGGAAGGTGTAGAAGTCCCCTATTTCACTGAATGTCCATCTCTTTCCCTGAAAGATTATGCTCAGTTTTGCTGGGTAGTTTATCCTTGGTTATAATCCAAGCTCCTTTCCCTTACAGAATGTAATGCTCCAAGCTCTCTGATCTTTTAATGTAAAAGCTGCAAGATCCAGCGTAATCTTGACTTTGGTTCCACAATATTTAAATTGTTTATTCTGGTTTATTGCAGTATTTTCTCCTTGACTTGATAATTCTGGAATTTGGCTACAATGTTCCTTTGCATTTTCAATTTAGGATCTCTTTCAGGAGGTGATTGGTGGATTGTGTCTATGACTATTTTAACATCCGATTCTAGGGTCTCAGGAAAGTTTTCTTTGATGATTTCTTGGAAAATGTTGTACAGGCTCTTTTTTTGACCATGGCTTTCAGGTGGATCAATAATTCTTAAATTATCTCTCCTAGTTCTATTTTCCAGGTCAGTTGTTTTTCCAATGAGATACTTTAAGTTTTCTTGTATTTTTTCATCCTTTTGATTTTGTTTGACTGATTCTTGATGTCTCAGAGTCATTTGCTTCCTCTTGCCCAATTCTAATTTTTAACGAATTTTCTTCAGTAGACTTTTGTACCTCCTTTTCCATTTGGCCAATTTTACTTTTTAAGGAGCTGTTCTCTTCAGTGATTTTTCTTCCTTTTTGTCAATTGTATTTTTAAAGGAATTGTTCAATTTTTCTTTTACCTCTGTAATTTCACTTTTAAATTCCATCTTGAGCTCTTCCAAGAAGGCTTTTTGGGCTTGAAACCAGTTCATATTCCTCTTTGAGGTTTCAGATGTGGGTAAAGTGACAATGCTGTCCTCTTCTGAATTTGTGTTTCGATCTTCCCTGTCCCCATATTAAGAATTTATGGGCTTTCCTTTTCTAAGTTGCTTTTTGGTCATTGCCAAGAATTGAAAATTGAGGGGATGCCCATCTACTGGGGAATGGAATACTATTGTTCCATAAGAAATGATGAGCAGGTGGACTTTAGAAAAACCCAGAAAGACTTACATGAACTAATGCTGACTGAAGTGAGCAGAACCAGGAGAACAGTGTACACAGTAACAGCAACATTGTGCAGGGAGCAACTTTGATAAACTTACTTCTTCTTAGCAATACAAGTATCTAAGATAACTCCAAAAGATTCATGATGGAAAATTCTATCCACATCCAGAAAAAGAACTATGGAGTTGTTTTAACAATCCAGCTAGCAGCTTCTCTGGGGGCGTAAGATCCACCCATAGCCAGCACCCAGGAGGCTGCCGGCACGCCAGGAAAGCACAGGTTCTTTTGATCCACTTAACTAAGGAGAGCAAGGTGAAGGGGTTGACAAGCTTCCTTTAATCCAGCATTCAGTTGGTTCAGGGGAGCATACATACAAGCATCAACAGACAGACCAAATACAGACTACATTCAGTTAGTTCAGGGGAAAAAACAGCCAGCACCCTGAACTTTAGGACATTCATTTAGTTCAAGGGAAAAACAACCAGCACCCCGAACTTCAGAACAAAATACAAACAAATTACAAATATCAACAGACAGACCCAATACAATTCATAGTTACCAACATCTAGGTTCAGCCCGAGAGCTCGGGCTGGCCCAGAGTCATGCTCGCCATGGCTGCCACGACAACCGGAAAGGAAAAAGGATCTTCAAGCTGTCTTCTCCCCTCTTATAGAGTTTTTGACATCATCAAGCGCTGCCTGAATGACCAGGGCCAATTGGTTCTTGAGTTGGCCCCTTCCCCTAGGACCCTGGGAGGTTCACGTCCACATAACACCCAAAAGGGCATGGCTCTGGAGTCAACACCTCCCCTCAGTCAGCCCCATGAATCATCACACAGGAAGTTCTCTGCTCCCAGGCATGGGTCTCTGGGCTTCCGCCCCGGAAGAGGAGCAGCAGGCCCAGCACCCAGAAAGGCTCAATGTGATAAACTGTGTCACTCAAAGAAAACAAAGGCCATTCTGGTCACAGGAGTATGAATGCAGATTTAAACGTACTATTTCCTCTCTTTTTTTGTTTGTTTCTTCTTTCTTGTGGTTCCTCCAATTGGTTTTAATTCTTCTCTCTAATATGACTAATGTGAAAATATGTTTAATATGAATGTATAAGTAGAGCCTATATCAGATTGCATTCTGTTTTGGGGAGGGGGGAAGAAAGACAGGGAAAATTTTAGAACTCAAAATCTTATGGAAGTGAATGTTGCAAACTAAATTAATTTTTTTAAATGACCAAAAAAAGAATGCTCAAAAGTCCTCTATCTCATTGAATGCCATTTCTCACCTCGCACCACCACCACCACCACCCCCCGCCAATGTATTATACTCAGTTTTGCTGCATAGGTGATTCTTGGTTGTAATCCTAACTCGTTTGCCCTCCAGAATATCATATTCCAACCTTCCAATTCTTTAATTTAGAAGCTGCTAAATCTTGAGTTATCCTGACCATGATTAAGATACTTGAATTGTTCCTTTCTGACTGTTTGGAATATTTTCATCTTGACCTGGGACTCTGGAATATGGCTATAATATTCCTGGATGTTTTCATTTGGGGATCTCTTTTAGGAGATGATCTGTGGATTCTTTTGATTTCTATTTTACCCTCTGGTTCTGGAATATCAGGGCAGTTTTCCTTGATAATTTCTTGAAAGATGATTTCTATGTTCTTTTTTATCATGGCTTTTAGGAAGGCCAATAATTTTTAAATGGCCTCTCCTGGATCTATTTTCCAGGTCAGATGTTTTTCCAATGAAATATTTCACATTGCCTTCTATTTTTTCATCCTTTTGGCTTTATTTTATTGTTTCTTGATTTCTCATAAAGTCATTAGCTTCCATTTGCTCCATTCTAATTTTTAATGAATTATTTTCTTCAGGGAGCTTTTGGACCTCCTTTTCCATTAGGCCAATTCTGCATTTTAAGGCCTTCTTCTCTTCACTAGCTTTTTAAACTTCTTTTACCTTTTGGCCTAGTCTATTTCTTAAGTTTTTATTTTCTTCAGTATGTGTCTCCTTTACCAATCCGTTGACTCTTTTTTTCATTTTTTTACACCATTCTCATTTCTCTTCCTAATTTTTCCTCTACCACTTTTACTTGATTTTCAAAATCCATTTCAAGCTCTTCCATGGCCTGTGACCAATTTATATTTCTCTTTAAGTCTTTCAATGTAGGACCTTTGACTTTGTTGTCTTCTTCTGAGTGTGTGTTTTGATCTTCCTTGTCACCATAGTAACTTTCAATAGTCAGAGGTTTTTTTTTCTGATGTTTGCTCATTTTCCCAGCCTATTAGTTTAACTGTTTGTTAAAGTAGGGCTCTGCTTTCAGGGTGGAGGGCAAACTATCCCAAGCTTCAAGAGTTTTGTGCAACTGTTAAATTTTCAGTTCTTCCAAAGTGGTATGATCTAAGGAGAG
This sequence comes from Trichosurus vulpecula, assembly GCF_011100635.1. Taxonomy (NCBI): domain Eukaryota; kingdom Metazoa; phylum Chordata; class Mammalia; order Diprotodontia; family Phalangeridae; genus Trichosurus; species Trichosurus vulpecula. The sequence continues at coordinate 553,411,752 of NC_050573.1, read as the reverse complement.
GTGTTTACTACTCTCCTGGCCTGTGAGCAATCACAAGCACTCTTTTCTGACCTAGAACTGCACGGAGGGTCCCCTTTCCACTGCTGTTGCAAACTCTGCTGTGCTAGTGCTCCTCCTCACCCTGGGACTGCCACCAAGGGCTATGACCCAGATCAGAGTATGGGCAAAGGAACAGAGTCCTGCCTCAGTGCTAGCAAAATGATCCTTGCAATCTTCTGACCAGTTGTTTGAACCCCCCTTACCATCTGTGGGCTGAGAGCTCCAGAAGCAGCAGCTGCTACTGATAGAGTCACTTCCAAGGCCTGCCCCTGATTTGCTGGGGCTGGGGCTGTACTGGCAAGACCTGTACTGTGCTGTGCTTCACTCTCACTCAGGTGTGATAGACCTTTCCTGCCAACCTTCCAAGTTGTCTTGGGCTGGAAATTTGTTTCACTCTATCTTTTTGTTGGTTCAGTTTCCCTAGAATTTGTTTAGAGTCATTTTTAAAGGCTTTTGGAGAGGTTTGGGGGAGAGCTCGATTGAGTCCCTTTTTCCCTACCATCTTGACTCCACCTTCAGAAAGAATTCTTCAGCATAAAGACTTTATCTATAAGAATGTTTCATAAGAGCTGAATTAAGTGAGATAGAACTTATCACTATGCTTCAGTTGGTAAAAGGAAGCAGTACTGCATCTCCAAGGAGAATCCCAGGCCCCCACCTTTGGTTCAATGTGTAACTTTAACCACCCTGAAATTTTTTCCTAAACTGTACTCCCTAGAACTTCATCTTATCGTGTGCTTCATTGTGTCCCCTGCACCAAAGCTCAGAAATCAGCATCAACCTCATCTAAAGCAGGTACAGGCTCTTGTCTTCCTGTCTCCTCCCTTCTTTCCTTTCTCCTAGAATTCCACCATGGGCTTTCTGTTCTGAATGTAGCCCAATGCAATCTCTTCATAACCTGTTCTTGACGTTAAATAATAAATGCTGACTTATGAAAAAAATTCAAGAAAAAATGCCCTGATATCCTAGAACCAGAGGGTAAAGTAGTCATTGAAAGAATCCACCAATCACCTCCTGAAAGAAATTCCAAAATTAAAACTCCAAGGAATATTGTACCAAATTTCAGAATTATCAGGTCAAAAAGAGAATATTTCAAACATCCAGAAAGAAATAATTTAGATATAGTGGAGCCACAGTCAGAATTACACAGGACTTAGTAGCTTCTCCATTAAAGGATTGGAGAGCTTGGAATATGATATTCCAGAAGGCAAAGGAGCTTGGATTACAACCAAGAATCAACTACCCAGCAGAATTGAGCATAATCCTTCAGGGGAAAAGACAGAGATTCAATGAAATAAGGGATTTTCAATCATTCCTGATGAGAGGACCAGAGCTAAAGAAAATTCAATCTTCAAATACAAGACTCAAGAGAAGTGTAAAAAAGGAAAAAGGGAAAAAAAGGAAAGAAACAGAAAACATGTTATTCAATAAGGTTTAACTGTTTACATCCCTACACAGGGAGATGATACTTGAACTCTGAGAACTGTATCTTTATTAGGGCAGTTAGAAGGAGTATACATAGACAAAGTGTGTGGGTATAAGTTGACTTTGATGTGATGATACAAAAAAAAAATTAAGGGGTGAAAAAAAAGATTGTACTAGGAGAAGAGAAAAGAGGGAGGCAGAATAGGGTAAATTACATCACATAAAGAGGCACAAAAAGCCTATTACAGTAGAGAGAAAGAAGGGAGGAGGCTGTGCATTGCTTAAATACTCCCTATATCTACATTTGTTGAATTCTTTTCCTTGTATCTGGAAGAATCCAATTCTAACTTGTTAGTCAGATGATGCTGAATCTGATTCACATATTAATGATCGCTCCAATTTCTATAGAGAAATTTTAAAATTTGCATGGCTCTTTAATAATAGGTAGCATATATATAATAGATCCATCACTATACTGAGGTGGGTACTTCCTCCAATGGTGTAACTCCTTCATACCTTCTCATGTTGGGAATTCTTATTCATAAACCCTTCATAGTGGACACAGATCATGCTGGCAGTATTCTTCTGCTTCCTCTATGATACCTCCCTTTTTATCTAGGTCATGTATGCACTTTGACCTTATCTTGGTAAATGGTATAAGACATTGGTCTATACCTAGTTTCTGGTAGATTGCTTTCCAGTTTTCCCAACACTTTTTTTTTTACCAAAAAGTGAATTCTTATCCCAAAAGCTTAAATCTTTACATTTGTCAAGCATAAGGTTACTATAATCATATTATTTAAGGAGTCTCAATAATTTCTGCACTCAGACAATCCATTGATTACCCCTCACTCTTGCCATATGACCAGCCATCCTCCTTTTCTGCATTTCCTTGATATCTAGTACTTAACTTTTTATACACAGGTCATTGTTGAAAATATGCTATGGCCTACTTATGCCCACCATGCATCTTTCTGTTGACCTTTGAGTCATCTGAAATTTTGATTCTTCTGAGGTCAAGGTACTGAATGAATTGCAGTCATATGGTATCAATGGGATAATTTGTTGTCATTTTTCAGTCATGTCTGACTTGTTATGACCCCATTTGGGGTTTTCTTGGCAAAGATACTGGAGTGGTTTGCTATTTCCTTCTTTAGCTCATTTTACTGAGGAGGAAACGAAGGCAAACAGAATTAAGTGATTTGCCCAGAGTCACACAGCTAGTATGTACCTGATTCCAGGCCTGGAACTTTATCCACTGATACACCTAGCTGCCCATCAATGAGAAAATTTCAGTAACTAAGATGGGCTTTGGTAACAAACAATAATTTGGTTGTTATAATTATTGAAAACACTGAACCATTTCCCAAATGAGATCCAGCCTATATTCCTTCTCTTTGATTTTGAGTCAAGTTTATTGTCCATCTATAATATCCATTCAAGATACATATAGTGTACTTAACCCAATGAGCTGCCTATCCATTTTAATCTGAGCAATGCACACTTTCAACCACTTAATTTTTCCAATGAAGGATAGTCAGGCCATTTTTTTAATGACTCTAGGTTTCATGAGAAGGCTTTGTAATACTTCCAGCATTTAGCACAATTATCAGTGTCTTCTATGAATAGGAGCATCTAGAGAACCTTGCTATAAGTATGGAATCTCCCTTCTGTTTTTAACTCTGCTCAAGGCAATGTCTCTGACACAAGTGAATATCATGAATAAACATGTCTCCTGCTTTATGTTTCACTTCATGCTGAAGCTTACCAAATTATTGAACAAAGTTATCTCCATGGTGATGTCTTCAATAGAACCCAATATGATCTTAACATTAAGCATGAAAGGCATTGATTTTGACCTCTGCTACAATCAGCGGAAGGTCTGATTACACATAGATAGCTGATTTTGAAATAATGGCTACATTAGGAACCATTCAATTCTGTGTATTAAAATATAGTCAATTTCATCTTTGGCAATGTCATCCAGTGTTTCCTGTATTTGGCACATTCTAATGCTTTCCTTAAAGAAAGTATTTGTGATTCGTTCTATACCCATGAAGTATCCACAGAACCTAAAGGTCTTAATCCTCTTGTTTCTTTATCCAAATTCATGTGTTCAATCCTCTGCTAAGTTCATTAGTTCCATTGAATTCATTAACTATCAAAGTAAATATTGATTTAGTTCATAAAATCTTCTTAAGTTTTCTTTTTTTTTTAATAAAATTTTTCCACCTCCTCATCCTCTGCAAAAGATATCAGGATAGAGACTTCTGGTGCTGTAATAGCAATTTAGATTTGAAGATCTTTCCCACCCATTAATAGGCCATGTGACCTGCTTATGTCACAGGAAGCCTAAGTCATGTGGTGGGAGGAGCTTCCTGACAGGAAAAGGAAGTTACATCACAGGAAATGCAGAGAGAGAAAGAGAGAGCACAGTTATGGATGCTAAAGGCTGCTAATAGCTGCTGTCCTGATAGAACTAAACAGGCTGACTTAGCTGTACTATGAGTTTGTTTTTGGGAAGACCCCAACAAGGGGTTGGAGAGGATTTGGGATGGTGAGGCTCCATGTTGTGATATTGTGTTTTAAGTTCCTTGATGTTATGATAAAGTGGGGTAACTGGCTGCGGTAGCTGAACATTTGGTTATGGGATATGGTTCCCTGGTGTCTGAATAAGTGGTTTACTTCTTCTATCTTCTATGTGGAGAGTCTCGTATACTTTGCAATATAGAACTACATAGGCATTTTGACAATTATCATCTACATTGTTATTATTGCCTTACTGATACAGGTGCTAATATGGAGGAGTGAGGAAGGAAGCCTCTGAAGCCCTCCCCAATTCCCCTCCAAACAACTAGAAAACCAGTTCAGAATTGATCTAGGTGCAGGGAAGCAGCTTACCAGCATTGCAGGAAAGGTCTGTCTCACCAGGGTAGGAGGGGAGTGAGGTTCAAGTGCAGCAGCACCAGTAGCTAGCCTCATAGCAGGGGGTCTGCAGCAAGGCTTCAAGCCTGGGGCAATCCATCTTCAAGGTCCCACCCTGCTGCAAACCAGCAGTCCCCTAGGCAAGTAAGCAATCTGGGAAATGAAGCAAGGCCCCACCTAGGGACCTCATCCCCAACATAAGTCACCAGTAAGGTCTTGACTCCATTGCTTACCAGTAGTGAAGCCCCACCCTGGGACTGGCCAATAGCTAGACATCACTGCTGGGGCCTAATAAAAGAGAGACAACCTTGTTTCCATATCAGAAGGAGGGCACGACCCCAGGGCAGACCAGCAACAAGATTCCTCCTCCAGGGCCAGCCACCAAAAAGACTCTGTTACCAAAGCAATCCAGCAACAGGGTACCACCCCTGGAGCAGGCCAGCAGCTAAACCCCACACCCACAAGAGGCCAAGAGAGAGTACTCAACTCCCAACACAAGCCAGAAGGGAAGTCTACTCTCCAGAGAAAGCAAGCAGCTAAGCTTAGAAACCCAGTGAAAGTCAGCAGCAAGACCCAGAGTTCTAGCACAAAAAGCTTGGGACAGTGCAGGACCAGAGTTCAACTCTCATATAAAACCACCAAGTCACCCAAAAAGGCAGAAAAAAGTGAGCAAAAAAACAATAACAACAGAAAAGCTGGATTATAGAGAGTTACTGTGGTGATAGGAAGGATCAGGGAGTAAACTTAGAAGAGCACAATAATGTCAAAATGGCTACGTGTGAAGCCTCGAAGACAAATGTAATTTGGTCACTGGCCTAAAAGAATTCCTGGAGAAGTTTAAAAGCAATTTTAAAATGCAAATTAGAGAAGTAGAAGAAAAATTGGGTAAAAAAGTGAGAGTAATGTAAAAGAATCATGAAAAAAAGAGTCAATAGCACGGGAACAATATACAAAAATTACCAAGGAAAATAACTTCCTAAAAAATAGAATTGGCCAAATTGAAAAGGAAGTACAAAACCCCACTGAAGAAAATAATTCCTTAAAAGTTAGAATTTAACAAGTGGAAACTAATGACTCTCAGAGACATCAAGATAAAATAAAACAAAATCAAGAAGAAGAAAACGTGAAATTTCTCATTGGAAAAAACAGCTGACCGAGAAAATAAATCCAGGAGAGATAATATAAGAATTATTGGATTACCTGAAAGTCATGACAAAAAAAAGGCCTGGACAGCATCTATCAAGAAATTGTCAAAGAAAACTGCCAATATATCAGCACTGGAGGGCAAAATAGAAATTGAAAGAATCCACCAATCACTGCCTGAAAAAGATCTCAAAATGAAAACTCCCAGAAACATAGCCTAATTCTAGAGCTCACAGATCAAGGAAAAAGTATTGGAAGCAGCCAAAAAGAAACAATTCAAATACTGTGGAGCTACAATCAGGATTACACAGGATTTGGCAGTTTCTGCATTAAAGAACTGGAAGACTTGGAATATGATATACTGGAAGGCAAAGGAGTTAAGATTACAACCAAAAGTCACTTACCCAGCAAAGTTGAATATAATCTTTCAGAAGAACAAAGGACATTTAGTGAAATAGAGGACTTTCAAGCATTTCTAAATAAAAAACCAGAGCTGAATAAAAAATTTGACCTCCAAATATGAAACTCAAGGGAAACATAAAAAGGTAAGCAAGAAAGAGAAAACATAATAAATTCAATAAAATGTTTATATTTCTATATGCAAGATAATATTTGTAACTCTTAACTTTATTACTATAAGAGCAATTAGAAGGAGTATATGTAGCTAGAGAGTGTGGGTATAAGGTGAATTTTGATGGTATAATACCTGAAAAAAAATAAAGGAATGAGAAAGAAAACTGCACTGGAAGAAGGAGGAGGAAGGAGATTGAATGTGGTAAATTATCCCACATAAAAGAGGCATGAAAGAATTATTGTAATGGAGGGGATGATGGAAGGGGTGGGGCAAAGCTTAAATCTTACTCTTATCAAAATTGGCTCAAAGAGGGAATAACATACACACTCAGTTGGATATAGAAATCTATCTTACCTATAAGGAAGTAGAAAGTAATGGGATAATAGAAGGAGGAGGGAAGGCTGATAGAAAAGAAGGTATATCAAGGAAGGCAGTGATCAGATATAAAACACTTGTAAGGAGCAAAAGGGTGGGGTGTAAGACAGAGGGGGAGGGATAAACAAGCAAAAATAGCATGGAGGGAAATGTAATAAGATGGATTGACCCATAAAGTAGAAGTGGATAGCAGAATGGATTAAAAACAAGAATCCTACAATATGTTGTTTATGAGAAATGCATCTGAAGCAGACACACACACACACACACACACACACACACACAGGGTGAGTGGAATCTATTATGCTTCACCTGAAGCAAAGAAATCAGGGGAAGGATTCATGATCTCAGACAAAACAAAAGCAAAAATCTAATTAAAAGAGATAAGGAAGGAAACTATATCTTACTGAAAAGTACCAAAAACAATGAAGTTATATCAATACTAAACATAGATGCATCAAATGGTATAGCATCTAAATTTCTGAAGGATAGTTGATGAGTTACAGGAGGAAATAGATAATAAAACTTTCCTAGTGGGGGAACCTCAACTTTCTCTTCTCAGAACTAGATAAATCTCACAAGAAAGAAATTAAGGAGATGAATAAAATTTGGGAAAAGTTAGATATGACAGATCTCTGGAAAAAACTGAATGGAAATAGAAATATACATTTTTTCTCAGCAATATATTGCACCTACACAAAAACTGACCATGTATTAGGACATAAAAACCTCATAACCAGCAGAAAAACAGAAACAGTAAACACATCTTTTTCAGATAATGCAGTAAAAATTACATTCAGTAATGGACAATGAGAGATTATAAATTAATTGGAAATTAAATGATCTATTCCTTAAAAAAAGTAGGTCAAAAAGTCACAGAAACAATCAGTAATTTCATTAAAGAAAATGACAGTGAGACGACATGCTAAAATTTATGGGAAGCAATCAAAATGATACTTAGGAGGAGAATTTAGATCTCTAATTGCATACATCAATAAAATAGAGAAAAATCAGTTCAATAAATTGGTCATGCAACTAAAAAAATTAGAAAAAAAAACAAATTTAAAATCCCCAATTAAACACCAAATTGGAAATCCTGAAAATCAAAGGAGAGATTAATGAAATTGAAAGGAAGAAAACCATTGAACTAATAAATAAAACTAAAAGCTGGTTTTATGGGAAAAAAATAAAAATAGATAAACCATTGACTAATTTGATTAAAAAAGAAAAGAAGAAAACCAAATTGCTAGTATCAAAAATGAAAGGGTCTTATTCACCACCAATAAAGAGGAAGTTAAAACAATTGTTAGGAGCAATTTTGCCTAATTATATGCCAATAAATTTGACTATCTAAAAAGGATGAATATCTACAAAATATAAATTACCCGGGTTAACAGAGGAAGAAATAAAATACTTAAATAACCCAGTCTTAGAAAAAGAAATTGAACAAGCCACAATGAATTTCCTAAGAAAAAAATCCCCAGGACCAGATGGATTCACAAGTGAATTCTACCAAAAATTTAAAGGACAACTAATTCTAATACTATATAAACTATTTGGGAAAACAGGTGAAGGAGTCCTACCAAATTCTTTTTTTGGGTACAAATATAGTGCAGATAACTAAACTGAGAAGAACCAAAATAGAGAAAGAAAATTAAAGACCAATTTCCCTAATGAAGATAGATACAAAAATTTTAAATAAAATATTAGCAAAGAGATTACAGCCACTTGTCACACAATATGACCAGGTAGGCTTTATACTAGGAATGAAGGGCTGGTTCAATATTAGGAAAACTATTAGCATAATTGACCATATCAGTAACAAAACCAACAGAAATCATGATTGTCTCAATAGATGCAGAAAAAAGCCTTTGACAAAATACAGCATCCATTCCTATGAAAAGGTCTAGAAAGCACAGGAACAAATGGAGCTTACCTTGAAATGATAAGTAGTATTTTTCTGAAACCATCAGCCAGCATTATTTGTAATGGGGATAAATTAAAAGCCTTCCCAGTACACTCAGACATGAAGCAAGAATGCCCATTATCACCTCTGTTGTTTAATATTGTATGAGAAATGTTAGCTATAGTAGTAAGGAAAGAAAAAATTAAAAGAATTAGAATAAACAATGAAGAAACAAAACTACCAGTCTTTGCAAATGATACGATGTTAGAAAATCCTAGAGAATCAACTAAAAAATTATTTGAAATTATTAACAACTTTAGCAAAGTTGCAAGACACAAAATAAATCCACATGAATCATCAGCATTTCTATATATTACTAACAAAATCTAGTAACAAGAGATAGAGAAATTTCATTTAAAATAACTGCAGACAACATAAAATACTTGGGAGTCTACCTGCCAAGACAAACCCAGGAACTATGTGAACACAACTATAAAATACTTTATACACAAATAAAGTCAGATCTAAACAATTGAAAATAAAATATTAATTGCTCATGGGTAGGCTGAGAAAATATAATAAAAATTGGTCTATTTATTCCATTCCATACCAAGTAAACTATTAAAATTATTTTATAGAGCTAGAAAAAATAATAACAAAATTCATCTGGAAGAACAAAAGCTCAAGGATACCAAGAGAATCAAGGAAAAAAGGTTGTCTAGTCATACCAGATCTCAAACTGTATTATAAAGTCATTAATTATCAAAACAATCTAGTACTGGCTAAGAAATAGAGTGGTGAATCAGTGGAATAGATTAGACACAAATTATATTATAGTAAATGACCATAGTAATCAGGAAATGATAAACCCAAAGATCCAAGCTTTTGAAACAAAAACTCATTATTTGACAAAAACTGCTTGGAAAACTGGAAAACAGTATGACAGAAACTAGGTATAGATCATTACCTCACATACTATAACAAGATAAGGTCAAAATGGGCACATGATTTACATATAAGGGGTGATACATAAGAAGATTAAGAGAGTATGAAAAAGTTTATCTGTCAGATTGATGGATAAGGGAAGAATTTCAGACCAAAAAAGATATGGAAAGCATTTCAAAATGTAAAATAGATCATTTTGATTACATAAAATTAAAAAGTTTTTTGCATAAACAAAACCAATGCAACCAAAATTATAAGAAAAGCAGAAAAGTAGGGGACAAATTTTGCAACAAGTATCTCTGATAAAGCCCTCATTTCTCAAATGTAGATAACTGAGTCAAACTCATAAAAAACACAAGTCATTTCCCAATTGATAAATGGTCAAAGGATGCAAACACGCAGTTTTCAGACAAAGAAATCAAACTTATCTATAGTCATATGAAAAATGCTCTAAATCACTGATCAGAGAAATGCAAGTTAAACAACTCTGAGGTACCACCTCACACCTATCAGATTGGCTAATACGACAAAAAAGGAAAATGTTGGGTGTTGGAGGGGATGTGGGAAAACTGGGACATTAATGCACTATTCATGGAGTTGTGAACTGATCCACCCATTCTGGAGAGCAATTTGGAACTATGCCCAAAGGGTGATAAAACTTTGCATACCTTTTGATTTAGCAATACCACTGCTAGATCTATATGCCAAAGATATCCAAAAAAGGGGGGGAGAACCTATTTGCACATAAATATTTATAGCAGCTTTTTTGTGGTGGCTAAGAATTAGAAATCAAAGGGATGCCCATCAATTGGGGAATGGCTAAACAAGCTGTGACGTATGATTGTAAAGGAATATTACTGTGCTATAAGAAATGACAAGCACCATAATTTCAGAAAAACCTGGAAAAACTTACATGAACTTATGCATAGTGAAGTGAACAGAACTAGGAGAACATTGTACACAGTAACAGCAATGTTGTTTGATGAAGAATTGTGAATGACTTAGCTATTCTCATCGATGCAATGATCCAAGACAATCCCGAAGGACTCATTAGTCCTTTCATTCATCATTATGAAGCATACTGTCTGCCTCCAGAGAAAGAACTGATATTGACTAAATACAGACTGAAACATACTATCTTCACTTTCTTTCTTTTTGAAAATTTATTCAAATCTTCTTGGACAAAATGACTAATAAGGAAACATTTTACATAATTGCACATTTATAACCTATATCTGATTTCTTACCCACTCAGGGAGGGGGGAGGGGAGAGAGGAAAGGAGGGATAGAATTTGGAACTCAAAACTTTAAATAAAATATTTTTAAAAATTTGGGCAAAGGAGACATATGGGGACACATGCCTCAATTATCTACAAGCTAGCTTATTTGTTTATGCTGATTATTTATATAACACAATGAGATGACCATGTATAGGATGAAACAATGTGTCTTGTTGCTATTAGGTCACACAATGATATGGAATCCACCAAAACCTTCATTCACCTCTTGGAGGAGAACCTATGAGACATCCTTCCATTTGGAAGTAAATTCTTGACACTTGTCTTCTGCCTCATTAATCCATACATTATCAAGAAGGATGCAGTTCCCTTTCTTCTCGTGGTATATCAATTTGTTGATCGTTGCACAGAGATCATTTATTAAGGGAATAAATGGTAAAAATTATTATTCTAGGTGTCCCACTGCCTTCTTTCCACCACACTATGTGACTGATATTCCTAAAACACAGATCTGCCCCTCTACTAAGAGGGGCATTGTAGCGTAGTAAATAGAGGTAGCTAGGTGACACTGCAGTGAATAGTTCACTGGGCATCGAATCAGAAAGACTCATCTTCATGAATTTGAATCCAGCCTTGGACACTTACTAGCTGTGTGACCCTGGGCAAGTCACTTAACTCTATTTGCCTCAGTTTCCTCATCTGTAAAATGAGCTGGAGAAGGAAATGGCAAACCATTCCAGTATCTTTGCCTAGAAAACCCCAAATGGGGTCATGAAGAGTCAGATACAACTGAAATAACTGAAAAACAACGACAACAAATAGAGAGACAACTCTGATGCTAGGAAGATCCGGGTTCAAATCCTGCCTCTGTATGATCCTAGATAAGTCACTTAACTCTCAGTGGTCTAGGCAAACTCTAAATTGTAGAAATGATTCTTACCTCCTTTGTTAGAAAGAGTTTCCTCACCTAGGAGTTTCCCACCAGGTCCAATCCCTAGTAACAGTTCACTTTTATATATTGCTGTACAGTTACAAGCCCTTGACCTACAGTATCTCATTTGACTCTTAGAGAGACCTTCTAAGGCTGGTATCACAAATATTATTATCTCTGTTTTTCTGATAGAGAAACTGAGACTGAAAGGCAAGTGGTGAAACCCAAACGGAGCCCAGGTCTTCCATTTCCAGACCTAGGCCTCTTTCTATGTCATGCTTAATCTGGAAGAATAAGCATAGAAAACTTTTACCCACATCCAAAAAGCCTCATCCTTCTTCCTCTTAAGATTCTACTTAATAAAGATTTCTGTTTAAGTTAAAGCAGATAGGGAAGAATTAATAGAGTCCAGTACATTCACATATATCACCTTAGCAGCCCCCAAATTTCCCTAAGATTTAATGACTTTCGTAGCACAGCGTTATTTATAGTTTACTAGCAATACATGAGCCAGCCAAAAAGTAAAACTGATTTAAGCTCAGTGGTTTCTCATAATTTCTAATGAAAAGGAAGGCACACAGAACTATTTGCTCCTTGCTGCCTCTCTTTTTTGCATGAGCCGGCAATTTGTGCCATAGTTCATCTTTTTCCCAAATATGTTGTGTGAGGTTTTCATTGCCATCTGAGCAGCTATGGAAAGGGAGCAATCTATATAAACTCAATGTAGTACTGTGCTTTACCTCAACAAAAACTTCAGCACTTGAATTAGCTACTAAATCATGTTAGGCCAGAAAAAAAACCTACTGTTCCTCTAGAGCAGAGGTTCTTAACCATTTGCATGTTGTGGACCCCTTTGGTAGTGGGATGAAATCTATGGACCTCTTCTCAGAATGATGCTTTTTAAGTGCACAAAACAAAATCTGTAGAATTTCTGAGGAAACTAATTGTATTAAAAGAAAGGTATAATTCTTTCCATTAAGGAATGTTAAGTATTTTATAAATATGCATGCTTCTGTTTGGATTGTGAACTCTTTGTGCTTGCTTAGGGTTCCATATGTCTGTTCATTTCTCTTGTAATAAATCTAGCTTTTCACTTAAGTTTCATGAAATCGTCATTGCCTGTTGACCTATCCCATCTCAGCTCACGGACCACCCCCTTCCCCAGCTCCTATCTTTTGACCACTTCTTAGAATAATATTTCTTTTTTTTAAGTTTTTTTTCTTTTTTTTAATTTATTAAATATATTTAGTTTTCAGCATTGATTTTCACAAAAGTTTGAATTACAAATTTTTTCCCCATTTCTACCCTCCCCCCACTCCAAGATGGCATATATTCTGGTTGCCCCGTTCCCCAGTAAGCCCTCCCATCTGTCACCCCACTCCCCTCCCATCCCCCTTTCCCTTCTTGTCTTGTAGGGCAAGATAAATTTCTATGCCCCATTGCCTTTGTATCTTATTTCCTAATTGCACGCAAAAACTTTTTTTGTTGTTGTTTTTGAACATCTGTTTTTAAAACTTTGAGTTCCAAATTCTCTCCCCTCTTCCCTTCCCACCCACCCTCCCTAAGAGGGCAAGCAATTCAACATAGGCCACATGCGTATCATTATGTAAAACCCTTCCACAATACTCACGTTGTGAAAGACTATATTCTGCTCCTTCCTAACCTATCCATCCCCCTTTATCCAGTTTTCTCCCTTGACCCTGTCCCTTTTCGAAAGTGTTTGTTTTTGATTACCTCCTCCCATCTGCCCTCCCTTCTATCATCCCCCCCTTTTTTTATCTTCTTCCTCCTTCTTTCCTGTGGAGTAAGATACCCAATTGAGTATGTATGGTATTCCCACCTCAGGCCAAATTTGATGACAGCAAGATTCACTCATTCCCCCCTCACCTGCCCTCTCCCCTCCTCCCACAGAACTGCTTCCTCTTGCCACCTTTATGGGAGATAATCCACCCCATTCTATCTCCCCCTTTCTCCCTCTCTCAATATATTCCTCTCTTATCCCTTAAATTGATTTTATTTTTTTAGATATCATCCCTTCATATTCACTTCACCCTGTGCCCTTTGTGTGTGTGTGTGTGTGTGTGTGTGTGTGTGTGTGTGTATATATCCATATACACCTACATATATACATACATGGACACACACATATGTATATATATATGTATAAACATATATATATATATGCATATTCCTTTCAGCTATTATGATATTGAGGTCTTATGAATCATACACATCATCTTTCCATGTAGGAATGTAAACAAAAAAGTTCAACTTTAGTAAGTCCCTTATGATTTCTCTTTCTTGTTTACCTTTTCATGCTTCTCTTGATTCTTGTGTTTGAAAGTCAAATTTTCTCTTCAGCTCTGGTCTTTTCACTGAGAAACCTTGAAAGTCCTCTATTTTATTGAAAATCCATATTTTGCCTGGGAGCATGATACTCAGTTTTGCTGGGTAGGTGATTCTTGGTTTTAATCCTAGCTCCATTGACCTCCGGAATATCGTATTCCAAGCCCTTCAGTCCCTTAATGTGGAAGCTGCCAGATCCTGTATTATCCTGATTGTTTTTCCACAATATTCAAATTGTTTCTTTCTGGCTGCTTGCAGTATTTTCTCCCTGTCCTGGGAGCTCTGGAATTTGGCGACAATATTCCTAGGAGTTTTCTTTTTGAGATCTATTTGGGGAGGCGATCTGTGGATTCTTTCAATTTCTATTTTACCCTGTGGCTCTAGAATATCAGGGCAATTCTCCTTGATAATTTCTTGAAAGATGATATCTAGGCTCTTTTTTTGATCATGGCTTTCAGGTAGTCCAATAAGTTTTAAATTATCTCTCCTGTATCTATTTTCCAGGTCAGTGGTTTTTCCAATGAGATGTTTCACATTGTCTTCCATTTTTTCATTCCTTTGGTTCTGTTTTATAATATCTTGATTTCTCATAAAGTCACTAGCTTCCACTTGCTCCAATCTAATTTTTAAGGTAGTATTTTCTTCAGTGGTCTGTTGGACCTCCTTTTCCATTTGGCTAATTCTGCCTTTCAAGGCATTCTTCTCCTCATTGGCTTTTTGGAGCTCTTTTACCATTTGAGTTAGTCTATTTTTTAAGGTGTTGTTTTCTTCAGTATTTTTTTCAGTTTTTTTGGGGTCTTCTTTAGCAAGTCATTGACTTGTTTTTCATGGTTTTTTCGCATCATTCTCATTTCTCTTCCCTATTTTTCCTCTACTTCTCTAACTTGCTTTTCCAAATCCTTTTTGAGCTCTTCCATGGCCTGGGACCAGTTCATGTTTTTCTTGGAGGCTTTTGGTGTAGGCTCTTTGACTTTGTTGAATTCTTTAGGCTGTATGTTTTGGTCTTCTTTGTCACCAAAGAAAGAATCCAAAGTCTGAGGCTGAATGTGGGTGCATTTTCGCTGCCTGGCCATATTCCCAACCAACTAACTTGACCCTTGAGTTTTTCAGTGGGGTATGACTGCTTGTAGACTAAAGAGTTCTATGTTCCACGTTTGGGGGGGATGCGCCAGCTCTGCCACACCAGCACTCCTCCTCCCCCAAGAACCCCCAACCCGGACTGGGCTTAGATCTTCAGCAGGCTGTGCACTCCTGCTCTGATCTGCCACTTAATTCCTCACACCAGGTGGGCTTGGGGCCGGAAGCAACTGCAGCTGCAGCTGCCCCACCTCCGCTGCCCCAGGGGTGGTGGCCGAACTGTGAACTCCTTCCACTCCCGCAGCTTTTTCCACTGACCTTCTCTGCTGTCTTTGGTGTTTGTGGGTTGAGAAGTCTGGTAACTGCCGCAGCTCACTGATTCAGGGCACTAGGGCCCGCCTCGCCCAGCTCCTGTTCTGGTTGGTCTGCGCCACTCACACTGGGCTCTGCTCCACTCCACTCCCAGCTCCCAGCTCTGTGTAGGATAGACCTCACCCAGAGACCATCCAGGCTGTCCTGGGCTGGAGCCCTGCTTCCGTCTGCTGTTTTGTGGGTTCTGCCGTTCTAGAATTGGTTCAGAGCCATTTTTTATAGGTTTTTGGAGGAACTCGGCAGGGAGCTCACGCTAGTCCCTGCTTTCCAGCCGCCATCTTCCATGTCTAACTCTTAGCGATCCTGTGTGGGGTTTTCTTGACAAAGATACTGAAGTGGGTTGTCATTTCCTTCTCCAGATCATTTTACAGATGAGGAAACTGAGGCAAAAGGATTAAAAGACTTGTCCACAGTCACACAGATGTTGTTCATCCTTCTTTCTTGAAGAGGACCAATGACATCATGAGGGTGATATTTTGCCTTGCATGTCAATTGGATATACGTGAGGCAAGCTGTGGAAAGTCATCAGTTTCACTCTCTCCTTGAGAGTCAGGAAATTCCAGTGGGACAAAGATCAAGATGACTGGCCCAGGATGTGACCTTGGCCTCTCTAAATTAAGCTCTTTCCCAGGTGGTCTCAGTTTGCCTGAGGCCATGCACATTCAATGACTAAGGACTAGGTAAGAGCAGAGTCAAAAGATGACTCAATTTACCATCACAAAGATATTAATCAGGAAGTGGAAGACCCTAAGAGTTTCTAGCCAAAACAGGAAGCAGCAGCTATTTATGCTCCTCAATGATTTTTTTTAATAAAATTGAAAAGAAGCATTAAAAATGGCCAAAAAAAGCATTGGAAACAGGCTCAAGTTTGCAAAAAGTTTGGCAACAGACCCAAATAAGTAATATTATCCCCAGAATAGTGACAGATGAAACTGGCAGGAAGATAACAGAAAACAGAACATATGTCAGTATTTTTAAAATGATCTATTTTTATCATCAATGACAGTGGAACCACTATACATTTGGAAAATACCTGAGTTCTCAATACTATACGAGGAAGCAGTACTGGAAGGTGAGATGATCAAGTCAAGAAGACTGGTTGGATGACAACACAATCTTGAAAGCATTGAGAGATAATTTTACAAGTCATTTCATGAGACAGCAAAGATATTAAAAGAGAGGAAGAAATCACTGACAGTAAAACTATCTCCCATAAAGTAAACAAGAGGACAGTACCAACCTATATAGCTGCTTTCTCATGTTTAGAAAATCTCACATTTTTAGTCACACGATTAACTGAAAGGTACAAAGAATATAACATCTCATTGTATTTATTGTTTGCTGATTAAAAAAAAAAGGCAAAACACAACCCTTAAAGGCCCCCTCCAACAAGGAGTTTCTCATGTATGTGTTAAGACCATATAAGATCTGATTTGTTAAATGCAAACACAGGTAACTGTTCAACAACCCTCTGATTATTGTCAAGTGAAGTAGAAAACAGTATGCTTGCTAAAGGTGTTTGCCACTGTCATGGAGGATGTTCTATGCAGGGTCCATGTGGAAGTTGCTGGTATGCCTTAGGATTAGGTACTCCAGTTGCTCCTCTTTTAGGATATCATGCTGATAATATTAAGTCCCAATTTATTACAGAGGCTTCTCAATGAGATTCATGATTACTCAAACAAGAGTACAGAAAAACACAAAGGCATAAAAAAATCCTATTGTCCAGATTATGATATGTGGTTCACTGGCCAGTCTGTAGGTGGTCACTGAGTTGGGCTCAGAACTGAATAGTTCCAAGAGAGCAAGCTGCATTGCACTTGAAAAATTCCAGTCCTTATAATGATACCAAGCTGCTCCTTGACATAAAATCCCAGCTTTCAAAAACTAATGTTTTCATGGTGATGCTGTTCTGGCATGGCTGTGAATGCTGGAATACCACAGCCTCTGGCAAATCAAAATTGCAGGTTAACTAAAAGGCAATGGAGAGGTGCATTGTGGACACAAGCAGCATGTAAGAAGTAGTGTAAGAATATCATCCAGGAAATACCTGAAGGAGAGAAAAGGCCCCCAGCGAGGTGGGGGTGGGGAGGAGCGGGAGGCCGGGTGTCTCAGAAGTCAGCGTCATCGCAGATGTCCAGGTACACGTTGAAGGCCTCCTGGTTACAGTTCCCATAGGGGGTGAAGACGTACTTGTGGAAGGTGCCGTCCACGCAGATGGCAGTGGCGTAATTGACGTTCTCGGAGGTGTTCCGGCCAAAAGCACAGATGCAGGCGGACGCGGCCAGGACCGTGAAACTGGCCGGGACGGTGAAGCTGGCCAGGCTCCACTGCGAGTCCACGTATTGGCCGATCATGGGGCCCACCTTGCCCACTCGCGCAAAGGCGGACCTTCGGTTGAGCCTGGTGTCCTTGAGAGCGAAAACGCGGACGGTGCCTTTGTCGCTGGAGGCGCAGAAGAAGGAGTCGTGGCTGAAGTTGATGCAGTAGAGGGTGGCCGGGTCGGTACCGCGCCTCAGCTCCACCAGCTTCTCCTTGGTCTGCATGTCGAAGAGGCGGATGAGGGTGCCCTTCTGCGAAGCGGGTGCCACCATGGTGCCGGGCTTGTTGAGGGACACGCAGGCCACCTCGCTCTGGTGCGCGTTGATGGTGAAGGGCGCCGACGACGTGCCGGGCTTGGTGCTCGCCAGGTCCACCAGCTGGAGGCTGCCACACTTGTGGCCCGGGAACACCAGGAGCTGCTTCTCCAGGCTGGGGCAGAGGTCGCATAGGCCCTTGGAGTTGTCGCCGGTGTCAAACTCGAACAGCTTCTCCTGATCGTTGGGGAAGGAGTAGAGGTAGATGCGGCGCCGCAGGACGATGACGATCTTGTCGTGCCGCATGCGCACGGCCAGGGCAGGCTTGGTGAAGGTGAGCTCCAGCACCAGCTTGTCTTGGCTGTCTCAGCCCTCGCGGGCCTCGTCCCAGACCAGCACAAAGATCTCCGAGAACTTGGGGCTGCCGCTGCCGCCCACGATGGCCAGCAGGTTGGAGCGGTGGAGCATCTCCACCAGCGCCACGCTGCCCACCTGCTCGTGATCCAGGTGGCCCTTCTCCATCAGGGGCTCCACGTTGTAGATCCGGACGCCCATCTCCATGACACAACAAAAACAACTCTGGTCTTGGTTGAAGCACAGGCTGGTCATCCTGCGGAGCTGCGGCTTCTGAGCCATGGCGAAGTTCCGGCAAGGGGTGAAGTGGGGAGGAGTTACAAGAGCCGAGTCCCGCCGAGGGGAGACGAGACTGCTCTACAGGAGCCGAAGCTCGAAACTAGGGGTTGAGAGCGAACTATTTACACTCCTAAGGCATCAAAACTAAACAATGAGCCACTGAGGCTTGGGGTTATTATTGGTCATTCAATGCAAGCAGGTGTGATTTGGTTTTAAAGTGAAGTACTTCGTTTAGAAAACATTGGGCTTTTAAAAAGCCTGTCTTGTCAGAGTTTTTTTTTCAAGAAATCAAAAATGAAAACTGCAGAACAAAAATTAAATTGTCCCAGCTAAGAGGAGGAGGAGAAAGAAGAAGAAAGAGGAGAAAAAAGAAAAAAGAGGAAGAGGAGGAAGAGGGGCAGGAGGACGAGGAGGGGCAGGAGGAGGAGGAGAAAAAGAAAAAGGAGGAGGAGGAGGAGGAGGGGAAAGAGGAGGAGGAGGAGGAAGAAGAAGAAAAGAAGAAAGAGAAGAAGAAAAAGGAGATGGAGAAGGAAAAGAAGAAGAAAATAAAGAAGAAGAAAATGAAGAAGAAATACCAACCAGCATTACCCAACTTCTGCTGAAATGGGCAGGTTGGATTCCCAGAAGATAGCTACTACTACTCTCAGGTAATGTGTGATAATCATTTAAGAACATTCCAACCCCAATAAAGGCCCAAAGCCTGAACTATTCAACCAGACGTTCTGTGCTTTGCTCTAAAAATGCCCTTTCCTGCGTCAGCAACTATAGGGACATTCTTCCTGTTTGTAACCACTAAAGGCCAGGATGCGTAGGACCAGAACCTGTCTCGAATAGTGGGACCTTTCTCATCTTGGACTCCTATGGACATATGCTATGCAGGGTAAACATAGATATCTTGGGAAGGCAATTGCGATTGACACTTTTTGAATTGTCTTGTCTTATTGTATTTACAACTTATTCAATGAAGAAACTTCCTCTCTCATGGTATGGTTAAACACATATGGAAACCATAAATCTGAGGGACATAGACACCTTGAGTTGAGATTATCCTAAAACATATAGAAAGTCTTGTCATTCTTTTATCAGTCAGATTTTAACTGGCCCCATGCATGCATATGTTCTGCTAGCTTTAAGGGAATAAAACAATATAAATTTATATATCACCTGGCCTGTTTGCCACTTTTGTGTGTGTGTATGTGTGTTTATTAATTAATTTATTTTTAGTTTTAGCTTACAGCATTTAGTTCCTCAAGTTTTTGAGTTTCAGATTTTCTCCCCCTCCTTCTCCTGCCCCCTCCCCAACCAAGACAGCATGAAATCCAGTATAGGTTCTATGTATACCTTCACAATAAACATATTTTCACAATAGTCAACTTGTAAAGAACTATAACCAGTGGAATGAACCACAAGAAAAAAGAAACAAAACAGAAACAAAAAAACAAACAAAAAAGGGAGAGCAAATAGTTTGCTTTAATCTGCATTCAGACTCCGTAATTCTTTCTCTGGATGTGGATAGCTTTTTCCATCATGAGTCTTTTGCAGTTGTCTTAGAACCTTGCATTGATGAGAAGAGCCAAGTCTATCAAAGTTAATGGTCAGAGATACCCTGTGTCTACAATTGTGTATAATGTTATCCTGGTTCTGCTCCCCTCATTCAGCATCAGATCACGTAAGTCTTTCCAGGTTATTATGAAGTCTATCTGCTCCTCATTTCTTAGAGAACAATAAGATTCCATTACATTCACATACCACAACTTGTTTAGCCATTCCCTAATTGATGGGCATCCCCTTGATTTCCAATTCTTTGCCACCACAAAAAGAGCTGCTATAAATATTTTTGAACATACAGGTCCTTTTCCCACTTATATGATTTCTTTGGGATACAGCCCTAGAAGTGGTATTGCTGGGTCAAAGGGTATGTACATTTTTATAGACCTTTGGACATAGTTCCAAATTGTTCTTCAGAATGGCTGAATCAGTTCACAACTCCACCAACAATGCATTAGTGTTCTAATTTTCCCACATCCTCTCCAGCATTTATCATTTTCCAGTTTTGTCATGTTAGCCAATCTGACAGGTGAGATGTGGTACCTAAGAGTTGTTTTGATTTGCATTTCTCTAATCAATAGTGATTTAGAGCGTTTTTTCATATGACTACTTTAATTCCTTCCTCTGAAAACTACCTGTTCATATCCTTTGACTATTTATCAATTGGAGAATGACTTGTATCCTTATAAATCTAACTCAGTTCTCTGTATATTTTAGAAAGGAGGCCTTTATCAGAGATGCTGGTTGTAAAAATTCTTTCCCAATTTTCTGCTTACCTCCTAATCTTGGTTACATTGATTCTGTTTATACAAAAACTTTTCAATTTAATGTAATCAAAATTATCTATTTTGCATTTCATAACACTCTCTATCTCTTGTTTTGTCATAAATTCTTCCCTTCTCCATAAATCTGACAGGTGAACTATTCCTTGTTCTAACAGTTTGTTTATAGTATCAGCCTTTATATCTAAATTGTGCACCCATTTTGACTTTATTTTGGTATATGTTATGAGATACTGGTCTATTCTCAGTTTCTGCCATACTATTTTCCAGTTTTCTCAGCAGTTTTTGTCAAATAGTGAGTTTTAATCCCAAAAGCTGGAGTCTTTGCATTTTTCAAATAGTAGATTGCTAAAGTCATTGACTATTGTGTCCTGCATACCTAACCCATTCCACTGATCTACCACTCTATTTCTTAGCCTGTACCAAGGAGTTTTGATGACTGCTGCTTTATAATACAGTTTAAGATCTGGTATGGCTAGGCCACCTTCCCTAGCATTTCTTTTCACTAATTCCCTTGATATTCTGGACCTTTTCTTCTTCCAGATGAATTTGGTTATCATTTTTTCTAGTTCTATAAAATAATTTTTGGTAGCTTAATTGGTATGGCACTAAACAAGTAAATCAATTTAGGCAAAATTGTCATTTTTATCATATTTGCTCAGCCCAACCACAGACAGATGTATTTCCAAATATTTAGATCTATTTCTTTTGTGTAAAAAATGTTTTGTAATTGTGTTCACATAGTTCCTAGGTTGTTTTGGCAGGTAGACTCTCAAGTATTTTATAATGTCTACAGTAGTTTTAAATGGAATTTCTTTTTCTATCTCTTGCTGTTGGGCTTCATTTGGAATATATAAGAGTGCTGAGGATTTATGTGGGTTTATTTTATATCCTGAACTTTGCTAAAGTTATTTATTATTTCAAATAGTTTTTTACTTGATTCTCTACATATATCATCATATCATCTCCAAAGAGTGATAACCTACTTTCTTCTTTGCTTATTTGAATTCCTTCAATTTCTTTTTCTTCTCTTGTTGCTAAAGCTAACATTTCTAGTACCATATTGAATAACAGTGGTGATAATGGACATCCTTGTCTCACCCCTGATCTTACTGGAAATGCATCTAGCTTATCCCCATTACATATAATGCTTGCTGATGGTTTTAGGTAGATACTATTTATCATTTTAAGGAAGGTTCTATTTATTTCTATGCTCTCTAGTGTTTTTAATAGGAATGGGTGTTGTATTTTGTCAAAAGCTCTTTCTGCATCTATTGAGATAATTATATGGTTCCTACTAGTTTTCTTGTTGATGTGATCAATTATGCTGATAGTTTTCCTAATATAGAACCAGCCTTGCTTTCCTGGGATAAATTCTACCTGGTCATAGTGTATTATTCTTGAGATAAGTTGCTGTAATCTTTTTGATAATATTTCATTTAAGATTTTTGCGAATATATTCATTAGGGAAATTGGCCTACACATTTTCTTTCTATGTTTTGACTCTTCCTGGATTAGGTGTCAGTACCATATTTGTGTCATAAAAAGAATTTTGTAGGGATCCTTCTTCTCCTATTTTCCCAAATAGTCTATAAAATATTGGAATTAATTTTTCTTTAAATGTTTGATAGAATTCACTTGTAAAGCTATCTGGCCCTGAAGATTTTTTCCTGGGGAGTTATTGATGGGTTGCTCAATTTCTTTTTCTGAGATGAGTTTATTCAAGTATTTTACTTCCTCTTCTGTTAGTCTGGGCAATTTATATTTTTGTAAATATTCATCCATTGCCCTAAGATTGTCAAATTTATGGTCATACAAGTGGGAAAAATAATTCCAAATTGTTGTTTTAATTTCCTCTTCATTGGAGGTAAATTCACCCTTTTCATTTTTTATACTGATAATTTGTTTTTCTTCTTTTTTTTAATCAAATTGACCAATGGTTTATCAATTTTATTGATTTTTTCATAAAACCAGCTCTTAGTTTTATTTATTTGTTCAATAGTTTTCTTAATTTCAATTTTATTAATCTCTCCTTTGGTTTTCAACATTTCTAATTTGGTATTTGATTGGAGATGTTCCATTTGTTCTTTTTCTAGCTTTTTCAGTTGCATGCCCAATTCATTGATCTTCCCTTTCTCATAATTACATTTATATAGTATTTACTATGTGCCAGGCACTGTGCTAAGTGCTTTACAATTATTATTTCATTTGATCCTCATAATAACCCTGGGAGATAAATGTTATTACTATCCCCATTTTACAGATGAGGAAACTGAGACAAGCTGAGGTTAAGTGACTTGCCCAAGGTTTGCACAACCAGTAGGTGTCTGAGGTCAAATTTGAACTCAGGTCTTCTTGACTCCATGCTTAGTGGTCTACTGTGCTAACTAGCTGCCAGTAGAATATAAACTCCCTGAAAGCAGGAACTATTTCATTTTTTTTCTTTCCATACATAGTGCCTAGTATGGTGTCTGGCACATAATGCTTAAGCACAGTTGAATTGAGTGTAAAAATACCGGTTACTAGCCTCTCCCTTCCAAAGCTCATCTCACCTATTTCTGTAGCAATCTTCTCAACCACAATCCCTTGATCATCTGCATTTGACTGTAACTAAGCTCAAATTTGTATCCTTTCAACCCTTTGAAGTGATGCAATCAGATTTTTAATATAAAAGGGTAGAAATGGGAGAAACAAGGAATTTGTCACTGTGATAGGAAGAATAAGGTTCAGAGAGTTATGAAAGCAAAAAAAATCTATGAGTCCTGGGGAATGGCTCTAAATCAGGAGTTTCCAACCTTTCTCAGTTCCACAGCCCTTGGCTTTCAGTAAATCTCCTCATAGCTCCCTCCATTCAGTATGAAAGGGAATAAATTCTAAAGGTCATCAGGCGTATATCCACATAAGAAATGAGATTAATTTCAGTAGGATAATATATTTACCAAATGTTTCCCATCCCCCTTGAAAAACTTCTCCTACTCCCAGGGTAGACCTCAGCTTGGGGACCTCTACTCTAGAGGCTTCTATTCATACAGAAATATAGACAACAGCTAAACTGAGGTGTGGTCTCATCATATCAATACCACCATACTACAATGGCAAGCTGCAATTAGTGGGTCATTTAGGAAAGAAGACAAATGAAAAGCTACTGGTATATTTTTGGAAAAGCTGGTTATGGTTTCTATGGGTTTCAGAGGAGCTGAGAATGAAGATATAATGAGAGAGGAAATAGATAAGATTTGTCAAAGTGACTGAGCAGCTTGTGATGGGGTACAAGCTCTGGGAACCCTCTTGAACTCTCCTTGAATCTTTTCATTTGATCTAGCATTCCCCTGAGGCTTTAAGCCTTCCATCATTTCTATACCCAATTCTCTGTTACCCTTAATCTAGCCTAACCCTCCATTGTCTGTTATCTGGCGATGCTATGGCCTCTTAGAATCCTCTTCTGCTACTTCCCATCCTTGATCCTATCAAAACCCCATTCTCTTGGTTCCTGGTGTCCGACCTCTAGTCACCCCAGCCTACTGGCCACTCCCATCAAGACCTTCCCTAAACCCCTCCTCCAGTCACCCCAGACTACTTGGCCACCCCAGATCCCTCTCACAGTCTTTCTGTATATAAGATCTAAATTGCCTCCATGAAGGTGCTCAGATTCAATCTGGCCCACTTGCCAATATAAGCATCACAAATGCTCAGATTCCTTAAGAGTCCAGCCAATGTTCAGATTCCGTAAGAGTCTGCATGATAATAAACCTTGTTTTTCTTTGGCTGAAAGAAGGCTTGAGTTGAGTTCATTCAGGCAGGGCCTGAGTGTAGCTATTTCAGAGTCCTAGTAACCCTAAAAATCAACACTTGGACCCAGCATACAGGACTTTGGAGTACAATCTTTATATATACTGTTTACATACTCCCCCAATTGTCCTTCCTTAGGGATCCCTGCCAGGGAGTCATAGCGTCTGCCTGTTTTGGTCTCCATGCTACCTCTTCTTTTTCACGTGGAGTCTACATTGCCTGGTAGCCTCTTCTTCTGCCCCTGTGATTGGGAATGAATAGATCAGAGCTGCGACAAAAAGGTTAGTAGATTAGTTCAGCATCCCTTTCTGAACTGCTTCCCCAACCAAAGGGTACAGGATCCTGGATATCAGTGGTTGACAGAATCAGGCAAGGAATTTGGGAACTTGGCCATCAAGTTGGTTCATTGAGGGATCATCATAGAAATGTACCAGTGAAAAAATTCCAAAAAAATGCATTATTTGGGTGACTGTGCACTTTCCAATCTACCAACTAGTAAGCAAATATATTTATTAACCACCTACTATATGCCAGGCACTGTGCTTAGTACTAGGCATACAGAGAGTGAAACAGTCCCTGGAGCTGGGAAATATACATTCTAGTCAGGGGAGACAAGACGCACATGTAGGCATCTCTAAACTAGATCCAAGACAATTTTAGGAGGGAAAAATACTAGTACAAGGAGAATTAGGAATGACTTTATGGAGAAGGTGGCACCTGAGCTGAGACCCAAAGGAAACTAAAGATTCTAAGAGGTCATAGCATCGTAGATATAAATAGTGAAGGGAGCTTGAGAGTGTTCTGGTCTAGTTCCCGGAACTGAGTCTGGAGCGGGAATGACTTCCCCAAGATCACAGAAGTAGAATTTGAACTCAGGCCCTGTGACTCTAGAGTCGAAACTCTTAATTTTTGTTTGTGTTGTGTAACCCTTTGACAATCTGGTAAAGTCTATATAGACTCCTTCTCAGAATAATATTTTAGATGCATAACATAAAATACATAGGAAAACAAATTGTCAAATCATTAATATTTATATAGCTCTTATCATGTGTCAGGAGCTGTGACCTAAATGCGCACTTTAGAAATAGGATAACAAAGGAAACTAGTTAAAGTGAAATGCATTTATTGAATATTTTAAAAAACACATTCAAAAGGAATAGTAAATTGCACATAATAGATTTGCAGTTTCGTGTGCATCTTTTTTTATTCTACTATATTATAGAAACTCTTGTTTTATTTCATTAATTGTAAACAAACAAACAAATAAAACCAGGTCATGGGTCCCAGACCTAGAAGCCCTGTTCTAGAGCTAAGGCTCTTTTCATTGAGCCACAAGAGTGGGGATGTGAACATGGATTGAAACTGAAGTTTACCCATTTCTGAGCAAACATTAATGAACCTGTCAAAAAGCAGGAAATAGAGAGATGCCTATCTAGTAAAATCTAACAAGTGTTCTTAAAGCACCTACTGTGCAGCGAGGCATTGTGGTAAGCACTGGGGATACAAAAGCCAAATGCTAACCAGTGCCTGCTGTGCATGAACTCCTATTCTGCATACCCTCAGACTGATCAGGCCTGTCCCCAGAGAGATCATCTGAGCACATCAGCTCATCAAATCAACCAGCACTCCAGACTCAAATGGCTTCAGTTATGGAAGGAGAGGAACAGAATCAAGAGTGCCATCCAGAAAGGCAGTTAATTATGTTTGTTCTATCTCTCTAACCGATTGTTTATAATATTTAACTTCAAAAATGACAGTCTCCAGATTCCTCAATGGAAATGGAACCACGGCACTGGTAACCAACAGATACCACTGTGGTTTGCAAAATGAAAAAAGTAAACAAGAAACACAATTTTATATGATTTAATAAAAGATTTGTTCCTACCATTTCTCTCAAGATGACCCACATATTTTTTCTTTGCTGACAGTTATGATCTCCACCTTTATTGAACAAAGGCACCTGAAACACAGCTGCTCAGTATTGGTAAAGAAAATCATTCTTTTATTAATAAGACTGTTATTAGTTGAAAAAAATCCATATTTGGGGCTTTGCAGTGAAGGAACAGGCCATTTCTAAGAAATATGGTTGACTAGTGCCAACATTATTTCAGGCAATTTCATGATCAAATGTTCTATTATGTTGTTTAAAAATTTTATAGGGATTGTAAATCAGAGCTATTTTCTATTTGCTCTAAATATTTAGGTACTACAGGGAAAGCAGATCAAATTAAAGGGTATTGTGCACATATTTTACTAGAATCTCACTGGGGCATAAATCATCCTGTTTGTAACATGGAGTTCTTTCGTAAAAGTCTTTGTGAGAACAATATTTTAGGGCTTTCTCCAGCATTTTGGAAAACAAGAGTCTTTCAAGAGATGATTTGGATTACAACAGCATCTCTGAGTCTTCCCATCTTCATCCCGGGAATCAGGGTGTCAGCTTTCAAAGACAGTAGCTAAAAATATCCTCCTGGAAATTCTGCTAGGATAAGCCTCCCAAAAGTATTTATCCCTTTGTTACTGCTCCTGGTGGCCATCAAAAAAATGGAAACAAAAGTTGGAAGTAGGCTCTCTCCTTTTTGGAATGAAAAGGGCCATAATGACTCTGCTTTCAGAGAAATGACAAATAAAAAATGTTAGTTTCCCTAGGCCTCCATTTTCTCATCTGTATAATAGAGTTAATAATGCCTCACATGGTTACTGTGATGTTCCAACGAGCAACGTAGTGAAATGGACATCAACTTGAACTTGGAGTCGGGAAGACATGGAA
This sequence comes from Trichosurus vulpecula, assembly GCF_011100635.1. Lineage (NCBI taxonomy): Eukaryota > Metazoa > Chordata > Mammalia > Diprotodontia > Phalangeridae > Trichosurus > Trichosurus vulpecula. The sequence continues at coordinate 553,384,358 of NC_050573.1, read as the reverse complement.
GGATTCAAATCCTGCCTCTGACACTTACTAGCAGTAAGTCACTTATGTTAGTGACCCCATTTAGGGGTTTCGCGGCAAAGATACTAGAGTGGTTTGTCATTTCCTTCTCTAGCTCATTTTGGTAGATGAGACAACTGAGACAAATAAGGTTAAGTGACTAGCCCAGGGTCACACAGATAGTAAGTGTCTGAGGTCAGATTTGAGCTCAGGAAGATGAGTCTTCCTGACTCCAGGCCCAGCCCTCTATCCATTGCGCCATCTAGCTGCCTCTAATAGGTGCTTAATAAATGCTTATTGACTGCCTGACATGTAAGTGCTTAAAGAATTCTTGTTGGTGATGATAATGATATATTTAAAACAATTTCCAAATTTTAGAGCACCACATAAATATGAGTTATTATTAATGCACGTAAAGAGCTTCACATCTTAAAAGTGTAATATAAATATCAGTTATTGCTATCTTCATCATCATTAAAATTAGGAGAAACCTCAGAGATTAAATAGTTCAACCCCCCATTTTGCAGATGAGAATATTGAAACCTAGGGAGATTTAAGTGGTCCACTCACTGCCCCTAGAACGCTTTTGTGTTTCTGCTTCTGGGCTTTGCTCTCATTATTCTCCCTATCAAGAATGCCCTTATCAAGCCGCCTCTCAACCTACCCATCCTACAAGACACAGCTGAAATCTCTTCTCCATAAAGCCTTCCCAGCATGCTCCAGTGCAGCCTACCATAATCCATCCCTTTTCTGAATAACCATATCGTATCTGTGCTATTGACATGGCAATTAATGATTTCACTTGGATTCTAGTACTGTACTTATTACACAGTTATTTAATTTTTCACATGTTTAGGGATTATTTTCCAATGGTATTGTAAAAGCTCCCTAAAAACATGGTCTATCACTCCTACTCCTTTGTATCTTATAGAGATTTTTGATATGTAATTGTTGGTTGATTGCTGAGTTAAGTGATGCAACCAAGGTCACACAGCTAGTCAGCATTAGTTATTGCTGTGACCTTCCCAATCCTAAAGGATCAGAACCCTTTCCTCCTCTAGGGTTCCCTGTTTCTGTGGATGTCCTCACCATCTTCTCAATCTCCCAGGTGGTCATTCATTCTTCACTCTTCGCTCTTCCTGTTTCATCACTCCCCGTATCCAAGATATTGCCAAGTCTTGTTATTTTTACCCCCCCCCATGTCTTGCATCCATACCCTTTTCTCCGCTCAAACAGCCTCTCACCTGGACTACTCCAATAGCCTCCTAATTGATCTCCCTATTCCCAGTCACTTCCTTCTTCAATCCAACTTTCACACAGCTGCTGAATTGATATTCCAAAAACATAGATCTAATTTTCATTTCCCACACTCAAAATTCTTCAGTGATTACTTATTGCTACCAGAATAAAAATAAAATATCCTTAGCCTGGTGGTTAAAGCCCTCCACAAATTGAGTCCCTCCTACTTTTCCAGTACTGATTCATAATAAACCCCTTCACACACCTTACATTATAGTTAAACTGGCCTGTTAACTGTTCCCTACTCATAAGATCCTGTCTCCCACCTCCTAACCTTTACACAAGTGGTCCCCCACATCTAGAATACACTCATGTCTGCCTCTTAAAATCCCTAGCTCCCTTCCAAGCATAGTACAGGTGCACTCCTACATGAGACCTTTCCTGATCCTCCCTAGTCATTAACATTCTCTCCTTGAAATTACTTTGTACATACTTCCTATTTACTTATATAATACCTGGTTGTGGTAGCCTTTTATAAATTCCAAGTACCCAGTGTTTACCCTTTCATTTTTCTACCAGACGAGGATATTTGGAAGTAAAGAAAGTATTCAGATAATGAAAAGGACCAATTTGGAGTCTGGTCACAAATTTAGTAGGAAAAAGTACTTTTGTATCTTTCTCTCATTTTATGGGGACTTCACAACTCTTAGGAGCTGCCAGTTCTCTGTGGTCTTGGAAAAATGGTTGTCAGATTCACCAGAGAAATATAAAGGAGACCTGTTGGAAGAGACTTGAGATAGCACCTAACCATAATCCCTGTGGGGTGGCTGAGATATCCAGTGGCAACTATGTGCCTGATTGGCACATAGGAACTAAGAGCAGTTACTGTAAGAACCGAATGCAGAGAATTTTCACTTGGCCTGCTCACCAAGAGCATGAACATAATGAAATGGTTTGCTCCTTTCACTATGAGACTTCGAAAGTAGAGTGCTGGAGAGTACTTACTTTAAAAAATATTTGGGTATACCTGGGAAACATCATGCCAGAAGACTTGATGGGGGAGTTTGAGGCTTCAGATCTTACTCACTGCTGGGGAATTTTCAAGCTGGCATTGTTCATTTTAGTTCTAGTGTAGTGACCAAGAGGAGTTTAAATTCCAGATTCTGACCAAGAGTGTCCCTATCATAATCAATAAACATTTATTAAGTACCTGATGGGGTGCTTGGGTACCTGTGCTTGGACCCTAATACTAACATTTCTCCTTAGCCTCTGCTTGGGTTTAGGTGCCTGGACTCCAATTCAAAAACCACATCCAATTCTAAAATCACATCTCTCCCTAGGTTCAAAATACTATCTCAAACAGTTCCTCTCCAGTTCAAGGGCAGTTGCCCTAGCAAAATACTTATCTCTTCTCCTGATACTGCGGCCAGCTGTACCTATAGAATTTATGGGTTTGGAGTCCCTGTGTATGCACTAAACAGGCCATATACTGGGTCATAGATATATTTACTACTCATTTGCTCATCATGTGCATGCTAGACCCAGACATATGTATAGTACTTTACATTCATCTTGCCTAACAAGATGTTGATGGAAGCAGCCTGGATGTTTCCAGTCAGCCCTGACCATTAGTTGACTCAGTGATGTTTCAGGGCTAAAACCACACCTCCAGGTAGCCCCGCCTTGGGCTATTTCCCAGTGAACTCTGGGTAAGATACCTGCTCAGTAGATACAAAAAGTGCATGTTCCTTTAAGAACTGACCACCCCTTAACCACTCTCTAATCCCACCCCAAAACACCTAATTGACATGTTTTACCCCAAAATGTCCTATAAAAGCTTTACTTGCTCCTCTGTAAGGTTGCAGGTTTCTTACGAACTCTTGCCCACTGAAAAGTGTAATAAATCTTTACCATCTTGACTTAAAAAATGCTCAAGATCATGAATTCGTTCCAGATGGCCCCAACCCTCTCAGTACCCAGGTCCTTGAGGGGTACTCCCCCTCAACTACCCTGCCTGGGAACTCCAGTCTTGGGGTTCCTGGACATCATCTCCCCAACCCTCAATATTCCTACTGTCAAGGTTTGGGGGTGCTGGGACCCTGAAATAGTGACACATGCCTGAATAAATTTGACCCAAGCCTTCTTTCAGTCAAGGAAAAACAAAGTTTATTAAAGATCCATCATATTGGGCAGACTCTTAAGAAACCAGAACATTTGTATCACTAAAGCCAGTAGGCCAGAATGAATCTGAGCACCTTCATGGAGGCAAGGTGGGTCTTATATACAGAAAGACTGTGGGAGGGATCTAGGGGTGGCCAAGTAGTCTCAGGTGACTGGGGGTGGGGTGTCCAGGGAGGGTCTTGAGGAGGAGACTAAAGAGGATCTTGATGGAACTGGGGTGACTAGAGGTTGGACACCAGGAACCAAACCAAGAAAATGGGATTTTGATAGGAACAAAAGTGGGAAGTAGCTGGAAGCAATCCAGAGGTAACTGACAATGGAGGACTAGACTAGGTTAAGGGTAACAGAGATTTGGGCACAGAGATAATGAAAGGCTTTTTTAGCCTCAGGCAAACTCCAGATCAAGGAGAGTTCAAAGGGGTTCCCAAAGCCTATACTCCATCACCTACTACATCCCAGACACTGGGCTAAGTGCTAGGTACAGAAAAAAGAGGTAAAAGACAGTCCCTGCCCTCAAGGAGCTTACAGTCTAATGGGGGAGACAACATACAATAAATATATACAAAGCAAGCTCTATGCAAGGTAAATAAGAAATAATTAATAGAGGGAAGCTACTGGAATTAAGAGGGGTTGAGGAAGGCTTGCAGTAAAAGGTGAGATTTTGGTTGGGACTTAAAGGAAGCCAGGGAGGTCAGTTGTCAGAGCAAGGAGGGAGAGCATTCCAAGCATAGGAGACAACCAGAGAAAATGCCCAGAGAACTAAGACATGGAAGTTCTTGTTGGGAGAACAGCCGAGAGGCCAGTGTCACTGGATTGAAGAGTACATCAGGGAATAAGCTATAAGAAGACTGAAAAGGTAAGAGGGGACTAAGTTATGAAGGGATTTGAATGCCAAACAGAACATTTTGTATTTGATTCTAGAAGCAATAGAGAGTCACTAAAGCTCATTGAGTGGGGGACATGACAGGGTCAGACCCTTGTTTTAAGAAAATCGCTTTATGGGCTGAATGGAGGAAGGATTAGAGTGGGGAGAGAGTTGAGGTAGGCAGACCCACCAGGAGGCTATTACAATAATTCAGACTTGAAGTGTTGAGGGCCTTCCCACCCTATTCCTTGTTAATTAGTTTTTTCATTTATAAAATGGGGACCTTAGACTAAATGGTCCCTTCCTGTAAATATATGATCCTATGATCCTAATTTTGATTCTCCTTCAATCAAATGCACTCTAATCCATAAATGAATGAATAATCTTCTTCAAGTCATACAAAAAGTTAGGAAGGTGATAAAAATCTCAGTGGGAATGGGAAAATACAAGCCAAACAAAGTATGGATTATTATTGGGAGCATTCATACATTAGATAAGAGCATCAGAAGGCACTAGGAAAAGTCGAGGCTAGTGCAGGGAGACTGGGACTTTTTATTGGCAAAATACAGCACCAAAGAAATTAGGCCTTGTAGTTGACAGATATGCATAACAAAGACAGAACTGTGGGAAACAGTGACCTTTGGATACTGACTTGTCTGGGTTACCTTTTGTCCAGGCTTAAATTAATTTGTAGTTAAATCTTGGGGTGAGCATCTTAGGCTATGAAATACTGTAAGTAAGGTAGTCATCTGCAGCTGAAAGCTTTGATCTTTAGGTAAGACATTGGATTGGAAAAGGATAGACCTAATTTTAACCTGGGGTTACTCCAACTTTTAAGTCTGAACAGCTGTCAACCTCTCATTATCTGGGAGTGTTCTAGTCATCATACCCTAGCAGACTGAGAGCCCATCAAGGTGGAAAGCACGGGCCCAACAGAAATACTGTCATATTTGACAAGAAGCAGTCCCAATGAACCCAGCAGAGCAATATGCCCAGCATGGAAGTCATGTTCAATGAGGACCTGGCCTTTAGAGATCAACACACTAATATCACCAGCAACATCACCACGTGATAGCACTGAAGATGTAACTACCCTGCCTCTCCTCATGTATTCCCCACCATTCATGTATGATCCCCGCTGGTCCCCACTCTTCCCACTGATGAATTGTATACTTGGGGGAGAATGTGTCTTATATTTTATAGGGGAAATATTTTTTCTATAGCTCTTACTAAGCCATTTCATTAAATGTGTTTACCTTTAACTCTCTGACTAGAGAAAAAATGTAAACCTCAATAGGAGCTTGTGGGCTATGATTTTTAATGGATATGAACTCAGAGAACCTTGAACTTGAAGGCACTCTTTTGGAGACCTCATGTATTAAAGGGGGCATCACAAGTGAGACATTGGTAAAAACTGCCATTTCAGGAAAGCACTAGGAGTTAGGGGATATAGTTCAAGCTTAATCAGATAAAAAAACAAAAACATGGGGCTGGGGGGAAGTTGCTTTCTTTACACATGGCTACACAGTTAACTGTGACAAGTTCAACACCCACATATAGCATTCTGCCCTCCCTCTTGATCTCTGTCATTTTGGCAGAAATTATTTCCTTTAGCATCTTTCCTTCTCCATAATGAGTATTCAACTCTAGATCTAAAATCCAAAAATCCTAACACTTTGTACACAAGAGTGACTCAAAAATATTGGCTGAAAGGACCAAGTTATGATACTATTAACCAGTATCCCAAATTTCTAAAGACTCCATTAACACCATACCACATGTTACTGATTCATATTTCTGACATAGAAAGCTCCTTCCTATCACACCCCATAGTTACTATTACTTTGTCTCTGGTCCATGTGGTTTTCTCTTCCCATCTCTACCTACCAATTTTTCTCATACCTTTTTTTCCCTTCCCTATTTCTATCCACTTCCTCACAGGATTAGTCATAGAGTGAAAAACCTACACAAGAACTTAGACATTATCCATTATGACCCCCTTATTTTTTTAAGAAACTAGAGCCCAAATTGGGTAATGACTGAGTCTTTATATAATGCAGTCTTTATTTCCATCCTGCATCTTGGTCAATGTAATGTAATTGATTATTAATTAGCACTGCAGAATTTTATGAAGATATGGATCTTTGTTTCTCCTTTCTTAATCCTACGTAGGATAAGAGGATTTTAGATCTAGAGCTGGGAGGGAACTCAAGTTATGGCACCTTCTAAAAGATCAGATACTCAGTGTTTCCTCAATTCATATTCATTCATTGTCAGATGTATTACAAACCCTCCTTAGAGGAGTCATACCCCTTCTATGGGTAAGTTGGATTTCATTCTTTTTTTTGGCACTCAGTATGATTGGAATTTAAATCAATAGCCCAGAGCAATTCTGGTTAACAAGGTTCTTGTTTGCGATGTTGCAGCCCAGGAAGCTATTTTTAAAAAAAGGGGTGGGGAGAAGCATTCCCTGCCAACCACAGACAGTGACATTTAGAAGAAGCATCAAGCTGACAGCACAGAAGAGAAGTAAAGGAAGGAAGTCTGAAAATGGCAAAATCCTTAGGTAGAGAAAGGGGGTGAAATGATTAAAAAAACAAATCATTAGAGGAAATCACGGCAAGATAGAAAAAATCCATATGCAAATCAAAAGAATGATGTTGATCAAAGCAAGGAAGAGAGGGGTGTAACTCATAGCTTGTGAGTAACAGCTCAAGATAATGAGCTTGCCATCAGAAGGAGGTAGCAACTGTGAGATTGCCCAGGCTGAGATTCTCAGCTCCCTGGGTACCAGAAAAATCAAATCCATATATATCCCAAGGGCACACTATCTCAGCTGCTGAATCCATCTCTAAAATCTCTGAAACTAGAGTTCAAGGCTCAAGTTCTACTGTTTCCCTTTCTTATGACTGTCACCTTACCCTTCCTCTTTTCTTTTCGTTTTCGACCAATACACGACAGAGACGAGATTAGTCTTTTTTCAGAGCTATAGAGGAAAAACCAGGAGGATGAAAACATAGATTTTTCCAGAATTTAATATGAAGTTGGAGACACAAGTTCTAGAGCTCATCTATCAGAATATGTATTGGGAATAAATTACAAAACACTTTAAATGTCTTATTTCATTTGATCCTTACAATTTTGTGAGACAGGCATGATTATTATCCCCATTTTACAATTCAAGAAATTGAGATTGAAAGTAGTTCATGTGACTTGCCCAGGGTCACACAGCCAGTATCTGAAGTCAAATTTGACCTCCAGTCTTCCTGACTCCAGGTCCAGTGTTCTATTTACTGTACCACCTGTCATTGCAAATGAATGATATCATTGTAAACTTCCCAGAATTGAATGGGAGGAAGACACTAGGTTAGATTGCCTTTGGGAAATTGCCCAGTTCTTTTAATTAATTTAATTTCTTCTAATTTAATTTAACAAACTTTTCCCTGGGACAAATGCCCATATTGGAACACCCATATTATTCCAATGATGTTGTCTAGCTAGCCACAAGTCATAGAATACTAGAGTCTCTGAAGGATTTAGGGTCACTGAAAAGATCATGAAGTGATGCATGATGGAACAAGAAGGCTGGTGTGCATTACAAATGAGGAACTATTCGGGAGACATTATATAAAGGATGATATCAGAGAAATGTGTGAACAGAAAAAATAATGGCCCAATCGTGTAATGAGAATGGGGAATAACTGAGCTATAGTCACATGCTCTATTGGTATGTCCACAGCCTTAAGAAAGTAATGAGTCCCTTTGTACATTGGGATTCCCTTTGGTAAATTTATGGGAGGACAAGGATAAAAGTTTCACCAGATGGGCAGGTATAGACAAGCTCTGATCCACACCACTAGAGGGAATTTCTGCACTGGTGAGATCACAGACTTATTGGAATGCTGGATTATTGGTAAGGAAGTTGATGATATGAGGAAAAGTGGATAAGAATAAAAAGACAAAGAACCATAATGGAGCCAAAAAGAGAAAGACTCAAAAATGTTATGATGCTTTAGGCTTTGAAATTGACAGTGAGGGGGGAGAGTGGATAGAGCGCTGGGTCAGGAAGTCAGGAAGACCTGGTTCAAATCCTGCCTCAGACACTTACTAGTTGTGTGTCCCTGAACAAGCCTCAAGAATTGTCACCGTGACTTGACCGCTCCGTCTTCCTTAATTTCCTCAGCTGTAAAATGGGAATAGTGATAGTGCCTGTCTCCCAGGATTGTTGTGGGATCAAATGAAATAATACTTGTAAGGTCCTTAGTGGAGTGCCTGGCACTTAGTAGGTGCTTAATAAATCCTTATTCCCTTCCCCTTCAAATGTAAATAGTTACTAAGAAAGTTTAGTTGTTACTATTGGTATTTGATGATAAATGTTATATTTTTAAAAGGAAAAAATAAATCAAATAAATTCAGAAGAAATTTAGCCAAAGAATATAAGGAGTACATTGTATAGAAATTTTAAAAAATCTTCCAGGAACAATATGGCTTTTCTGTTATGAGATACCCCTCACAATGCTCTTATTTGTCTTCTCAGTCTTATAAATTTCTCGATCTGCTTCCCATCAAATCCCATATGAAGTTGCTCTACACACTGTGTCACATGACCGCCAAGTGGCCAGGGGCCAAATAAAGCCATTAATACGGACCGTCTGACCGTCTGACTCACAGCCTCTCAGCCACACCATGATCCCCTGTGATACTCTAGGTCTTCACCCCTACGAAGCCTTCTTACAAGGAAACTTTCCCTCGCCATGTTGACCCCATTTTCCCATTTGTGAGTTCTCTCTTTGGCCTCCATTTTGGTGATGGGCCCAGGCCAACCATGCTTTTTTGCTTGTGTTTCTGACTCTCAAGACTTCTCTACCATGACCCCTAGTGAGTATGCTTCCCCCAGTTTTTCAGCCTCCTTTTATGTATTATCTTCCCCCCCATGAGGGCAGAAGCTGTCTGTCTTTTTGCTTTCATTATATCTCCAACACATAGCCCAGCACCTGACACACACTAAGTACTCAATCAATGCTTGTTTCTTGCTTACCCACCTGTGCTTAAGAATGGTTCTGCCCACATTCCAGCCGCCTGGCGTTAGCCTGCTAATCTAGAAATAAGAATCAAAACTAATTGCTAAATCATAGCCTCTGATACTCATAAAAGTCTAAAAGTTTACAAAGTTATTTACATACATTATCTTAAATCCCATAATTACTCCATGGAGTAGGTACTACAGTCATTATTCCCATTTCATACGTACGGAAACAAACCCAGAAAGGTTGTGACTTAACCAAGAGTACATAGCTAGTCATTCTAGAGGCGAGATTTGAATCCAGATCTTTCTAACTCTGATTCTAGAACACCATTCACTATACAATGCTGCCTGTCCACTCAACCAGCCAGGCACGTCCACCATGACTTAGCTGAGCCCGATTTTCTACCCACATTACCATCAACAGATGAAATCATGTTTCCTTACTTTTTTTAATTTTCGACACTGGGTTTCCCCATTTTGTCCGGTATGGAAGTCCTATAGCTACTAACAGGCCTGATCCAAAGCACAGAGACTTTGTTCTGCTCCCCTTATGGCCTGGATCAGCTTACCCTTTCTTAGCCAGCCTGATGCCCTGCCTGGTTCGGGGGATCCCCACACTGCTGTCAGACTTAGTGAGGACACAGTACAGCTCCGCCACACCCAGCTTCTCCAAGAGCAGTAGTTCTCGCTAACACTTTATACAGGAGCTACTGTGTGCCAGGCACTGTGCTAAGGGCGTCACAATTATCATCTCATTCAATCCTCATGACAACTCTGGGAGGTGGGGGGGGGGGTGCTATGATGATGCCCATTTTACAGATGAGGAAACGGAGGCCAACAGCAGTTAAGTGACTTGCCCAGGGTCACACAGCTATTGTCTGAAATCAGATTTGAACTCAGGTCTTCCTGACTCCAGGCACAATGCTCTGTCCCATGTGCCACTTGGCTGCCCTGAAATAATCCGGTAGGGATTAATCCAAAGGAGGGAATTTGGAGGCAAAGAAAATATCATAGAAAAGTATGTACAATACTAAAAGTATGTACGGATTGTGAACTCTTTGCTCTGGCTTTGGGTTTCACATACATGTTCATTTCTCTTGTGATAAACCTAGATTTTTGCAAAGTTTTGGAAGTTGTGATATCCTGTTGACAAACTGAACCTCTTAATTTCACTACACAATAATGATTTCTGGAAATATCAGAGAACAAAAGACAGCAATTAGGAATGAGGGAATAATAATAAAGTGCAAAAAATGTAAAACCATTTCAGAACCTGGACAGAGTAGTATGTCCACTGACATAGAAAAAGCCATTGGAAGAAAGGGGAACTCCCAAGGAGCATGGGCAAATGCAAATGTCAAACACCACCAGGGCAAAACCTGACTTTACACAGTTTTTGAAGATCTATGAAAAAGCAATGGAACATTACATCAATATCTCAGCAGTACATCCAGCAGTAAATATCAATGTCATAGTGCCCAATTAAATGCAACAAAAAAGAAACACAGAAATTGGAAAACCAAAAACATATTAAAAATCTATCAACACACGAAAAAGGTCAATATGTTGGCTGAGGAACAAAAATGCCAAAAAGTTCCTGGGAGGTACAAAAAAGCATTTGATATCAATTCAGTGGTTATTGAACAAAGCCTTTGACTAAGTTCTGCATTTAAAATCTGATGGTCATGAACTACAAATATTAACATAAATCCAAGCAGAGTGGAGAATGGCAGAAATTTCAAAGTGCACATGCTAAACTCTTTTCTCTTTTAAACATACTACCAATACAATAATATTAAGGACATTTGATATAAAATGTATAATTTTTCAGGGAGACAGTTTAAACCCACTGTGATTTTGCCTGTCCTTAAGTCCGTTATCATCGCTCTTGAAAATTATGGAGTATGGCTTCCAAATCACGGAGGGAATTGCACCAAAACATCATATTAATCAGTTGATGTACACGGATGGCATCAAGTTATATGGCTCCACAGAGAAACACATTAGCCAATTACTTCATTTTATGGAATCTTTCTCCAGTGGTATCAAAATATAATTTGAGATTGATAATGTATTATTCTTTAGACACATCAAACAAGAAGAAAGACTAAAGCCTTTGAACTTGAATCCAGAGGCCAAATTCAACCAGTGGGTGAAGATGATCTTTGCAAACACCTTGGCCATCCTAGGTCGACACATGAAACTATAAAAGAGAAAATTGAGGCTGAGTTATCTTCTTTAAAAATTTACTTAGTATTTTCCCCCAGTTACGTGTAAAAACAATTTTAACCATTCATTTTTATAACTTTAAGTTCCAAATTCTCTCCCTTCCTCCCTCTTCACCCCTCCCCTGTGTTGAGAAGGCAAACAATTCCATATAGGTTTTACATGTGCAGTCATGCAAAACATATCCATAATAGTCATGTTGTGAAAGAAAACATAGACAAAAACACCCTCAAGGAAGCTTTTAAAAGTAGACTTCAATCTCTATTCAGACACCATCAGTTCTTTGTCTGGGGATGGACAGCATTTTTCATCATAAGTCCTCCAGAGTTGTCTTGGATTGTTGTTTTGCTGAGAACAACTCAGTCATTCCCAGCTGACCATCTTACAGTATTGCTGTTACTTTGTACACAGTACACTTCACTTTGTATCAGCTCATATGTCTTTCCAGGTTTCTCTGAGAGCATCCTGCTCATCATTTCCTATAGTATCATTGTATTTCAACATAATCACATAATACAATTTGTTCTTTGCCCCTCAAAAAGAGCCGCTATAAATATTTTTGTATATATCGGTCCTTTTTCCTTTTTTAAAAAATCTCTTTTGGGATACAGATCTGGTAGTAGTATTGCTAGCTCAAAGGGTATGCACGGTTTTATAGCCCTTTGGGCATAGTTCCCAGTTGCTCTACAGAATGCTTGAATCAGTTCACTACTCTACCAGCAGGGCATTAATGTCTCATTTTTCCCACATCCCCTCCAACATTTGTCATTTAATCTTTGCTGTCCTATTAGCCAATCTAATATGAGTTAGTACCTCAGAATTGTTTCAGTTTGCATTTCTCTAACAGTGAGTTTTTTTTTCATATGGCTATAGATAGCTTTAATTACTTCATCTGCAAACTAATCATATCTTTTGATCATTTATCAATTGGGGAATGGCTCTTATTTTTATAAATTTGACTCAGTTCTCTATATGAGAAATGAGGCTTTTAGCAAAAAATTTGTTTCAAATTTTTTTCACAATTACTGTTGCTAACTGTATGTCCCTCCATCCTATTCCCCTCTGTTTAGTCTATTCTGTCTTTTAACCCTCTCCCTCCTCAAAAGTGTTTTGTTTCTGACTAGACCCTCCCCCAATCTGCCCTCCCTTCTGCCTCCCTTCTCATATTCCCTTCCCCTTCTACTTTCTTGTAGGGTAAGATAGATTTCTATACCCAACTGAGTGTGTGTGTTATTCTGAGACTAAGTATCTTAAGAGATTGACTGGCAACCAGAAGTCCAAGATTAACGAGAACACATTTAGAGGTATTCACATGTACTCAAAATCAATCTGAAGGTATACTTTGGGCACCAAAATGAACAGTGGATCTAAAAGGAGGTCAAACACCCAAACAATAAGAATGAAACAGAAGTCTTGTCACCCGAAGGCTACTATAAAAGATTAGCATTTCCTCATCAAAAAGGAGGGAGAGAAGTGATAGATATTCTTACAACATACAGTTTGAAAATTTAAAGAAATACTTTTAGACTAGTCAGTCTGCAAGCATTTGTTAAGCACTGACTTTGTGCCAGGCACTGGTCCTCAGACCCCTTCTATCTGAACCACCTTAAAAAAGATGAGGAGAATGAAACTACAACAACCCACCACAATAACAATAAACAGCAACCACAATAATAATAGCAACAAGTGCAAAGTGAAGAAATGCATTGGGCAAAGTTCAGACGCCTTTCCTTCATCTTCTCCAATGCCATTTTCACTTCTTTGCCATGTCCACTGAAGAGAGAAGTGTCAGAATCCAAAAGTTATGTTTCTCCTATCAGTGCTGATAATAGATTCTCTTAGAATTCTGTTACACCTCACAAAAGCTTTTTTTCCTTTCTCCAATTTGATCTAAAATGCTCTTGGAGCCATCCAACTGAGTTGAGTCTCACATCAAGTTTTCAGTAGACTCATTCTCCTTTCCATGATATTTCACAATTTTGTGAATCAATACAGCTCATTATCTCCCATTGCTTTCATAATATTTTACACCCAAGCTTATTCTCCTTTTTCCCTTGACTAACAGCTCTTTTCTCTTGCTGGGAAGATCAACAGTTCAATGAGTGAGAAGTTTTCTGGACTTAGCCTTGTGGTCAATTGTGGTCACTGTTTTACATTGTGAAAATTCTCAAAGAAATTTTGTTGTTTTTCAGTCATTCAGTTGTGCATGACTCTTCATGACCCCATTTGGAGTTTCCTTGGCAGAGATTCTAGAGTAGTTTGCCATTTCCTTCTCCAGCTCATTTTGCAGGTAAGGAAACTGAGGCAAACAGTGTTAAGTGATTTGCCGAGGGTCACACAGCTAGTAAGTGTCTAAGACCAGATTTGAACTCGGGTCTTCCTGACTCCAGGCCCAGCACTCTATATATTACATTACCTAGTAGCTCTCACAAAAAAAATAGCCATCATCAAAAGCAATGTGTTGTTATCTTTATCTATTATCCATTTTAAAGACACCTTTTATAGGTGTAGAAAAAAGATTCATTTTGTTCACTGATTTTTTAAAGCACTTGACATAGAACAAAGCAAGACTTAAATATGTTGAATAATTAACCACAAATCCTTAGCTTCCACATGGTTAAAGCATAATTATTTATTTCATATTGCTATATGAGTAAGATTCACTAAAACTCCATTAATGAGTTTCAAATAACAATGATCTCTCTCCCCCAAGCTGAACAAAGTAAGTTTTCTTTTTTCCTTCTTCCTCTCTTCCTTCCTTTTTTTCCTTCTTTCTTTTATGAAACTATGAATAAAAGAATTGAGTGGAATATTGAAAGATATTGAAATTGGTTGGAGTAATGCATCTGGGCAGCTGGGTGGCTCAGTGTATAGAATGCTGGGCCTGGAATCAGGAAGACCTGAGTTCAAATTCAGCCTTAAACACTAATTGTGTGACCCTGGGCAAATGACTTAACTTCTGCTTGCCTCAGTTTCCTCATCTATAAAATGTGCTGGAGAAGGAAATAGTAAACCACTCCAGTACCTTCAACAAGAAAATCCCATTTGGAGAACTGAATAAGTGCATCTACAGAGATATTTACATAATGAATTAATATATTCAGTACAGATCACTGAGGTTTAACAAGGTCAATGGGACCTTCTTATGAAAGAAAAATATAATTGCATACAGGGTGTTTGTTGTTCCATCTAGAAAGAGAGAGTCTCGCCAAAGTCCTTTGGGCTGGAAGAAGGCTAAGCTACTCATGGGCCTTTCTGCATAAAGGCTAACCTTCAAGAATCACAACAAAATATCTAGCCAAGATTCCTGATCTTTTCTTTTTGCTCTAGAGCACATGGGCAGCTAGACAACATGACAAGAGCACTCTAGTAACTTCTGAGCATGAGCCAATTACTGTCTTCAGTCAGGGAGAGGCCATATTTGTAGTGGTCAAAGACCATGAAGAGAATTTCATTCTACCACGTCTGAGACAAGGAGACTGGCATCTGATGGTAAGAGAACAGGAGCATTGGCCTACTACAAGGCAGGACAGCAGTACTCTAAGGGTGCTTAGATTTGAGGCGATCTAGCTCATAACACTGATACTTAGTCTATTAAAGCGAAGAACCTAGGAAATAAACTGTGTTGTTGGTCCATCATTTTTCAGCTATGTCTCCTCATACTACAGATTAGGAAACTGAGGCAAATAGGGGTAAGTGACTTGCCCAGGGTCACACAGCTAGTTAAGTGTCTGAGGCCAGATTTGAACTCAAGAAGATGAGTCTTCCCAACTCCAAGTCTGGAATGCTATAGATTGCACCACCTAGCTACCCACTGGTTTTTGGTCCTTGATTGACATTTCCTTGTACAATAGCCTTTTGAAAGAGCTGTACTTCCCAGGAGACATAGCCTGAAGCAACTGAAACAAAAGGGCAAAAAGCACCCCAACTAAAAGCAATCTAATCTTTTCTTGGAAGTAGTTAATATTTTATTTTTCCTCAATTATATGTAAAAACAATTTTAACATTCTTTTTTAAAATTTTGAGTTCCAAATTCTCTCTCTCTCCTCCCCCCTCATTGAGAAGGCAAGTAATTTGACATAGGTTATACGTGTGTAGTCACGCAAAACACATTTCCATGTAAGTCATGCTGTGAAAGAAAACACAGATGAAAAACCCCAAGAAAAATAAAGAATACAAAGAAAGAGCATCTTAGATCTGCATTCAGGCTCCCCCAATTCTTTCTCTGGAGATGGACACTTTCATCATAAGTCTTTCAGAATTGCCTTGGATCATTGTGTTACTGAAAGTTGTTACTGTGTACAATGTTCTCTTGGTTCTTCTCATTTCACTTTGCATCAGTTCATGTAAGTCTTTCCAGGTTTTTGTAAGAGGAACCTGCTTGTCATTCCTTTTAACATGACAACATTCCATCACAATCATGTGCTACAACTTGTTCATCCATTCCCCAATTGATAAGCATCACCTCAATTTTCAATTCTTTGCCACCAGAAAAAGAGCTGCTATAAGTATTTTTGTACAAATAGTTTCTTTTCTCTTTTTTAAAATCTCTTTGGCATATACAGTAGTGGCATCACTGAGTCAAGGCATAGTTTTATACCTTTTGGGGCATAGTTACAAATTGCTCCCCAAAATGGTTGCATCAGTTCACAACTCCACCGACAATGCATTTTTTTGTCTCAATTTTCCCACATCACTTCCTACGTTTGTCTTTTTCCTTTTCTATCATATTAGCCAATCTGATAGATGTGGGGTGGTACCTCAGAATTGTTTAATTTGCATAGAAATAAATAGTGATGGGGCTGGGCCAAAAAGTCAAAGCAGAGTCTAGCTTGAGCTCTTCCCCAAATCCCTCCAAATACCTGTAAAAATTTAAACAAATTTTAGAGCTACTGAACTCACAAAATGACAGAGTGAAACAAGTCTCCAGCCCAAGACAGCCTGGAAGGTCCATGGGAAAAGTCTATTACACCATGCTGGGAGCAGACCGAACATGGGCCTCACCAGCACAGACCAGGCTAGAGCAGATTGAGTAGAGCAGGCCTCAGGGTACTGAATCACTGGCAGTTGTGGCAGTTTCCAGACTTCTAAACCAACAAATGCCAAAGATATCATAAAAGGTCAGTGGGAAAACTGTCAGACCTGGATAAAAGAAGAGCTTGGTCCAGCTCCAGCCCTGGGGAGGCAGAGGTAGCTGCCATGATGGCTGTAGCAGCAGCAGCAGCAGCGGCTGCTTGTGGAGCTACAGGTCAACAGACAGTGGGCAGATCTGGGGCTGATCAGAGGGGGAGTGCAGGGATCTCTTTGCTTGCATTAAGGCAGGATCCTCTTGTTTTGCCCTGCTTGGATCTGGGTCGAAGTCCTTGGTGGAGGTCCTAGGGTGAGGAGGAGTGCTGGTGTGGCAGAGCTTGTGTAGTATTAATCTGATCAAAGATCTTCCCCACCCATTTAATACTGAAGAAAATAACACCTTAAAAATAGACTAACCCAAATGGCAAAAGAGGTTTAAAAAGCCAGGGGAGAAGAATGCCTTGAAAAGCAGGATTGACCAAACGGAAAAGGAGCTCCAAAAGATCACTGAAGAAAATACTACCTTAAAAATTAGATTGGAGCAAGTGGAAGCTAATTACTTTTTGAGAAATCAAGAAATTATAAAAACAGAACCAAAAGAATGAAAAATAGAAGACAATGTGAAATATCTCATCGGAAAAACTACTGACCTGGAAAATAGATGCAGGAGAGACAATTTAAAAATTATTGGACTATCTGAAAGCCATGATCAAAAAAAGAGCCTAGACATCATCTTTCAAGAAGTTATCAAGGAAAACTGTCCTGCTATTCTAGAACCAGAGGCTAAAATAGAAATTGAAAGAATCCACTAATCACCTCTTGAAAAAGAGCCCAAAAGGAAAACTCCTAGGAATATTGTAGCCAAATTCCAGAGTTCCCAGGTAAAGGAGAAAATATTGCAAGCAGCCAGAAAGAAACAATTTGAATATTGTGGAAATGCGATCAGGATAACACATGATCGAGCAGCTTCTACGTTAAGGAATCAGAGGACTTAGAATCTGATATTCCAGAGGTCAAATGAGCTAGGATTAAAACTAAGAACCACCTACCCAGCAAAACTGAGTATAATACTTCAGGAGGAAAAATAGACATTAAATGAAACAGAAGACTTTCAAGCATTCTTGATGAAAAGACCAGAGCTGAATAGAAAATTTGATTTTCAAATACAAGAAACAAGAGAAGCATGAAAAGGTCAACAGGAAAGAGAAATCATAAGGGATTTATTAACATTAACTGTTTACATTCCTACATGGAAAGATGATATTTGTACCTCATGAGATCTTTCTCAGTATTAGAGTAGTTGAAGGGAATATACTTATATATAGACAGAGGGCCCAGGGTGAGTTCAATATGAGGTGATAATATCTAAAAAATAAAATTCAGGGGTTAGAGAGGAATATATTGGGAGGAGAAAGGGAGAGACAGAATGGGGTAAATTACATCACAGAAAAGAGGCAAGGAAAAACTGTTATTACGGAAGGGAAGAGGGGGCAGGTGAAAGGGTGAGTGAACCTTACTCTTATTGGATTTGGCTTAAGGATGAATTAACATACACACTCAAATGGGTATCTTACTCTACAGGAAAGTAGGGGAGAAAGGGATAAGAGGTTGCAGATGTTAGAGGGGAGGGCAGATTGGGGGAGAGTGTAGTCAGAAGCAAACACTTTTGTAAAGGGACAGGGTCAAAGGAGAAAATAGAATAAATGGGGGGTGGGATAGGATGGAGGGAAATATAATTAGTCTTTCACAATATGACTATTATGGAAGTGTTTTGCGTAATGACACAAGTATAACCTACCCAAGGCAGTGTGGGGAAATCTCAGTACTTACCCAAATGGCTATACAGTGAGTGGTAGCCCTGACAATGAGGGGTAACAGCCAACAATGAAATAAATTTGATTCGTAGCAGGACTTCATGACCAAAACATGGGTACTTGTCTGGTGCTTGACTGAGCTCAGACAACATCTGGTGCTGGTCAAAGCAACACAACAATTGTGTGATTTTGCCAGAGGGTGAGCACAAAGGATTGTTGTTATGCCAACCTCAGGGCACAGCTTGTTTGTTGGACCTTAGCTCTGGAAAACAAGGTGTCTCCTAATATCTTGACAAGTTCAAGTAAATGTTTTCTTTTGTTTCTAAGTACTGCTTGAATAATCTTAAAGGAAGGAAGAGAATCTTTGAGAGGGAAGTAAGGAGGAAGTACCTTTTAGGCCAGTGCAAATACTTAGACATGGCAGATGGAGTGCTGTGTGTGAATACAGACACAAGGCCACTTTGGCTCTACCATTAAGTACATGAAAGGAAGTCATACATAATGAGGCTGTAAGATTGGGTAAGGCTAGGTTAAGAAGAGGACTAAAGGCTAAGCAAAGGAGTTTATATTTTACCCAAAAGGCAATAAACAGAGAGCCCCTGGAATTTGTTTAGTAAAGTAATAAAATGATCAGACATACACTTTAGGAAAATCATTTAGTGAGAAAGAGCAAAGAGTCAAGGAAAGTCAAGTTTACAAATCTATAAGACCAAAAGAATGATGGTATCCTTCTCTGAAATAGGGAAATTTGAGATTGGGAGCTGAGGGAGAGATACCTGTGTTTGAGACATCTGGGGCACATGCATTTTTGAATGTCCAACAGGCAGCTGGTAATGCTGGACCAGCCCTCAGGAGAGAGCATGGGGCCAGGTACACAGATCTATGAGCCATTGGCATAGAGAAAGTAATGAAGCTGATTCGACCATTACCATAGGATGGTTGGGTAGGAGGGTAAGTCATTCGCCTCATTATCCTCATCCATAAAAAGATCAGGTTGGATTAGATGATCTCTTCATTCCTTCCCAGTCTTACAATTCTTCTTGTCAGTTTGGACGAGGAGAGATACTTCACGCTGCCAGAAAGATATAGCTCTCTATTAGTGATGCCTCCTGACAATCATTATCCACGTAGGTGATGTCATTATCACCTCCAATTATTTTCCCCCTCATCAACATATGCTGACTTTACCAGAGAATTACTATAAGATAGCTGTAATTAAAGTTTCATTCCCTGGAAGCTACCGAGATAGAAGCATGTTTCCTGACCAGCCACAGGCAAGGTGCCTGACACCAGTATCAAAATCCGGAGAAGAAAAGCACTGCTAGCAATCTCAGAGGGCTGAGAAAAAAGAAATAACTCCTGAGCTGTTATTAACACCTGATAAGTCATAAAACTACCCTAATGATCAACAACTGGGACATTCTTGATTTCATCCTGAATGTGTCAACTTTGTCCTGAAAATTATGGCTAAATTAAACCTAGAAATTCATGTGGACATATGAAAAATATTCCTTTTTTTAGTTCGATTTATCTTTTTGGCTTGTAGGTTCACATTTTTCAATTGGTTCTCTTGGACAACGGGCTTCTCCATTTTCTTTTTTTCTTACCAGTTTTTTAAGCCTTTATGAGTAAGATATGTTTCAAAAACATGCCATTGATACATATTTTGGAATTTATAGGTATTAGGAAATAACTGAATGTTTACCCTCTAGTAGGTCAAACATCTAGGTGGTGGCCTGTATTTTTCTTTTTGATATGTCATGTAAACAGCCACCACCCTGTTACTCAACTCTATGAAATCCATGAAAAAATTCACTTAACTTCTGGGTCTCTGTTTCCTCATCTGAAAAATGAGGGGCTCAGACTAGACAGCCTCTCAGTCCCCCTTCAGCTTTAGGTCTACGATCCTTTGTAGCATGTTCAACTCTGGCTCTATTACCTAAGCAGTTTAAAAAAAGATTCCTTGATACCAAATAATGTCTTCTTTTCACATTTACTTAGAGATGAAATGGAATATAAAATTGTGATCATTTGGACAAGAGTTGGGCTAAAGATGACCTTTGACTAGAAAGAGCTTGCTAAGCAAATTAAGGGATGTAGCAGTCTAACATGCCTTATACCTAGGAAGCTGCAATGGGCCCGGGTTGGGTGGGGGCACTGCATGTTGCAACCTGACAGCTCAGAACCAAGAAGGGGGGACAGCAATACACTGTTGACACTGCGGAAAAGGCCAAAGAAACAGAAATGAGATTGAGCTCATAAGACAGCTGGTTATGGGAATTTGGCCGAGAAGTGAGAGGTCTATTTAAATTCTAGCCACCACTCTCCCCTTTGAGCTAGAAGGAGAGACTAAGAACTGCACCACAAAACAATGGAAATGAAGGTCTCAAAGCAGAGAATGCTCATCCTTGATTTTAAAGGCCCCATAATCTGACTCTAACCTCCCTTTCCAACATCTTTGCTCTCTACTCTCCTTCACAAGCATGGCTATACTCTAGTCAATCTGTTTCCTAATTTCCCCCAGAATTCTCCCATTTCCATTATGCACAGGCTATCCCCCATTCCTAAAATGCACTACTTCTTCACCTCAGTCTCTTGAAACTGTTCTTTTCATTTAAGTTACACTTTAGGAGGAACATCCTTCATAAAGTCTTCTCTGATCTCTCTAACTGAAAGTCATATCTCTCTCCATCATGAAATAGTCCTAGAACACTTTGTCTGGGCCTCTCCTTTATTCCTGTCAGAGTCTATTTTATATAATAATAACAATAGCTCACATATAGCATTGTTATGGTAATTAGGGTGGGACCTTTTTTTTTTTTTACTATTATCTCTTTTGGAATGCTGAGGTAATCAAGCACCTTTGATGAGTTTTGCCTTTCAAATATAATGGCAAGCAAAGTGGACTTTTTGTTGTCTTCTGTTTTGGAGTGCTTCCCAGCACCAAGGCAATCAAGCGCCTTTGATTGAGTCTTGCCTTTGTTTGTAGGAAGGCCCACACCCTTTTGCTAATTAAGTCACAAGAGGTATGAAGCTCTTGAGAGGTATGAAGCTCTCTGACTCTGTAAAATGGTCTGTATACTCTGAGGTTAGCATTTTGTTTGGGGCTCACTTATTGGAAAACGTTGGTGTGGAGACTTTGGGTAGCTGTTAAGGAGCCCCCCAGCTTTGAAAACCCAGATGTTGGTGCTTCTCTCCCTGGTAACTATGTATGTAAAGCTTTAGTTAGACAGCTAGAAGCCTGTCTGTTGATTTGTGTTATTTGCTCTGTTTATATGGTTTCTGCTTGTAATTTCTGTTTGTGTTTTCTCTGATGTTCAGGGTGCTGACTTTTCCTCTTGCACTAAGTGAATGATATATGTATATTTAATTAAAGTAAGATTGTTAGCCCCTTAAAATTGCTTTCCTTAGAAAAGCAGATCAAAGAACCTGTGCTAGCAGCCCTTCTGTGTGCTGGTGTTGTTGGCCTTGCACAGTCACAGCAGCAGCAAGCAGCATTGTTATTACGAGCATTTGCTATGTTCCAGGCACCATGTTAAGCACTTTATTATCTCATTTGATCCTCTCAACAACCCTCAAGGTCAATGCTGCTATTATCCCCATTTTACAGCTAGGGAAACTGAGGCAAACAATGGTTAAAAGTGGCTTGTCCAGAGTCACACAGCTAGTATGTCTCTCGTGCCACATTTGAACGCAAGTCTTCCTGACTTCAGGCATGGTCTCTATCTACTTCACCACCTAGTTGACTAGTAGAAGGAGTTTCTCCGAAAACCCTAATGAGTTGAGTTCCTCCAAACCTACTTGATAAAATTACAGGATAATATGCAGGTAACAGAGACAGTGAAACATAAAAGCAATCACATTTGCCCCTTATAAAAGGTATGAGATCTTGAATGGCTCACACCCTATATGATACATTCATAAGTTATAAAGAGTGCAAAACAAGGAGGGCCCATTCACAGCTTAAACTTATTAGGAAAATATAAAGAAGTGTTTGAATTTTGAAGAAGGTAGCTTCCACTGCTAAGCTGAGCTGAGGCACACTGTGCTGGACTAACACCTTCCTGTGCATAATATCTCAACTAAATCAATTTATCCCCTGGGTGCCTTCTCCGATTCTCTGTTTCCAAGCTGTTCCTCTACTCATCTGGATCGATGCTTCAATAGCATCTGCAGCATCTATAGCTTTAAGCTTGGCTGATACAGTTCTGAAATCTTTCCTTTCCTTTCTTAACATTTTGAGTTCAGACCCTGAGTTATCTCTGTGAATAGCCTCTGTTAGTTTGTGGATTCTCATTTTCTGTCTATGATCAGATAAATTACACTTATTCCATAATCACAAAACAATTCTAGTATCTATATTTTCCCAGTTATTAACCTAAAAGTTCTCCCATTCTTCAATTCTTCATATCAAAATCACTGAAGCATATTGCATATTTCATTTGCTCCAGCATACTAAAGCTTGCCACATTCAAAATGAGCAACCACTGTCTCAGAACTCTGACTTTTAATAACTGCTTCAGTAATTATTTCACTTAGAGTTCTGTGCAAAGTTGGACTCTCAAGCCAGTGAACTATTAAGCTAGACTTTAGTCAGAAACTACTTTTTCTCAAAAGCAGACATTCCCCAGACAAGTAAACCACAACTGCCTTACACAATGAACACAAGCAAAAGATTACAGACCTGAATGCAGATTAAGTAACGACATGCTGAATGAATTGGTCGAAAGACAAATCAAAGAAACAGTAAATGACTATTTTAAAGAGAATGACAACAAACCAGATATGGGGGATACAGTTCAAAAAGTTATCGAAGGGGAGGAAAATTCTGAAATATTAACGAAGTAGAAAAAATAAAGACTGAGTACACCAAGCATGACTTTTTTCTTCAAACTAAAAAGTTAACAAATTGAAAACAAGCAAAGAGGATAACATCTGACAAAACTACGGTGTAATCCGATGGGGAGGGAAATGGATCTTTAATGGAATAGGATTTCTAAGCACTCCTTATGAAAAGACCAGAACTGAATAGACACTGGAAATGGAAACACAGGTACTAAGGACAACATAAAAAGGTACACATACAAAGGTATGTTAGGACTGGAACACTGGACCTGGAGTCAAGACCTAAGTTCAGATTTGGCCTCAGACACTTACTAGTTGTGTAACCCTGGACAAGTCATTTAACTTCTGTCTGACTTAGTTTTCTTATCTGTAAAATGAAGATAACTATACCACCTATTTTTCCACATTGTGAGGATAAAATGGATATTTGTAAAGAGCATTATAAACCTTAAATCACTATATAAATGCTAGCTATTATGTATGTGTGTGTGTGTGTGTGTTGTGTATATGTGCATATTTGTATGTGTGTATACATATACATATACACACACATACATACATACATACAAATGTATATAAAATTTGGCATAGAGTATCATTCCATCCGTCTGCTTATACCCTATACAACAAAATTTCTTATCCCAACTCCATCACCTGGTCCATGCACTCCAATTAGCACTAAAGCCTTGACCACAGTCCTCTGTAGTAATTGATTCAATTGTAACACAAAAGCAGAGACCTTTACTCCCCCTTGCTGGGAAGTAGTTAGAAATTTCACACAGGTATCATCAGTCCTTTCTGCATCAAATTTTGTTTGATACAAAAAGTATTGGTGATATCTATGTGAAGCTCCTAATGATATATTGAATATATATTTTAATACATGTTCAAAATATATATTCAATATATATTTAACATTCAATGCTCTCTTTACTCACCAGGCTGCAATATGGATTTCTCTATCAGGTCCCTGGGTGGATACTTTCCTCTCTCCCAACTCCTTCAGCTTCCTTTTATTTTCTTCCACCATTAGAACATAAGCTACTTGTGGGAAGGGACTGTCTTTCTTTTCACTTGTATTTGTATCCCCAGCACTTGGCATAGTGCCCAGCACATAGTAAGTTTTAATAAATGCTTATAAAATGATTGACTACATACCACATCATAAACTGGTCCTCTAAGTTCTTCTAATAATCACCTATATTTCTCTATCTCAGTCTCATTCCACCATTTTATGACATCAGTGGCAGAGAAAAGACTGTAGGTTTCCATACTGAATCCTCTATATGAGGACTTAGGCTCCACCAAGGTCTAAGAGATCCATATTTATCACCTAACACCATGCAATGGGAATTATGGAGGCCTATCAGCATCTAGAGCTGATCTTGACCATCAATTGGCCTTTTCTTCTATGGCAGTTCTGATGATATGTTTTCAGATACTCTTTCATTGATTAATAAAGACTTAACTTTATTTGGTATTTTTTCAGTCTCTGTCAGAGGCCTAATAACCTATTTGAAATTTCTTTTTCAAACTCCCATCATGCTAAAAATTTTAGAAGGGTCCAAAACTTCAAATAACCTACCAACAAGATTTTATCTTTCTCCTAATCTACCATTTGGTAAGGATATCATATCTTCCCGAAGTATCTATACATATCTAGAATGCTCGTAATATCCTTGTCTCTTAAGTCATGTGGCATTCCTTTAACTGAGAGTCTAATATATATCTCTAGCTGCATATCTAGTCTCAGTATTCTAGAAATGGCACATTTATTGTGCTCATATCAGCATCCATATTCAAAATAGGTACAATATATGACAGGTAACAGTGCTTAGGCATTCAGCCATAAAAATTTTTCTTAAGTAACTAGTCAGACTTGTAAAAGAAACATATTTGAAAACTGTCCATACATCCTGAAAACAAAATAAAATAATTACTGATTTTTCTCAACTGATGCCTAGGGTATCCAAGATAGAGACTTGGATGAGCTTCAATAGTAGAGTATCCCTATTGGGTTAACTCCTCTTAACTTGAACTCACAAGTTGAGTTCATGAGGTAATTATTACTCCAATTTCAAGGCATTTCATGAGCATGCATTTCTAAAACTATAGCACTCCCAGTGTGTTATTTTTTCAATATAGTAGAAAGCCAGAGGATACAGTTAGTTCAAAACAAAGACATTTACTGAAATAGCATAAAAAACAAAAATATCTCCTTTATAAACCAGAGGCTTACTTTCTAACACAGGGTGGGATGAGTAAAGATTCATAGAGAACACAAGAGAGGCACCTACATAAAGAATGCATATAGCCAGGTGTAATAGCAAATTAAATTTGAAGATCTTTCCCACCCATTAATAGGCCATGTGACCTGCTTCTGTCACAAGAAGCCTAAGTCACATGTGGTTGGAGGAGCTGGCTGAGAGGAAAAGGAAAGTGTGTCATAGGAAATACTGAGAGAGTAGTTATGGCTGTTAATGTCAGAGCTGGGGTAAAGAGAGTCAGCCTGTGATAGCTGTACTGTGAGTTTGGGGGGAGCAGAGAGTTTTTGGGATGGCGAGGCTTCATGCTGTGATATTGTGTTTTAAGTTCCTTGCTATTATGATAAAGTAGGTTCACTGGGTGTGGGAGCTGGTGGCTTGGTTACAGGATATAGTTCTCTGGTGTCTGAATAAATGTTTTACCTCTACCTTCTATATGGAGAGTCTTTCATACTTTGCAATACAGAACTACATAGGCATATTCATGATTATCATTGATGTTGTGTTTATTGCCTTACTGATACATTTGGTGTTACAAACAGGATTGCAAGGTATAAGATCTCTATTTGGAGGTAGAAGGGCTTTAAAAGAAGAAATAGTTACCCCAGAATGGGATGATGTAACTTGTTCCTCCCTTGCAAGGGAATGATCTAAAAGCGCTGGTTTGTGTGAGGACTAGAAACAGAAGCTTCAGAGTGGAGAACCTAGAGATTTGGAAAGATGTCTGAAAGAAGTTACCATTAAGCCAGGGATAGAAATGCCAATGTCGAGACAAAGCTGGATTTTACTCACAGTGTATCGTATGATATATGAAAGCAGGGACAGACTATTACGAGAGAGAACTCAGACAGTTATGGAAACATCTAACTCAAATGAGAATATTTCTTCTATATCACAGCATGATGGGGAATCTCAGGTGGTAGAACAACAGATTACTGTTCAGGAATCTACTGATTTTACTGTTAGAAAGCAGAGGGAGCCAAGGAGGTCAAGAGTGCATTTCAGTTCATCCCAGGTCTAGTCTCCAGTCAGTCTGGTTACCATGGTGACGGGGGGAGAGAATCTAGAGAGAATGATACAATATCAGAAGCTGAGGATACTTTGTGGTTTGATGTTCCTAAGCCACAGAATGTGACAGTGTCATACCAGACTCCTCAAACAGCAGTGCGCCCCATACAACAAAAGAGGCAAGAAACCCAAGATAATAATACAGTGTTCAGAGAGGTTTTGGAGGATTTTATACAGCAGGAAATCCCAGATATCTTGAGTAGGTTTACCCAGAGAATGGGAGAATCATTAATATCTTGGATGGTGAGAATTGGTGATGAAGGGGCCACAGGAGTATCTGTTGATACTGTGGATTATATGAGATTCATAAGTATTAGTCAGAATCCTTTTGTGCAGCAAGTTTTTAGGGATTACTATTTGCAAGGAGGTAACCAAACAACCAATCTGTTAGCTTTGGCTGATATAGGTTGTAAGAGAGAATATTCTGCTGATTCTATGTGCCTCTTGCAGATAGATCCTGGTATTCACTTAGGGACTGTATGAGAAAGTTAAAGGAGGAGGTAATGAAGACTGCTATTATATTGGGGAATGCTGAAGTTTATTATGACACTCCCTTGGGAATTTCTCACAGGAATATGATAGTTAAAATGGCACCCCCCACTTAGAAACACCTAATTCTGACTCTGCTAATTGCAGAAGTAGAGAACCCTCTTTCAGAGGTGCTGGATAAGATTTCACAGTTAAGTGACTTAGGAGACTGGGGAAATAATAAATTTCCTAGAGAGAGAAGGGTAAAAAACCAGTGGATTCAACATCAGAATAGAGTGACAAGAAAAGAAATGTTTGCTGCTCTATTGAAAGCAGGGATACATTTTGAAAGAATAGATAGTATTCCAATTAATGAGGTATACAAAATGTACTGAGATAAGGGGCTTAATAGCAGATGGAATAAAGAAGTAAGAACTGCCCTACAAATCTGACAGATCTTGAACCCTTTTATCCAAGTGAGTCACACCTTCAGGGAGACTAAAAAATAGGCTTAGCCCCAGCTCAGATTAAAGAAACTATTGATAATTAAGGTGGGACTTGTTTTTACTGTTTTAGAAATGCTAAAGTAATCAAATGCCTTTGCTTAAGCCTTACTAGGTACAAAGCCCCAGGCTCATGCCCTTTTGCTCATTTGGTGTGAATCCTTTGAACCCTGAACAGAGTATAAAAGCTCAAAGGTTGGCATTCTGTCTGGGACTCTCACTCCTGGAGGAGTGTTGATATGGAGACTCTGGGCAGCCACTCTAAGAGCCCCCCAGCTCATCAATCCAGATGTTGATGCTTTCCTGGTAACTATGAATTGTGATTTGGTCTGTTTATATTGTGTATGTTTGTAATTTGTTTGTGTTTGCTCTCAAGTTCAGCTTGCTGGCTTTTCCTCCTGAACCATGTGAGTTATATTTGTATATCGGATTAAAATAAGATTGTTAACCCCTTAACACTACTTTCCTTAGCAAAGCAGATCAAAGAACTTGTGCTGGCAGCTCTTGTTGCTAGTCTTGTTGGGTCTTACACCTCAACAGCTGCTGCTAGCCACATTGTTTCAACAGAAACACACAGACAGGATTACAGACCCCATATGAATCTGAGTATATATTAAAAAAATTGATCAAATACTATAACTGGGGCATTGATAGACACTGGGGCAGAGGCCACCTTGATTTATGGAATCCCTGACAAATTTAAGCATGGAACTCCTATTACCATCACAGGACCAGGCAGGGCTGAAATATCAGCCAGACAAGTCAAACTGATGCTGAAAATGGGACAATTGCCTAAGAAAGAATATGCCATGGTCATTGTACCCATTCCTGAACACATCATTGGAATAGATATATTGAAAGGTATGACTCTGAATGAGGGGAGATGTCAATTTGGAGTAAGGAAGAAAGGAATTAATATGGTTTTAGTGGGAAATATAAAAATGGACCCAATAACTTTACCTGAACCTTCTAAAGTAATTACTTTGAAGCAGTATCCATGTGCCAGGTGGGCAAGATGAAATTGCCAGTACTGTAAAGGAATATGTTGAAGCAGGAGTGTTAGTCCCTACAACCACTCGATGGAATAATCCTGTATGGCCAGTATGAAAGTCAGATGGAACATGGAGAATGACAGTAGATTATAGACAATTGAATAAAGTGACTCTTCCCTTGTATGCTGCTATTCCAGGTTACCTTAATAGACAGGATACAGAAATATGATGGGACTTGGTATGCAGTTACTGATTTAGCCAATGCTTTCTTTTTTTATTTTTTTCCCCTTTTGGAGGGAGGAAAGCAGGACAATTGGGGTTAAGTGACTTGTCCAAGGTCACACAGCTAGTAAGTGTGTCAAGTGTCTGAGGCCAGATTTGAACTCAGGTCCTCCTGACTCCAGGGCCAGTGCTCTACTTACTGTGCCACCTAGCTGCCCCTGGCCAATGCTTTCTTTACAATTCCAATAGACTCTAAACAATGAGACCAGTTTGCTTTCATGTGGCAGGGCTGACAATATACTTTTGCCTGCTTGCCACAAGGATATCTGCGTATCCCAACTATTTGTCATAAAATTGTGGCTGAACATTTGGATGAATTAAAGTTACCTGGTATATAGATTACCCACTACATAGATGATGTTATGATACAGGGAGAAAATGTAAAAGAAGTAGAAAAGACTTTGATACTTTTAATTGAGCATATGAAAAGCAAAGGATGGGAAATTAACCCTGCAAAGATTCAAGGGCCAGCTCAAACTGTAAAGTTTTGGGGTATACAATGGAATAAAGGACTGCGAGAAATTTTCCTACAAGGTCTACAAAAGATTCAAGATTTTCCTGTCCCCATCAATAAGAAAGAGGCCCCAAAGTTCATAGGACTGTTTGGGTATTGGAGACACCACATTCCACATTTAGGACAGATTTTGCAGCCCTTATATAAAATTACTAGAAAAAAGTATGAACTTGATTGGGGACTTGAACAGAGTAAAGCTTTTGAAGAAGCCAAAGCTGCTATACAATTGGCTCTAGATTTATGGCTTATGCAGTGTGGACTGGTGGAATTACAAATGACTGTAGAAGATGACTATGAGAATTGGAATTTATGGCAGAAACAACAAAGTTGAAATATATCCTTAGGATTTTGGTCAAGAAAAATACCTTCATCTGGAATACAATATACACCTTTTGAAAGCAGTTGTTAGCTGCATGTTGGGCTTTAGTAGAAACTGAACAATTGACCTTGGGCCATGAAGTGACATTAAGGCCTAGAATTCCAATTATGACTTGAGTAATGTGTACCCCAGCATCTTACAGAATTGGACATGCACAAGAGGTTATCATAATTAAATGGAAATGGTATATTCAGAAAAGATCGAAAACAGGCAAAAGTGGAGATTCTGCACTACATGAATCTATAGCAAATATAGACACTGATGGAAATGACAAACCCCCTGAATCAAGGCAACAGTTGGTACAATCCTCGGTAAAATGGAATGATGGATGTGACAGTTTGACTGAAGAACGGAAGAAACATTCATCATTTACTGATGGGACAGTAAAATATTTGGACCATAAAAAACATTGGAAAGCAATAGCCTATAACCCATGTACTAAGCAGACTTTGGAAAGTACTGGAATAAGCGGAAGTAGTCAATATGCTGAACTTATGGCAGTACATCAAGCTATTAAAACAGAGAAAGGAGGACAGTGTCATATATTCACTGATCCGTGGGCAACTGATCCATGGGCAGTAGCTAATGGGTGAGCTACATAGATGCCAATATAGAAAAATCAAAATTGGGAAATTCATAGTAAACAAGTTTGGGGCAAAGAATTATGGGAAGATATATGGGACATGTCTTTGGTTACTAATTTGTCAGTTTTTCATGTAAACATTCATGTGACCCTCATTATGCCAGAACATGAGTACAATGCACATGCTGATCAACTAGCAAAGATTGCTACTGAACATATTGCCCCTACTCTGACACCAGTGGATAATCCTGTACTAGCAAAATGGGTTCACCAAATAGGCAGCCACTTGGGGGCCCAGGCCACACACCAGTGGGCACAAGATTGAGGTATTATTATCTCTTGTTCATTGTTAAAGCAAGTAACAGAGGAATGTCACATATGTCAACTGGAAAAGGAACAAACTATTCCTCAGGTTGTAACTAGGGAAATAGCAAGGGGAAAAGTTCTAGCTCAGATTTGGCAGATAGATTATATTGGAACACTACCCCAAGATAAAGGATGCAAATGTACTTGTGTTGACACCTATTCAGGTGTACTAGTGGCTGGTCCTTATAAGAATGCAACCCAGAAAAACACCTGTAAAACTCTAAATGTTATAAGTCTATATTATGGAGCCCCAATGCAGATTCAAAGTGACAATGGGTCACATTTCAAAGGTAATGAGTTAAAGAGATATTGTGTACTGAACAATATGGAGTGGATATATCATATTCCATATTATCCACAAGCATCTGGATTAATAGAAAGAATTAATGGATTGTTGAAAGAGCAGTTAAGAAAGTTAAGTTCTAATAATTCGTATCAACAATGGAAGGATAATTTGTTCACTGCTTTACATAATTTGCATAATAGACAATTAGGAGAAAGTACACCCCTAGCCAGAATGATGACCCTGAATCTGCAAATTAGAAAACAGCAAACACATAAGATCCGAAATATTGAATATTGGACTGTGAGGGAAGATGTCCCATCACCGTATCCAGGAATACCTGGTTTGGCAGTGCATGATTTACATTGTTTAGAGAAATTTTGGTTGGATAGAAAAATAGATAAGAAAAATCTCTACTGGGACATGTATGAGAATCCCTAAGAATCATTTTGGACAAATATTAACTAAATTAGGAGTATCAGCTCAGGGAATATATGTATTGGCTGGAGTGATAGATTCTAGTTATCAAGGAGAAATTAATTGTAACATTCCAGAATCTGGGTGAAGAACCTATACAGTTTAATAAAAATGATAGAATAGTTCAATTGATTGTTATTCCTTGTGAAAAAATACCCCTTGTGAAGTGATAGATTCTGGTTATCAAGGAGAAATTATTGTAACATTCCAGAATTTGGGTGAAGAACCTATACAGTTTAATAAAAATGATAGAATAGTTCAATTGATTATTATTCCTTGTGAAACAATACCCCTTGTGAAAACTGACCCTCCTTCCAAAATAACTATTAGAGGAAAGGATTTGGTTCTACTGATAGAATAAAATTGGGAGCTAAAGCATAGGTAAAGTGGAAGCTGGAAGATGTTCCAAAGGCTGCAGAAATTATAGCACGTGGGAAGGATGATACTGTAACAATTGTTTATCCAGGAGAAAATGATTTTGAAACTATGTCCTTGACTCATGTATTCTACCATGAATAAGGCTATGACCATCTCTGTTTCTTTTTGGGTTTTGTCTGTTAAATTTATTTGTAAGATTTATTTCTTGCAGGCTTAGTACCATCCACCTGCAGATCACTTGATCACTTGAGCCAGATATCACTCTCTGATGTGTTCAGATGTCACCTCTGGACCTGTCCATGACTGTGATGTGTCATCTCTGGACCTGTCTACGAGTCAACCAAGTTCTGGATGCCAGCTTGCTAAAGAACTGACCCCTTGAATAGGACTCTTTATCTCTTAGGGCAAGGACAGCTCTACATCCAATTTCAGCAGGAAGAAGCTATGGAGGACGAGACCTTCACCCCTTACCCCAAGATTTTGAGCCCCATTCATTCAAGAGGGAAATGATGACATTATTTTATATGCTTATCTTGTGTCATCCCTATTATATTGTTGTGTAACGTTCTGTTGACACCAGTTATCCCAAAACTCCCATTGCCCTATGTAATGGATAAGAAAGATCTTGGGGCCAAATTTAATAGCAATCTAGATTTGAAGATCTTTCCCACCCATTAATAGGCCATGTGACCTGCTTATGTCATAGGAAGCCTAAGTCACATATGGTTGGAGGAGCTTGCTGAGAGGAAATGGAAAGTGTGTCACAGGAAATGCTGAGAGAGCAGTTAGAGCTGTTAATGTTAGAGCTGGGGTAAAGAGAGTCAGCCTGTGATAGCTGTACTGTGAGTTTGGGGGAAGGCCCCAGCAGGGGGCAGAGAGTTTTTGGGATGGCGAGGCTTCATGCTGTGAAGTTCCTGTTGTGGGAGCTGGTGGTTTGGTTACAGGATATAGTTCTCTGGTGTCTGGATAAATGTTTTACTTCTACCTTCTATATGAAGAGTCTTTCATACTTTGCAATACAGAACTACATAAGCATACTCATGATTATCACTGATGTTGTGTTTATTGCCTTACTGATACACCAGGGCACATGGAAGATCCCTGATAGCTGTAGATGTCTGTGCTATTCCCATCGAATTTTGTCTAACAGTCTGTACTGTGTGCTTCAAGATTCTCCTCTGAACAAGGCTCATAGATGCTTCCCCTCTGGACATTGTTGGGGGCTGTTCTACTGAACAGCTGCTAGACACTTCTTTGCAGAAGTCCTTGATCCCAGCCCCTTATGCCAAGTCCTTTAAAATTAAGGACAGGGTTATCTCAGCAAGCTATTGCCTTCAAGCATAGCCTTTTTCTCTCCATACTCCTTTCTAGTATAGGGCTAAGAGTCTTCTATGTCAGACCTCATCCTAGTGTAAGGTGACTAATCACTATGCTGTTTAAAATTTATCTCTACAGGTCAGGCCATAATCCAGCAATGGTCACTTTCCTCAATACCCACAAAACAAATCCGGTGTTAGGATCTCCCCAGTTTTTGCTACTGAGTCCCTCCCATTCATTCATATAAATGATTGCACAGAGGAAAGGTACAAAAGCAAGCTAAGCCCAGCAGGCAAAGTTATTGTCTCTGCTAAAGGCTCAGAGAATAAATGCTATGATTGCCACTTAAGGTCTAAAATGAGGAAAGTCTGCAAGGGGCTTCACACAAACCCTCACACTGGTCATGTCAGGGTCGTGTGAATGGCACCTTATTACACCACCACCCCCTGCCAACAATGTGCCCCCTTGGACATTTGCCAAACCTTCTGGGGATTCTCCCTTTTTCTGCTATGGCAGTATGGCATGTGTCTTTAACTCAATGCTGCCATTTAACCTTAATTAAAGCCAAAGAGCATTTATCACATCTTCCCATTAATCCAAAGCACTTGCCCTGGTTTGAAATAGCTGTGAAGGTTGATCCGTCCAAGTAATCAGGTAACAGAAATCCTGTTTTCATGAAAAACTTAAAAGCCACAGGAAACTCTCCAGCATGTAGAGCCTGGGTCCTGGAGCTATTCTGATCTGTCAGAGCAGGCAGGCTGGGTGGTTTTCTGAGCACAGTATTTTGAATTCACACTGGGCAATTGGTTTGGATTCCCAATATATAGTACTGGAACATGGGAGGAAAGGTAGAAAATGGTTGCAGATCCACCAATCAAATTCCTCTCCCATGCTTCTCTTAACACACACAATTTCCAATTCCTAAGAGTAATTGGCTTGCCCTAAATAAGTAAACTGAGGATGAGAGATGGTAAAAATTCTCTGTATCCTACAGCAGTCTTCATTTTCAAAAATTCCGTTGCTTAATGCTTTCCTTCGTAAGGCTTATTTCATGGGATTTCAAGTTTTAAGGGATCATAGGATCATAGATTGGAACTGGAAGGAGACTTAGAGGTCAATGAATCCAACCCCTTCATTTTACAGATAAGGCAATTGAGGCACAAAGTGGTTGGAGACTTGCCCAGGGTCACATAGCTAGTAAGGGTCTGAGGCAGGTTTAAAACTAAGATCTTTCTGATTCCAAGTATGACACTCTATCTGCTATGGTACCTAGCTGTTCAGTTACACTAACAAAAAAAAGTTCCACCTCTTCAGTTTAAATATGAAGAAAATTAGGCCTATATAGGTTGATTGATTATTTCCTAAATCTTTACAATTTAACTTACTCTTATCTGGGTATCATCTCCACATTTTGGTTCCAACTCACATTTTTTTTTAATTTAAATTTATTTATTTAACATATTTGGTTTTCAGCATTGATTTTCACAATAGTTTGAATTACAAATTTTCTCCCCATTTCTACCCTCCCCCCCACTCCAAGATGGCTTATATTCTGGTTGCCCTGTTCCCCAGTCAGCCCTACCCTCTATCATCCCCCTCCCCTCTCATCCCCTTTTCCCTTCCTTTCTTGTAGGGCAAGATAAATTTCTATGCCCCATTGCCTGTGTATCTTATTTTTTAGTTGCATGCAAAAACTTTTTTTGTTTTTGAACATCTGATTTTAAAACTTTGAGTTCCAAATTCTCTCCCCTCTTCTCTTCCCACCCACCCTCCCTAAGAAGTCAAGCAATTCAACCTAGGCCACACATGTATCATTATGTATAACCCTTCCACAATACTCATGTTGTGAAAGGCTAACTACATTTTGCTCCTTTTCAACCCATCCCGCTTTATTGAATTTTCTCCCTTTACCCTGTCCCCTTTCCAAAGTGTTTGTTTTGATTACCTCCACCCCCATCTGCCCTCCCCTCCATCATCCCGCCCCCCTTTTATTTTTTTTATCTTCCTCCCTCTTCTTTCCTGTGGGGTAAGATACTCAACTGAGTATGTATGGTATTCCCTCCTCAGGCCAAATCTGATGAGAGCAAGGTTCACTCATTCCCCCCTCACCTGCCCTCTCCCCTCCTCCCACAGAACTGCTTCCTCTTGCCACCTTTATTCGAGATAATCCACCCCATTCTATCTCTCCCTATCTCCCTCTCTCAGTATGATGCTCTCTCATCCCTTAATTTCATTTTATTTCTTTTAGATATCTTCCCTTCATCTTCAACTCACCCTGTGTCTGCTCTCTCTCTTTTACATATATATATATATAAACACACATATATATATATACACATACATACACATACATATACACATAGATATATACATACATACACATTCACTTGTATATATACATAAACATATACATACATATATATGCATATTCCCTTCAACTACCCTAATACTGAGGTCTCATGAATCATACATATCATCTTTCCATGTAGGAATGTAAACATAACAGTTCAACTTCTGTAAGTCCCTTGCAATTTCCGTTTCTTGATTACCTTTTCATGATTCTCTTGATTCTTGTGTTTGAAAGTCAAATTTTCTATTCAGCTCTGGTCTTTTCACTGAGAAACCTTGAAAGTCCTCTATTTTATTGAAAATCCATATTTTGCCTTGGAACATGATACTCAGTTTTGCTGGGTAGGTGATTCTAGGTTTTAATCCTAGCTCCATTGACCTCCGGAACATCGTATTCCAAGCCCTTCGATCTCTTAATGTAGAAGCTGCCAGATCTTGGGTTATTCTGATTGGGTTTCCACAATACTCAAATTGTTTCTTTCTGGCTGCTTGCAGTATTTTCTCCTTGATCTGGGAGCTCTGGAATTTGGCGACAATATTCCTAGGAGATTTCTTTTTGGGATCTATTTGAGGAGGCGATCGATGGATTCTTTCAATTTCTATTTTGCCCTGTGGCTCTAGAATATCAGGGCAGTTCTCCTTGATAATTTCTTGAAAGATGGTATCTAGGCTCTTTTTTTGATCATGGCTTTCAGGTAGTCCAATAATTTTTAAATTATCTCTCCTGGATCTATTTTCCAGGTCAGTGGTTTTTCCAAGGAGATATTTCACATTGTCTTCCATTTTTTCATTCCTTTGGTTCTGTTTTATAATATCCTGATTTCTCATCAAGTCACTAGCTTCCACTTGCTCCAGTCTAATTTTTAAAGTAGTATTTTCTTCAGTGGTCTTTTGGACCTCCTTTTCCATTTGGCTAATTCTGTCTTTCAAGGCATTCTTCTCCTCATTGGCTTTTTGGAGCTCTTTTGCCATTTGAGTTAGTCTATTTTTTAAAGTGTTGTTTTCTTCAATACTTTTTTCAGTATTTTTTGGAGTCTTCTTTAGCAAGTCATTGACTTGTTTTTCATGGTTTTCTTGCATCCTTCTCATTTCTCTTCCCAATTTTTCCTCTACTTCTCTAACTTGCTTTTCTAAATCCTTTTTGAGCTCTTCCATGGCCTGAGACCAGTTCATGTTTTTCTTGGAGGCTTTTGGTGTAGGCTCTTGGACTTTGTTGACTTCTTCAGGCCGTATTGGTCTTCTTTGTCACCAAAGATAGATTCCAAAGTCTGAGACTGAATCTGAGAGCATTTTTGCTGCCTGGCCATGTTCCCAGCCAACTTACTTGACTCTTGAGTTTTTTGTCAGGGTATGACTGCTTGTAGAGCAAAGAGTACTTTGTTCCAAGCTTAAGGGGATGCGCTGTTGATTTCAGAGCTATTTCTATACAGCCAGCTCTGACACACCAGCACTCCTCCTTCCTTAAGAACCACCAACCAGGACCTGATGCATATCTTAAGCAGGCTCTGTACTCCTGCTCTGATCTTCCACTTAATTCCTCCCACCATGTGGGCCTGGGGCCAGAAGTAATTGCAGCTGTAGTTCTGTAGCTGCACCTCCCCCGCTGCCCCTGGGGCAGTGGCTGAACCGAGAACTCTGTCCCCCACAGCTTTTCCCACTAACCTTTTCTGTTGTCTTTGGCGTTTGTGGGTTGAGAAGTCTGGTAACTGCCACAGCTCACTGATTCAGGGTGCTAGGGCCTGTTCCTTCCAGCTCCCTGTCTGGTTGGTCCTGCCACTGCCCACACGCTGATCTCCACTCCCCTCTGCTCTATGCATGATAGACCTCATCCAGCAACCATCCAGGCTGTCCTGAGCTAGATCCCTGCTTCCCTCTGCTGTTTTATGGGTTCTGCAGTTCTAGAATTTGTTCAGAGCTATTTTTTATAGGTTTTTGGAGGGACCTGGAGGGGAGCTCATGCAAGTCCCTGCTTTCCAGCCACCATCTTGGCTTCCCAAACCTTAAATTTGTTAAAAAAAAAAAAAAAGGATAAATGCAATATCTGCAAAGCACGATAAAGCAAAGCACAATAAAATAGGGTATACCTGTATTTATTGTCCTTCTCAGGCTCTGGATTTTCTAATTCTGTAGTTTTCATGCCTCTTCTAGCTTTGGGGGAATTTTAAAAACACTCTCAATAAGAATTCTTTAATGTGTATGAAACACTTTAGAACTGACAGTATTGAGCCCCAACAAAGAGACAGCAGATTTGAAGTATGACAGGTGTCTTGTCTGAAGGGGTAGGTAGATAACATCTATTGTAGATAAATACATTGTCTGATGTGGGTTAATAGGTTTCATTGAATTAACTGATGACAGGATAATTACATAGACAGCCATCAGCAGCAGGAGGCTAGAACTTTTAATTGAAAATAATTCAAACACAAGGCTAAATCTTAAGTTTTGATTCCAGGACTATTGGAAACTTCTCTCATACTAAAACTAATCATAGACAAAGACCTTTTCTCTGCTTGGCTCGGCTTTTAAGTAAACAGCTTCCAAATTTTCAGTCCCATTTCATTTGACTAACACCTGGATTCTCTGTAAGGCAAGTTAAAAGTCATACAGGAAACAGAGGAAAGGTGGTGGTGGTGAACATTGGAGAGATTAAAGGTACTCACAGCAGAGTCCAGTATCTTACCAGTGTTTCTCAATAGACATTTGCAAAACCCAATATCCCAAAGGCCAGAATAACTGACAGATAAGGAAGTGAGAAGTACAATTAGAAATAAACCTGTGAGAATGGGGATATAAGGGGGAAGAAGAAAGAAGGGAAACATTTGCAGAATTATTTTTTACAGCTATCACTCCTTCAGTTGCAATAACTCCCATTACTTCGAAAAATATTAAGGAGAATGTATAAGATGTACGAAAAGTAGACCCTGCCCTACAGTCTGGTTGCAATCTAATTTCCAGGGAAACAAAATATATTCATGAACTAACTGCAGGAAAGTCTATAAGACACTCCACGATTTTTACACAAACGACAGATGGTGGCATTATGATTATGTCAAGTGTTGTGGTAACATATTCTGGTGCCCCAATTCATCTGAATTAATGTTGTTAGAAAACACTGAGGTAGAAGTCTGGGACTGGTAAGGCACTAAGGCTGAGGACATAAGCTTAATTCCATGGTTTTGAAGGTAACAAGCTTGGCTCTGTTACAGACCTATGGACATGGACAGCAAGCCTTAACTCAGCTAGGCTAAACTCAACCAACCATCTTGCAGAAGTGAGTCATCACTCTTCTTAAACAGAAAATCCTTCAGAGTTTTATCTGATCTAAGAAGCAGCTATAGGAGCCAATACTACTTATTTCCTTGTTAGCTTTTTAAAAGTTTCTCTGGATTTATTGTTCTCAAACTGCATATACTCAGTGTGCCTATAATCTCTAAATGAAACAGTATGGAAGAATTTAGTTGACTAGATATTTATTAAACACTTCCTCTATATAAGGTATTGTGCTAGATGCCAGACATAGAAAGACAAAAGAGAACCAGTTTTGCCCTCATGGGGGTTATACTCTACTTTCTATGTCTAAAAAGTAAAAGAACTTGGGTCAAAACTATGATTGGATAATTCTATTATTGACCTTAGGGACCAGGCCCTTCTGTACCAGAGGAAATCAGCGAGTTAACAAACATTTAAGTGTCTATGTGCCAGGAACTATGCTAAATGCTGGGAATAAAAAGAAAGTTAAAAGACAGTCCATACCTTCCAAGAGTTCGCAGTCTAATAGGAGTCACGACATGCAAACAGCTCTGTACAGACAAAGATATAGACAGGGTAAATGGAAGGTAGTCAACAAGGGGAAGGCATTAACATTAAAGGGAACCAGGAGAGGCTTCTTGTAGAAGGTGAGATTTTGGCTGAACCTTGAAGGAAACTAGGAGGTGTAGAGGAGAAGGGGAAAGAATTCCAGGCATGGGGGACTGCAAGTGGAAATGCCCAGTTGGGATATGGAGTGTCTAGAATTTAAATGTATACTTTGTCAGATCAGTGGTCTACCAGCCAAATATTCTGTCACTAACGATGGCATTAAATTTTTTGTTTGGTTTGGTTGGGTTGGGTTTTTGTTTGTTTGTCTTTGTTTTTGTTTTTCTGAAAGAGGGTAGTATTTACTCTATAATCATAACCTGGGGGAAAAAAAACAACAAATAAGTATCCCAAGATTCCTAACTTGCTATCAATCTTCCAGTGGGAATTTATAATCCTGGAGTTTATCTAAAGCTAAATCTACATATATTTTTCTCCCACAGCAGTTTTTGGGGGAGTGAGTCTCACTGGGTCACTGTGCATCTAGTAAAGGAGAGCTACCTTTCATCTGTTCTGTTTTTGAAACTTCAAAGGGTGGCACCTAATTGTCTATGATGCCCATCTCTTTCTGCACAACAATAGCTAAGAAATCTAGCTAACTGCCTCGAGAGTTTCTGCTCTCCTTTCAAAGGGCACATTTGTGAAATTTTTTCATTAAATAAAGGCTGAAAGAGGACAGTGAGTATGCCATCATGATGAAATTCCTGTGAGACTTGAGCTTGTGTGGGCATTGTTACTGGACGATCTACTACTTGAGGAAGTGGCTGTTTTGATTGTTTTTTGAGCCAGAACCAGACACGTTCTAAAGGCACCAGCTAGCACTATTGGCTGTATTCAAGTAAGGAGGCAAAGATGATGTGAGCCCTGTGTGGGTAAAGATGCTGTAGGTCAGGGGTTAAAAAACCTCAGCCCATGCATTTGTTTGTTTTTTCTTAATGAGTTTTTAAAAAATATTTTGATCTGTATTTCAATGAAATTAGTTTCCTTTGTGATCCTATGCATTTTGTTTTTAAGTATTTAAAAACATTTTTCTGAAGAATCATAGGCTTCACCAAACTCCCAATGAGGTCCGTGGTACAAAAAATAGAGATTAATTTGTTTTAGGTCTCCATATTCTTACCAAGTTCATTACCATGTGGTCCAAGAGACACGGCCCTGCTGTTGTTTCTGTCTCATTTTTCCTCCTTTTGGACAGGGTATTATAGACAGCTGTGACCTTGCCAGTTTTAAAAAGTTGAGATAGTTTTACAGCTCTTTTTGTGGTGGCAAAGAATCAATTGGGGAATAGCTGAACAAATTGTGGTATGTGATTGTGATGGAGTACTATTGTGCTTTAAGAAATGATGAGCAAGAGAGTTGAGCCAAGATGGCAGGGTAAAAGCAGGGACTTGCTTGAGTTCTCCCCCAAACCCCTCCAAATGCCTGTAAAAAATGACTCTAAACAAATTCTAGAGCTACAGAACCTGCAAAATGACAGAGTGAAATGAATCTCCAGCCCAAAACAACCTGGAAGGCTGACAGGAAGGGTCTATCACACTGGACTGGGAGTGGAGCACAGTCCAGCATGGGCCATGCTAGCACATACGGGGCTGGAGCAGGCCTCAGGAGATTGAATCACTGACAGCTATGGCAGTTTCCAGACTTCTCAACCCATAAATTCCAAAGACAAAGTAAAAGGTCAGTGAGAGAACTCTGTCAGATCTGGGTGAGAGAAGAGTGTGGTTTGGCCCCAGCCCTCGGGCAGTGGAGGTAGTAGTGGTGGCAGCGGCAGCAGTGGCTGGGGAGCTCCAGGCCCACAGTCAGTGAGGGGATCAAGCAGCTGATCAGAGGAATAGTTTAGGGATCTCTTTGCTGGTGCTGAGGCAGGATTCTCTAGCTTTGCCCTGCTTGGATTTGGGTCACAGTCCTAGGTGGTGGTCCTGGAGTGAGGAAGAGCACCAGTGTGGTAGAGCTTGTGGTGGCTGTGGAGAGGGAATCCTCCTCAGAGTTCCAAGGCAGAAAAGAGTTCTTGAGGTCATTCACAGACCACAGCACAGGCCAGAAGAGGAGTAAGCACCTCTCCTTTGGTCATTTCACCTTAGAAGAACTGAAAATTTACAGGTGCCTAGAAGTATCTGACAACAGCTGCACAAAACCCCTGAAACTTGGGACACAGCACTCTCCACTCTGGAAGCAAAGTCCTACCTTGACAAAGAACTCAAAAGTCAAGTTATTGGCTGGGAAAATGAGCAAACAGCATAAAAAAATCAGACTATAGAATCCTACTTTGGTGACAAAGAAGATCAAAACATACAGCCAAAAGAAGACAACAAAATCAAAGCTCCTATATCCAAAGCCTCCAAGAAAAATATGAATTGGTTGCAGGCCATGGAAGAGCTCAAAAAGGAGTTAGAAAACCAAGTAAGAGAAGTGGAGGAAAAATTGGGAAGAGAAATGACAGTGATGCAAGAAAATCATGAAAAAGAAATGATGAGCAGGATGCTTCCAGAAAAACCTAGAAAGACTTACATGAACTGATGCAAAGTAAAGTGAACAGAACCTGGAGAAAATTGTACACAGTAACAGCAATATTGTACAAGGATCAATTGTGAATGACTTAGCTATTCCCAGCATTACAAAGATCTAATACAATTCCAAAGGACTTAAGATGAAAAATGCTATCCAACTTCAGAGAAAAAATTGCTGCAATCTAAATGCAGATTGAAGCATACTGTTATTTTACTTTATTTGTCTTTGGTTTTTTTTGTCTGTGTTTTCTTTCACAACACAAGTAACATGGAAATATGTTTTGCATGACTGCACAAGTATAACCTTTATCAAATTATCTGCCTGTTCAATGATAAAGGAGGGAAGGAAGGAGGATAGGAAAGAATTTGCAACTGAAAATTATAAAAAATGAAGGTTAAAAATTCTTTTTATAGATAATTGAGAAAAATAAAATTTTTTAAATAGCTAGCTTTCAATGCAACATAGTTCCAGATCAGCAGCCAATCAACAGCTGGCCTCTTTGCCACAGAGTTAGCAGAAACAACCAGTTAGAAAATGTCTTCCCATGCTCTCAACTGGGGAGCAGAGCCCTTCCATTACACATTGACATGTTTTTTGAGGAGCAAGCTCCCCAACCACTTATAAATGAGGATTGCATTATCCAAGGCACTGAGCATGTTTACCAGCCCTACCCCATTACATATACATTAGGAAGATGGGGGAGGGAATAAAATCCAGATGATTTTCATTGCTATGGTATGGTACATGCAGAGGTATGTAAAACTGAAATGACAGCATGGGGACCTAGGATCCCACTTGATGAGGGACTTTCTGGTTGTCTTACACACATTTCAGAGAACCATTCCATGATTCTCTGATCATCAAACTCTCTTTAGGTAATGTAATAAGTGTTCACAGCCCATAGAATATAAACTCCTAAAGATTTTATATGCATTTATAGGCAGTTCCTTAACTACTGAAAATAAGATCTAGAAAGATTCAACTGGAACAGTATAACAACAATGTTGCCAGCAGCTGCTGTGGAGGTGAAAGACCAACAACAACAGCACACAGGAGGGCTGCCAGCACAGGTTCTTTGGTCTGCTTTTCTAAGGAAAGCAACTTTAAGGGGTTAACAATCTCACTTTAATTAAACATACATATGCCATTCACTTGGTTCAGGGGAAAAAGTCAGCACCCCAAACTTTCAGAGAAAATACAGAGATTACAAGCAGGAATTATGAGCAGCAAGAATAACAGAAACCAGCAGACAGGCTTCTATCTGTCTGACCAAATCACAATACATAGTTACTAGAGAGAAGCACCAACATCTGGATTTTCAAAGCCGGGGCAGGGTAAGGGGTGGGCTCTTAACAGCTACCCAGAGTCTCGTCTGGCCAAACCACATGACCACTCTTCCTATGAGTGAAACCCCCGAAACAAAACACCAACCTCAGATTATATATACACTTCTCAGGGCCCTGGGCTAAGTACCTACTTAGCAAAAGGGTATGGGGCCTGGGGCCTGGTGTTTTCTTGTTTCTTAAACAGGTCATCAAAGACTCTTGATTCAATCAAAGACTCCTGATTGAAACAAAGGCAAGACAAAGGCACTTGATTACCTTAGCATTCCAAAAGAGAAAACATTAAAAAAAAAAGTCCTACCCTGCTTAAAATTACAAAAGAAAGGAAGGGATCATTGAATGATAACACTTTACCTACCAGAGAAATTAGAACAGGAACATTAAACCACAAGCAACTCATTGTTCCATTTTATAAGGAAAGGAATACACTTTTTTAAAGTATCGACTACATGGAGGC
This sequence comes from Trichosurus vulpecula, assembly GCF_011100635.1. NCBI lineage: Eukaryota > Metazoa > Chordata > Mammalia > Diprotodontia > Phalangeridae > Trichosurus > Trichosurus vulpecula. Next base: position 553,340,709 of record NC_050573.1, on the reverse strand, counting down.
ACTGTGCCTTATAAATATTATCTCAATTGATCTTCACAATAAGCCTGGGAGGTTGGTGCTGCTATTATCCCCACCTTCAAGTTGAGAAAATTAAGGAACATAGAGCATGACTTGCGCAGGATCACACAGCTAGTGAGCGTCTGAAGCCAGATCTGAACTCAGCTTTTCTTCTCTTCAGGCCCAGTGGTCTATCTCTTGTGCCACCTGGCTGCCATTTATAGATAGGTCTCCTTCCATGCCTATAATCAAGAAGGTATTGTGGATGAAGAAAAATTTGGAGCTTGAAAAGAACTACAACTCTAAGAGTTTGTGTATATCATAAAGGACTCTAAACAATGGATACATTGGCATCTCAAAGTATGTGAAAGATAACTCAAGAAAAAAGCAGGCGGTAATGATGGCTAATGTTCATATAGTGGTATTTGAGATGTTTAATCTCATTTTATCCTTACAACAACCTAGTGAGGTTGATGCTATTATTGTGTCCTGTTTGCAAATGAGGATGCTGAGGATGAGCAAGGTTAAGTGACTTACCCAGAGTCACACAATTAGCAATAATAAAAACAAGAATAATACCTAGCATTTAAGGTTTGCAAAGATCATCTTGTTTTTGCCTTACAACAACCCTGTGGATAGGTGCTGTTATTTTCCCCATTTTACAATTAAGGAAACTGAGGCAGAAAGAGATTAAGTGAGTTGCCTTGCCCAAGGTCACACAACTGGTAAGTGTTTGAGGCTTGATCTGAATTCGGGTCTTCCTACCTCCAGGCCCAACACACTATCCACTGCACCATTTAGCTACTTTTATCTAATAGGCACCTAAGGGAAAATTCGAACTCAAGTCTCCCTGACTCTTAACTACAGCATTTCCTCCACTGCATATACTACCTAGCTGGCTCAAACACTAGACTGATGGTCAAACACAAGTACACCCTCCAGCACCATCTCTGGAGAAAGCTGGATTTGTGATAGAATGATTCCTGGAAAATTCTCTCATTTTCCATTATATAGTAAAAGACCTCTTCAAGGAAATGAAGAGGAAGATGGAGTGGAAGAGGAGATGGGATGATCATGCAATGAAGGTGAAGGAAGCAGATGGATGGCCCAAGCACCACATTTCTATGCACAAAATGTCAAAAGGACAAGAGGAAAGGTCTCTGGAACACTGGATGAATCCACTACTGGGATGAATCCCACGTGGGAAAGATGTGAGCAAGGATCATACAAGCTGAGAGGAGGTTCACACAAGATAGGAGGAGGACCACACAAGATGGGCTGCCATCTGTACCAGCAAAGGGAGAACAGGCCCACATGGAAAAGAAGTATATAGGCCTCATTGAGAGGGGGCAGTAGAAAGAGCACTGGACTTAGAGTCAGAGGACTCAGGTTCAAATCCCAGATCTACCCCTTACTACCTAATGTAACCTTGAAATAGCACTGAACTGCTCTGGGTATCAGATTTGGGAGTTCTTGGACTAGATGGCGTCTCAGGTCTCTTCCAGCCATAAAACAATGAGCCTTTGACCTGAGGTTTCATTCCATCTCTCCGATCTACTATCTATGCAACCTTGGGCAATTCAACAAGGCATTTATTTAGCAATACATCAGAGGCTGGGTGAGGCATTTTATAAAATGAATAAGGGCAAGAGGCTGATGACTTCTAAGGTTCCTTCCAGTCTGAGATACGTTTTATAGAGAAAAAGTCATTTTTATGTTTTATGTTTTGCATTGTTTCACATATATAATTAAATGGCATCATTTTGCTTGCCCTTTCAGTGAGTGGGGTAGGGGTGAGAGGGAGGGAGAGAATTAGGAACTAAAAATTTTAAAAGAACAGAATGTTAAAAATTAATAAGTAATTTTAAATAATAATTTTTGTATAACTAATACGGAAATGTTTTATATGTTTACACATGTATAACCTACAACAAATTGTTTACTATCTTAGGGAAGAGGGAGGAGAGAAAGGGAGGGATAGAATTTGGAATTTGAAACTTTTTAAAAATATGTTTAAAATTGTTTTAACATGTAATTATGGGGAAAATAAAATATTATTTAAGAAATAAAAATGTTTAAAACTTATATTCAGTCTACTGTGAATACAACATATACACAGGCAGCTAGGTGGTTCCATGGATAGAATGCAGTCAGGAATATCTGAGTCCCAATCTGGCCTCAGGCACTCATTAGCTGTGTGACCCTGGACAATTTACTTAACTCTGTTTGCCTCAGTTTCCTCATCTGTAAGATGAGCTGGAGAAGGAAATGGCAAACCACTCCACAATCTTTGCCAAGAAAATCCCATTTGGGGACACAAAGAGTCAAATGTGACTGAACAATTTGGAGGAAAGAGAGAGTAGGGCGGGAGTGGGGGTAGATAAGGGAAAGTGTCAGGGGATGATACAGGTTTAAGGATTAACAAAACACAAACAGGAGTACAACAAGAGGGCAAGAAGATGGAGCATAGTCGGTCCAGTCAACCACAGTATCAAGACCATAAAAGGCAAGTGATTTAACTTTTCTAAGCATCAATTTCCTCATCTGATCTCTGAGATCCTTCCTAGCTCTAAGCTCTATGAAGCATTATCATCACACTGTAATTGTACGATGTTACTTTTCAGAGGGCCAGCCTGGAAGAGTGGAACTCACTAAAAGCTGGATTTCGGACCTGCATTTGAGTCTTGGCTCTGCTGTGTTAGTCACTGCCTCCATAGCCACTTACTGCTTCTGAGACCTTGGGCAAATCACTTGGGCCTAACTTTTCTCATTTGTGAAATGAAGGCATTGGACTAGATCTCAAAGGTCCCTTCCAGACCCAACTCCTGTGATTATATTTGATCCTCACAACAAACCCCAGTAAAATTGATATGACAAATATGATTATCCCCGTTTGACAGATGAGAATACTGAGGCTCAGAGAGTGACTTGCCAAAGGTCTTAGAACTAATTCAAAATAGACTGAGGCTAGAAGCAAGGTCATCTGACTCCACAGGCACTTTGTCCTTACCAAAAGATGCCCAGTCTCATCATAGAAAAGCCTCTTAGAAATTCCTTCCCAATTAGGAGCTTCTTTAACACAAATCAATTTCCTGAAAGGGGCATACATCTAGTCATAGCTTAATTACCATTTAGCAACTTGGCAGGAATAGCCATTACAGGGTTAGTATACAGTCTAATACCACCACTGACAAATTGAAGGTTGTATTAGACTTTCTCTGATACTTGAACAAAACTAGTGAGCCTCAAGGGAATAAGGATTTAGCCTGAAAGATACATTGGAATTTTAGCTCCCAGACTATTTGGTATTAGCTTATCACTGAACTAACAAACCACATTCACTTTTCCATCCATCTATTGGGAAATAAAATAAGTGACCATCTGTACTGAGAGAGGAAAGGGTTGTGATGTAATAATTGCCAATGGAAAAAAGGAGCTAGATTCTTTCTTGAGTTTTTTTTAATGATACCTTTCAAATTAGCTGCTAGCCATGCTAAAGCTGCCCTGGCCCACCATGAGCTTCCCAGCTCTTTTCCTAAATGCAAAGGCTATCGTGCCCTTGGGAGGAAAAGATACTGCCTCCTTCATGAAGCCTCATCTCCCCAGTCAATAACTATCCTTCCTGCCTCAGACTTTGTGTAACACTCGGTTCATACCATGCTTAATGAACTTAATGAATCCATCATTTGATATTATAATTATCCCATATTTATTTTGTAGACTTATGTCATGTATATGTTTTCTGTGCCAATAAAATGTGTGCCTCTTGAAGGCAGAGAATAATTCATTTTTGTCTTTCTACCCCTGAATACCCACACACAGTGCCTGACAAAGAGGCTCGATTAATGCTTATTCATTGATTGTGTATTTTCTTATTCTTCTGTTACATTGTCTGCTCCCCGTAAACAGAAATCACTGTCAATCTTTTCAGCCTCCCTCCACTGTGTATAACATAGTATTCTGCACATAGTAAGCATTTTAAAATGTTTGTTGAAGTTGAAGTGTTAAACAAGGGTGTTCTCTTCCAAAGTTTTTTCCAAGTGTGTGGTTACTATACAGGAAGTGCCCAGAATCACAATGTTTTAAAGCTAGAAAGTGAGTTCATGGAGTTCCAACATTTTCATTTTCCAGGTAAGGAAACTAAGGCCACAGAGGGCTAAGTGCAAAGTCACATTTGGACTTTCTGCTAAACAACACTTATAATTTCCCTGCTTCCCTCTAATGGCTCAGCCCTATCTCTCTGTCTCTCTCTGTCTCTGTGTCTGTTTGTCTGTCTCTCCCTCCCTCTCTCTCCCTCTCTCTCTCCCTCCCTCTCTCTCCCTCTCTCTCTCCCTCCCTCTCTCCCTCCCCCTCTCTCTCTCTCTCCATCTCTCTCCATCTCTCTCTCTCCCTCCCTCTCTCTCTCCCTCCCTCCCTCCCTCCCTCTCTCCCTCCCTCTCTCTCTCTCTCTCTCTCTCTCTCTCTCTCTCTCTCTCTCTCTCTCTCTTTCCCTCTCTCTTTCCCTCTCTCTTTCCCTCTCTTTCTCCCTCTCTCTCTCTCCCTCTCTCGATGTGTCTATATCTCCCCCCACCCACAACCAAGCCCCTCACTATTCTGTGGTACAAACTGGTAGTCTGGAGGACAATTTTGTTTGGGAAGGTTTACTCTGAGGAGTTTGAATTTGGAAGGAGTGTCACTAGTTTCCTCCTTCATACCCCCTTGCCTGGTTTTGAGCAGCTCACATTTACTGTTTGATTTTTGCTGCCTAAGGCAAACGCAATTGAAAAGACTCGTGAATCATCTTGCCAGCTAAGCAGCAGCAGCAGGGCTCCCACATCTCCAGAGGTGTCCCTCTTGCCTTTGGAGAAGAGAATAAGTGTGAGGTTTGTCAGATTTGTGGGTGCCATGAAGCTCAGTGGGAACGCTCACCCACTGGATGATTAATTCTGGATCTAAAGAAGATCTAGACAGACCAGAACAGTGGGACAGATTTTACAGGATTAAAGTCAATAGCATTAAAAGTAAAGTTCTTTACTTGGGTTCAAAAACAATGTTTTTAAATCAACCTCCTAAGTACAGGCACAGGAAGCCCAGGTAACCAAACATTTTTATGAAAAGATGTGTCCTTAGTCCGGAGAGTTGTTTAAAAAGATGGTATTTGAAAGTGAGATTTAGATTGTGTTACCATGAGCCAAAACTTTCAAAAACAATGAGGTCCTGGCCAGGTACTGAATGAAACGAACATAACTCTAAATTAGAACTTGGAGCTTCCAGTCATCATCCTTTCCACCAGCAATAAGAGTCATATGTTAAAAAGGCCCAGCGGCCTAGAGTGTTGCAAATCAAATCAAAAGGGCTTTAAACTGAAAAAGAAAAGAGCTGGAAGAAAACTTCCTGTTTAAATCCACCTAGTTAGATGAGATACTATAAAGAATAGGTACAATGTAAAAAGACTAGCTGTTCATCCTTCGTTCCTGAACAGGACCAATGACATCAGGAGGGTGATGTTTTGAATTGGAAGTGAATTGGATTCAAGTGAGGCAGAGCTGTGCAAAGTCAACAGCCTCACTCTCTCCTCCACAGTCATCAGAGTTCAGTGGCAAGACATAGCTCGGCGATAGACCTGATTGCAATGGAAGATCTTGGCCTTTTTAAGCTAGGGTCTTTCCGAGGTCTCAGTTTGTCAGAGGTAACATCCATTCAGTAATGAAAGGCTGGGTAAGAAATGAGTCAAAATATGGCCTAGTTTACCTTCACAGAAGAATCAGTCTGGGAGGGGAAGACCCTCAGAGTTTCTGGCCAGAACAGAAATAATTGCTATTTACCAATAAGACTATTAGTACAGACACAGAAACCCACAGAAGATAAAATGAAGAAACCAGATGCTTATATGAAAATGTAAAAAATATGGGGCAGCTAGGCAGCACAGTGGATAGAGTGCCAGGCATGGAATCAGAAAGACTCACCTTCCTGAATTCAGATTTGGCCTCGGATGCTTGCTAGCTATGTGCGTGACCCTGGGCAAGTCATTTAACCCTGTTTGCCTCAGTTTCCTCATTGGTAAAATGAGCTAAAGAAGGAACTGGCAAAAAATTTTGGCAAGTATAAAAAATGTATAAAATATGGGTTAGAAACAAGCTGAATTAAAGATCCTAATGCAAGAAAGCAAATTTAACTTCCTAAGGAAGAAAAGCAACATAAAGTAACTGATCTGGCATTAGAGCCAAGAAGACCTGGGTTTAAGTCCTGCTTCTGACACATAATGGCCATATGACACTGGGCCAGTGACTTAACCACTCAGCATGCTAGGCAAGTCTCTAAGACTACAAGATGCAGAGAAGGTACCAACTTGGATTGGCTGCAGAAGTTTTTTTTTTTTCCCCAAGAGGTCCCAATACCAATGAAATTCCAGATCCAGTCCATGTTCCTATCCCCCAGTACCATTGAGGCATGCAGGATAAAACTCAAGAATGACATAATACATCTCTGGAAGGGTGTACTTTATTCAAAGGAAACAAGAGAGGCAAAAGAGGGAGAAAGGTATGATTTTATGTTAAGTATATCTATTCAGGAGAACAAATCCAGGAACCAGGTGTTGGGGAGTGGGAATATTGTGGAGGGCATTTGGGTGAAGGTCAACAGAGATAGAAATAGAATCAATATTATCATCAAAAGACATTTTAAAATCAGATCACAAGCCTGACATAGAAATATGGGGCCATGGAAGGGGAGAATGAGATTCTTATTATTCAAACAACTCAAACTGGTGTTCTCTATATATCCAAAGTATAGCAGCTAACAGTTCCCTAGCGTACCTTAATTATCATTTTGTTCTTTTTTCATGTGAGCAAACTTACAAAGGGAATTTTAATTCTGGGTTTAATTTTCATAAATATATAGGAACTGGCTCATTGGGGCAGAAATAATGGGAACCTTGGAAGGTAGTGACTTAGTGATCATTATCTTAGGATTTGTGACAAAGTAGGAAAATAAAACTGGGCATCACTTGAGAGCTGCCCTAAATTTTAGAAAAATAGATTTCAAAGTAATAAAAGAAAGTATAGGAAAGACTCTATGACCTAAAATTATGCAGGGGGAATCACCCCAAGAAGGACAGGAAGGTCTCATGAATAAAACTCTTAAATGATACAAAGAAAAACAATTCTAGTGAGGAGGAAAAGAAAGAAGTTTGTCTAAAAGTGACCAATATGGATACATAGTGATCAACGTAAGCTTTTATTTTCTAAGATGTGTACAGAAGATGAAAACAAAAGCTGGTCATGTAAAAGGAATTTTTAAAAGTGTATCACAATCCAGTGAGAAAGTTATTTGACTTAGAAGGAGCTGAGGTTGGCAGGAATAGCTACCACAGGGTTTTAGCTGTAAGAACAGGACCAAGAAAAGAGCAGAACCAGTACTTGGGAGGACAGAGCAATGACAGCAAAGGAGAAAATGGAAGACTGCTCAACTCTTGTCTTCTTGTCCAAGGAGCATGATCCCTGGACTGGATAGAACAAAACAAAAACAGCTAATAGAATTGAGATCCAAGGGAAGACATAGAAAGGGAACACACAGCCATCCTTCATAAGTTCAAGTCACCAGGATGTGATGAATTATATATCCTTGAGTAATGAGTGACCTGGTAGGTGTGATTGCTGTTAGTTTTCCGTAAAAGACTGTGGAGAATTGGAGATGTATCTCAGGACTGAAGAATGGCAAAAATCCCAATTTTCCAAAAAGAGAAGCAAAATGTCAAGAAATTATAGACCAGTGAGCTTGACTTCAATTTCTGACAAATTTCTATCATAGATTATTAAAAGGTTAGTTGGTAATTCAGATGTGAGAAAGTGGAGAAAAGAGTGTTTCAGCTAAACCTCTGAGAAGAAATAAATTGGGAAGCAGGAGTAGAGCCATGGGATTTGATCTCAGTCTCCTGCTTCCCCAACTTAGCCACAGTTGAAATTTGCATGCTTCGAAGGTTCAAAAAGATTTGGGATTTCTCATCTTCCCATTAACATCTTAACAGCTTCTCACGAACACCTGAAACCAGTTTCTGTGTTGGGAACCAAGGATAGACTGAACGTAGATTCATGGGTACACAAAGAGCCCCAAAAAGAAATTACACCATACTTAAAGGTCACTTCTTGAGCACCCCAACAAGGAGAGAAAAGGACTTTTAAAAACCAGAAACTTAGTTACTTTTTTGCCATATGTGTTCTTAAGACTAAGTCCACTTTCCCCTAGATTCTATGTCTAAATGAGAGAGTGTCATGGAATTTTAGGAGATATTTTATGCCAACTGTACCACTGTAGTAAGTAGGCTTCTCAAAAATTATTTAACATGGCTGACTAAATTAATATCAAGTGATGATCATGGCAAGAAGAACACTGGTGGGGATTTGTGAGCTATATTAGAAAGATACCCTCCACCGAAGTCCCTATAATCCTAAGTGGTGCATAGTAGCCACTTTCTTGGAGACCCAATTCTTCTATGAGAATGAGAGTTTGAAATAACAGCTCCAGACCATGTATTACTGATTTAGTTATTATATATTTTGGGTGTCAGATCTTTACCAGAGAAACTCTTTCAAATTTTTTCCCCAGTCAACTGTTCCCCTTCTAATTTTTTAGCCTTTTATTTTATTATTTTTCTTAATTTAACTACCAAAGAAAAGAATATTTACATGAACACACAACAGAACACAAAAAACATTGTATGTTATGAGTTTCCATCTTACTATTTGCCTTTTTTAAAGTATTTTTAACATTGATTATTGAACACCTGGAAAGGGAAGCAATGATCAACAAAAGACTAGCATAGCCTCAACAAGTCATGCCAGGTTAACCTCAATTTCCTTTTCCTTTCTTTCTTTTTGTTCCCTTACAAAACTATTTGTCATATAGATCTGGTAGGTATATTTTTTCTAGATTTTACCAAAACATCTGACAAAGTCTCTCATGTTCTTCTTATGAAAGAAAGTAGAGAAATATAGGCTAGACAACAATACAGTCAAGTGGAATTATAATCGATTGAATGGCCAGACCCAATGAGTAGTCATTAACGTTCCAATGTCAACTTCCATGAAAGTCTTTTCTTAATTTTTAAATTTTTTTCCATATTATTCAAATTTATTTTCAGTTTTCAACATTCATTTCCACAAGATTTTCAGTTAAAAATTTTCTCCCCATCTCTACCCTCCCCCCCACCCCAAAATGGCATGTATTCTGATTGCCCCTTTCCCCAGTCTGTCCTCTCTTCCATCACCACATTCCCCCCTGCCTTGTCTCCTTTCCCCTTACTTTCTTATAGGGCAAGATAGATGTTTATACCCCATTGCCTGTATATCTTATTTCCCAGTTGCATGTAAAAACAATTTTTTTAACTTTTGTTTTTAAAATTTTGAGTACCTAATTCTCTCCCTTCTTCCCTCCCCACCCACCCTCCTTGAGAAGACAAGCAATTCAACATAGATTACACATGTATCATCATGCAAAACACTTTCATAATAGTCATGTTGTGAAGGACTAACTTTACTTCCCTCCATCCTATCCTGCTTCCCTTTATTCAATTTTCTCCCTTGACTCTATCCCTTATCAAAAGTGTTTGCTTTTGACTACCTCCTCCCCCAGTCTGTCCATCCCCCACTTATCCCCTTCCCCCTACTTTCCTGTAGGGTAAGAAATCCAAGTGTTATTCCTTCCTTAAGTCAAATCTGATGAAAGCAAGATTCACTGATTCCCTTTCACCTACGCCCTCTACCCTTCCACTATAACAACTTTTTCTTGCCACTTTTGTGTGAGATAATTTACCCCATTCTATCTCTCCCTTTCTCCTTCTCCCTATATATTCCTCTCTCACCCCTTGATTTTATTTTTGAAGATATCATCCCTTCTTATTCAACTCGTTCTGTGCCCTCTGTTTATATGTGTGTGTATGTGTGTATGTATACATATATATATATATTCCCTTCAACTACACTAATACTGAGAAAGGTGTCATGAGTCGCAAATATCATCTTTCCATGTAGGAATGTAAACAGTTCAAATTTAATAAGTCCCTTATGATTTCTCTTTCCTGTTTACCTTTTCATGCTTCTCTTGATTCTTGTATTTGAAAGTCAAGTTTTCTATTCAGCTCTGGTTTTTTTTTTTCGTAAGAATGCTTGAAAGTCCTCTATTTCATTGAAAATCCATATTTTGCCCTGAAGTATTATATTCAGTTTTGCTGGGTAAATGATTCTTGGTTTAAATCCTAGCTCCTTTGACCTCCAGAATATCATATTCCAAGCCCTTTGATCCTTTAACGTAGAAGCTGCTAGATCTCGTATTATCCTGATAGTGTTTCCACAATACTCAAATCATTTCTTTCTGGCTGCTTGCAATATTTTCTCTTTGACCTGGGAACTCTGGAATTTGGTAACAATATTCCTAGTTTTCTTTTGGCGATCTTTCTCAAGAGGCAATTGGTGCATTCTGGATCTAAAATATCAGGGCAGTTTTCCTTGATAATTTCTTGAAAGATAATATCTAGGCTCTTTTTTTGATCATGGCTTTCAGGTAGTCCAATAATTTTTAAATTATCTCTCCTGGATCTATTCTCCAGGTCAGTGGTTTTTCCAATGAGATATTTCACATTGTCTTCCATTTTTTTCATTCTTTTGGTTCTGTTTTATAATTTCTTAATTTCTCATAAAGTCACTAGCTTCCACTTGCTCCATTCTAATTTTAAGACACTATTTTCTTTAGTGCTCTTTTGGACTTCCTTTTGCATTTGGCTAATTCTGCCTTTTAAGGCATTCTTCTCCTCATTGGCTTTTTGGAGCTCTTTTGCCATTTGGGTTAGTCTATTTTTTAGGGTGTTATTTTCTTCAGTATTTTTGGGTCTCCTTTAGCAGGTTGTTGACCTGTTTTTCATGATTTTCTTGCATTACTCTCATTTCTCTTCCCAATTTTTCCTCTACTTCTCTCATTTGATTTTCCAAATCCTTTTTGAGCTCTTCCGTGGCCTGAGACCAATTCATATTTTTCTGTATGTTTTGATCTTCTTTGTCACCAAAGTAAGATTATATAGTCTGAGTCCTTTTACACTTCCAGATCATTTACCCAGCCAATTACTTGACTTTTGAGCTCTTTGTCAGGGTATGACTGCTTTCAGAGTGGAGCGTGCTGTATCCCAAGCATCAGGGGTTTTTTGCTGCTGTTTTCAGAGCTACTGCTGTTCTGAGGTGGAATGATACTCCTCTCATGTCCTGTGCTCTGGTCTGTGAGTGCAAGCACTCCTTTCTTCCGTGTAACTACCAGGAAGACTCCCTCTCCACAGCCACCACAAGCTCTGCCTCACCAGGGCTCCTCTTTCCCCAAGGATGCCAACCAGGACTGCCACCCAGATCCAAGCAGGGCAAAGCAAGAGAACCTTGCCTCAGTGCCAGCAAAGAGATCCTTGCACTCCCACTCTGATCAGCTGCTTGATTCCCCCCACTGTGGGCCTGGAGCTGGAAGCAGCTGCTGCAGCCACTTCTGCTGCCCTGGGGCTGGGGCTAGACCATGTACCCCTCTCACCCAGGTCCAACAGATTACCCACTGACCTGCTCCATTGTCTTTGGCATTTGTAGGTTGAGAAGTCCGGAAACCACCACAGCTACCAGTGATTCAGGGCCCCAAGGCCTTCTCTGCCCAGTCTACTCTGTCCTGGTCTGTCCTGGCATGGCCCATGCTGGCTGGGCTCTACTCTGCTCCCAGCACAGTGCAACAGACCCTTCCCAGTGACCATCCAGGCCGTCTTGTGCTGGAGACTTGTTTCACTCTGTCATTTCATGAGTTCTGTAGCTCTAGAACTTGTCCAGAGTCATTTTATACAGATGTTTGGTTCCTGTTTTCATGTCACCATCTTGGCTTTGCCCCCTCTCCCCCATGAAAGTCATTTGTAGAGTTCTCCAAGAATATGTACTGGGCAGTGGGTTGCTTATTTATTTATTTATTTGTTTGTTTGTTTATTTATCTATTTATTATTATTAATTATTATCAGATGATGACACACTGGTCAAATGTGCAAGTGGTAGAAAACCAGCAAAGCTGGCTAACATACTGAAGGACGAGATAGTATCTAAAAATATTTGGGCAGGCGAGAATGTTGGGCTGAATCTGATGTAATAAAATGAATTTGATAGGCTTCAAGTTTTACATTTGATTCACAAATTCACTTTCTTTTTTTTCAATTTCATTGCTTTTTTATTTGATGTTTTTTAGTTTTAAGTATTGATTTCCACAAGATTTTGAGTTACAAATTTTCTCCCCATTTCTACCCTCCCACCCACTCCAAGATGGCAAATATTCTCATTGCCCCATTCCCCAGTCAGCCCTCCCTTCTATCACCCCCCTTCCCCTCCCCCCATCCCTTTTCTCCTTACTTTCTTGTAGGACAAGATAGCTTTCTATGCCCCATTGCCTATATCTTATTTTCCCATTGCATGCAAAAACAACGTTTTTTTGAGCATCTGCTTTTAAAACTTTGAGTTCCAAATTCTTTCCCCTCTTGCCTCCCCACCCACTCTCCCTAAAAAGGCAAGCAATTCAACTCAGGCTACACATGTATCATTATGCAAAACACTCCCATAAATAGTCATGTTGTGAAAGACTAACTATATTTCCCTCCCTCCTATCCTGTCCCCCTTTATTCAATTTTCTCCCTTGACCCTGCCCCTTTTTGAAAGTGTTTGCTTTTGATTACTTCTTCCCCCTATCTGCCCTCCCTTCTATTGTCCCCCTTTTTTATTCCCTTCCCCCTACCTCCATGTGGGGTAAGATACCCAATTGAGTACGTATGTTATTAACTCCTCAAGTCAAATCCGATGAGAGCAAGATTCACTCATTCCCTCTCACCTGCCCCCTCTTCCCTTCCTACAGAACTGCTTTTTCTTGCCACTTTTATGCGAGATAATTTACCCCATTCTATCTCTCCCTTTCTCCCTCTCTCAATATATTCCTCTCTCATCCCTTAATTTTATTTTTTTAGATATCATTCCTTCATATTCAACTCACCCTGTGCCCTCTGTGTGCACATATATATGTATATTCCCTTCAGCTACCCTAATACTGAGGTCTCATGAATTATACACATCATCTTTCCACGTAGGAATGTAAACAAAATAGTTCAACTTTAGTAAGTCCCTTGTGATTTCTCTTTCTTGTTTACCTTTTCATGCTTCTCTTGATTCTTGTGTTTGAAAGTCAAATTTTCTATTCAGCTCTGGTCTTTTCACTGAAAAAGCTTGAAAGTCCTCTGTTTTATTGAAAATCCATATTTTGCCTTGGAGCATTATACCCAGTTTTGTTGGGTAGGTGATTCTTGGTTTAAATCCTAGCTCCATTGACCTATGGAATATCATATTCCAAGCCCTTCGATCCCTTAATGTTGAAGATGCTAGATCTTAGGTTATTCTGATGGTGTTTCCACAATACTCAAATTGTTTCTTTCTGGCTGCTTGCAGTATTTTCTCCTTGATCTGGGAGCTCTGGAATTTGGTGACAATATTCCTAGGGGTTCTCTTTTTGGGATCTTTTTCAGGAGCCAATTGGTGGATTCTTTCAATTTCTATTTTACTCTCTGGCTCTAGAATATCAGGGCAGTTCTCCTCGATAATTTCTTGAAAGATGACATCTAGGCTCTTTTTTTGATCATTGCTTTCAGGTAGTCCAATAATTTTTAAATTATCACTCCTGGATCTATTTTCTAGCTCAGTGGTTTTTCCAATGAGATATTTCACATTGTCTTCCATTTTTTCATTCCTTTGGTTCTGTTTTATATTATCTTGATTTCTCATAAAGTCACTAGCTTCCACTTGCTCCAATCTAATTTTTAAGGTAGTATTTTCTTCAGTGGTCTTTTGGACCTCCTTTTCCATTTGGCTAATTCTGCCTTTCAAGGCATTCTTCTCCTCATTGGCTTTTTGGAGCTCTTTTGCCATTTGAATTAATCTATTTTAAGGCGTTATTTTCTTCAGTATTTTTTGGGTCTTCTTTAGCAAGTCGTTGACTTGGTTTTCGTGGTTTTCTTGCATCACTCTCATTTCTCTTCCTGATTTTTCCAAATCCTTTTTGCACTCTTCCATGGCCTGAGACCAATTCATATTTTTCTTGGAGGCTTTTGATGTAGGCTCTTTGACTTTTTTGACTTCTTCTGGCTGTATGTTTTGGTCTTCTTCATCACCAAAAAAAGATTCTAAAGTCTGATTCTGAATCTGGGTCCATTTTCACTGCCTGTTCATGTTCCCAGCCAACAACTTGACCCTTGAGATTTTTGTAAAGGTATGACTCCTTGTAGAGTATAATACTTTGTCCCAAGCTTTAGGGGCCTTGTGCTGCTGTTTTCAGAGCTACTTCTACACAGCAAGCTCTGCCACACCAGTGCTCCTTCTCCCCCAAGAACCACCAACCCAGACCACTACTCAGATCCAAGTAGGCTCTGTGCTCCTGCTCTAATCCACTGTTTAATTCCTCCCACCTGATGGGCCTGGGGCCAGAAGCAACTGCAACTGGAACTGGAAGCAGCCCCAGAGCTGCACCACTTCTACACCCCCAGGGCTGAGACCCACCATGCACTCCTTTCACTTCGTTCTAGCAGTTGTATGCACTAACCTTCTCTATTGTCTTTGGCATTTATAAGTTGAGAAGTCTGGTAACTGCCACAGCTCAATGATTCAGGGCCCTGTTGCCTGTTCTGCCTGGCTCCCAGTCTGGTTGGTCTGGGTGTGGCTCACCCTGGGCTCTGCTCCACTCTGCTCCCAGCTCTGTGCAATAGACCCTTCCCGGTGACCATCCAGGCTTTCCTGGGCTGGAGCCCTGCTTCCCTCTGATATTTTGTGGGTTCTGCAGCTCTAGAATTTGTTCAGAGACATTTTTTATAGATGTGGACGGACCTAGGGGAGAGCTCACGCAAGTCCCTGCTTTCCAGCTGCCATCTTGGCTCCACCCCACACACAAATTCATTTTCACAGAGACAAGATAGGAGTGGAGGGTGACTAGATAGTGGTTCACCTGGATGTTTTCTAGGAGTTTTAGTGATTATGAGCTCAATATGGGTAAAGTATGTGATGTTCAATCATCAACCTAGAAAAGTGAAGTACTTAGGTACTGAGGTACAAAGAGGGTAAGTGATTTCCCCAAGAAATACATAGCTCTTAAATACCAGAGGTATAATTTAAAAGTAGGTCTTTTCCTATTCCAGAACTAAATATCACATTCCAGAAGTGTCTGACAAGGGAAGAATACAACATGGTGATTAGCTCCCCAGTCCTGGACAGTAGACTTCTCTTAATTCAGCCTAAGATTTCCAGTTTTTTTGTTTACCAGGTTACATTGACAGAAATGGCATAGTGGAGTGACTAGAGAACTGGCTTCAAAGCCAAGAAGACCCAAGTTCTATCTAGTCTTGCCTCTGACACCTACTGGCTATGGGAGCCTAGGAAAGTCAGTTACCTTCCTAGTGATCGAGGCAGCTCTCTAAGCCTCTAAGTTACAGAAAAGATGCTGATTTACCTTGGAAGAGTGAGGTTCTTCACTTGGGATTTCCCTGTGCCAATGAAATCACAGGTCCAAGCCCCATCCCCCATCCTTCTCAACAATAACAGAAACAGCTAGCATTTATCTAGCACATTAAGTTTTGCAAAGCACTTTAGGAATATTATTTTATCCTTTAAACAATGCCGGGAGGTAGGTGCCATTATATATAATCCCCATTTTACAGATGAGAAAACTGAAGCAATCAATCAATAAACATTTATGAAAGACTTACTATGTGCTAGGCACTGTATGAAGCACTGGGGATACAAAAAAGAGACAAAGGACAGCCCCTGCCCTCAAGGAGTTTACAACCTAATGGCAGAGAAAGGTTAAGTGATTTGCTTGGGTCACAAAAATAACAAATGCCTAAGGCCATGCTTGAACCCAGGCCTTCCTAACTAAAAGCCTGGGGTTTTATCCACTCTGCCACCCAATTGATTTATCTATTATGGTGTGCTACTTCTAACAAAGAGACCTATCAATCAAAAAACTACTGCAATCTTAGCTATGTGGGGATTAAAATTTTCCAACTAACAATAAGAGATTGAGGCAGAACTCTGAGCCAATGGCCCTTTATTAAAGGGTCCATGGTCTCCTCTAATAAAGTAGACCTCAGATTTTCCTCATGATTTGAGATGCCCCCTCCTTCTAGGACTCTGTACTTATACAGTTTGATATTCAAATATGCAAAAGAGGCATGGTAAAATACAGAATCTCTTTGGTTGATAGATCTTGCTCTTCGGGGTCAAAAATGACAGAATGGTCAATTGTTGGCAATGTTGTAGAAGACATTCTTGGTCAGGCCTCTGAGGCCTCTGTGATCCAGGGATTCTGCATTTTCAAAGGTTTCATTGGATCCCAATAAAACCAAGGCCTTCAACCTACCTGGGGCCCATCTGGCTTCAAATGGTGAGTGGTCTATTTCACGGTCACAAACTGTGCTCTTAAACATATCCAGTCATCCCACAGATGTACACCATTGATCACAAGGGAAACCTGTTAGAGAGTGTGTGGATGGTTCAGGGTAAACCTATTCCCTCTTCTAGAAAAATACAAACCCTTTTTTACTTCAACCTGTCTCTTATCAACCATCATGAGCCCATGCAGATTTCCTATGTTGTCAGACAAAATACCAGTAGGACTCTGCTTAGAACAACTCATACCCCACACACACATACACACACACACACACACACACACACACACACACACATGTAAGCACACACACGTGCACACACATGCACACATACACATTCACACACACACACACCCCGTGTTCCTTCAATCATACTGCAGGTATATCCTGGCACCTAGATGGTTGAACTTGGCATCAAGAAGACTTGAGATCAAATCCTGCCTCAGACAGTGTTACCCTGGACAAGTCACTGACTCCTCAGCCTCAGTTTCTTATAAATCTGTAAAACAGGGTCAATAAGAGCACCTCACAGGATCATCGTGAGGATCCAATGAAATGCCATGTGTAAGGTGCTTAGCAATGGTATATAAATAAATATGTAAGTGACTGCTCTCTTGGCTGGCAGAGGATGTTCCCAGTCACTGAGAGGATAACCCAGTCACCCTGTGGTGATCGGCAGGAGACCCTTTGAGCCTTCCACTAGCTTGGAATCCATTCTATCTGAGGCCCTAGGAGCCCAGCTGCTCTGGTACCCAATTACCCAGTTATCTCCAGGGTCCGATTCATGTGCACTGAGGTACCTCTCAAAATAAACTTGCAATGTGTTTTTTTTTTCCTTTGCACCTGAGGCAATTATTACTTGTCATAAACAAGAACAACCAGCTGTGAAAAGCATTCAGCTCGCTGTTCTTCAAATGCTTTATAATTGTTTCTCTCTACAGAGAATTTTCCTGACTCTACCACAGTTATGCCCAGCCAATCACAGTATGATAACAGAAGGAACTTCAGATAAGCCTATCTATCACTGTCAATCAGAAGGATTCAGGACTCCTGAATACACTTGCCAGAAAGGCAGGAGAAAAGCACACACATCCCCCCGGATGCACTTACACCCAACAAGCCTGGAGAACTGCTGACTGCCAACCCCTCCCAGAGCATGCTGCAGAGAAGAATGTGACAAATGTCACTGCAGAATGAAAGCTTCATCTTCTCAAACACCTGGAAGTCACTCCCTACCTCCACCCCATCCGTTTGCCCCACCACTGTTTCCCACATATCTCCTTCTTGTTTGTCTCTCAAACTGTCAATTCGGTGAGAATGGAGATGTCTTTATGGGCTGAAAACAAACAGAAAGAAGACAAGTGAGTGAACTGGGAGGATGGGAGGGCGAGTAATTCTAGCCATGTCTAGGATCAATCTATTAACACCTTTTCCATTGGGTATTTACTGTCTGGAAGGGACCATTGAGATGCCTTGGGGAGAGTACAAAGACGAATAAGATGTGACCTCTCCTCTCAGAGAGTTTATAGTCAATTAGTCGATGAACTAAAGCATATGCAGATAAAAAAAGATAACTAAAGATATGACAGGTACACAGTGGATAGAGTGCTGAGCTTAGAGACAGGAGGACCTGGGTTCAAATCCAGCCTCAGATACTTACTGGCTGCATGACTCCGGGCAAGTCACTTAACCCTTAACCATGAGGGAACTGAGGAAAGCAGGGTTAAGTGACTTGCCCAGGGTCACACAACTAGGAAATATCTGAGGCCAGATTTGTACTCAGATCTTCCTGACGCCAGGACCCGCATTCTATCTCCTTAAACCTTTCCTCAGTTCCCTCATCTGTAAAATGAGCTGGAGAAGGAAATGGCAAACTACTCCAGTATCTTTGCCAAGAAAACCCCAAATGGGGTCCTGAAGAG
Source organism: Trichosurus vulpecula (assembly GCF_011100635.1). NCBI lineage: Eukaryota > Metazoa > Chordata > Mammalia > Diprotodontia > Phalangeridae > Trichosurus > Trichosurus vulpecula. Next base: position 553,322,337 of record NC_050573.1, on the reverse strand, counting down.
TCAAATATGACTAAACTGAACAACAACAAATGCACATGTGTGTATGTGTGTATGATAATATTTGTTCGATGATTGATAATAATCCCTTATTTTTGTGTTGTCCTTGACAAAGACATTTCATATCAATTATTTCATTTGCTTCACATAATAACCCTGCCAGGAAGACAAGACTGGTATTATTGTATCTCCTATTGACAGATCACAAAACTGAAACTCAAACAGATCAAGTGACTTATTTAGGGTCACACAGCCAGGACTTCATGTCCAGGCGTCTTCCCACTGCATCCCATGGTAGAGCTCAGAGGAGGGACATATCTCTATGAGTAGGGATGGTTAGGAAGTTTCATGGAAGAAATAATATCTGAAATGGGCTTTGAAAAATAGGTAAAATTTGAACTTTGGTTCAAATCTCAGATCTACTACATACCACCTTGTGTGACTTTGGGCAATTCTTTTGATCTGTCTGAGCCACATTTCCCTCAACTATAAAATAAGGAAGCTGGTCTAAATCAGGGGTGCTTAACCTAGAGGCCACAGACTTCCAAGTAGTTCATGGATAGATCTTAGGAGACCCATGAACTTGGATATGAAAATGCTAAATCTTTATTTCGATATACTTGGTTTCCTTTGTAATGCTATGGTTTTTTCCCATTCATTTACAAACATTATTCTGAGAAGGAATAGGCTTCGCCAGACTGCCAAATGTGTCTGTGACATATGCACAAAAAGGATAAGAATCCTTGGACTAAATGGACTCAACTCCTCCTAAATCGCTGGTCCTATGATTCCATGAGTGAAGAGAACATCCTAGATTGGAGGAAACTATGATGTGAGCAAAGGTTCATCATCAGGGAAAGAACCCACACATCTGGGAAACAGATTCCTCCATATTGACTCATCATGTAGGTTTTGTTAGACGCTTTCACCATGCTCAGCCATCCTTGGCAATATTAGAACTTACTGTCGACATCTATTTACGTTCTACCTTTTGGGATGATGAAGGGCTCAAAGGATTGTAGATTTGTGGCTGGAAAGAGCATTAAAGGTTATCTAGTCCAAATCCCTTATTTTCCAGATGATAAAAATGAGACCTAAAAAAATTAAATAATTTCCTCTTGGTCACCCAAATAGTAAGTGATTAGAACTGGGCTTTGAACTATATCCTCTGACTCTAAATTCAGCACTCCTCACCCTCTTCCCCTAGCCTTAATCCAAATAATAGGTCTCAGAGAAATGGTACACAATATTTCAGTCTGACTAGATTGGGAGGGGGGCACAGCTTTCTGTTTATGAACAAGGGAGAATGCTTTAATTGAAAAAATATGGTCTCTGACAAGTCTCAGTGTGGTGGAGAAATTGGATTTGGTTATAAATAGGGAAGGACTTCCTTGATTCAAAACTTCAAGGCCGTCTCCTTTCCAGTGATGTTTGGTGCAGAGGAAATGCCCGACTCCACATCCAGAGCCCCAGGGATGAAGCTAGAGAGGCCTGGGGCCACCATCAAAGTAGGCCTCAGTCCAAGAGGGTATGGCCTGGATGCATAGTTTTGTCACAGAGACTGAAGAAAATTGCTCTCATCTGCAGTGAGCCCCATCTATCCCCATCAGGTGCTACAACTTTCCACCTGTGTTAAATAACATCTTCTACCACTTCACAATAACTTATAAGTTGCAACTCTTTTGACACGCACTTCCATGAGCACACTTCTGGTCTTCTTCAAGAATCCATCTACCAATAAATTCTCAAAGATGTGGTTGTATCCATAAAGTGTTGAGAGGATCAAATGATGACAGAAGGGAAAGGTGGAAGGAGGTCTTCACACAGAATAGGAGTGCATTTTAGCTATGGACAGCTTCTGCCCAGTATAGGTATTTCTGATATAAGAACACCCCTCTGAAGGGCTCGTCCCACCCTCCATCTCCTCTGATGGGACCCCTGTTCTTCATGGAAAGAAGCAAAGAGCCAAGGTTATGCCCTGATTATTGGTCCTGCAACATTATTCTACATTTTGGGGTAGTCGATGCTCTATCATTTGCTCTTTATTCCTACACACTGGATCAACTGCATCACACTAAGCTTGTTCTGCCCATTGAGCCTTTATTTGGATTCATCAGACATGGAGGTGGGCATGGGAAAGCTTTGAATGTGTTTTTTCAGACACCTCAGGAACAATTTAAGTATAAGGTCATGCTTTTTGAACTGATTTATGCCCCTGCAATTTTTTAATGATTTCTTAACTGAGTTTTTCATGACCTTGTGGACTGATTGTTTTGTACCTCTGTGATGTTATGACTTAATCCTAGAACCTCAGTCAGCATATAACCTTGTTCAAAATCATCCTCCAATGTCTAAGCATCATTGCCTATTAACAGACCTTAAAATAAGAGGAAGTGGAGTTTCTCGTATATAAAATAATAACAATTCTTGTGGAGAGGGTGATGCAAATGGATCCATGAAAAGTGGACATTGTACAAGTTTGGGAGTAACCTAGGATCACAGTGGCTGTAATGGTAATTTAAATTTGAAGATCTTTCCAAACCATTAATAGGCCCATGTGACCTGCTTATGGCACAGGAAGCCTAAGTTATATGTGGTGGGAGGAACTTTCTGAATGAGAGGAACTGGAAGGGTGGAGCAGGAAATGCTCAGAGCGGTTAGAGCTGAGGAAGAGAGCAGATGTGTGCTGGCTGTGCTGCAAGTGTTTGTTGGTGGCAAGGCCCCAGCAGGGGGTGGGAAAATTATGGGATGGCTTGGCTCCCTGCTATGATGTTATGTTTTAGGTTCTTTGCTGTTATTATAAAGTGGACTTACTGTTCTGGAATTTGCTTGCTGCTTGGTTGGGTCGGACTTATTGCTTTTGGGATCTGGTTCTTTGGTGTCTGAATAAATGGTTTACTTCTTCTACCTTCAATATGGAGAGTCTCTTATATTTTGCAATACAGAACTAGGTAGGCAGATTTATAATTATCATCTATATTGTGATTATTGCCTTGCTAATACAGTGGCCTTTCACCAATACCTGCTGTTTGATTTGCTAGCTACTACAACCACTCTATCCTATGCTTTTCTGATCTGATCACATACTTCACTGATATACTCCAGTACTCAATTAGACCCCAATCATCAAGAAGCCTTTTAAGTAAACAGAAAGATGATTCAGTATGGCACTGTTGCTAACCAATAAAAGCCTTTTATTGTGGAAATAAAAAAGGGGCAGCTAGGTGGTGCAGCACCAGCCCTGGACTCAGGAGGACCTAAGTTCAAATCTGACCTCAACACTTAACACTTACTAGCTGTGTGACTCTGGCTAAGTCACTTCACCCTGATTGCCTCACAAAAGCAAAATAAATAATTGAAAAGCCCCCCCAAAAAAAAGACTCACTTTCTTGGAGTTCTGACCTTCAGAACTGGAAGAGTTTAGCATGACTCCAGACATCAATGAAGCAGAACTAGAAAGACCTAGGAACCCAAGGCAACCATCCAGGACTGTGACCCACATCCAAGCAGGGGCAAAGCAAAAGAATCCTGCTTCAATGCCACCAAAGAGATCCCTGCAACCCATCTCTGTTCAGCTGCTCAATTCCCCCACCATCTCTGGGCTGAGATCTCCTGAAGTAGCTGCTGCTGCACTGCCCACTACCACCTCCTGGGGCTGGGGCTGAACCATGCTCCTCTCTCACTCATGTCCAATAGATATTTCCTACTGACCTTCTAACCTCTCTTTGGTGTTTGTGGGTTGAGAAGTCTAGAAACCGCCACAACTGCCAGTGATTCATTCCCCTGAGGCCTGCTCCGAGTTTGCCTGACCTGTTGTGTGCTGACATGTTTTGTGCTGGACTAAACTACTCTCTCAGCCTGATGCAACAGACCTTTCCTGTTGACCTTCCAGGTTGTCTTTTGCTAGAAATTTGTTTCACCCTGTCATTTTGTTTGTTCTGTTGCTTTTGAATTTGTTTAGAATCATTTTTAAAGGTATTTGGAGTGGTTTTGGGGGAGAGCTCAAGTAAGTCCCTGCTTTTACTCCTCCATCTTGTCTCCTTCCCCCTATGTTATAATTCTTAAGCAACTTAACAGCTTATAAACAATGGCAAAATTGAAACAAGTCTCGGGATTAATCAATGAATTTAAACACTGGAGAAATACTTACTTTTCCATAGAATTTTTTGCATGCAGACACTTTTTCCCATTGCCTGGTTTCTCCTTTTGTTTCATTCACAATTTAATTCCAACACAACAAAAGATTTATTTTATTGCCAATAACTTCACCTGGAAAGAGCACACCCTGAATTTGAGCCAAAATATCTGGGTTTTAATCCCACCTCCTTTTTGTCCTCTGCCAAATGGAGATAATACTCCTGACAAGCTTATTGTGAGACTCATTTTTCTGAGTTCAAATCTGGCTTCAGACACTTAATAGCTGTGTGAACCTGGGCATGTCACTTAATTCTTTTTGCCTCAGTTCCTGATCCAAACATGAACTGGAGAAGGAAATGGCAAACCACTCCAGCATCTTTGCCACAAAATCCCCAAATGGGATCATGAAGAGTCAGACATGACTGAAAGTCTACCGAACAACAATCACATTTATAAAGTGTTTTGTAAACCTTAAGCACTAAAGAAAAGTAACTTGCTATTCTCACCCATTCTAGCTTTTCCATCATTATTCATAAATTCAAATAAGCCTTCTTTAATTATAATGTCAAAAAAGAGGTTTTAATTATAGGGGTTCTTATGGGTTTTTCTTCAATACCTGGAATGCTTTTCCTTCTTACTTCTGACTTCTAGCCTCCCTGGCTTCCTTCAAGATTCAATGCACATACCACATTCTGGAAGAGGTCTTACCCTGTCCCACTCCCCAAATCCTCCCTTTGTACCAGTGCCTTCTATCTGAAATTACATTCCATTCACTGTGTGTGTGTGTGTGTGTGTGTGTGTGTGTACATGTATGGGTGTATATAGATTTCATATAATCATTTGCTAGTTGTATCTCTTAGAAGAATATGAGGTCCCTGAGAACAGCGACCATGTTGTTTTTGCCTTTCTTTGCATCCCCAACTCTTAGCATAGTGATTAGCATTTAGCAAGCATTTAATATGGTTTGAAAGCCACACAAGAGGAGTGACTGTTGGACTTGGAGTGCGAAACATGTGGGATTAAGTCTACCCTCTGATCCTTACTGGCTGTGTGCCACCTAACAACTCTACCAGATGTTGATCTGCCCCAGGACAGAGAATTTCCTCACTGGAGATTCCATAAAACAGTGAAATCCTATATCCAGTAACCACCCCCAAATAACAATCCCCATTTGACAGAAAAAATGAGCCAGTGAAAATGGAAGGGTTTTCTCTCATAAAGCTCCAAAAGGATGGAATAAAGCTCAACATCTCTAGTCATGAGTTTGAAGAAGGAAAGCAATTATGATTAATTGCTACATATTCATAGAGAACATGAAAATTTCTGGGTAATGCCCATAACAATGAACCCTGTGAATATTTCGGCAAACAGCCCAGGCAGTTCCACGGATACCATTGTTTCCTCTCAACAGTACACTCCACAACAGCTGCAAATTTCTAGCAAAATTAAGTGGTCTTAGAGATAAGTACAGAAATATTTTCACCTCATGTCACTTTCCCTTCACAAATTGGCCCTTTTCTAACTTTCTAATAGTCTTACACTTTAGTACCCTCCATGTGCCATACAACCCAACTGCTATCTATTTGCTTTCCCTCACACAAGACACTCCATATCCTGATGTGGTTGTGGTTGTGGTTGTTATTGACATGGTGGTGGTGGTAATCATCTTGGTGGTGGTGGTGGTGGTGGTAGTTGTTGACATGGTGGTAGTGGTGATGGTGGTGGTGGTGATGGTTGTAGGTCCTTAATTCTGCATTTGTTCTAGCTGTCCTCTGTACCTAGAATACTTTTCCTCCTCACTTCAGACTTTTAGCTTCCCTAGATTTCTTCAAAATTCATCTCACATACCAATTTCAGCAAGAGAACCTGCCCTGCCTTTCTTTGTCTCCCTCCCCAACCTTCCCCTTTGCTAATGCTTTCCTTTTGATGTTGTCTTCCACTTATACTATACGTATTTTATATGTCCATAGTTATTTGCTTGTTGTCTCCTCTATTATAATGCTAGCTCTTTCAAGGGAGGGAACATGTTTTTGTCTTTATTTGCATCCCAGCTCTAAGAACAGTAAGCAGCATATAGCAAGTACTTAAATGCTTACCGACTGATTGACTACTCCCTAGTTCCCTCATCCCCCAATCACAGAAAATTTGAAGTCCTAATTATATAGTCTAGCAAAGTAGCTCATTATTCATTGAAAAGTCATATCAAAAAGAGCAAATAGTAAGAAATATGTCAATCTAGAAATAAATGCTTTCATTGGGTGTATGACATAGGGATATGAATTCTGATGTTAAAAAGGGGAATGAAGGAGGAAGGAAGGAAGGAAGGAAGGAAGGAAGGAAGGAAGGAAGGAAGAAAGAAAGGAAGGAAGGAAGGAAGGAAGGAAGGAAGGAAGGAAGGAAGGAAGGAAGGAAGGAAGGAAGGAAGGAAAATTAACACTAAGGCCTAAAATTTGAGAAACAATGATTATTCCTCAAGCCAACACCCAGTTTTTCTAGTGTGGAAGAATAAGATACATAGTTGCTACTATGACTTTCAAAGCCTTTTCAAACGTCCATGGGAGGAAAAAACGGTCCATGGGCAGTGAATCATTTGTAAGGTCAGATGCCTCCTTCCAACCCAGGGGAAAGCAGATAAGAAATAATAATGGGTGCAGATTTATGGGCCAATAAACACTGAAAGTAGTCTTTCCATATGTTAGGATAGGTTCAACCTGTAGCCCAATGAAACTGACAGCCAAGGTAGTGAGTTCAGAAAAATCAGCCTCTTAACAATTCTATGTCTCACAGAGACAAGCTCACGCTGCCTCAGTGGAGGAGGAATCATGGGAAATGGAAAAGAGACTTCTTTGCCTAAAGATAGACAAAAGTAAATGAACAGGAATCAAAATATTTTGATGAGAATTTAGAGCTAATACACTGGGAAATGGGGTTTGCTGATCCTTGAATGGTAGAATAACTGGTCCAGAAGGGACCTACAGATATCTTCTTCTTTTTAGGTTACACATGTACAATCATGTTAAACATATTTCTTCATTAGTCATGTTGTGAAAAAAGAATCAGAACAAGAGGGAAAAACTACAAGAAAGAAAAAACAAAAAAGTGAAAATAGTCTGCTTCAACCTGTGTTCAGACTCCATAGTTCTTTCTCTGGATGTGGGTAGCATTTTCTGTCATGAGTCTTTTGGAATTATCTTCAATCATTGTACTGCTGAGAAGTGCTAAGTCTATCATAGTTGATGATCAGACAGTGGTGTTTTTACTGTGTACAATGTCTTCCTGGTTCCTACAGAAATCATCTTACCCAATTTCCTAGAGCCCAAGACCACCAAGAGAGATAGGTGTCTATCCTGGCATTGAAGATACCCAGGAATGGGAATTCAATTACTTCCCGTTGTGTTTGTCTTAAAGTCCTTCCTGTAGCCACCATTTAAATTCATTGTTCTGTTTTCTGAACAGATTAAATGTGTGGTACAAAGTCAGAGGATCCGAGGACCAATACTGGCTCTATTACTACTTGAGGAAACTTGAACAAGCCTCTTTGGGCCTCAGGGTCTATATTTGTAAAATGAGAGTACTGGGCTAGATGACTGCTTTAAATCCATACACCTAGCAGTATGATGCTTATTCACAGACAGTTATAAAATGACTCCTTATGCCTTCTTCAGGACTAAGTAATCTCAACTCCTTCACTCTCCTCCTCATGTGGCTTCTCATCAAGTCTGGGTTGTTTCTCCTCTTCATCATCCCCATCTCCTGGTTTCCTTGGCTTCTTTCAAGTCTCTGCTAAAATCCCACCTTCTGAAAAATTAATGCTAATGCCTTCCCTCTGGGGTGATGTGTATTTATCTATATATACATACTTTTATCTAGTATATACATAATAGTTCTGTTTTCTTTCCATTAGATTGTAAGCTACTTAAAGGCAAGGACCGTTTTTCTCTTTCTTGGTGCCCCCAGCACTTAGCACACAGCAGGGCTAAATAAGCGCTTACTGTGACTAACCACCATCCAAATCATTCCACAGGAACTTAAAAATGACAAATAAGTGAAACATCTTCCTTCTTTAAGCTGGCTTTTAGAAACCTTGCTATGAGAATGTTTTCCCCACGTACAATACCAGACATGATTAGGCTCTGGTCAAACAGAGACTAAAACTAAACAATCTCTGCCTTCAAGGAGCATATATTCTTCTAGATGTAAGAAGGATTTAAATTAAAGGATTCTTAAAATCCTTTAATAAGCATGTAGCCAGAATGGACTTTGTTTTCTTTGAATGACTCAGCTTGCCTCGTTGAGCTTCCCTGGATGCTGGGGCTTGCTCTTCCGGGGCAGGAGGCCCAGCGACCATGCCAGGGATCGGAGAGCTTCCTGTGTGATGAGTCGTGGGGCTGGCTGAGGGGAGGTGTGTTAACGTGGTCTACGCTAGGGGGAGGGGCCAAGTCAAGAACCAATCGGCCCTGGTCGTTCAGGCGGCACTTGATGATGTCAAAGACTCTATAAGAGGGGAGAGGACAGCTCGAAGATCCTCCTTTCTTTTTCCGGTTGGAGCCAGAGACACCTACAGCCGAAGCTGAGCTGCCGGTAGCAGAGCTGACTAGAGGCTAGTGGGTAATCTTCTTACCGTAGAGGGGAAGCATGTATATGATTTTGCCTTATACCATCTCACTTCTCTGTGGCCTCCTGGTTACCCTTGTAAGGCGGACTTATTGGGCCTGGAAGCTTTTGATGAAAATATCAAAATGGGGATGCTGGTTTGTGGGCTTGTTATTGTGGAGTGTAAATACATGCTTTAGTTCTCCTGCCTTCTGCCTAGAGAATTCCTTATATCTTGCAGTTCCAGACCTTTTAGGCACATATAAGATTCTCTTTGAAATCATAAATTCTGCCTTCCTAATATAAAGCAACAATTAGTCATAAGGATTTGGATGGCTTCCTTTCCATGGCCAAAGGAGTGGTGTATGTGGCTGAGGTTCACTGAGTCTCAACAGGACTGTATGATCATACTGGATACCTGTTCTGCTAGAGGTCCACAGTAGCAATTCTGCACAAGTTAACATGTACCCCTGGGCAATTATACTGATCAAGCTTGGTCCTAAAAAATGGTGTGAAAATGTATCTCTCTCCCTTCTTTGTAGAAATGAAAGAAAACTGTGGCTATAGAGCACTGCCAGTACTGTCAGAATTGGGTAATGGGTTGATTAATTTTACTAAAATGACATTTTGCCCTTTTTAATTCTCTGTTAAAGGAATAGCTCCCTGGGCAGGGGAAGGGGAGAAATATATATTGGGAAACAAAAGCTATATAAAAACAAAATATATAGATACATTTTTACACATGCCAATAATTATATTACTGCCCTACCCTCCAAACTCCCACTCCACTTTTTTATGCTAATCCATAAAGACTTAAAACTACAGAATCAGTGTGTCAGTGAAGGATAGCTATTGCTAAAAAGTCACCTAGGGGAGAAGAGGAAATATTCATCCCTCTATCCATTATTGTATCCCTTCTAATGGAACTAAGTCATTTTTACTAGGTACATTTAAATAATTACCATTGGGTCTTTCTTACAGTTCAATATTAATGTGTAAAATTCTTCTTACACTACAATGTTGTAAGAATTCCAATAATATATTATTATATTATGTATTATAATAATTTTATTGTTGTATAATATGTTATAAATATTATTATATAATAAAGGCTGTCTCAGTTTCTTCCTCTATAGAATAAGGAAGATAATAACACCTCATCCCAGTGTTGTTATGAGGACAAAGTGAGGTAATACTTATAAAGTGTTTTGTATTCCTTAATCTGCTAAAGAAATGTTAGTTATTTTTAATAAAAACCACTGTATAAATGCTAGCTATTGTTATTAATATAACATTTCTAAAACTTTTGTTTATTTAGAATTGATAGACCATGGGCACCCCTCTTCCCAGATTCCAGAGAGCATAGGATAACATCTGTTGTGATCTTTCATGGTCAGGATGCATTCTATCACTGGGGCTGCTTTCCTCACTCACTACAGCCTCAACTCTGGCCACAGACTAAAAGAAAATTACCATAACATGAAGAGGGGGAGAGAAAGAGATTTGAGCTACCAGAATGAAACTAAATTAAAAATAAAGCTCCTTTATTAAATTTATAATCATTGTGTGAAGCTGTGAAATCTTATTTCCAAACCGCCAGCTCCTTCCCTTTTGTCCAGGCTGAGTGCCGAGCTTTGCCTACATCAGAATCCCTGTTTTGCTTTCTGGGCAATTTCTTTTTAGCATTCTGAGCATTTAACCTTGAAAAATAGTGTTGTTTTGCTGCTGTATTTTCTGATTGTTAGTCTCCAGGCATCTCCATGGCATCTTTATAAATCTGCTGGAGCTGTTAAATATTTCTTGCCAACCAGCAACCAGAATCTGAAAATACCAGCTCACTTTCTAGCTGTCAGGCAATTAATGTAATTCAAAGGGGATGAAAGGTAGGTGCCACTGGGACTGCTCTTAATATCGAAGGGTTTCTGGCTCTGGTTTCCCAAAGCAAGAGAGAAAAATCAATATAAGGCAAAGAGGAAGGGGGCAGGGGGAACAGGGCTCTGGAGTACCATTTCATCAGCAGCCTGGTGACATGGCTAATATTCAGATAGAAAGCCAGATAAATGCATTTATTGACTGCTGGTTTGGTATGGGCAGAGACAGGTAAACTTATAAGCATCCAGATCACTCCAACTATTAGCTTCTAATTCTCATCTCAGCTCTCTCACTGGTTCATAGATTTAGAGCTGAAAGGCTCATAGGATAGAGCTGGACAAAACCAAGTGGTCCAACACCTTCATTTCATAGATGAGCCCCAGAGAGGTTCAACAACCTTGACCAAAGTCACATAAGCAGCATCAGCATTAGTGTTGGAATCTAAACCCAGGGTCTTCTGACTCCAGACAAAGAAGAAAAGAGAGAGAGAGGGATGGAGGGATGAAGGAAGGAAGGGAAGGAGGGAGAGAAGGAGGGAAGGAGGTAGGGAGGGACGAAGAAGAGACAAGACAAGGAAGCTTATGTCAGGCTCTGATACATAGAACTCCATCCCTTCAGCTTCCCTCACAGCATCCTCCCTCTCCCTGTCTTCTTCAGTATCTTCTCCAGCTATGGTGCCACAAGCACCTAAAAGACTCCAGAATCCAACTGGTATTGACAACCAGAACCACAAGGAGTGGTTTGGAGACCAGAGACCAGAGAAAATAGCATTATACCCTCAAATGGAATTTAAAGCTGAAAATGAGAGGTGGGAGAGTTGAAGAGTAGAATCGTTAGTGTACTAGGTTGTTCTTGAACACAAAAGCCTATGGGGCAAACATATTTGCTAGGAGGAGCCTGAATAATAAGACTATTTTCCCATTTCTTTATATTTATAGCATGAGATCATAAATCAAATACTAGGCCTGGGAGGAGTAGACCTAGGGTTCAAATCCTGCTCAACATCTCTGAGTCAATTTTCTAAGACTTAGTGACTAAATGATAAGGGTGGGCTGTTATTTTTGTCAGATGAAATGACAGATTTTTGATGCATTGGTGTATTTCACCAAAAACTTTTTATTCCAGAAATGAGTTTGAGAAGGAATAATGTTCAAATCTGCCCGTAAAGACAACTTTATGTACCCCACCTCAGCTAGAATCCTCTTACTTAACATTTACCCACAGGCCTTAGGTAGGCTCAAGTTTTAGAGTTAATTCATGATTCAGGAGGCAGCATCTGTAACTAACTTCCTAGCTGAGACAGAAGATTGCCTCAGAATCAGTCTCCTTGGTCTTAATATCCCACTATTCTCTCATCCACTTTGACCCGCCTTTGAGTTCTTGGGAATTTCCTGGTCTCTGGCTGCCCACCTAACTTTTAATCACTGTTTATATCATTCTTTTGATATGTTTCCTCCTGGTTCTTGACTACTTTATGTGGTTTGAACCCACTCCTTTCCATTGACCTCAAGCTTCTGTGCATACTCTGATATAGAAGGGCTTACCTTTTGTATTAGGAGGGCAGAGTTTATAATCTCAAAGACGATCATAAACATGTCTGAAAGGTTCGGAACCGCCAGATATAAGAAACTCTCAAAGTAGAAGGTACAAGAATCAAAACATATATTTAGGCTCCACAGTAACCAACCCATGAACCAGCAACCCCATTTTGATATATTGATCAAAAGCTTCCAGGCCCAATAAGTACACCTTGAAAGAGTAACCAGGAGGCTACAGAGAAGCATGGTTGCGTAAAGCAAAATCATGCTTCCCCCTCTATGGTAAAAAGATTACCCACTGGCCTGAAGTCTTTGTTCAGCTTCCTCCCGTAGGTGAGCTCTGCTACTGGCAGCTCCTGCTTCGGCTGTGGCTGTGGCTGTGGCTGTCTGTGGCTGTGGCTGTGGCTGTGGCTGTAGCTGTAGCAGCCTCTGGCTCCAACGGGAGCTGCTTTTAACCATCCAGCTTCTGCGGGGGTGTAAGGTACGCCGGGGAAAGCACAGGTTCTTTCAATCTGCTTAAGCAAGGTGAAGGGGTTGACCGGGAAAGCACAGGTTCTTTCCATCAGCTTAAGCAAGGGAAGCAAGGTGAAGGGGCCGACAAGCTTACTCCAGTCCAACATAAAAACAGCATTCAGTTCAGGGGAAAAAGCCAAACTAGTCAAGGCCACTTGTTGACTAAGTGCTAAGGAGCCCATTTTTGGTTGCCAACACACCTTTCAGGTTCTGATTTACCCTAATTTTTTATTTGTACGTACTTTTGTAACCCTTTCATCATTTGGATCTCAAACCTGATACAACAGATTTGGCTCATTGTAGCCTCTCACAATTACAATCTCTGTGGTTCATTTTGCTCCTACTCAGGACTTTCCCCAAGAATATCAGAATTTGTAAGGGGATGTTTCTCTTTTTCATTTTCCTCCTGTGGATATGAAAATTTTTTTCATGGCTCACACAAAAATCCCCCTTAGGTCTCCCTGAAATCATTCTATCTAACAAGGTAAGAGTCACGTAACCCTCCCTGGGCCTCAGTTTTCACATCTGTAAAGTGAGGGGATTGGACTACGTGGCCTCTGAGTCCCAATCCTAAATCTATGATCCTATAATCTGACACTGAAAAAAATTTATTTAGCCCAACAAAAAAATACAAAATAGGTTTAATCCCCTAGATAGTGTCCCCAGTGCTTAACACAGTACTGTACACATAGGAAGCAATTAACAAATGTTTTTTTTCATTCATTAACCAGTCAAGAAAACTCTACTCCCCCTTTCCAAGGCATTAAACAAACCTCCCTCCTATTGGGTCCCACCTTCCCTCTATACCTATGCAGTGCAGATTTCTGTTAAAGATGGCAAACTGAACGTTTCCAGATAAATCTAACTCACTCTAAAGCCACTTCAAGGACAATAAGAATTTTTTAAAATAACAATAATCGTTAACCAAAAACAAGGACAATAAGAATTAGGTCTAATGAAACAAGAGAACTGGGTAAATACAAACTCCCATGAGGTAATTTGTATTAAAAAATAAAATAATGAAAGATAACACTACCAGCTTGAATCAATACTGATACCAATCTGGGTTGGTGTTGAGGACTAATTGTAGTTGTTGTTCAGTCATATGAGTCATGTCCCTCTCTTCATGACCCCATTAAAGTTTTCTTGGCAAAGATACTGGAGTGGTTTGCTATTCCTTCTCCAGTTCATTTTACAGATGAGGAAACTGAGGCAAACAGTAAAGTGACTTGCCCAGAGTCACACAACTAGGAAGTGTCTGAGGTCAGATTTGCACTCGGGAAGATGAGTTTCCTGACTCCAAGCCTGTTGTTCCATCCATTGTATCACCTTCACAAAAGAAAGAATGTCACAAAAGCCTCCAGGCTCCATTTTTACAAGTCTGACATCTTTCTGCCTCAGTATACTGCATGGAGGCCACTTCGGCCCACATCGACTTCTACCCCATCCAGGATTGCACCAAAGGAAGAGGGTCTACTAGCACCCAGTATCTTACTGCAGGTCAAGGACTGAGACTTCTGAGTGACTGCTAACACCACTGATTCCCATCCCACACTGATGATTAGCATAACAGTGACTTCAGTGAGTGCAAAGTCAAGAACAGTTCAGAAGAAAGAACCAGGGAGAAGAAGGGCACCTTCACCCACCACCCCTAGCAGAAAGAACAAAGAAATGAATGAACATAACAAAAACCCTGCGGCAATGAAGATATGCTACGGATATTCTAGGATAACATTTCATGGGAAGAGGATAGTTCTGCAGTAATAACTACCAGACTCTAGAAAAGGAGAATGTTTTGCTCACAAGGATTCCAAGAGTGGAAGGAAGGACTACAAATAGATGAATAGAGAGATAAGGAGTAAAATTCAAGAATTGGGGGAAAACTTGGAAAGAGAATAAATAGCTTAAAACAGAAGGAAAACCTCAGCAAAGTAGAGGATAGCATGAAAAATGGGATGGAAGAAGCAATTCAAAATTCAAGTCGTGTGACAAGAACTAAGAGGTTACCTAAGGTAGCCCTCATGATAGTAATGTGAAAGTGTAGGTACAAGACATTCTTCATTGTATCTTTCTCTACAGTGCTTATCCTCTGTCCTATTTGGAGCCAGGGAAATACTATGGCTTATCGGTACCTCTGTCTGGATCCAAGTGAAGCCAGGACTTTCCATTCTCTCTGTCTCTGCCTTCCTCTGCCTCTGCCTCTCTACCTCTTGATCTCTTTGTCTCTCTGTCTTTCTCTCTGTCCCTCTGTCTGTCTCTCTCTGTCTCTCTCTCTCTCTCTCTCTCTCTCTCTCTCTCTTTCTCTCTCTCTCTTCTCTCATTCCTCACTCTTTTCCTCCTATCTGACACTAGTCAGACTTCTCTCCAGGTCCCTTTTCAACCCAGCCGCCTGTATTTGTCTTACTCTGTTTGTCCACTTCCCTTAGTGCAGCTAAATTCCCCATTGTTCTTAGTCTTGGTGAACTCCTCTATCCCCAAGTTCAGAGGAGCTCTCCTTTCTCCTTCATTCTCTACCTCAGGAAGATTTTTCTGGAGCTTCTGATATCTCCTTCCATAGCAGTCTCCTAGTGAGTCTCCATCACATTTTTTTTAAAAAAAGTTCAAGAGCCAAGGGCCAGCCTTAGGTTCTATTACTAGTGTGTTGTGAATTTGGTGATCTGCCTGAAAACAGGCCTCTGTTCTCCATTTAATCCTCAACCATTTGGAAGGTACTTTTAGTACCCCCATTTCACCTAAGAGGAAATGGAGTCTCAGAGAGGTTAAGTGACTTGACCAAGATCACACAAACTAAGAAATGTCAGAGAAAGGATTTGAACCCAGGATGCCTGGACTCCATATCCAACACTATCCACTACGCCATCCAGCTTCTAGAATGGGCTTCTCACTCTTTCTGCCATTTTCCCTAATCTGGACACCAACAGGAACTCCCAGAGACAAATAAAAAGGTACAGTAAATAGAGTCGATAGTTTTTGCTTTTTAATTCTCCAACCCTACCACTACTCTTGACCACTAAGACATTCTTCATAGACAGAAACTACCAAATCCTCCTTCCACAGTCACTCTTGCTAACCCTTTCTCTGGTTCTCAAGATTTAATCTTGAGAAAACTCCTACCTGTAAGTCAGGTGGGCTTTTTCTTTTCCCAAAACTCTACTGTTTTTTCTAAACCAAACAAAACAGGAAAACTAACCATCTGCTACTGGGCAAATGTGGTGCAATGATGAGTCTATTGATACTAAAGGGATCAGACATTCTGCCTTTCACGGCTTCTACTTCCAAAAGTCTTCTTCCTTTCTGGGCCCTAAGTTGTTTAATCTATAAACAACGTCTCGTTCATATATTCCTGTAGGTGAGAGAGTAGGGAAGAATGTGGTTGTCAATAAGTGGATTTTTTGTATAGGAATGAAAGTAACAAACATTGTTTTCATTCAATATTTTATTTCCTCTCCCAATTACATGGTAAAACAATTTTTAACATTCATTTTTAAAATTTTTTGAGTTCCAAATTCTGTCTCTCCCTCCCTTCCCCCACCACATTGATAAGGCAAGAAATTTGACTTAGGTTGTACATGTGCAAAATATATTTCCGTGTTAGCCACGTAAAAAGCATTTTTAAAGTACCTACTATGTGTCAGGCGCTGTGCCAAGGGCTTCTCAAATATTATTCCATTTTATCTTCACTACAACCTGGGAGGTAGGTGCTATTATTATAGCCATCTTGTAAGTGGGGAAACTGAGGCAGATAAAGGTTTGGTGACTTGACTGCAGTCACACAGGTACTATCTGAGGCTGAAATTAACCTCTGGTCTTTCTGATGAGAGAGAGAGAGAGAGACAGACAGACAGACAGAAAGAGAGACAGACAGAGCACATTTATTATGTACTTACTATGTGCCAGGTAATGTGCTAACTCTGAGGATACAAAGAAAGTTAAAAATAGGTCCCTGCCCTACTTGCCCAGGCAGGGTCATACAAGTAGTATGAATCAGAGGTGGGATTTGAACCCAGGTCTTCCTGGCTTCAAAGTCATCCCTTTATACACTCTACCACATTGCATGTCAAGCATTAGTATTCACATTTTACACATGAGAATATTTGAATTCATAGAGCTTAAATGACCCAGCAATGCACACACTCTGATACTAAACACTGAACCTTGGATTGGAATCCAAGTCTTCTGACTCCCAATCCAATGTTCTTTCCACTGTTATGATGCTTTTCTTAGATACCAACACAGGGTCAGTCTGGGAGATACTTTTAGGCAACAGGGACTTTGATAGTGATCTTGAAACAGCAGAACATAGGCAGTCTTTCACTTGACCTGACTAGAGGGCCAACCCTGGCCACAAAACCCTTCCTCATTTCTCCCTTCTTATTGATTCTTAAAAACCAAATCACTGTCACCACAATTGCTCTGCCACAGGGAAATTGCAAGGTCTGAACCACACACGTAGATGAAAGCTGAGATCTCTACACAATTCATTTCGGTGTGAAAGAAAAATGTTTCCTGTGTTACTGATGATAAGACATCAATAAGCAGTCCCCAGTCGTCAAATGCTTTGGACATAGAGTGGATTTTGTGGGCAAAGCAATTCTTTTTTTTAACATTTTGTTTACCTTTTTTTAGTTTTTAACATTCACTTCCACAAGATTTTGAGTTCCAAATTTTCTCTCCATCTATCCCCTCCACCCACCCCATGACAGCATGCATTACCCCTTCCTCCAATCTGCCCTCCCTTCTGTCACCACCCCCTTTCTCTTATCCCCTCAGCTTCTATTTTCCTGTAGGTCAAGATAGATTTCTATACCCCATTGTCTGTGTATTTTATTTCCCAGTTGCATGTAAAAACAATTTTTAACGTTTGTTTTCAAACTTTGAGCTCCACATTCTCTCCCTTCTTCCCTCCCCACCCATCCTCATTGAGAAGGCCAGCAATTCGATATAGGTTATACATGTGTAGTCATGCAAAATACTTCCATAATAATTATGCTGTAAAAGACTAACTATAGTTCCCTCCGTCCTATCTCGCCCCCCCCCATTTATTCTATTCTCTCCTTTGACCCTGTCCCTCCTCAAAAGTGTTTACTTTTGATTACCCCATCCCCCCCATTTTCCCTCCCTTCTATCATTACTCCTCTCTTGTCCCCTTCCCCCCTACTTTCCTGTAGGGTAAGTAGGATCTCCATACCAAATTGAGTATGTATGTTATTCCCTCCTTAAACCAAATCTGATTAGAGTAGGGTTTATTCATTCCCTTTCACCCTCCCCCCTTTTCCCCTCCACTGTAAAAGCTTTTTTGCCTCTTACATGAGAAAATTTACCTCCATTCTATCTCTCCCTTTCTCCTTCTCACAGTACATTCCTCCCTCACCCCTTAATTTTGTTTTTTAGGTGTTATCCCATCATATTCAACTCACCCTGTGCCCTCTGTCTATATTTATGTATATTCTGTCCAACTACCCTAATATAAAGAAAGGTCTCAGGAGTTACAAATATCATCTTTCCATGTAGGAATGTAAACAGTTCAACTGTAATAAGTCCCTTATGATTTATCTTTCTTGTTTACCTTCTCATGCTTCTCTTGAGTCTTGTATTTGAAAGTCAAATTTTCTGTTTATTTCTGGTCTTTTCATCAAGAATGTTTGGAAGTCCTCTATTTCATTGAATACTTATTTTTTTCCCTGAAGAATTATACTCAGTTTTGCTGGGTAGGTGATTCTTGGTTTTAATCCTAGCTCTTTTGACGTCCAGAATATCGTATTCCAAGATCTCTTAACGTAGAAGCTGCTAAATCTTGTGCTATCCTGATTATATTTCCACAATACTTGAATTGCTTCTTTCTGACTGCTTGCAATATTTTCTCCTTAACCTAGGAACTCTGGAATTTGGCTACAATATTCCTAAGAGTTTTCCTTTTGGGGTCTCTTTCAGGAGGTGATAAGTGGATACTTTCAATTTCTATTTTGCCCTCTGGTTCTAGAATATCAGGGCAGTTTTCTTTGATAATTTCTTGAAATATTATATCTAGGCTCTTTTTGATTATGGCCTTCAGGTAGTTGTAATAACAATTTGGCTAGCAGCTACTGTGACTGGGTAAAACCAACAAAAACCAGCACACAGAAGACTGCTAACACAGGTTCTTTTGATCTGCTTTACTAAGGAAAGCAACATGTGTTGTGTGTGTGTGTGTGTGTGTGTGTGTGTGTGTGTGCATGTAAACTCACTTAGTTCAGGAAGAAAAGCCAGCACTCTGAACTTCAGAGCAAAATACAAACAAATTACAAGCATACACAATATAAACAGACCAAATCACAATTCATAGTTACCAGGAAAGCATCAACATCTGGGTTTACAAGCCAGGGGGCTGTTAACAACAGCTTGCCCAGAGTCACGTGCCATCTTCCAGTTACTGAGAGCCCCAGGAGAGAACACCAACCACTGCATTTATATATCTTGTTCAGGGTCAAAGGGTGTCACAATGTGCAACTCAAACCCATGTGACCTAAAAGCATCACAAATATGGGACTCAAACCCACATGACCTAAAAGCCTCTGGTGTCACAAACATGTCACTCAAACCCATTCAAAGCAAAGACTCCTAAATAAATCAAAGAAACAAAGGCCAGACTCATCAATAAGTGCTCCAAAAGAGAAAGCAATAAAAAAGTCCCACCTTAATTGATCTTACAGTAGTCCAATAATTTTAAATGATCTCTCATGGATCTATTGTTTTACCAATGAAATATTTCATGTAGTCTTCTATTTTTTCATTCTTTTGGTTCTATTGTATAATTTCTTGAAGTTTCATAAAGTCATTAGCTTCCATTTGCTCCATTCTAACTTTTAAGAAATTATTCAGTGAGCTTTTGGACCTTCTTTTCCATTTGGTCAATTCTGCTTTTTAAAGCATTCTTCTCCTCATTGGCTTTTTCAACCTCTTTTACCATTTTGTCTAGTCTGTTTTTTAAGGTGTTCTTTTCTTTTTTGGAGGGGGGAAGGCAGGGCAATTGGGGTTAAGTGACTTGCCCAAGGTCAGACAGCTAGTAAGTGTGTCAAGTGTCTGAGGCCAGATTTGAACTCAGGTTCTCCTGACTCCAGGGCTGGTATTCTACTCACTGCACCACCTAGCTACCTCTAAGGTGTTTTCTTCAGTATTTTAGGACTCCTTTAGCAAGCTGTTGACTCTTGCATCACTCTCATTTCTCTTCCCAATTTTTCTTCTACTTCTCCTACTTGATTTTCAAAATCCTTTTTGAGCTCTTCCATGGCCTGCAGCCAATTCATATTTTTCTCGGAGGCTTTGGATGTGGGAGGTTTGACTTTGTTGTCTTCTTCTGAATGAAGACTTACGACCAAAGTAAGTTTCTATAGTCTGATTTTTAACTACTATTTGCTCATTTTCCCAGCCAATTACTTGATTTTTTAACTATTTTTTGAAGTAGGGCTCTGCTTCTAGTGTGGAGGGTGTGCTGTCCAAAGCTTCAGAGGTTTTGTGCAGTTGTTTTCAGAGATGTTTCTAGGGACCTATAAATTTTCAATTCTTCCAAGGTGGTATGATCAAAGGAGAGGTGTTTACTCCTCTCCTAGTCTATGTTCTGGGCTGTGAGTGACCTCAAGCAGTCTTTTCTGCCTTGGAACTACAAGGAGGATTTCCTCTCCACAGCCGCCATAAGCGTCGCCGTGCCAGTGCTACTCCTCTCCCCAGGACTGCTACCTAGGACTGTGATCCAGATCCAAGCAAGGGAAAAGCAAGAGAATCCTGCCTCAACTCCAACAAAGAGATCTCTACATTCCTTCTCTAATTAGCTACTCAATACCCCCATGGTCTGTGAACCAAGAGATCCAGAAGCAGCAGCAGTCACCATCATGGCTGCCCTGGGGCTGGAGCCAGACTGTGCTCCTCTCTCACTCAGGTCCAATAGACCTTTCCTACTTACCTTTTAAGTTTTATTTGGTGTTTGTGGGTTGAGAAGTCTGGAAACTGTCACAGCTGTCAGTGATTCAGTCCCCTGAGGCATGCCCCAGGTTTGTTAGGGCCTGGTCTGTGTTGGCATGACCTATGGTAGACTGTACTCCTCTTTCAGATTGACGCAACAGACTTTTCTTGTCGACCTTCCAGATTATCTTTGGATGGAACTTTGTTTCACTCTTTCATTTTGTGGGTTCTGTTGCTCTAGAATGTGTTTAGAGTCATTTTCACAGGTATTTGGAGGGGTTTGGGGGAGAGCTCAAGCAATTCCCTCCTTTTACTCTACCATCTTGGCTCCAGCTGCCCAAAGCAATTTGTGAAGGTAGCTCTTGAAAGCAAGCTTCCTGGAAATCAATTTTTCTCCCATGATGTTCCTGAGGTGGGAATAACCCATGTGGAGGAACTTAGTAAAATAAGCCAGTCCAGCAGAAGTCAGAAAGACCCAGATGGTCAGAGCAATAAAGATGATAAATAAGGAAAGGTGCCTAAGCTCCCAGAGAACTTGGAACATTTGTTGTGCTCCTTCTATCTGGCCTTGCAGTCTATGAAAGTGCAATGGAAAATTTCTATCTTATGTTTGAGGAGGGAAGCAATGAGAAATGTACCTTCTTCCTCTGATGCCTGCCCATACAGAAGTAATATTTTCCTCTTTGAGCTCCTATAATACTTGATACTTCTACTTAACTTTCACATTAAAACTTGTATTTTAATTATGTATTTGCATCTTATATCACAACCTGAGTTACATAAAAGCAAGAAGCATGTCTCATCTTTGTAAATCAGTACCTAACACAACTCTTTACTCATAGTAGTGACTCACATCATTCTTCTCAAATTGAAATATGTCCACTGATATAGGGAAGTATACATAAAATGTTTGCCTTTCATACACCTTTTAAAAATTTTTTTAATGTATTTTATTTTTAATTTATGGAAAAAACAAGCTTTTTCATAATAAAGTATAATTAAAAGATGATTACACATGAAACTGCAAATTGATAATATATAACTTGCTATTCCCTTTAAATATATAAGAAAGTTATCATGTAATTTTTTTTCATTTTTTCTGTTCCCCCCCAACCTAGAAATGGTTACCATTAGAGAAAAAAATGTGTATGTGTGCATGTGTGTGTGTGTGTGTGTGTGTGTGTGTGTGTGTAAAATCGTTCTACCCAACTTTCTATTTATCAGTTCTTTCTCTAGATGCAGAGAGCATCTTCCTTCATGTGTTCTTTGTAGTTAATTTGCGTACTTATAATAGTCATAATGACTTATTCACTAAAAGTTGCTCTTAAAAAATATTGCTGTTACTGTATACAGTGTTCTCTTGCTTCTGTTCATTTCACCCTTCATTATTTCATACATCTTGAATTTCATAACATGGATTCAGACTCAGTCAACATGTTCACTTTGATACCTACAATCAACACAGAAGGTCTAAATTTAACAGTTTTCAAAATTGATCCATAAACCAATCCAGAATCTATCAATTAATTGTTCCAGGTACAAACATTTTCCACTGTTTTAGGACCATAACAGATATATCTCAAAGGACTACCAAAGGACGACAGACACAAACTATCTTTTGCCATTTGTGAACACAAGAAAAATATTCTGTTGATGCTCATGTTAGCAAGGCAATGACCCAGCTATTCTTTACCAAAGTTCTGAGTATTTGGCTTAGCTAGGCCGGACAACATTTTCACCAACAGCTAATAAAATTCTCAATATTCCAAGACACTAAGCAGAATTGCCAGGTGCTCAGGACACATTGGAAAAAGGCAAAAGATCAATGTTATCCCAACTGCAAAGGAGGAAATGTCCTCCTGCCCTCTATCATTATATTGGTTAACTCTAACCTGGTGTAGTGGGTAGAGTGCTATGTTCAGAGTCAGAAAGACCTGGGTTTGAATCCTCCCTTGATAGCTTTGTGACCATTGGCAATTCAGTGAACCTCCATGAGAGTCACTTTCTTCCTTTGTAAAATGGAAATCATACCAATAATAATACCAATACTGTAGGACATGCCTCACAGGATTACTGGGAGGCTCAGATATGATAACACATATAAAGTGTTTGCAAAATGTATAACATTATATAAATGTGAGTTATTATTATCTCACCTTTTAACCATCCTATAGAAATTTAATTTCTCAGTTAGGCACTGAGAATCTGATGATGTTATTCTGACATACAATCTTTGCTCTAATTGTAGTCTGATTTTTCCCAAACCAGAGCACTTAGTTTAGCTAAATACATTTTT
Source organism: Trichosurus vulpecula (assembly GCF_011100635.1). Taxonomy (NCBI): domain Eukaryota; kingdom Metazoa; phylum Chordata; class Mammalia; order Diprotodontia; family Phalangeridae; genus Trichosurus; species Trichosurus vulpecula. The sequence goes on along the minus strand of NC_050573.1, from coordinate 553,299,456 downwards.
CCCTGTTCCTGCTTATTTCTGACACCCTAATAAAACAAGATAATCCATGGGAACTAAATGGATCACATTAATACTGCAGATTAAAATTAATTCAGCCACATAGAGAGATAAAAGCTTTCCTCTTTATTTGAACTGTCTGATGGGTTTTTCCTTTAAATACCATGGTAACCAGCACTATTTTACTGAACTTTGCTTTTAATCTCATTTTAATGTAGGAAAATTGCCATCTTCAAAAAAACAGAAAAATATGTATTAATTAGAAAAGGAAAGGAACAGAGAAGCTGGGATAGAAAAGCAAAGCTGAATTTCTCTAATCTCTAAACCTTTTATTTATTGCTTCCTATACTACAGCACTTTGCTTCAGACTGAACATTTGCCTACCAATTTCTGCTTCTGTAAGAGAATTTTTTTCTTGTTTTCTTGTATATTATAGAGGACCCCTCTTGTCACTATGAAGAAGAAATGGGCTTCTTTGAGTGTACTTTGATGTGAAAAAAGCACTGGTCTGGTAGGGAGACTGGAGACCTGGGTTCTAGTCTAAGCTATATGGCCAATAAGATGCACATCTTTGGAAAAGTCATTGAATTTCTTTGAATATCAGTTCCTTATTTTACAAAATGATGGCATTGTGCTGGATAATGTGCAAGGTTCCTCCCACCTTTAAAATTGTTATGATCTAAGTTCCCAGGTATGTCAAGGGCTGAAAATATCCATAAAACAGTACCATTAACCACCAACATCATCATTACTTACTATATTTGTAAGCTGTTGTAACTTCCCAGGAGCTGTAACCAGGTTTTTCTGATAGTCTGCAAGGCATTTCACCAAAGGTAGCAAACCAGTAAAGTAGATTTTCACTTTCCATAGATATAATTTACCTAAAATGCCTGTACTCATAAGATCACCTCATTAGATCTGGAAAAGACTTTAGAGGTAATTTGCCTTTCATTTTATAGATGAGGAAATTAAGGTCAGTTGTTAGATGATTTGCCCAAGTCCACTTAGGTACCAAGGAGCAGAGTCAGGATTTGAATTCAAATCCTCTGATTCTAAAGCTATTGCTCTTTCCATGGCACCGTACTCTCTTCTTCCTCCTACATAGCTTCATTATTCTCTGCATACATCAGTCTTCATAGTTTCTACAAAAGGAAGCTGGAAACATTTTTGTTTGTTTCCATTGCTTCTGTTTCTGTTCATTTTTTTGTTTATGTTTCTGAAAAAAAGTATGTTAAAGTCATCCTTAAGTATGCCTTAGCTATTAACTCCCACATCTTCATACACCCACCTTTATGGGGAATTTATATTGTGCAGAAAATGAGAAAAGCCATTTCTTTTATTGCTACACAAGATTTATCAACCACTCTTCTAGTCCTCCACTTCATAGGCCAGGACCATGGACAGTGCTCAGGTAATTACAGAATAAACACAGTATTTTGAAAGGAAACACTGTGTACGGCCAAGAGGACTTCAGCTCACAACTCCAGAGAGGCAGGACCTCAGTGTCCTTCCTCTTTCTTGTGAGTTCTACGTTTGTTATTAGTAACTACACTGTTCAGCTGGGCTTGGTCACAACAGAGCGCAATGTCTCAGCAGGTCAAGCCAATTTGCTTCTGAACTGATTGAAGCAGTTCCTTCTCTGGTTCTGCTGATTCCTCACCAAGGCTCCACTGTTGCTGGACTATACTGGATAGGCTGCTCAGCCATTGTGCTCTCCTCAGGCCAGGGGAGTCCCTGGTCTCCTAAACTTGCTCTTGGATGGACAGTTGCAGTCTTTTTTTCTACCTTAAGCCATTTATTTCACTCTCATTCAACTAGAGCAGCAACCCCATAGTTTAGGATCAGTAGAAGCTTCTTCCCTTTGACTCCCTCAGAGCCTTAATTCAGAGATCATTTGTCACTTCCAGGCAAGAGATGAGAGAAGGGTACATAAAAGATATATACAGAGGTAATAACAGAAGAGTGGAAAGAGGTTCTGGGAAGGAATTAGGCAAGACCTCCTGCAGAAGGTAGAATTTGAGTAGAGCAGCTCTATTTTGATGAAGTCCTACCCACGAAAGTGTCGCATGATCCAAAACTACCTGCTTCCTCTCCCCTCTAATTAAAACTCCTATTCCCTCAAAACTTCCCCTATGTATTAAAAGGAAAGCAATCTAAGTAAATTAACTCACTCTAATGTATAAATGGCTGATAGGTCCATAATCTTCCCAGAGACATTGAATTTTTAGAATCAAAATGAATAGCTCATGCAGAAACTTCTGGCAATGTGATAAAATGATTTTTTAAAAAATGAAACAGCATGGGAGACTTCAGGGAGACAAGATGTCAGAGTAAGGAGTAAGCTATTCTCACTCTCCCTTATTGACCTCTAAAAACTCAGAAAATATCACTCCTAGGAGAAAACATAGAATAGAGGAGCCAGCAGAAAAACAGGCTACAGCAATCTTTTAGCCCAGGAGGGTTGGGGGATTAACGGGAAAGGCTCCTCTCCTCCAGTGGAGGGGGGGACCAGTACAGGATGGGAGGGATCCTGGCAAGACAGTGGCAAGCCCCACCACAGCAAACCAGTGAGAAATCCTGAACCTCAGGGTGGTGGAGCATGCAAGCACCAACACCAGGACCGCCCCCCCCCCAACACCATGCTTTGGCATAGCCAGGGGATCATGTAGACTGCAGCTTGGAGAACCACCAGGTATACCAGTGGTCTGCATCCTCCAGCAGCCAAACCTCCCCATGCTTCACTGAAACTATAGGTGAACAGACCTCCTCCAGAGGCCAGCCCATCCCCTCCCTGCCAAACGGAGAGGTTCAGTGGTGCTCTAGGAAAGTGCAGAAAAACCCCACCTGGCCTCAGCACATGCCAGCCACCACCACTAGGACTCCAGCTCAGCACCAGGTAAGCTACCAGACCTCTACAACTTCCAGCTGCCAGCACCCAAGGCCCCAGCACACAAAACCAGTAACCTTGTGCCCCTAGCACAAGAAGGCTGGAATTATGCTCCATGTGCTCCAGCAGGAGAGCTTAACTTTACAAGCCAGGAAATAAGCAAATATTATGAAGAAAAAACAGAAATGGACAATAACCATAGCTTCTTTCTATGGGGACAGGGAAGGTCAAAACATAAATTCAGAAGAGGACAACATTTTCAATATACCCACATCTGAAACCTCAGAGGGGAATTGTTATGGGCTCCCGAAGCCTCGCAACTATACTCGGAGTTCCCCCCAAGCCCCAGGCCTTTGCCTAAGCAAAGGACCTGATCTCGTGGACAATGAATGGGGCAGGAGCCGAAAAGATGGTGAAGGACTCCGTTTATTATTTCAGCAAGCAGCACTCTTATATCTTTAGCGACGTAGATACATTCTTTGGTTACGTGGGTGAAGGACAGGTAAAATTCAAGACACCTGGGTACTAGAACCGCCCCGACTCTGCCTACTCTCCTCCCCTTCTCTTCCCGCGCTAACCCGAAGCTCCCTGTGGTCAGGCAGTCCAGGCAAAGAACCGGAAACTCCATGTGCTCTGGCAAGCCAGGCAGAGAACCGGAAGTTCCATGTGCTCAGGCAGGTCCGGGCAAAGACCTGGAATTGCCAGGGAGGCAACCCCTCCTCCTGGCTCCACCCACATCCCAAAACTCCGAGTCTATCTCAGCAGGCCCCTGGGCCTGGAGGTCCGAGGAGGGCAGGGTTCAGCTCTAACTCAGCCCGCAACAGGGAATATGAGTTGGTCTAAAGCTCAAAAGTTTTCTTAGAAGAAGTCAAGACGGATTTTAAAAGTCAAATAAGAGAGGCAGAAGAAAAAGTGGGAAAAGAAATGAGAGGTATGCAATAGTCAATAGCTTGCAAAAGGAAGGACAAAAATTAACTGTAGAAAACAATTCCTTTAAAAGTAGAATTGGCCAAATGGAAAAGGAAGTACAAAAGCTAGCTGAAGATAACAATTCCTTAAAAATTAGATTTGGGCAAGTGGAAACTAATGACTCTATGAGACATTAAGAAGCAGTCAAGCAAAATTAGAAGAATGAAAAAGTAGAAAATGTAAAAAAAAAAAAACTGACCTGGAAAATAGATCCAGGGAGAGATAATTTAAGAATTATTGGTCTACCTGAAAGCCACAAACAAAAAAAGAGCCTGGACAGCACCTTCCAAGAAATCATCAAGTAAAACTGCCTGGAGGTCCTAGAACCAGAGGGTAAATTAGTCATTGGTAGAATCCACTGATCACTTCATGAAAAAGATCCCAAATTGAAAACACCCAATGAAAATTGTATCCAAATTTCAGAATTATCAGGTCAAGGAGAAACTGCTGCAAGAAACCAAAAAGAAACAATTTAAATATTGTGGAACCACAGTTAAGATTACACAGCACCTTGCAGCTTTTACATTAAAAGAACAGAGAGCTTGGAACATGATGTTCTGCAAGGCAAAGGAGCTTGGATTATAACCAAGGATCAACTACCCAGCAAAATTTAGCATAATATTTCAGAGATTATGATTTCATGAGATGGACATCCAATGAAATAGGGGACTTCCAGACTTTCCTGATGAAAAGACCACACCTCAACAGAAAATTTGATCTTCAAATATAAGACTCAAGAGAGCCATAAAAAGCTAAACAGAAAGGGGGAACCATGTTATTCAATAAGGGCAAACTATTTACATCCCTGCATAGGAAGATGATACTTGTAACTCTTGAGAATTTTATCTTTATTAAAATGCAATTAAAGGAGTATACATAGACTGAGGGCATGGGTATAAGTTGACTCTGATGTGATAATAAAAATCTAATTAAGAAATGAAAAGGGATTGTACTGGGAGAAGAGGAAAGGAGGAGGCAAAAAAGGGTAAAGTACATCACATGAAGAGGCACAAAGACCTATTATGGCAGAGCAAAAGAAGGAAGAGAGATGAACATTGTTTGAAACTTACTCTTTGTATTGGCAAGCATCTTAGCACACCCAGGGTGGCCTGCCAGCACAAGTCCTGTCATCTGCTTTTCTAAAAGAAAGACAACTCAAAAGGGGTTAACAATCCTACTTTAATTAATCAATGTCATTCACTAGTTTGGTGGCAAAGTCAGCACCCTAAATGTGGAGAAAATACTAGCAGAGAAATTAGCACAAAGATCCAGTAGACAGGGCTCCAACTGTCTAGTAATCTTGGTACACTCTTTAACATTACATAAATCACTGGACCAGGGGAGCACCAACATCTGAGTAGTCAGGGCCAGGGGGACTCTTTGACAAATGACTACCTAGAGTCCCATCCAGAAAATCAAAAGGTCCTTCTCAAGAGCAAGCCCTCAAAGCAAAATCTCACTTCAGAATATATATACACTTTCTGCTAATAGGCTCAGAGCCAGAAGGCATAACAACCCTCCTGACTCAGTGTTTAATTAGCTTAGTACCAAAAGGTGTAAAAGCCTTCCTGCAATCAAGCCTCCCCTAAGCAAGCTTCCCCTTAGCAAGCTTCCTCTTAGGCAAGTTCCTCCTCCAATGGGCTTTATGTGACTCAGGATGTATCACATCTGTGAGCTGGGCCAGACCTCAAAGCAGCAAGACATCTGTAGTTGAAATTCCTGTGTACTCTTAGACCTGGGAACTCAGTCCCTGTTCCAAGCTAAAAAGGGGAGCATATGTGGTCATATAAGACTATTAATGGATGGGGAAGATCTTGTATTCCATTAACCCTACACTCACATTGGATTTGACTCAAAGATGGAATAACATACTTGAATAAGTACAGAAATCTAACTTACCCTATAAGAAGTAGGAGATGAAAGGGGAAAGAAAAGGAAGGAGGCTGATAAAAAGGAAGACAGATTGAGGGAGGCAGGGGTCAAAAGCAAAATTCTAGTGAGGAGAGAAAGGGAGAAAGGAGAGAGAAAAGCATAAACAGGGGTAGGGGGGAATAGGATGGAGAGAAAGACAGATAGTAATCACAACTGTGAATGGGGGTCAGATGAACTCTCCCATAAAATGGAAGTAGATAGCAGAGTGGATTAAAAACCATAACCCTACAATATGTTGTTTACAAGAAATACATTTGAAACAGAGGGATACACACAGAATAAAGGTAAAAGGTTGGAGTAAAATATATCGTGCTTCAGCTGAAGTAAAAAAAAAAGCAGAGATAGCAATCCTGATCTTAGACAAAACAAGAGCAGAAATAGATCTAATTAAAAGAAATAAAGAAATAAAAGAGATACATTCTGCTAAAAGGTACCATAGACAATGAAGTAATATCATTATTAAATATATATGTACCAAATGGTATAGCATCCAGATTCTTAAAGGATAAGTTAAGAAAATTACAGGAAGAAATAAGACAGGTAAACCATACCAGTAGGGACCCTCAGCCTCCTCCTCTCAGAGCTAGATAAATCTAACCACAAAATAAACAAGAAAGAAGTTAAAGAGGTGAATGGAATTTTAGAAAATTTAGAAAATTTTAGAAAAATTGACATATGGAGAAAATTGAATAGGGATAGAAAGGAATATACCTTTTTCTCAGTGACACAGGGCACCTACACAAAAATTGACCATGTACTAGAGCATAAAAATCTCATAATCCAATGCAGAAAGACAGAAATATTGAATGCATCCTTTTAAGATCATGATGCAATAAAAATTACATGTAATAAAGGACCATCAAAGATAGACTAAAAATTAATCGGAAACTAAATAATCTAATCCTAAAGAATGAGTGGGTCAAACAACAAATCACAGAAACAATCAATAACTTCATCCAAGAGAATAACGATAATGAGACAACATACCAAAACTGATGGGATGTAGTGAAAGTGGTTCTTAGGGGAAATTTCATATCTCCAAATGCTATAAAGTAGCATGGATAAAATAGACAAAGAGGAGATCAATGAATTGGGGATGCAGCTAAAAAAGCTAGAAAAAGAACAAATTAAAAATCCCCAATTAAATACCAAATTGGAAAGTCTGAAAACCAAAAGACAGATTAATAAAATTGAAATTAAGATTGAGCTAATATATATAGCTAAGAGCTGGTTTACATGAAAAAAAACAATAAAATAGATTAACCTTTGGTTAATTTGATTTTTTTAAAAAAGAAGAAAACCAAATTGCCAGTATCAAAAATGAAAAGGGTGAATTCACCACCAATGAAGAGGAAATTAAAACAATAATTAGGAGCTATTTTGCCCAACTGTATGCCAATAAATTTGATAATCTTAGTAAAATGGATGTGCATTTACATAAATATAAATTGCCCAGATTAACGGAAGAGGAAATGAATACTTAAGTAAACCCATTTCAGAAAAAGAAATTGAAGAAGCCATCAATGAATTCCCTAAGAAAAACATCTCCAGGGTCAGATGGATTTACAAGTGAATTCTATCAAACATTTAAAGAACAATTTATTCCAATACTACATAAACTATTTGGGAAAATTGATGAAAAAAGAATCCTACCAAATTCTTTCTACATGGTGTTGATACCTAAGCTGGGAAGAGCCAAAACAGAGAAAGACCATTTTCACTAATGAATATAGATGCAAAAATTATAAATAAAATATTAGTGAAGAGATTACAACAATTTATCATGAGGATAATACACTATGACCAGATAGGATTTAGACCAGGAATGCAGGGCTGGTTCAATATTTGGAAAATTATCAGCATAATTGACCATATCAATAACAAAACTAACAGAAATCATAGGATTATCTCAATTGATGCAGAAAAAGCTTTTGACAAAATATGATACTCATTCTTGTTAAAAACAATAGAGAGCAAAGGATTAAATGGAGTCTTCCTTAAAATAAGTAGCATCTATCTAAAATTTTGGAACTCAAAATCTTATGAAAGTGAACATTGAAATCTAAAAATAAATAAATATGTTTTTAAATAAATGAATCTGGTTGGGGCCCCAGCAGCAAGGAGGAGGGATCATCCTTTTTCAAATATGGGTTACTTGTTAAGGTAGGAATTTATAAGTTGGGAGATATGCACACCATACAATACAATACTATATTGAGTACCTACTGTGCTCTAAGCACTGTACTAAATACTATAGATACAAATAAGAAAAAGAAAGTCTCTGCTCTCAAGGAACATAATCTAATGAAGAAAGACAATACACAAAAGGAAGCTGAAAAGGAGAAGTAAGAGGGTACCTGACATGGGGGGGCATGATGATGATGGAGTTAAAACTAAGCAGTTCAACTAGTGAGAAATGAAGAAACGATTGGACTTCTGAGGCCTCTCATATATGGGGATAGAAAATCAGAATTACATACAAATCCTACTAAGTAAATAGGGATGAAGAAATGAATGAATGAATGAATATTAAGTGCTTACTATATGCAGAGCACTATACCAAGCCCTGAGGATACAAATAGAAAAGTAAAGCAGTCATTTCTCTCAAGGAACTTATATTCTAATGGGAGAGAACATATGGTTATAAGAAATATATCTTTTTAAGAATAGTTCTAGAAACAGGAATTACCCTTAGCTTTTTTTTTTAATCTCTGGTCTCCTCAAGAAGACATGACTGTTCCCCGGAGACACAGAGCAACTTGGTTGCTTTATGATGTAAGCCTAAATGTTGACATTATTTGCAGCATTTTTCACTCCTCCGTGGCCATCCAGTGAGTAGGAATGGGTCCGCATATGCCTCAAGCCCAGTTCAGCTCAGTTGATTGAGAGCCTATATAGCATTAAACACCAGCCACAAGCAAACACAGCTGCTAGCTACCTATTTCATCCTTTTATTCCTCCGCAATCCAGAGTCAGAATCACAGACCATCCAAGTTAGAGGAATTTCAGAACCAATTCATCCTAACTCTTTCTGAGCAAGACTATTCTCTACATTAGACTTGGCAGGTGCCCACCTACCTATTCCTTGAAGGCCTCCTGTGAGAAAGAAGCTGCTCCCTCCTGAATCAGCCCTTTCCACTTTGGAGTGGTTCTGTTAAGAGATTTTTCCTTATATCAAACCTAAATTTGCCTCAAGGCCCTTCACCAACCACCCTGGATGCTCCTCAGCTTGTGTATGTCCTTGCTAAAATTCACCCAGAATTAAACACAATATTCCAGCTATGATTTAACCAGGATAGAACACCTTAGGACCAACACCTTATACTTGGACACTAGGCCTTTCTAGGTTTGCTCCTTCCCTGGGATTCTTTGATCTCACTCTTCTCTGAAAATAGGAGTTTGCAGCCAATTAATTCCTAACCAATTTGACTTGATACATTCCTCATTGAAAGCCTCCTGTCAGACCAGTAGGCCCCTGTCCCACCCCCCAAAATTTAAGTGTCAGAGGAGAAGAAAAGGTTCTAAAATGCTGCACTGCTTCTCAGTCAATACCAAGAGGAGGAGCTAGGTGATACAGGAGATAGAATGCGGGTCCTGGCATCAGGAAGATCTGAGTACAAATCTGGCCTCAGATATTTCCTAGTTGTGTGACCCTGGGAAAGTCACTTAACTCTGTTTGCCTCAGTTTCCTTATCTGTAAAATGAGCTGGAGAAGGAAATGGTAAATTTCTCTAGTATGTTTGCCAAGGAAATCCCAAATAAGTCATGAAGAGTTGAGCACAACTGAAAAAATGACTGAACAACAATAAATGTGCCAAGAAGTGTGGTTAGTCCTGGGGATACAAAGAGAGGCAAAAGGACAGTCCCTGCTCTCAAGAAGCTCACAACCTGAGGGAGACATGTAAACTACCATGTACAAACAAGCTACATACGGGATAAATTGAAGGTAATCTCAGAGAAAAGGCACTAGCATTGAGGAAGATCAGGAAAGACTTGTAGAAGGTGGGATTTTAGTTGGCACTTAAAGGAAGCAGCTTCCAACTGGCAGGAAAGCCCCACTCAACAGGAATCAAAAGCCTCAGAGAGAGACAAAGGCTCATGTTTGCTGTATCCCTACTGCACACACTTATCAGCTTTATGCAACTCGCTTAACATTCCCTGTAAATATTGGTATTAGTGAATCACACAGGATTTCATTAATAGCAGTTCTATTTTAATAATTGATGGTCTGTTTGCTCAAAGTTCTGAATTGCTCGTTATAAGAAGTCTCTGGTGCAAAATATTCCCTGCTAATGGCCTGCATAAAATTGACCAACTTAATGTTGAGTTCTTTTCTAACACTTGAGCATTCTCCAAGTTCCTTACTTGAGGGCAAAAGGACTTCCAGGCACTCTTTTGTGATGAAGCTTCGGTCCCCAGAAATTAAATGTCTCCATTAAAAAGGGGTATTTTATTTCTTGACTGGAGAAGAAATGATTGACATTACTAGACTAATAGGAAACTTATCAACTGTGTTTATGCAGGTAATCTGAACATTTTCTTCTTAAATCTCTCAAGGTAGGCAAGGAGAAAACACTGCCCAGGTCTTTGGCCCTATAGCAAAATCCCCCTAATCATGATGACAAGGAATGAGGCTACAGCCCCTCCAAGCACCCGTCCAGGTATTTACCTCCCTGAGTATTTACCTCCCTTTTCTTTGCCCTCCCCTTGACACAGACGTTGGAGGCCTGTGGAAAATTCATCTTTTTCCTCCACAGTCACTTCAGGGGGAATTGACCTGGAATGAACACACAAGTATCAAACCAAGCTCAGCCATATCATTTCCAAAGATTATAAAGAACTGTAGAAAATAAAATATTGTCCTATAAGCCAATGTGTAATCTCCATAGACACCATCTTATTAAAGTCTGAGAAGCCGTCTCTTTAGTGTGATTCCACCTATTGATTTATGAATCTCACTGAGACTTTGGAATTAGTTCCCTTCCATTCATTTAACTCCCTGCTTTTATGCCCATTATTTCTGCCTCTTCTCCTCTCCCATGGTAACCATTTATCTGCAATCACTCATCTTTGGTGCTAGTAGTCTCTCCCCTGCCCCACCAACTTTAGTTCCAGATTTCTTGTGGGGTTGAAAATTTGATTTTAGTGATAGTGAGGAAATGAGTGCATGAGCACCATATTAATTTTTTAAAGTAATGTTCTTTATGTCTGAGATTTATAATCACAGATTAAAAATTCCATTCAAGTATTAGAGCTATAGCACAAATCGATAAGGGCAAGAGAAAACAAAGTAAAAGACAGAATAGAACATAAGTCTTCCAAACCCTAGAACAGGGATGTCCAAAATGCAGCGCATGGGCCACATCACCCACAGTTTGATTTATGTGCCTACAAGAATAGAAATTTACATAAATGCTTTAGTAAACGAAGCTGAGCTACAGAGTTCTCACTAAAATGGGAAATCAAAATATATTGCCTATTGTTTCAATAAAAACCTAAGGTTGGACAGCCCTGCCCTAGAATATAAGAACAGAGCTATAATTAGTAATATTTTTGAATAGAGCAAAAATGGGAAGAGGGAACAGCAAGGAAGAGAGTATGATAATGGTTTCAGTCACACTAGGAAAGGAGGTGATCCCATTGGAAGAGTCTGCCCAAAAAATGGGTGCCATGTTGGTGGCACCCCAGATCCTGGGCTAGTTCATAGATCTAGATTTGGAAGTGATGTCTTTCAGGCAACCCCTATCTTTTACAAATGAGAAAATGGAGGCATAGGGAGGTTAAGTGATTTATTCTATGTCACTCAGTGTAGTGTTAATGTGATTAAAGATCTTCCCCACCCATTCAATAAGGCCTTTACTTACACCTTTTACTTACTAAATGTGAGGCCCCAGGCCCACACCCTTTTGCTATTTAAGTCATGAGAGGTGTGAAACCCTCAGGGCCCTAAAAAGAGGTGCTAAGACCAGAGCCAATTGTATGTGCACTGAGTTCTAGCCAATCAGATGCCAGCTAGGACTGTATATAAGGAGAGCCCAGAGTGTGAGAGCAGCAGAACTGAAAGCAACAGAATTGAGAGGACAATTGAGAAGACATCAAGAAGACATTTCAAGAAGACATTGAGGCAGCCAGTGTCAAGAGAAACTGCAGAGCAGAAAGTGCAGACAAGAGAGTTGTGGAGATCAAAGAGCTGAGAATCCACAGCATGGAGAGATTAGAGAACTGAGAATCCAGAGAATCCAGGAGACTGCAAGGACTCTGAGAACTGCAAGGGCTTTCAGAACTGCAGGAGAGGATGCAGGCAAGCAGACAGTTAGGATTCATGATTGTTTACGGGAGGGCCCTAGCAGGGGCAAAGGTTACAAGATAACTTGGTTCCTTGCTATAATACTGTGTTATAATTTCCTTGTTGCTACATTGAGATGGGCTTACTGGTTTTGGACTATAACTATTGCTATATCAAATTGGAGTCATTGGTCTTGGGATTGCATCCTCTGGTATCTAAATAAATGTTATACTTCCTCTGCCTTCTACCTAGAGAGTTTTTCATTCTTCGTGATTCTGAACCATACAGGCATGTTCATAATCATCCTTGAGGTTACGAATCTCGCCTTACTGATACACCCAGATAGTAAGTAGAAGGGAGGGGAGTCGAACTCAGATCTTCTGACTCTAGTGCTCTTACTATTATACCATACTGTCTGTACAGTGATATAGGCTAGTGGAGAACCTTGAGGAGAGACATCAGGATGGTGATAGAAGCAGAAGATAAAATATACCCCTCCCCCAAGTGTGTGTACCTTGGGACAGAGTCCCTTTTATTTGACCCACAATAGTTACAACTCTGAATAGTGAAGAGATAAATAGTACCCAGGATTTTACCTGGGGAAACAGTGCTTAATTTATGCCTCTGCCCCCAATTTCCATACTTGGGCGATTTTCTCCCTCTTTCAAAGATTAATATCAAGGCTGCTAGATGGCTCAGTGAGTAGAGCACGGGCCCTGGAGTCAGGAGGACCTGAGTTTGAATCCAGCCTCAGATACTTGTCACCTATTAGCTGTGTGACCTTGGGCAAGTCACTTAAGCCCAATTGCCTTGCAAAAAAAAAAAAGATGAACATCATTGTTGGCTATAGTTGATGATTTCCCTCTGAGAAACAAGCAATTCTTCCCACTGTGACTGAAATCTTGGTTCTTAAAACTACTTCATTTATAATAGAAGTGTGGGACACTTTGCAGAAATCCCTCTGTAGCTTTCCAGATAGGGTCTGTGAATCCATTCTACTAAAGAGTTATAGCTAGGTTGTCCCTACAGCTAGCCGTTTGCGTCAATGGAGGAAGTGTGCCAATAACAGGAAGTAGGGACTGGGAAAATGACAGAGAACTCTGAGACCCAACTAATGTGTTTGTGGGCACACAGAAGGACTCATAATTGCTCATGAACCAGCAATAAGATTACAGAGTAAGGGAGAGTATATAGCGTAAGACCATCCATTTTGTAAGTAATTCTGTAAGCAAGAACAGGCAGTGGACACAGATTTAACATGACAACACACTTCATAAGGCTATTATGGAAGCCAGACCCCAGCATGTGAGTACTTGGGGGTTTATATAGACATCTTGGACTTATTTCCAGTGGTTATACTCCCTGAGGACAATGGTAAGATTCCAGGGTGTGCAAGAATTTAGATTGGGGAAAAAAATCTGTCTTTATTTTCGTTAACCTCTAACTGAAATTGAACATTTCCTTTGTTAAAAATCAAATCACAACAGCAACATTATTCTGAGAAGGGGCTTCAGACTGCCAAAGTGGGTCTATGACACATAAAAAATTATGGACTCCTGGCTACAGGAGAATAAGCTCAGGAAATTATACTAGTCATGTGTATCTAGGGCAATGAGACAAAAGGAACAAAGACCAGGGCATCACTAAGGAAGGCATCACCGATTTAAAAAAGAATGGTCTTCCAGGTCCAGCTATTTGCTTCGTACTTAAGATGTCTTTCCTGAGACATTCCCCTCCCTTGGATTATTAACCAAAACAGAAAGAATGTAGACCTGTGACAAAGTGACTGCTTATGTGATATGAAGGCAGGAATATCAGGAACATGCCAAACTCTCCAAGGTTTCCTCTATCTACCAGAACACACCTCAAATTCCACCATCAGAGATTCATATATGGATACTTTAATATCTTTCACAGAATGCAAGCTCTTAGACAAACCTTCTATATATACCAAACTATTTTTGTAGTAACAAACCAGAAACAAAGTAAATGCCCATCAGCTGAGGAATAACTAAACAAATTGTGGAACAGAAATGTTATGAAATAGTGCTGTGCTGTAAGAAACAATATGATGAACATGGAGAAGCATGGAAATGAGATGATGCAAAGTGAAGTGAGCAAAGCCAAGAGAACAATATGTATGATCATTAGTAATAGGTGACATTTACAAAGTGCCTTACTACGTGCCAGGCATTGTGCTAAACACGTGACAATCATTAATTCATTTTGTCCTCACAATAACCCTGGGAGGTAGGTGTTAGTATTATCCTCATTTTACAGACAAGGAAACAAGCACACAGAGGGTAGGTGACTTGCCCAGGATCACACAGCTAGTAAGTATCTGAGGACATGTTTGAACTCAGGTCTTCCTGACTCCAGGCCTGGCACTCTATCCACTATAGCTGCTGTTTATTAGAATACAGACCTATATGTGCAGCAGACAGTGTATTTCTGCCTAGATACTTATTCTTATGATACATTAAGAAGAAAGAAACAATTCCTCCCCCTCCCACCCTCTCCCACTTCCCTATCCCACAGTCTACCCATTTGACCACCTAGTTGCCCAGGATTACAGCCTTGTAGATGGAAAGAACAACCACCACAAAACAATCAAAAGGGAATGTTCCAGAGAACAATCCTGGCCCCAAAGAAGAGATGTGAGAAGATGCCCCTACCCAATCCTATGAAGAGATAGGAGGTCCACAAATGTGGAACTCTTTGACAAGCAGAGAGCACATAGCCAAGAGCAGCACAGATTCAGAACCTAAAGTTATTTGGGAAAACAGAGGAAAGGGGTTACAAACAGTATCACCTAAGCAGCAGCAAAAAGATTGAGTTTACAGAAAATTAGGCACAAAACTCTCTTAAGCCAGATAATCCCAAGAGCACTGAAAGGCATAACTAGGAGATAAAAATGAAATGAAGCTGTAAACACTCCTATAGCGAACCATTTTCTTCATCAGTTCCAATGGAACCACTATACTCAGCCTCTTACATCTCAGAGCCCTGAGTGCTAAAATAAGGAAGTAAAAGTGACATAAACAAGAAAAAAATAGGAAAGACAAAAGGAACTGTTGTGGTCTAGGGGTGCTGGGAATCCCAGAATGCAAGGGTACAGGGCGTGGGTCTGCCTCAAAATAATTTGACCACTCAAGCCTTCTTTCAGTCCAAGTAGCAAGTTTATTAAGAAACAGGTCAGGGTTGGCAAGATTCCTAGTGAGTGCATGCTATTTTAATGCCAATACAAGCGGGCCAGATTTTAAGAATCTGAGCATTGGATGAGAATAAAATTGGTATTTTTATACAGAAAGACTGTGGGAAGATCTGGATGGGATTAAGGAGTGGCAAGTAGCCTGGGATGGGCCAGGCATAGACAAAGAGGGCCACAACGAAAGGGCAATTAAAGGAATTATGGGCTGGGATGAGCTGGATGCCTCAGGTGAATGCCCAGGACCTGGGTTCAAAGGCTGGGTTCCTGAAATTTGTGGGAAAGTTCAGGGGCTTTTCCCTTTAAGGGTCCAGTGCAAATCTCACCCCCATTAGAAGTGACCAGGCATACATTGCAAAAATCCATGCTGGAGTCAACACAGATTTGAAGTCTTTGAAGAATGTGTGACATGCTGATTGCCTGAAACCTTGGAATACCATAGCTTCATCTACATGACATTAACTGCCAATGAAAAAGTTTGGCCTAATGATTCACACAGAGGGAAAAAAAAGATTGAATAATGCCTATTTTCCAGATTACTGTTGTCCAGTCCTGTCCAATTCTTTGCGACCTCATTTGGGGCTTTTGATACTGGAGTGATTTGCTGTTTTCTTCTGCAGTGTGTCTCCATTTTGTAGATGATGAACTGAGGCAAACAGGAATAACTGACTTTCTCAGACTCACACAGCTAGTAAATGTCTGAGACCAGATTTGAACTTATAAAAATCAGTCTTCCTGACTCCAGGCCCAGAGCTCTAATTACTACACCACCTAGTATGTGGCTAAATGGACAAGTCCATTGATCTACTTCAGACAAACGTTGCAGATGGACCATGATTGGGACCCAGAATTGAACCGAAGGAAAAGGATGAACTAGGCTGCATTTGCTCTGTGCTTTCTACATTCCCAAGTGAACTCTTGATACAAAAATCTCTCTTTTGGGCCTGTATTCTTCCATTACTGCTATTTGACTGACTCATGGAACACCACAACCTCTGAACCATCATAAGTACAAGGGGTTCCAAAGGAGAGTAAAGAGACATATGGTGTGTATGAACAAGTCACAGCAAATTTCCAGTGATGATTTAGATGCAAGAAAAGGGTTTATGTAAGTGAGAGCAAGAAGAAGATATCAAAAGATCCAAAAGGATTATGGAAGGATAGAGGTAAGAGTCTCTCAGGATAAAGTGTAGGAAGGAGGTAGCTTGCATCACCATAGAGGATGTGTTCAACCATGATCCACTGATCTATGAACTCATTGGATACACCTAGATACCCAGAAGGAAAACTTTGTTTCCCATCTACTTTAGAAACTAGCTATGGCTGCTATTGTCCATTCTAACAGAGAGAGTAGTACAATGTCTCTCTTTTTTTTGAGGGGGGAAGGCAGGCAATTGGGGTTAAGTGACTTGCCCAAGGTCATATAGCTAGTAAGTGTGTCAAGTGTCTGGATTTGAACTCAGGTCCTCCCGACTCCAGGGCCAGTGCTTTGTCCATGTTTTCTTTGCTTCCTTGTGAGTTTTCTTTTGTTCTCTGCTGTGTACTCTTTTTACTTTGTTCTTTTTTCTCCTCCCCCCACCCTCCCAGAAGGCTACAATAAAGTTTAGATATGTTTCTCTATAACTATAGATATATACATACACATATACATATATACATACATATATAGACATGCACTTTCCCAAACATATTCTACTCCTGGTCTTTGTTTTTAATGCTTGTGCATATCTCTTATTTCCTATCCCTCCTGCCTCCTCTACTTTACTTCTACCCACTACCTTGCCTTCCTATTACTTGCCTACCCCCCTCCTAATCTCTCTTTTTAAGAAAGGTTGTGTGGGAAATTCATTAAGAAAAAAAATTATTACTTTATAGGAACTGATGTTTTTCAAGTGCATCTCTGATAGCTGCAAAAAAAATCATTTTTTTTTTCCTTTCCAAGTTCTGATTTTCACAGCCATCGACTACTTCATGTGACTCAGCTCAAAGATGCGTTCCAACTTACTGCTTCGCAAACACTGGCAATGTCTGAAAATGTTATATATAGTAGGTACAAAGAGGAGAGTATGGGAAAAGTAGGCTATAGGAAACCCACATACCAAAAGTCCTGGGTGAAGACAGATTATACCATCTTCAGAGGCCAGGAATAGGAATTATATCAATGTATTCTGAGAATACTTTCTTTCTTTTCTTTGTTATTGAATCACTTCTCAGCTGTGATGGACTCATGACCCCATCTGGGGTTTCCTTGACAAAGATACTGGAGTGCTTTGCCATTTTCTTCTCTAGCTCAGTTTAGAGAGGAGGAAACTGAGGCAAACAGGGTAAAGTGACTTGCCCAGGATCTCACAGCTAGGAAGTATTGGAGGCCAGATTTGAACTCAGGAAGATGAGTCTTCATGACTCCAGGTCTGGCACTCTATCCACTGTGCCGCCTAGCTGCCCTCTTTTCTTTACATAGCCTAGTATCATCATTATTAAATCTTTGAACAGTGGCATGGGGTGTGGCTACACGGCACTAATACTACCTGCACAGTATAAGAGGGAATAGTAAGCAAAAGTCAACATCCCCAGTTAACACCTCTACTTTCCATCTTGCACCATATAAAGTCAAGGAAGGCTGCTGTTTCTGGGTGAGCTGAAGCTACATCTTGCCCCAACATGTGACTTTCTGGATGATGAAAGAAACCAGAGTCAAGTCTAAGAACAATCATCCCGTTTTGATCACAGGGAGTTTGGGGAAGGAACCAGGGTACAAACTGGTTTCTTTTTATTTTTTCCTTCTGCAGAGAAATGAGATTCTGCTCACAGTTTGGAGCTGCCTGACTCCTGATTGGCTTCAGAATTTCTCTGTGGTTTTGAGATGCCCTGCAGCTCCCAAAGTTACTTTAGAACGCTTGATGGCTGCATAGCAGAAATGAAGGAGAAGTTAAGAGAAAATAAGGAAGAAAATGGACAAATAATGAGAACTATTGTAGTGTTATCGCAAGCTCCCAAGCATTCATTTTACACATTTTACATGGATTTTACAAGGTTTCTGAATTTAGGCCTAATGCTATGCATGTGTTACCCTCTTGCTGATGGGGCAGCCCCACTGTTCACCACCAGGATGAGCCATATGCATAGTACAGCTGCCTTTAGTGTTTGATTTCAGGGCTTTGAAGTACCTCATCAAAACTCCCACCACCACCCTCCCCCCCCACCTCCTACCCAGTCACATATATACATACACTGCAAATAATCTTCTTTACTGTCTATCTCAGGGGTAGGGAACATGTGGCCTCAAGACCACGTGTGGCCTTCTAGGTTCTTGAGTGCGGTCTTTTGACTGAGTCGAAGTTTTACAGAACAAATCATTTTACTAAGGGGATTTGTTCTGTGAAGTTCAGATTCAGGTAAAGGGCTGCACTTGAGGACCTAAAGGAACACATATGGCCTCGAGGCTGCAGGTTTCCCACCCCTGGTCCAACCTATAGCTGAAACACTTTTAAGAGAGAGAAAATCTCTTTGCATTCAGGGCTCCTCAGCAATAAAGTAAGAATGTTAAACTAGGTAATTTCTTCACTCCCTTCTGGGTCTAAATTCTGTTATTGTCCTACAAGTTTTAAATTCACACCAAGGTATAAAGGAAAGATATCATTTCATTCCATAAAAGCAAGTTGTGATAGGCCTGACAAGGGAGAGAACTCAAAAGCAGAGACCATTTGGAAAGATGGAGAGATGAAATGGGGCAAAGAATGAAGAAGGGAAAGACTGAGGACCATACAGACCCACTCAATTTTGCTGAGGGCAGGCTCTGCTTGTAAGGGCAAAAGAGTTGATCAAGAATTGTGGATCAACAGAGTCCTCCAATCCACTTGATGCAATTAACAATGTGAGATTTCAAGAGTCCTCCTTGAATCTTGTGAGCAGCCCGTTTCCTGAAAGGGTCAGGATGGGCAGAGACAACGGACAATGCCCTTGGGCATAGATGGCCTCCGTGTTTTTCCTTTGTCCGGTGATTTACATGAACAGAGGGAAATACCTAGAGTTTAAAGATAAGGGAATCAACTCCAGAGCTCAGAGGGGTTAAGAAGTTTGCGTGTGATTCCTTCATTCCTCTTTAAGTTACCCTTCTGAATCTCGAGACTTTCTCCATCATGACGCAGAAGTTTCCTCACCCTGGAAGTTTGTCCCATACATAGATTTCTATCACTGAAAGTACCCTCTGTCCCCGTGGCCCCTTCCTCTTGTGGTGCGGTTCCTTCGGAAACTCCATTTTAAGGAAAATGTCCAGGCCCTACGCGCTTTCCTTCCTCTCCTGACTCTACTCTGGACGTTTTCTACCGCGCCCTCATCCAGGTACTTCCTCCCCAACACCCCTTTTCAGTTTCCTTTTATGTATTTTCTCAACCCCCTCACCCACTAGAATGCAAGACCCTGGCAGGAAGGAAGCGTCTTTTTTAAAATTTTATTTACTTTGTTCTGAGCTTAAGAAATAAAACAAGCGTCATCCGAGGGCAGAGTGTGTCTTTCTTGTACTCCTAGAGCTTAGCACAGTGCCTATAGTGAGCAGTCAATAAATCTTTGTTGACTTGACTCGGCTTGCTTAGTTATGTAGCTATGAAGTTTCAGGTCAGGATTCACACCCAGGTCACCTGATCCTGAGTCAATAGTTCCATAGACAACAACATGCTCTCTCAGACAGACAGTGTCAGAAAGAAAGTCATTCCAAATACTCAGCTACTAAGGCAGTCACCATAGATATATTGCTTTTGGACAGAAACAGGTTCCCATTGGGGGACTTCCAGGAGCTAAGATTGTGGAATAAGCAGTAAGTTGCTCTCGTTCTCTCTTATTGACCTCTAAAAACCCAGAAAATATCACCTCAGGAAAAATCCTGCAACAGTGGAGCCGGGAGAAAGATGGAGTACAGGTATCTTTTAGCCTGGGAGGCTTGGGGGATTAGCGGGAAAGGTCCCTCTCACTCTGGTGGAAAGGGAGCAGGACAGGACAGGAGGCATACTGGCAAGCCCCACCTCAGCAAACCACCAACCCCAGGATGGTGGAGCCGGCAAGTGCCAACACCATGACCCCCATGTACCTTGGCACACCCAGGGGAACCAGGAGACTCCAGATCAGAAAATAATCATGTGTGCTGGCCCATAGGTGTTCTCTCCAGCAACTGAACTACCCCATGCTTCAGCACAATTGCAGGTGGGTAGGTGTCCTCCAACAGCCAAACCTCCCCATGCTTCAGGGCAGCACTGGTGAACAGGCAGGCTCCGGCAGTAAGACACCCCCACCTTAAGAGCTTCAGTGTAGTGCCAGGAAAATGCAGAAAAACCCCACCTGGCCTCAGCACATGCCAACCACCACCACTAGAACCCCAGCTCAGCACCAGATAAGCTGCCAGATGCCCACAGCCTCCAGCACCCAGCACCTGAAGCCCCTGCACACAAAGCCAGTGACCAAGCCCCTGGCTCCCAGCACAAGAAGCTTGGGTCACTACTCCCTGTGCTCCAGGAGGACAGCTAAACTTAAAAATCCAGGAAACAGGCAAATATCATGAGCAAAAAGCATAAATGGACAATGACCATGGATTCTTTCCATGGGTACAGGGAAGATCAAAATACAAATTCAAAAGAGGACAACATTTTCAATATACCCACATGTGAAACCTCAAAGGGGAATATGAACTGGTCTCAAGCCCAAAAAGCTTTCTTAGAAGAGCTCAAGAAGGATTTTAAAAAGTCAAAAAAAAGATGGGGGGCAGAGCCAAGATGGCAGCATGCAAACAAGGACTCCCTTGAGCTCTCCCCCAAATCCCTCCAAACATCTGTAAAAAATGACTCTAAACAAACTAGAGCTACAGAACCCACAAAATAACAGAGTGAAACAAATCTCCAGCACAAGACCACCTGGATGGTCACTGGGAAAGGTCTATCACACCTTGCTGGGAGCAGAGCACAGCCCAGCATGGGGCACACCAGGACAGACCAGGCCAGAGCAAACCAGGCAGGGGAGACTTAGACTACAGAAGATCAAAACATACAGCCAGAAAAAGTCAACAAAGTCAAAGATCCTACATCAAAAGCCTCCAAGAAAAATATGAATTGGTCTCAAGCCATGGAAGAGCTCAAGAAGGATCTGGAAAATCAAATAAGAAAAGTAAAGGAAAAATTGGGAAGAGAAAGAGAGTGATGCAAGAAAATCATGAAAAACAAGTCAACAGCTTGCTAAAGGAGACCCAAAAAAATGCTGAAGAAAATAATACCTTAAAAAATAGACTAACCCAAAAGGCAAAAGAGCTCCAAAAATCCAATGAGGGGAAGAATGCCAAATGGAAAAGGAGGGCAAAATGATTACTGAAGAAAATAATGCCTTAAAAATTAGAATGGAGTAAATGGAAGCTAATGACTTTATGAGAAATCAAGAAATTATAAAACAGAACCAAAAGAATGAAAAAATGGAAGACAACATGAAATATCTCATTGGAAAAAAAACACTGACCTGGAAAATAGATTTAGGAGAGATAATTTAAAAATTATTGGACTACCTGAAAAGCCATGATCAAAAAAGAGCCTAGACATCATCTTTCAAGAAATTATCAAGGAAAACTGCCCTGATATTCTAGAACCAGAGGGTAAAATAGAAATTGAAAAAATCTACTAATCACCTCTTGAAAAAGAGCCCAAAAAGAAAACTCCTAGGAATATTGTAGCTAAATGCCAGAGTTCCTAGGCCAAAGAGAAAATATTGCAAGCAGCCAGA
Source organism: Trichosurus vulpecula (assembly GCF_011100635.1). Taxonomy (NCBI): domain Eukaryota; kingdom Metazoa; phylum Chordata; class Mammalia; order Diprotodontia; family Phalangeridae; genus Trichosurus; species Trichosurus vulpecula. The sequence continues at coordinate 553,277,424 of NC_050573.1, read as the reverse complement.
AAGAAACAATTAAAATATTGTGGAAACACTATCAAGATAACACATGATCAATCAGCTTCTACACTAAGGGATTGAAGGGCTTGGAATATGATATTCTGGATGTCAAAGGAGCTAGGATTAAAATCAAGAATCACCTACCCAGTAAAACTGAGTATAATACTTCAGGGCAAAATGTGGACTTTGAATGAAACAAAGGATTTTCAAACATTCTTGATGAAAAGACCAGAGCTGAATAGAAAATTTGATTTTCAAAGACAAGAAGCATGAAAAGGTAAACAGGAAAGGGAAATCATAAGGGCCTTACTAAAGTTGAACTGTTTACATTCCTACATGGAAAGATGATATTTGTAACTCATGAGACCTTTCTCAATATTAGGGTAGTTGAAGGGAATATACATATATACAGACAGAGGGCACAGGGTAAGTTGAATATGAAAGGATGATATCTAAAAAAAAATTAAGGGGTGAGAGAGGGATATATTGGGAGAAGGAGAAAGGGAGAGATGGAATGGAGTACATTGTCTCACATAAAAGTAGCAAGAAAATGCTGTTATAATGGAAGGGAAGAGGAGGTAAGCGAAAGGGAATGACTGAACCTTGCTCTCAATGAACTTGGTTTAAGGAGGGAATAATATACACATTCAATTGGGTATCTTAAACTACGGGAAAGTAGTGGGGAAGAGGATGGAGGGGATAATAGAAGGGAGGGTAGATTGGGGGAGGAGGTTGTCAAAAGCAAACACTTTTGAAAGGGGACAAAGGAGAAAATTGAAAAAAGGGGGACAGGATAAGATGGAGGGAAATGAAGTTAGTCTTTCACAACATGACTATTATGAAAGTGTTTTGCATAACAATATATATAAAACCTATATTGAATTGCTTGCTTTCTCAAAGAGGGTGGGGTGGAGAGGGAAGAAGGGAGAGAATTTGGAACTCAAAGTTCTAAAAACAAATGTTAAAAAAATTGTTTTTACATGCAACTGGAAAATAAGATATACAGGTAGTGGGGTATAGAATCTTGCTCTACAAGAAAGTAAGGGAAAAGGGGATTGGGAGGAGGAGTGGGGTGGTAGAAGGGAGGGCAGAATGGGGAAAGGGGCAACCATGCCATCTTGGGGTGGGGGTAGGGGGTAGATGGGGAGAAAATTTGTAACTGAAAATCTTGTAAAAATGAATGTTGAAAACTAAAAATAAATTTAAAGTATAAAAAATGTCAAAAAAAGAGAGGTAGAAAAAATTAGGGAAAGAAATGAGAGGTATGCAAGAGAGTCAACAGCTTAGGAAAAGGAAGGACAAAAATGACTGTAGAAAAGAAGTCCTTAAAAAATAAAACTGGCCAAATGGAAAAAAGTACATTGAAGAAAACAACTCCTTAAAAAGTAGAATTGGTCAAATGGAAAAGGAAGTACAAAAACTCACTGAAGAGAAAAACTATTTAAAAAGTAGAATTGGTAAAATGGAAAAGCAGGTACAGAAGCTAACTGAAGAGAATTCTTTAAAAATTAGAATTGGGAGAGTGGAAGCTCATAACTCTGAAATATCAACAAGCAGTCAAACAAAATCAAAAGAATGAAAAAATAGAAGAAATGTAAAATACTTCACTGGAAAAACAACTGACCTGGAAAATAGATCTAGGAGAAATAATTTGAGAATTATTGGTCTACCTGAAAGCTATGATAAAAAAAAAAGCCTGGATAGCATCTTCCAAGAAATCATCAAGGAAAACTTCCCAGAGGTCCTAGAACCAGAGGGTAAAATAGTCATTAATAGAATCTACTGATCACCTCCTGAAAGAGATCCCAAATTGAAAACACCAAAGAGAATTGTAGCCAAATTCCAGAATTATCTGGTCAAGGAGAAAATACTGCAAACAGTCAGAAAGAAACAATTTAAATATCCTGGAACCACCTAGGACCTTGAAGTTTCTACATTAAAGGATCTGAGGGCTAGGAATATGATATTCAGTAAGGCAAAGGAGCTTGGATTACGACCAAGGATCAACTACCCAGCAAAATTGAGCATGATCTTTCAGGCAAGGAGATTAACATTCGATGAAACAGAAGAGTTCCGAACATTCATGGTGAACAGACCAGAGCTCAACAGAAAATTTGATCTTCAAATGCAAGACTCAAATACAAGAGAGACATAAAAAGGTAAACAGGAAAGGGGAAAAAAACCATGTTATTCAATAAGGGCAAATTGTTTACATCCCTTACATGGGACGATGATACTTGTAACTCTTGAGAACTATATATTTGCTATGACATTTAAAAGTGGTATACATAGACAGAGGGTGTGGGTATAAGTTGTCTTTGATATGATGATAAAAAAATTCTAATTAAGAAGTGAAAAGGGATTATACTGGGAGAAGAGGAAAGGAGGAGGTAGAAGAGGGTAAATTACATCACACAAAAAGGCACAAAGACTTATTACAGTAGAGCCAAAAAAAAAAAGGAAGGGGGATGAGCATTGTTTGAACCTTACTCTCATCAGATTTGACTCAAAGAAGAAATAATACGCTCAGGTATGAAATCTAACTTACCCTACAGGAAGTAGGCGGGAAAAGGGGAAAAAAAAGAAAGGAGGCTGATAGAAGGGAGGGCAGATTGAGGGAGGTGGTGGTAAAAAGCAAAACTCTAGCAAGGAGGAAAAGGAATAAAGGAGAGAGAGAAGCATAAACAGGGGGCGGGGTGCTAGGGTGGAGAGAAAGATACAAATAATAACCATAACTGTGAACGTAAATGAGATGAACTCTCCCATAAAGCGGAAGTCGATAGAAGAGTGGATTAAAAACCACAATCCTACAATATGTTGTTTACAAGAAACACATTTAAAGCAGAGGGATACACACAGGGTAAAGGTAAAAGGCTGGAGCAGAATACATTATGTTTCAGCTGACATAAAAATGCAGAGGTAGCAATCCTGATCTGAGACAAAGCAAAAGCAAAACTAGATCTAATTAAAAGAGATAAGGAAGGAAACTACATTCTGCTAAAAGGTACCATAGACAATGAAGTAACATCATTACTAAACATATATGCACCAAGTGGTATAGCATCCAAAATCTTAGAGAAGTTAAGGGAGTTACCAAGGGAAATAGACAGCAAAACTATACAAAACTAGTGGGGGACCTCAAACTCTCCTTCTAAGAACTAGATAAATCTAATCATGAAATAGACAACTAGGAACTTAATTAGGTGAATAGAATTATAGAAAAGTTAGATGTGGTTGACCTCTGAAGAAAACTGAATGGGGATAGAAAGGAATATACCCTTTTTCTCAGTGGTACATGGTACCTACCCAAAAACTGACCATGTATTAGGGCATAAAAACCTAACAATCCAACATAGAAAGGCAGAAATATTGACTACATACTTTTCAGATCATGATGCAATAAAAACTACATGTAATAAAAGGCCATGGAAAGAAAATTTAGAACTCAGAATCTTATGGAAGTGAATGTTGAAAACCAAAAAATAAATAAATAAATTGGGGGTGGGGGAGACAATTTAGAACATATAGGTTCTTTTCCTTTTTCTCTAATTTCTGGAAACAGACCTGATGGTGCTATTGCTGGGTCAATGGGTATGGGGAGTTTGATAACTCTTTGGCATGATTCCAGATTGCTCCAGAATGGTCAGATCAGTTCACAATTCCACAAATAGTAAATTAGTGTTCCATGTCAACTCTGTTTTATCTTTAAAATGAATAGCAAGTTGTACATCGTAGATTTGCAGTTTCACGTGCAGTCATCTTTTTTTTAATTATACTATATTATGGCAATGTGTGCTTTATTCCATAAATTAAAACAAAGTAAATTTTTTAAAAATAGGTTCTCAAAGTGAGTGATACTACCCCATGGGGCCACTGGAATGATTCAAAGAGGTGGTAGTAGCCTTGGGTGCAACTGGGAGCCATTGAATAAAAATAAGGGGTTGGTGGAAGCATAATGAAGGAAGAAAAGAAAAGAAAATTTTGCAAAACCTCTTACATATGTTTCATCCATTGTGTAACCAAGTTAAAGTCATAGCAATTACATTATTTTCCAAATAAACACACAAAGTGCAAGTTATAACCAATCAGTGGTCAAGTCCACTGACAGATTTTAACAAGCGAGAGTTGGCAGGTGAGTGTTGTGCATTGTTGGGAAGTCCAGCATGCATTGGCAGGAATATGTGCATATAATGACTTGTTTACAATACTATGCTGTACAGTTACATGATGCAATATTGCATCATCAAAATTTCAATGCAGGGAGGGAAGCACCAATTTAGAATAAACTATTAAATTTAAGATACACCATTTAAATTTTTTTTATTTTTTTGAAACTATCTAAACATCAAAAAAATGTTAAAGGGTTAAAAAAAGTAGATTTCCATGGAGGCCCTGAGTAATTTTTTAAAGAGGGCAGTAGGCCAAATAAGTTTGGGAACTCTGGGCAGAAAGGACAGGGACACACTCACCTTGCCCCACTCTCTGACGCTTCTGCAGCTACTCACTGTACCACACACAAAAATAAAGGCTAAACTGAAAGAGAAAGAGTTTAAGTATCTCTGGAGCAGAACTAGCCTGTCCCAGGTCTACCTAGAAGAGAAACAAAATTAGCAGCTAAGAGCAAGAGTCATAGAAATACAGCTGTTTGCACTAATGAGTGCCTAGATGCCAGCATAAAATGTGAATGCTTTCTGTGTCTTGGTCTATCCATCTGTCAATCAATCTATAATCATTTATTAAGTACCTCATATGAGCAAGGCACTGTGTGCTGGAGATACCAGGATAAAAGTGACCTTGAGGAGATTGCATCCCAATGTGGAGAGAGACAACAAAACATATAGAAGAGTAACAGCCAGGGAGAAATGCTTTGGTCTAAAACGGAAGTCCTTAACTTGGGGGCTATGAACTTATTTTCAATTTTTTTATAATTATATTTTAATATAATTGGTTTCCTTTGAAGCCCTATGTTTTTTGTTCATCTAACGACATTATCCTGAAGTGTTGGACAATGCCACCTTTCTATGTTGCTGAAGCACGTCATTTCAGAGTTGTGAAGTAAGAGTCCTTACATGGAGGGATGGAATTTGCTGCATACGTATTTGTGCATACAAGCAACAACGTTAAATGCCTATAAGTATACATTTTATATAGTGCTTTAAAATCTTTTTAAAGTATTTTTTATGTTTTCTCATTTGGCAATGGGATTTGGGAATGGGATGTCATGTTGTTATTCTACCATTTCAGTTGCGTCCAACTCTTCGTGACCCAATTTGGGGTAATCCTACTTCATAGGGTTTTGTTATCATTTAGTCATTTCTGACTCTTCATTACCCCATTTGAGGTTTTCTTGGCAAAGATACTGGAGTGGTTTGATATTTCTTTCTCTAGCTCATTTTACAGATGAGGAAACTGAGGCAAACAGGGTGAAGTGACTTGCCCAGGGTCATGCAGCCAGTAAGTGTCTGAGGTCCTATTTGAACTCAGGAAGATGAGCCTTCCTGCCTCCAGGCCCAGCACTCTATCCCAGCTGTTCCTAATGGGATGTCAGTGATACATTACTTTAAGCTAAAATTGCTCTAACAGGAATTAACTTTCTACCCCTGACTTAGAGTTCAGATTTTTCTTGGTAATCAGGTTCTAGTTTAAAGATGAACTCAATATGAATTCTCTAACTAGTCGCATCCCCTCTGCAGGCCTTCAGTTTCCTCCTCTGTAAACTACACAATGAGGGTGCATGTCTTTACTTCATTATTCTTTCAGGTCCTAATGAAAATTTTCAAAGACATCATTGCTTTCAGAAAGTTTATAACAGCTGTAAAGATCTCTATTAGCCATCCTTTGTCAGGCAGATTAAGACCAGCTGTTCACTAATTGCCCTTAACTATCTTGGTTGGTCTCTCAGTTATTAATGAATGACCTTCCTATTAGTCCTTACAGATTAATTAGGTAAAGTTAGGCATACCCTATAAATTTACTCTCCTATAAGCTTTTTATAGGAAATGTGCACTTCTTAATTAAATAGTATAATTTACAGCAACTCTCTCTATCCATTATGAGGAATGTTACTCAACCAGGTGATGCTGACCTTCTCCCAAAAGCGAAAGTAAAAGCCACAGCTGAATATACACTTGGGCAAATCAATTTTTAATCAGGATATCAGGAGCAGACTGAAACTCTCTAAGATGGGAGGAAAAAGAGTGTCTTGCCATCATTCAAAACTCCTTTCAGGCCAGGGGCAAAATGAGGGAGAAAGCTCAATATCACATGGTTACTTGATTTTCTTTGTGTCAAAGGCATAGACTTATGATTTCTATGGTGGAGAGAGTTTCTACTGAGGAAATTCCCTCTATTAATGCAATCCCTTAGGCATATAGTCTTACAGAGCTGTTGTCTGAAAATAATTTATAAACACCTTCATGAAAAAGGTCTTTATTATTCAGGTGAAAGAAGGGGTGGGGCTGTCATACCTTACAAGAGAACCTTAGGAGGATTAGTTTGGTGAAAAATCATTCCACAGAACTTGTAGGTGAGTGTCACTTAGGCCTGGGGGTTTAGGGAGTATTCAATATGGCCTTATCAAGATTAGAGTTTTGACTTTGATGGCTCAGGCAACACAACCCCTGCCTCATTTGAGGCTCAGGTCCATGTTCCTTCCTATATCATTAAGGCAAAATTCATGACCTCAAAGATGACCATGAGACTGCCTGAATGGTTCAGAATTGCAGGATATAATGAATTCTCTAGGTAGAAGGCAGAGGAAGTATAACATTTATTTAGACTCCAAAGGATCAGACCCAAGGACCAATGGCTCCAATTCGATATCATGGCAACAACATTCCAAAACCAAAAGCCCACTTCACTATAGTAACAAGGAGATTACAACAAAATATTATAGCAGCAAGCCAGACCGTACTTGTGCTTCCCCTCAATGCTAGGGCCCTCCTATAAGATCATTCACAAGTCCTAAATCCCTGCTCAGCACTCCCTCCTGCAGCTCCACTGACTCCAAGTTGCAAAACTCCCTCTTGTGTTCAGCACTCTCCACTCTGCATGCTTTGGGATCTGGCTCTCTCAGCTCCTGAATCGTGCTGCTCTCCATTTCTCGGTTTCTTCAGCTTCTCATTTCTAGTCCTCCATTTCTCAGTTCCTACTGCTTCTGCTGTTTCCAAGCTCTGTTCTCTCTTTTTATACAGCCCTTAGATGTCATCTAATTGACTAGAACTCAGGCACATACCATTGACTCTGGTCTTAGCAACACCCCTTAGGGTCCTGAGGGCTTCCTGCCTCTCTCAAACTAGCGAACTAGTTTGCTAACCAGCCTGGGGCCTCACGCCTAATTAGTAAAAGGGTGTAGGCCTCTCTCTAATCAGACCTCCCTTTGTTGGCCCCACTTGAAAGCCTATTCAATGGGTGGGGTGGGTGGGAAAGATCTTTTCACTTATCGATTGGCTTTACATTTCCCTAAACTTGGCTCTTGAGTATGTCTTCAACCTGTTCCAAGATCTCACTCTAAGTGCTAAACAGTTGACCCAGGAGAACCTAGGAAGAATCAATGTTCCCTCAGGATCACAGAATTTTTGGATTGAAAGAAACCTCAGTGACCATCTAATCTAACCCATACATGAAAGGAATCCCCACTATAACAAACCCAAAAAGTGGTTGCCCAGTCTCTCCTAGAAAGTTTCTAAAACATCTCCGGCATTGGGGAAATTTTTCCTTGACATCAAGCCTAAATTGACTTGTTTCTAACTTCCACTCATCGATCCTAGTTTTGCCCTGTGGGACCAAACAAAACAAGTCTGATCTAACCTCCACTTGACAGCCCTTCAAATCAATTTGTCAACTAGGCTTTGTTAAGTGCCTACTGTGTGCCAGGAGCTATGCTAAGCAGTGGGGATATGAAGAAAGGCAAAGAAAAAAACAGTACCTGCTCTCAAGAAGCTCACAGTCTAATTGGGCAGACAACATGCAAACAACTATGTACAAATACAATATGTACAGGATGAAAAAGAGAGTAATCTCAGAGGCAAGCATTAGTATTAAAGGGAATCAAGGAAGCTAGGAGGCAGAGATGAGAAAGTAGAGAGTTCTAGGCATGGGGAGCAGTCAGTGAAAGACCTTGGAGTCAGAAGATGGAGTGTCTTTTGGGGGGAACTGCAAGGAGACCAGTATCACTGGATTACAAATTTGTGCACTAAGGAGGGAAGGAGTCCAGTTATTAAGGTTTTAGAAGCCAAACATAAGATTTTATCTTTGATCCTAGAGGTGATAGGGAGCCACTGGAGTTTATTGAGTTGAGAGGAGGGAGAGGAGTAACATGATTACATCTACATTTTTGGGAGATCAGTTGGCAGATGAGGTTGGATTGGCATGGGGAGAAACTAGAGGCAGGGATATCCACAAGTAGACTATTGCAATGAGGTAATGAGGGACTGCACCAGGTTGGTGACAGTGTCAAAAGAGACGTATGTGACAGATGCTACAAAACTATGGCTTTTACATACCCTGTGTCTCCTTTCCTGCAGGCTGATCATACTCAGTTCTTTCAACCAATTCTCATATATCATGAATTCATCATCCTGGTTGCCCTGTTCTCATTGATCAATGTCTTTAAACTGTGATACTGAGAACTGAACACAATACTCCAAATGAAGTCTAAGAGCAGAGGATAGTGGGTCTACCACGTCCCTATTCCTGGAAGATATTTATCTCTTAATGTAGCCCAAGATCATATTTTATTTTTGTAGTCTGATAAAAATCCCCTGATCTCTTTCAGAACTGCCTTACCTCAGTTATTAGTTATCATTCTCCCATCTTCCCCCTAGTCAAGGTCCTATCTCTTCTTTGATCCTCATTTTTCTCCCAATATAGCTTTTAAAAAAAAACTGAAGCAGAATCAAGATGGTGGAGTAAAGGCAGGGACTTGTCTGGATTCTCCCCCAAACTCCTACAAATACCTTTAAATAATGACTCTAAACAAATTCCAGGGAGGAAGAACCCACAAAAAAAAAGATGGAATGAAACTATTTTTTAGCCCAAGGCAACTTGGAAGGTCAGCAGGAAAGGGGACTGAATCAGTGACAGCAGTGGTGGTTTCCAGACCTCTCAGCCCACAGATGGCAAGAGGATTGGACAATGGGTCAGAAGGAGATTTATAGGGGTCCATTTGCTATCACCAGGGGCAGGACTCTGTTGCATTGGCTATACTTGCATCTGGGTCCCAGTCCTACATCTTAGGCCCAGTGTGAGGTGGAACACTAGCACAGCAGAGCTTGTGGATGCGGGGGAGCAGGGACCCTGGTTCCAGTTCCAGGATTAAAAAGAGTGCCTGTGGTTGCTCACAAACCAGTGCACAGTACAAAACAGTAGTAAACACACCTCTCCCTATCAAGGTGGAGAACCTGTGGCCTCAAGACCCCTCTTGCGGCCCTCTAGGTCCTCAAGTGCAGCTCTTTGACTGAATCCAAACTTCACAGGACAAATCTCCTTAATAAAAGGATTTGTTCTGTAAAACTTAAACTCAGTCAAAAGGCCACACCAAAGACCTAGAAGGCCACATGTGGCCTCAAGGCTGTAGGATGCTCACCCCTTCTAGATCATACCATCTCAGAAGAGCCAAAAACATACAGGTCCCCAGAATTAGCTCTGAAAACAGCTGCACAAAACCCCTGAACCTTGGAACAGTGCCCCCTCCACTATGGAAGCAGAACCCCCTTTAGCATAGAATTAAAAGTCAAGAAATAAGCTGGAAAATGAGAAGACAATAGAAATAAATTCTGACCATAGAAACTTACTGTGATAACAAGGAAGATCAAAATACACATTCAGAAAAAAGTAACAAAGTCCAAAATCCTGCATCCAAAGCTTCAAATTCAGGCCATGAAAGAGCTCAAAAAGGATTTGGAAAACCAAATAAGAGATTCTTGACTTCTGGGACCCAAGATGGTGAAGTAAGCAGTAAGTCACTCTCACTCACCTTTATTGACTTTGAGAAACCCAGAAAAATACCACCCCAGGAAAAATCCTAGAACAGTGGAGCCAGCAGAAAGATGGAGTAAAGCAGTTTTTTAGCTCATGAAGCTAGGGGAATTAACAGGAAAGATCCCTCTTGCTGTGGCTGACAGGTACCTATACAAGATTGGAGGCCTTCCAGCAAGCCCCACATCAGCAAACCAGAGGGAAATCCTGAGCCCCAGCAAGGTAGAATGGGCAAGCATCAGTACCAGGAACCCTGCATGCCTTCACATAGCCAGAGGAACTGGCAGATGCCAGCACAGAGAACCACCACTTGCACCATGGATGGGTGTCCACTAGTGGCTGAGCCTATCCATACCCTATTGCAGCCCCTGGCAAGAAGGCAACCTCCAGTGGCCATACCACCCTCACCCCCACAGCTTATCCCATGAGTTTCAGTATAACCCCAGGGAAACACAGAGAAACCCCACCTGGCCTTGGCACACACCAGCATCAGCTCAGCACCAAGTAAGCTACAGCCTATACAGGCTCCAGGTGCCAGAACCTGAGGCCCCAGCACACAAAGTCAGTAACCAGGCCACTAGCCCCTAGCACAAGAAGTGTAGGACAGTGCTCCCTGTACCTCAGAAGCAGAGATCAACTTGAAAAGCCAGGAAAAAGGCAAATACCATGAGCAAAAAGCAACAGAGAAAAACAAGGAACATAGATTCTTACTATGGGGACAGGGAAGATCAAAACACAAATTCAGAAGAGAACAGCATTGTCATTTTACCCACATCTGAAACCTCGAAGAGGAATAGGAATTGATCTCAAGCCCAAAAAGCCTCTTGGAAGAGCTCAAGAAGGATTTAAAAAATCAAATTAGAGAGGTAGAAGAAAAATTGAACAATTCCTTTAAAAATACAATTGACAAAATGAGGGGGAAAGTACAATGAAGAAAACAACTACTTAAAAAGTGGAATTGGTCAAATGGAAAAGGAGGTACAAAAGCTAACTGAAGAGAATTCATTAAAAATTAGAATTGGGCAAGTGGAAGCTAATGACTCTATGAGACATCCACGCAGTCAAACAAAATGAAAAGAATGAAAAAGATAGAAGAAAACTTAAAGTATTTCATTGGAAAAACAACTGACTTTGAAAATAGATCCAGAAAAGATAATTTAAGAATTATTGGTCTACCTGAAAGCTATGATGAAAAAAAAAAAAGCCTGGACAGCATCTTCCAAGAAATCATTAAGGAAAACTTCCCTAAGGTCCTAGAACAAGAAGGTAAAATAGTCACCAAAAGAATCCACCAATCACCTCCTGAAAGAGATCTCAAATTGAAAACACCAAGGAACACTATAGCCAAATTCCAGAATTATAAGGTCAAGGAGAAAATACTGCAAGCAGCCAGAAAGAAACAATTTAAATACCATGTAACCACAGTCAGTATTACACAGGACCTTGTAGCTTCTACATTAAAAGATCTGATGGCTTGGAATATGATATTCCATAAGGCAAAGGAGCTTGGATTGCAACCAAGAATCAAAAGCAAGCACAATCTTTCAAGCAAGAAGATGGACATTCATGAAATAGGAGAGTTCCAGACATTCTTGATGAAAAGACCAGAGGTCAACAGAAAATTTGATCTTTACATACAAGACTCAAGAGAATCATAAAAAGGTAAACAGGAAAAGGGGAAAAAACATGTTATTCAATAAGGGCAAACTGTTTATATCCCCATACGGGAAGATGATACTTGTAGCTCTTGAGAACTGTATCTTTATTATGACATTTAAAAGGAGCATACATAGACTGAGGGTGTGGATATAAATTGACTTTGATTTGATGATAAGAAAAACTAATTAAGGGATAGAAATGAACTGGAATAGGAGAAGAGGAAAGGAGGAGGAAGAAAAAGGTAAATTACATCGCATGAAGAGACACAAAAACATATTGTAGTAGAGGGTAAGAAGAGAGAGAGATGAACATTGTTTGAATCTTACTCTCATTGAATTTAGCTCAAGAAGTGAATAACATACTTAGGTATAAAAATGCAACTTGACTTATAGGCAGTAGGAGGGGGAAGGGGAAAGAGGAAAGAGAAAGGATGGAGTGGGAAGGGAGAAAAGAGGGAAGAAGTAGTAAGGGAAAGGGGAAAGAAAGGGAAGAGGTCTGACAGAAAAAAGGGAAGATTGAGGGAGGTAGAGATGAAAAACAAAACTCTTTTGAGCAGGGAAAGGGAGAAAGGAAAAATAAAAGCATTAACTGGAGGATGGGGTGGGACAGGATGGAGAGAAAGACAGAGATAGTAATCATAACTGTGAATGTGAATAGGATGAACTCTCCTGTAAAATGGAAGTGGATAGCAGAACGGATTAACAATTGTAATCCTACAATATGTTGTTTACAAGAAAAACATTTGAAACAGAGGGATACACACAGAGTAAAGGTAAAAGAGAGAATAGAATATATTATGCTTCAGCTAAAGTAAAAAAAAAAGCAGGGGTGGTAATCCTGATCACAGACAAAGCAAAAGCAAAAACAGATCTAATTAAAAGAGATAATGAAGGAAACTATACCCTTCTAAAAAGGCACCACAGACAAGGAAGCAATATCATTACTAAACATAAATGCACCAAGTGCTGTAGCAGGCAATTCTTAGCAGAAAAGTTAAGGGAGTTATAGGAAGAAATAAGTAGCAAAACTGTACTAGTGGGAAACCTCAACCTCCCCCCTCTCAGAACTAGATAAATCTAACCACAAAATAGACAACTAAGAAGTTAAGAAGGTGAATAGAATTTTAGAAAATTTGGATATGGTAGACCTCTGCAGAAAACTGAATGGAGATGGAAAGGAATACACCTTTTTCTTGGTGGTACATGGCACCTGCACAAAAATTGTCCATATACTAGGGCATAAAAATCTCACAATCCAATACAGAAAGGCAGAAATATTAAATTCATCTTTTTCAGATCATGATGCAAAAAAAACTAAATGTAATTAAAGGTTATGGAAAGATCGACTAAAAATTAATTGGAAACTAAATAATCTAATCCTAAATATTGAATGGGTCAAACAACAAATTATAGAACCAATCAGTAACTTCAACCAAGGGAATGACAACAATGAGACAACATACGAAACTTATGGGATGCAGTGAAAGTGGTTCTTAGAGAAGCTTTTATATCTCTCAATGCTTACATGAATAAAATAGAGAAAGAGGAGATCAATGAATTGGGCATGCAACCAAAAAAGCTAGAAAAAAATTTAAATTCCCAATTAAATATCAAATTAGAAATTCTGAAAACCAAAAGAGAGATTAATAAAATTGAAATTAAGAAAGTTTTTAATAAATAAAACAAAGAGCTGATTTTATGAAAAAACCAATAACATAGATAAACCTTTGTCTAATTTGATTAAAAAAGAGAAAGAAGAAAACCAAATTACCAATATCAAAAATGAAAAGGGTGAATTTACCACCAATGAAGAAGAAATTAAAACAGCAGTTAGGAACTATTTTGCCTAACTGTATGCCAGTAAATTTGACAATCTTAGTGAAATGGATGAATATTTTTAAAAAATACAAATTGCCTATATTAACAGAAGAGGAAGTAAAATACTTAAATCACCCCATCTCAGAAAAAGAAATTGAGCAAACCATCAATGAACTCCCTAGGAAAAAATCTCTAGGGCCAGATGGATTTACAAGTGAATTCTATAAAACATTTAAAGAACAATTAATTCTAATATCATATAAGCTATTTGGAAAAATAGGTGGGGTCCTACCAAATTCTTTTTATGATACAAATATGGTACTGATACCTAAACTGGGAAGAGCCAAAACAGAGAAGGAAAATTATAGATTTCCTTAATGAATACAGATGCAAAAATTATAAATAAAATACTAGTAAAGAGATTACAGTCACTTATTATGAGGATAATACACTTTGATCAGGTAGGATTTATACCAAGAATGCATGGTTGGTTCAATATTAGGAAAACCATCAGCATAGTTGATCATATCAACAACAAAACTAACATTAATCATATGATTATCTCAATAGATGCCGAAAAATCTTTTGACAAACTGCAGCAACCATTCTTATTAAAAACAATAGAGAATATAGGAATGAATGGAGTCTTCCTTAAAAGGATAAGTAGCATTTACCTAAAGCCATCAGCAAGCATTATGTGTAATGGGGATACACTAGAAGCATGTCCAGTAAGATTGGGGGTGAAACAAGGATGTTCATCATCACCGTTGTTATTCAATATTGTACTAGAAACGTTAGCTTTAGCAATAAGAGGAGAAAAAGAAATTGAAGGAATTAGAATAGGCAGAGAATAAACTAAACTATAACTTCTTGCAGATGATATGATAATATACTTAGAGAATAGTAGAGAATCAAGTAAAAAGGTACTTGAAATAATAAACAACTTTAGCAAAGTTGCAGGATATAAAATAAACCCATGTAAATCATCAGCATTTCTCTATATTACTAAAAAAAAGCCCAACAGCAAGAGATAGAACAAGAAATTCCATTTAAAGTTACTGTAGACATTATAAAATATTTGGGAGTCTACTTGCCAAAACCAACCAAGGAACTGTATGAACACAATTACAAAAAACTTTTCATGCAAATAAAGTCAGATCTAAATAATTGGAAAAGTTTCAGTTGCTCATGGCTAGGCCAAGCTAATATAATAAAAATGACTATTCTACCTAAATTTATTTACTTATTCAGTGCCATACCAATCAAACTACCAAAAATTATTTTATAAAGCCAAAATAAAATAGCAAAATTCATCTGGAAGAACAAAAGGTCCAGAATATGAAGGGAATAAATGAAAAGAAATGCAATAGAAGGTGGCCTAGCCATATCAGATCTTAAATTGTAAAGCAGCAATCATCAAAACTACTTGGTGCTGGCTATGAAATATAGTGGTTGATCAGTGGAATAGGTTAGGTACGTAAGACACAAAACTCAATGACTATAGTAATCTACTATTTGATAAACACAAAGACCTCAGCTTCTGGGATAAGAACTCACTATTTGACAAAAACTGCTGGGAAAACTGGATAATAGTATGGCAGAAACTGGGCATAAATCAACATCTTACACCGTATACCAAAATAAAGTCAAAATGGGGACAGAACTTAGATATAAATGCTGATACTATAAGCAAACTGGGAGAGCAAGGAACAGTTTACCTGTCAGTTTTATGGAGAACAGAAGAATTTATGACCAAATAAGAGATAGAGAACATGATGAAATGCAAAGCAAGAAGCCACAAAGAAACAATTGACATGTTGTGGAGCCACAGCCAGGATAACACAAGATTTAGCAGTTCCTACCTTAAAGGATTGGAAGGCTTGGAATATGATATTTTAGAGGGCAAAAGAGCTAGTATTACAACCAAGAATCACCTGCCCAGCAAAACTGAGTATAATCCTTCAGGGGAAAAAATGGGTATCCAATGAAATAAAGGACTTTCAAGCATTCCTGATGAAAAGACTAGAGCTGAATAGAAATTTTGACTTTCAAATACAAGACTCAAGAGAAGCATAAAAAGGTAAACATGAAAGAGAAATCATAAGGGATTCAATGAAGTTTGAACTGTTTATATTTCTACATGGGAAGATGATATTTGTAACTCCTAAGACCTTTCTCATTATTACAGTAGTTAGAAGGAGTATAACATAAACAGAAAGAAGTGTGAGTTGAATGTGATGGTATGGTTATCTAAAAAAATAAAATTAAAGGATGAGAAAGAAAAATGCCCTGGGAGAAGGGGAAAGGGAGACAGGATGGGATAAATTATCTGACAAAAAGGAGGACTGAAAGAGATTTTACAGTGGAGAAGAAAAGGAGGAAAGCAAGGAAGGAAGCACATGAACCTTATTCTCTGGAATTGGCTCAAAGAGGGAATAATATACACATCAGTTGGGTGTAGAAATCCATTTTACCATGCAGAAAGTAGGAAGGGAAGGTAACAAGAGATGGGGGTGGTGGAGGAGCTAATAGAAAGAAGGATGGTTTGGGGGAGGTAAAAGTTAGGAGCAAAAGAATTTTGAGGAAGGATATGGTAAGAGAGAGACAGACAGACAGAGAGACAGAGATAGAGACAGAGACAGAAACAGAAACAGACAGAGACATAGAGACAAAGACAGAGAGACAGAGATTGAAAGAGACAGACAGACAGACACAGACAGTGTATTGTTAATACATTGTTAATGTAATGTTAATACAATTTGAAGATCTTCCCATCCATTAATAGGCCCATGTGACCTGCTTGCATCACATGGAAGCCTGAGTCACATGAGCTTGTGGTGGGAGGAGCTTGCTGAATAGATGGAACAGGAAGGGTGGAGAAGAGCTGAGAGTGAGACAGAGCAGTCAGAGGTGGGAGAGGGAGAGAGACACAGAGTAGCAGCTGCTAGCATGAGTGAGAAAGGGAGTGATTTTGCCCTTGTTGTGGGAAGGCCCTAATTGAGGGAAGGCTTGGGAATGGTGGTGCCCCCTGCATTGGTAATGTGTATAGGTTTCTTTGTTGCTATGATGGATATGGCTTTCTGGTGTTGGAATAAATATTTTGGTTCTGCCTTCAATGAAAAGAGTCTGTTATATTTTGCAATTCAGAACTACACCAGCATATTCATAGCTGCCACAGGTGCTGTGAGTATCACATTGGCTCTACAAACAGAGACAGAGACAGAGAGAGAGACAGAGAGAGAGAGAGACAGAGAGAGATAAACAGAGGGGAAGTAGAATGGAGGGAAATACATGCTTTGAAAAAAAATTTTACAGTGAGTTTCTCTGATAAAGACTTCATTTCTCAAACATATAGAAAACTGAGTCAAATTTATAGAAATAAGCCATCTTGGAGTGGGGGGGAGGGTAGAAATGGGGAGAAAATTTGTAATTCAAAATGTTGTGAAAATCAGTGCTGAAAACCAAATATGTTAAATAAATAAATTGCATTAAAAAAAAAAGAAATAAGTGCCATTCCTTGATTGATAAAGGATATGAAGAAGCAGTTGTCAGACAAAGTAATTAAAGCTATCTATAGTCACCATAAACAATGCTCTAAATTGCTATTGAAGAGAGAAATGAAAATTAAGAGAACTCTGAGCTACCACCTCACACCTGTCAGATTGGCTAATATGACAGAAAAAGAAAATGACAAATGTTGGAAGGGATGTGGGAAAATTAAAACACTAATGCACCATTGGTGAAGTTGTATATTCATTCAGTCATTCTGGAGAGCAATTTGGAACTCTACCTAAAGGGCTATAAAAATATGAATACCCTTTGACCAAGTAATACCACTACTAGGTCTGTATCCCAGAGATTTTCAAAAAAAAAAAAAAGGAAAAAGACCTATGTGTACAAAAATACTTATAGCAGCTCTTTTTGTAGTGGCAAAGAATTGGAAATTGAGAGGATGTCCACCGATTGGGGAATGGCTGAACAAGTTGTGGTATATGAATGTAATGCAATCCTATCGAGCTATAAGAAATGATGAGCAAGATGCTCTTGAAAAAACCTGGAAAGACTTACATGAACTGATGCATAGTGAAATGAGCAGAACCAGGAAAGCATTGTATCTAGTAACACCAATATTGTATGATGACCTCCTATGAATAATTTAGTTTTTCTCAGCAATACAATGATCCAAGACAATTCTGTAGGACTTATGGTGAAAGGTACTATCTACAACTCCAGAGAAAGAGCTGGTAGAGCCTGAATGCAGATCAAAGATGCTTTTTCTTTACTTTATTTTTCTTAGGTTTTTTTGTCTGTGTTTTCTTACACAGAATGACTTACATGGAAATGTGTTTTGCTTGACTACACATCTATAACCTACGTCAAATTGCTTGCTTTCTCAGTGGGGGGGGGGGGAGGGAGAGATTTTGGAACTCAAAGTTTGAAAAAAGAATGTTAAAATTATTTTATATGTAATTCAGAAAAATAAAATATTAAATAAGATTTTTTAAAAATACTTTTTTGTTGTCCTTGGCTTTGTTGTCTAGCCTCAGCTCATTCTTTAGCATCAGCAATCATTCCTGAGCATTTCTGACACTATTTTTACAGAAATATATCAAGTGCTTTTATTTATTATCTGATATAATAATAGCTAGCATTTATATGGCTCTTTAAGTTTTGCAGAGTTCTTTACAAACATTATTTCATTTTTTCCTCGCAACAACCCTGGAACATAGGTGCTATTATCATCCTTATTTTACGGATGAGGAAACTGAGGCTCAGAGTGACTTGCCCAGGGTCACGCAGCTAGTAAATGTCTGGATTTTAGCTCAAGTTTTCCTGACTCCAGGTCCAGCATTCTATCCACTATGTCACCTAGCTGCCTTGGGTCTTTGATTTCATCTTCTGTACATTTATTTTCAACTCTTCAGACAGTTCTCATTTAACCCAACCCTCCCACCCCACATTATAATTGTTTCCCTCTGTGTCTTCACAATTTTATGCTTGTGAATCTTCCATCCTTCCTGGGCTGACTTGCCCTGAAACATTCTACTCTATGGGATCCTTCTTTTCTTTCCTTTAAATCCTTTCGTATCTGCTTTCCTAAAATCTAGGATCATATCAGACTATATCCACATTTCCTTTCCTTTTCTATCACAAATTCTAGGAAGAAATGGTCTCATCCCCAGAAGGTCCTCATCATTTCTACCTTAGAAACCAGTTCTTCTCTATTAGTGAAAATCAAATCCAAGACAGAATTTTCCCCCTTGTTCCCACCTTTTGTAGGATGAAATTATCGCTAAGACAAACTTGCTCTGTTTTTGACCAAGAGAAATCTTCAGCAAATACCTAGGTAACTGAAGCTCCCCATCATTACTATCTCACTGCCAGGCTGGTCACCTTTTCTCAAACTCATCTACTTCCTCTTTCTGTCCATGTGGTCTGTACTATATTTCAATGTCCAAATCACTTCTATTTCTCCTCTCTTTGATCTTCACCCAAACATTTTCTATCACATTCCCTCTGGTTCTTGGATTTCCTTCCATGACTGAACCTTCTTAATACATAACACTACCTTATCGCAACCCCTTTTATCGATCTTGTTTCTTTTGAATAAGATGGACTCATGTGGAGCCATGGTCCAGTAATGGATTTCATCCCACCAAATCTCAGTGCTACCTAAGAGATCAGTTTTCCATATATGCACTTCCTTGTATTACGACCTCTACATTTTTGTTATTTGTTGATTAAACTTTGGACATTTGTTTATAGACATTTGAGGCCATGAATTTTACTACTAACTCCTTTCTTGGATTTTGTCTCCTATGAATTTATGGCAACTCAGCTACTCTTCTTCTTCCTTTGTGTCTATTCTCTATAAAACTTAACAAGTGCTATATATAAGCCTCCTTCATCTTTTCAAGTCTTTTTGATTAGAGCTGCAAGGCACCTGGCAAGAATTTTGTAGCTGCTGTAGCTATTTTGAATTTAATGTCTCTTTCTATTTCTTCTTGATGGGTTGTGTTGGGTATATACATACATGTACACATACATACATACATACACGTATGTACATATACACATATATAAATGCTGATGATTTACATAAATTCATTTCCTATTTTGTAACTTTGCTGAATGTATTAAATATTTCAATTACTTTTTACTTACCTCTCTAGGTAACTCTAAATATCATCCACAAAAAAGGGATATTTTCATTTTCTCTTTGCCTATGCATAGTCCTTCAATTTTTTCCTTTTCTTGTACTATTGCCAGAATTAGTATTTCTAGCACCACAGAACTGGTGAAAATGGGTATTTTTGCTCTACCCTAATCTTATTGGTATGACTTCTAACTTTTTTCCATTACATATAATGTTTGCTCTTGGATATAGAGAAATACTATTTACTAAAGAAAGGTCCATTTATTCTTGTGATTTCTAGAGAGGGGGATAGTTTGATGGTTCAAAAAGCTTATTTTCCTAGTCTAAAAATTTTCATAGAAAATTGCAGATTATAATGGTTTAACAATCAGTGGTATGCACATGGACTCCAGAAAGTTTCTTTTTCTAAGCAATTCAGGCTTTCTTCTGGTCAAGGGACATTTTGGGTTCAATCTTTGTATTTTAACTTCCCACCTGGGATTCTCTTTATAAACTGGATTCTCTCATATGCTATCATGAGTTCTCTTGTACATTTCCTCCATGTTGGGAGATTATATTGTTCTTTATATATCATGAGAAATGTTTTTTATAAATTTCATTTTCTTCCATTAAATATCACATGTAATATGCAACATTTTGACCCATAGTATACTTATGATGTATTTCAGCATTGAATTCTTTGCTTCCTCAACTATAACCAGGAAAGCACTTGGTAATATGAGGAATAAATAAAGCATAAGGAATCCTCTAATATTGTTTCCAGTAGCATCTCTGTCAAGACATGCATCCAGGTAGTACCCAAAACCATGAAGCTGATCATCAATGCTTTCCATATTGTACTTATCTCCAGTCACTTCCACCTAACCTTCAT
Organism: Trichosurus vulpecula; assembly: GCF_011100635.1. Lineage (NCBI taxonomy): Eukaryota > Metazoa > Chordata > Mammalia > Diprotodontia > Phalangeridae > Trichosurus > Trichosurus vulpecula. The sequence continues at coordinate 553,256,948 of NC_050573.1, read as the reverse complement.
AGATCTTGTCCATACCAAATCTGTCAAGAAATCTATGGGCCAACAACAGGCCTACATGACAAACTACAACATATTTTGCCAGGCCAACCATCATGCCATACTCTGGCAATTCACGAGCATAAGTTGTGCAGACAATAATATTACCCTTCTATACAGGCAAAAGCAATCTGGCAGATGATTTCTCTGTTGGTGACCAAGACTGTTATACTATATTTCAGTGTGTTAGACTTGTTTTTATCCTGAATTAATAAGCATTTCCATGCATAATAATCTGTTTTTTCTTCTTTCTTTCTCTGGAGTTTTATTTATTACCTCTTGAAATGGGCCTATTCTCGACAACATTAAAAAAAACGCAACATTTTGCCAAATGAGAACTATGCCCATATGTAAACAAAGACCAGGATATCCACAGTGCTAGGGGAGAAGGAAATCTTGACTTATTGTCTAGTGTTTTTCATAGATATGAGTGTTAAATTTTGTCAATAGCCTTTTCAGCATCTATGATTTAATCATAAGGTTTTTATTATTTATTTTATTCTAACATAACTTATTACACTTAGGACCTTCCTTATGTTGAACCAACCCTGAATGCTTGGTGTAAACTAACCTGGTGATCTGATTTTATTGCTATAAGGCACACCTGCACAACATATGGCCTACAAGTCACTTACAGCTCGCTGAGGGATTTTGGGCTGTCCTGGAAAAATGTAGGGTTGCCACTACACACTCTCTCCTGTTGTCACACGATCAGCGGCAACCAACCATCATCAGTCTGTCTCTAGTCTAACCTATCTACAACCCAAAGAAGTTTAGCCTACTTTAATTTTGGCCCTTACCTACTGTGAAGTTGTGCAGGTCTGATATAAGGATTCCTGACAAGGAAACACCCTCTACTAAAGCATATTGGCATCTTCTCTATAACTTAGAGACTTAAAAATTTGAGTAGAAAATAAATTTGGGGCAACTGGGTGGCACAGTGGATAGAGCTCTGGGCTTGGAATCAAGAAGATTCATCTTCCTGAGTGCAAAACTGGCCTCAGGTTAGCTGTGTTACCCTGGGCAAGTCATTTTACCCTGTTTGCCTCTGTTTCTTCATCTGTAAAATAAGCTAGAGAATGAAATGGCAAACCACTCCGGTATCTTTGCCAAGAAAACCCCAAATGGGGTTATGAAGAGTCAGACACAACAGAAAAATGACTGAACAACAACAAAAACAATCAAAATAAATTTAGTAAAGAATGAAAGAGTTTTGTCCACCATAGAGAAGCCTGGAACCCCACTTCATCCTTGTGGCCCCCCATAGAATCACCATCTTTAAGGAAAGTGAACAGGCCACCCATGTCTTCTTTACTCTCTGGACACCATTCACAACTCTCTAGACTTTCTCCACCATGCCTTCAAGGTAAATTTTCTCAACTTTCTTTGAAACACCCATTTTATCATTCCTTACAGAACAATAGCACTCCATCATATTCTTATTCATGTATATTCATATATAATAATTTGTTTAGGTATTCCCCTTTTAACAAACTCTCAGTTTCCAGTTCTTTGCCTCCACAAAAAAAAAGCTGCTATTAATCTTTTTGTATATATGAGAACTTTTCCCCTTTTTTTAAATCTCTTTGGGGTATAGGACTGATAGCAGTGCCATTGGGTCAGAGTCTGTTCACAGTTTATTAACCTTATGGTCATACCTCCAGAGCGTCTATACAAATTTACAATCCTACCGATTTGTTTACATAAGACCTGTGTACGTAAGGCCTCAACAACAGTTGTCATTCCCCCTTTTAACCATCTTTACCAACTTGATGGGTGTGATGTAGAACCGTAGTTGTTCTAATTTGCATTTGTCTATTAGTGATTTGCAGCATTTTTATATGTCTATTTATAGCTTAGGTTTCTTTCTTTGAGAATTACTTGTTCATATCCTTTGACAAGTTATCATCTAGGGAATGGCTTGTGCTTGTGAATTTAAAGCAGTTCCTTATATATCTTGAGAAAAAGACCCTTATCAGAGAATTTTTTTGCAAAGACTTTTTTTCCTATTCCCAGTTAACTATTTCCCAACTAAGGTTAGCTGCATTGGTTTTGTTTGTACAAAAACTATTTTAATTTTACATAATTGAAATTGTCTGTTTTATCTTTTGTAACCTTTACTATCCCTTGTTTAGCTATAAACTCTTTCCCTTCAAGGGAAAGGACAAGACAAGGGAAAGAAAGACAATCAACGACTTGACCAGGTCACACATAGTAAGCATCTGAGGCCAGATTTGAACTCATGTCTTCCACACACCAGACCTGTTATTCTATCCACTTCACCAACAAAGGATCAAAGGAAAAAGATGGCACAGGGGAGAATTCTGGATTTGGAGCCAAGGAGCCTGCCTCAGACACTGACTGTGTAACTGGATAATATGTGTCATGGTGCTGAGTCTCAGTGTTCTCATCTGTAAAATAATAGGGTCAGATTCAATGGCTATTAAGCTCCCTCCTTCTCTAAGGATTTTCCAATAACCAGTTGGAGTAGACCACATCACAATGGGCCCAAGTTCTCATTTCCATGGCATTATGGGATACAGAATGTTCACTATCCTGGCTTCTGTAATTAAACCCATTTCGCTCCAATTGTACATCACGCAATGCATACCTGGGGAAACAAAACAAGCTCTTACATCCACTTAGCCTTCACTTTAATCTTCAGATTGTTCTGTAATCAGTCTCAGGCTGTCACCGTGGAAGGAAAAGCAGGCAACGTTCACTGAGCCATTGCAATCGGTCCCTGGGAGCCAGTCACTCGTAGTGCTCCAGCATTTAGCGAGATTTTTTTTTTTAATTACATGTCAAGGTGGGGTGAGGGCACATAGGGGGAGGGATGAAATAACTGCCTGCACAGACCTGGCGAAAGACCAGAAGTCACTCTCCACACTATCCCCTTGACCAGTTTTACAATTTGACACAGAAACCTGGGTCATGATGCTGCCACCAGGAAACCAGCCAGCAGAGAGGAACTCTGGCCATCCAAGTAGCCACTGTGTGTAGACTGTACCGGAGAGACAGGAGAAAGCAAAACAAAGACTCCTTCCCCGTGACAATACTCTTTCACACTTGGAACCATATATAGCCAACTTTCATTGGAAGCAGAGTGAAGTGACAATACGGATAATCTCCCAATAATTTCTTTTTAGTTTTGAGTGTCATTGATTTGGGAGGAGAAGAGCTGCAAGTAAAAGTCTTTTGCCATCCCTAAGTACTCTTTTTACTGCAGCCGAAAGTGTGAAAAAGTACCCCGAAGGGTCAGAAAACATTGATTATTTTCCTGGGATTAAAAGATTTTTGTTGTCCAGTAGTTTTCAGTCACATCTGACTCTTTGTGACCCCATTTGGAGTTTTCTTGGTAGAGATACTGGAATGGTTTGCCATTTCCTTTTCCAGCTATCATTTTACAGTTGAGGAACTAAAGCAAACAGGGTTAAGTGATTTGCCCAGAGTCACACAGTGGCAAGTGTCTGAAGCTAGATTTGGACTCAGGAAGATGAGTCTTCTTGACTCCAGGCCTAGCACTCGATCTACTGCACCATTTAGTTGCCCTTATTAAAATGTTGCTTTATATAAATCATGAGACACATCCAGTTAATTGAATATAATAATAGTTACTTTGATGGATTACTTATTATATAAACTACGAGAGATTTCAAAGACCATCAAGTACACATTCCTCATTTAACAGTAGAGAAAATAGAGGTCCTGAAAAGCCAAGTGACTTCATCCAAAGCTGTTGTTGTTCAGTCTTATCTAACTTCTTCATGACCCCAATTTAGGGTTTTCTTGGCAAAGATACTAGAGAGGTTTACCTTTTCCTTCTCCAGCCCATTTTACAGATGAGGAAACTGAGGCAAACGGAGTTAAGTGGCTTGCCCAGGATCACACAGCTAGTAAGTGTCTGAGGCCAGATTTGAATTCATGATGATGAATCTCTCTGATTCTAAGCCTGGTGCTCTACGTACTATGTCTCCTAGCTACCTGTTATACAGGTAATAAACCCCACGGATTATTTGTGCCCGACCTGTGGTAGAGCATTCTGAGCTCATATTGGCCTGATCAGCCACAGTTGGACACATTGAATTTTGACTCAAGCATAGTTTCCTCATCTGTAAAATGAGCTGGAGAAGGAAATGGTGACCCACTTCAATATCTTTGCCATGAAAAAAGTGGGGTCCCTGAGAGTTATACACAACTGAAGTGATTCAACAAAAATCTAAAAGACATAGTAGAATGAAAATTTTTATTTCAAAGTCAAATTGAGAATTTTTACATTAAGTAAAGGACCTGGTCATTCTGGTGTTAAGTAACTCCACAATAACTCTCAAAACCTGTGCCTTCTATCCACTCAGGTACCAACCCAGCTCACAATTTCCCATCCCATGGTACTTTGCAATAGCCTTCCATTATCTACCCACTCCAATCCATCCTCCACACAGCTACCAAAATAATCCTTCTAAGGCACAGGCTTAGTCCTGTTATTTTCCCTGTTCAGTAACCTCCAATGACTTCCTGTTGCCTTGAAGATAAAATACAAACACCTTAGTTGAGCATTTAAAGCCCTCTGCATTCGGCTTACATCTACATCTGCACCCTCATGTCACATCACTTCCCCTTTACATGCTTTATATTGCAGCCAAACCAGACTACTAACTATTCCCTGAACTCACCATGACATTTCCCACCTCTGGGTAAGCCATCCTCCATTCCTGGAATACACTCCTTTCTCAAATCTGCTTCTTAAAATCCTTATTTTCTTTCAAGGTGGCCCAGGGGTGTCGGTTGTTTTTCCCATGAGGTATTTTACATTTTCTTCTATTTTTTTATTGTTTTGATTTTATTTGACTGCTTCTTGATGTCTCATTGAGTCATTAGCTTCCAGATTCCCAGTTCTAATTTTTAACAAATTGTTTTCTTCAATTAGCTTTTGTGCCTCCCTTTCCATTTGTCCAATTTTACTTTTTAAGAAGTTGTTTTCTATAGTCAATTTTTGTCCTTCCTTTTCCAAGCTATTGATTCTCTCTTGCATACCTCTCATTTCTTTTCCCAATTATTTTTCTACCTCTCTTTTTTGACTTTTAAAATCCTTTTTAAGCTCTTCCAAGGAGGCTTTTTGGGCTTGAGACCAGTTCGTATTCCCCTTTGAGGTTTCAGATGTGGGTATGTTGACAATGTTTTCCTCTTCTGAATTTGTGTTTTGATCTTCCCCATCCCCATAGAAAGAATCAGTGGTCATCATCTGTTTCTGCATTTTGCTCGTGGTATTTGCCGATTTCCTGGCTTTTAAAGTTGAGCTGTCCTGCTGGAGCACATGGGTCACTGAACCAAGCTTCTCGTGCTAGGGGCCAGGGACCTGGCCACCAGCTTTGTGTGCTGGGACTTCATGTATTGGCAACTGGAGGCTGTAGGGATCTGGCAGCTTATCTTTTACTGAGCTGGGGTCAGCAACACTGAAGCTTTCAGGGTGTGGGTGGGGTCTGGCATCTGGAAAATACCTGCTCCCCTGGGTTGCTCTGAAGCACCAGAAGGTTTGGCTGCCGGAGAATGCCTGCCTGCCTGGAGTTGTGCTTCCTGGAGTTGTGCTGAAGCACAAGGAGAATTGGCTGCTGGAGTCTACCAGTTCCCCTGCCTATGTCAAGACACTTGGGAGGTGTTGGTGTTGGGGCTTGCCTGTTCCACCATCCTGGGGCTCAGGATTTCCCACTGGTTTGACCAGATGGGGCTTGCTGCTGGCTTGCTGGGGTGCCTCGCATGTCGTACTGCTCCCCTTCCACCAGAGGAAGAGGGACCTTTCCTGTTAATGTCCCCCAACCATCCCAAGCTAAAAGACTGCTTCACCCCATCTTTCTGCTGGCTCAGCTGTTCCAGGGTTTTTCCTGGGGTGATATATTCTGGGTTTTTAGAGGTCAGTAAGGGAGAATGAGAGCAACTTACCTCTTACTCTGACACCTTGGCTCCCAGAAGTCCAAACTCTCTCCTTTTTCTTTTCATCACTATTACTACCCATCAATTCTCTCTCCTAAGTAGAACAAATGAGTATAGTCAACTGGAACACATCAAAATGTGGGCTATTACTGAAAATATGTCTCCTCCTGAACCTCTAGTCCATCATATCTCTGCCAAAAGGTGGGAGATATATCTTATCATCAGTCTTCTCAAGTCATTGATCAGAGCTATGAAGGTTCTCAATCTTATTTTCCTTTATCATTATGCAAATTTTTGTCCTCCTTCAGATGCTTCACTCTGTACCATTTCATACAAGTCTGTTTAAGTTTCCCTGAATCCAAGGTATCTATCATTTCTTACACTGCAATACCACTCCATTAGACCAAAATTTGTTCATCCATTCCTCAACTAACAGGTACCCACTTTTTCATCCTCTGCTACAACAAGAACTGCTTTTATAAATGTTGTTTAACATATGGATCTTTTCCCTTTGTCTTTAACCTTTTTCTCCCAGTAAGGATATATGCAATTTAGTGATTTGACAGTTACAGCTCCAAAGTCTTTTCTGGAATGGTTAGACCAATTTACAACTTAACCAACAATGCATGATTATTCCTATTATAACACAGCTCCTCCAGCATTGACCAATTTTATCTTCATCATCTTGGCCACTCAAACAGGTGTGAAGTAGTTATTGTTGACTTGCAGTTCCAAGTCATGTCATCATTTAAGGACAAACACAACCTGTGAGTAGACTGAGCTGCCTGAACGGGGACCCAGCTAGTTGGGTAACTCCGCTCGTCCTCTCCCTCTCCCTCTCCCTCTCCTTCTCTCCAAAGGAAGGTAAATTTTGATGACCAGGAGCTGCCCACTTAACTTGGGGTTTACTGGCTAGATTTCTTTCTTTCTTTCTTTCTTTCTTTCTTTCTTTCTTTCTTTCTTTCTTTCTTTCTTTCTTTCCTTCTTTCCTTCTTTCCTCCCTTCCTCCCTTCTTCCTTCCTTCCTTTCTTTCTTTCTTCCTTTCTTTCTTTGTTCTTTCACAAAACCTTAAACCCAATTCACTCTGAAGCTCATTAATTGGACCACAGTAGGTCCTAGCCCAAGCTCCAATTAATGGCTATATTTTGGGTCCTCTTGGTTTAAAGTGAATGTCTCTTTGGAACAGCAACCCTGAGGGTCTTCCCCTTCCAGCTTGATTATTTTTTCTTTTTTCTCATTAAAGGGGCCATCCCTTGACTCACTTCTTAAAGAGGCCTATTCACTAAATGGGCATTACCTCACTCTAAGTAAGCACATGAAAAGGCCTCAGCATAAAAGGGCCAGGGTCTCCCACTGCATCCTGAGTCATCTCCAGTCATCCTGATGAATATGTGGTCACTGGATCTAGATGGCTCTGGAGGAGAAAGTGAGGCTGGTGACCTTGCACAGCCCTCCCTCACTCAAACCAAAGCCATCTGCAAGTCATGTCATCATTTCCTGATGCCATGTTCCTCTTTGAAAATGAAGGATAAACACAACAACAACAACAAGGTATGAAGTGTAACCTCAGAGTTGTCCTAATTTGTATTTTTCCTCTTATTAGCGATAAGATGCATTTTGTCACATATATTTGTTAAGTTTGCATTTCTTTTTTAATTCAATTTTTAATTACACTTTAAGTCCCAAACCATCACACTCCCCTTCCACCTTACACTAGAGGAGGCCACCATTTGACAGAGATTTGTAATTATAAGAAAAATCATACAATCTATACTTCTATTTATCAGTTCTTTCTCTGAAAGTGGATAGCATCTTCCTTCGTATGTCCTTTATAGTTGATTTGAGCATTTATAGTACTCAGAATAGATTGGTAGTTTCCATTTATTCTTCAAACAATATTGTTGTTACTGTCTTCAACATTCTTTTGGTCCTTCTCACTTCACTTTTCATTATTTCTTCCTTTGAAAGGTGCAAGTTCAAATTCTTTCCCGTTATCTGTTTGGGAATGGCTTTATATCTATTGGGGAATCACTCTAATAGATTTTAAAAGGGAGAGAAAATGGGGGAATGATTGAAAGAGACTGGCTATCCCCATTCATCATACTTCACTCCATTCTGTCATCAGCAAAGAGTTATTCAGAGACCTCTAAAGTTTTAATCCTCATAATCTTCCTAAGAGGCATAGGACCATCAATGTAGAGATGAGAGGGACCTTAGAGATTATTTCATCCATTCTCTCATTTTACAGACCAGAAAAGCAAAGCAATTTGATCTCTGGCTCTCCCTCTTCCTTCCTCCCTTCCTCCTTCTCTCTCTCTCTCTCTCTCTCTCTCTCTCTCTCTCTCTCTCTCTCTCTCTCTCTCTCTCTCTCTCTCTCTCTCTCTCTCCCCTCTCACTCACACACACACACACACACACACACACACACACACACACACACACACACACACAAACACACACACACACAGAGTAAATTGAAGAAATAACTTTGAATTCAGGGCCCACACTTTGATCTGAGAAACACTTTTTTTTTAATAAGAAGGGGTAGGGAACAAGGGATAGAACTTTAAAAATCCTATCCTAGCATCTGGTCTCAGGAACAGGGAGAGGCATTCTCCAAGTGACCTGAGTTTCAGCATCCTATATCTTTCCAAGTCAATGCCCAAGGATTCTATAACATCTGCTATAACCTTCAAAACTCGGAACCTTAACAAGGGCTAGTGCTGGACCATGTTCTTTGTCCCCCTTCATACAGTAGCCCTGGGAGGAAAAAATGATGGAAGATGACAAGGTAGACACTGTTGGGATGTGTCAAATCAAAATGTATCAATAAGAAAATAATAATTACAGATAACAGCAGTCATAGGTTGGGCTCATGTGTTTATCATGCGATGTCTCTCTCCATGTATGCTTGTGTCTTTCTCTGGGACTAACCCCTGTTTTGAAAGGCTGGCTGTCTAGGCTGGTAGTGTTTCTATGGTAACCTGGGACCCTTACCTATGGGATACTACTGAGGAACGGTTGCTATGTAGCTGTATCCAGGGGGCTTGAGATAGCTTTTTTAGTTGGTAGCTGCATACAAGGTGCGATTTCAGGGATTGGGAAGGTCACTGCACCCCAAGCCAAAAACTACATCTCCCACAAACAGACCAAGGCTTAATGTTCCACCTTTGGAGAGTCATTCCATTGTTTTAAGGCCAAAGGAATCTTCTGTAAAATTGGAAATACTCTCAGAAAAGAGGACAGCACATCGTCTTTTCTTTTTTTTTTTTTAAACAAATTTTGGACAGTTTTCTTAAAGAATGATTTTGCACTGTTTAACTTTCAGTGGTCTATTCTAGGCAACTTCTAATGATGCCATGCAGCTACATGGTGTTATAAATAGAGGCCTTGGAGACCAGAAGACCCGGATTCAAATTCCACCTCACAGTATTTCCTGGTTATGTCACCCAGGGCAAGTTATTCCGTTTTTCTTGCCCTCCGTTTCCTCATCTGAGGAATCGAAATAATAATGGCTACTGCCTCACAGGGTTATTGTATCAAATGAGATGACATGTGCCTAGCACTTTGCACACTTTAAAGTGATAAGTAAATGCCAGCCATTAGGTCAGAATTGCTTAGATCAAAGAAGGCCAGTGTGCCTACTCTGGACTGCAGAGGTATCAAATTCAAATAGAAACAATGCTTACTAATCCATACATAAGAATCCTTTTGAGCTGCATGGTGACAGTTTTAAAATGTGACATTATCTATGTTTTAACATATTTGTATTTATTTCGTTCAATATTTCCCAGTTAAACTCAATGTTTTAAATGAATGTTAAAAACTGTCTTTACATGTAATTGGGAAAAAATAAAATATTATTAAAAATAATTTTTTAAAATTTCCCAATTACATTTTAATGTGTTTTTTGCAGAACTCTGGAGTTTTTTACATGTTTGATATCTCTACTCTACAGGACTTTCCACATGTTGTTTTGTCACTTGATTGTTTCAGTCCTGTCCAACTCTTCATGACCCTATTTGGGGTTTTTTTGGCCCTGGTTTGCCATTTCTTTCTCCAGCTCATTTTACAGATGAGGAAATTGAGGCAAACAAGATGGAGTGACTTGCCCAGAGTCACACTGCTAGTAGGGGTCTGAGGTTGGATATGAACCTAGAAAATGAGACTTCCTGATTTCAAGCTAGGTACTCTAACCACTGGACCATCTAGCTACCCTTGTTGTGAGGTTTTGTCCAACACTGTGTAATACTCAGTTGTGGATTTCCTTAAATCCAGACAATTGTTGGCTAAAAAGATAGACTTGGCTTTGCATTTTTTAAATGTGTTTGTAGCCCAGTGAATAGTCTGAATTAATTTCTTCAAGTATTGACTGATTCAATCCCTTTGCTGTTCATGGGACTCTCGAAAGTCTTCTCCAGAACCACAATTCAAAAGCATCTATTCTGTGGCCCTCAGGTTTCCTCATAGTGTAACTCTCACAGCCGTATATTACTACTGGAAAAACCAAAGCTTTCATTCAATTATTTATTTATACTGTACATATGAATGTGTCTCAGATTCAGTCAATCAGTCAACAAACATTAATCAAGGGCCTACGTTGTGCCAGGAACTATTCTAAGACTCTAGAGATATAAAGAAAGGCAAAAGAGATTGATATCAAGGTGTTCACAGTCTAAGTGGGGAAAGACAGTTCATAAAAACAAGCTGAAAAAGAGGGAGGAAAGTATGAGAGTACCTCACATTGGACCATGGTTAAGTCCAGACTAGTGGAGACAGGTGGGGATTGAAGAGAAGGCCCAGCTTAAATATAGGATCTAAGGTCTGTGGAGGATCTATATAGGATCAGTCTCCACAGCCCGCCATCTCTAATGTGAGGGAGAGAGAGGTGCCCCATTGACAAAGGGGATTGAGGAACTGTGAATTCCAAAATTGATGTGATCTTTTTTCCCCACTTAATTGTATTTGATTTTTTCTAATTTCATGTAAAGATAGCTTTCAACATTCACTTTCATAAGACTTTGCGTTCCAAATTTTTTTCTCCCTCCCTTCCCAAGCAATCTGATATAGGCTATTTTTGTACAATCATATTAAACATATTTCCACAACAATCATCCTCTGAAAGAGGAATCAGAACAAAAGGGGGAAACCACAAGAAAGAAAAAAAATAGGCTGCTTCCATCTGCATTCAGACTCCATAGCTGTCTCTCTGGATGTGGAAAGCATTTTCCATCACGAGTCTTTTGGAATTGTCTTAGATCAGGGCTGTCCAAAATAAGGTCCACAGGCCACATGCGGCCCACAGTACAATTTTACGCTGCCCGGCCTGTGGGTTTTAACTTTCACAAGCGAAAAAATAAAATAATAAGTTGCATGGAACGTGTATTAGATTTTTTTAATTCCATCACTAATAAATAATCTTGTTGATGTTAATTTTCTTTGGTGTTTTTAAGCAGTATTACAGACGGAACATACTGCATGGAATTTTCAATCTATCTGTGGGAGGCATTCCGTCTGTACAATGCAGACTAGTCAGTGATACTGTTGTGCTGTCACTTTGTCATTTTGTGTTTGCTTTCGCGCTTCGTGCCTTCGCCTGTGGTAGTGATGACGCGTGTCCCCCCACTTTCTATTTTTATTCCAGGTGCAGCCCTCAAATAATGATTTTATTTTAATGCAGCCCCAACATAACCTAAGGTTGGACAGTCCTGTCTTAGATCATTATATTGCTGAGAAGAGCTAAGTCTATCAAAGTTGGCCATCACACAGTGTTGCTGTTAGCATGTACAATGTTCTCCTGGTTCTGCTCACTTCACTCAGCATCAGTTCATGTAAGCCTTTCCAGGTTTTTCTGAAGTCTGCCTGCTCATCATTTCTTATAGCACATTAGTATTCCTTTACATCCATATATCACAACTTGTTCAGCCATTCCCCAATTGATGGGCATCTCCTCAATTTCCAATTCTTTGCCACCACAGAAAGAGCTGCTATAAAAATTTCATACATGTGGGTCCTTTCCTCTTTTTATGATCTCTTTGGGATACAGACCTAGTAGTGGTACTGCTGGATCAAAGGGTATGCACAGCTTTATAGCCCCTTGGGCATAATTCCAAATTGTTCTCCAGAATGGTTGGATCAGTTTACAACTCCCCCAACACTGCATCAGTGTTCCAATTTTCCCATGATGTGATCTTTCAAGAAGATGAGATTTGTGGAGGACCCAATAAAGTTTACAAGAGTGAAGCCCAGAAGGATTCTTTCTGGGGAGTTGGATTTGAGATGAGAAGAAAGCCCCTCTAAAGAGAGAAATCCTACAGAAAAGACAGTTTAGAGGAGCCCAAAACAAACCTCTCTTCCAACCCTTTTCTGAAAACCACTTACATTTTTCAGAACCATTTGGACTAGGATGAAATGCTGCATATGAAGACCCTGATGAGAGCCAGTAATCTATAAGGAGTTTCTGAATAGCAAAAAATTAGGATGACAGAACTCTCATTCAGTTACATGAAACCCAGGTGCACCTTCCACAGGATCTATAGGGGTAAAAAATAGGCTTTCTGAAGTACTCTCTCTCCCTCCCTCTCTCTCTCTCTCTCTCTCTCTCTCTCTCTCTCTCTCTCTCTCTCTCTCTCTTTCTCTCTCTCTCTTTCTCAGTGTGTGTGTGTGTGTGTCTGTCTGTCTGTCTGTCTGTCTGTCTCTCCCTCTGCCCTAGTATTTCCCTTCTGAATGATTTTCTTGGCATTGAAAGACATTTCCAATTTGGAGCTTAGTGTATTGATTATAAAATCTTCCTCCTGGAAAAAATAATTAAAACTGTTTCAGATAATATATACATCAACTTGTTCAGTTGTTTCTGACTCTTTGTGGCACCATTTGGGCTTTTCTTGGCAAAGGTACAGGAGCAGCTTTCCATTTCCTTCTCTAGCTCATTTTACACATGAGAAAACTGAGGCAAACAAGATTAAATGACTTGCCCAGGGTCACGCAGCTAGTATCTATCTGAGGCCAGATTTGAACTCAGGCCCAGCACTTGATCCACTATGCCACTTAGCTTCTATATGTCAACTACACCAACGTAAACGAAGAAGCAATAGGATTCAGGTCAAATATAATCGACAATGATATTCTTTCTAAGCACAATCTAAACTGCAAAGGTGAAAAGTAGCCTGTACTATCCATGACAACCTCTCCAGTGACTCTCTTTTACTGAATAACTGTGGAAGAGGATATTCGGTGCAGGCTTTGTTTGGATGTTTGCTTGGAAGTGTCTGCTATGTCAAAAAACACCAACAACAAATGACAAAACTGTGGTTCTGTTTAACAAACTATGTCAGGAAAGATGGAGTCAGAAACGTCAAAGATTCAGATTAAAAAAAGCAACTTCCCTCTCTAAAATGTAGATGTCTTGAAAATGATACTTCAAAAGTTTGAGATGTTACTTATGTTAAGACACATAGCCTGGGGGTCTGTGGCACCCTCTCCCACTGATGGCTGCTACCTCTGGACTCATGGACCAGCTTCAGTCCTGGAGGAGTCTAAATCCAAACCAAGAGGGTCAGTCTTTTTGGCTCCTACTTTTCTGGCTCATTAGACTCCCCATCATCCCTTCTCAATCTTCATCCTTCTTGACCTCTCTGTAACCTTTAACACTGTCAGTCACCTCCTTCTCCTTGACATTCTCTTCTCCCCAGACTTGCATAACACTCCTGGTTCTCCTTCTACCTCTCTGACTGATCCTTCTCAGTTACTTTTTCTGGACTTTCATCCAGGTCATTTCTGGATGTCCCACTAGGCTCCATCCTGGACCCTCTTCTTTTCTTCCTCAATACTATTTCACACGATGATCACATCAGCTCCCAGGGATGTAATTGTCATCTGTATACTAATGGTTCCCAAATCTGTTGATCCAGCCTTAACCTGTCTGCTGACTTCCAGTTTTGAATCTCCAGCTACCTATCACATATCTTGAAAAGGATGTCTTATAGACATCTTAAATACAACATGTCCGAAACTGAACTCCAAATCTTTCCCCCCAAAAAAACCTTCCCTTTTTTCTAACTTCCTTATTACTCTTCAGAGTACTAACATCCTTCCAGTTACCCATGCTCAAAATCTAGGTGTCATCCTGTAACAACAATGGGGGGCTCACTCATTGGAACAGCGTTCATGTGATTTGGCCAGAAGAGACTCTGGGTAGCTGTTAAGAAGCCCCCCACTTTGAAAATCCAGATATCAGTTCTTCGCACCCTGGTGACTATGTATGTATTGCTATGGACAGACAGTTAGAAGCCCTGTCTGTTGATTTGTGTTATTTGCCCTGTTTATATAATTTCTGCTTGTAATTTCTGTTTCTGTTTTTTCTGAAGTTCACAGTGCTGACTTTTTCCCCTGAACTAAGTGAATGATATATGTATGTTTAATTAAAGTGAGATTATAAATGCCTTAAAGTTGCTTTCCTTAGAAAAGCAGATCAAAGAACCTGTGCTAGCACCCCTGATATTATTGGCCCTACACCTCCATAGCAGCTGCAAGCAGCATCGTTGTTACACATCCTCAACTCCTCACTCTCTCACCACCATCCATCCAATCTATTGCCAAGATCTGTACATTATACCTTCATAATATCTCTTGCACACACCCCCTTCCCTCTTCTGACACTGCTACCACCCTGCAACAGGCTCCTATTACCTAATACCTGGACTGTTGCAATAGCCTGCTGGCTGGTATCCCTCCCACAAGTCTCTCCCCACTCCAATCTGTCTTCTACTTAGCCATGAAAGTAATCTTCCTGAAGCTCAAGTCTGACTATATCACCCCTCCAGGGGCTCAACATCACCTCTAGGATCAAATATAAAATCCTCTGCTTGGCATTCAAAGCCTTTTATAACCTGCCACCCTTTCTAGTATTCTTATACCTTACCCATCCACACCTACATACTTTGTGATCCATTGGTGCCGGCTTCTTTGCTCAAGCAAGACTCCATTTCCCAACTTAAGGAATTTTCATTGCCTATCCTTCTATATCAGTAAGGCAGAATTCATGACTTCAAAGATAACCATGAATATGCCTGAATGGTCCAGAATCACAGGATATAAGGAATTCTCTAAGCAGAAGGCAGAGGAGTTAAAGCATTTATTGAAACTCAAGAGTAGCAGACCCACGGACCAGTGTCCCCAATTTGACATCTGGCAAGAACCTTCCAAAACCAGTATGCCCATCTCACAATAGTGACCAGGAGGCCACAGAAAAACATTGCTTGGCAGCAAGCCAAGCCACACTGGTGCTTTCCCCCCAATGCCAGGGCCCTCCAGAAAGAAGACCATCCACTGGCCTCAAGTCCCTGCTCAGCACTCTCCGGTCTCCACAAGGGTCAGTCCTGCTTTTTTGTAGAGCCTGCCACCATCACCACCGCTTCCACCACAATCTCCAAGATGTGTTCCAACTAGCTGACTGCTTCCTCTCTCCTTCAGCTCTTAACTGCTCTCACCAACTGCCTCTTAGCTCTGCTCCAACCGTTCAGCAAGCTCCTCCCACCACAGGCTTCATGTCATCACATGGACCTGAATTCAGGTGCCTACCATTGGCTCCAGTCCTAGCCACTCCCCCCAGAAGCCTGAGAGCCCCACCCCCAAAGCCCACTCAAATGGGCAGGGAAGATCTTCCCATTCACTGATTGCCTTTATACTTTCCTGCCTGGAAATCTCTCCCTCTTCGTCTCTTACTAGTGGCTTCCCTGGCTCCCTTCAAGTCCCAGAAAAATAATTTCACCTTCTACAGAAGACTTTTGTGATCTCCCTTAATTCAAGTGCCTGCCTTCAGTTCATAAAATTTCCCATTTATCCTATATAGCTTATTAGTACATAGCTGTTTGCATGTTGTCTCCCCCATTTGACTGTGAGTTCCTTAGGAGCAAGGACTGTTTTTTGCCCTTCTTTGAATCCCCAGCACCTAGCACAGGGCCTAACACATTGTAGGTGCTTAGTAAATGCTTATTGACTGATTGATTGCTCATCCAGGGAAAGTCTCTTAATGTAATGGTTCATTTAGGGTTTCCCCAAGAGGAGAAGGATCCCTTCTAGAAAAGTACTTAATATACAAAGTCAGTTAGGTACAGGACAGCTGTTTATTTCCTCTACCACAAAGGAAATGTCTGAAACACAAAATATTAATAATCACACACTGACGAATACTTAAAACATGATGCAATTAATCTATCACTCCTATTATACTTTCCTGGAATCTATTCAGCCATTTTTCAGTGATGTCCAACTCTTCCTGGTCCCATTTGGGTTTTTCTGGCAAAGATACTGGAATGGTTTGCCATTTCCTTCTCCAGCTCATTTTACAAATGAAGAAACCAAGGCAAACAGGGTTGAAAGGTTTACCTACGGTCACACAACTAGTCTAAGCGCAGATTTGAACTCAAGAAGATGAGTCTTCCTGACTCTAGGCCTGGCACTCTACCCACTGTGCCACCTGGTGATCTCTGGTTATTCACGCCCTCTATTAGGAGGCCATTGCATAGAGATGTCACCAGAAATGTTAAAAGTGCAGGCTCATTACTCCTTAGAAGTCCTCTGTCCAGAGGCAGCCACAATGCTCCCTCATTTTCTTCCAGCTCCTTGTGCTGTGCCACTGACTCCTCTCTCATTGCTTCTCCTACTTTCCATTTTACCCAATTAGCTGGAGTCCATCTTTCATCTCCTACAAATACACAAAAAGCTTCCTCCAGCATGCTGACAATGACTTTGGCTTCTAAAGATCCACAGGCATTGTACATAACACAGTGAAAGAACTAGGGCTGAGATGAGGAAGAATAGAAGAGTGAGCCTGAGTTTTCTCCCACAGAACCCTTTAAATAGTATATCTGTACCAGTGTTTATCATGGCAATACATTACCAAGGTAACAATTCCAAGTGACACCAAAAAAAGATCATTTTCTTCATTTTTTTCTGACAAAAATATGGAGTTTGTTCTTCTATCTGAGCAATTATCCCTCAGACAAGAGTTGATGACTGAGGAGTTCTATATAATGTGATACAGAGTGCCATATTTGGAGTCAAGAAGATCTGGGTTCAAATCCTCATCCAGATATTTACTAACTGTGTGACCCTAAGCAATCACAGCTTCTCAGAGTCTCAATTTCCTTGTCTCATTGATGAGGGGTTTGGACTCAGTGAGATCTTCCCAAAACAAAACTAAGAAGATCCCAAGGGAAGTAGCATGATGATGAATTTATCTTCTCTAGTCTGGGTGGACTTGAGGGTAAACACTTTTAAAATTAGGACTGTTGGAAGGTGGAGCCAAGATGGCAGAGTAAAGGCAGGGACTCACTCAAACCCATCCAAATACCTGTAAAAATGACTTTAAGCAAATTCTAGAGGAGCAGAACCCACTAAAACACAGAATGAAACAAATTTCCAGTCCAAGACAAGACAGGAAAGGTCTGTTGCACCAGCCTGAGAGGAGTACAGTCTAGCACAGGCCATGCCAGCATAGACCAGGCCCCAGCAAACCCAGAGCAGGCCTCAGGGGACTAAATCACCAGCAGCTGTGGCAGTTTCCAGACTTCTCAACTCACAAATTCCACAGACAATTTAGAAGGACATTAGCAGGGTTCTGTCAGACATGGTTGAGAGAGGACCACAGTCCAGCCCCATCCTCAGCCCCCTGGTGCAGTAGTAGAGGCAGCAGCTATTTCCAGAGCTCTCAGCTCACAGGTGGAAAGGGGATTGAACCACTGACCAGAAGGAGATTATAGGGGTCTCTTTGATGGCACTAAGGCAGGACTCTCTTGCTTTACTCATACTTGGTTCAGGGTCAGAGTCATGGCTGGCAGCCCAAGAGTGAGAAGGAGCACTGACATAGCAGGGCTTGTGGCACCACTGGAGAGGGAACCCTCCTTATAGTTTCAGGGCAGAAAAGAACGCTTGTGGTCACTCATAGACCAGAGCATAGGCCAGGAGAGGGGTAAACACCTCTCCTTTGATCATACCACCCTGGAAGAACTGAAAACTTATAGGTCCTTAGAAGTATCTCTGAAAACAGCTGCACAAAACCCCTAAAGCTTGGGACAGTATGTATTCCACACTGGAAGCAGAGCCCTACCTTGACAAAGAATTAAAAAGTCAAGAAACTGGCTGGTAAAATGAGCAAACAATGGGAAAAAAACTCAGACTATAGAAACTTACTTTGGTGACAAGGAAGATCAAAACATACACTCAGAAGAAGACAACAAAGTCAAAGTTCCTACATCCAAAGCCTCCAAGAAAAATATGAATTGGTCACAGGCCATGGAAGAGCTCAAAACGGATTTTGAAAACCATGTAAGAGAAGTAGAGGAAAAATTGGGAAGAGAAATGAGAGTGATGCAAGAAAATCATGAAAAATGAGTCAACACCTTGCTAAAGAGACCCCCCCCAAATACTAAAGAAAACAACACATTTAAAAAAACAGACTAGGTCAAATGGTAAGAGAGATCCAAAAAGCCAATAAGGAGAAGAATGCCTTGAAAGGCAGAATTAGCCAAATGGAAAAGGAGGTCCAAAAGACCACTGAAGAAAATACTACTTTAAAAATTAGACTGGAGCAAGTGGAAGCTAGTGACTTTATGAGAAATCAAGATATTATAAAACAGAACCAAAGGAATGAAAAAATGGAAGACAATGTGAAATATCTCCTCGGAAAAACCACTGACCTGGAAAATAGATCCAGGAGAGATAATTTAAAAATTATTGGACTACCTGAAAGCCATAATCGAAAAAGAGCATAAACATCATCTTTCAAAAAATTATCAAGGAAAACTGCTCTGATATTCTAGAACCAGAGTGTAAAATAGAAACTGAAAGAATCCATCAATTGCCTCTTGAAAAAGATCCCAAAAGGAAATCTCCCAAGAATATTATAGCCAAATTCCAGAGTTCCCAGGTCAAGGAGAAAATGTTGTAAGCATCCAGAAAGAAACAATTCAAGTATTGTGAAAACACAATCAGGATAACACAGCAGCTTCTATATTAAGGGATCAGACGGCATGGAATATGATATTCTGGAGGTCAAAAGAGTTAGGATTAAAACCAAAAATCACCTACCCAGAAAAACTGAGTGTAATCATTGAGGGTAAAAAATTTATATTCAATGATGTAGAGGAATTTAATGGATTCTTGAGAAAAAAACCAGAGCTAAATAGAAAATTTGACTTTCAAATACAAGACTCAAGAGAAGTATGAGAAGGTAAACAGGAAAGATAAATCATAAGGGACTTATGAAAGTTGAACTATTTAGTAAATTCCTACATGGAAAGTTAATTTTCTGTAACTTATAAGACCTTTCTCATTATAAGGGTAGTTAGAAGGAGTATGTATAGACAGAGGGCACAGGGATAAATTGAATATGAAGGGATGGTATGTAAAAAATGAAATTAAGGGGTGAGAGAAGAATGTACTTGGAGAAGGAGAAAGAGAGAGGTAGAATTGGGTAAATTATCTCACATAAAAGAGACAAGAAAAATCTTTTACATTGGCCAGTAAGAGGGGGGGAAGTGAGAGGGAATGAATGAGTGAACCTTACTCTCATCAGAATTGGCTTAAGTAGAATAACATACACACTCAATTGCGTATGGAAATCTGTCCTATCCTAGAGGAAAGTAGGGGGGAAGAGGATGGGGGAGGGTGATAGAAGGGAGGGCAGATTAGAGGAGAGTGTAATCAGAAGCAAACACTTTTGAAGGGGGACAAGGTGAAAGGAGAGAATAGAATTAATTTTGAAGAGGGCTAGGATAGAGGGAAATACAGTTAGTCTTTCACAGCATGACTATTATGGAAGTATTTTGCATGACTACATATGTATAACCTGTATCAAATTGCTTGCCTTCTCAATTAGGGTGGGTGGAGAGGGAGGAAGGGAGAGAATGTGGAACTCAAAGTTTTAAAAAACAAATGTTAAAAACTATTTTACATGTAACTGGGAAATGAGATACACAGGCAATGGGATATAGAATCTTAACCTATCTTAACCTATGGGAAAATAGAAGGGGAGGGGAATAAGAGAAGGTAGGGTGATAGAAGGGAGGGCAAATTGGGGGAAGGGGCAATAATTGTTTTAAATGGTGAGCAGGCAAATTTCAGAAAAACCTGGAAAGACTTGCATGAACTGATGCTGAGTGAAGTGATCAGAACCAGGAGAACATTGTACACAGTAATAGCAACACTGTGCAATGACCTACTTTGTTAGACTTAGTTCTTCTGAGCAATGTAATGATCTAAGACAATTCCAAAGGACTCATGATGTAAAATGCCATCCACATCCAGAGAAAGAACTATGGAGTCTGAACGCAGATTGAAGCATACTATTTTCTCTTTTTTTTTCTTTTTCACGGTTTTTCCCTTTTGTTCTGATTCTTCTTTCAGAACATGACTAATGTGGAAATATGTTTAATATGATCATACATGTATAGCCTATATCAGATTGCATGCCATCTTGGGGAGGGGGGAAAATTTAGAGCTTAAAATCTTATAAAAGTACATGTTAAAAATTAAAAACAAATAAATAAATTTTTAAAAAAGAAATATGACTGTCCTTTCTTTCCACCTTGGTCTCTGTGACATTGGAAACTGTGGACCACCCTCTTCTCCTCAATATCCTTTTCTCCCTTGTCTTCTGAGACATTTTATTCTCATAGTTCTCCTGCTACCTCTCTGGCTAATCCCCCAGGAGCAGCACAGGGCAGCAACCCTGAACTCGGAGCCACAGAAACTGAGTTCAAACCCAAAATCTGATCATTTGCTACCTTACATAAGGCAAGTTATCTAACTCCTCCGGGCCTCAGTTTCCTCTTTTGTAAAAAGCAATGACCTTAGATGACCACTGAGGTTCCTTTCAGCTCTAGAGCTAAGGTCCTAAAATCCTCTTATCCCTAAAGTGTCATCTCACAGCCTTCTCTTCTTTCTCTCTACATTCTCTCTTCAGGTTCTCTCAGTAGGTAGGAGAATTAATTCCCCATTATTGTCAGTGCTCAAGGCTGCCATGAGGCTGGATGAGGGCCACTCAGGTAGATGGTGGGGAGAATGACTGTTCAGGAACAGGTTGAATCAAGCAACATCTAAGGCCTGTCCCTCCCTTCACTGAGTTTCTAGTAGTATCTGTGTAGCTTGTAGCTAGTCCAGTTAGAACAAGATGCAATGAGGAGGCATATCTAAAACCATTTGGAGGCATGGCTTCAGACCCAATTCAGTTTAGACTCCTTTCCACCAAGAGCCTGGTATAACCCCCTACTCCTAGATAGCTACTATCCATGATCAACCTGGGGGTACATAATAATCTTTCATGGGCAGATGGAATCTAACTATAGGATGTTTGGTAGATCAGGTAAAGAATAGATAGGAGCAAAGGATCCAAACACTTGACATTCAGTCCTATGTTTCATTCTGTTGTACTCTCTGATTGTTCCAGGAGATGCTTTAGAGGAAAAGGAAAGCTTGGGTGGCACTGAAGGATGTCCTTCAGAATTCAGGACTGACCTTTAATTAGAGCAACATTCAATTTAGATATTTTCAGGTTTGTGTCCTTAACATGAGTCAGGACAAAGCTTGAAAATTCACTCACAAAGTAAAGAAAAAAGAAAAGAAAAGGTATATCCACCTTCTGATTGCTAGGAGAGAGGAGATAGAGAACTAGGAACCAAAAGATGAGTGTCATTTCATTTAACACATTTGGGTCAAGGGGGGTAGCCAAATAATTCAACAGGCCCAAGAAGAGGACCAAGGAAATTAATATCGCTATTTTAACTCCTTTGTGGGTCAGGTCCCTTTTCTCTGCTTCCCTGGTACAACCTCAGCCAGCAACCTCCCAATATGCTTTGCTGGCCACAATGGAAATAGACTGCTCATATCAACCCACTCAAGGCATGATATCATGATGCTAGTGATTCATAAGCATCATTTTCTTATGTTACTTGTAGGTCAATTGGGTCTCTCTCCAAAGTGTATCAACTCTAGGTTCAAGTGTACCTAAGTTCACTCCTAGAGGAATCTTGATCCCTAAAATATAGAAACAATTTTTTTCTCATATTTGCTGGCTCATTATGCCTCCTACAGTCCCCGGGCTAACCCCTTAAATAAAGCTTAAGTATGACCCATGTTTAGGATCTCCCCAAAAGGATTAACATGATCCCTTCTAGAAGAGTTACTCAATGAACAAAACAGTACATAACTATAGGATAGCTATTTTTTTCCTCTACCACAAGAAAAATACAAAAAAGACTCATAAGCATAAACAAATACTTAAAACACGAAACACTTTGTGGAACTGGCCAAATAGTTGTTTTGCCATCAACTCTGACTTGTGCTGCCTGCACAGCCTATGTATTTAGATCTTCTGGCTATCCAAGGCATGGTTCTTTACTCCTTTCACCTGTAGAACCTTCATAGTGATGGTATTTATTCTCCTTCAACAAGTGGTACCGTTGTGAGAATCACCTCTGGCTCATCAGTACCCATAAACTCCCAGACTCTCAAATTCTAGCCACCAGTCCTAGAAGTCTAGCTCTCAGAATTGTGGTTCAGTCTTGTACTCAGGGAAAGAAACACAATGTAGAAGAGGTAGCCAGGGATCTGAGTTCCAATCGCAGGCTTGCCTGAGTAAGCATATGTATTCACTGCCATGTGCATGTAGCCACTATAACTGCTGCTAGGAAAAGGAAGAAGAGGATAATTCCCTTACCGCCATCAGGAAATCCAAGGGGGAGTCTTAAGTAATTTATTAAAAAGAGAGAAAGGAGACAGATGAAGACCTTATCTTCTCCTTAGCCTACTGAGTGGGCAGCAATTCTTGGCTAAGTCAATAATCATTCTTGTCACAGCATGACCACCTAAGTCATAGGGGTTGATGGGCCAACCAAGAGTCAATGATAATGCCTATCCTTTAGAAATAGGCCAGAGCCCATGTGATGCAACAGAAGAGGACAAGGTGAAGGCCTATCTCTAATGCTCCACCGACTGCATTTACAGATGAACCACAGGTATGTACACACACACACACACACACACACACACACACACATACACACACACACACACACACACACACACACACACACACCCTGGAAGAAAAGTGGGCACCACTAATTAGGGAATGGCTGGATAATTTTTGGTGTACAGACATAATGCAATATTATTGTAAGAAATACTAAACATGAAGAATTCAGAGATACTTAAGAAGGTTTTCATTACTGATACAAAGTTGGCAGAACCTACAGAACAATTTACTCAATGACCACAATTGTATAAAAGAAAGCAACATAGAAAGGCTCCCAAACTCCAGCCTATGCAGTGATCCAAACAGATTCCAGATGTTGAAGCAAGTTCCTCCTTCTTGACAGAGAGATGACAGGATGAGACACATTCGTTTTCAGATCTGTTACATGTTTTGAAATGTTTTTTTCCTAACTACATTTGTTATGATGGAGGGTGCTATGGGGAAGGGGGAGTCTTTAGTGATATTTTTCTTAGGAGAGCATAAATAAAACTTTTTTAGGGATATTATACTAGTGAGGGAAAATAAACATAGAAGTTAATTTTTAAAAATCTTTGTTAGAAAAGATCTTGGAGGTCATCTGCTCTAACTTCTCACCCAACAGAGGACCCCTCCCCCCAATATCCCTAACAATCTCTACTTGAATAATTCCAGTCACAGGAAACTCACTAATTCCAGTATCTACCCACATTATTTGGGGTTGGGTTTTTTTGGGGGGTTGGCAATTGGGACTAAGCGACTTGCCCAAGGTCACACAGCTAGAAAGTGTCTGAGGCTGTATTTTAACTCAGGTCCTCCTGAATCCAGAGCCAGTGCTCTATCCACTGTGCCACCTAACTGCTCCTGCCCATACCATTTTTAGATACTTCCAGTTGTTACAAAATTCTTTACTTGGAAACAGGATCTGATATAATCCTATCCTTCCCCTTCCCCACCATCATTTACACCTTAGTCTTAGTTCTGCTTTCCTGAGTTACTCAGAGTAAATCTAATCAAATCATAGACCTTTTATTAAGTGCCTACTATATTCAAGAATTTTACTTGGGATAAGTCAAAATATAAACACCTCTCTACCCTCAAGGAACTTACATTCTATTGGAAAAGATGTGACATGTAAACAAATAAGCATGTACATTTTAATTTGAGGAGACAGTAGAGAGAGCACCAACAGCTGAGTAGAACAGAAAGGCTTCCAATAGGAGGTGAGCCATATCTGACTCCTCTTCCACTTAACAGACCTTCAACTATTGGAAAGTAACCATCATATTCCCCTAAAAGTGATCTCTTCTCCAAGCCAAACAGCCCTAATTATTTTAACCATTTTTAATATAGTGTGATTATCAGACTTATCTATCTTGGTGGTCCTTTGGAGACATCTCATTTTGTCATTGGCCCTCTTAAAATCGGGTCTCCATGAGATAACCTTCCTTCAGTTTGGAATTCTCTTTTAAAACTAAGAAGACAAGTATTTGTTTATAGGCTATCAATGTACCTCTATCCTGTTCTTTTGAGGAAAGGTGTTAGCACAGCTGGTACTCTGTGGGCTGGAGATTAGCTTTGGAATTTAGCAGAATGCCAAATCCCTGTTCCCTGGAAGTTATTCAGATTCTTCATTCCCCCAATCAAAGACTGCACCAAATTCAGGACTGAGAAGGGTGTTTGGTCCTTGCCTTAAGCCCATTCTTCAGCAGTGATTACAGTCAGAGTGGTGGGGGATTTTCCTTTCTAAGAACCAAGCTCTTTAACTGCCTGAATCATGTGGAAGTGTAGGTGGATTTAACAAGGTGGTAAGGAAACTTATGTAAGCTATTTTATTATATATGATTATATCACTGAGGTAAGAGAAGCTTGTTCCTGTTTGGGTATTACACTGATCATTAAGCTTAAGGTTTATAAGAAATGAAATGAAGAAAAACTGTGAAGGATGGTTATCTGCATGTCTGATCTTCAGCAGCTCACATTTGCTCTTTTCTACTTACCTTCCAAAGAAACTCCAGACATTGGAATTTTGTGTATACAAAATGAAGGAAAAAAAACTAGTCCATTTGGTCAAATAATTGGTCTTTCCAGAGAGAAAAAGAAGTCAGTCTAACTGGTTGTTCCAATGAAATTGAGACAGTCAACCAGATCAAACCAAGAATCCCATGATTCTAGGCACTGACCTGGGTCCTTGCTGCACCTCCATCTATCAAGACTTTGTTCAGGCAATGGTGGTTCTTCTGGATTGGCTATGAACTCTTTATCTTTCCTGGGTTACCCCACTGACACCAAGTCCAAGATTTAATGTGGTCAATCTGTCCACTTGGGCTACATTAAAAAGGAGAGCAGAGACATAAGGAACACACAAAGGAGAATGAAAGCTGGGAAGTTGAACATAGAGAAGTCAAACATTCATGGACTCAATTCCATGGCGAAAAGCCTGCAAAGCCATATGGCCCCTCCAGGGAACCCATATGCTCCCAGAAACCACATGGCTCCTTCCAAAGAAATTTTGTGCTCTAGGGAAACCATAGACAGCTGAAGAATTCCTAGACTGAGAAGAAGATGAAACCAAGGACTAGAAAGAGAGGGATGTTGTGGGAAAGCAAACCCAAGTGTTGCTCTTCACTGGCACTGTGAGTGATGTGAACTGTGAAGGTCTAAGGAAAGAGGCCAACACTCTAGTGACTCTGAGCTTGTTCTTCTTTTAGGAGGACTTAACTTCCAGGCAATACTATGGGGCCAAGTGACTATAGGTGTACCTAGGTAAGGTGAGATTCACCAGAAGAAAGGGGTCTCTAGTAACCCTAAGTTCTGTCCCCTTGCAAAATAGTCCTATACTGTGTCTGGAATACTATTTAAACCCTTAAACAGATGGAGCTTACCAGAGGGAGGAAGTTCCCTGACTCTGCAGTAAATTAGGATGCTTACCCCTTCAGAAAGAAGACTCTAACTGAGGGTTGTAGTATAAATCTAGGTTCTTAGGAGAGATGGGCTCATCAAAGAAGGATGAAGAATTGTCTTAAATGTTCAAAAACTCTTTATGGTTTTTGGTCAGATTAAATGCTTTGTTAGCCTGAGTACTGATTTGGGAACAAAAGGCTCTTTCCCCACCCCCTCCTTTTTTTGTGGAGACCTAGACATAGGCCAAATTCTTATTTTCCCAAGAGAAAACCTGGTGGAAGCACTAGCCAATAATAATAATATTTAGAAAGAAGAAACCAAGAGGTTTCGTCATAGGCCAAAGGTTGCATAATTATATCTATAATTGCAAGGAATACCTGAGCAACGCTAACAATAACCAGCACTTATATAGTGCTTTGAGGTTTGCTAACTGCTTTACAAACATCATTTCATTGTGTCCTCACCACAATGCTGGAAGGTAAGTACCATCATCAACCCAATCTTATAGATAAAGAAACTGAGGCAGACAGAAGTTAAGTGACTTGCCCAGAGTCACAGAGCTAGTAAATTTTGAGGTCATATTTGAACTCAAGTCTTCCTAATTCAAGGTCCAGTTTATTCCAAGTCCAAGTCTATTCACTGAGTCACCATCTCTTCTCTCTTGTAAAATTTTGCTTTTGTTCTGTTGTTTCCATCATGTCCAACTCTTCATGACCCCATTTGGAATTTTCTTGGCAAAGACACTGGAGTACTTTGCTATTTCCTTCTCCAGCTCATTTTACAAATGAGGAACTGAGGCAAATAAGGTTAAGTGACTTGCCCAGGCTCACACAGCTACTAAATGGCTGAGACCAGATTTGAACTCATAAAGATGAGTCTTCCTGACTCCAGGCCTGGCACTCTATCTACTGTACCACCTAGCTGCCCTCTTGGCCTTTAAATGGATTTTATTAAGAGACTACTATCTACCAGGAATTGTAGGAAATATTGGGGGATTCAAAGATAAAGATCGCACAGCATATGCCATGCAGTCCAGAATTGCCACCCCACCTCACTTTGACTCAAAAACACAAGGAAATCCCTTTCTTTTCATCCTCCTCCCTCACTCTTCAGTCTCATGGACACCCGTAGGTGGTACACAATGATTCTTTGGGTCCCCAGATACTCAAGCAAGATTTGTGTACATTTCCCTTTCCATTCTCAGCACTTCAGCCTCTCGCTCCTGGATCATTTCATACCCACATGGAATCTTAGGATCTAATATTGAAAGGGATGCGTCCAACCCCTTTACTTAATAGATGAGGAAACTGGGGAGTATGTGACTTGCCTACTAAGTAGCACTGCTGAGATTTTAACCGAGGTCCTCTACCTCCAAACCCAGCTCTCTTTCCCGCCACGTTGTGTGACGGTGGTCATTCCTTTGTATACCTTTGAAGAATGTCTAGTTTCTGCACATCTTGCTTTTCCAGCCTTTCACAAATTGGCCCCAACCTATCTTTCCAGCTGAGCTGACACTACTTCCCCTCCTTCACTCTAATCCAACCAAAATGGTCCATTCCCTTCTCTACACACATTGCTCTCCATCACTCATTCCCATGCCTTTGAGCTGACTTGTCCACCACGCCTAGAATGCACTCTCTCTTACCCATAAAACCTTGCTCTTCCTTCATGATACAGCTCAAGCTTCTACATGAAGCCTCTCCAGATGTCCCAACTGCTAAGGTCCTCCTTTACCAACTATTTGTATTTTTTTTCCTTTATAATTATTTATTTATCCTTACAGAGGCAGGGGTATATAGGAGTCAGCTCAAGCCAATCAAGCCAGTTGTGAAATTTTCAGTGTAAGCAACTCATACCTACAAAATCAGGGCTTGATTTATTGCTTTTTTGATTGTCTAGACTTAAGAAAGTGATGGAGAAAATATTAGTAATGCAGATTAAACATGTGTACTTTTTTTCAGGGAAACAGTTGTTAATCATTTGCCAGCACAGCCCCATATTCTAAAGCTTAGAACTGCACTAAGGCTTTTGGGACACCTTGTATGTGTTGGTTTCCTTAATAGGATGCAAGTTCCTTGACAGCAGGGACTATTTCACTTTTTTGTATTTGTATCTCCAGCACCTAGAACAGAGCCTGGCACATAGTAGGCATTTTAATGCTCATTGAATGAATGACTGATTGATTGATTGAATTAAGCTTTTTAGGTTTTAATTCCTGGTTTCTTTGCTTCAAATAAGTGCTCTGTGAAAAATGGCTTGGTCTTTTGTCAGATTCCATTTTCCTTAGACCTTTCTGTCCTACAGACCTATTTTTAACACAGCAGAAAGAATCTTTATTGATACTTCGGTTTTGTCCATGTAAAAGGGAAGGAGGAAGCATTTGAAGGGTTAAGGAGTAAAGGAGGGATTCTCATTGAGTTGTTTCACTTGGTCCTAGAAGGCAGAACCAGGAGAGATGATAGATGTTTCAAAGAGGCAAATTTCGTCTCGATGTCAGAGAGAGCCTCCTAATAATTAAATGCATTCCAAAGTAGAATGTATTGGTTTTAGAGATAATGGGTTCCCCCATGCTGGAGGTCTTCAAGCATGGAGAAGCCACTTGTGAGCTACACTGTAGTGGAAACTATTGTTCAAATGAAAATTGGACTAGACAGCCTCTGAGGAGCCTCACATCTCTGAACTTGTGTGATACATCTCAGCATCACAGCTAGACTGGTGTCTCTAAAATACTAAGTTCCCCTAGAATTTGTACAAGAAAGACAAACATCTATCCCTCACAGGTAGCACAAGGACACTTGCTGTTGGTCATCCTTCATTTTCAAAGAGAACCAATGATATTATGGGGTAATATCTTGACTCAAGTGTGAATTGGATTTAAGTGAGTCAGAGTTGCACAACATCCTGAGCCTCACTCCCTCTTCCAGAGTCTTTGAAGTCCAGTGGCAGGACAAAAGTCAAGATGACTGGCCATGGCCAGGGATGCAGTGGATGACCTTGTTGTTTTTGATATCTGATCAAGCTCTAAGTGCTCTACCATGCCAATTCAGTCTCCTTCATCGCCGTTGGAACAAATTGTTCTCATCTACCCATTCTGCCAAGAGAAGTCTTCACATGCTTAGGGTAGACTTTCCCCCTACTCCTCAACAGTTTTGAGGCCCGTCAGTTGCCTTCCACCTGGTTTATCCCATCTGCTGAGATAGTTTTACCAAGATGTGGCTGCTGCACATGCTCCACATGCTCCACATGCTTCTTGGAGCCACAGCTGAGAGTTGGGTGAAAGGCGGACACCAAAGGTAGAGGAGCAGCCCTGAAAAGGGCTCAGCCAGCCCTCACACCAGAGGTGTTAGTCCTCCCTGAGCACTCCACAGAAGGACACTAGAAAGAGCTCAAAAATGGATTAAAAGAGAAGAGAAGCAATAAATTCCATAACTAGTGTGGGGCGGCTGAGCATTTGCCTCAGGCATCAAATTTAGAGGGGACTAATAATCCTGGTAGTTCCTCAGTTCCCTGGGTTGAGTTTCTCCCACACTGAATGGTGACCTTTCCAGAAAGAGAATCTCTACCCTGGATGTATCTCCCTACTGTCCCACCAAACTAAAGTTTTGGGTTGCTTGCCCTTAAAGAAGGTTTGTGGTACTTGCCCCAGGGACAAAAAAAAAAATAAAAACCTCAGTTTTTCCTCTGAGGAGAAAACAATACAGAACAGAAGAGAAAGGGCTCCAAGAGGTTGTTCCAATGACAAACTTCCTCCCTTCCATTATTTTGCCACCAGTAGCCCTGGGGATCCCTATGTCACTTACTTACATCAACTCGATGCACGTGTAACTTTGCAAAAAGACTTGTGATAGGTCAGAGGCTCTCAGTACCTACTCAAGAAAACTGATGACCCCAAAAGACTTCCACACTCCCATCCATGAAAATTAGAGGGAAGATCAATCTCTTTGATTGTTGCTAAATTAGTGTAAAAAAAATTCCTAAGGCAGAGTAAATAGGAATAAATCCCCACCTGGGTACTCCCTGGATGCCAAGAAGATTGGCTGCCCATCATCATTAGCAGTCATCACAAGAGTGATACCTTGGATTGAGAAAGAGAAGCAGGGAAGGGGAGGCGTTGATATTTCCTTCTTTTCCAGGAAAAACTGAACTAGGGAGAACCGAAGAGCTCTGGGGCCTGGCATGGTTTCAGCTGTTAAAGGGAACTGCTTAGTCAAAAGATAACTGTTGAGAGTTTGGTTTTGGTTTTGTTTTTGTTTGTAATGACTCAACCCACTAACAGAAAAACTCAAGCAATTAAGCTTGCTGCTTGGGAGAAATCATTATAAGACATGTTTACAATCTGCTATACCAACAGATTTTTTTTTCCAGGGAAAGGAAAAAGCCTCTGTTCTTACCAATTGCCCCCCAGACCAGTGCCCTCCATTGTTCATATAACACTCTCATATTAGGTTTGGAAATAAGTCTTCTGTACTCCACGGCTACCCATCTGGTTGAGTGGGGCCCTTTACCTCCTCTCCTTGCTGGGGACCCTGTCAGATGCGTGAGAGAAGTAGCTTTGGAAGCCGGATTTTTCAGATTTTGACCTAATTAAAATGGAGTAGAGGCTTTACTGCCAGAAAGAAGTCCAAAATTGCTAGTGGGTGTCTGATTATTTAAAATGAGAGGATTCTCCTCCCCATAGGCCTGAAGAGCAGGAATGGAAATGCTTGGTAGTGTATGGGGTGGATAATTGTGAAGACTTCACAGGGTATGTCTAATGGAGAGGTTTTGGGATTTGGCCTTGTAATTTTGGGAAGGCATGCCCTTCCCTCTCTCTCTCTCTCAGATGTTAGAAGATAATGAACTTCCTGTGAGCTATTTGTTCTCTGCTCTGGGAAGGGTCTCTCCTTCCCCCATCCCATCTCTCCTCCTAGACTTTCAGACGTCACCTTGGCAGTTGAGTTCTGATAGGAAAAAACCTGAATGAACCGGATCAATCTTGGTCCTCTGTGTAGTTTTTGCGCCTAGACTTTACAACATTTATTAAGCACTTAACTAAGGGCCAGCCTTGGCTAAGCCCAACACGAAAGAGAGATATTGAAATGTAAAGCAGATGTAAAATAATGCAGAATAAACATTCCAGAGTTAGCAAGGGGTTGAGGCTTAAATAGCTCAACTGCATACAAAAGGCCAGTGAGACAATGAAGCTGACTGGAGGAAGACTCCATTTCTTACCTTTGTCCCTAGCTACTCATGGGCCCGCCTCTCAGCCAATGGTGAGAAGGGATAGAGGTGGGTGGGAATCTTTTTCATTAAGACTATAAATTAAGGCAGGTTCTCTTTTGCCTTGCCTCCTCCCTTATGGAGGTGTTTCCGAGTCTTGCAAGGTTTGTAGAATAAATTTACTTTGTTTCTCTTAAAGGTGTCTCTCCTATTATTTAAAAATTCTGTCCCATACAGTAGAAAGCACTAGCTAAGGCTTTGTACTCATCAAGTGGCTTTGAAATAACTTCAGGTTAATATAACTCTCCGCAATCAAGGGCGGAAGAGAAAATTCAATGTGTAAAGAGTAACTTGCAAACTGGAGACTAGAACCCTAAATTAGGAATGTAGAAGGGATCCTTACATTCAGTGATTGTAATGTTAACACCACCTCTAGGAGCACTCCACATGTCCCCACTGTCAGATTAAGTCCTAGAAGGATAGCTGAGACATGCTCTCAGGAATATAGAAATAACCCTATGGGTAACTATCCTCCCATCACTATAGCTCATAAGCCCCCACAGGTGTGTTTTCCCCTAACAACAATCCAGTATACTCGGTTAATTCTTTATCAAAGGCATTTACTCAAGTGCAACAGCAAAAAGTAGTTACAAAGCATTTCCCCAAAACTGGGGCATATTCTCCCACAAATACACACAGAGACTGTGGGTGGGAAGAGTGGGCACCAAGTTAAAGTATGGTTGCAGTAAAGGAGGTGTGTGGGACAGCAACCCTCCTCCAAATTAAATTCAGAGGCTTCTTAAGGTAGAAAGTAGAACAGAATTTTATTGCTTTCTCATGAGAAAGGACGCCACCCAAGCAGGGGAGTTTTAATTATGTTTTACATTTATTTGGTCTGAATAAATGGGCACGTCTCCTGAACAGAGTACAGGAGACTACAAAGGACTCAGATGGATGCCAGTCCTTTTATTGACTCCTCCCACCAGGCTCTTCATTGACAAGATAAAACCCCCTGACTGCCTACGTCATGCCATCCTCAAATGGCTCCTTTAATCATGCACACGAGCCTCTGGCCTTTCACCTGACTGACCTGAGGCCTGGTTTCTGCTAGATCAGAGCTCTGACTGGAAGTAGTTCCAATCAGTCACCTGACTTACATTCTGCTAAAGCTGGGGTGGGGGAGGGGTAGAAGGACACCTTCAACTCTGTGTAAACAAAACCCTTCCCCCTGCCCCATCTCTTACAGAGGGAACACACTTGTTCAAGGCAACTTACAACTCTGGAACTTCAAGACCTGAGTGTCCTTTCTTTGTCCAAGACTCCTCTGGAGCTTTACAGTAGGTTGTGGTGTTAGTGATAGGCTGGTACACTACTCAGCTGTTCTGGCTCTTCTTCACTGGACGCATAACTCAACTCAACTTGCTCTTCACAGGAAACAGTGTCACTGCTGGACAAGTCAACCCACTGAGGCACTGGGCCCCGGAGCTCACTTGGCTGACAAACTTGCTCTTCAATCTCTCTTCAAGGTTCAGGGTGAATTTTTTCATGCAAGGGACTCTGTTGGGTCAGAGTGCTTAGTTCTCATGAAGTTACATTTCTTGGTGTCCTGTTCTGGGGCCTCAGGCCCATGAGTAGCTAGGGACAAAGGTAAGAAATGGAGTCTTCCTCCAGTCAGCTCTGGCCTTTTGTATGCAGTTGAGCTACTTAAGCCTCAACCCCTTGCTAACTCTGGAATGTTTATTCTGCATTATTTTACATCTGCTTTACATTTCAATATCTCTCTTTCGTGTTGGGCTTAGCCAAGGCTGGCCCTTAGTTAAGTGCTTAATAAATGTTGTAAAGGCTTGTTGACGGACAAAATTTCCCACAGAGCTTTCGGCTTTCCTGAAGTTGCTTGGGGGTGCCTATGACACTTAAATGCTAAGTGCTAAACTCCACAGCCTGCCCTTATTTTGATCCAGTGCATCTGGAGTTCTACGACTATCTGCGGAGGAAGGGGAAGGGAAGGAGGGAGTAACCGTTTATATAGCGCCAACTACGTGCCAGGCACTGCGCTACGTGCCTGATAAATATCTAATTTGATGCTCACAACAACGCTGAGAAGTAGATGCCGTTATTCTAGTCATTTTATAGTTGAGGGAAATTGAGGCAAACAGGTTAAGTGACTTACCCAGGGTCACACAGCTAATCTGAATTCAAATTCAGGCCTTCCTGACTCCAGGCCCAGAGCTCCAGTAGCCCTGGGCTACCAGGTCACTTTAACATCTCTGAATTCTTCGTCTTAAAGGTATAGGGGTAGGACCACATCCATCTCTAATGTCTTCTTCAGATCTATGGTTCCAGATATTTCTATCATTCCAGATCCCTTCTCCCTATCTTTCTGGGGCTGCACCAGGGCCTGGGAGGTCTTCTGATGAAACAGAGACAGAACCATTTATAGCCAATGAAGGTACAAGTTCCTTGAGAGAAATC
Organism: Trichosurus vulpecula; assembly: GCF_011100635.1. NCBI lineage: Eukaryota > Metazoa > Chordata > Mammalia > Diprotodontia > Phalangeridae > Trichosurus > Trichosurus vulpecula. The sequence goes on along the minus strand of NC_050573.1, from coordinate 553,223,401 downwards.
TTACCTCCTCTTACCTATTCCATCAACCCCATTTTGGGTTTTCTTGGCAAAGATAATGGAGTGGTTTGCCATCTCCTTTTCCAACTCATTTTACAGATAAGGAAACTGAGGCAAACAGGCTTACGTGACTTGCCCAAGATCACATAGCTAGTGGCTAAGGCTGGATTTGAACTCGGGTCTTCCTGACTCCAGGCCTGGTACTCTATCCACAGCACCACCCAGCTGCCCAAGTAACCTATGGTCACACCATTAACAAGTGGCACAGGTGGGATTTGAACCCAGTTCTTCTAACTTCAAATCCAGAGCCTTTTCTGTTGGACCATGCTCCCTTTCACATCCTGTCTGACCTGACATAGGTATTTTTCTCTCATCCTGACTAGATTCTAATCTTCCAAAGATCAGGGACTAAGCTATCCCTTCTCGAATCCTCTCCAATGCCTAGGCGTGCCTCCAACACAGTCGATGCTCAGTAAATATTTCTCAAATGATAGCTCGACATCCTTCCCCTCACTCTTCCTGCCCTCCCACATTCTCAAACATTCACACGTCTGTAATAATAGCTGACATTTATACAGCACTTTGGAGGATGAAATTTGCATACATTATCCCAAGCATCACTTCTGAGGTAACCTTCTCTACCCAGAGGATTATCCTCATTTTACAGAAGATAAAACTGAGTCTCAGAGAAGTTGTGACTCTCTTACAACTCGTAAGTATCAGAGATGGGGCTTGAACCTCAGCTTTCCCGCCTACGTCAGCCCCCTCTGCATTGGGCCACGCTTGTAGTCGGTTTGGGAGCCCGTTTGTCTCTGGATGTGTATCCATTGTGCTCAAGTGCCTGTTCCCTCATCTCCTCCGTTAGACTGGAGAGCACACTGTCTACCTAGGACCACCAGATCATAGATTGGCGCTGGAAGTAACCTCACAGGCCACTCAGTCCAACTCCCTCACATTACTGTTGAGGAAACTGAGGCCCAGGGAGGCTAAAGGGACTTGCCCAAGGCCTCAGATTTGGGAATTAAACCCATTTGTCATGTTGTCTCTCATTTGGATCCCCCCATAGACCCCTCATAGAACACTAACCACCATCCCGCTGGCCGGCTTACTGACTGATTGACTGAATGTCAGACCATAAAACAAACAAAGAGAAAAAGCAATGAGGGGATCTGGACTAGTATCCAAGACAAACGAGCCAGGTTAAAAAAAAAGAGTCTTTTCTTTGCTATTTCTTATAGTGAGTGCTAAGTAATCAATAGAGCTTGCTGATCAGTGGAGGGTGCCAGGCCCTGAGCTGCTGAGAGCTTTTTAATTAAAAACATAAAGGCAATAAAAGGTAACAGGATTATTTTTGCACCAGGCATTTCTGTCTATCTGCCAGAAGTGGAATAAGCCAATGAACCCCCAGGGATTGCAACCACCCTGGTAAAATAGCCTATATCCCCTGTAGAGCTGCCTAGAGGTACTCACTACCAGCTAGGGACAAGGAGAATTTCTAGAGGTTCCAGAATTACTTCAGTTCTAGAAGTTTAGGCATCTACAGAAGACTCTGTAAGCCTTGAGATGAATTCACATTCTCATTTAAGTATTTCTTGCTGCATCCAGGTATTGCCCAATCCATTCTCTGGATTTCATCCTTCTCATTGAATCCGCCAGCCACTTCAAAGGACCATTTTAAGGGACCTTTGTTTTTCTGTAACTGATTGGTTATTTTGGTGCCACGTAGACACAGGCTAAATCGGGATCTGGTGAATATAACCATTGTTTCCTGGGGATGGCATCAAGTGCTACCCCATTCCTCCTATTGCAAAAGATCTTTTGGAAACCAGAACGGTAATTATGAATCCTTTAGCTGAATAGGGTAGGATACAGAAGACAGTCAAAGGGAGAAGGGTAGTGGCAATACTGATGACAGTCTAAGCCTTAGACCAGGCCTGCACAACATATGGCCCGTGGGCTACTTATGGCCCACCAAAGGATTTTGGGCACCCTTCAAAAAATGTAGAGTACGTAAAAGAAACTAAAGAGGCAATGAGTGCTTTGTCTACACCCTGCTTAACCTGCCTTCTTTCCACTAGTTACTATTGTACCTGTCAGGTAACTTGGCCGATGGATTGCCACTGCGCACGCTTACCTGTTTGTCATGTGACCCTTGGTAAATAACCATCATCCGTCTATCTGTAGTCCAAGAGGAGCTAGAGTCGTATCTTTTCACTGTGTTTTCGGTCATTACTGATGAACAAGGACAAAGTGAGTGCCGGCATGCACCAACACAGCTGGCTCCCACAGTGTGATGAGTGGCAACAACGTGAGGGCTTCTTCCCCTCCCTCGCTGTGTGGCCGCTCCCCAAGCTACATGAGTGTCTGGTGCTTTCTCCAAGGTCATACCCTAAGTTCAGTATTTCTTTGTATGTGAGCAGAAGCTGTGGAGATTTTTTTGGTTCTAACATTAAAGTTTTGGGGGTGACTTTGTAAAATGGGTGATAAAAAGAAATAAAAGGTCAAATCAGAACATAGAGTGTTTAATCCAGAGTGGACAAATAGATACTTGTTTACTTACATGAGAGACAAAATATTGTGCCTTGTTTGCCGAGAAGTAATAGCCATTCTGAAGGAATGCAATCTTCGTCACCATTTCGAATCAAAACATCCTGACCTAAGCGAATTGGACACCAATGAAAAACAAATTCAAGTGTCCAAATTCCTGAAAAATCTCAGTGGTGAACAATGGTTTTTCAAGAGAGCAAACTCATAAAATGAGGCAGCTACTAAGGTTAATTTTCAGATTTCTAAAGAAATTGCTGCTGCTGGGAAGTCTTTTACTGAAGGTGACTTCATTGAAGTTTCTGGATTCTGTCCTGATTTCTAAAAAAAAGTGTTTTTGAGAAATGGTTTAATCATTAATTATACCTTTACCTGGAAAGTGAGCTGCTAAAAACCTATCTGGGGCCCAAAGAAGTTTAGCCTATTTTAGTTTTGGTCCCTACCTTTTGCCAAGTTGTGTAAGCCAGCCTTATACTCTAAGGCCAAGGAGATGAGGAATCATAACATAGTCCTATTTCTGATTCAGTTGTGCCAGAAGGTGGCAGCAAATCCCCAGAGAGTCTGCATGGGAGTTAGGGAGGAAAAAGAAGGGCCCAAGAGAAGGTCACCATGATGGGAATAGTTTCAAGGGGAAGAAAATGAATGAGTGAATAAACGAATAAGCATTTGTTAAGCCATGTACCAAGCATTAAAGATGAAAACAAATTTTGTTCTCAAGGAAAGGGTCTAGCTGCAGACCTGATGAAAAGGCCTGGAATCTAAGAGTTCAATGGCAAGGCCAAGCCCAGGATTCCTTAGGATGAGTAGCAGTGGAACATGGGCCACCACCATTGAGAAGTAATCAAAAGCTTGAGGGTTGGAGGGGAGCAGTGTTTCTAGATTCCCTCCAGCAGGAACGTGGGTCACCTAGGGGGGATAGGGTCTGTGTCCAGCTGAGAGAGGAAAAGAGGAAGAGGATATTTGCAGGAAGTTTGAAGTTTCACTCTTGAGTGGACTGGGGCAAGGAAAGGGGAGGATAATTGTACTATACAGTGCACAAGCTGATACAAGGGAAAAGCAAAGGGATGATGGTCTCTGTTGGGAAAACATGTATGTCAAAAACTTGTATATCAGAACTCTGTGCAAAGCCCTATGTGAGCCATACTAGTTATGGACTTGCTAGAGGGTGCCTAATAGAAGGCAGCTTTATCAAGCAAAGGAGAGGTCACTGAGGACATGGGAATAGGTCTCTGCCAATTTCACATGTTTCAATGACCTCTTTTGCTTTTCTCTGCATTAGGGGACATCAAATGCAAAGTCTTTCCAAACAATACTGGAGTTGCTTGAGCCAATCAGTTTAAAAGGCAAAAGTAGTCTCTTCTCAAAGGTCTTTGAATATTGTGTTTTTCCCAGCAGAGAGTGGGTGATAGCAGATGGTTGTAAAAATCCACAATTAAGGTGGCCTGCCTCCCACAGCACATGCTGAGTCTAGACCTGAGCTTCCTTCCTAAGATATAAATCCTAGAATAGGACTGGAATCCTGACATATTTTCAAACACAGTCTTCCTTCTCAGTACCCAAATGGTCTAGTAAGTAGAGCTAGGGCAAGTCCCTTTCCTGCCATGCGATCAATGCCGAGACAGCTCCCGTACTATGGCACTCCTGGACAGCCAGACAAGTAGCTCTGGGTCATTTCACAAGATCATAGGTCTAGAGCTGGAAGGCACTCTGGAGGTCATTTAGACCAAACTCCTCGTTTTATAAAAAGGAGACTGAGGCAAAGAGAAAAAAAGACTTGCCCATTACATAACTAGTAAGTGTCAAAACAAAGATTCAAACCCAGTTTCTCTGGCTCTAAACCTAGCACTCATTCTGCTATACCATGCTATATCCTCACACCATTGGCCCCTACTAAGCCTCTAGAACCTCCCTCCCCAAGGAGAGGCTAACACAGGTGGGAGATGAGCAGCCCCAGTACTGAGGGAGAAAGAGCATCAGATTATGGAATTCACCTACAGCGAAGCTGGTAGTGAGTGGGGTATGACTCAAGTGAGGGGAAGGTTAATCCTAACCCTTAGTAGAATTCTGTGTGAGGCCGGAGGAGATGGGCATAGGATAACGGGAGATCTCAGGAGGAAACACTTGCCCTTCAAGACAGTTCCAAAGAAGTCAACGATGAAGTGCTGATTCCTCAGAAAAGTGAATCCCAAAAGATGCAGGATCTCTTTTCATGTTTGTCTTCAGTGTGAGGACTGGACAATTCTATCCTAGACAGATCCTGGGTGGGTAAATCACAGGAATAGGATACCAAGGATGATTGGGCCTTTCCTTTCCCTAGGGTTCATTCCTTTAAAAGAGGAGAAGCCCACTGCCTGGGATAGCAAATATGCTCCCACCCAGAGACAGGATATTGATTGGCAAAGAACACTGTCCATGGAATCAAGAGAAAGCCTGGGTTCTAGGCCATACTCCTTTACTTACCTTGGACAAAGTCACAGGAATTCAGAGCTCATGATTCTTAAAGATTTTTCATTTTACATGAGGACAGAGAAGGGATTCACCCAGGGTCACTCAGCTAGGAGGGAGCTCTAATGTAGGATTAGAACCCAGAGCCAATCCAGGGCTCTTTCAACTATTCCAACATCCTCTCTCAATCACACTTAATCTCACTGGGTCTCAGCTCCCTACTCAGTAAAATGAAAACAATTAGAGCTTATCTACCTGAGAGAAACTTTAAGAGATCATCTAATCCACCCTCCTACTTTCAGTTAAATAAAGTCTACATCAGTGCTGCCTCTTACCTGAGTGATGCTGAGCAAATCCTTTCCCTTTGCTGGTCTCCTAGAAAATGAGAGACATCCTCAAAATATCCCAAAGCAAATATGAAAATGTCACCAAAAATATGGAATCTCTTCCTACCCCAGTTGGTTCTCCAAATCAGAGCTCCATGTGCACTGGTCTAGCCCCCCAAACTCATTATCCTACCTATGGTAAACAGTGACAATCAGTAGGAAATTGTATTGACAGATCTTGATTGGTTATAATTTACTCAACAGAAAGCATCCTGAATCAATTACACAAATGCTATGCTACTCCATCCCCCTCTAACAAGTCACCTCTTTCTATTTTTTTAAATCTCCCCAAAGAATAAATTATATGCAATGTATTCACAGGGGCCGGGCTATTTTAATCAACCTAATTAAGGAGGCAATATAGTTTTCCCCATTAGCAATGAGTCACAGATGAAGTCAAACAGCTGGGCAATCTGACCAAACCTGTGGATCTCCAAACCCACCCCAGCTTAAGGAGTCGGATGGCCTATCATGTGTCCTTAGAACCCTCAGAAAATCATCACACCAGTATCAATTATTCCTGGGGAAACCATATCATTATTGCCTATATATGCCTCAAAAGAGGAACAACCTGGATAGAAAGTCAGCCATGGAGTCAAGAAGACTTGGGTTCTAATCCAGCCTCTGTCAACTTCTGTGTTGTTGTTCAGTCATTTCAGTTATGTTTGACTCTTTGGTACCCCATTTGGGGTTTCCTTGGCACAGATACTGGAGTGGTTTGCCATTTCTTTCTCCAGCTCATTTTACAGATGAAGAAACTGAGGCAAATGGGGTTAAGTGACTTGCCCAGGGTCACACAGCTAGTAAGTGTCTGAGGCTGGATTTGAACTCAGGAAAATGAGTCTTCCTTACTTTAGGCCCAGCGCTCTATCCACCACTCCACCTCACCACTATAATAGACTGTATCCATGTAGCACTTTAAAGTTTGCAAACCCTAAAGCATTCTATAAATGCTAGGTATTATTATTCTGAGTAATTAAATTTTTCTGTCTTTTTGTTGTCCCAACCATGCAACTCTGTTCTATCTCTCTCCATTTTAGCAATCATTCAATTAATCACCAAGCATTTATTACATATGAATTACATGATATGCCAGCGTTGCCCTAAGTCCCAAGGGCACAAATACAAAGAATGGAACAATCCCTGCTCTCAAGGAGCTTACTAAGCCATAAAATCATAGAAGTACCTTACAACTCTTGGCTTAAAGGACAACTGGGCATTTCTAACTACCAGATTTGGTGGCCTTTTACCGGTCTTTGTTTTCCTTGACCCCATGCAGAACTTAACTGCATGTACCCTTTCCTCCTGAATAGACTCTTCTCTCTCGGCCTCCATAACCGGACTACCTCTGTAAGCACTTCACTTCCTCCTTTACTGGTTTCTCTTCTTTCTCCTTACTCACCCCCAAATAAGGTTGTCCTGCAAGAATTCTGCCCTTGACTATCTAATCTTCTTTCCCTGCCCCCTGTCAGTGACCTCAAATACTCCCATGCCACAGTCATCTGCAAGTAAGTGAATGCAAAGAGAGTGTTGAGGAGCTACCAAATGAGGCAAAGAAATGGCAGCCAGAGGGGAGAATCACAAGAGTATGGTGTCTCCAGAAGGCTCCAGAGAATCAAGGAAGATGAAAACAAGAAACAGACTGTTGGATGTAGCAATAAAGAGCACACCAGTGACCTTGGAGAGAGCCATTTCAGTAAAGAGATGGGGATGGAAGTCCAACTGCAAGAGTGTTGAGCAATGAGAAAGTGAAGTGGAGGGAATGAGTATCAACCACTCTTTCCAGAAGTTTTTCAATGAAGGGAAGAGAGAGCAAGGATTTTAGCTTGAAAGGATAGTCAGATCAAAGAAATGTGGGTTGCTAGCTTTTGTCTGTCTGTTTGTTCATTTAGGAGAAGAAATATCTGAACATTTTTTCCTTCTTTTTTCATTTTTGTTTTTGTTTTTTTGGTTCTGTTTCTTCTTTCTCATGATTCATTCCATTGGTCATAATTCTTCTTTACAACTTGACTATTGTGTAAATAAGTTCAATGCAAAGTACATATAGTAGAAGATATATGGGATTCTGTGCCATCCTGGGGGGGCGGGGGCGGGGAGAAAATCTGGAATTCAAAATCATGTGGAACTGAGTGTTGTAAACTAAAAGTAAAAATCTTAATTATAAAAAAAGAGATATCTGAACATATATGTAGGCTGAGGGTACAGAGCTAGCAGAGGGGAAGAAATTGAATCAACCAAAAAATACCTATTAAGCCCCTGATTCACAGCAGAAAATGGGAACACAAGTAGAAAGAATAAAATAAAGGGATGATTCATGGAGCAAGGCCACTGGGGAGATGGATGAGACCAAGGATGACAATAGAAGTATTTATCTTGGCAAAGAAGAGGTCTACCTCTTCCTGACACTGGAAGGAAGGAGGGGAGGTTGGGTGAGTTTAGAGGCCTGGAGGAGGGAGTTCAAGTCAGATGATCTCAATCTTTCCAACAAAGTAGGAAGAAAAAGCATCTGCTGTCCCAAGAGGAGAAGTCAGGCCCTTAAGGAGAGAAGGGGAGAGTTTTAACAGCTGCTGTAGGGCAAGCGATACAGAGTCAATAAGCAATGAATAAAAGAATTGTCACGAGAAGGAAGAGCACACATACCCAAACACCTACTAGACATGTGCACTCGGTTGTCCCATCAACACTTCCAGCTCACCTCTAACACTTGGCTTGTGGAATCATAGAATCTGATTTGCATACAGCCTCTGAGGTCACTTCATCTAACCCACATCTGAAGCAGGAATCCTTCTACACAATCTTTGCCAAGGGTTCATCCAGAGTCCACCAAAGACCTTCCAAGATAGAGAACCAATTACTGCTCAAGGCAAACATATTATACTTTACAGGCAGCCGGGTGGCACAGTGAATAAATAGCATGCTGGACTTAGAGCCAGGAAGACCTGAGATCGAAGCTTAACAGATATGTGACCTTGGGTAAGTCACTTGAACTTAGCCTCAATCTACAAAATAGGGGCCATAATTACACCTGCTTCATAAGTTTCTTATGAGGATCACATGAGATAACGTGTAAAGAACTTTGTAAACCTCCAAATGTGATGGAAGTGCTAACTATTATGAGTAGGATTATTTTGGTTCGTTCTAATTGTCAAGCAAGCAACGAGCATTTGCTAAGCACCTACCACGTGCCAATCGTTGTGCTAGGGTGGATACAAATACAAAAGTAATACTCCCTTCTCTGAAGAAGCTTACATACCACTTGGGGGGGGGGGCGGGGAATACAGCATATCCACAGATAAGCAAATACAAACAAACAAGCTATGGCAGTACTAAGAGGACAAACAAAAGACAGAGGGGAGGCATTAGTGTGAAGAGGGATTGGGAAAATGTAGAACACAGGATTTTAGCTGGGGCTTTAAAGAAGCCAGGGAAGCCAGGAGGCTGAGATGAGGAGAGAGAGCATTCCATGCATGGGCCAGCCAGAGAAAATGCCCTGAGTCAGGGGATGGAGTGTCTCCTGCAAGGAATAGCCGGGAGGCTGATGTCTCTGGATGACAGAGTACAAGAAGGGGGAGGGGGTTAGAAAGGTGTGAGAAAACCAGAAAGATATGCAGGTTATGAAAGGGCTTTGAAATGTCAGAAGAGAGAAGGGGACATATTGGAGAGATGTTGCAAAGGTGAAATGGACAAGCCTTGGCGACATATTGGATATGGGGGGGGGGGGGGCTGAGAGATAGTGAGGGGTCTAAGATGACACCTAGGTTGTAAGTCTGGGGGACTGAGAGAGTGGTGGTACCCTCGATATGGTTGTTGTCCTTCTCAAAGAGAACCAAAATGACATCACAATGTTGGGGTCAAAGTATAGTGTGTCCAGCTGTGGCTGATCAGACCAATACAAGCTCAGAAGACTCTACCATAGGTCAGGTATGTGTGAACATTTAGAGTGAAGATGTCTCTAAATTTGCACATCTCACATTTGAACTACTGCAGTTCAGGGTACAGGGTTCAGAATACAGGGCTTTCTTTGATGAGGGCACACCATGCTGGGCAGTCCCAGTGTCTCCCATGTCTTACACGGGAGTTCTTCAGAGAGACCTTGAGAGTGTTCTTGTATCACTTCTTCTCATCACCATGTGAGTTCTCCTTAAAATATCTTTTTAGGCAAATGGTAGTTTTTTGTTTCGTTTTTGCAGTGCAGTCAGGGTTAAATGATTTACCCAGGGTCACACAGCTAGTAAGTGTCAAGTGTCTGAGGTTGGATCTGAACTCAGGTCCTCCTGACCCCAGCGCCAGTGCTCTATCCACTGTGCCACCTAGCTGCCCCTTGCAGTAGAGTTTGAGTGCTTGGCAGTTCAGTTCAAGTAAGGACTTCAGTGTCTGGTACCTTATCCTGCCAGGTGATCTTCAGAATCTTCCTAAGACAATTCAAATGGAAGCGATTCAGTTTCCTGGCATGTCATCGGTCTACTGTCCAGGTTTCACAGGCATACAACAATGAGATGAGCTCAATAGCTCTGCAGACCTTCAGTCTGGTAGTCAATCTCATACCTTTTCTCTTCCACTCTTTCCTAAGGAGCCCTCCAACACTGAGCTAGCCCTGGGTGTGTGTCAACATCATTGTCTATGTGGACATCCATGGAAGGCATATTGCCAAGGTAAATGAACTTATCCACAGCATTCAGAATTTCCTCATTTGCTGTAACTAAGGGTTCTACCTTACCGAGGAGGGGGTCCACCAATCATATAAAGGCTGGCTGAAATTTTTCAGGTTATATGGCAAGAGGAGGTTATTATCCCCCAGGAGTTCAAGGGTGTCTCCATTGTCCATCGCTATAAAGGTAAAGGAAATAGATTGCCCTGTGACAATCACGGGGGTTCTCTCTCTTAGTCATCACTGGTAAGATTTTTGCCAGAGTCCTCCTTAATAAGCTGATCCTTCACCTGGAAGATGGTCATCCACCTGAGAGCCAATGTGGATTCAGAAAGGGTTGATATGGTGTTTGCTGCCCAACAACTCCAAAAACAACTGCTCAGTGGTAACAAGGAAGTTTGGAAAGAGGGTGGAGGGCTTAGGAGAAAAGATACTATGTTGTGTTTTGGAAATGTTGAGTTTAAGATGTGTACAATACTGTTTCAACAATCTGGCTAGCAGCTGCTGTGGGGGTGTGAAACCAACAACAACCAGCTCACAGAAGGCTGTAAGCCCAGGTTCTTCTGATCTGCTTTACTAACGAAAACAACGTTAAGGGGTTAACAAGCTTACTTTAATCAGGCATACAAATATCATTCACTTAGTTCAGGGGGAAAAGCCAGCACCCTGAACGTCAGAGCAAATAAAAACAAATTACAAACATCAACAGACAGACCTTGTCTGATTCAAATCCCAATTCATAGTTACCAGTTAACAAAGTCCCAACATCTGCTTTACAAGCTGGAGGGCTCTTAGCTACAGCTTCCCAGGTCTCCACATCAGCGTGCCACCAAGAGTGAGAGCCTTAAGCAAATAGCTCTGTCTTCCCTTTTTGTGCAGTTTCAGACGTCATCAAACATCATCTGAGTGGCCAGAACTTAGGCTCCTTCCATTGGCTCTGGTGTTAGCACCTCCCTCCACTATCCCCACCTGGAGCCCCACCTTAGTTACCAATTGACACCCACATAGGCTTAGCACCTAATAGGGGTTGGCCTGGAGCTTAGCACCTAGTAAGTCTCAATCAAGGACACTTAATCATTTTAAAACAGTAAGAAAGTCCCAACTTAACTGATATTACAAGTACATCCATGTACAAACATGAAGCTGAAGTCAGTAAAGAGGCTAGGGCTGAAGAAGTAAATTTGCAAATCATAAAAATAATTAAATCAATGGAAACTAATGAGACCACCAAATGAAATAGTATATGCAGATGCATCATTTCTGATAATTCCAGGCCTCTTCTTTCTCCATGTTCAGCCAATCACCAAATCTTGTCGGTTGAGAAGTCTGGTAACTGCCACAGCTCATTGATTCAGGGTGCTAGGGCCTGTTCCGCCCAGCTCCTGGTCTGATTGGTCCAGGCATGGCTCACACTGGGCTCTGCTCCTAGCTCCATTCGATAGACCTTACCCAGTGACCATCCAGGCTGTCCTGGGCTGGATCCCTGCTTCCCTCTGCTATTTCATGGGTTCTGCAGTTCTAGAATTTGTTCAGAGCCATTTTTATAGGTGTTTGGAGGGTGCTGGAGGGGAGCTCACACAAGTCCCTGCTTTCTAGCTGCCATCTTGGGTCTGCCCCCTAACCTCTTCATTTTCAAATAAGGAAACTGAGGCACAGAGAAGCTAGGAAATTTGTCCAAAGACAAGCACCCCATTAGTGGCAGAACCCAGACTAGAACCTCATGCTTCTCAGCCCATTTCTTTTTTTAATTATTATTTTATTTTTGCCTTCAGTTTTTACACCACAGTTGTTTTCCCTTAAACACACCCCCACACTATTAAACCTTTGCTTATAACAAAGAATAATATTAAGCTAAGCCAAACAACACAACAGCCACATCAGTGTGTAACACATTCTCCATAAGTGACTTCCACCTCTCTAGGAAGAGGGGAAAGTATGTTTCCTCACCAGCTCCCCAGAGCGAAGATGATTCATTTCAATCCATCTATTACAATCCATTTTAGTGTCACTGTTATCAGTCTACGCCACTGTGAATACTCTTCCCTTAGATCTCCTTCCTTCACTCTGTTCTATTTCCTCCAAGTCTTTCCGGGTTTCTCTGAACTGCTCATGTTTGTCATTCCTTACACATTGATAATATCCCATCGTATGAATACACCACATTTTGTTCGTCATTTTCTAATTGATCGCCCCCCCCTTTGGTTTCTACTTTTTTTGCTGCTGTAAAGATTGGCATTATAAATATTTTCTTATATACATGTTGTTGTTATTCAGTCATTTCAGTCATGACTGACTGACGCAGTTTGGTATTTTCTTGGAAAAGGTACTGGAGTGGTTCACCATTTCCATCTCCAGCTCATTTTACAGATGAGGAAACTGAGGCAAATAGAGTTAAGGGACTTGCCCAAGGTCACACAGCTAGTAAATGTCTGAGGCCAGATTTGAATTCATGTCTTCCTAACTCCAGACGCAGCTGTCTAACCACTGTGCTACCTAGGTGCCAGATATCCCCATTTTACAGCTGATGAAAATGAGACAAGCAGAGGTTAAGTGACTTGTCCAAGGTTACATAGCTAGTACGTGTCTGAGGCTGGATTGGAACTCAGGTGTACTCTGACTCCAAGCTCAGTGCTCTATGGGGTGCATGGACCAGCTGTCTCAGCTTGAGCAGACTGCCATAGAAGTCAAGGATACAATAAGTTTAAGAATCCCTGGCCTAGGGAAAGGAGGAATTTCCTAATCCACGTCTAGTGGAAGGCAGGGCCTAAGTGCTCTCACAGGAGGTTATGGATTCCAAGAGACAGAGGTGAGGAGCAAGGCATTCCAGGCATGGGGGGCAGCCTGGTTCAAAAGCACTGACTTTAATTCAGGAAATTCAGCTGCCCATCAATCCAATCGCACATGCTTTCTTCTGAAATAATCCTGTCTTATTAAGGAGCTGGAATAGAATAACAGCACCACAGGTTTAGAGGTGGAAGGGACTTTAGACGTCCTCTGAGGTCCACAAAGGCCAATCTCCCCATTTTACAAATGAGAATGATGAAAGAAGTGACTTACCCAAGGTCATGCAACTAGTGAGTAGCAAGAAACAGAACTAAAACTCAGGACTTTTGATGCCAAATCCATGATTCCCTCTGTACAACAGGCCTCATAATACAAGGTCCAGCTAGACTGCATCCCACCCCCAACCCCTGAGGACAAGGCCTCCCATGCTTCTTTGCCTCTGCCACAGTATCTAGGAACAACCCTAGCCATAGATGAGTTGGTTTGGGGGCTGTTTTGTTTATTTGTTTCATCTGGAGTTTTTCCAATCCAACAAACATTTATTAAGCACCTATTTTGTGCCAGGCACTGTGTTCTAGCTTTTGCAAAAGTGCGGTTTTTTTAATCTAGAAATGGGAGCTGTTTTTATTTTGATTATTATCTTTATCTTACTTGATTCTTCTGTTCATTTCCTTTAAGTAAGAACTAGAATCCTGGATCTGAAGGGACATGAGAAGAGGACATATTTAACATTTTTTTCTTTCATTAAATATTTCCCAATTGCATTTTTTTTAAATTTTTAACATTTGTTTTTTATAATTTTGAGTTCCAAATTCTCTCCCTCCCCCTCCCCTCAAGAAGGCAAGCAATATGATATCAACTGTACATATGAAGTCATGCAAAACATATTTCCATATTAGGCATGTTATAAAAGAAAACAAAACACACACACGAGTGGAAAATGTGTGCTTTAATCTGTACTCAGAGCTCACCACTTCTCTTTCTGAAGGTGGTTAGCATTTTTCATCATGATCCTCTGGTCTTAGAGCTGGAAAGGTCATTAAATATTATCTAGTTCACCCTACATGCACCCCACCCTCCTCCCTTTTATTTGACAGGGGAGGAAACTGAGGCCCATGGAGATGAAGAGATGTGCCCAAGGTCACGCAGCTAGTCAATGGCAAAGCCAGGAGTAGAACCCTGGTCTCCTAGCTCTCCATGATCTTTCTCTCTGCCACACTCCTTCCCAAACACATTACAGGGCTCTATAAATGGGTGTTGTTTGCTCGGCTGGCCAATAATAAGAAATGCCTACTTTACACAGCTGGGCCATAAAAATATGGAATTGGTTATACACGAGGTCAAAAGGTATAAATATTTCAAGAGAGCTTAGATAAACTTATGAATAATAGATACATATCAGGTTAGCGAGGGAAGCAAGGAAGGGTTAGGAGCATCTCCCTAAATGAAAGCTGACATCAGAGAAGAATCAACATCACAGAATCTCAGAGTTAGATGGGATTTCAACGTCCATTTGGTCTGAACTATATCTGAAAAAAGCAAACAAATAAAGAGGTGTTCATCCAACCTTTTCTTGTATATCAACAGGGGTTGGAGTTGGGGTGGGAACTCATTGTTTATGAGGCAGCTCTTGCCACCTGTGGACAGCTCCCACAGGGAGGAACTTTTTCTGAATGGTGTCAGCAAACTTTCCACTCATTGAATCATTTCAGTTGTGTCCCACTCTTCATGACCCCATTTGAGGTTTTCTTGGCAAAGATACTAGAGTGGTTTGCCATTTCTTTCTCCAGCTCATTTTACGGTTGAGGAACTGAGGCAAACAGGGTTAAGTGACTTGCCAAGGATTATACAGCTAGTGTCTGAGGCCAGATTTGAACTCAGGAAGATGAGTCTTCCTGACTTCAGGCCCAGTTCTCTATCCACTGTGCCATCTAGTGGCCCTTCCACTCACCGCTTCCATTCCAATCTTCTCTAGGATAAGCATCTTAGTCATCCTATGGCACGAAGGCCCTTCACCATGACTCAGAGGCCATCTAGTCTTACGCTGTCATTTTACTGTTGGAAAAACAGAGGCCCAGACTAGAAGTTAAGTAATTTATTCATGGTCCCACAGGTAGAGAAAGAGATAGGTCCCTGAGATCCAAGTTCAGTGTTCTCTCCATTGTATTAGTCTGCCTTTTCCTATTTGAACCTTATAGCAGTTAGAAAGCCCTGGGATCCTAGGAAGGGAGCTATACCTAAAGGAGAAGGGAAATAAACAAAAAAGAGAGTGGTTTGTTGGGAATAGCGTGGGAAAAAAATGTGAATCAAGAGATCTGATTCTAATCCAGTTCCTGCCTCCAATTAGCTGAATGGCTTTAAGCAAATCCCTTTCTAAGAATCTACAAATGAGGTACTATAGCATAAAATGGCAGCTAGGTGGCACTGAAGTGGATAGAACACCAGGCCTGGAGTCCAGGAGAGTCATCAACATTAGTTCAAATCTGGCCTCAGTCATTTCCCAGCTGTGTGACTCTGGGCAAGTCATTTAACCCTGTTTGCCTCAGTTTCATCATCTGTAAAATGAGCTGAAGAACAAAATGACAAACCAGTCTATCATCTTTGCCAAGAAAACCCACAAAAAATCAGACACAACTAAAACCACTCAACAACAACCACCATAGCATAGTAGAGTGAGTGATGCATTTAGAGTCAGAATTTATGATAAAAACCCCTACTTGTGCCTCTACTACTACACTTACTACCGTTGAACCTCAGGCAAATCCAGAATTGGGCAAGAGGTCACTTTTTACCTTTTTCGTGTGTCCTGAATCCTCTTGGCAAAGTGGTAAAGTCTATGAATCCCTTCTCATTTTTAAAAGCACAAAACAAAGTGCAAAGGGTCATGTATCTTATTACATTGAAATGTAGGTATCAAAATATTTTTTAAAAAAGACATTCATGGCCCCCAGTTAAGGACTCCTAGGCTAGATGGGCTCTAAGGACCCTTCCATCTATGAAATTCCAATTCCAAGGACTGCCAAAGATAAACTTATAAACAGTATTCACAGCTTTGCAATGTGCCCACAAAGACAGCTTCTGGAGCTACTTTTTTCTTTCTTCAGCTAAATCAACCCTTTGAAGGCCATCCTCTCTCCCTTTCAAGCCAAGTCTAAAAGGGCATATGCAAGTAACCTTATAGATCTGATCTTTCATTCACTCTTTTCCTTCCTGATCCAAAGGACCTGAGTTCAAATCATACTTTCGACACTCACTACTTATGTGACCTTGGGCATGCCAACATAACCTTCCAGGGCCTCAATTTCTTCATCTGTAAAAGTGAAGGCATTTATTTTACCATCTGAGGGGTGTGAGGTAGAAGAGCAGGGTTACCTTAATTTTCATTTCTCTAATTTTTAGTGATTTTGGACTCCTTTTTTCATATGCCTATAGATAACTTGTATTTCTTCCTTTAAGAACTGCCTATTCATATTCTTTGCCCATTTATCAATTAAATATTAGCTCTTATGTAAATGCAAGATGAGATACACATTGTTAGACCTGGTCAATGTAGAAATTTGTTTTGCTTGACTGTGCCCATGTGTTACAAGTTGTTGTTTCAGGGGGAAAGGAGAGGAAGAAAACCCACTTAATGGTTGAAAAAATATGTCTATATATTATATGTGCATTATATGTAAAGGTGTGTATAAATAGATGTATGTCATACATACTATATATTAAAGTTATGTATGTAAATATATGTATGTATATGTATATATATATATAGTATATATATGTGCATATGCGTATACTTTTTAAGGGAGAGGCTTGGATTTTGTGGTCCCGAAGTCCCTTCTAATTATACAACTCTATAATGTCTCCACTTTCAAGCCAAAAGAATTCTCCCAGAGCATGTAGTCACATACACTGTCAGTGTCTGCCACCTTCTGGCAGATATGGAGTAGGGCAGAGGAGAGCCAGACTACAACCACAGGCCTTGTCTCATTTATGACTACAGATATGATCCTGGGGCAGGCCTGAAAGCCAAAGAGTCAGCCTGACCTCCCCATATCCACTTAGGCCTGGCATACCCCCTCCTTCTGTCATGGGCAAATAAAGCTTTGGTTAGCCTCTTGATGGGTTGAGATCCAGTCAGGGGTGTGATGGAGCCTGTTCAAAAATCAAGCCAATTTTTAAATTTTCAGTGGAAGCATTTGCAACTTGGATATTAGAAAAAGAAAAACCTCTACCAACCAGAGCCTGATCTATTGTTTTGATGACTGGACTTAAGAAAGTGATAGAGAAAATGTTAATAATTCAGATTAAAGTCAAAAGTAGGCCCTGTATACTTTTTTTTTTCAGAGAGACAGCTGTTAAACATCTACTGGCACACCCTTGGATGCAGTAGTACAGGGACATTTCAGGGTATCTGAGAAGCATTAGTGCAAACTATGAAGTGGGGAGAATTAACAGGAACCATAGACTTAGGCCTGGAAGAGGCCTTAGAAATCATCTAGTCCAATTCCTTAAGCTACAGTTGGGGAAACTGCCCAAGGTCTCCCAAGAAAATAATAGCAGAACCCAAACTTGAATATATTATGCTTCAGCTAAAGTAAAAAGGCAGGGGTAGCAATCCTAATCCCAAACAAAGCAAAAGCAAAAATAGATCTAATTAGAAGAGATAAGGAAGGACAATATATCCTGCTAAAAGGCACCATAGACAATGAAGCAACTTAACATATATCCAACAAGTGGTATAGCATACAAATTCTTAGAGGAGAAGTTAAGGGATTTATAGGAAGAAACTGACAGCAAAACTATACTAGTGGGGGACCTCAACCTCCCCCTCTCTGAACTTGATAAATCTAACCTCAAAATAAACAAGAAAGAAGGTAAGGAGGTGAATAGAATTTTAGAAAAGGCAGATGTGACAGATCTCTGGAAAAAACTAAATGGGGATAAAAAGGAGTATACCTTTTTCTCAGTGGTACATGGCACATATTCAAAAACTGACCATGTACCAAGGCATAAAAACCTCACAATTCAGTACAGAGAGGCAGAAATAGTCAATGCATCCTTTCCAGATCATGATGCAATAAAAATCATTTGTAATAAAGGATCATGAAAAGATAAGCTAAAAATTAATCAGAAACTAAATAATCTAATTCTAAAGAATGAGTGGCCCAAAGAACAAATCATAGAAACAATTAATAACTTCATTCAAGAAAATGACAATAATGAGACAATATATCAAAACTTACGGGATGCAGCAAAAGCAGTTCTTAGGGGAAGTTTTATATCTCTAAATACTTACATGAATAAAATAGAGAAAAAGGAGATCAATGAATTGGGCATCCAGCTGAAAAAGCTAGAAAAAGAACAAATTGAAAATCCCCAATTAAAGACTAAATTAGAAATACTGAAAACCAAAGGAGTGATTGATAAAATTGAAATCGAGAAAACTATTAAACTAATAAATAAAACTAAGAGCTGGTTTGATGAAAAAACCAATAAAATTGATAATCCTTTGGTCAATTTGATTTAAAAAAAGAAATAAACCAGTATCAAAAATGAAAAGGGTGAATTCACCTCCAATGAAGAGAAAATTAAAACAGTGATTAGGAATTATTTTGCCCAGTTGTATGTGCATAAATTTGACAACCTGAGGGAAATGGATGAATATTTACAAAAATATAAATTGCCCAGGTTAACAGAAGAGGAAGAAAAATACCTAAATAACCCCATCTCAGAAAAACAAATTGAGCAAGCCATCAATGAACTCCCTAGGAAAAAAATCTCCAGGGCCAGATAGTTTTACATGTGGATGCTATCAAATATTTAAAGAACAATTAATTCCCATACTTTATAGACTATTTGGGAAATAGGCAAACAAGGACTCCTACCAAATTCTTTTTATGACACAAATATGGGAAGAGAAAGAAAATTATAGGCCAATTTCCCTAATGAACATTGATGTAAAAATTTTAAATAAAATATTAGCAAAAATATTGCAGCAACTTATCATGAGAATAATACACTATGACCAGGTAGCATTTATTCCAGGAATGCAAGGCTGGCTCAATATTAGGAAAACTACCAGCATAATTGATCATATCAACAACAAAACTAGCAGAAACCATATGATTATCTCAATAGATGCAGAAAAAGCTTTTGACAAAATACAACACCCATTCCTATTTAAAAAAACATTAGAAAGCATAAGAATAAATGGAGTCTTCCTGAAAAATATAAATAGCATCTACCTAAAACCATCAGCAAGCATTATTTGTAATGGGGATAAGATAGATGCATTCCCAATAAGATCAAGGGTGAAACAAGGATGTCCATCATCACACCTATGATTCAATTTGGTACTAGAAATGTTAACTTTAGCAATAAGAGAAGAAAAAGAAATGGAAATAATTAGAATAGGCAAAGAAGAAACTAAGTTATCACTCTTTGCAGGTGATATGATGATTTACTTGGAGAATCTTAGAGAATCAAGTAAAAAACTATTTGAAATAATAAAAAACTTTAGCAAAGTTGCAGGATATAAACTAAACCCACATAAATCCTCAGCATTCCTATACATTACTAAGAAAGCCCAACAGTAAGAGATAGAAAGAGAAATTCCATTTAAAGTTGCTGTAGACACTATAAAATATTTGGAAGTCTACCTGCCAAGAGAAACCCAGGGCCTGTATTAACACAATTACAAAACACTTTTCACACAAATAAAGTCAGATCTAAGTAAGTGGAAAAACATCAGTTGCTTGTAGTTAGGCCAAGCTCATATAATAAAAATGACCATTTTACCTAAATTAATTTACATATTCAGGGCCATGCCAATCAAACTACGAAAAAATTGTTTTACAGAGCTGGGTAAAATAATAACAAAATTCATCTGGAAGAAAAAATGTCCAGAATATCAAGGGAATTAATGAAAAGAAATCCTAGGGAAGGTGGCCTAGCCATACCAGATATTAAACTGTATTATAAAGTAGCAGTCATCAAAACTACTTGGTACTGGCTAAGAAACAGAGTGGTCAACCAGTGGAATAGGTTAGGTACACAAGACACAACAGTCAACAACTATTCCAAACTACTCTTTGATAAACCCAAAGAATCCAGCTTTTGGGTTAAGAATTCACTATTTCACAAGAACTGCTGGGGAAATTGGAAAATAGTATGGCAGAACCTGGGCATAGACCAATATCTTACACTGTATACTAAAATAAAGTCAAAATGGGTTCATGATTTAGGAATAAAGGCTGATACTATAAGCAATTTGGGAAAGCAAGGAATAGTTTACCTGTCAGATTTATGGGAAAGGGAAGAATTCATGACACAACAAGCAAAATGCATAATTTTGACTATGCTAATTTGAAAAGCTTTTGTATAAACAAAACCAATGCAACAAAGATTAAGACAGAAGCAGAAAATTGGAAAAAAAATCTTTACAACCAGTGTCTCTGATAAAGCCTCATATCTAAAATATATAGGGAACTGAACCAAATGTATAGGAATACAAGTCATTCCCCAACTGAGAAATGGTCAAAACAGCCAGTTTTCAGAGGAAGAAATTAAAGATATCTATAGTCACATTTAAAAATGCTCTAAATCACTATTAATTAGAGAAATGCAAATCAAAATAACTCTTAGGTACCACATCTTTTCTGTCAGATTGGCTAATATGACAAAAGAGGAAAATGACAAATGCTGGAGAGGATGTGGGAAAAATTTAAACATTGCTACATTGTTGGTAGAGTTTTGAACTGATCCAGCCATTCTGGAGAGCAATTTGGAACTATGCCCAAAGGGCTATAAAAATATTCATACCCTTTTATCCAGCAATGCCACTTCTAGGGCTATATCCCAAAGAAATCATACAAGTGGGAAATGGACCCGTATGTACCAAAATATTTATAGGAGTTCTTTTTTTAGTGGCAAAGAATTGGAAATCAAGGGGATGCCCATCAATTGGGGAATGACAAATTGTGGTATATGGATGTGATAGAATACTGTTGTGTGATAAGAAATGAGGAACAGATGGACTTCATTACAACCTGGAAAGACTTCTATGAATTGATGTTGAGTGAAGGGAGCAGAACCAGGAGATCATTACACATGATTACAGACGCACAGTATCTGTGAGGACTAACTTTGATAGACTTGACTCTTATCAATACAAGGTTCAAAGACAGCTCCAAAAGACTCACAATGGAAAAAGCTATGGACATCCAGAGAAACAGTCATGGAGTCTGAATGCAGATTGAGGCAAACTATTAGCTCTCTTTTTTTTCCTTCTTTTTTAGTTTCATTTCTCCTTTCTCATGATTCATTCCATTGGTTGTAATTCTTCTTTACAACTGGACTATTATGTAAATAAGTTCAATGTGAAGGTAAATATAGAACCTACATTGGATTATATGCCATCTTCAGGGGGGAAGGGGGAAGAGAGGGAAGAAGAGAAAATTTGGAACCCCAAAACCTGTGGAAGTGAATGTTGCAAACTAAAAATAAAAAAATAAATTTATAAAAAAATAAAAAACATGTATAACATCTATAAAATTGCTTATTGACTCAGAGAAAGGGAGGTGAGGGAGAGAGAGAGAAAATTCAGAACTCAAATTTTTGTTAAATGAATGTTAAAAATTTTCATAGTTGTGAAAGTCACAATTATGTCATATTGTGAAAGACTAACTATATTTCCTTCTATCCTATCCCACCCCAAAGTTAATTCTATTCTCTCCTTTCACACTGTCCCTCATCAAAAGTGTTTATTTCTGACACCCCCTCCCCCAATCTGTCCTCCATTCTGTTACACACACCCCTTCTCTTATCCCCTTCCCCTTTGACTTTCCTGTGGGGTGAGTTAGATTTCTATGCCCAATTTAGTGTGTGTGTTACTCCCTCTTTGAGCCATTTCTGATGAGAGTAAGGTTCACTCACTCTCCTTCCTCTGCCCTCTTCCCCTCCACTGCTGCTTTTTCTTGCCTCTTTTATGTGAGATAATTTACCCCATTCTACCTCTCCCATTCTCTTTCTCCCAGTACATTCCTTTTTCACCCTTTAATTTTATTTTTTGGATATCATCCCTTCATATTCAACTCACACCTGTGCCCTCTGTCTGTCTATATATATTTCCTCCAACAACCCTAATACTGAGAAAGGTCTTATGAGTTACAAACATCATCTTAACCTTATTAAGCCTCTTACGATTTGTCTTTCCTGTTTAGCTTTTTATGATTCTCTTGAGTTTTCTATTTGAAAGTCAAATTTTCTATTCAGCTCTGGTCTTTTTATCAAGAATTCTAGAAAGTCCTCCATCTCATTAAATATCCATTTTTTCCCCTAAAGGATTATACTCAGTTTTGCTGGGTAGGTGATTCTTGATTTTAATCTTAGCTCCTTTGACTTCCAGAATATCATATTCCAAGCCCTCCGATCCCTTAATGTAGAATTGCTAAATATTGTGTTATTTTGACTGTGTCTCCACATACTCGAAATGTTTCTTTCTGGCTGCTTGCAATATTTTTGCCTTGACCTGGGAACTCTGGAATTTGGCTATAATATTCCTGGGAGTTTTCATTTAGGGATCTCTTTCAGGAAATGATGGGTGGATTCTTCCAATTTCTATTTTCCCCTCTAGTTCTAGAATATCAGGGCAGATTTCCTTGATAATTCCTTGAAAGATGCTATTTGGCTATTTTTTTGATCATGGCTTTCAGATAGTCCAATAATTTTTAAATTATCTCTCCTGGATCTATTTTCCACAGCTGCTGTTTTTCTAATGAGATATTTCACATTGTCTTCTATTTTTTCATTCTTTTGGTTCTTTTTCATAATTTCTTGCTTTCTCATAAAGTCATTATCTTCCATTTGCTCCATTCTAATTTTTAAGGAATTATTTTCATCAGTGAGCTTTTGGACCTCCTTTTCCATTTGGCCAGTTCTGCTTTTCAAGGCATTCTTCTCCTCATTGGATTTTTGGATTTCTTTTGCCATTTGGTTTAGTCTATTTTTTAAGGTGTTATTTTCTTCAGTATTTTTTGGTGTCTCCTTCACTGAGCTGTTGACTCTTTTCTCATTATTCTCATGCATCACTCTCATTTCTCTTCCCAATTTTTGTCCATTTCTCTTACTTGATTTTCAAACTCCTTTTTGAGCTCATCCATGGCCTGAGACCAATTCATATTTTTCTTGGAGGATTTACATATAGGAGCTTTGACTTTGCTACCTTATTCTGAGTGTGTGTTTTGATCTTCCTTGTCACCAAAATAATTTTCTATGGACAGAGTTTTTTTTTCCCGTTGTTTGCTCATTTTCCCAGCCTATTGGTTGACTTTTAACTGTTTGTTAACTGTTCCCAGGGTGGAGGGCACACTGTCCCAAGCTTCAGGGGGTTTTGTGTAGCTGTTTTCAGAGATACTTCTAGGGACCTATAAGTTTTCAGTTCTTTCAAGATGGTTTGATCTCCTCTCCTGGCCTATATTCTGGTCTGTGAGTGACCACAAGCACTCTTTTCTGCCCTGGAACTGTGAGGAGGGCCCCCTCTGCAGTGGTGCCACAAGTTCTGCTATGCTAGTGCTCCTCCTCATTCCAGTACTGACCCCAAGATCCAAATATGGACAAAACAACAGATTCCTGCCCCAGTGCTAGCAAAGAGATCCCTGTAATATCTTTCTGACCAGTTGTTTGACCCCCTTACTGTCCTTGGGCTGAGAGCTCGGGAAGCAACCACTGCCCCCTTCAGCTGCCACTGCTACTGCCACTGCTGATTCAGTCACTCCCAAAGCCTGTTGCCAGTTTGCTTTGGCGGGAGCTGTGCTGGCATGACCTGCCCTGGACTATGTTCCACTCTCACTCAGGTGCAACAGACCTTTCCTACTGATTTTCCAAGGTGCCTTGGCTGGAAATTTGTTTCACTCCTTTTTATGGGTTCTGCTACTCTAGAATCTTTTTAGATTTACATTTTTAAAGGTATTTGGAGGGGTTTGAAGGAGAGCTCAGGGGAGTCCTTGCCTTTACTCTGCCCTCTTGGCTCCACCTCCATGTGTAGCGCCAATGTGATACAGTGGCTACAGCTGCTATGAATATGCCAGCACAGTTCTGAATCACAAAATATAAGACTCTCTCCATTGAAGGCATAACCAAAACATTCATTCAAATATTAGAAAGCCAAATCCCAACACCAAAAAACCAAATCCATCACAGCAACAAAGAAATCTATATACATTGTCAATGCAGGGGGTGCCGACATCCTCTGTTAGGGCCTTCACACAAACAAAGGCAAAAGCACTCCCTCTCTCACTTACCCTAGCTGCTGCTCTGTGTGTCTCTCTCTCCCAGTTCTGATTGTTCTGTCTCACTTCCTCTCAGCTCTGTTCCACCTGTTCAGCAAGCTCTTCCTACCACAGACTCATGCGACTCAGGCTCATGTAACTCAGGCAGGTCACATGAGCCTTTTAATGGATGGGAAGATCTTTAATTGTATTAATATTACACCATGGCACCCTTTTCAAGGCCCAGGATGAGTCTAACCTTATGGAGAGCAAGGCTACAGTAGCAGACCCAAGGACATGACATCAGCTTACATCAAAACCCACTTCTAAACCCCCATCTTCCTTCTTTCCTATACCATGGAAGTTTGTTCTAGCCTCAACAGCCAGTTTGGTCACAGCCCTTCAGGAGCAAAAACCTGCTGGGAGCTACAACCCAGAAGCACCAGTGCTGCAAAGCTCTGAACTGTTGGTGCTGGTCCGGAGAACTAAGGAACAGAGGAAGTGAGGTGAGTCAGCAAAAAAGGACAACATGAGTGGGGGTTGGGAAGGAGGGGTATTAGGAGGGAGGTTACTGTGTAACACTGTGCCAAGCCTGAGAGAAAAAGTTCAGCATACAGCTGGGGCCAGTTTTGACCACCCAAAATTCAGGTGGAGCTGAACCCTAGGCTGGTGAAGTCTGAATTGCTCAGTGTTAGGAGAGGCTTTGAGATCCAACCCCCAAGAAAACCACAATCAGAGGGGAGGGAATCAGGAAGTGAGTGATAAGGAAAATAAGGGGGTGGGGAGGGGATGACTGAAAGTACCAAAGATTTCAGGAAGAAGAAATCTCAAAGACCTTAAACATAAACAGATAAATCAATGGGAAAAACAGTAACAAAAAAAAGGAAAGAAATACAGCCTCTAGATGTAGCAAACCAGTTCAAATACATATGAATAAATCCTGCAAACAAAAGAAAATGATCCAAAACTTGATTAACAGAGGACCCTGTAGAATCTGAGGAGAACATGAAACATAGCAATATGCTGTTCCTGAAAGGTTTAAAAGTTATAAGAATTACTCAAGCAGAATTTATGTCCTACTCAGCAAAGGAAATGGTCAGAATAGAAAAACTGAGAAGAAAGTATATTCCTTTTTATCCCCATTCAGTTTTCTCCAGAGGTCTATCATACCTGCCTTTTCTAAAATTCTGTTTACCTCCTTAACTTTTTTCTTATTTATTTTGAGGTTAGATTTATCAAGTTCAGAAAGGGGGAGGTTGAGGTCTCCCAATATTATAGTTTTGCTGTCTATTTCTTCCTGTAACTCCCTTAACCTATCCTCTAAGAATTTGTATGCCTTACCACTTGGTGCATATATGTTAAGCAATGACATTGCTTCATTGTTTATGGTGCCTTTTAGCAGGATATAATGTCCTTCCTTATCTCTTTTAATTAAATCTATCTTTACTTTTGTTTTGTCTGAGATTAGGATTGCTACACCTGCTTTTTTTACTTTAGCTGAGGCACAATATATTTTACTCCAGCCTTTTACCTTTACCCTGTGTGTATCCCCCTGTTTCAAGTGTGTTTCTTGTAAACAGCATATTGTAGGATTAAGGTTTTTAATCCATTCTGCTATCCATTTCTGTTTTATGAGAGTGTCAGCATTCCTATACATTACTGACAAAGCCCAACAGCAAGAGCTAGAAAGATAAATTCCATTCAAAGTTACTGTAGACACTATAAAATATTTGGGAGTCTATTTGCCAAGACAAACCCAGGGCCTATATGAACATAACTATGAAACACTTTTCACGTGAATAAAGTCAGATCTAAATTAATCTATCTATTCAGTGCCATACCAATCGAACTACCAAAAAAATTATTTTACTGTGCTGGACAAAATAATAACAAAATTCATCTGGAAAAACAAGAGGTCTAGAATATCTAGGGTATTAATGAAAAGAAATGCTAGAGAAGGTGGCCTAGCCATACTAGATATTAAACTGTACTACAGAGCAGCAGTCATCAAAACTACCTGGTACTGGTTAAGAAACAGGGGTGTGGATCAGTGGAATAGGATAGGTACACAAGATGGAGAAGTCAACGACTATAGCAATCTACTCTTTGATAAACCCAAAGAGGCCTAAGGCCTGGGCTAAGAACTCACTATTTCACAAAAACTGCTGAGAAAATTGGAAAATGGTAGGGCAGAAATTGGGCATAGACCAATATCTTACACCATATACCAGAATAAAGTCAAAATGGGTTCATGATTTAGGAGTAAAAGCTGATACTATAAATAATTTGGGAGAGCAAGGAATAGTTTACTTATCAGATTTATGGAAAAGAAAAGAATTCATGACCCAACAAGAGATAGAGAGCATTACAAAATGCAAAATGGATAATTTTGATTATGTTAAATTGAAATGTTTTTCTACAAAAAAAAGCCAATGTAACAAAAATTAGGAGGGAAGCAGAAAATTGGGAGAAAATCTTTGCAACTAGTATCTCTGATAAAGCCCTCATTTCTAAAATATACAGGGAACTGAGCCAAATATATAGGAATACAAGCCATTCCCCAATTGAGAAATGGTCAAAGGATATGAACAGGCAGTTTTCAGAGGAAGAAATTAAAGCTATCTATAGGCATATGAAAAAATGCTCTGGATCACTACTGATTAGAGAAATGCAAATCAAAACAACTCTTAGATACCACATCTCTCCTGTCAGATTGGCTAAAATAACAAAGCAGGAGGATGATAAATGCTGGAGAGGATGTGGGAAAATTGGAACATTGTTACATTGCTGGTGGAGTTGTGAAATGATCCTGCCATTTTGGAGAGTAATTTGGAACTACACCCAAAGAGCCATAGGAATGTTCATACCCTTTGACCCAGCAATACCACTTCTAGGGTTGTATCCCAAAGAAATCACACAAGAGGGGAAGGAACCCATATGTACAAAGATATTTATAGTGGCTCTTTTTGTGGTAGCCAAGAATTGGAAAGCAAAGGGATGCTCATCAATTGGGGAATGGCTGAACAAGCTGTGGTATATGAAGGTAATGGAATACTATTGTGCCATAAGAAATGGGGATGATACGGACTTCGTAACAACCTGGAAAAACCTACACAATATAATGCTGAGTGAGCGGAGCACAGCCAGGAGAACATTGTACACAACCACAGATATATGGATTCCGTGAGGACCAACCCTGACAGACTTCGCTCTTCTCAGCAACACAAGGTGTAAGGACAACTCCAAGGGACTCACGATGGAGAATGCTATCTACATCCAGAGAAAGAACTGTGAAGTTTGAATGCAGATTGAGGCACACTACATGCTCGCCTTTTTTCTTCTCTTTTGTTTTTGTTTTTGGGTTGTTTTTTTTTTTTTGGTTCTGTTTCTTCTTTCTCATGATTCATTACATTGGTCATAATTCTCCACAATTTGACTAGTGTATAAATTAATTCAATGTGAAGTTATACATGGTAGTTATATGAGATTCCATGCCGTCTTGGGCAGGGAGGGGGGAGGGAGGGGAGAAAATCTGGAACTCAAAATTATGTAGAACCATGTGTTGTAAACTAAAAATCAAAAAAAATCAAAAAAAAAAAAGAATAGAAAAACTGGAATCTGCAATGGCAAGCCTCACCAAAGAAACAAAAGAAGGAACAGTAGATTAGGAATGCAAATACACAGAAGTGAAGGATAACCTAGAAAAAGAAAAGCAAAAAAACAAATGCAAGAACATTAAAAGAAAATATGCCCTCTATGTAAGCAAAACATATGAATCTCAAAGACAGGATGCATAGAGGATCATAGCTCCCCAGAAGAGCATCATAATGAAGAAAATAAGAAAACTGCTCAGAACTTCTGAACACAGAAAATGAAATTCCAATTGAAAGAATTCATAGCTGTTGTTGTTACTGTTCAGTTGTGTCTGACTCTTCATGACCCCATGGACCATAGCATGCCAGGCCTTCTCTCTATTCATAGATAGCCTCCAGGAGAAAAAAAGAAAAAAAAAAAGCCCAAAGCTGCAAATCCCAAGACACATAGTGATTAAATTTAACAATTCAGTTCAGAAACACCTTTCACCTTGAAATACAAAGGAAAGTACATTTGAATATCAAGACTATTCTGCAACCACTAGAAAAAGGAGGAGGGAATAGAATCATGTATTCCAAAGAGCAGTGAGGCTCAGGATGCAACCCAGGGTGACCTATCTTGCAAATCTGAACTTAACCTCATAGGGCAAAAGACAGATAATGAATAAAAAAGAAGAATTGGAAACATTTTGAGAATAATTCCTGCTCTAATTCACAGGTGCATTATAGAATCAATCTCAAAAGGGGCCATCTAGTCTAATTCAAGTAGGATATAACAGGAAGATCTAGGACTAAAGGTCTGGATTCAAATCCCACTGCAACCTTTACTAGCTGTATGACCTTGGGCAGTTATTTCAGTTTTCTAGTCCTCTAGTCCACCTAGAGAATCAGGGTGACATGGTGGCTAGAGTACTGAGCCTGGAATCAGGAAGACCTGAGTTACAATCCAGCCTCAGACTGGACTCAGCACTTAACACAATTTCTGGCACATAGTAGGCTTCGCTTCCCTGATATGTTTCCTTATATGTAAAGTGAGAGATTTGCACTTGATATTCGGGGCACTAAGAGTCCATTCAAACTCTAAAATATTCTATCCCTATATCTCCAACAAGTGGTTGCCCAGTCACCCCTTGTAAGGATTAGTCCATCCTCCACAACTGCCAAAATGATTTTCCTTAAATATAGATCTGATGGCATCATTCTCCAACTCCATCAATGCCAGTGCCTCCCTATCGTCTCTAGGATCAAGTATAAGATCATCTGTTTAGGTTTTAAAGCCTTTTACTATCTGGAGCCAACTTAACTCAATAATAATAATAATAATAATAGCCGGCATTTATGTAGCACCAGTTATTTGCCAGGCACTATGACTATGCTAAGCACTTTACAATTATTATCTAATTCTATACTTGCAACAACACTGGAAAGTAGGTGCTATTGTCATCTTCATTTTACAACTGAGGAAGCTGAGGCAAACAGAGATCACACGACTGAAAGTCTGAAAGACTCATCATACACATATGAGAAGAGAGAAGCTAGTTTGGCTGGATCCAAAAAAGCGTGGGGGGAAGGGGAGTAACATATATCATATGTATTAGTGTGTCTGTGAATGTCTATTTACATGTAAGTTCTCTCTTTACACTAAGTGTACCATTCTGGACATAGAGAGGAGAAGATGGGCGACAAGAAGGGGCTGAGAACAGACATGCGGTACATAAGCGCAAGAGACAGATACGCAGAGGCCAGACACACAGGTGGCACCCAAGGTCTCAAACCAAGCCCCTGACCCAGAGCCCAGCCATTCTTCTGCTGAGGGTTTGGGGGAGTTTTTAGAGATTTTTTTTTGGCTGGGGGGGGAGGGGTGGGAGACCTTGCAGCATTGAACCCATGGGCAGGAGCAGAGGGAGAGAGCACGGGCATTATTCAATCAAGTTAACATAGGTGTTTTTTTAGAATGTACATTCATTTCAGAATTCTTTCTGTGAAGTTGAATTTGCATGATGTGAATATTCACACACATATACATACTAGTAATTCTGAGGCAGCTGGGTAGCACAGTGGATAGAGGGCTGGGTCTGGAAGAACTGAGTTCAAGTCTAGCCTCATACACTTAGTAGCTGTGTGGCCCTGGGCGAGTCATCTGTTGGCCTCAGTTTCCTCAACTGTCCAATGGGGATAATAATACGATCTACCTCCCAGGGTTGTTGTGGGGACCAAACAAGATAGTTTTGTAAAGCACTTAGCACAGAGCCTGGCACACAGTAGATGCAATAATAAATGCTTATTGCCTTTCAGAGAGAAAGAGAGAAATAAATATAGATATACACATATAGTAACAGAGATAGAGAGAGCATGAAGTAAGAGTCAGCCACATAGCTGGCAAGGCATGGGATCAAGTTCAGTGCCTGTGTGGCCCTAGGCAAGTCACTTCTCGGTGCTCTAGGCAACCGCCTAAGTCGCAGAAAAGGTGCTGACCTGCATCGGCAGAGGTCCTTCTCTCGCCTGGGAGTTCCCTAATCCAGTGAAATCACAGATCTAATTCCTGCCCTATACAGGGAGACAGCAAGATTTTCCAATGAGCTCATGTACGTAAAGTGCTTTGTGAATCTTGTGCCACCACATAAATCTGAGCTAATTAAATTATTTTTCAATGGCCATAAAACAGTGCAAAAGGAAGTTTTTTGTCACTGTTGCTGGCATATATGCAAAATAAAGACAGGAATGTGGACCAGAAGAGTGGAGGGCAATGGCCTTGTTCTATTCACTTAGCTTTTATTCTCACTCCCCTTTATTCACACGGCAATCTGATTGGACGTCTGGAAATGGGCTCTATAACTTCAGCTTCTACAAAGTTGCTGGGTTTGGGAAGCAAAGATCACAAAATGTCTTTTAGGAACACAGAATCTGTAAGGGACTAAATCTTAGTTACAAAGAATTTTTTAACCCTTAATAAAATAGTCATCTAGGACTACAGACTTCAAATCACCCCTTGGTACAGGTAGTCAAAAGAACGGACTTAATCTTATCTTGGGGGCATTTTAGCTGGCTTTTGTTAGTTGCTCTTATTATCAATCTGTCCATTCTAATGCCTTAGCAAATGAAAGTCAAAAGCCCTGAAGACAGTAGGGAAAAAGGAGCTTGACCACCTGAGAGACAGATAGTAGAGAAGATGAGGTTCTTAGCATATGGTCCTAATATTGGAAGGGATATTGAAGGTCACTAAGTCCAACCTCTACCTAAATCATGATGTGCTCAGAAAAATGACCTGCCCATCTGAGAGGACCTCAGAACATCATCAGAGGTCACAGGAAGCCCTGTAGTATCAGAGCTATGAGCTACCTCATGTGTACACCCTGATTGATGTGTATTCCATGTGTTGTTTTTGCCCTTAGTTTTTTAAAAGGACCAATGACATCATAGGGTGATGTCTTGACTCATGTGTGAACTGGATTTAAGTAAGACAGATTTGCACAGTCACCAGCCTCACTCTTCCAGAGTCACTAAAGTCCAGTAGCAGGATAAAAGTTAGGACTACTGGCAATGGCCCAGAACGCAGTGGATGACCTTGGCATATTCATGGCCGTTGGAACAAATTGCTCTTATTACCCATTCCACCAGGGGAAGTCTTCACATGCTTGGGGTAGACATCCCCGTAACTCAGACAGGTTTGAAGCCTGTTGGTTACCCTCAACCTGGTTTAGCCTGTCTGCTAAGACTTTTTATGAAGATGTGGCCACTGCATATGTTACAGCTTCTTGGAGCCACCAGTGAGAGTTCGCTGAAAGATGGATACCAAAGATGGCTGAGCAGCCCTGAAGAGGACTTGGCAAGCCCTCGCACTAGAGGTGCTAGCCCTCCCTGAACAACCCATATGCCCCATTCCATGCGTATTCTCCATGTGTATACCCTAGTCACATATGCTCTCTAAATGTGTGGCTTCCATGCTTGTTCCCTCATCACATATGTTCTCTGCACCTATATCCTCCCTATTAAGGGCATGGTAACCTGTGACAGCATACTTCATGTGCCCATGGGGGTAGATTTTCTTATTGCTGCTTGATTAAATGTCTTTTGCTTTGAACTAAGATATTCTCCTCTTGACAAATAAAAATAAATACATTGCTGAGGATTAATGAAATATAGTTTTGAATGGGTGTTAACCTATAGAGTCAGCACCTGGAGTAGTTTTTCTGAGAGTCCACATGGTGAAAAGGGGTACACCAGGATACAAAGATATAGAGCGAAAAATAGACAGATACAGATGTAGATATAAATATAGATAGATACAGATATAGAATGATATAATAGAGAGAGAGAGAGAGAGATAATGGTGTTATAATAATGACTATCCTTGCTGTTATCATTAGCAGGCTTGAATCTATTCCTTATGGTCTGTAGCACACACTCCATGACTTGCTGCAAAGGTCACCCCATCCAGTCACCATCTCCACAGCTGGGTACAATGTTAGGGGGACTGTTCACCCCTCCACTCTTACCCATTCCATTCCCTGTTTCTCCCCTGCAGTCAGCTACAGACTGTCACTTCCCTTTGATTAACAGCCTATAAGGGAGTATGTCTTCCTTCTCAGAGGAGCTGGGCTTCCGTGGCTGCTTATGACAGGCAATTTTCCTCTGTTTCTGTTTCTCAAATGGTCCTTATTACCCACTCTTTCCCAATTGCCTGTTTATTGCTCACTGCTGTTTCAGCCTGTGCTTCCACATAATTATGGAACTGGAGAATCATAGGATGGAAAGAACCTCATGCCACTGCATCTAGACTCTTCTTCTAGTACCTGGCTTCTGCATTCTTCTCTTAGGGAAGGCAAAGGGATTGATGTTTTCCTGGGGTAGAGACTGGGGAGGAAGCCCATAGCATAGCAGGGTATGCCGAGTCTATGGTGAATTAGGATGTTAGTATTAGTAGTAGCAGTGATGATAACTGCCATAACAATAGTTACCTTGCAAGTGAACAGCCCTCTTTACTTCGTTGTGTCTGACAGCCCCTTTTCTCATCTATAATCTCATTTTTATCCTCCTCGAAGCTCCAAGAGGTAAGACAGGTATGAGTATGCTCATTTTAAAATTAAGTGTTGGCTGGCATTTGCATAGCTGTGTGTAATTACAAAGCACTTTGCATCTTTCACACCTCCCAGGGGAGTGAAAAGAGTGCTAGATTTAGCAAAGACCCTGGGTTTGAATTCTGGCTGCCACTAGCTGTGTAATCTTTTTTATTTTTAATTTTTATTTTCAGTTCCAAATTCTATTCCTCTCTCAAGTCCTTCCACCATCAAAGAGAAGATAAAAAATGAAATATCCATTATACATATGAAGTCACGCAAAACATTTTTCCACATTAGTCCTGTTGAGGGGTTATGGAGAGGCAAGAAAAATTAAATAAAAGAAACTGTATACTCAGAGTTCTTTGGTTCTCTCCCTAGAGATGGATAGCATTTTTCATCATGAGTTCCTTAGAACTGTCTTGATCAGGGTGGCTGTCTTTCAGAGTTGATCATTGTTATAAGGGTACTGCTAACTTTACTTTGCATCAGTTTACGTAATTCTTTTTTTAATTTGTTTATTTATTTTTAGTTTACAACATTCAGTTCAACAAACTTCTCAGTTCCAAATTTTCTTTCCCTCCCTCCCATCCCTTCTCCCCTCTCCCCAAGACAGCATGCAATATGATATAGGCACTACATCTACATTTGAATTAAACCTATTTTCACTTAGTCATATTGCAAAGAAGAATTATAACAAATTGAATGAACAATAAGAAAGAAGAAACAAAACAAAAGAGAGAGAGAGTAAATAGTCTGCTTCAAAGGCAGGGAGCCAGGTTGGTGGAGTAGAAGCAGGGACCTGATTGAGCTCTCCCCCCAAACCCCTCAAATACCTGTAAAAATGACTCTAAACAAATTCTGAAGCAGCAGAAGCCACAAAATGACAGAGTGAAGCATATTTCCAGCCAAGACAAATCTGGAAGACCCAAAGGAAGGGTGTCTTGTATAGTGCTCAGAGTAGAGTGCAGCCCAGGCAGCCATGGTGGGACAGATGGGACTGAAGCAGGCCTCAGGGCACTGAATCATCGGCAGCTGAGGTGATTTCCACACTTCTCAACCCACAAACACCAAAGACAGCTTCAAAGGTCAGTAGGAAAGCTCTCTCACCTAGCTGAGAGGGAAGTGTGATCCCTCCACAGCTCCAGCTCCAGCCCCAGCCCCAGGGTGATGGCAGCCACTGCCCGAGCAGCGGCTACTTCTGGAGCTCTATACCTCCAGACAGTGGGGGAACCGAGTAGATGATCTGGGTCACAGTCCTGGAATGAGGAGGAGCTCTGGTGTGGTGGAGCTGGTGACAGTTATGGAGAGGGAACCCTTTTCGCAGTTTCAGAGCAGAAAAGAGTGCTTGTGGTTGCTCACAGGCCAGAGCAGGCCACAAGAGGAGTATACACCTCACTTTTGATCATACCACTTTGGAGGAACTGAGAATTTGCAGGTGCCTAGAGATATCTCTGAAAACAGTTGCACAAAACCCCTGAAGCTTGGGGCAGTACACCTTCCACTTAACAAAGAGCTCAAAAATCAAATAATTGGCTGAGAAAATGAGAAAACAGGGGAAAAAGAATAAGACTATAGAAGGTTACTTTCTTGGTAAAAAGATCTTTTCTTACACACTTACTGATGAGGAAGATCAAAGCATACAACCAGAAAGCAAGGTCGAGGGTCCTACATCCACAGCCTCCAAGAAAAATATCAGACCATGGAAGGGGTCAAAAAGGATTTTGAAAATCAAGTAAGAGAAGTAGAGGAAAAATTGAGAAGAGAAATGAGAGTGATGCAAGAAAATCATGAAAAACGAGTCAACAGCTTGCTAAAGGAGACCAAAAAAAAGGCTGAAGAAAATAACACCTTCACAAATAGACTAACTTAAATGGCAAAAGAGATCCAAAAAGCCAATGAAAAGAAGAATGCCTTAAAAAGCAAGATTGGTCAAAGGGAAAAGGAAGTCCAAAAGCTCACTGAAGAAAATAATTCCTTAAAAATTGGAATGGAGGAGGCAGAGCCAAGATTATGGAGTAAAAGCAGGGAATTCCTTGAGTACTCCCCCAAATTCTTCCAAAAACTTGTAAAAATGACTCTAAACAAATTCTAGAGCTACAGAAATCACAAAATGACAAAGCAAAACAAGTCTACAGCCCAAGACAGCCTAGAAGGTTGACAGGAAGGGAGTGGAACACAGCCCAGCATGGGCCACACCAGCATAGACTTGGCTGGAGGAGATGAGGCTGGAGCAGGCCTCAGGGCACTGAATCACTAGTAGCTGTGAAAGTTTCCAGACTTCTAAACCCACAAATGCCAAAGATATTGTAAAAGGTCAGTGGGAAAACTTTGTCAAAGCTGGGTGAGAGAAGAGCACTGTCTGGCCCCAGGACTGGGGCTGTGGAGGTGGCTGCCATGGCATCAGCAGCAGGGGCTGCTTCCAGAGCTCCAGATTCACAGATGGTGGGGCACTCAAGCTTCTGATCAGAGAAGGGGCACAAGGATATCTTTGCTGGCACTGAGGCAGGATTCTCTTGCTTTACCCTGCTTGGATCTGAGTCACAGTCCTGGGTGACAGTCTTGGGGTGAGGAGGAATGCTGCTGTGGAAGAGTTCATGGTGGCTATGGAGAGGGAATCCTCCTTGCAGTTCTAGGGCAGAGAAGAGTACTTGAAGTCATTCACAGACTAGAGCACAGGCCAGGAAAGGAGTAAACACCTCTCCTTGGATCATACCACCTCAGAAGAACTGAAAATTTACAGGTGCCTACAAGTACCTCTGAAAACAGCTGCACAAAACTCCTGAAGCTTGGGACAGAGCCCTCTCCATTCTAGAAGCAAAGCCATACCTTGACAAAAAAACTCAAAAGTCAAGAAATTGGCTGGGAGCAGACAGCATAAAAAAACCCAGACTATAGAATCTTACTTCAGTGACAAAGAAAATCAAAACATACAACCAAAAAAATCTCAACAAAGTCAAAGCTCCTACATCCAAAGCCTCCAAGAAAAATATGAATTGGTCACAGGCCATGGAAGAGCTCAAAAAGGATTTGGAAAACCAAGTAAGAGAAGTAGAGAAAAATTGGGAAAAGAAATGGGAGTAATGCAAGAAGACCACGAAAAATGAGTCGACAGCTTGTTAAAGAAAACTCCCAAAAATACTGAAGAAAATAACACCTAAAAAAATAGAATAACCCTAATGGCAAAAGAGGTCCAAAAAGCCAATGAGGAGAAGAAGGCCTTAAAAAGCAGGATTGGTCAAATGGAAAAGGAGGTCCAAAAACTCACTGAAGAAAATAATTCCTTAAAAATTAGAATGGAGCAAATGAGAAATCAAAAAATTATAAAAACAGAACCCAAAAAATGAAAAAGTGGAAGATGATGTGAAATATTTCATTGGAAAAACAACTGATGTGGAAAATAGATACAGGAGAGGTAATTTTAAAATTTTTGGACAATCTGAAAAAAGGAAAAAAGGAGCCTAGACATTATCTTTCAAGAAATTATCAAGGAAAACTGCCCTGATATTCTAGAACCAGAGGGTAAAATAAAAATTGAAAGAATCCACTAATAGCCTCTTGAAAAAGATCCCAAAAGGCAAACTCCTGGGAATATTGTAGCCAAATTCCAAATTTCCAGCTCAAGGAGAAAATATTGCAAGCTGCCAGAAAGAACCAATTCAAGTATTGTGGAAACACAATCAGGATAACACAAGATCTAGCAGCTTCTATATTAAGGGACTGAAGGACTTGAATATGATATTCCAGAGGTCAAAGAAGCTAGGATTAAAACCAAGAATCACCTACCTAGCAAAAGTGATTATAATACTTCAGGGGAAAAAATGGATATTCAGTTAAATAGAGAATTTTCAAGCGTTCTTGATGAAAAGACCAGATCTGAACAGAAAATCTGACTTTCAAATACAAGAATCAAGAGAAGCATGAAAAGGTAAACAGGAAAGAGAAATCATAAGGGGTTTATCAAAGTTGAACTGTTTCCATTCCTACATGGAAAGATTATATTTGTAACTCATGAGACCTTTCTCAGTATTAGAGAAATTGAGGGGAATATACATATATATAGACAGAGGGCACAGGGCGAGTTGAATATGAAAGGATGATATCTAAAAAATAAAATTAAGGGGTGAGAGAAGAATATATTTGGAGGAGAAGAAAGGGAAAGATAGATTGGGGTAAATTATCTCACATAAAAGAGGTGAGAAAAAACTGTCATAATGGAAGGGAAGAGAGGAGAGATGAAAGGGAATGAGTGAACCTTACTCTCATCAGATTTGGCTTAAGGAAGGAATAACATACACACTCAATTGGGTATCTTATCCTATAGGAAAGTAGGGGGGAAAGGGATAAGAGGATGGGAATGATATAAGGGAGGGCATATTGGGGGAGGGGGTAGTCAGAAGCAAACACTTTTGTAAATGGACAAACTCAAAAGAGAAAATAGTATAAATGGCAGCAGGATAGGATGGAGGGAAATATAGTTAGTCTTTCACAACATGACTATTATGGAAGTGTTTTGCATAACAACACACGTATAACCAATATTGAATTTCTTGTCCTCTCAATGAGGGTGGGAGGGGAGGGAAGAAGGGAGAGAATTTGGAACTCAAAGTTTTAAAAACAAATGTTCAAAATTGTTTTTACATGCAACTGGGAAATAAGATATACAGGCAATGGGGTATAGAAATCTATCTTGCCCTACAAGAAAGTAGGGGGGAAGGGCCTAAGGGGGCATGAGAGAAGGGAGGACAAACTGGGGAAAGGGGTAATCAGAATGCATGCCATCGGGGGAGCAGAGGAGAGATGGGGAGAAAAATTTTAACTGAAAATCTTGTGGAAATGAATATTGAAAATTAAAAATAAATTAATTAATCTTAAAAAAATTTAGAATGGAGCAAATGGAAGCTAATGACTTTGTGAGAAATAAAGAAATTATGAAACAAAACCAAAAGATGAAAAAATAGAAGACAATGTGAAATATGTATACATATATATATATATGTATGTATACACACACACACACACACACACACACACACACACACATACACAGAGACAGACCAACACACAGACAGACAGAGACAGAGGGCACAGGGTGAGCCGAATATGAAGGGATGATACCCAAAAAATAAAATTAAGTGTTGAGAGGAATGTACCAGGAGAAAGAGAAAGGAAGAGGTAGAATGTAGCAAGTCATCTCACATAAAAGAGGCAAGAAAGAGTTTTTACAATGGTGGTGAAGAGGCAGAATTGATAGGGAATAAGTGAGCCTTACTCTCATTGGATTTGGCTTAAGGAAGGAATAACACACACTCAGTTGGGTATGGATATCTATATTACCTTACAGGAAAGCAGGGGGGAAAGGGATAAGAGGGGGGGAATAACAGAAGAGATAGCAGATTGAAGGAATGAGGAATCGGAAGCAAACATTTTTGGTTGGGGCGGGGGGACAGGTCAAGGAAGAGAATGGAATAAATGGAGGGAAGGACAAGATAGAGGGAAATATCCTAATTGTGTTTCCACAGCACTTGAATTGTTTCTTTCTGGCCACTTGTAATATTTTCTCCTTGACCTGGGAATTCTGGAATTTGGCTACAATATTCCTAGGAGTTTTCCTTTTGGGATCTCTTTCAGGAGGTGATCAGTGGAGTCTTTCCATTTCAATTTTGCTCTCTGGTTCTAGAATATCAGGGCAGTTTTCCTTGATAACATCTTGAAAAATGATGTCTAGGCTCTTTTTTATCATTATTTTCATGTGGTCCAATAATTTTTAAATGATCTCTCCTGGATGTATTCTCCCGGTCAGTTGTTTTTCCAAAGAGATATTTCACGTTGTCTTCTATTTTTTTTTTGGTTCTGTTTTATAATTTCTTGATTTCTCGTAAAGTCATTAGCTTCCATTTGCTACATTCTAATTTTTAAGGAATTATTTTCGTCAGTGAGCTTTCAGATCTCCTTTTCCATTTGGCCAATTCTGCTTTTCAAGTCATTCTTCTCCCTGTGGGATTTTTGGACCTCTTTTGCCATT
Organism: Trichosurus vulpecula; assembly: GCF_011100635.1. Classification (NCBI taxonomy): domain Eukaryota; kingdom Metazoa; phylum Chordata; class Mammalia; order Diprotodontia; family Phalangeridae; genus Trichosurus; species Trichosurus vulpecula. The sequence goes on along the minus strand of NC_050573.1, from coordinate 553,184,658 downwards.
TGGTTAAGTCTATTTTTAAAAGTGTTATTTTCTTCAGCATTTTTTGGGTCTCCTTTAGCAAGCTGTTGACTCGTTTTTCATGATTTTCTTGCATCACTCTCATTTCTCTTCCCAATTTTTCCTCCACTTTTCTTACTGGACTTTCAAAATCCTTTTTGAGCTCTTCCATGGCCTGAGACCAATTCATATTTTTCTTGGATTCTTTGGATATAGGAGCCCTGACTGTTTTCAGAGATACCTCTAAAGACCTGTAAATTCTCAGTTCCTCCAAAGTGGTATGATCGAAAGAGAGGTGTTTACTCCTCTCCTGGCCTGTCCTCTGGTCTGTGAGCAACCACAAGCACTCTTTTCTGCCCTGGAACTTCAAGGAGAGTTCCCTCTCCATAGCCCGGACCAGCTACACCACACCAGTGCTCCTCCTCACCCGAGGACCACCACCCAGGACTGTGACCCAGATCACCTGCTCGGTTCCCCTACTGTCTGGAGGCCTAGAGCTCCAGAAGCAGCCAGTGCTGTGACTGTGGCTGCCATTGTCCTGCGGCTGGGGCTGGGGCTAGGGCTAGGGCAGGACCACACTCCCCCTCACCCAGGTAAGAGAGTTTTTCCACTGACCTTTGAAGCTGTCTTTGGTGTTTGTGGGTTGAGAAGTGTGGAAATCACCTCAGCTGCCAGTGATTCAGTGTCCTGGGGGTTCTCCAATCCCATCTGTGCCAGCATGGTCCAGGTTGGGCTGTGCTCTGCTCTGAGCATAGTGTGATAGATCCTTCCTGTTGGCCTTTCAGATTGTCTTGGGCTGGAAATCTGCTTCACTCTGTCATTTTGTGGCTTCTGCTGCTCTGGAATTTGTTTAGTACAGGCATTTTGAGGGGTTTGGGGGGGAGAGCTCAGTCAGGTCCCTGCTTCTACTCCCTCTATTTTGGCTCTTCCCCCCTGTCCCCCGATTCTGATTTTTAAGAAATTGTTTTCTTCAGTTAGCTTTTGCACCTCCTTTTCCATTTGGCCAATCGTACTTTTTAAGGAGTTGTTTTCTTCGGTGTATTTTTTTCTATTTTGTCAATTGTATTTTTAAATTTTTCTTCTACCTCTCTTATTTGACTTTTAAATTGTTCTTGAGCTCTTCCAAGAAGGTTTTTTAGGCTTGAGACCAGTTCGTATTTTTCTTTGAGATTTCAGATGTGGCTACATTGACCATGTTATCCACTCCTGAATTTGTGTTTTGATCTTTCCTGTCACCAAGATATTTCTCTATGGTCACTGATTTTTTTATTCTTCTTGTTCCTGTTGCTTGCCTTTTCTCCTGGCTTTTAAATTTGATCTTTGTTTCTGGGGCCCTCAGTTCGTATAATCCTTCCCAGGTTTTTCTGAAACCATCCTGCTTGTCATTTCTTTTGGCACAACAGTATCTCATCACAAATTACATACCACACTACCACACAATTTCTAATTTTTTGCCTCTACGAAAAGAGCTGCTATAAATAATTTTGTATCCATGTGTCCTTTTCCTTTTTCTTTGATCTCTTTGGGGTACAGACCCAGCAGTATCAAAGAGTATGCACAGTTTTATAGCCCTTTGGGCATACTTCCAAATTGTTCTCCAGAATGGTGGAACTAGTTCACAAGCTGAGTAATCTTGAGGAAAATCACTTAAGAGCTCTAGGCCTAGACTTCTTTATCTATAAAATGAAAAGATTGGGTCAGATGATCTCTCAGGTCCTTTTCAGCTTTAAATCTACAACTCTATGACTTCATTCTATCCTCACAATAGCTCTGTGAAGTGAGTGACCTCTCTGGGTCTTCGTTTCTTCATCTGTAAAATGGGTGCAATGATACTTGCCTACCTCCTAGCTGGTGTTCTGCCTCCTGTCTCTCTATCTATATCTTTGCCTAGACTGTCTTCTCAATCTGGAATGGACCCTCTCATCACTTCAGTTTCCTAGAATCATGAGCTTCCTATCAATTCTATGCAAAGCCTTTCCTGATCTGCCCTGTAGTTAATGGACTTTCCCTCCTTGAATTATCTTGTATTTACTTATCTGTGGGCATTTTTCATCCCCCAATGAAATGTAAAGTCCTCAAGGGCAGAGTCTGAACTGTCATGTTTGTCTTTTTTTCTTGGCTAATACAGAGCCTCACAATGAATAGGCTCTTAATAAATGCTTGTTGAATTCCACCTGATCCAACCTCTTCATTTTTCAAATAAAGAAACTGAGTCCCAGAACCAAGTTCACACTTTTCCAAAGTGTGCTTGGAATTTGATTCCTCCAACTCCAAGGTCGAGGCTTTTAAGTAGTGGCATCCAGATCTTACCTCAGGTCCGTATGCTGATGGCATGGGTTTCTGATGAGGGTCTCTTGCCCCACTTGTGTCTTATTGTTGCTGTTGTTCAGTCGTGTTAAGTTGTGCCTGACCCTTCCTGGTCCCATCTGAGGTTTTCTTGGCAAAGATGCTGGAATCATTCACCATGTCCTTCTTCAACTTATTTTACAGATGAGGAAACTGAGGCAGACAGGGTTAATTGACTTACCCAGGGTCACACAGATAAGACCAGATTTGAATGATGCATAGCATGTCGCTGAAGAACGATGGAATAGATTCATTAGAGTTGAGGATGTCGGAGGGGTCGTCAACATACTTGCTGAAATCTCGAAGCATGATGGTGAGAGCTGAGGAAAGAAAGACTGTGAGCCAGACATTGAACCTCTGGAGAAAAGAAGAGGAAATAACCTTTTGTGCATAGATGTTAGTGGATAAAGCTAATCAAGATCTGGATAGGGTAGTGATTATGAGAACATCTATATAGCACTTTAAGGTTTGCAAAGCCCTGTACATGTTGTTTTATTCAATATTTATTATTAGTTAGGTGCTTTCATTCTACCTAGTTTACAGACAAGAAACTGAGACTGAGAAAGGTCAAATGACTTGCTCAGGTTCACACAGCTGAGGCAGGATCTGAATTTGGGTCTTCTTCACTCCAAGCCCCACTCATGCACTACTGTGTCACCTAGCTGACTGCTACAGCTGGATGGGAGGAACTTCAAAGAGGGTTCTGCATTTGTAAATGGGTGTTAACTTTTCAAAAATATTTTTTCATACATTATATCACTATGAATATAAGAAGCATATGAAGTAGGCACAGCAGGTATTGGTAGTATTGTGCCCAGATGGTAGATTGGAAAAATAAGGTTTATTTAATTCAGTGAGTTAAATAACTTGCTTGACATGACACAGGTAGTTAGTTACTTGTAAAGCTGGGACTAAAAGTTAAGTCCCCTAACTCACAGCCTGGGGATCTTCCCAAGAGATCACCTTGTGCTTTTGAAATAGATAGTCCAAAGCTAACGATGAAAATTTAAAGCCTAAGGATTCTCAGGACTATGCCCCTGTGTCTCAGTGGCCTCTTGACTGCTCCTCTTGGTTCCTCTCTCACTGTTTCCTTTAAGTTCCAAATAAAATCTCATTTTCTACAGAAAGTCTTATCAAAACCTTCCTAATTCTAGTGCCTTACCTCTGATATTTCTTATTTATCCTTGATTTGTGTGTGTGCGTGTATGTGTATATATACATATGTATGTATGTATGTATATGTACATATATGCACACATATACATACATATACATACATACATATGTGTATGTGCATATGTTTGCATGTTGTCTCCCCATTAAATTGTGGGCTCCTTGTGGGCAGAAATTGTCTTTTGCCACTTTTTATATCCCCAGGGTTTAACACAAAGTCTGGCATATAGTAGGAGCTTAATAAATGTTTATTGGTGGATTGGTAAGTTCTTCCATTTTGGTGATGGGCACCTCACCAGCCATTCTTCATTTTCTGGATTTAGCTCTCTGCCCCAATCTCCCCTCTCCCTCCTTTTACCTGCCCCTGCTTTTCAGCTTTTTTTAGCTTCCCTCTTTAGAACGTAAACTTGTTGAGAACAAGGGGTTTTATTCTTTTTGCTTATATTTATATCCTCAGTGCTTAGCATAGTGCCTAGAACATACAGCAAGTGCTTAATAAATGTTTGTTGACTGACTACATAGAATGCAGATAACAGGTAAGCTCCTAATAGAATGAAAGCTCATTGAAGGCAGGGACTGTTTCGTTTTTGTCTTTGTATCATCAGTCCTCTCAGAGTGCTTGGTCCATAGTGGACACTTAATTAATACTTGTTGACTGATTGTTTGGTAATTAGGTTTAGAAAAGTGACCAAGAAGAGTTTGGCAATAGAATTCACTTTGAGATCATCGTTGTATTTCTTTGGCAAAGAAGGAAGGTACAGTAGGAAAATCACTGGACTTGGAATCCTAAGACAGTTCTAGTCCCATCTCTGATGCACTAGTTGTGTGACCTTAAGCAAGTCACTTTACCTCTCTGGGCCTCAGTTTCCTTTTCTTTAAAATAAAGGGATTGGACTAGATGACTTCTAAAGACCCTTCCATCTCTAGCACTATGTGATTCCAAAAGCAGGGGACTTGTCCATCTACCAGCAGGGCCAATGGTAAACTGCTAAACCAGACTTTCTAGAGGATTGGTTCAATTCTTCTCCTGCACAGCTCAAGGAAGCCTCCACAGAAACTCTCAAAGCAGACCATTCTTGTCAGAGTCTGGACTAGGAATCAGGAAAATCTGAGTTCAAATCCTACTTCAGAGACTTACTCGGTGATTCTCAGCTTCCTCATTGTAACCAGAGTGACCTTTGTTTTCTTTGAGTGACTCAGCTTACCTCATTGAGCCTCGCCGGGTGCTGGGGGCTTCTCTTCTGGGGCAGGAAGCCCAGAGACCATGCCAGAAAGCAGAGAACTTCCTGTGTGATGAGTCATGGGGCTGGCTGAGGGGACGTGTTGACTCCAGAGCCATGCCCTGTTGGGTGTTAACCTAGTCTACGCTAGGGAGAGAGGCCAACTCAAGAACCAATCGGCCCTGGTCATTCAGGCAGTGCTTGATGATGTCAAAAACTCTATAAGAGGCGAGAGGACAGCTTGAAGAGTTCTCTTTCCTTTTCCGGTTGGTGCAGCAGCGGTGGGGAGCGTGACTCTGGGCCAGCCCTTGCTCTCGGGCCGAGCCCAGACGTTGGTAACTATGAATTGTATTGGGTCTGTCTGTTGATATTTGTAATTTGTTTGTATTTTGGTTTTGAGGTTCGGGATGCTGGTTCTTTTCCCCCCGAACTAAATGAATGTTCTGAACCTCAGGGTGCTGGTTTTTTCCCCTGAAGTAAGTGAATGAAATTGTATTTGGTCTGTTTCTTGATGCTCGTCTCTTTGCTCCCCTGAACTAACTGAATGCTAACTGAATGCTGGCGTTTTTTCCCCTGAACTAAATGAATGTTGTCTGTATGCTAACTGAATGCTGGATTAAAGTAAGCTGGTCAACCCCTTCACTGTGCCTTCCTTGTTTAAGCAGATAAAAAGAACCTGTGCTTTTTAGCGTGCCGGCAGCCTCCTGGGTGCATCTTACGCCCCCAAAGAAGCTGCTAGCCGATTGTTAAAACACTCATCTGTGAAGTGGGGATAATAATAGCATTTATCTACCAGGGGTGTCCTGAGGTGCAAATGAGGTGACACCTGCATGGTGCTTTGCAAACTTTAAAGTGCTATACAAATGACAGCCATTATTATGAGGCAGCCTCATCACAGCATATGACCTGACTTCATTGTAAATATCATTTCCCCTTTTGAGGATGTTGCAACAATTCAGCTAGCAGCTGTTGTGGCGGTGAAAGACCAACACAAGCCCAACAACAAGAATGCTGCCAGCACAAGTTCTTCGATCTGCTTCACTAAAGAAAGTAATGCTAAGGGGTTAACAATCTTACTTTAATCCAACATATACACATAAACTCAGTTCAGGAGGAAAAGCCAGAACCCTGAACTTCAGAGCAAATACAAACAAATTACAAACATACACAATATAAACAGACCAAAATCACAATTCATAGTTACCAAGAAACCATCAGTGTCTGGGTTGACAAGCTGGGAGGCTCTTAGAGTGGCTGCCCAGAGTCCCACACCAACACTCCTCCAGGAGTGAGAGCCTCAAGCAAACAGCTCTGTTCTCTCTTTTTATACAGTCTTTGGACATCATCAAACATCATCTGAGTGACCAGAACTTAGGCGCATACTATTGGCTCTGGTCTTAGCAACTCCCCTTAGGGCCCTGGGGGCTTCATGTCCACATAGGCTTAGTACCTAGTAAATAGCCTAGGGACTTTGCACTTAGTAAGACTCAATCAAACACACTTAATTAGTTTAGCATTCTAAAACACTAAAAAAGAAAAGGCCCAACTTAATTAATATTGCACTCCACCCCTTCCAGGGTCCATGGCCTAACAAAAATATACATTAAATGGCCATGGATCCTGGAACAAATAGAAGCATTATACATTGTGATCCAATCAATCAGGGAACTAAAACATATCATTCACAACAAAACAAAACATATCATTCAGTGTCATTCCCAAATACTTGTTTGTAATACAAACATCCACCCCTAGGTCAAAGCAAGTTAATCTCTTCAATCAATCAGGGAACTATAACAAAACATATCATTCAGTATCATCCCCAAAATACTTGTTTACAATACAAACATGATCCACCCCTAGGTCCCAGCAAGTAACAATCTTTTCAATCAATACAGAGTATTGTATCCAAAGAAAGTACTTCTTGAGGGTGGATCCTTCTCCCCACACTGCCATTTCAGGTTTCCTCACAGTACCCTCAGGCAAGGGCATGTTTTAATTAGCAAAGTCCCAATGAAAATGAAAGCGTCCAAATAAAGTTCTCTTGGGGATGTCTCCTTCTCCCCACACTGCCGTTGCAGGCTTCCTCTCGGCACCCAAAGTCCCAACTCAAAGAAAAAGTCCAAATAAAGTTCTGTTGTGGGTCTGTTCTCCCCATACTGTTCCAATCCCGACCTTCAAGTCCTGAGGGGTGGCCAGGCAATAAAGCCAACAGGGTGGGGTCCCTGAGGGTCCAAGGCATTTCCCCCACCCCACCATAAGCAAATCCACCCTCCCTCCTGGGTGCCAAAAAGCCCCAGGGGAGGCAGAAAAAAGGCACACTTAGCTCCTTGCTGCAAAGTTCCCATCTTGCCCCAGGACTGAATTCCAAGCACCTGGATTGCTGGTCAACTAGCTCAGTCTGGCCTCTACTGGCTTCTGCCAGAATCCCGATTGCGATGTAGGTGATTCTCCACCTTTTTGCTCACCTCAAAATTCTCTGCTTCGGCTGAAGAAGGCAGCAAAAAAGCACACTCAGTGCCTTGCTGCAAAGTTTCCGTCTTGCCTCAGGGCTGAACTCCAAGCTCCTCGGTTCCTGGTCCTCCACCTCCAGCTGGCCCCTTTTGGCTTCTGCGCGAATTCTGGTGCAGGCAGCTCACAATTCTCACCTTTCCAAACTTCTCACACAGGCAGTTTTCCTTGCCACCATCTTCTGCTTCTTCTCTCTCCTCACCAGCCATTCCTGCTCCTGTAAATTCTGCAGGAAAGCCATTCTCCACTCCTGTTTCAAAACTTGTCATACAATATAATCTCAAGACATTCACTCTTCCAACACAGTCCTCTGGAGCCAGGCTAATCAGTTCAAGCCCTTGCTCCAGCCATCCAACCCTCCCCCAGTCCTGGGCTAGTTCCCCCACAGCCTTTGCTCTGGCCTGTTTCCTCCAGGGGGCTACTATGATAGAGAGGGGAGGAGGGATTATCTCCCATCACTTCTACCCACCTGTTTTCCTTCAGATTTTTGTTGCTTCTGGGGCTCCATAGAACCATAGCCACCCCAAGGACAAAGAGAAATCCAAAAACTGGGAAAAATCCAACCGCCATCTCAGTACCCCAAAATGCCATACTTTCCTTTTAATCTGCAAATCCTGCCTAACTATGCCATTTTGTTGCAACTATTAGGCTAGCAGTTGTTGTGGGGGCGAAAGACCAACACAAGCCCAACAACAAGAATGCTGCCAGCACAAGTTCTTTGATCTGCTTTACTAAGGAAAGCAACATTATGGGGTTGCCAATCTTAGTTTAATCCAACATACACACATAAACTCACTTAGTTCAGGAGGAAAAGCCAGAACCCTGAACTTCAGAGCAAATACAAACAAATTACAAACATACACAATATAAACAGACCAAAATCACAATTCATAGTTACCAAGAAACCATCAATGTCTGGGTTGACAAGCTGGGAGGCTCTTAGAGTGGCTGCCCAGAGTCCCACACCAACGCTCCTCCAGGAGTGAGAGCCTCAAGCAAACAGCTCTCTCTTTTTATACAGTCTTTGGACATCATCAAACGTCATCTGAGTGACCAGAACTTAGGCGCATACTACTGGCCCTGGTCTTAGCAACTCCCCTTAGGGGCTTGGGGGCTTCATGTCCACATAGGCTTAGCACCTAGTAAACAGGGGTTTGAGCCTGGGGCTTTGCACCTAGTAAGACTCAATCAAACACACTTAATTAGTTTAGCATTCTAAAACAGTAAAAAAAAAAAAAAGTCCCAACTTAATTAATATTACAGAGAATGGCCTCACTACTGGGCAGCACTTGCATCAGAAGAGCAAGATTCAAAAGAAATAGTAGTACCTTGAGGACAGGGACTGATTTGTTTGGGGGTTTTTTTGTCTTTCTTTGTATCCCCAGCACTTAGCTCCATGCCTGGCACGTAGTAAGCACTTAAATTCTTGTTAACTGACTGACTGACTGAAAAGGAGAACTGACAGCTCTATTGTGCTCTGTTTCTTCCTCTAAAGCTTAAAACCATGCAGAGAGAACATCAGCAGCTTGGGGTAAGCACAGACTGCAGTGCAGAGTGATTACAGCTCACCCGGATTTTCTTTACTTAAACAAAGGGCTGTTTTCTATGCACACACACTGCGTTAATAGTTATTCTCTCAACTCCCTAATTCCTATCTCTGGTTCACTTCAGGGGAACATCTGCAGGAAATTCCAGTCCTACTGTTTTAGGCTTAATGAAGCCTCCTTGGAACCCGGGAACCCCATCTACTGCTCACAAAAGCCTCATCTTTCTCTTCTGCCAAAGCCACCACCTTCCCTTGTTGCCATGTGTTCAGTCCGCTTGGAGGTCCCAGTGACAGGTGATGCTAAAGTGGTTTTCAGGACACCGAAGGCCTAAATGTGTTCCAGGACTTTATCAACTGTTCAACCAATTCTGCAGCCCCAGAAAATCATCAGGAGCCTTTGAGGCATATTATTAGCATTCTCTGGCGCATATTCCTATCATCTATTATAGAATATTGATTTGGTCTTGGATAGAACAGAATTTCAGTGGAATGCTGTTACCAACATTGATCTGAGCTTTCCATTTCAGCTGCACCAGTCTCCCCAGGAGAGTCCTAAGGCAGGTGGGCTAGTTCACACACAAGTCTGATCTTCATGTCATGGGGATATCTTTCAATGCTAGGAGGTCTGTCCAATTAGCCTATGGATTCCACTAAGAGATGGAAAACAGAGACAAGCTCCCCATACGCCTCCTCCTTTCTTTCAATCCTCTCCCATCAGCCTCACTTCCCAAAAAAAGATTGTTTTCCTTCTCTCTTCAGACATCCAGACCTAATGAAGAGTGGCCCAAGACCTCCCTCCTCTAAGAAGCCTTCTCCCTACTTAACTTCAGGCCACAGTGACTTTCTGTCTCTGAAGTGCCCTGTCCAAGACACTTTAGACAACATCAGAATGAATGTAATTAAGTTGTACCAAGACAAATTAGATATAGGATATACTGTGCTTAGAACTTCATGACTACAATACTGGAAAACAACAGTGATTACTCCGGCTCACACTCAGGGGGCTTTTAATCCAACCCCCTCATTTTACAGATAAGGAACTGAGGCCCCAAGTGGTTAAGTAATCTGTCCAAGGTAATACAAGTGGCAAAGCTGGGATTTGAACCTAGGTCTTTTTCCTTCCAAATCCAGACCTCGTTCTAGTTTGTACCACATCATATAAGCACCCCTAGTTTCCTCCAAAACTCAGCTCAAATGCCACCTTCTGTGAAAAACCATTCCAAATCTTCCCCTGACCCTGGGCCTCATACACTTACCAGATGTGTGGGTGAGTCACTTAACCTTTGTCTTCCTCAGTTTCCTCAACTGTAAAATGGGGATAATAAATAATAGCACCTATCTGGCAGAGCTGTCATAAGGACCAAAGGAGATAAGCACAGTATATGGCACATGGTAGGAGTTTAAAAAATGCTTATTTCTCTCTCTCTGTTGCCTTCCCAATTAGTTTATAAGAGCCTCTAGAAGAGGTCCATACAATCTTACACAACACCACCTTGTGTTATAGGGAGGATCAAGTGAGATACTATTTATAAAGTGCCTAGCACAGTGCCTGGCACACAGTAGGAGCTTAACAAATCCTTATTTTCCCTCCCCCTTTTCTTCCCAATGAGTTTGTAAGTGTTTATAGAAGAGGTTCATACAATCTTACACTATACTCCCTTTGTATTTCTTGGGTTGTTGCATGAATATCAGTCAAGAAGCATTTATTGCGTGCCAACCATTAGGGATTCAAAAACAAAGTTGAAGAGCCCTGCTCTCAAGAAGTTTATATAAACTCCTGATGGAGCCAGCCCTGTGTCTATTTATAGAATTGTAGATGGCCAAAATTGGAATGGACTTGAAAAATTTTCTAATCCTATCCTCTCTGTAAGGAAATTAAAGCCCTGCCAAAGGACTATGACCTGCTCAGGGTCACCTGGATAGTTTTAAGCAGTCATAGGAAAACCTATATATCTGGATTCATTGATCTTTCCAGGACACCACCACACTGACAATTCATTGGGCCAACCAGAAACTGAGCTCTCTTTTTATTTTGTTTGTTTGTTTGTTTTTGAACATCTGTTTTTAAAACTTTGAGTTCCAAATTCTCTCCCCTCTTCCCTTCCCACCCACCCTCCCTAAGAAGTCAAGCAATTCAACATAGGCCACATGCGTATCATTATGTATAACCCTTCCACAATACTCATGTTGTGAAAGACTAACTATATTTTGCTCCTTCCAAACCTATCCCCCTTTATTGAATTTTCTCCCTTGGCCCTGTCCCCTTTCGAAAGTGTTTGTTTTTGATTACCTCCACCCCCATCTGCCCTCCCTTCTACCATCCCCCCTTTTTTTATCTTCTTCCTCCTTTTTTCCTGTGGGGTAAGATACCCAATTGAGTATGTATGGTATTCCCTCTTCAGGTCAAATTTGATGAGAGCAAGATTCACTCATTCCCCCTCACCTGCCTTCTCTTCTCTTCCTACAGAACTGCTTTTTCTTGCCACTTTTATGTGAGATAATTTACCCCATTCTATCTCTCCCTATCTCCCTCTCTCAACATATTCCTCTCTCATCCCTTAATTTGATTTTATTTCTTTTAGATATCTTCCCTTCATCTTCAACTCACCTTGTGCCTGCTCTCTCTCTCTCTCTCTCTCTCTCTCTCTCTCTCTCTCTCTCTCTCTCTCTCAGTATATATATATATATATATATATATATATATATATGCACACATACATATACACATACATACACACTCACATATACATATATATACATAAACATATACATATATATGCATATTCCCTTCAGCTACCCTAATACTGAGGTCTCATGAATCATACACATCATCTTTCCATGTAGGAATGTAAACAAAACAGTTCAACTTTAGTAAGTCCTTTGCAATTTCTTTTTCTTGTTCTTTTTCTTGATTACCTTTTCATGCTTCTCTTGATTCTTGTGTTTGAAAGTCAAATTTTCTATTCAACTCTGGTCTTTTCGCTGAGAAAGCTTGAAGGTCCTCTATTTTATTGAAAATCCATATTTTGCCTTGGAGCATGATACTCAGTTTTGCTGGGTAGGTGATTCTTAGTTTTAATCCTAGCTCCATTGACCTCCGAAATATTGTATTCCAAGCCCTTAGATCTCTTAATGTAGAAGCTGCTAGGTCTTGGATTATTCTGATTGTGTTTCCACAATACTCAAATTGTTTCTTTCTGGCTGCTTGCAATGTTTTCTCCTTGATCTGGGAGCTCTGGAATTTGGCGACAATATTCCTAGGAGATTTCTTTTTGGGATCTATTTGAGGAGGCGATCTGTGGATTCTTTCAATTTCTATTTTGCCCTGTGGCTCTAGAATATCAGGGCAGTTCTCCTTGATAATTTCTTGAAAAATGATATCTAGGCTCTTTTTTTGATCATGGCTTTCAGGTAGTCCAATAATTTTTAAATTATCTCTCCTGGATCTATTTTCTAGGTCAGTGGTTTTTCCAATGAGATATTTCACATTGTCTTCCACTTTTTCATTCCTTTGGTTCTGTTTTATAATATCTTGATTTCTCATCAAGTCACTAGCTTCCACTTGCTCCAATCTCATTTTTAAGGTAGTATTTTCTTCAGTGGTCTTTTGGACTGCCTTTTCCATTTGTGTAATCCTGCCTTTCAAGGCATTCTTCTCCTCATTGGCTTTTTGGAGCTCTTTTGCCATTTGAGTTAGTCTATTTTTTAAGGTGTTGTTTTCTTCAGTATATTTTTCAGTATTTTTTTGGGTCTCCTTTAGCAAGTCATTGACTTGTTTTTCATGGTTTTCTCACATCCTTCTCATTTCTCTTCCCAATTTTTCCTCTACTTCTCTAACTTGCTTTTTCCAAATCCTTTTTGAGCTCTTCCATGGCCTGAGACCAGTTCATGTTTTTCTTGGAGGCTTTTGGTGTAGGCTCTTTGACTTTGTTGACTTCTTCTGGCTGTATGTTTTGGTCTTCTTTGTCACCAAAGAAAGATTCCAGAGTCTGAGACTAAATCTGGGTGTGTTTTCGCTGCCTGGCCATGTTCCCAGCCAACTAACTTGATCCTTGAGTTTTTCAGCAGGGTATGACTGCTTGTAGAGTTAAGAGAACTATGTTCCAAGCCTGGGAGGATGCACCAGCTCTGCCACACCAGCACTCCTCCTTCCCCAAGAGCCCCCAACCCAGACTGGGCTTAGATCTTCAGCAGGCTCTTCACTCCTGCTCTGATCTGCCACTTAATTCTTCCCACCAGGTGGGCCTGGGGCTGGAAGCAACTGCAGCTGTAGTTCTGTAGCTGCCCCACCTCCACTGCCTACCAGGGTGGTAGCCGAACCGCAAACTCCATCTACTCCCGCAGCTTTTCCCACTAACCTTTTCTGTTGTCTTTGGTGTTTGTGGGTTGAGAAGTCTGGTAACTGCTGCAGCTCACTGATTCAGGGCGCTAGGGCATGCTCCGCCCGGCTCCTGGTCTGGCTGGTCCACACCGCCCACGCGGGGCTCTGCTCCGCTCCCGCTCCCAGCTCTGTGCAGGATAGACCTCACCCAGAGACCATCCAGGCTGTCCTGGGCTGGAGCCCTGCTTCCCTCTGCTATTTTCTGGGTTCTGCAGTTCTAGAATTAGTTCAGAGTCATTTTTTATAGGTTTTTGGAGGGGACCAGCGGGGAGCTCACGCTAGTCCCTGCTTTCCAGCCACCATCTTGGCTCTGCCCCCTCCTCCCCTCTGAACTCTCATCTTTATAGACGTGGTTATTAAGTCATTTCAGTCATTACCAGCTCTTCATGACCCCATTTGGGGTTTTCTTGGCAAAAATACTAGAGTGCTTTGCCATTTCCTTCTCCAGCTTATTTTACAGGTGAGGAAACTGAGGCAAACAGGGCTAAGTGACTTGCCAAAGGTCACACAGCTACTAAATGTCTGAGGCCAGATTTGAATTCAGGTTCTCCTGACTCCAAGCCCAGCATTCCATCCATTGTGTCACCTACCTGCCAACTGAATCTTCAAAACATGAAATGAGTTGGGCAAAGAATGAAAAGAATGCTGGCTCTAGTCAGAAGGCTTGGGTTAGCTTCCCAGCTCCGCTTTTTTGTCTCTATTGACCTCTTTTAGCTTGTTTCTGTATCAGTAATTAAGGTGGGACTTTTTTACTGTTTTCTCTTTTGGAGCACTTATTTAATCAAGTGCCCTTGAAGAGTCTGGCCTTTGTTTCTTTTATTAAATCAGGAGTCTTTGATGACCTGCTTACCTCAAGGGAAAGCCTAGTTTACATAGGTTTGAGTTCCATGTTGTGATACCCTTTGACCCTGAACAGAGTATATAAACTCAGAGGTTGGGTGTTTTGCCTTTGGGGCTCTCACTCACTGGAAGAGTGTCAGTGTGGTGACTCTGGGTAGCTACTGGAGCCCCCAGCTTTGAAGAAAACCCAGATGTTGGCGTTTCTCTCTCTCTCTGGTAATTGTATGCATTATTGTGGACAGATAGGAGTCTAATGATTCGTGTTCACCCTGTTGATATTGTCTCTGTTTGTAATTTCTATTTGTATTTGCTCTGAAGTTCATGGTGCTTTTCCCCCTGAACTAAGTGAAATGTATATTTATGTTTTATTAAAGTGAGACTGTTAACCCCTTAAAGTTGCTTTCCTTAGTAAAGCAGATCAAAGAACCTGTGTTGGCAGTCCTTTCTGTGTGCTGCTGTTATTGGTCTTACACAGCCACAGTGGGGGCAAGCCACATTGTTATTACAGTTTCCTCATTTGTAAAATGAGGGGGTTGGTCTAGATGGCCTCTTCTATGGTCCTTCTAGCTCTAAATCTGTGATCCTAGGCATGGACAGGACTGGAAAATCCAGACTTTCAGATTTTTCATACCTCAACTGCCTGCACTGGTAGTGAGAGTTCTGTATACAAATGGTTCTCTATCTTTCCTACAGTGGCAGAAGCCTTATAGTGAGATACTCCAAAATTATTATTTTCGATGCCTGTTAACAAACTAGTTTCACAAAAAGAAACAAACAAAAACCTGGGGTGTTTTCAGATTCCTTACAATGCAGTTTGAGAAACAGTGCTCTTGCATGGAAAGTGGATTTTGTTATTTTTTTTTAGATAATAGTTCTCATGATCGTAGATACTAGTTCTCAGGATCCATGGCCATAAACAATCTACTAGTTCCTAGGCTCATGGCTTACAAACACTCTTACCTTGCTTATGCATCATAGTATAATCTTAAGATAATATAAACATTTGTGCTTAAGTTATAAACACCTACTGCACATGCTCTATGCTAAGTCACCATGATATTGCTAAAGTTAATGTAAACTTGTGAGGCTATTGCTGGCACATTGCCTTCTTTCTGTGCTCCTCTATAAATCAAGTGAGCCCTGGTCAGTAAGTGGGGAATGCACAAGCTGGAATGCTGTGCATGTCTTGACTGGCCTCCATCAAGATTTAGGGGATATATTAAGAGCTGGTGCTCCCATCCTCACCCACCCCTGTGAGGAGAGTCATTAGGGGATGCTGGAGTAATTAGGGGATAATGGAGTGCTCCCATTATCAGCAACCCCATTGAGAAGAATAAAGAAATAAACCCCAAATTACTTCTCTGTTGCTGTTCTTCTGGCTGCCCAGATCAAGAGTGAACCTGCTAAATGGTGGAGCCCAAAAGCTCCTGTCTCCTGTCTAACAGCTCTCTACCACTGAAATCACAGGTTTGGTTCTTAATCCCTATCCAAGATCAGCAGAAGAAGGAAGTATAAAATATATATGGAAGTATATATGCCCCAAAGCCCCACATGCTCCCACACCTCCCATGGGGTGACCTACCACAAACTTTCAAGCCACTCCTCTCACTGCCTCTGAGAAACTGAGGCCTGAGAAAGACTTAAATTTAGAAAGGCCAAGGTCACCCACTACATCCTGGGCCATTGTCAGTCATCTTGACTTTTGTCTTGCCACTGGACTCCAATGACTGTGGAGGAAAGGGTGAGGCTGATGACTTTGGCAGCTCTGCCTCACTTAAATCCAATTCATGCCAAGTCAAGATATCACCCTTGTGATGTCTTTGATTTTAATCCCCCATTACCTATGATATTACTGGCCTTCTGAGAATAAAGGACAAACAACAACAAGGCAAGGCGCCCAAATCTACTTTCTATGCATCCCCTACACTGCTTACCTAGAATGGTGCTAGACCCAACAGGCTCTCAAATAATTCTTGTTGAATTGTGTTGGACTGAGCTAACATGAAATGGAAAGCACTTGAGCCTGATTACTCTAACTTGCTTCTCTCAGCTCTTCAAGGGAAACAAATGACCATTAGCACGAGAAAGAAAGCAAAGATGATACAGGCGTCTCTAACCTGCAGCATGACCTTACTTCACTTCTCCCCACTTTGGTGTTCTTGTTTGTAAAGTAAGAAAGTAGGACTAGATGGTTCCTAAATGCCCTTCCGGCTCAGACTCTGTGTGATTCCATAAGTAAACACTTCCAGGTATAATCAGTAAAAAACATTGTCACTCCCCCTGGGAACAGAAGTGTGCCAAGAAGCCTGTGAACTTTGGTGAATGGCCACCAGCAGAGATGTCAGATGCCTGAGAAGCCAGAATCCCAGAAACTCAGTATCACAGAACTGGAAAGTAGAGAGTTTCAACCTCTACCTAAACAGAAATCCCTATAAAGTGTCTCTGAGAAGTGGTCATCCAGCAATGGGAAACTCACTCAGCTCAAAGGCAGCCCATTTCATGTTGGGGCAGATAATTTCTCTTTATACAGGATGTTCCAAAAGTTTTAGTGCAGTTTCACGCTATTAAAACTAAAAGCACTAAGACTTCTCAAACACCTTCTAATGAGCAGAAATCTGCCTCTCTACAACTTCCACCAATAAATTGCCTTGGAGCTGAGCCACTAAGTCTGGTCCTTCTTCCTGTCAAGCACTATTAGGTCCACCTTGAGGTTGCATTATTTGCAGAATAAGTATCTTCTAGTTCCTACAACTAAGATTCTTAAGGCACAATCACCAGTCCTCTCTCCATCCTGGTTCCTTTTCTCTGGCTGTGCTCCAGTTTGTACACCAACATGGTAACCAGAACTGAATGTCACATTCTAGATGTGGTCTGACCAAGCCAGATTTCAAAAAGGCCATTGCCTCACTTACACTCTGGACACTGCCTCTATTAATTAAGCCTTGGATCCCATTAGCTTTTTTGCAGTACTGTGTCAAATTTACTGACTCAACTGAGTTTGTAAGTCCCCTTAATTAAAACCTCTTTTATAAAAATAAACAACCTGGAAGACTTTTATAAACTGATGATGAATAAAATGAGCAGAACCAGGGAAACAATTTATTCAATGACAGCAACACTGTAAAAAGAAACAATTTTGAAAGCTTTAAGGACTATGATTAATACAACAAACATTCATGATTCCAGAAGGACCGATGATGAAACATGCTATCCATTACAGAGACATGACTGACAGATTTAGAGTGCAGAATGACATTATATTTTCCAAATCACTAAAATACAATTTGATTTACAAAAATATTTATATATAACTTTTCAGAATTGTGTTTTTCTGATAACCATAAAATACTTAGGTACCTAGGGTGGGGAGGGGGTCCCAAGTTTTATTTGGTCCCTGTTCCCTTGGCTTTAAGTAAACTTTCCTTGAGAAAGGAAATAAATTCTAGGGATTAGCATGCATATTCATATAAGAAATAAAACAGAAATATGGATTGCACCATATGGATACTGCTACCATATGTCTGAGGCTGACGTTGATCTCAGGTCTTCCTGGTTGTGAGGCTGGCTTTCTATTATCTATACCACACTTGCCTCTCAAGAAATAAAATAAGGAATTTCAGTAGGACAATATAGTTACTCACTAAATATTCATCATATCCCTCAACAAGTTTCTCATACCACCTGGAGGTTTCCTTCCCCCATGCCCAGTTGGGAAACTCTGACCTGCAAGAAGATACCTGGTATATTTCATTTATGTATAGAGGATTTATGAAGAGACAAATAAAGTCCATATAGGATAAGAAGGGTTGGATGGGTTGTGACTTGTATAAATGGAAAAAATTCCTACATCAATAAAATCACAGTTCAATCAAGGCAAGAATATACCCTATTTAGATAAATTTAGGATGTAAAGAAAAATATTACTGTACACAGTATATTGGTTTCCCTCAAGAGGAAATATAGGCTGCAAATAAATTCAAAGGAAGTTTTGAAATATATTCAGCAACAAAAGATGCCTAGCAGGTTATTAAAGGCTATCTAAAGACATCCCTAGCCTTTGGAATTTGGCATCCTAGAGGACATACCCCCTTTCTCATCCACATGCCCTGGGATTGTATTTTGTTTCTTCTTTGAGGGCTAAGGACTAGAGCACTTGGTGGAGGGTGGTCAGGATGTGGTAGAGAGGGAAGAAAGCAGGATAGGAAGAAATGGTTCGGGGTCCATTTTTTCCATTTTTACCTATCTCTAAGGCTAAGAAATATCTGTGACATCTCTGTGGACTACTGTGTACTCAACCTTGGCTGAATATTTGGTCAATGTCTAAGATATTCACATAGTCTATGTTCAAAGAGAACACATTTGCACGTAAGCCTTTGGGAATCTACATGGGGCCACCGCTTCCTGCATTCAGTTGTCTACTTCTTCATGCAACAAATATTTGATGGGCATTTATTATGTGCACATGGTTTTTTGTTTGTTTTGGTGGTTTTCAGCATGGAAAGGGCACTAGAGAAGGAGTCGGAAGACCTGACAGTCTCAGCTCAGCTCTACTCACCGTGTGACCTTGGGTAACTCACTGGACTTCAGTATTGTTATCATCAGTAACATGTTGACCTAGATGATCTCCGAGGTCCTTTTTAATTAGAAAAAAAAATGCTGTTTCCAGTTGTGCAATTAATTTCTATCTTAATTGAATTCCAGAGGAAACTTTAGACACTAACCTTTTTGTCCATTCATTTGTCCATCCAACTTGGAGGAAAAATGCATTAAATTCCTACCACAAGCCAAGCACTGTGCTAAGCGCTTTACAAACATTATCTCATTTGATCTGCACAACAACCCTGGAAGGTAGGTGCTATTATTCTCCCCATTTTACAGTTGAGGAAACTGAGGCAGACAAAGTGTAGTGACTCACTCAGCATCACAAGAGACTGACTCCAGACCTAGCACTCTAGCCATTGAAGCATCTACCTGCCAAATTATGACTTGTTTAAATTTGTGGACAAACATACATACATATATACATACATACATACATATATACATACATATTTAAATTTGGGGACAGGACATTCTAGAAGGAAATTTGGAGCTATTCCCAAAAAGTCACTAAGTCACTAGCTTGTGATCTAGCAATACTATTGCTACCAATCATATAACCCAAAGAGATTTAAAAAAAAAGAGTAAAAGGACCCACTTATACAAAGATATTTATAGTTTCCTTCTCCCTCCCTTTCTCTTCCTCTCTCTCTCTCCCTCTCTCTCTCTCTTTCTCAACAGTAGAAACTAAGGGAGTGCACAACTCTTGGGAAATGACTTAAACAAATTGTGGTATAAGAATGTAATGGAATGTATGGAATAAGAATGTCATAAGAAATGACAAAATAGACAATTTTGAAGAAAACTGAGACCTGCATGAACTGATGCATACAAAATTGAGCAGAGCTACAACTATTTATACAATAACATTATAAAGAAAAACAACTTTGAAAGCCTTGACAACTCTGATCAATGCAATGACCATGATTCAAGAGGCCTGAAGATGCAGCAGGCTACATACTGCCTGTTGGAGCAGTGACGGACTCAGGGTTCAAAATAAGATGCACATTTTGGATATGGTAGATAACAGAATTTGCTTGATTGATTTATGCATATTTATTACTAGGATTTGGGATTTTTTCCTCTGTTGTAGTTGTTTAATTGGCAGGGAAAGTAAGTAAATGTGCATTATATGAAAAAACTATTTAAAAATAAATAAATTCTAGGACCATGGAACAAACATTTCTAGAAAGTTTCCCTTCTACCCCTTTAAATGAAATAGATCCTTAGTTAAGTCTCAGCCCATGCCACTATTTCAGTAGTATTCACAATAACCAGCCCAAGCACTCATGTCATGTCCACTTTAACCTTGGATGAATCCTAGTAGACCTCCTCCCCTGATGTCTGTGCACAGAACTATAAGCCTGGCTTAAAATGAGCTTAATTTAGAGGAATTTAGGCATAAAACTTGAGGATAAGGCTAGCCTCCCCAGGGCTGACCTTTCAAACCCCTGAGGGACCAGAGCCCAAAATTAATTCATTACTAGTGTCTGCCACCTGAAAAAATAGAAGGCAGCCTATCCTCGAAGTCAATCAATTGCCCAACAAGGATCTGAGAATCTTTTGTACCAGGGGCTAGGAAGGGTAGATGGGACTACAAAAGAACAAACTCTTGCTCTTATGAGTTGCACCTACAAATATTAAGGGCTGAGGGGATTCTGAAGACCATAGGTGAGGAGGATGGGGACAATTCATGAAGAAGGTCCCAATGAGTGTGATTCAAATCATGGGTTCTAATGCAACTCTAATACAGTGCTCCAAGGAACTCTCAAATTTTCCAAGACTATACATTACAAATAAGCTGCTTTGCTGCATGGATAGAATTCACTGTAGAGTTTCCAAATAAAATAAGATCTAGACTCCTTCTCCCAAATTCCATTCAAGTCACTGGGTTTCTGTGTTCCACATACATCTCAGGTCACCCTCTCAGATGCCACATCTCCCTCATTAAGTTGTATCCAAACAACCCTAGGACAATAATCTGATTGTGATGTCCAAATATGGTAGTACAGAGTGCTGAATTTGGAGATGGTAGCTCTGAGTTTAATCCCACCCTAAGACATTTATTAGTTGAGACTCTCTCTCTCTCTCTCAAAAGTTCATTTCCTAACCTATAAAATGGGGGAAACACTTGCATGATCTCCTCCAAAGGGCCATTGGGAATAAAGTGCCTTGCACACCTTTAAAAGCTATGTGTGTGTTATTGGGCCCCCCCCCCCAAATATTCCTTGAGTTCCTTCTCTCCATCCAGCACTGAGCTAGACATAGACACTACAAAGGAACAACAAAATATAGCCTTGTTTGCTGCCCCAAGTAGGCTTACAATCCGATTAAGGAACTGGCTCATTTCATCTAGGACACACTACTTCTCTGAGACAAGAAAGCTACCCAGACTTAGGCTCGGCTTATATCCCTCTGGACAGTTATTTTCCACTTTCCAGATTCCTATATTTGTTAAGGAGAAGGGAGCCTGGTTTTTGTAACATTCACTTGAGGAACACATCTGTCACTAGATCACAGCTGGGCTTATATGCCTTGTCTCAATCAGCCACGAGATAAACTGAGCAGTATCATAATAATGCAGGCTGTGATTACACCAGTCCTAGAAAACAAACTCTGCACTTCTGCTATTTTTTTTCTAATGATATATTGTTCTTTTCCCTTCTTTCTCTTTTTTGAAAAATACAACACAGAAGTGAAAAGCTCTTCCCTTGTCAGGCTCCATTGTTATGCTAACTAATGAGAGATAAATATGCCAGGCAGTAGGTAATAAGTGCCATTCATTTCTGTATTTACTCTAAACATTTTTGTAGAAATGCCTTGTCTATTCAGCTCCTCTCCACAGCATCAAAGACAAGACCTTTATTTTCAGGGAAGTAAGGAGATAGGAGAAAGATAGATAGCAATTAAAGCATATTTTTGTTCTCTTTGGTGTGTGTTCTCCATCCAACGCCACCCCACTCTCAATCCCCCCAAAAAGAAAAGAAACAAACAGCAATAGAAAAAAGAAACTTGAGTGGTTGGAAGAAGGCTGGTGGATAGCAATGATTAGTCCTGGCACTCACTAAATTCCTCCACTTTTTTTTCCTGATGAGGCAGTACAGATGCCAGTTGGGAAGAAGAAAAGGATGCTGCCAGAGGAATGACAGGGCTGGTACCTGGGGTTTTGCTCAATGTTTAGGGCTTCAGCTCATCAGTCTGCTTTTCATAAGGCAGCTTCCCCATCTTTTCTTGTGAACATCATTAGCCACAGTGGGTTTCTCAGACAGATGCCTTTTGTCTGCATCTGCTCTGATGCCTGAGGATTTAAAATTTGCTGGTTAAGTGCCAGAGAAGGGAGTAGCCTAGACTTGAGAAATCTATGTACTCGAGTGATCTGGATTCTCATCTTTCATCAGCCCATTCCCTGCCTTTTTGATAAATTAGAAAGTGACATCCCTCAATTTTAAGTATTCTTTTCAATAATTATTCCATGCATTTGTATAGTACTTTATACCTGACAAAGCCCTTTCACATTTATTATCATTTCATTTGTCTTCCGTAACAACCCCATGTAGCAAGTAGGGTTAATGTCATTCCCAACTCAACACAGAAAGGTCACATGACTTGCCCAAACATTGCATGCATAACCAGTAAATTGAAAAAAATAAATAAACAAATTTTTCCATTTAGCTTTTTTCTATCCCTTGAATCATTTTATTCTGCTCTATTTTATCAGTGCTTGGGAACTTCTAAAAATTTATCCATTTCCCTTTAAAATGGAAAATAAGCTCATAAGTCCTCTGTATGATTTCAGCCAGAAAGAAGGGTACTTTACTAGATGTGGTTCAGGGGATCTTAACTCTGAGTAATTTCTAAAGAGTCTCTTTCTGTCCCCTTTCACTGGTCTCTAGGTCCACAGAAATTCAGAGGTTCCAAAGAAGCCCCATTGAGGCTAAAGTCCTTTATATAGGACTTAGGTTTGAAAACTTCCACTTGGCATAAGCACTGAGATCCAGGACATCCTTATGTTACACCTGTGATGTATCAATAGCACATCCAGCAATATGAAGGTGAACCTGGCCTCACCCCCAGGGAGGACCCTAGACACACAACCCAGGTCACTATGACATGTACACTGAGCCAAGTTGAGGAAGACTTATAACCAACATAAGCATCCATCCATGGCTGTGAGCCCTGGGTGAATATTAAATTTTTGTAGGACAACTGACAAAAGTAACTCAAATTACAACTCTGTATAAACAATCAACACCAACTATTAGGTAGCTACCAAGTGATCTTAAGACCATCTCTTGGATTCCTACCAAGTGCCTTCACTGATTCTAGGCCCCTCAGCATATACAAATGGCCATATCTGACATCAAGAATCGTTCCATCACTTAGAGATAAGACCAGGGCTTTCTACATAGCCAAGGTTGGCATCCTCAACCATAGCATTGATAGACCAACAATAAGGCTTCATAACATATTTCCAACAAAAGTTTCAAAAGTCAACTTCTTATTTCTCACTTTAATGGCAAAGCACCATTGAATTCAACATCTTTCATTTGATTCTGCTTTGAATATGCTTTTTGCTTGAAAGAATGCCTTTTTCATTCAATCAGAAGAAAGGGAATTACACAAAAGTCCCTTTCCAAAAGAATATTTCAGGATCCTGAAGGAATTACTTCCTTCACCTAGATCAGGCCTACACAACAAAAGCTGTCACTTGTGGTTAATCGAAGCGGCCAGGGGGTGGTATGTTGTGCAGGTCCAATTTAAGCAAATCCCTCAGCAAAACTGGCTGTAAAAAGTTCTCTTAGTGCAGGCCTGCAGAATATACCACTTATGGGCAGCTTTGCTGGGTGGCAAATAGATCGTAGGCAGGCCAGATGTTTTGCCCTAGATTTAAGAGGGGTCTTCTTGAAATCTTCAAATCTTTCCAAGTCTGCATATTGATATCCAGTGCAAGACACGTAGGGCAAAAAAGTTGCTAAAACATTACACTCAGGGAATGTTTCCTTAAATGAAACTCCACAGAAATCTTGGACACCTTGCAGGTAGTAAGAGCACCTCTTGATCTTACTTGATTTGGATAATCTTTTTCATTATATCGAGTTGATAAGGTTCCTATAGACAATTTTCCATCCAAATGTGGATTTCTTTTTCAGTCAGAGTTTAACCAAAGAAAATCCATTCTACAAATTCTGGGAATGAGAAGTCCACTATGAAATGGAGATAGCTCCACAGTATCTAGCTATTGCAATACATTGAATCCAATGAAGCAAAACAAGTCTTTAGAAATTCCACTGTCAGTTTTTCCTTATGATAAAAGCATTCGTTGGAACCACCTAGAGGGAGGCATTGACAGACCAACAACAAGGCTTCATTCCAATCTTTTTCCAACAAAAGTTTCAAAGTCATGTTTTTATTACTCATTTTAATGGCAACGCACAATTGAATTCAACGTCTTTTATTTGCTTCTGCTTTGAATAGGCTTATCCTTTGAAAGAATACCATCTTCAAGCAACTTGAAGGAAGGAGATTGCAGCACAAGTCCCTTTCCAAAAGAATATTCCAAGATCATGAAGACATTGCAACTTTCCACTAGATCAGGACGGAGTAGACCAGGCAGTGCAGGCCTCAGGACACTGAATCACAGAGCTATGGCATTTACCAGACTTCTCAACCCACAAACGCCAAAGACTACGGAGCAGGTCAGTGGGAAAACTGCTGGATCTGGGTGAGAAAAGTGCGAGACCCAGCCAGGCAGAGGTGGCAAGGTGGCAGCAGCAGCAGGAAGCTCCAATGGCTGCCTCCAGAGCTCCTGGACCACACAGTGGGAGGAATCAAGTAGAGGAAAAATTGAGAAGAGCAATGAGAGTGATGCAAGAAAATCATGAAAAACAAGTCAAAGACTTGATAAAGGAGACCCAAAAAAATACTGAAGAAAATAACACCTTAAAGAACAGACTAACCCAAATGGCAAAAGAGCTCCAAAAAATAGAAGACAATGTAAAATATCTCATTGAAAAAACCACTAACCTGAAAAATAGATCCAGGAGAGAGAAATTAAAAATTGTTGGACTACCTGAAAACCATGATCAAAAAAAGAGCCTAGACATCATCTTTCAAGAAATTATCAAGGAAAACTGCCCTGATATTCTAGAACCAGAGGGTAAAATAGAAATTGAAAGAATTCATCAATTGCCTCTTGAAAAAGATCCCAAAAAGAAAATTCCTAGGAATATTGTAGCCAAATTCCAGAGTTCCCAGGTCAAGGAGAAAATATTGAAGAAACAATTTGAGTACTGTGGAAACACAATCAGGATAACACTGGATCTAGCAGCTTCTACATTAAGGGATTGAAGGACTTGGAATATGATATTCCAGAGGTCAAAGGAGCTTGGATTAAAACCGAGAATCACCTACCCAGAAAAATACTCGGGGGAAAAATATGGATTTTCAATAAAATAGAGGACTTTCAAGCTTTCTCAGTGAAAAGACCAGAGCTGAATAGAAAATTTGACTTTCAAATACAAGAATCAAGAGAAACATGAAAAGGTAAACAGGAAGGAGAAATCATAAGGGACTTACTGAAGTTGAACCATTTTGTTTACATTCCTACATGGAAAGATGATATTTGTAACTCATGAGACCTTTCTCAGTATTAGGGTAATTGAAAGGAATATACATATGTATATATAGACAGAAGGCACAGATGAGTTGAATATGAAGGGATGATATCTAAAAAATAAAATAAAATAAAGGGGTGAGAGGAACATATTGGGAGAAGGAGAAAGGGAGAGATAGAATGGGGTAAATTATCTCACATAAAAGTGGCAAGAAAAAGCAGTTATAATGGAAGGGAAGAAGGGGCAAGTGAAAGAGAATGAATGAATCTTGCTCTCACTGGATTTGACTTAAGGAGCGAATAACACACTCAAAGTTCTAAAAACATTCAAAAAAAAGTTGTTTTTACATGCAATTAAGAAATAAGATATACAGGCAATGGGGTAATATAGTTTGTCTTTCACAACATGACTATTACAGAAGTGTTTTGCATAATGATACACGTGTGGCCTATGTTGAATTGCTTGCCTTCTCAAGGAGGGTGGGTGGGGAAGGAAGAAGGGAGAGAATTTAGAACTCAAAGTTCTAAAACCAAATGTTCAAAAAAGAGTTGTATTTACATGCAACTGGGGAAATAAGATAATCAGGCAACAGGATGTAGCAATCTATCCTGCCCTACAAGAAAGTAAGGGGAAAGGGGATAAGGTGGGGGGAGGGGAGTGGGGTGACAGAAGGGAATGCTGACTGGGGAACCCAGCAATCAGAATATATGCCATCTTGGAGTGGGGGGGGAGGGTAGAAATGGGGAGAAAATTTGTAACTCAAACCTTGTGGAAATCAATGTTGAATAATAATTTAGAAAAAAAAAAAAAGAAAGAAAGATGAGGACCAAGAAGGCCATGGATTGGAGAATTAGATCATTGATAACTTTGGGTGCAATTTCAGTTGAATGATGAGGTCTGAAGCCAGATTGGAAGGGATTAAGAATTAAGAATAAAAAGACAAGGGGAAGCAGTGGGTATGGGCAGCTTTTTCTAGGAGTTTGGGGAAAGAGAGAAAGTAGGAGAAGAAGGAAGGGAAAAGAAAGAGAGCTTAAGTGGATGGTAGTGTCAAATTTTTTATCTGTGGGGGAGATCTGGGCGTGTTTGCAGGCAGTAGGGAAGGAGCCAGAATAGGTAGGGGGAGAGAGGGAATGGTTTTGTGAGCAATCTGCTGAAAGGAATGGGAGGTGAAGGGATTAAGGAGGCAAGTAGAGGGGGTGGTCTTGCCAGGAGGAAGGACTACTTCTTTACCAGAGACTGGAGCAAAGGAACAGAGGAATGGGGCAGGAAGGGAAATGTCAAGAGCCTTTGAGATTTAGAGAAATGGGTTCTATTATAGCAAGTTGCCTCTGTTTTCTCAATAAAGTGTGAGGATGTGTTGGTAAGCAAAACGGGCTCCTTAGCACTTAGTTCAACAAGTGCCCTTGAAGAGTTTGGCTTTTGTTTGCTTTGAGTAATTCAGTGTATTTCATTGAGTCTTACTAAGTGCTAAGCCCCAGGCTCTAACCCCTATTAGGTGTTAACCTAACCTATGTGGGTGTGGATTGGTAACTAAGGTGGGGCCCAAGGTGGGGCTAACTCAGGGGAGGGCCTAGTTTTACACATGACTTTGAGTGATAGGTTTGGGACATCAGAGGCTCTTAGACCACGTGGGTTTAAGTCGCCTCTTTGTGACAATTTTAGGTCACGTGGGTGAGTCGCATGTGTAGCTCACCCCTGATGCTGAAAAAGATATAAAACCAGGGGTTAGCCTTCTCTTCTTTGGAGCTCTTTCCCACAGCAGTGGTGGCACCTCTGGGCCAGCCCTTGTTCTGAGCTCCCGGACTGAACCTAGATGTTGGTAACTATGAATAGTATTGGGTCTGTCTGTTTGTAATTTGTTGAGGGTTCTCACTCATGATGGTGCTGATGCAGAGACCCTGGGCAGCTGTAGCTAAGGAGCCCTTCAGCTTGTAACCCGGATGCTGAGACTTTGTTGAACTCTGGTAACTATGTATTGGGATTTGAATCAGACAAGGTCTGTCTGTTGATGTTGGTAATTTGTTTGTATTTGTTCTGAAGTTCAGGGTGCTGGCTTTTTCCCCTGAACTAAGTGAATGGTATTTGTATGCTGAATTAAACCCCTTTAACCTTGCTTTCCTTGTTAAAGCAGATCAAAAGAACCTGTGCTTTTGCAGCGTGCTGGTAACATTCTTGTTGTTGGGCTTTCACCTCCACAGCAGCTGCTAGCCAGATTGTCAAAACAGAGGGGAGTTTTTCTTATGCTGAAAGAAAGGAAAAGGGAGTGAAAGGTTTGAGGAAAGAAGGGAAGGTTTAGAACAGTGGCTGTGGGGGATGTGATAATTAGGAAAGAGTGAAAGGATTGTCTTACTACAGTATGGGCCCATTTGTAATCAGATAAGACGAATTTGTAGTGGGACTCAACCAGCATGATTCATAGGATCACAGATGATAAATTTAGAGCTGGAAGGGACCTCAGGGACCATCTAGTCCAATCTTTCTTTTTTTTTTTAAATAAGTGAAAAAACCAAGGTCCAAGAAAGTTTTTTTTTTAAATAAGTTTTTATTGATAGCTTCTGGGTTTTTTTTTTCATTATCATAGTTCTCCCCAGTATCCCTCTACTTCCCAGAGAGCCAGTCAATATAACAAACAGTATTTTTAAATACAAAAATAAAAGAAAGAAAGAGAGGGGAAAAAATCAGCACAACCAACCAATTCATTGAAGAAGTCTAAAAGCATGCAATATTATGTTACACTTGTGGGCCTTCCCCTCCACAAAAGGGAGGATTGGGCCCATAGATGTTAAATGGCTTGCCTAAAAACAGCATTATCTAGATCATAGACCTAGAATTGGAAGGGACATAAGGCCTATCTAGTTCATTCTCTCTCCCCCACTCCCATTTTACAGGCAGGGAAGCAAACTCATAAAGGTGGCAACTTGGCCAAGGTCATACAGGTAGTAACTATGGGATTTGAACCCAGATCCTTTACACTCCCTGGTCCAATACTTTTCACTGTATCATGGGGATAATAAAGGCTTGGAGTTTGGCAAGGAATGAATGGCAGTAAGGATAGTGGTGCATGGGTAGTTAGAGAAGTGGGATTTGAGAGTTGGAAGGAACCTCAGAGGCCATCTAATGCAACGTTCACAAAAGCAAACTTCACTGACATACCAGGCAATGGATTCTCTGAACTCTACTGAGGAGAGGCAACCTACCACTTCTTGAAACAGTCGATTCCACGTCTGGACAGTGAGGGAGTTCTTCCTAGAGAGGACTAAAGTGGCTTCGTTGTAACTTCCACCCTAGTCAAGAGGGTCAAAATCTGGAGAAAGATCCAAGAACTGAGAAGAGGCCATAGGATCCTAGTTAATGTGTCACTGGTGACTCTTGAAAGTGTTTCAGTAGAGGAGTAGAGACAAAAGCCGGATTGTGGGGGATTTTTGAGTTAGAGTTTAGTAAGTAGAGACCAGAGAAGGGGAGTGAGATGGAGCAATCGTGGGTAAAGATGAAGGAACTTTGATAAGGAGGGATAACCTCATCCACCACTGAGACCAAACAGAAGGAAGGAGATGAGAGACTATATGTCAGATGGCCTCAATCTTTCTAATTTAAAGAAAAGCCAATCTCCTTGGTAAGGAGGGGTATTGGAGTAGAGGCAACGCCTTGAAGAAAGAGATGCTTTGGGATGACTGCTGTAATCAATAAAAAAGTTAGATGAGAAAAAACATTACTGTGCAGGAGTGAGAGCCAAGGCCATGTTAGGTTGTAGTTGTCCAAGGGAGGACAACTTAGTAACTTCCAGTTATATTCAGCAACTCTGGGGTAGGGAGGGAGAAAATAGTGAAGACAAGGGTTACCCAAAGATAGAGATCGGTATAATAGGAACAGTAAGGATAAAAAGGACAAGAGAATCAAGGGTGAGGGGTTGTTGTTTAGTTAAGTTGTTGAATATAGGTTCTGAATTGTGAAAAGTGAAGTTAAGACTGGGAGAACAATCAACCAACAGGCATTTATCACACCTACTATGTGCCAAGCAATGTGCTAGGCACTAGGGATGCAAATACAATAAATGAAACAATCCCTACTCATAACAACATACTAATTTTATTTTCTCTTACAATGTATACTATTATAACATTTATGAAAATAATAAACTCATAGTATACAATAATATATTCAGTAATTTTAGTGAGGAAGGATCGAAGAGCTTGAAGGTCACAATTAGGGTAAGGTGGAATAAGTCAGTGGGAGACATAGAAGAAGGGCATCTTGAGTTGTCTTGACTTTTGTCTTGCCACTGGACTTCAACTGACTCTTAAGGAGCCAATGAGGCTAACAACTGACTTTGTGCAGCTCTGCCTCACTTAAATCCAATTCACTCTCAAGTCAAGACATTACCCTCATGATATCATTGATCCTCTTCGAGAATGAAAGACAAACAACAGAAAAGGACAAGAAATTGCAATAAGAGGGAAACATTAGGGGGTGGAGTCAAGATGGTAGCTGGAAAGCAGGGACTTGCCTAAAGCTCTCCCCCAGGACCCTCCAAACACCTATAAAATGGCTCTGAATAAATTCTAGAACTCCAGAACCCACGAAATAGGAGAGGGAAGCAAGGCTGCAGCCCAGGACAGCCTGGATGGTCCCTGGGTACAGTCTATCAAATGGAGCTGGGAGCAGAGTGGAGCAGAGCCCAGGGTGAGCCACGCCCAGACCAACCAGACCAGGAGCCAGGCGGAACAGGCCCTAGCACCCTGAATCAGTGAGCTATGGCAGTTACCAGACTTCTCAACCTACAAACACCAAAGACAATAGAGAAGGTTAGTGGGAAAAACTGCAGGGACAGAGTGAAAGGAGTTTTCGGTTTGGCCACCGCCCTGGGGGCAGCAGAGGTGGTGCAGCTCTGAGGACAGAACTACAGCTGCAGTTGCTTCAGGCCCCAGGCCCACCTGCTGGGAGGAATTAAGTGGCAGATAAGAGCAGGAGTGCAGAGCCTGCTTAGATCTGAGTCACGATCTGGGTTGGTGGGTCTTGGGGAAAGAGGAGCACTGGTGCGGCAGAGCTTCCTGGGTAGAAATAGCTAAGAAAACAACAGCACAGTCCCTTAAGCTTGGGACAAAGTACCCTATACTCTA
Source organism: Trichosurus vulpecula (assembly GCF_011100635.1). Lineage (NCBI taxonomy): Eukaryota > Metazoa > Chordata > Mammalia > Diprotodontia > Phalangeridae > Trichosurus > Trichosurus vulpecula. The sequence continues at coordinate 553,154,314 of NC_050573.1, read as the reverse complement.
CAAGCAGTCATACCCCAGTTAAAAACGCAAGGGTCAAGTAGTTGGCTGGGAACATGAACAGGCAGAGAAAATGGACTCAGATTCAGACTCAGACTTTGGAATCTTTCTTTGGTGACAAAGAAGACCAAAACACACAGCCAGAAGAAGTCAACAAAGTCAAAGAGCCTACATCAAAAGCCTCCAAGAAAAATGTGAATTGGTCTCAGGCCATGGAAAAGCTCAAAAAGCAGTTGGAAAAGCAAGTTAGAGAAGTAGAGGAAAAATTGGGAAGAGAAATGAGAGTGATGCAAGAAAACCATGAAAAACAAGTCAATGACTTGCTAAAGGAGACCCAAAAAAATACTGAAGAAAATAACACCTTAAAAAATAGACTAACTCAAATGGCAAAAGAGCTCCAAAAAACTGATGCAGAGAAGAATACCTTGAAAGGCAGAATGAAGAAGGACAGACGGGAAAGGCAGAAAGGAAGACAATATGAAATATCTCATTGGAAAAACCACTGACCTGGAAAATAGATCCAGGAGACATTATTTAAAAATTATTGGACTACCTGAAAGCCCTGATCAAAAAACAAGCCTAGACAGCATCTTTCAAGAAATTATCAAGGAGAACTGCCCTGATATTCTAGAGCCAGAGAGTAAAATGGAGGTTGGGAGAGTCCACCCATCGCTTCCTGAGGGGGATCCCAGGGGGAGAGCTCCTGGGGATGTTGCCGCCGGGTTCCGGGGCTCTCAGATCAAGGGGAGGGTGCTGCAGGCAGCCGGAGAGAAACAATTTGAATATTGTGGAAACACAATTAGGATAACGCAAGATCTGGAAGCTTCTGAATTGGGGGATCAAGGGGCTTGGAGTATGATGTTTTGGAGGTCAATGGAGCTAGGATTGAGGCCGGGAATCACCTGCCCAGCAAGGCTGAGTGTCATGCTCCAGGGCAAAATATGGACTTTCACTTTCTCAGTGGGTAGACTGGAGCTGAGTGGAGAATTTGACTTTTGGGCACAGGAATTGAGGGAGGCATGAAGGGGCTGGGGGGAGGGGGAGATCATGGTGGGACTTGCTGGGGTTAGACTGTTTTGTTTGCATTTCTGCATGGAAAGATGATGTGTGTGGTTTGTGGGGCCTCAGTGTTGGGGTGGCTGAGGGAAATATGCATATGTGTGTGGACGGAGGGCACGGGGTGGGTTGGGTGTGAAGGGATGATATCTAAAAAAATGGAATCAAGTTGGAAGATGAGAGATAAGTGTATTGGGGGAGGGGGGAGATGGAGTAGGGTAGGTTATCTTATGTGGGGGTGGCAAGAGGAGGCAGTTCTGTGGGAGAGGAGGAGGGGGAAGGTGAGGGGGAATGAGTGAATCTTGCTCTCACTGGCTTTGACCTGAGGAGGGAATAACATACACACTCAGTTGGGTATCTTACCCCACAGGAAAGAAGGAGGAAGGAGATAAAAAAGGGGGGACAATAGAAGGGAGGGAAGATAGGGAGAGGAGGTAATCAAAAGCAAACACTTTTGAAAAGGTACAGGGTCAAGGGAGAAAATTGAATAAAGAGGGATGGGATGGGAAGGAGCAGAGTGTGATTGGTCTTTCGAGGCATGGGTGTTGTGGAGGGGTTTTGCATGATGGTGCACATGTGGCCTGTGTTGAGTAGTTTGCCATCTTGGGGTGGGGGAGGTGGGGAGAGAGGAGGGGAGAGAATTTGGAGCTAGGGGTTTTGGAGGCAGATGTTGAAGGGAAAGGGGTTTTTTCATGTGGCTGGGAGGTGGGATGTGCAGGCAGTGAGGCAGGGAGGTCTGTCTTGTCCTGGGTGGGGGGGGAAGGGGCTATTGAGTGATGGTGACAAATGAGGATCTGGAAGTGACAATAACAATATGCTTTGTTTTTCTGGGATGTGAGAAGAGCCACCTGCATTGGAGAGGGTGTTAGGAGAGGGATATATATCAGAGAAAGCCAGATTTCAAATAGTGAAAGGAAGAAGGAGAGATTGAGGAAAAAGAGGAATTAAACAAAAGAATAAGGTCATACTAATAGAGTTCTACATAGAGAATTTGAGAAGAGGTAGAGCTGATACAGAGATGAAAATGTAGGGAGACCCAGTAGGAGAAAGAGATTTCCATATAGGCCAGTATTGTTAATCTTTCTTTGTATCATGGATCCCTTTGGCAGGCTGGTGAAGCCTATGGACTCTTTCTCAGAATAATATTTATAAATTATTAAAGGGAATGCTAAGATTAGTGAAGATAAAAATGTAATTTTCTTCCTACTCAAGTTCACAGACCCCCTGAAATCTATCCACTGACTCTTTGCAGGGGGGAGCCCAGTAAAAGTTGTAAATGACAGGGATATCAAGTAATCAACAGATATTTATTACAGTGATTATTAACCTGGAGTCTATGAACCTTTAAAAATATTTTGATAACTATATTTTGATAGAACCTGTTTCCTTTGTAATGTGATAATTGGAAATTTCTGACAGAGTTTCTGGGTAAATTATAATTAGTTTTATTAACTACATCTAGAAAACGGTCAACAAAATAAGCTCATTGTTCCCCTCAGTGAACAAAGAGGCCAAGCTTGTCAAATCTTCAATATTTATAAAGTCTTTTGAAAAAAGGGGTGCACCTGAGGGTGGAAATCAACTCTGATTGGTTAACAAGTAATGAGAGAATGAATATTATAATGAGAGGTGGGCTTGTTCCAATGAAGATCTTGGAGTACATGACACTAAGCACCCTGTCTTGGTCAAAGAGATTTATCAATATCCTTATCACCTCTTTGACAAAAGGGAGAATCTACATTTTTCCCAGACCTGTCTGAGTAAACACAACGAGCAAGAATCTGCCCATTCACCTAAACTTAGAATTTCTTTACTCTCTTTCATTAGATCTTAGTCTTCCTGGCTGGGTAAATCTTGCCCGAGATTTCCCACAATGGTTGATTTCTGGATGAGGAAGTAGAAAACCCTTTAGTCCTAATTTAATAATTGGTTATTAGTACATGAAAGAAATAATCATTTCTCTTTAATCCAATGAAGTATTTTTATTCATTTAAAAGCATGATTCCGAGGAATTCATAGGCTTCACCAGACTGCCAAAGAGACCCAAGATACACACACACAGAGAAAGGTTAAGAACCTCCTGATTTGTTTACTATGTTTACTATGTCACTGTGCCAAGTGCTAGGGATACAAAAACAGAAACAACACTAAAACAAAACAAAACCCACCACTTTCTTCAAGAAGCTTACATTGTAATGAGAACAACATAAAAAGTAACCTTAGAAGAGAAGGCACCAACAGCTGAGGGGACTGGAAAAGGCCTCCTAAAGAAAGTGTTGCTTTTTTTTAAGGCAATCAGGGTTAAGAGACTTGCTCAGGGTCACACAGCCAGTGAGTGTCTGAGATCACATTCGAACTCAGGTTCGTCCTGACTACAGCCCTGGTGCTTTATCCACTATGACACCTAGCTGTTCCTAAGAAAGTGGCTTTTGAGGTTAGTCTTGAAGGAATCCAGGGATTCTAAGAGGCAGAGAGAAGTGAGAAGAGAGAAAATTGCAGATCTAGCGGACAGTCAGCATACAGGCACAGAGACTGGAAATGAGGCATCTTGCGTGAGGACCAGCAAGGATGCCAGTATGTCTGGACTATAAAAAAGACAGTGAGGAAGAAGATTTGAAAGATAAGAAAGGGCCAGATTGTGAAGAGCTTTAAACACCAAATGGAAGACTTATATTTGATACTGGAGTTAATAGGAAGCAAATGGTGTTTATTGAGTAGGGGAATGATGTGTTCAGACCCAGGCTTTAGGAAAATCTCCTTGGCAACTTTCCCTGAGGGAGAAGTCTCTAGAGAAAGGAGGTACATAGGAGGCAGGAATTAACTGAGCCATTTTGCGCCTGATTTTCTAGATACTGGGGATGAGGGGTGTGGCTGCCATCTGAGAAGCAGCCATCTTCACTGTACCTTGGCAGCTGCCACCACTGCCTCCACTATAGCCAGAAGAGTAGGCTTTTCCCAGAAAGGGGCATAGCTGAGGTGACCAGTTGATGCTGAACTTTACCTTCTGGAGAAATAATAAGGGTCAGTGAGTTTTTGCCTATCCTACTCCCCTCTCCCTGTTTAGGAGCACTTATTTACATTTTTGCCCAATTAGTACTGAAAGCTAGAATAAGATAAAAGTGTGACAGAATATAGCAATTTCTGATTTGTTTGTTTTATTACCGAGAATACAGCAGAGAGAGGGGACAGTGAGCCAACTGTTCCATGGAAAGAATGAAAGAGAAAATAGACTGTCAGAAATTGTTGAAATTTTTCTATCTGGGGTCTCCTGAGCAAAATGGAAGACAATCATTGATTTATATTTCCTAAATTCCTAAAGGGAGGTAATAACATGAATCCAGTTTCTCCTCTCCCCTACCAGACAAAAGGGGAGCTGAGAAGGAATTTCTGACTGGTGGAAGGATAGGCAAATTGTTACTTTGGGTCCTGAGACCTTCCTCATTGTTCTAGTTCACACATGCTCAAAGAGAACCACTCCACTGCAGCAGTACAGTCAAGGTGGTGATTAGAGAGTAAGCCATGCCCAGAGGGTGGAGGAAGGACTAGCGATGCCTGTGTTCTAAGGGGAGTGAGGGCAGATGGAGACAGAGTAAGGATCCAACCTTTCATCTGCTGCTTTAGCCCAGAATCTTTTCCCCCCTTACACAAACAATACCTCACAGACACACTACTAAATGATCATGACCATTTATCATCGTAACCATCCCTACACCTTACTACCTCGACCTTACTCTTGGTCTTCACCGTGACCTCCAGCCCCTTCACTCCTCAGTACTTTCTCAGAAGTTGTCACAAAGGAGAAGATAGTCAGGATGAGGTCAGATGAGGAGAGGGGAAAGAGAAGGCTCCTGTGGCAAGTGGCCTTAACTTTTTTGGTGAAGAAGACATAAATTGAGATAAAATGAGGCAAATGAGGTCATTGAGATGGTGCAGGAAAGGGGTCCCCTGGGATATGTGAGGAGAGAAGATTTGGAACTGCTGCTGTCTTGAATGGGATAGAAAATTAATTAGGGAGGAGTAGAAGGAGTAAGAGTCCATTTGAGATTGGAGTCAAGTCAATTACCAAAAAATTTTTAAGTGTTTGCTATGTGCCAGGCACAATGCTAAGCATGAGGAATGATGATGATGATGATGGTGATGATAGCTAACATTTATACAATGCTTACTATTTGCCAGCCTGGAGGTAACTGTCTCAGTAGATAGAGTGTTGGGCCTAGAGATGGAAAGGCCTGAATTCAAATCTAGCCTCAGACACTTACTAGCTGTGTGGCCCTGAGCAAGCCACTTCATCTCTGTTTACCTTAATCCACTGGAGAAGGAAATGGCAATCCACTTCAGAATTTTTCCCAAGAAAACCCCATAATGGGGTAACAAAGAGTCAGACATGACTGAACAACAAATTTGCCAAACACTGTACTAGGCATGAGGAATACAAATAAAAGCAAAAAGAAACAGTCCCCTCCAGGAACCAAGATGGCAGAGTAAACAGTAAACTGCTGTCACTCTCTCTTACAGACCTTAAAAACCCAGAAAATACCATCCCAGGAAAAATCCTGAAACAGTGGAGCCAGCAGAAAGACAGGGTGCAGCAGTTTTTAGCTCATGAGGCTAGGGGGATGTAAGGTTAATGGGATATGAAGATCTTCCCCGCCCATTAATAGGACTCACATGGAGCACATTAAGAGAAGCTAGCTTAGGGGAGGCTTGCTTGTAGGAAGGTTTTCACACCTTTTGCTAATTTCTAATTAGGCATTGAGTCACAAGGGTTGTGACGCCTTCTGGCTCTGAGAAGTGTATATGTACTCTGAGTTGGTATTTTGCTTTGGGGGCTCACTTATGAGAAGGACCTTTTGATTCCCTGGTCAAGACTCTGAGTTGCCATATGTTCAGAGCCCCGACTGCTCAGATGTAAAGGCTTTCTCACTCCTGTGGTTTATGTAAAGTGTATAGCAATATTATTTTGATTCAGGCAGTTAAGAACCCTGTCTGTTGGTCTTTGCTAATTTCTCTGCTTGTATTTTCTCTGTATTTTCTCTGCTTGTACTTTCTCTGACATTCACCGTACTGACCCTTCCCTTGAAATAGTGAATGTAATTAAAAGTAAGATTGTTAACCCCTTTTTGAGCAGTCTTTCCTAGAAAAGCAGATCAAAGAACTTGTGCTAGCAGGTCATCCTGGGTATGCTAGAGTACTTGCTGCTACAGGGAATTAACAGGAAATGTGCCTCTTGCTGAAGGGGACCAGTACAGGACAGGAGGCATCCCAGCATCAGCCCCACCTCAGCAAACCAGCAGGAGATCCTGAGCCCCAGGGTGGTGGAGTGGGCAAGCACCAACACCAGGACCCCCGCCTGCCTTCATAGAGCCAGGGGAACCAACAGACACCAGCTTGGAGAACCACTACTTGCCCAGCAGATGGGCATCCACCTACCCACTGAGACTGCCCATGCTCTAGCACAGCCCCCAGTGAGGAGGAGACCTCCAGTGGCTAGATCACCTCACCCCATGAGCTTCAGTGTAACCCCAGGGAAACACAGAAAAACCTCACCTGGCATCAGCACACACCAGCCACCACCACTAGCTCTAGCTCAGCACCAGGCAAACTACAGCCTCTACAGCCTCCAGCTGCCAGAACCTGAGGTCCCAGCACACAAAGCCAGTAACCAGACCCCTAGCCCCAAGCACAAGAAGCATGGGACAGTGCACCCTGTGTCCCAGACACAGAGATCAACTTAAAAAGGCAAACCCCAGGAGCAAGAAGCAACATAGAAAAAGAAAGACCATAGATTCTTACTATGGGGCCAGGGAAGATCAAAATACAAATTCAAAAGAGGATAGCGTTGTCACTATACCCACACCTGAAACCTCAAAGGGGAATATGAACTAGTCTCAAGCCCAGAAAGCCTTTTTGGAAGACCTCAAGAAGGATTTTAAAAATCAAATTAGAGAGGAAGAAAAATTGAACAATTCCTTTAAAAATAGAGTTGACAAAATGGGAAAAAAAATTACTGAAGAAAACAACTCCTTAAAAAGTAGAATCAGCCAAATGGAAAAGGAAGTACAAAAGCTAACAGAAGAAAACAATTCTTTAAAAATTAGAATTGGGCAAGTGGAAGCTAATGACTCTGTGAGGATCATTCAGGGAACTGAGCCAAATTTATAGGAATGCAAGTCATTCCTCAATCGAGAAATGGTCAAAGGATATAAACAGGCAGTTTTCAGAGGAAGGAATTAAAGATATCTATAGCCATATGAAAAAAATGCTCTAAATCACTACTGATTAGAGAAATGCAAATCAAAACAACTCTTAGGTACCACATCTCTCCTGTCAGATTGGCTAGCATTGACAAAACAGGAAAATGATAAATGCTGGAGAGGATATGGGAAAATTGGAACACTATTACATTGCTGGTGGAGTTGTGAACAGATCCAGCCATTCTGGAGAGCAATTTGGAACAATGCCCAAAGGGCTATAAAAAAGTTCATACCCTTTGACCCAGCAATACCACTTCTAGGGTTGTATCCCAAAGAGATCACACAAGTGGGAAAAGGACCCATATGTACAAAAATATTTATAGTGGCTCTTTTCGTAGTAACAAAGAATTGGAAATCAAGGGGATGCCCATCAATTGGGGAATGGCTGAATAAGTTGTGGTATATGAATGTAGTGGAATATTTTTGTGCTATAAGAAACGGGGAAGATACAGACTTCATAATAACATGGAAAAATCTACACGACATAATGCAAAGTGAGTGGAGCAGAACTAGGAGAACATTACACACAACCACAGATATATTGATTCTGTGATTACTAACCTTGATAGACCTCACTCTTCTCAGCAATACAAGGTTCAAAGACAACTCCAAAGGACTCATGAGGGAGAGAGCTATCTACATCCAGAGAAAGAACTATGGAGACTGAATGCAAATTGAGGCAAACTGTTTGCTCTCCTTTTTTTTCTTTTGTTTTTTTTCTCTTTTGTTTTTGTTTTGTTTTGTTTTTGTTTTGTTTCTTCTTTCTCATGATTCATTCCATTGGTCATAATTCTTCTTTACAACTTGACTATTGTGTAAATAAGTTCAATGCAAAGTACATATAGTAGAAGACATATCAGATTCCATGCCTTCTTGGGGAGCGAGGCAGGGGGAAGAAAATCTGGAACTCAAAATCATGCGGAACTGAGCGTTGTAAACTAAAAATAAAAAATCTAAATTAAAAAAGAATCATTCAAACAAAATCAAAACAATGAAAAAATAGAAGAAAACTTTAAAAAGAAACAGTCCCTGCCCCCAAGGAACTTATGTTATAATGGGAAAGACAATCCATAAAAGGAAACTCCAAAGCATTTTGGGGGGAGAGGAGGAATGAAAGTACCTATATTGTTGAGAAAGTCCTGGAGAAGATTCGTAAGTGCAGCCTGGAGCACAATGAAGACATGGGTGACCTGGTACTCCTCCTCAAAATAGAGTTTCTGGGAGGAACCAGCCAAAGACAGTGGCCGAAGGGGTGAAGGATGCTTTCAGTGTTTGGAGAGTCTATGTATGGAGTGAACTTCCAGCATGAAGATGTTTGTGTAGCATTACAGAGAAAATCCTGGAGTAGATTTAGCATTTGTAGTGAACCCAGTAAACATGGCTTTGTGACTTCCTCCAACCCTCTTCTACCTCATGTGAATAGTAGAGGAGGGATGTGATGGAAGTGAGTAATATGTAATGAAGGCTTCTCAAAAGCGAAGTCTTCTCAAAGGGGACACCCTACTAAAGTAGATCAGACCCTAGGCCTGAGTTCTCATTTGCCAGGGATCACCTGACTTCTAGGAACTGGAAACCTAAATTGCCTGGCCTGTCCCCCTTAGCTGCCACCTCAGCATAAGCCCTGCCAAATAAGGATAAAAAGATAATGGTGAATATACATTGGCTAGTTTTGTATTTCCTTGACCCTTGTAATTGGGTTAGATTCCCGTGCCATAGAATGTAAGGCCAACCCTCCAGCCAATGGAGGTGAAGGTCAGTGGTGGGAGGGGGTATTTAACCATGTTTCATTTCCTGTACTGTGCCTCTCCAGTAGCTCGCTGCTAGCAGTGATGATGCATTTTCTCATGAGATCATAATAAAGAAGTTTTCTGTTTCTACCCCGAGAGACCTCTGGTTCCTTTAATTAATAACTGGTGGGTGATAGCACTCCATACAGAAGTATTCCAGGATTGGGGTTTAGCAAAACAAAAATTAGTCAAACAACCAGAAAGTGAGGGATTTGAGAGTAAAAACTAGTGCTGGATTGAACAGCTTCACTTAAGGGTCAAGATTGGAAAGGGAGAAAAGTGTAGCTGGAAGAGAGATGATAGCCTGAGAAAGTACTGAAGGGTCCAGGGATTGGAGGTCATGGTGAATATGAAGAATAGGCCATAGTCCCTCTATAGTCAGAGGTTTAAAACAAAGTGAAAATTTCTTTTCTCACCAGTAAGTTTTATCCCCAACATGTGTATCTCTTTGGTGGAAGAGATAAAAAGGTAGGCTACCACAGGATAAAGGAAATCTGGAGTTCTTAAACATGAAGGTAACCCACTTAGGGGTGATAGCAAAATCAAGGATATCACCATCCTTGAATGTAGCTGGGGTGAAGTAGAGGAGTAGATGATAGAAGTTGAGTGGATTGAGGAGTTAGCATATTTGAAGGAACAGCAACATCTGTATTGACATAATAGTCTATGGTCTGAATTGGGAGATAGATTTGGATAACTTGAACCTCAAAGGAAGACAAGTTGCTAGGTGATAGTAGTGAAGGAGAATATGGAAGTGGCAATGGGGAAGGAGGAGTATTGCGACTGCCTCACAATAGCAGTGAGTCAATGGGTATGAAAGAAAGTACAACCAATTCTGTAAAGGATGTCCAGCCAAGTCTTAATAAGTACTACAGGGGAGAAGGAACAGAGATGAAGTAGAAGTCTAATTCTGGAGCGGGAGTTCCAGAAAGCACAGAGATAGGATTAGACAGATTTAGAGTGAGACTTCAGGAGTGGGTGGATAGGTAGGACTGAAATGGATGGGAATGTGGAAGCAGACAGCTGGGGCTGGGAAAGGGAAAGGTTTGATCTTCAATATGAGAAATAGTATCACTGGGTTGAGGAGAAGAAAAAGAAATGGGAGTAAAACTTTTGCAGTAAATATGCATAATCAAACAAAACCAACTCATACACTGTTATTCAGTTGTTTCAGTTGTGTCCAACTCTTCATAACCCCATTTGGAGTTTTCTTGGCAAAGATACTGGAATGATTCACAATTTCCTTCTCCAGTGGATTAGGTAAACAGAAGTTATATGACTTGCCCAGGGTCACACAGCTAGTAAGTGTCAGGCTGGATTTGAACTCAGATCTTCCTGACTGCAGGCTCGGTGTTCTATCCACTGCACCACAAAGTTGACTCAAATTCATACATTGGTCAAAAACTACATATCTCTTCCTGCTTCTTAAGTCTGTCACGTTATTGTCAGGAAGTAGGTAGCATGCATCATCACTGGTCTCTTGGAATTGTAGTTGGTCATTTCATAGATCAGAGTTCTTAAGTCTTTGTCTTTACAATGTCATTCTTATTACCTATGTTGTTCTGGTTCTCTTCATTTTTTTGCATCAGCTCATTCATAACTTTGGTTTCTCTGAAATTGTCCCTTCTGTCATATCTTACTGCATATTATTATATTTTATATCTGCTACATTAATTTTTTATATGTTTAGCCATCTTGGAATTAATAGATACCCCCCTTTACTTTCCAGTTCATTTCTAATACAAAAAGCTACCGTAATTATTTTTTTTTATTTTCATCTTTTTTCTTCATTCTCTTTGGGGTATCATTTGAGTTGCGGTATTTCTGGGTCAAAAGGATATGTACAATTTAGTAACTTCATGGGCATAGGTCCAGATTGCTTTCCAGAACAGCTGTACTAATTCATACCTCTACAAAGAATGTGATATTGTGTCTGTGTTCCAGTAGCTTCCCCTGCTCCCAACATTCTTCATTTTCTTTTTTGTCATCTTTGTCAACCTCATGGTTGTGAGATGGAATTTAAGAGTTGTTTTAATTTGTATTTCTATAATTATTATAGCATTTTTTTTGCATGACTATTATTATCTTGGAATCCTTTTGAAACTTGCCTGTTCATATCCTTTGGTGATTTATCAATTGAGGATTCTTATATATTTGGATAAGTTTCATGTGTGTGTGGAGTGTGTGTGTGTGTGTGTGTGTTGTGTGTTGTGTGTATGTGTGTGTGTGTGTAATGAGAACTTTGTCATAGAAACTTGCTGCAAAGATTTCCCCAGTTTTCTGCTATCCTAATTTTAGCTGCATTGCTTTTATTTGTGAAAAACCTTTTAAAAATTTATGTAACCAAAATTGCCCATTTTATCTTCTGTGATCCCTTCTATCCCTTGTCATGCACTCTTCTCTTGGAAGGCAATTACTCCTCTAGTATATTTCTGATGAGACTTTTAATATTGAATCATGTATCCATTTGGAGTTTATTTTGCTATATAACATGAGCTATTGGTTGAAAGCAAAAAAAGAAAAAGAAAAAAGAAACCCAACCATACCTCTCAATTATATTAGTAAATAAAACTGGGAGCTATTTTTTTCTGAGTGGGAACACAATCAAATAGATAAGTTATTGCTAATTTGATTTAACAAATGAGGAGAAAAAACAAATTATTAGTATCAAAAATGAAAAATTCACAAATGGAAAATTCACAAAAAATTAAAAAGAAACAAGAAATTACTAGAAAACAATTTCAGCTAACTATATGCCAATAAACTGACATCTTAAATAAAGACAATAGATGAATAGTTGGGGTGTATGCTAGCATCCATGATATGTAAAAAGACCCAAGCAATTTATACTTTGTGGAAGATATATGAGAGAACAGGTACACGAATGGCAGAGTATGAAGAGGATGAGTGGTTATGATCCATATCAGTGAAGGGAATACTGGTATTGATTAGATCCTAGATCCGTTCATTAAATACTGTAGTTTAGGAAACTAAACTAGTGACTTCTTGTCATGAATAAGTCTATTTAAATAAATGGGATTAGTTGCACTGTCAACTTTCAGTCTGTAGGTGGCAGACTAAGACAACCTAGTCCAGGTATTTGCCAAGGATCATGGGCTCTCCACCCATTAATGAAATCCATACCTGAACATTCCTGCACGATTTGACTGCTAAAGTAATTTGCTTACAGCCAAAACCTTTATGTGCCTATGGCAGCAGGGAAAGAAATTTCCTACTGAGATTTCAAGTAATTCTAGATGACATCTTCATACAACAGGAATCTCACACAGAATTCTTTTGACTTTTTTAAAATTTTATTTTAGACTCAAGGGCCAGAACACAAATACAGAATAGAGAAAAGAAACAAAAACATATCATAAACTTAAATACTGATACTTAAATACAAAGTAAGAAAGAAAAAAAAGCATGTCATGTGCATAGCAGAATGTAAGAGAGGATTCAAAATATATAATAAATTTTCATTCCAAGAAAGGCTGTATGATAAATAATACATGTTGTGTTGAGAATTGTCCGTCTTTTCTTTGCTTCCTTGTGAGTTTTCTTTTGTTCTGCTGTGCATTTTTTTACTTTGTTCTTTTTTCCCATCCCCCACCTCCAGAAGGCTACAATAAAGTTTAGGTATGTTTCTCTATAGCTATAGACATACACATATACATATAGACATACATATATAGACATATACTTTCCCAACATACTCTACTCCTGATCTTTGCTTTTATGTTTGTGCATATCTCTTGTTTCCTATCCCTCTTGACTCCTCTACTTTACTTCTATCCACTACCTTCCCTCCTATTACTTGCCTTCCCAGCTCCAAGGATCCCTCCCATATCCTCCCATTCCCATAAAGTTAAACACCCTTCTATACCCCCTTTTACCTATTCCCTCATTCTCCCCTCTAGAAATCCCTCCCTTGTCCTCTTCCCCCTCCCTATGCCCCTAACATTTTATTTCTTCTAAATTTAGAAGACATTTATACTCTTCTAAATATATACGTATTGTTCCCTCTTAAACCCATTCCCAATGAAAGTAGGTTACCAGAACTACCAGCCCTCCTCCCTCATCTAATTCCTCTGTATCCATTCTTCCTCTTGCACCTCATTTATATAAAATAATTACTCTTTTTAACTGTTCCTAAGTGGTTTCACCTTTTAAATTTATATCATAGTCAGGTTTATCCCAATCTTTCCTATGAGCTCGCCAATTATTAATAAGAATCTTAGACATACATTTTACATACATAGAAGGTAAACAGTCCATCCTTATGAATCCTTTATAATCAATCTTTAGTATGTACCTTATGTTTCTCTTGGTTCTTGTATGTCGAATCTTCTATTTAGTGGAGTATATTTTGTAACAAAGTCTTGAAAGTCTGAGAGTTTATCAAATATCCATTTTTTTAATCAGAATAATTCCTTACTTTGCAGGGTATGATATTTTTGGCCAGAGCCCCAGTTCTTTTGCTCCTTGATATATTGTGTTCCAAGCCCTGCAGTCCTTTAATGTCTCTGCTGCTAGGTCTTGTGTAGTTCTAATTGTGGTATCATCATATTTAAATTGTTTTAATCTTGATCCTTTTAATATTTTATCCTTGAGCTGGGGGGTTTCAGAATTTGACTATGATATTCCTATGAGTTTTCCTCATAGGATCTCTTTTAAGTGGTGTGCGATGGATTTATTCTATTTCTACTTCCCTGCCTTGTTCTGATGGTTCAGGACAATTTTCTTCAACTATTTCTTGTATTATTGTATCAAGATTCTTTTTTTAATCATAATTTTCAGTTACTCTGATTATTTTTATATTTTCTCTTCTTGATCTATTCGCCAAATCTGGTGTTTTTCTTGTAAGACGTTTCACTTGTCTTCTATTTTTTCATTATTCATGTTTGATTATTTCTTGATCTCTCATAATTTCACTGGCTTCACTTTGCCCAATTCTCATTTTCAAGGTGTCATTTTCCTCCTTGCGATTCTGTATCTCCTTGTCTAATTGGTTGACTTTCCATTCATAACCTTCTTGTTTTTCTTGGATTTTTTTTTTTTTTAGTTTTTCCTCCATCTCTGTCATTTGATTTTTAAAGTCTTTTTAAAGATCTTCTATAAATTCTTTTTGGGCAGGTGACCATTTGACGTTACTCTTTGGGGGTTTCTTTACCTCAATGTCCTCCTCTGAAGATGAACCCCGGTCATCTCTATTCACATAATATCTTTCTATGGTTGGATTCTTTCTCCTTTGCCTGTGCTGTGCCCCGGCTCTTCAGTTCTCTCCTCTACCCTGGAACCAAAGCCAAAACTCCAACCTCCTGTAAGTGCCCACAGCCAGGGGCTTTCTGCACCACCGCTTCTGCACTTACCAGGCATGTGCTGGTTCCTTCTCACCCCTACCACTCTTCGAAGCACAGCTGGATCTGGTGTTCCTCATCAGCAGAGGTTCCCTCAATCTTCCTGGGCTCAAACACCCAACTCCCCTCACTAACCCAGTGTGTTGGTAAGCAAAATGGCCTTTGTTTTCATTGAGTGATCCTTACTAGGTGCTAAGCCCCAGGCCCAGACCCCTATTAGGTGTGGAACCTATGTGTGTGTGGATTGGTGACTGGGGTGGGGCCCAAGGTGGGGCTGGCTAAGGGGAGGTGCTAACGCCAGAGCCATGCCTTACTAAGTGCTAAGCCCCAGGCACTAACCCCCATTAGGTGTTAACCTAATCTATGAGGATGTAAACCTCCCAGAGTCCTAAGGAGAGGGGCCAACTCAAGAACCAATCACCAGAGCCTAAGCTCTGGTCATTCAGACGATGTTTGATGACATCCAAAACTCTATAAGAGGAGAGAAGACAGCTTGGAGATTGAGATTTTCTATTGGAGCCAGAGACAGCTACAGCCGAAGCTGAAGATAAAGCCGAAGCAGGAGCTGCCAGTAGCAGAGCCAACCTGTGTGTGGACCAAGGAGTACTGAGCAAGGACTTGAGGCCAGTGGGTAATCTTCTTACCAGAGAGGGGAAGCATGTATGTGATTTTGTTTAATACCATCATGCTTCTCTGTGGCCTCCTGGTTACTCTTGTGAGGTGGACTTATTGGGCCTAGAAGATTTTGATCGAAATATCAAAATGGGGATGCTGGTTCGTGGGTCTGTTACTTTGGAGCTTGAATAAATGCTTTAATTCTTATGCCTTCTACTTAGAGAATTCCTTATATCCTGTGGTTCTGAATCATTCAGACATATATATGATTCTCTTTGAAATCATAAATTCTGCCTTCATAATACACCCAGGGTGAAAAGTTTCTGTGGCTGGGGCAGCCTCTCAAACCAACTAACCCCAGGACTTAGTGCTTGTTGTTTAAGTGGCTTGCCGCTTGCTGTTAAAAGGGAACCTAGCCTGGAGGTGTTTACTCTTCTCAGGGACTAAACCTCATCCTGGGATTTTTCTTCCCATCTTCTCAAGTTGTCCTGGGAAGACTCCGGTTGTGCCCCTATTCTTCTTTGTCTCCACCCACACTTTGGTCACCCTAAGGTGCTATTTTAACTCTTTTGTGGGGGAAAGTCTTGAGAGCTTAGAATTTCCTGACCTACTCCACCATCTTCCTAGAATCCTTTCCTTGGAGCAGCTAGATGGTGCAGTGAGTAGAGCACCAGCCCTGGAGTCAGGAGGACCTGAGTTCAAATGTGACCTCAGACACTTTTCACACACTTACTAGCTGTGTGATCTTGGGCAAGTCACTTAACCCCAATTGTCCTGCCTTCCCCCCTTCAAAAAAAAAATTCAGAATCCTCTCCTCCCTCTTGACTTTTAAAATATGGTGACCCAAAGCATAACTTCATACTTATTTTATTATGGAAATGTGTTTTGGGGGCTGGGTGTGTCTGGACAGTTGAGGAGAGGTGTAATTTCAGAGTGGGCCTGTGGGGCCAGCCTTGAGTCAACCTGGAAAAATAAAAGTTAGGATGAGATCTCAGGGAAGGTATCTTCTCAGAAGCTTGTTAGGTGGGATAGCCTTCCCACAGATGTGGGTACCAAAGCCCAAGGGACTGAAGACCATCGCTCCCACCTATCCCTGGGGGAAAACACCAAAATCACCTCTTTGATTTCAGTCTGAGGGGAGGTGACCCTGTGGGGAGAAGCTTTTCCTGATCCCTTTGGTGAGTTCTTTGTACTATCTTCCTCCCTCAATTATCTTGCATTTACTTAGGATCATAAGCCCCTCAGGGGAAGGGGTTGTTTGTTTTCTGTCTTTGTACCTTCCTCCTGACACACTTTAGCTAAGTCATCAGGACAAATGCCTTCACCTTTCAGTACCCCAAGCAACTAACCAGGAGGAAGGGAAAGGGAAGATTTATTAAGCACCTACTATGTAGGCACTGTGCTAAATACTTTATAAATATCTTATTGGATTCCCCCAACAAGTTGAGGAAATTGAAGCAGTAGACATAAAACCATTTACAGAGGGTCACACAGCTAGTAAGTGACTGAGGTCATATTTGAACTCAAGTCTTCCTAATTCCAGGTTCAACACTCTATCCACTGAGTAACACAGCTATGCTAAGAGCATGAATTGCCGATGATTGGCTGAACAGTGTCCGTGAAGGGATTTTCTATACCCAGATTTTCCTATACTTGTGGTCCTCAAATATTTTGGTCTTAGGACCCCTTTGTACTTCTAAGAATGTTTAAAGACCACTCCCTCCAAAGAGCTTTAGTTTGTGTGGATTATATTTATATTCAGCATATTAGAAATGAAAACATCTTAGTATTATTTTGAAAAGTATGAACACAGAAGACCCCTTGAATAGATCTTGAGGACCCACTTGGGTCTCCAAATAGCATTTTGTTAATTGATGCCCTAAACCAATGAAATCACAAGTGTGGACAAAAAGAAATACCCAGTCCACCATGGTACTCTGTACATAATAGGTTATCTGCTTGTTGAATTAAATTATTGGATCCTGATAATAAGAAGAACATTATATTTCTGTGGGATCATTTACACAGACTAAAAGTCAGAAGCCCCCAGCCACATACCTTATAGAATTATAGATTGTTAGATCGGAAGGATACTTTAAAGAGTGATTACCCCAACCTCCTTATTTTGCAAATGAGAAAATGAAAGCCGAAAAGCCCACAATGACAGGAAAAAGTCAGTAGGAAAGGGGTGTCAGACCTGGTTGAGAGAGGAGCACAGTCCGGCTTTGGGTCCAGCACAGCCCAGAGCAGTGGCTGGGTGGTGGCAGCAGCAGCAGTGGCAGTGATGGCAGTAGTAGCAGCAGCTGCTCCTGGAGCTCTCAGCCCACAGACAGTAAGGGGATCAAACAACTGACCAGAGACAGATTACAGGGCTCTCTTTGCTGGCACTAAGACAGGATTCTGTTGCTTTGCTCATACTTGGATCTGGATCACAGTTCTGGGTGGCACTCCTGTAGCAAAGAGGAGCACTGGCTTAGCAGAGCTTGTGGCAGCAATGGAGAGGAAACCCTCCTCACAGTTCCAGGGCAGAAAAGAGTGCTTATGATCACTCACAGATCAGAACACAGACCAGGAGAGGAGTAAACACCTCTCCTTAGATCATACCACCTTGGAAGACCTGAAAACTTACAAATGCCTAGAAATATCTCTGAAAACAGCTGCCCAAAACCCCTGAAGCTTGGGACAGTTTGTCCTCCACACTGGAAGCAGAGCTCTACCTTAACAAAGAGTTAAAAAGTCAAGTAATTGGCTGGGGAAATGAGCAAATGGTGGGGAAAAAACTCAGACTATAGACACTTACTTTGGTGACAAGGAAGATCAAAGCATACACTCAGAAGAAGACCACAAAGTCAAAGCTCCTACATTCAAAGCCTCTAAGAATAAAAATGTGAATTGGTCTCAGGTCATGGAAGAGCTCAAAAAGGATTTGGAAAATTAAGTAAGAGAAGTAGAGGAAAAATTGGGAAGAGAAATAAGAGTGATGTAAGAAAACTATGAAAAATGAGTCAACAGCTTGCTAAAGGAGACCCCAAAAAAATACTAAAGAAAATAATACCTTTAAAAATAGACTAACCCAAATGGCAAAAGAAGTCCACAAAGCCAATGAAGAGAATAATGCCTTAAAAAGCAGAATTGGTCAAATGGAAAAAGAGGTCCAAAAGCTCACTGAAGGAAATAATTCATTAAAAATTAGAATGGAACAAACGGAAGCTAATGACTCTATGAGAAATCAAGAAATTGTAAAACAAAATCAAAAGAATGAAAAAATAGAAGACAATGTGAAATATATCATTGGAAAAACAAGTTACCTGGAAAATAGATCCAGGAGAGATAATTTTAAAATTATTGGACTACCTGAAAGCCATGGTCAAATAAAAATATCTTTCAAGAAATTATCAAGGAAAACTGCCCTGATATTGTAGAACCAGAGGGTAAAATAGAAATTGAAAAAATCCAGCTATTATCTTCTGAAAGAGATCCCAAAAGGGAAACTCCAAGGAATACTATAGCCAAATTCCAGAGTTCCCAGGTCAAGGAGAAAACATTGCAAGCATCCAGAAAGAAACAATTCAAGTATTGTGGAACCACAATCAGGATAACACAAGATTTAGAAGCTTCTACATTAAGGAACTGGAGGGGTTGGAATATGATATTCCAGAGGTCAAAGGAGCTAGGATTAAAATCAAGAATCACCTACCCTGCAAAACTGAGCATAATCAATTAGGGGGAAAATCAACATTCAATAATGTAGAGGAATTTAATGCATTCTTGAGAAAAAACCCAGAAGAAAAAGAAAAATTGACTTTCAAATACAAGACTCAAGAGAAGTATGAAAAGGTAAACAGGAAAGAGAAATCATAAGGTGACTTATTAAAGTTGAACTGTTTGCATTCCTACATGGAAAGATGATATTTGTAATTCATGAAATCTTTCTCATTATTAGGGTAGTTGGTGGGAATATATAGAGACAGAGGGTACAAAATGAGTTGAATATGGAGAGATTATATCTAAAAAAATAAAATTAAGGGGTGATAGAGGAATATACTAAGAGAAGGAAAAAGGGAGAGGTAGAATGGGGTAAATTATCTCCCATAAAAGAGGCAAGAAAAAGCTTTTACAGTGGAGGGGAAGAAAGGAGAGGTAAGAGGGAATAAGTGAACCTTATTCTCATTGGAATTGGCTGAAGAAGGGAATAACATATACACTCAATTGGGTATGAAAATCTATCTTATGTTAGAGGAAAGTAGAGGGGAAAGGGATAATTGGGGGGAGTGATAGAAGGGAGGGCAGATTGGGGGAGGGAGTAATCAGAAGCAACACTTGAGGAGGGACAGGGTAAAAGGAGAAAATAGAATCATGAAGGGGGGAGGGAGGATTGGATGGCGTGAAATATAGTCTCTCACAATGTGACTATTATGAAAGTGTTTCACATGTAAAGCTTGTATCAAATTGCTTGCCTTCTCAAAGAGGTTGGGTGGGGAGGGAGGAAGGGAGAGAATTTTGAACTCAAAGTTTTGAAAATGAATGTTAAAAATTGTTTTTACATATAACTGGGAAATAAGATATATAGGCAGTGGGGTATAGAAATCTATTTTACCCTACAGGAAAATAGAGGCGGAAGGGGTGATAAAAGGGAGGGCAGATTGGGGGAAGGGGTAATCAGAAGCAAAACACTTTTGAGGAGGGACAGGGTGAAGAGACAGAATAGAATAAATTGGGAGGGTGGGGAATAGGATGGAGGGAAATACAAGTAGGAATAGTAACTGAAAAGAAAAAAATTTTGAAGCAAAAAAAAATCCCTAGAAAGACTTACATAGGTTGATGCAAAGTGAAATGTAATGGGTGCAAAGGAGCAGCAATATTGTAGGATGATCAGCTGTGAATAATTCAGCTATTCTCAACAATACAACAGTCCATGATGACTCTGAAAGACTTGGGATGAAAAAAGGTATCCATCACCAGAGAAAGATCTGAGGTGTCTGAATACAGATTGAAGCAACTTTTTCTTCACTTTCTTTATTTTTCTTGAGGTTTTTTTTTTTAATTCATGTTTTCTTTCACAACATGACTATTATGGATATGCTTTGCATGACTATGCATATATAAACTATATGGAATTGCTTGCCTTCTCAATGAGGTTGGGAGTGGGCAGAAAGGGGAGAGGGAGAGAGAGAGAGAGAGAGAGAGAGAGAGAGAGAGAGAGAGAATATTCCACGGTGCCACAGAAATTGCTACCTTCCACAAGATCTAATGGGGTCTTCTTGAAATCTCTCCATTTCTCTCTGAAGCTCTGCCTATTGACATCCAGTGTAAGACAGTAGGGTACAAAGCTGCTCAAACTTGACACAGGGAATGTTTGCTTTAACACAACTGCACAGACATTTTGGACATCTTGCAGGTGGTGAGGGTCCGTCTTTATCTTCCTCCATCCTGATAATCTTCTGCATTATATCGCATTTATCCATTCTAATCAGTCACCTGACTTACATTCTGCTAAAGCTGGGGGGATGGGGGGTGGGGGGGATGGGTCCTTAGCAAGTCCAGGTCTTTGCCCGGACCTGCTTGAGCACATGGAACTTCCAGCTCTCTGTCTGGGCTTGCCAGAGCACATGGAACTTCCAGTTCTTTGCCTGGACTGCCTGACCGCAGGGAGCTTTGGGTTAGCAGGAAGAGAAGGGGAGGAGAGTAGGCGGAGTCGGGGTGGTCCTAGTACCCAGGTGTCTTGATTTTACCTGTTCTTTCACCCACGTAACCAAAGAACGTACCTACATCACCAAAGATATAAAAATGCTGCTTGCTGAAATAATAAACAGAGTCATTCACCATCTTTTGGCTCCCACCCCATTCATTGTCCATGAGATCAGGCCCTTTGCTAGGCAAAGGCCTGGGTGTGGGGGGCTAACAACAGACCTCCACGATTTGGTTGTGAGGCAGGGGACCCGCAACATTAATATTCCATTATTGCCCTTTCCTTGCTCCTCCTCCTCCTCCTCCTTCTTCTTCTCCTGCTTCTCCTTCTCCTTCTTCTTCTTCTTCTCCTCCTCCTCCTCCTCCTCCTTTTTCTTTTCATCGCTATTACTATCCATCAATCCCCTCTCTTAACTAGAACAAATAAGTATAGTCAACTGGAACACATCAGCACATGGGTTATTACTGAAAATATATGTCTCCTGAACCTCTAGTTCATCATATCTCTGCCAAGAGAAGGAAAGTATGTCTTATTATTAGTCTTCTGAAATCATTGATCAGAGTTACAAAGGGTCTCAAACTAATTTTCCTTTATATTATTGTGGGCGTTATGCAAATTTTTTCCTAATTCTGCTGCTTCACTCTACATCATTTCATACAAGTCTGTTTTGGTTTCTCTGTATCCAATCTTAGATTGTAATATTATTCCACTTGACCAAAATTTGTTCACCCGTTCTTCAACTAATAGGTACCCACTTTTTTCAGTCCTCTGCTACAATGAGAAATGTTTTTATATTTTTTAACATACAAGTCTTTTCCCTTTGTCTTTGACTTTTCTTTTCCAATCAGGATATATCCAATTTAGTGATTGGCCATTTACAATTCCAAAGTCTTTCCTAGAATGGTTAGACTAATTTACAACTTCGCCAACAGTACATGATTATGACCGTCATAACACAGCTCCTCCAACATTGACCATTTTTGTCTTTGTCATCTTTGCCTCTCTAATAGGTGTGAGGTATAACCTCAGAGTTGTCCTAATTTCTATTTTCCCTCTTATTAGTGATAGGAAGCATTCTGTCACATCTATCTGTGGATAAGTTTGCATTTCTTTTTTTAATTTAATTTAATTTTAAAAATATAAATTTAATTTAATTTTTTGTTACACTTTAAATTCTAAACCATCTCCCTCCCTCCCTCCCCACCCCACACTAGAGAAGGGCGCTATTCAACACCAATTTATAGATATACATAAACCCATGCTGCGAATACTTTTATTTATCAGTTCTTTATCTGGAGGTGGATAACGCCTTCCTTCATAGGTCCTCTATAGTTGATTTAAATTAGTAGTTCACAATTATTCTTCAAACAATATTGTTGTTACTACATACATTCTTTTGGTCCTTCTCACTTCACTTTTCATTATTTCATGAAAGTTTGCATTTCTTCCTTTGAAAGGTGCAAGTTCAAATTCTTTCCCATTGTCTGTTTGGGAATGGCTCTATATCTATTGGGGAATCACTGTAATAGATTTTAAAAGGGAGAGAAAATGGAGGAATGATTGAAGGAGACTAGCTATCCTTATACTTCACTCCATTCTGTCATCAGCAAAGAATTATTCAGAGACCTCTAAAGGTTTTATCCTCAAAACGTTTCTAAGAGACACAGGACCATCAATGTAGAGATGAGAGGGACCTTAGAAATTATTTCATCCATTCTCTCATTTTATACACCAGAAAAGTAAAGTCTCTCTCTCTCTCTCTCTCTCTCTCTCTCTCTCTCTCTCTCTCTCTCTCTCTCTCTCTCTCTCTGTCTCTCTGTCTCTCTCTGTCTCTCTCTCTGTGTGTGTGTGTCTGTCTGTCTGTCTGTCTGTTTGTCTCTCTGTCTGTGTGTGTGTGTGTCTGTCGATCTGTCTGTCTGTCTGTGTCTCCCCCCCACCACCACCCTGCCCCAGTACTTCCCTTCTGAATAAATTTCCGTACATTGAAAGACATTTGCAATTTGGGGTTTAATGCATTGATTATGTAACTAAGTTAAATCTTCTTCCTGGAAAAAAATTATTAAAATTATTTCTGACAATATATACATCAACTTGTTCAGTCATTTCCAACTCTTCATGACCTCATTTGGGGTTTTCTTGGCAAAGATCCTGGAGTAATTTGCTATTTCCTTCTCCAGCTCATTTTACAGACAAGAAAACTGAAGCAAACAAAGTTGAATGACTTGCCCAGGGCCACACAGCTAGTATGTATGTGAGGCCAAATTTGAACTCGGGTCCTCCTGACTCCAGGCCCAGCGCTGGATCCACTCTGCCACTTAGCTGCTATACATCAACCACACCAATGTAGATGAAGAAGCAGTAGGATTCAGGTCAAACAAAATCAACAGTGATATTCTTTCTAAGCACAATCTAAACTGCAAAGGTGAAAAGTAGCCTGTACTATCCATGACAACCTCTCCAGTGACTCTCTTTTACTGAATAACTGTGGAAGAGGATATTTGGTGCAGACTTTGTTTGGATGCTTGCTTAGAAGTGTCTGCTATGTCAAAAAACACCAATAACAAATAACAAAACTGTGGTTCTATTTAACAGACTATGTCAGGAAAGATGGAGTCAGAAACGTCAAAGATTCAGATTAAACAGAAAGCAACCATTATCTCTCAAATGGGGACCTCTTGAAAATGATTCTTCCAAAGCTCCTGATGCTAAAATGACAAACATCCCTCGGTAGATATTTGTTACTTATGTTAAGACACATAGCCTAGGGATCTGTGGCACCCTCTCCCACTGACGGCTGCGACCTCTGGACTCATGGACCAGCTTCAGTCCTGGAGGAGTCTAAGTCCAAACCAAGAGGGTCAGTCTTTTTGGTTCCAACTTTTCTGGCTCATTAGACTCCCCATCAACCCTTCCCAATCTTCATCCTTCTTGACCTCTCTATAACCTTTAACACTGTCAATCACCTCCTTCTCCTTGTCATTCTGTTCTCCCTAGATTTTCATAACACTCCTGGTTCTCCTTCTGCCTCTCCAACCAATCCTTCTCAGTAGCTTTTGCTGGACTTTCATCCGGTGATTCCTAGATGTTCCACTGGGCTCCATCCTGGGCCCTCTTCTTTTCCTCCTCAATACTATTTGACATAGTGATCACATCAGCTCCCAGGGATTCAATTATCATCTCTTTGCTGATGATTCTCAAATCTATTGATCCAGGCCTAACCTGTCTGCTGGCTTCCAGTCTTGAATCTCCAACTACCTACCACACGTCTTGAAATGGATGTCTTATAGACATCTTAAATACAACCTGTCTGAAACTGAACTCATTATCTTCTCCCCAAAAAATCCTTCCCCTTTTTCTATTACTATTGAGGGTACCAACATCCTTCCAGTTACCCATGCTCAAAATCTAGGTGTCGTCCTCAACTCCTCACTCTCTCTCACCACCCCCATCCAATCTATTGCCGAGATCTGCCCACTTTACCTTCGTAATATCTCTTTGTGTGGAATGAAAGACCTTCACCAATTAAATTTATAATAAGGAGCCATCTCAGGGTAGGAACAGAAATAAATTTTATTCAATTCTCAAGAATTGGGCGTTCCCTGCTAGCACAGAGCAGAATCAGCAAAGGAGGCACTTAACAAGGGGCAAAGTACCCATAATTATACCTAACACAAGAGAATTCCTGCCCACCTCTGACCCTTCTCACCATTGGCTGGGAGGTGGGCTTACAATCTGAGCACAAAAGCTAGACAAAGAACCAGGAAATTGAGGCACAGAAACTCCAATTCCCATTCCCTTAGTCAATGATTGCAGCTGAGGTGACATCTATAAATCTAAAGAAGGAGAATAGGATAAGGGAAGAGGGAGACCCTCTACATTCTTTACAGTAGAGAAAAACAGGTCATTATGACCCTGTTCTTACTGAGCAAGTCTTTAAACCAGAACCAGAAGAAAGAACAAAAAGTGGTGGAGTGAATGGTCCAGCGGCAGAGTCAGGTGCCATGGTGGTCGGTGATTGAAATACCCGCCGCAACATGGCTTCTTCTTGAGCTTTGGCTACAGCAACCAAAACCCCTAGTAGGACTCCTGAAGACACTGCCTCCCCTGTGGTGAAGAAGTCTCATATCTATTATGGAAATTTGGAAGAGGAGAAGGAGCGTCTTGCAAGAGAGGAGCCAGGGATGTTGGGGAAAGAAGGAATTAAAGCTGGAATTGAGGCTGGAAATATTAACATAACTTCTGGGGAAGTCTTTGAAATTGAAGAACATATCAGTGAAAGACAAGCAGAAGTGCTGGCTGAATTTGAGTGAAGGAAGCGAGCCTGGCAAATCAGTATTTCCAAGGATGACTCAGAAGTCAAAGCTTGCCTCCGAGCCCTGGGTGAACCAAACACACTCTTTGGAGAGGGCTCTGCTGAAAGAAGAGAGAGATTGAGAAATATTCTCTCTGTGGTTGGCACAGATGCCTTAAAAAAGACTAAAAAGGATGATGGAAAATCCAAAAAGTCCAAAGAAGAGTATCAACAAACCTGGTATCAAGAAGGATCCAACAACCTGAAGACTGCTAGGCCGTGGATTGCTAATTATTTACCACCCAGGGCAATGAAGTGCTTGGAAGAAGCCCGACTCCATAAAGAGATTCCAGATACATCTAGGACATGCCAGAAACAGGAAGTGCACAAATCTCTCTAGTCTTTAAATAACTTCTGCAGCCAGACTGGAGATGATCGACCCACTTCCTATCGTCATTTCAGTCCCAACTCCAAACTACTGGCCACAGCTTGTTGTTTGCAGACTGTGCAAACTCAGGGACAGACTGCATCCTCTTGCACACCCTAAGAGGCCACAATACCAATGCAGGAGGAATTGTTTTTCACCCCAAATCCACTGTTTCTTTGGACAAGAAAGATGTCAACCTAGCCTCTTGTGCCACTGATGGGTCTGTGAAACTGTGGAGTCTAGAGAGTAGTGAGCCTGTGGCAGATATTGAAGGCCATTGAGTACGTGTAGCAAGGGTGATGCAGCATCCCTCAGGACGTTGTCTGGGCACCACCTGCTATGACCATTCATGGCGCCTGTGGGACTTGGAGGCCCAGGAGGGCCACAGCATGGACGTATATGACATTGCCTTCACCAGGATGGTTCTTTAGCTGGCACTGGGGGACTGGATGCATTTGGTCGTGTATGGGACCCGTGCACAGGACGATGCATCATGTTTCTAGAGGGCCACCTGAAGGAAATTTATGGGATCAACTTCTCCCCAAATGGTTACCACATTGCAACTGGCAGTGGCGACAACACGTGCAAAGTGTGGGACCTTAGGCAGCGGCACTATGTCTACACCATCCCTGCCCGCCAGAACTTGGTGACTCGAGTCAAGTTTGAGCCTATCCATGGGAACTTCTTGCTCACTGGTGCCTATAACAATACAGCCAAGATCTGAACGCACCCTGGTTGGTCCCCACTGAAGACCCTGGCTGGACATGAGGGAAAAGTGATGGGCCTGGACATTTTCTCTGATGGTCAGCTCACAGCCACCTGTTCCTATGACAGGGCCTTCAAACTCTGGATGGCTGAATAGACCAGGTCCATGGACATGAGTCTGTAACTCAAATGTCTGGTCCCAAGCTCTCCCTTTCCTGCCAATTTGGTCAGAAGAAGGGGATCAGTGTGGAGCGTAACAAGTTCGACTTTGCCAGTCACTGTGTGTAGTAGGGGTAGGTTTGTCCCAAGGCAGCCAGTCCCCAAGTGGTCCTGGGCTGTTGCACCCCAACTTTCAGGGGCTCTGCAAAGGACCATGTCAGTGTTACCATTTTTTTTTTACTTCTGCCTTATTGAATTCTTCCCTTACTGTCATCTTCTGTTTGTGTGCCCTGTCCCTTTCTCCCCCAGATTATGATACCTTTCTTCCCTTAATAGAACCTCCATCATGGCCCTCCAAGCCTGTCTTTCCAGGTCATGGTCATGTGCTGTAGTTGGAAGTGACCCCCAAAATCAAGGGGCCAGACTTCAGCTTGAAAGCTAAGTGTAGCCGTGTACCTGGGCGTGTACTGCTTCACACTTCTGCAGTATCATCAGAGGATCTGGCCGTCTCCTGAGAGTTAAAGGATGAACCAGAATACAGACAATTTACCAGGGACTCTGAGGCCAAGGAAAGTCATCCCTTTCCTGTTGAATTAACATGGAATCCTGAATCAAGTTACAATGGAAAATTTGCCTGGGAATTCTCTCTAATGTGCTTGTTCCCATTTGTCTCCAGTGCTGGGCATTCCTTTTAAGTGTTCCCCCCAAGAGGGGGTTGTGTCAGGAACGAAAAGTAACAAAAAAATAACCAGTGAGGCTTCCAAAAAAAGGAAAAAGAACAAAAAGTTTCAGGGTAAGCTTTCCCAGAGGCTGAGCCATCAGATTCTCACAGCCTCAGAATTTTTTCACTTCCCATTTCTTGATTTTTAAACATTTCTTAGTATAGATACATACATGTATGTATGCATATACACATATATATATATACATTTATATAGATCTTCCCTGTGAAGTCTTCACATTTTATTTACCTCACACGTCTTGCACATATCCTCTTCTCTCTTCTGACACTGCTACCACCCTACTACAGGCTCCTATTGCCTGATACCTGGACTATTGCAATAGCCTGCTGGTTGGTCTTGCTCCCACAAGTCTCTCCCCACTCCAATCTGTCTTCTACTTAGCCATGGAAGTAATCTTCCTAAAGCTCAGGTCTGACTATGTCACCCCTCCAGTGGCTCAATATCACCTCTAAGATCAAATATAAAATCCTCTACTTGGCATTCAAAGCCGTTTATAACCTGCTCCCCTTTATAGTATTCTTATACCTTACCCACCCACACCTACACACTTTGTGATCCAGTGGTGCTGGCTTCTCTGCTCAAGCAAGACTCCGTTTCCCAGCTTAAGGAACTTTCACTGGCTATCCTTCCTGCCTGGAAATCTCTCCCTCTCCATCTCTTACTAGTGGCTTCCCTGGCTCCCTTCAAGTCCCAGAAAAAAAAAATCTCACCTTCTACAGAAGATTTTCCTGATCCTGCTTAATTCAAGTGCCTGCCTTCAGTTCATAAAATTTCCCATTTATCCTATATAGCTTATTAGTACATAGCTGTTTGCATGTTGTCTCCCCCATTCGACTGTGAGTTCCTTAGGAGCAAGGACTGTGTTTTTTTGCCCTACTTTGAATCTCCAGCACTTAGCACAGTGCCTAACACATTGTAGGTGCTTAGTAAATGCTTATTGACTGATTGAGCATCCAGGGGAAGTCTCTTAAAGCACAGTAATGGCTCATGTTTAGGGTTGCTGCAAGAGGAGTAACAGAATCCCTTGTGGAAAAGTGCTTAATGTACAAAGTCAGTCAGGTACAAGATAGCTGTTTATTTCCTCCACCACAAAAGAAATGTCTAAAACACTAAAGATTCATAATCACACGCTGAGAAATAATTAAAACATGAGGCAATTAATCTATCATTCCTATTATACTTTCCTGGAATCTATTCAGTCGTTTTTCAATGATGTCCAACTCTTCCTGGTCCCATTTGGGTTTTTCTTACAAAGATACTGGGGTGGTTTGCCATTTCCTTCTCCAGCTCATTTTATAAATGAAGAAACCAAGGAAAACAGGGTTCAGTGGTTTACCTAGGGTCACACAGCTAGTCTAAGGACAGATTTGAACTCAAGAAGATGAGTCTTCTTGACTCCAGGCCTGGCACTCTACCCACTGTGCCACCTAACTGTCTCTGGTTATTCATGCCCTCTGTAGCCTATATATATATATATATATATATACACATATGTATACATGTATAGATGTCACCAGAAATGTTTAAAGTGCAGGCTCAGTACTCCTTAGAAGTCCTCTGGCCAGAGGCAGCCACGATGTTCCCTCATTTTCTTCCAGCTCCTTGTGCTGTGCCACTGGCTCCTCTCTCATTGCTCCTCCTACTTTCCATTTTACCCAATTAGCTGGAGTCCATCTTTCATCTCCTACAAATACACAAAAAGCTTCCTCCAGCATGCTGACAATGACTTTGGCTTCTAAAGATCCACAGGCATTGTACATAACACAGTGAAAGAACTAGGGCTGAGATGAGGAAGAATAGAAGAGTGAGCCTGAGTTTTCTCCCATAGAACCCTTTAAATAGAATATCTGCACCAGTGTTTTAAACATATTGTGACAATTCATTACCAAGGCAACAATTCCAAGTGACGCTGAAAAAGATCATTTTCTTCATTTTTCTAACAAAAATATGAAGTTTGTTCATTTATCCCAGCAATTATCCCCCCACACAAGAGTTGGCAACTGAGGAGTTCTATATAATATGATATAGAGTGGTAGGTGTGGAATCAGGAAGATCTGGGTTCAAATCCTCCTCCAGATGTTTACCAGCTCTTTGACCCTAGGCAATTACAGGTTCTCAGAGCCTCAATTTCCTTGTCTTATAGATGAGGGGATTGGACTCGATGACCTCTAAGATCTCTTCCAGCTCTAAATCTAAAATCTTAGAATCCTCCCAAAACAAAACTAAGAAGATCCCAAGGGGAGTAGAATTATGATTAATTAACTCCTAGTCTGGGGGACTTGAGGGTGATCACTTATAAAAATAGGACTGTCCTTTCTTTCCTCCTTGGTCTCTGTGACATTGGAAGCTATGGGCTACCCCCTTCTCCTCAATACCCTTTTCTTCCTCGTCTTCTGAGACATTTTATTCTCATGGTTCTCTTGCTATCTCTCTGACTAATCCCACTGGTATCCTGCTGATACCAGGAGCAGCACAGGGCAGCAACCCTGAGCTTGGAGCCACAGAAACTGAGTTCAAACCCAAAATCTGATCATTGGCTACCTGATATAAGGCAAGTTATTTAACTCCTCTGGGCCTCAGTTTCCTCATTTGTAAAAGGAATGGTCCTAGATGACCCTTAAAGTTCTTTTCAGTTCTAGAGCTAAGATCCTATGACCCTCTTGCCCCTGAACTGTGGATATGCCCCTAAAACACCATCTTACTGCCTTCTCTTCTCTCTACATTCTTTCCAGAGGATAATGGGCTGCCTCAGTAGGTAGAGAATTAATTCCCCATTTTTGGCAGTGCTCAAGGTTGCCACGAGGCTGGATGAGGGCTACTCAGGTAAGTGGTGGGGAGAATGGCTGCTTGGAAACAGGTTAACTCAGACAACATCTAAGGTCCTTTCCTTCCTTGAGTTTCTAATAGCATCTATGTAACTTGTGGCTAGTCCAATTAGAACAAAGGCCAATGAGGAGGCATATCTAAAACCAGCCAGAGGCACGGCTTCAGGCCCAATTCAGTTTAGACTCCTTTCCACCAAGAGCCTGGTATAATCCCCTTCTCCTAGATAGCTACTATCCGTGATCAACCTGGGAGTACATAATAATCTTTCATGGGCAGATGGAATCTAACTATAGAATGTTTGGGAGATCCAGTGAAGATTTGAACACTTGACATTGAGTCCTATGACTCATCTAATATAAAACACTCTGACAATTTGTCAGGAAAGATACCCTCCAGGGGGCCTTGGTTCTATCTGATTGTTCCAAGAGATGCTTTAGGAAAAAAGGAAAGCTTGGGTGGCACTGAAAAGAATGTCCTTCAGAATGAAGGACCTTTAATTAGACATCCAATTTAGACATTTTCAGATTTGTTCTACACTGAAGGTCCTTACCATGAATGAGGAGAAAACTTGAAAATTCACTCCCAAAGTGAAGAAAAAAAGAAAAGAAAAGGTGTATCCAGCTTCTCTTTGCTGGGAGAACTAGGAATCAAAAGATGAGTGTCATTTCATTTAACACGTTTGGGTTAAGTGGTGGTCGAATAATTCAATAGTCCCAAAAAAGGCACTAAGGAAATTAATAAGGCCATTATAACTCCTTTGTGGGTCAGGTCCCTTTTCTCTGCTTCCCTGGCACAGCCGCAGCCAGCCACCCCCCAGTACCCTTCACTGTTCACAGTGGAAATAGACTGATCATATCAAGTGACTCATAAGCATAATTTTCTTATGTTACTTGTAGGTCAGTGGGGTCTCTCACAAAGTGTACCAACTCTAGGTTCAAGTGTATGTAAGTTCACTCCAGGGGGAATCTTGACCACTAAAATTTAGAATCATATTCTTTCTCACACTTGCTGGCTTGTTATGCCCACTTCAATCCCAGGTCCCTTAAATAAAGCTTAAGGATTAACATAGTCCCTTCTAGAAAAGTTACTCAATACAAAAAACAGTAGATATCAGCTATAGGATAGCTATTTATTTCCTCCACCACAAGAAAAATACAAAAAAGACCCATAAGCATATTAAAAAATACTTAAAACGTGAAACACTTTGTACAACTGGCCAAATAGTTGTTTTGCCATCACCTCTGACTTACACTGCCTGCACAACCCACATATTCAGATTTTTCTGGCTATCCAGAGCATGGTTCTTTAGTTCTTTCACCTACAGAATCTTCAAGGTGATGGTATTTATTCTCCTTCAATAAATGGCACCATTATGAGAATCACTTCTGGCTGCTGATCAGCCTCCATAAACTCCCAGACTCTCAAATTCCAGCCACCAGGCCTGGAAAGGTCCATCTCTCAGTATTGTGGTTCACTCAGCTGTACTCAGGGAAAGAAACACAAAGCAGAAGCGGTAGCCAGGGATTTGAGTTCCAGTCTCAGGCTTGCCTAGGTAAGCACATTTACTCACTGCCATGTGCATATAGCCACTATAATTACTGCTAGGAAAAGGGAAAAGAGAATAAATTCCCTTACCCCCATCAGGAAATCCAAGGGGGAGCTGAAAGAATCCTAAGTAACTTGTTAAAAAGAGAAAAAGAAAGACAGATGGAGACCTTGTCTTCTCCTTAGCCAACTGATTGGGCAGCAATTCTTGGCTAAGTCAATAATCATTCTTGGCCCAGCACCACCCACCTATTATATCATAGGGGCCAATGGGCCAACCAGGAATCAATAATTATACATATATAGAAACAGACCAGAGCCCATGTGATGCAACAGAAGGGGATGGGGTGAAAGGCCTTTCTCTTATGCTTCATGGGATGCATTTATAGACAAATCACACACACACACACACACAATCCTGGAGAGAAAGTGGACACCATTAATTAAGGAATGGCTGAATAAATTGTGGTGTACAGATACAATACAATATTATTGTAAGAAATGATAAATATGAAGGATTCAGAGATACTTAAGAATACTTTTATTATTGATGTAAAGTAGGCAGAATCTATAGAAAAAATTACTCAATGACCACAATAGTATAAAAGAAAGCAACATAGAAAGGCTTCCAAACTCCAGTCTATGCAGTGACCAACTCAGATTCCAGATGTTGAAACAAGCTGCCTCTTTCTTGACAGAGAAATGACAGAATGAGGCATACATTTTCAGACCTGGTCCATGTATTGGTGTTTCTTCCTAACTACATTTGTTACGAGGGAGGGTGCTATTGGGGAGAGAGAGGCTTTAGGATGTAACAGTGATATTTTTTTAGGACAGCAGAAATAAAACATTTTTTAAGCATAGCATATTAGTAAAGGAAAATAAACACAGAGAATTTTTTTTAATCTAAAAGTTAGAAAAGACCTTAGAGTGCATCTGCTTTAACCTCTCACACAACAGAGAAATATTCCCCACAATGCCTAACAACCTCTATTTGAACAATTCTAGTAACAGGAAACTCACTAATTCCAGAGTCTACCAGTATCTTTTGGGGTTGAGGGTTTTCTGGATTTTTTGGAGGCAATCAGGTTTAAGTGAGTTGTCCAGGCTCTCTAGTAAGTGTCTAAGGCTACATTTGAACTCAGGTCCTCTTTATTCCAGAACCAGTGGCCCATCCACTATGCCACCTAGTTGCCCTTGTCCATAGCATTTTAGATATCTCCAAAATTCTTTATTTGGAAGGAGGATCTCATAAAATCCTATCCTTCCCCCTCCCCACCATCGTTTACCCCTTAGTCTTAGTTCTACTTTCTTGAGTTAGAGTAAATTTAATCAAATCTTATAGACCTTTTATTAAGTGCCTACTATATTCAAGACATTGTACTTGGGATAAGTCAAAATCATAAACAGGCCCTACCCTCAAGGAGATTACATTCTACTAGAAAAGATGCAACATGTAAACAAATAAGTATATACATTGTAATTTGAGGAAACCGTAGAGCACTGACAATTGGGGAGATCAGAAAGGCTTCCAATAAGGGGTGAGCCATATCTGACTCCTCTTCTACTTGACAGACCTTCAACTAATGGAAAGTAACCATCACATTCCCCTAAAATGGTCCCTTCTCCAAGCCAAACACCCCTACTTATTTTAACCATTCTTAATATAGTGTGATTTTCAGACTTATCATTTTGTCATTGTCCCTCTTAAAATCTGGTCTCCATAAAATAATCTTCCTTTAGTTTGCAATTATCTTTTAGACTAAGTATTTGCTTATAGACTATCGATGTACTCTTGTTCTTTATGGGAAGAGTGTTAGCACACCTGGTACTCTGTGGGCTGGAGATTAGCTTTGGGATTTAGCAGAATACCAAATCCCTGTTCCCTGGCAGTTATTCAGATTCTTCATTCTCCCAATCAAGGACTGCACCAAATTCAGGACTGAGAAGGGTGTTTGGTCCTTGCCTTAAGCCCATTCTTCAGCAGTGATTACAGTCAGAGTGGTGGGGGATTTTCCTTTCTAAGAACCAAGCTGCCTGAATCATGTGGAAGCATAGGTGGATTGAACAAGGTGGTAAGGAAGCTTATGTGAGCTATTTTATTATATATGATTATATCGCTAGAGTGAGAGAAGCTTATTCCTGTGTGGGTATTATTCTGATCATTAAGCTTAAGGTTTATAAGAAATAAAATGAAGAAAAGCTGTGAAGGATGGTTATCTGTATGTCTGATCTTCAGCAGCTCACATTTGCTCTTTCCTACTTAACTTCCAAAGAAGCTCCAGACATTGGAATTTGGTGTATACAAAATGAAGGGGAAAAAAACTAGTCCATTTGGTCAAATGATTGGTCTTTCCAGAGAGAAAAAGAAGTCAATCCAGCTGGTTGTTCATCTGAATTGAGTTGGTCAACCAGATCAAACCAAGAATCTCATGATTCTGGACATTGACCTGGGTCCTTGCTGTGCCTCCATCTATCAAGACTTTGTTCAGGCAATGGTGGTGTCTTCTGGATTAGCTATGAACTCTTTATCTTGTCCTGGCTTGCCCCACTTATATCAAGTCCAAGATTTAATGTGGCCAATATGTCCACTTGGGCTACATCCTTACTCATTGAAAAGGAGAGCAGAGACATAAGGAACACCCAAATGAGAATGAAAGCTGGGAAGTTGAACATAGAGAAGTCATACATTCATGGACTCAGTTCCATGGAGAAAAGCCTGCAAAGCCATATGGCCCCTCCAGGGAAGCCATATGCTCCCAGAAACCACCTGGCTCCTTCCAAAGAAATTCTGTGCCCTAGGGAAACCATATACAGCTGAGGAATTCCTACACTGAGAAGAAGATGAAACCAAGGAGTAGCAAGAGAGAAATGTTGTGGGAAAGCAAACCCAAGTGTTGTTCTTCACTGGCACTGGGTGAGCGATGTGGACTGTGAAGGTCTAAGGAAAGAGTTCAACTGTCTAGTGACTCTGAGCTTGTTCTCCTTTTGGGAGGACTTAACCTCCAGGTAATACTATGGGGCCAAGTGACTATAGGTGTGCCTAGGTAAGGTGAGATTCACCAGAAGAAAGGGGTCTCTAGTAACCCTAAGTTCTGTCCCCTTGCAAAATAGTCCTATACTGTCTGGAATACTATGTAAACCCTTAGACAGATGGAGCTTACCAGAGGGAGGAAGTTCCTTGACTTTCCCCTTGAGAAAGAAAACTCTAACTGAGGGTTGTAGGTGCTTAGGGGAGATGCGCTCATCAAAGAAGGATAAAGAATTGTCTTAAATGTTCACAAGCTCAGGTACAAGCTCTTTGTGGTCTTTGGTCAGATTAAATAAAACCTATCCTATATTTAATGCTTTGTACCTACTTGGGAACAAAGGACTCTTTACCCACCCCCCTCCTTTTTTTTGGAGATGTGGACATGGGCCAAATTCTCATTTCCCCGAGAGAAAACGAGGTGGAAGCACTAGCCAATAATAATAGGATTTAGTGAGAATCCCCAAGACCGAATCCAGCCTTCCATTCTAGGCCAAACATCACACACAGGCATAATTATGCCTATAATTGCAAGGAATACCTGAGCAATGCTCATAATAACCAGCATTCATATAGAGCTTTAAGGTTTGCAAATTGATTTACAAATATCATTTCGTTTTGTCCTCACCACAGTGCTAGAAGGCAACTACCATTATCATCCCAATTTTGTAAAGAAACTGAGGCAAACAGAAGTTAAGTCACTTGCCCAGAGTCACACAGCTAGTAGGTGCTGAAGTCAGATTTGAGCTCGCGTCTTCTTAATTCTAGGTCCAGTTTATTCCAAGTCCAAGTCTATTCACTGAGTCATCTAGCTACCAAATCTCTTCTCTCTTGTAAAATTTTGTTGTTGTTCAGTTGTTTTCAGTCATGTCCAATTCTTCATGACCCCATTGGGGATTTTCTTGGCAAAGATACTGGAGTAGTTTGCCATGTCCTTCTCCAGCTCATTTTACAGATGAAGAACTGAGACAAACAAGGTTAAGAGACTTGCCCAGGGTCACATTGCCTGAGACCAGATTTGAACTCAAAAAGATGAGTCTTCCTGACTCCCAGCCTGGCACTCTATCCACGGTACCACCTAGCTGCCCTCTCTTGTAAAATATTGGCCTTTAAATGGGTTTTATTAAGATACGACTACCTACCAGGAATTGCAGCAAATGTTAGTGGATTCAAAGATAAAGATGGCACAGTGTCTGCCATTTGTTCCAAAAGTGCCTCACTTTGACTCAAAAACACAAGGAAATCCCTTCCTTTTCATCTTTCTCCCTCACACTTCAGTCTCATGGACACCCCTAGGTGGTGCACAATGATTCTTTGGGTCCCCAGATACTCAAGCAAGATTTATATACATTTCCCTTTCCATTCTCAGCACTTCAACCTCTCATTCCTGGTAATGAGGACACAGTCTCTGGGAACCCCCTTGAATCTGGAATACAGTCTCTGGGAGCCCCCTTGAACTGTCCTTGAATCTTCCAACTAGATCTGGCCTTCCCCTAAGGCCACAAGCCTCACATTATCATTAGGCCCAAATGTCTACCTAGCCTCGCCCTTTATTGTCCAGCTACTTCCCACCCTTGATACTATCAATATCCATGCCTTCAGCTACTTCCCACCCTTAATTCCATTCTCTTGGTTCCTGGACTCTGACCTCATCTGGTCCTCCTTAGACTCCTCCTCAGGACCCTCCCTAAACCCCTCCTCTAGTCAGCCCAGACCACCCCTCAATCCCTCCTACAATCTTTGTGCATATAATCTCCATCTTGCCTCCATGAAGGGCTCAGATTCAATCTAGCTCAGCTTAGATTGAATCTGGCCCACTTATGAAAACAGGCATCACAAAGGGGGGGATTTCTTAAGACAACCCATTATGGTGAATCCCTAATAAACTTTGTCTTTTCCCTTGACTGAGAAGACTTGAGTCGAATTCTTTCAGCAGGACCCGGTGTGTTGGTATTTTGGGGTCACGAGTACCCTTAGAAACATATGGTTCCCCACTACCATAATCGTTTTTCCTTTAACCTCTTCACTGGATCATTTCATACCCACATGGAATCTTAGGATCTAATGTTGAAAGGGATACGTCCAACCCCTTTACTTAACAGATGAGGAAACTGGGGAGTATGTGACTTGCCTACTAAGTAGCACTGCTGAGATTTTAACCGAGGTCCTCTACCTCCAAACCCAGCTCTCTTTCCCACCATCTTGTGTGATGGTGGTCATTCCTTTGTATACCTTTGAAGAATGTCTAGTTTCTGTACATCTTTCTTTTCCAGCCCTTCACGACTTAGTTCCAACCTGTCTTTCCAGCCTCATCGGACATTATTTCTCCTCCCTCACTTTATAATCCAACCATTCCCTTCTCTACACGCATTGCTCTCCATCACTCATTCCCATGCCTTTGAGCTGACTTGTCCACCATTCCTAGAATGAACTTTCTCTTACCCATAAAAACCTTGCTCTTCCTTCATGACACAGATCAAGCTTCTACATGAAGCTTCTCCAGATGTCCCAAATGCTAATGCCTTCCTTTTCTAATTATTTGTATTTACTTTCTTTATAGTTATTCTATATGTACTTATGTAGGCAGCTATATATAGAAGCCAGCTCAAACAAATCAAGCCCATTGTGAAATTTTCAGTGTGAGCAACTCACACCTAGGAAATCAGGGCTTGATTTATGGCTTTTTTGATTGCCTAGACTTAAGAAAGTGATAGAAAAAATATTGATAATGTAGATTAAACATAAAAGTATATCATGTGTACTTTTTTCCCAGGGAGACAGTTGTTAATCATTTGCCAGCACATCCCTGTATTCTAAAACTTAGAACTGCACCAAGGTTTTTGGGACATCTTGTACATGTACATGTTGGTTTCCTTATTAAGATGCAAGTTTCTTGACAGCAGGGGCTATTTCATTTTTTTGTATTTGTATCCCCAGCACCTGGCACACAGTAGGTATTTTAACACTCATTGAATGACTTACTGATTGACTGAAGTTTTCTAGGTTTTAAATTGTGGTTCCTTTCTTTCAAATAAATGCTCTCGTGAAAAATGACTTGGTCTTTTGTCAGATTTGATTTTATTTAGACATTTCTTTCCTACAGACCTATTTTTAACACGGCAGAAAGGATCCTTATTGATACTTCAGTTTCATCTATGTAAAAGGGAAGGAAGGAGCATTTGAAGGGTTAAGGAGTAAAGGAGGGATTCTCATTGAGTTGTTTCACTTGGTCCTAGAAGGCAGAACCAGGAGAGATGGAGAGATGTTCCAAAGAAGCAAACTTAATCTTGATATCAGAGAGAACCTCCTAATAATTAGACCCATCCCAAAGTAGAATGTATTAGTTTTAGAGACAGTGGGCCTCCCTTTGCTGGAAGTTTTCAAGCAAAGTTAGAGAGACCACTTGTGAGCTACACTGTAGTGGAAATTCTTGTTCAAATGAAAATTGTACTAGACAGCCTCTGAGGAATCTTATATCTCTGAACTCATGTGATACATCTCAGCATCATATCCAAACCGGTATCTCTAAAATACTAAGTTCCCCTGGAATTCAGACAAGAAAGACAAATATCTATCCCTCACAGGGGACAGAAGGACACTTGTTGTTATTTGTCCTTCATTTTCAAAGAGGACCAATAATGGGTGATGTCTTGACTCATGTGAATTGGATTTAAGTGAGGCAGAGTTGCACAAAATCCTCAGCCTCTGTCTTCCAGAGTCATGAAGTGCAGTAGCAGGACAAAAGTCAAGATGACTGGCCATGGCCAGGGATCCCGTGGATGACCTTGTTGTCTTTGATATCTGACCAAGGTCTAAGTGCTACACAGTACCTAATTCAGCTTTGAATCACCATTGGAAAAAATTGTTCTCATCTGCCCATTCTGCCAAGAGAAGATTCACATGCTAGGGTAGACACTCCCCATATTCCACAACAGTTTTGAGGCCTGTCAGTTGCCTTCAACATGGTTTAGCCGCCATCTTGGCTCTGCCCCCATTTAAGTATTTCTTGCTGCATCCAGGTATTGGCCAATCCATTCTGTGGATTTGACCCTTCTCATTGAATTTGTCAGCCACTTCAAAGGACCAGTTTAAGGGACCTTTTTTTTTTCTTTCTGATTAACTGATTGGTTATTTTAGCACCACATAGACACAGGCTAAATCTGGATTTTGTGAATATAACCATTGTTTCATGGGGATGGCATCAAGTGCTACCCCATTCCTCCTATTGGAAAAGACCTTTTGGAGAGGATTCTGGGAAGATGGCAGAGTAGATCAGAAAATTCCAAGCTCTCAAGGTTTTCCCCCACAAAAGAGATAAAACAGCATCTTAGAGTAAACAAAGCACAGGTAAACATAAATAAGAATAGGGACACAACAGGGGTCTTCCTGGGACAATTGGAGAAGTTCCTAAGAAAAATCCCAGGGGGCAGAGCCAAGAGAATGCTGTAAAAGGAGGGAACTACTGGAGCTCTCTCACAAATTCTGTCATATACATCTAAAAAAGTGAGTCCGAGCAGATTTGAGAGACTTAGAAGCCACTAGTAGACAGAGTGGGCCAGGAGCACCATGCATGCGGAACAGACACCAGACCATACCAACCAGGAACATCAGAGGAACCCAGCCAGCACACCAGCCTGGGAGAGCTCTGGGGGAGCACTGGGCTCACAAAATGCTAGAGCAGGAGCAGGCCCAGGGCAGAAGTACCAGCTATAGTGGCAATCAATCCCCAGGTCTCTCAGCCCAGGACAGGTGTCTGTCAGAGCTATGTGACAGCACAGAGCCTGCGGCCATGGGAGCAGCTACCCCTGAGGCCTCCAGCCCACAGTCTAAAGGTTTGAAACTCTCCTTCTTCCGGGAGCCATGATGACCTGGTAAAATGGCTCTCATCCCTCTCTTCCTCACCCAGCTAATACTCCCTCAGGAGAAACCCTGAAATAGAGGAGCCAGAAGTGGGGCTTCAGTAGCCTCTTAGCAAGAGAAGTTGAGGAGAGGGCCCTCCTTGTGGTGGCGGAAGGAGACTAGTGCAGGAAGAAAGGTGTCCCAGCAGGCCCCACCTCAGCAGAACAGCAGGAGTTCCTGAACCCCAAGGGGGTGGAGCTAGGGAACATCAACACCAGGACCCCAGATGTGCCTTCCCACAGCCAGAAGAAGTGGCAGACACCAGCACAGACAACTGCTGAGACCACCCATCCTGTACAGCAGTCCCAGGGAATAGGAGACTTCCTCAGCTAGACCACCCCTACAACCACCCCTCCCCCACACCTCACAAAACCAGAAGCCAGAGGACACAAAGCCAGCAAGGCCCAGAAGCAGAGGTCCACTTTAGAAGCCAGGGGAAAAAACAAACACCATGAAAAAACAGACTGGAAAGCCAAAGACTATTGATTCTTATTATGGAGACAGGGAAGATCAAAATACCAATTCAGAAGAGGACAGCATGGACACTATACCCATATCTGAAACCTCAAAAGGGAATGTGAACTGGTCTCCAGCCCAAAAAGTATTCCTGGAAGAACTCAAGGAAGACTTTAAAAACCAAATTAGAGAGGTAAAAGAAAAAATGGGAAAAAATTTCACTGATGAGAATAAATCTTTAAAAAGTAAAATTGGTGAAATGATTAAGGAGGTTCAGAATATAAATGGAGAAAATATCTCACTGAAAAGTAAAATTAGCCAAATGGAAAAGGAAGTAGAGAAGCTAAATGAAGAAAACAATACATGAAAAATTAGAATTGGGCATGTAGAAGCTAATGACTCTATGAGACATCAAGAATCAGTCAAACAAAATCTAAAGAATGAAAAAAATAAAAGAAAATGTGAAATATCTGACTGGAAAAACAACTGACCTGGAAAATAGATCTAGGAGAGACAATCGTAGAATTATCAGTCTACCTGAAAGCAATGATGAAGAAAAGAGCCTGGGCAGTTTCTTCCAAGAAATCATCAAGGATAACTGCACTGAGGTCCTAGAACCAGAAGGTAAAATAGTCACTGAAAGAATCACCCATCGTTTCCTGAAAGAGATTTCAAATTGAAAACTCCAAGGAATATTGTAGCCAAATTCCAGAATTATCTGGTCAAGGAGAAAATACTGCAAGCAGTCAGAAAGAAACAATTCAAACATCATGGAA
Source organism: Trichosurus vulpecula (assembly GCF_011100635.1). NCBI lineage: Eukaryota > Metazoa > Chordata > Mammalia > Diprotodontia > Phalangeridae > Trichosurus > Trichosurus vulpecula. Next base: position 553,113,701 of record NC_050573.1, on the reverse strand, counting down.
CTACAGTCAGGATCACACAGGATCTTGCAACTTCTACATTAAATGACAGGAGATACTGGAATATGATATTCCGAAAGGCAAAGGAGCTTGGACTATAACCAAGAATCAACTATCCAGCAAAACTGAGCACAATTTTTCAGGCAAGGAGATGGACATTCAGTGAAATAAGGGAATTCCAGACCTTCTTGATGAAAAGGCCAGAGCTCAATAGAAAATTTGATCTTCAAATACAAAACTCAAGAGAGACATAAAAAGGTAAACAGTGGGGAAAATACTATGTTATTCAATAAGGTAAAATTGTTTACATCCTATATAGGATTACATTGACTTATATTTGATATATATGTGTGTGCATATACACACACACACACACACACACACATATATATATATATATATATATATATATATATATATATATATATATACATACGGGGGGGTCAATCTTGAGAATGGTACAGTAATTACAACAATTGAAAGGAATATGCATAGACTGAGGGTGTCAGTATAAAGTAACTGATGTGATGATAAAAAACATAATTAATGGGTGCAAAGGGATTGTTCTGGGAGAAGAGGTAAGGAGGAAGTAGAAATGGGTAAATTACATCCCATGAAGAGGCACAAAAACACAGAGGGAAAGAAGAGAGGAAGAAAAGCAGTGTTTGAGCTTTACTCTTGTTGGATCTGGTTCAAGGACGGAATAACATATTCTGATAAGTATAGAAATCAAATTTGTCCTACAGGAAGTATAAGAGGAAAGGGGAAAGACTAGGTGGGGTGGTAAAAAGGAGGGAAGAAGTAGCAAGTGGAAAAGGGTAAGATAAGGGAGGGTGTCATTAGGGAGGGAAAATTGAGGAAGAGAGTGGTTAAAAGCAAAACTGTGTTGAGGAGTGGAAGGGAGAAAGGAGAAATAAAGGCATAAATGGGGGGGAGGGCAATAGGATGGAGAAAAATACATAGATAGTAATCATAACTGTGAATATGAATGGGATGAACTCTCCCATAAATCAGAGGCAGACATCAGAATGGATTAAAAACCATAATCCCACAATATGTTGTTTACAAGAAACACATTTGAAAAGGGGGGATACACACACGGTAAAGGTAAAAGGCTGGAGTAAAATATATCATGCTTCAGCTGAAGTAAAAACAAGCAGGGGTAGCAATCCCAAAAATCCCAAAGCAAAAGCAAAGATAGATCAAATTGAAAGAGATAAGGAAGGACACTATATCCTGCTAAAAGGCACCACTGACAATGAAGCAATATCATTACTTAACATATATGCACCAAGTGGTATAGCATCCAAATTCTTAGAGGAAAAGTTAAGAGAGTTACAGGAAGAAATAGACAACAAAACTATACTAGTGGGGGACCTCAAACTTCCCCTCTCTGAACTTGATAAATCTAATCTCAAAATAAACAAGAAAGAAATTTAAGGAGGTAAATAGAATTTTAGAAAAGGTAGATATGATAGACCTCTAGAGAAAACTGAATGGGGATAAAAAGAAATATACCTTTTTCTCAGTGGTACATGGCACATACTCAAAAATTGACCATGTACTAGGGCATAAAAACCTCACAATCCAATGCAGAAAGGCAGAAATAGTTAATGCATCCTTTTCAGATCATGATGCAATTAAACTTATTTGTAATAAAGGACCATGGAAATATAAACTAAAAATTAATTGGAAAAAAAATAATCTGATCCTAAAGAATGAGCGGGTGAAAGAACAAATCATAGAAACAATAACTTCATTCAAGAGAATGACAATAATGAGACAACATACCAAAACTTATGGGATGCAGCAAAAGCAGTACTTAGGGGAAGTTTTATATCTCTAAATGCTTACATGAATAAAATAGAAAAAAAGGATAACAGTGAATTGGGCATGCAACTAAAAAAGCTAGAAAAAGAACAAACTGCAAATCCTCAATTAAATAACAAATTAGAAATATTGAAAACCAAAGGAGAGATTAATAAAATTGAAATCAAGAAAACTACTGAACAAAAGTAAGAGCTGGTTTTAAGAAAAACTGATAAAATTGATAAACCTTTGGTTAATTTGATTAAAAAAAAGAAAGAAGAAAACCAAATTACCAGTATCAAAAATGAAAAGGGCGAATTCAGCTCCAATGAAGAGGAAATTCAAACAATAATTAGGAATTATTTTTACCAATTGTATGCCCATAAATGTGACAACCTGAGGGAAATGGATGAATATTTACAAAAATATAAATTGCCCAGGTTAACTAAAAAGGAAGTAAAAAACCTAAATAAACCCTTCTCAGAAAAAGAAATTGAGCAAGCCATCAATGAACTCCCTAGGAAAAAATCTCCAGGGCCAGATGGATTTACAAGTGAATTCTATCAAACATTTAAAGAACAATTAATTCCCATACTTTACAGACTATTTGGGAAAACAGGTGAAGGAGTCTTACCAAATTCTTTTTATGACCCAAATATGGTACTAACACCTAAACCAGGAAGAGTCAAAACAGGGAAAGAAAATTATAGACCAACTTCCCTAATGAATATTGATGCAAAATTTTTAAATAAAATATTACCAAAAGATTGCAGCAACTTATCACAAGAATAATACACTATGACCAGGTAGGATTTATTCCAGCAATGCAAGGCTGGCTCAATATTAGGAAAACTATCAGCATAATTGATCATATCAACAACAAAACTAGCAGACAACATATGATTATCTCAATAGATGCAGAAAAACTTTTGAAAAATACAACATCCATTCCTATTTAAAAACACTAGAAAACATAGGAATAAATGGAGCTTCTTTAAAATTATAAGTAGCATCTACCTAAAACCATCAGCAAGCATTATATGTAATGGTGATAAGCTAGATGCATTCCCAATAAGATCAGGGGTGAAATAAGGATGTCCATTATCACCTTATTATTCAATTTGGTACTAGAAATGTTAGTTTTAGCAATAAGAGAAGAAAAGAAATTGAAGAAATTAGAATAGTCAAAGAAGAAACTAAGTTTTTACTCTTTGCAGATGATATGATGATATACTTCGAAAATCCTAGAGAATCAAGTAAAAAACTACTTGAAATTATAAAAAAACTTTAGCAAAGTTGCAGGATATAAACTAAACCCACATAAATCCTCAGCATTCCTATTTATTACCAACAAAGTGCAACAGCAAGAGATTGAAAGAGAAATTCCATTTAAAATTACTGTAGACACTTTAAAATATTTAGGAGTCTACCTACCAAGACAAACCCAGGACCTATATGAACATAATTATGAAACACTTTTCACACAAATAAAGTCAGATCTAAAAAAATAGAAAAACATCAGTTGCTCGTGGTTAGGCCAAGCTAATATAATAAAAATAACAATTTTACCTAAATTGATCTACTTATTCAGTGCCATACCAATCAAACTACCAAAAAATTGTTTTACTGAGCTGGATAAAATAATAACAAAATTCATCTGGAATAACAAAAGACCTAGAATATCAAGGTAATTAATGAAAAGAAATACTAGGGAAGGTGGACTAGACATACCATATATTAAACTGTATGACAAAGCAACAGTCATCAAAAATACTTGGTACTTGTTAAGAAACAGAGTGGTGGATCAGTGTAATAAGTTAGGTACACAAGACACAGTAGTCAACAACTATAGCATTCTACTCTTTGATCCAGCTTCTGGGCTAAGAATTCAGTATTTCACAAAAACTACTGGGAAAATTGGAAAATGATATGGCAGAAACTGGGCATAGACCAATATCTTACACCGCATACCAAAATAAAGTCAAAATAGGCTCATGATTTAGGAATAAAGGCTGATACTATCAGAAATTTGGGAGAACAAAGAATAGTTTACCTGTCAGATTTATGGAAAAGGGAAGAATTCATGACCCAAGAAGAGATAGAGAGCATTACAAAATCCAAAATGGATAATTCTGATTATGTTAAATTGAAAAGTTTTTGTATAAACAAAGTCAATGCAACAAAGATTAGGAGGAAAGCAGATAATTGGAAGAAAATCTTTACAACCAGTGTCTCTGATAAAGGCCTCTTCTCTAAAATATACAGGGAACTGAGCCAAATTTATAGGAATATAAGTCATTCCCCAGTTGAGAAATGGTCAAAAGATATGAACAGGCACTTTTCAGAAGAAGAAATTAAAGATATCTATAGTCATATGAAAAAATTCTCTAAATCACTATTGATTAGAGAAATGCAAATTAAAACAACTGTTAGGTACCACATCTCTCCTGTCAGATTGGCTAACATGACAAAATAGGAAAATGATAAATGCTGGAGAGGATGTGGGAAAATTGGAACATTAATACATTGTTGGTGGAGTTGTAAACAGATCCAGCCTTTTTGGAGAACAATTTGGAACTATGCCCAAAAGGCTATAAAAACGTGCATGCCCTTTGACCCAGCAATACCACTTCTAGGGCTGTATTCCAAAGAGATCACACAAGTGGGAAAGGAACCTGTATGTACAAAAATATTTATAGCAGCTCTTTTTGTGTTGGCAAAGAATTGGAAATCAAGGGGATGCCCATCAATAGGGGAATGGCTGAACAAGTTGTGGTATATGAATGTAATGGAATACTATTGTGCTACAAGAAAGGAGGAAGATACAGACGCCATAATAACCTGGAAAGACCTATATGATCTGATGCTGAGTAAGAGGAGCAGAACCAGGAGAACATTGTACACAACCACAGACATACTGATTCTGTGATGACTAACTTCGATAGACTTGGCTCTTCTCAGCAATACAAGGCTCAAAGACAGCTCCAAAGGTCTCATGACAGAGAGAGCTATCTACATCCAGAGAAAGAGCTATGGAGTCTGAATGCAGATTGAGGCACACTGTTTGTTCTCTTTTTTTTCCTCCTCTTTTTTTGGTTTTGTTTCTTCTTTCTCATGATTCATTCCATTGGCCATAATTCTTCTTTGCAACTTGACTATTGTGTAAACAAGTTTAATGAGGTTTACGTAGAATCTATATCAGACTGCATGACATTTGGTGGGGAGGGGAGAGGGGAGGAGAGATGGGAGGGAAGAGAAGAAAATGTGAAACTCAAGAACATATAAAACAAAGTGTTGTAAACTAAAAATAAAAAAATCTAATAAAAAAAATAACTTTGACTCAGTCAAAAGGCCACATGCAAGGACGTGGAAGGCCACGTGTGGCCTCAAGGCCACAGGCTCCCCCCACCTTGGTCTAAGGGGATGGTGAATCATAGCATGTTCCCATTTCTGATTCAGTTGTGCCAGAAGGTGGCAGTAAATCCACAGAGAGTATGCATAGGAGTTAGGGAGGAAAAATGAGGGCCCAAATGAAGGTCACCATGATGGGAATGGTTTCAAGGGGAAGAAAATGAATGAATGAATGAAAAAGCATTTATTAAGCTATGTGCCAAGCACTGTACAAGCACCAAGGACAAAAACAGAGGAGTTCACATTCTATTTGAGGGTCCAGCTGCAGAGCTAACAGAAAAAGGCCTAGAATCTAAGAGTTCAGTGGCAAGGGAGATAGTTAGGCCCAAGATTCCTTAGAATGAGTAACCATGATTGCCTTTGCAGAGTGGATCATGGGCCACCACCATTGAGAAAGGGGTTTTCAACTTGAGGTCTGGAGGGGAGCAATGTTTCTAGATTCCCTCCAGCAGGAGTGAGGGTCATCTAGAGGGGAAAGGTTCTATGTCCAGTCAAGAGCAGGGAAAGAGGAAGAGGATATTCGTAGGGAGTTTGGAGGCAGACTCTTGAGTGGACCAGGGCAAGGAATGGGGAGGATGATTGTACTATACAGAGCACAAGCCAATACAAGGGAAAAGCAAGGGATGATGGTCTCTGACGGGAAAACAAGTGCTCCCTCGTACATCAGAATTCTATGGCAAAGCCCTATTTGACCCATGCTAGTTACTAGCTTGCTGGAAGGTGCCTAATAGAAGGCAGCTTTGTCAGGCCAAGGAAAAGTCACTAAGGTCACAGGAATGATTCTCTTCCAAGAGGACCTCTATGGGATGTCGAGTTAGGAAATTTCACAAGCTCCAATAGCATAGGAGGTCCTACTAGATCTCTTTTCTTTTCCCTTTCTCTGCATTAGGGGACATCAAATGCAAAGTCTTTCCAAACAGTACTGGAGTTGCTTGAGCCAATCAGTTTAAAAGCCAAAAGTAGTCTCTTCTCAAAGGTCTTTGAATATTGTGTTTTTCCCAGCAGAGAATGGGTGATAGCAGATGGTCGTAAAAATCCACAATTAAGGTGGCCTACCTCCCACAGCATATGCCAAGTCTACACTTGAGCTTCCTTCCTAAGATATAAATCCTAGAATAGGACTGGAATCCTGACATATTTTCAAACACAGTCTTCCTTCTCGGTACCCAAATGGTCTAGTAAGTAGAGCTAGGGCAAGTCCCTTTCCTGCCATGCGATCAATGCCGAGACAGCTCCCGTACTATGGCACTCCTGGACAGCCAGACAAGTAGCTCTGGGTCATTTCACAAGATCATAGGTCTAGAGCTGGAAGGCACTCTGGAGGTCATTTAGACCAAACTCCTCGTTTTATAAAAAGGAGACTGAGGCAAAGAGAAAAAAAGACTTGCCCATTACATAACTAGTAAGTGTCAAAACAAGGATTCAAACCCAGTTTCTCTGGCTCTAAACCTAGCACTCATTCTGCTATACCATGCTATATCCTCACACCATTGGCCCCTATTAAGCCTCTGGAACCTCCCTCCCCAAGGAGAGGCCAACACAGGTGGGAGATGAGCAGCCCCAGTACTAGGGGAGAAAGAGCATCAGATTATGGAATTCACCTACAGCGAAGTTGGTAGTGAGTGGGGTATGACTCAAGTGAGGGGAATGTTGATCCTAACCCTTAGTAGAATTCTGTGTGAGGCCAGAGGAGATGGGCATAGGATAACGGGAGATCTCAGGAGGCGAAACCTGCCTTTTAGAAGTCAACGATGAAGTGCTGATTCCTCAGAAAAGTGAATCCCAAAAGATGCAGGATCTCTTTTCATGTTTGTCTTCAGTGTGAGGACTGGACAATTCTATCCTAGACAGATCCTGGGTGGGTAAATCACAAGAATAGGATACCAAGGATGACTGGGGTTCATTCATTTAAAAGACGAGAACCCCGCTGCCTGGGATAGCAAATATGCTCCCACCCAGAGACAGGATATTGATTGGCAAAGAACACTGTCCATGGAATTAAGAGAAAGCCTGGGTTCTAGGCCATACTCCTCTACTTCCCTTGGACAAAGTGACAGGAATTTGGAGCTCATGATTCTTAAAGATTTTTCATTTTACATGAGGTCAGAGAAGGGATTCACCCAGGGTCACTCAGCTAGGAGGGAGCTCTAATGTAGGATTAGAACCCAGAGCCAATCCAGGGCTCTTTCAACTATTCCAACATCCTCTCTCAATCACACTTAATCTCACTGGGTCTCAGCTGCCTACTCAGTAAAATGAAAATAATTAGAGCTTATCTACCTGAGAGAAACTTTAAGAGATCATCTAATCCACCCTCCTACTTTCAGTTAAATAAAGTCTACATCAGTGCTGCCTCTTACCTGAGTGATGCTGAACAAATCATTTCCCTTTGCTGGTCTCCTAGAAAATGAGAGATGTCCTCAAAATATCCCAAAGCAAATATGAAAATGTCACCAAAAATATGGAATCTCTTCCTACCCCAGTTGGTTCTCCAAATCAGAGCTCCATGTGCACTGGTCTAGCCCCCCAAACTCATTATCCTACCTATGGTAAACAGTGACAATCAGTAGGAAATTGTATTGACAGATCTTGATTGGTTATAATTTACTCAACAGAAAGCGTCCTGAATCAATTACACAAATGCTATGCTACTCCATCCCCCTCTAACAAGTCACCTCTTTCTATTTTTTTAAATCTCCCCAAAGAATAAATTATATGCAATGTATTCACAGGGGCCGGGCTATTTTAATCAACCTAATTAAGGAGGCAATATAGTTTTCCCCATTAGCAATGAGTCACAGATGAAGTCAAACAGCTGGGCAATCTGACCAAACCTGTGGATCCCACCCCACCCCACCCCAGCTTAAGGAGTCGGATGGGTATCATGTGTCCTTAGAACCCTCAGAAAATCATCACACGAGTATCAATTATTCCTGGGGAAACCATATCATTATTGCCTATATATGCCTCAAAAGCAAAACAATCTGGATAGAAAGTCAGCCATGCAGTCAAGACCTGGGTTCAAATCCAGGCTCTGTAGACTTCTATATGTTTATGTTGTTGCTTGGTCATTTCAGTTATGTCCTATTATTAGTAGTATTATTTTGGACCGCTGTAATTGTCAAGCAAGCAACAAGCATTTGTTAAGCGCCTACGACATGCCAATCATTGTGCTAGGGTGGATACAAATACAAAAATAATACTCGCTTTTCTTAAGAAGCTGGAGGGGGGTGGGGGGGGAGATACAGCATAACCACAGACAAGTAAATACAAATAAACAAGCTTTATGCAGGATTAAGAGGATAAAATCAAGACAGGGGAGGCATTAGTACGAAGAGGGATTGGGAAAATGTAGAACATGGGATTTTAGCTGGGACTTTAAAGAAGACAGGGAAGCCAATAGGCAGAGATGAGGAGAGAGAGCCTTCCATGCATGGGCCAGCCAGAGAAAATGCCCAGAGTTAGGAGATGGAGTGTCTCCTACAAGGAATAGCCAGGAGGCTGATGTCTCTGGATTACAGAGTACGGGGAGGGGTGGGGGGGTGGGTTAGTAAAGTGTAAGAAAACTAGAAAGGTATGGTGGGACCAAGTTATGAAAGGGCTTTGAAATGTCAGAAGAGAGAAGGGGGACATATTGGAGAGATGCTGCAAAGGTGAAATGGACAAGCCTTGGCGACATATTGGATATGGGCGGGGGGGGGGGGGGCCTGAGAGATAGTGAGGGGTCTAGGATGACACCTGTGTTGTGAGTCTGGGGGACTGGGCAGGTGGTGGTGCCCTCGATATGGTTGTTGTTCTTCTCAAAGAGAACCAAAATGACATCACGATGTTGGGGTCAAGGTATAATGTGTCCAGCTGTGGCTGATCAGACCAATACAAGTTCAGAAGACTCTTTCACCAGTCGGGCACAACTAATTCATGTGAACATTTAGAGTGGAGATGTCTAAATTTGCACTTCTCACCTTTCTTTTGAACTACTGCTGTTCTGCTTTGCTCATAGAGTACAGGGCTTTCTTTGATGAGAGCACACCATGCTGAGCAGTCCCAGTGTCTCTCATGTCTTGCAATCAATTCCAAAGTTCTTCAGAGAGACCTTGAGAGTGTTCTTGTATCACTTCTTCTGACCACCATGTGAGCACTTGCCTTACGTGAGTTCTCCATAAAATAGCCCTTTAGGCAAACAAAAGGGTTTTTTTGTTTTGTTTTTGAGAGGCAATTGGGGTTAAGCAACTTACCAAGGGTCACACAGCTAGTAAGTGTCAAGTGTCTGAGGCTGGATTTGAACTCAGGTCCTCTTGACCCCAGCGCCAGTGCTCTATCCACTGTGCCACCTAGCTGCCCCTTGCAGTAGAGTTTGAGTGCTTGGCAGTTCAGTTCAAGTAAGGACCTCAGTGTCTGGTACCTTATGCTGCCAGGTGATCTTCAGAATCTTCCTAAGACAATTCAAATGGAAGCGATTCAGTTTCCTGGCATGTCATCGGTATACTGTCCAGGTTTCACAGGCATACAACAATGAGATGAGCTCAACAGCTCTGTAGACCTTCAGTCTGGTAGTCAATCTCATACCTTTTCTCTCTCACTCTTTCCTAAGGAGCCCTCAAACACTGAGCTAGCTCTGGGTGTGTGTCAACATCATTGTCTATGTGGACATCCATGGAAGGTATACTGCCCAGGTAAATGAACTCATCCATGGCATTCAGAATTTCCTCATTTGCTGTAACTGAGGGTTCCACCTTATGAGGCAGGGGGTCCACCAATCATATAAAGGCTGGCTGAAACTTCCAGGTTGTATGGTTATCCCCCAGGAGTTCAAGAATGCCTCCATTGTGCATCTCAATAAAGGAAAAGGAAATAGATTGCCCTGTGACAATCATGAAGGAGGGGGGGGTCTCTCTCTTAGTCATCACTGGTAAGATTTTTGCCAGAGTCCTCCTTAATAAGCTGATCCTTCACATGGAAGATGGTCATCTACCTGAGAGCCTGTGTGGCTTCAGAAAGGGTTGATATGGTGTTTGTTCCCCAGCAACTCCAGAAACAACTCCTCAGTGGTAATAAGGAAGTTTGGAAAGGGGGTGGGGGGCTTAGGAGAAAAGATATTACATTGTGTTTTGGAAAAGTTGAGCTTAAGATGTGTACAGTACATCCAGTGAGAAATGTCCAATAGGCAACTGTAAACGTGAAGCTGAAGTCATTAGAGAAGTTAGGGCTGAAGAAGTAAATTTGCAAATCGTAAAAATAATTAAAGCGAAGGAAACTAATGAGACCACCAAATGAAACAGTATATGCAGATGCATCATTTCTGATAATCCCCAGCCTCTTCTTTCTCCATGTTCAGCCAATCACCAAATCTTGTCCCTTTTCCTTCTGTAGTAGAAACTATATGTCCAACATTATTTAAAGACTTAGCACTGGAAAGGAGCTTAAAGTTCATCCTAACCTCTTCATTTTCAAATAAGGAAACTGAGGCACAGAGAAGCTAGGGGATTTGCCCAAACACATTGGCAGAATCCAGACTAGAACCTCATGCTTCCATTTTATTCTTGCCTTTGGTTTTTACACCACAGTTATTTTCCCTTAAACCCACCCCCACACTATTAAACCTTTGCTTGTAACAAAGAACGATATTAAGCTAAGCCAAACAACACAACAGCCACATGAGCGTATAACACATTCTCCATACGTGACTTCCACCTCTCTAGGAAGAGGGGAAAGTATGTTTCCTCACCGGCTCCCCAGAGCAAAGATAATTCATTGTAATCCATCTATTACAGTCCACTTTAGTGTCACTGTTATCAGTCTACACCACTGTGAATTCTCTTCCCTTAGTTCTCCTTCCTTCACTCTGCTTCATTTCCTCCAAGTCTTTCCGGGTTTCTCTGAACTGCTCATATTTGTCATTCCTTACAGCTGGATAATATCCCATCGTATTAATACACCACATTTTGTTCATCCTTTTCCAATTGATAAGCACCCATTTTATTTCCACTTTTTCCTACTATAAAGAAGGCTGCTATGAATGTTTTATTATATATGTTGTTGTTATTCAGATGTTCCAGTCATGACTGATTCTTTGTGACCCCATTTAGGATTTTCTCGGCAAACATATTTGAGTGGTTTGCCATTTTCTCCAGCTCACTTTACAGATAAGGAAACTGAGGCAAAGAGAGTTAAGGGACTTGCCCAAGGTCACATAGCTAGTAAATGTCTGAGGTCAGATTTGAATTCATGTCTTCCTAACTCCAAGACTGGCCCTCTAACCACTGTGCTACCTAGGTGCTCAGATATCCCCATTTTACAGCTGATGAAAATGAGACAAGCAAAGGTTAAGTGACTTGTCCTCAAAAGTATTTGCTTCTGATTATCCCCTCCTCCCATTTGCCCTCCCTTTTTATCATCTCCCCCTCTTCTATCCCCTTCCCCGCTACTTTCCTGTAGGGTAAGATAGATTCCCATACCCAATTGAGTGTGTATGTTATCCCCTTCTTAAAGCCAAATCCAACAAGAGTAAGGTTCAGTCATTCCCTCTCACCTCCCCACTCATCCCCTCAATGTAAAAAGCTTTTTCCTGCTTATTTTATGAGATTATTTACCCCATTCTACCTCTCCCTTTCTCCTTCTCCCAGTGCATTCCTCTCTCATCCCTTAATTTTTTTAGATATCATCCCTTCATATTCAATTTACCCCTCCAACTACCCTACTGAGAAACGTGTCATGAATTACAAATATCATCTTTCCATGTAGGAATGTTAACAGTTCAACTTTTAGAAGTCCCTTATGATTTCTCTTTCCTGTTTACCTTTTCATGCTTCTCTTGATTCTTGTATTTTAAAGTCAAATTTTCTATTCAGCTCTGGTCTTTTCATCAAGAATGCTTGAAAGTCCTCTATTTCATTGAATATCTATTTTCTCCCCTGAAGGATTATACTCAGTATTGCTAGGTAAGTGATTCTCGGTTTTAATCCTAGATCCTTTGACCTCTGGAATATCATATTCTAAGCCCTCTGATTCCTTAATGTAGGAGTTTTCATTTTGAGATCTTTTTCAGAACGTGATCAGTGGATTCTTTCAATTTCTATTTTACCCTCTGGTTCTAGAATATCAGGGCAGTTTTTCTTGATAATTTCTTGAAAGATAATGCCTATACTCTTTTTTTGATGATAGCTTTCAGGTAGTTCAATAATTTTTAAGTGAGTTGTCCTGGATCTATTTTCCAGATCAGTTGTTTTTCCAATGAGACATTTCACATCGTCTTGTATTATTTCATTCTTTTGGTTTTGTTTTATAATTTCTTGATTTCTCATAAAGTCATTAGTTTCCATTTGCTCCACTCTAATTTTTAAGGAATTATTTTCTTCAGTGAGCTTTTGGACCTCCTTTTCTATATGGTCAAAAAAGGCATTCTTCTCCTCATTGGCTTTTTGAACCTCTTTTGCCATTTGGGTTAGTTTATTTTTTATGGTATTATTTTCTTCAGCATTTTTTGAGTCTCCTTTAGCAAGCTGTTGACTCATTTTTCATGATTTTCTTGCATCACTCTCATTTCTCTCCGCAATTTTTCTTCTACTTCTCTTATTTGATTTTCCAAATCCTTTTTGAGCTCTTCCATGGCCTGAGACCAATTAATATTTTTCTTGGAGGCTTTTGATGTAAGGCCTTTGACTTTGTTGTCTTCTTCTTGGTGTCTGTTTTGATCTTCCTTGTAGCCAAAGTAAGATTCTATAGTATGATTTTTTTTTCTGCTGTTTCCCATTTTCCTAGGCAATTATTTGAATTTTTAGCTCTTTGTTAAGGCAGGTCTCTGCTTCCACGATGGAGGACAAACTGCCCAAACTGCGGCTGTTTTCACTGATACTTCTAGGCAGCTGTAAATTTTCAGTTCTTATGAGGGGGTATGATCAAAGGAGAAGTGTTTACTCCTCTCCTGGTCTGTGCTCTGGTCTGTGAGTGACCTCAAGCACTCTTTTCTGCCTTGGAACTGTGAGGAGGATTCCTTCTCCACCACTGCCACAAGCTCTGTCACACCAGCACTCCTCCTCGCCCCAGGAATGTGATCCAGATCCCAGCACAGGCAAGGCAAGAGAATCCTGCTTCAGTGGCAGCAAAGAGATTCCTGCAATCCCCCTCTGATCAGCCGCTTGATTCCCCCACTGTCTGCGGGCCTGGAGCTCTGGAAGCAGCAATTGCTGCCACTGCTCCAGGGCTGAGGCCTGACTGCACTCCTCTATCACTCAGGTCTGACAGACCTTTCCTACTGACCTTCTAAGTTGTCTTTGGTGGTTTGGGTTTGAGAAGATGAAACCACAGCTGCCAGTGATTCAGTTCCCTGAGGCCTGCTCTGGTCTGTGGCAGGAGAGCCCATGCTGGACTGTGCTTATCTCTCAGCCTGGTGTATCAGACCTCTCCTGTTGAACTTCCAGATTGTCTTAGGCTATAAATTTGCTTCACTCTGTCCTTTTGTGGGTTCTGCTGCTCTAGAATTTGTTTAGACTCATTTTTTACAGGTATTTGGAAGGGTTTGGGGGAGAGCTCAAGCAAGTCCCTGCTTTTACTCCACCATTTTGGCTCCACCCCACCCCACTTCTGGAGCAAATCTGTGTCTAAGAATCTGGGCCTCAGCTTTTCTGGGCAGCTAGGTGGCACTGCAGTGGATAGAATGCCAGGCCTGGAGTCCAGGAGAGTCATCAACTTGAGTTCAAATCTGGCCTCAGTCATTTTCCAGGTGTGTGACTCTGGGCAAGTCACTTAACCCTATTTGTCTCAGTTTCTTCATCTGTAAAATGAGCTAAAGAAGGGAATGGCAAGCCAGTCCATCATCTTTGCCAAGAAAACCCACAAAAAGGGGTCACAAAGAGTCCGACGCAACTAAAACCACTCAACAACAATCACCATAGCGTAGTAGAGTCATAAGTTATGGTTTTTATTCATGCCTCCACTACTATACTTACTACCTGTGTAACCTTGGGGAAATCAATAATTGAACAAGGAGTCATTTTTAACCTTTTTTGTGTGTCCTGAAACCCTCTGGCAAAGTGGGGAGGCCAATGAACCCTTTCTCAGAATGTTTTTAAAAGCAGAAAATAAAATGCAAAGGATCATGTATTTTATTATATTGTAATACAGTTATCAAAATATTTTTTTAAAAAAGACATTCATGGCCCCAGTTAAGGACTCCTAGGCTAGATGGGCTCTAAAGCTCTTTCCAGCTATGAAATTCCAATTCCAAGAACTGCCAAAGATAAACTTATAAACAGTATTCACAACTTTGCAATGTGCCCAAAAAGACAGCTCCTGGAGCTACTTTTTTCTTTCTTCAGCTAAATCAACCTTTTGAAGGCCATCCTCTCTCCCTTTCAAACCAAGTCTTAAAGGGCACATGCAAGTAACCTCACAGATCTGACTTTACTCATTCATTTCCTTCCTGATCCAAAGGACCTGAGTTCAAATCATACCTTTGATGTTAACTACTTATGTGACCTTGGGCATGCCAACATAATCTTCCAGGGCCTCGATTTTCTCATCAGTAAAAATGAAGGTATTTATTTTACTATCTGAGGGCTGTGAGGTAGAAGAGCAGAGTTACCTTAATTTACATTTCTCTAATTTTTAGTGACTTTGGAGTCCTTTTTCGTATACCTATAGATAACTAGGATTTCTTCCTCTAAGAACTGCCTATTCATATTCTTTGCCCATTTATCAATTAAATAATGGCTCCTTCTTATATGCAAGAGGAGACAAACATTTTTGGACCTGGTCAATGTAGAAATTTGTTTTGCTTGACAATGCTCATCTGTTACAGGGGAGTTGTTGTTTTGGGGGAAGCAGAGTAAAAAAAAACCACTTAACAATTGGAAAAAATAAAACATGTCTATATAATGTGGTGTGTTATGTGTAATATATTATATTATATATAATAGATGTATATCATATGAGCAATATATGTGAATATAAATCTATGAATATATTAAAGTTATGTGTGTAAATATATATAAGCATGTGTATAGATGTATATGCATATGTGTATACTTTTTAAGCAAGAGGCTTGGACTATATGGTCCTGAAGTCCCTTCTAATTATATAACTGTATATTGTCTCTACTTTCAAGCCAAAAGAATTCTCCCATGGCATTCACTGTCGATGGCTGCCACCTTCTGGCGGACATGGAGTAGGAGCCAGACTGGTAACCAGGGGCCTAGTCTCATTTATAACTTCTATGATCCTGGTGCAGACCTGAAAGGCAGAGTCAGCCTGACCTCCCCATGTCCAGTTGGGTCTGGCACACACCCTCCCTCTGTCATGAGCAGATAACATGTTGTTTAGGCCCTTGATGTGTGAGATCCAGTCAGGGCTGTGCTGGAGCCTGCTCAGACACAGAACCAACAGTCCAGTTTTCAGTGTGAGCATTTACACCTTGGATATCAGAAGAAAAAAAACCTCTACCAATCAGAGCTTAATCTATTGTGTTGATGACTGTCTGGACTTAAGAAAGTGATGAAGAAAATGATAATAAAGCGGATTAAACTCAAAAGTGGGTCCTGGGTACATTTTATTTTTCAGAGAGCCAGCTGTTAAATATTTACTGGCACACTCTTGGATATAATACAGGGACATTTCAGGGTATTTGAGGAGAACCACCAATGCAAACTATGAAGTATGGAGAAAGTTCTAGTGGGAGAATTAACAGGAATTAAACTTAGGCCTGTAAGAGGCCTTAGAAATCATCTAGTTCAATTCCCTTAAGCTACGGTTGGGGAAACTGAGATCCACAGATGGGAAATGACTTGCCCAAGGTCTCCCAGTAGTACAGCCCAAACCTGAATCAAAATCTCCTAATTCCCAAGTCCAGTGCTGTGTCCATCATACCACTTTGCCTTGAACCCTGCGCTTTGGGGAGACATGGATAGGAAAGGAAAGTATTCTTTGAGAATAATGTGTGAGTTGTTGATGGAGTTGTGAACTGATCTGACCATTGTGTAGAGCAATTTGGAACTATGGCCAAAGGGCTATAACATTGTGCAGAGACCCTTGGATCTGCCCATACTGCTACTAGGTCTGTACCCCAAAGAGATCAAACAAAAGAGAAAAGGACTTATTTGTACAAAAAATATTTATAGCAGCTCTTTTTGTTGTGGTCAAAAATTTGAAATTAAAGGAATGCCTACCACCTGGGGAATGGCTAAACAAGGTGTAGTATAGGATTGTGATAGAATACTATTGTCCTATAAGAAATGATATGCAGGTTGCTCTCAGAAAAACCTGGACAGACTTATATGAACTGATACAAAGTGAAGCGAGCAGAACCAGGAAAACATTGTTACAGTAACAGCTATGCTATAATGATGATCAACCATGAATGGCTTAGCTGTTCTCGGCAATACAATGATCCAACACAATTCCAGAGGACTCATATGCATCTTGAGAAAGAACTGATGGATTCTAAATGCAGATCTGTGATGTTAAAAGTTTCAAGAAACACAATTTCTGAGTAATTTAATCATTTTACTACAAGACTAGCATATTATTAATAAAAGAGTACATTTGTATGCCAAAAAACCCTTATGGTGGTGAGCTCACAGTTTATATTTTCTTGGAAGAGTGGGTGCTCCTGAGGATGGCAATCAATTCTGATAGGTTAACAACTAATGAGAGAAAGAATATTACAATGTGAGGTGGGTCATATTTCAATGAGGGTTTTGAGGTACGTGACTTGAATCACCCAAGTCTTGGTCAAAGAAACTTATCAATTTCCATATCACCAGTCTGACAAAAGGGAGAATCCATGTTTTCCCATACCTCTCTGAATAAACACAATGAGCAGGAATCCATCCATTAGCCTAAACTTAGAACTTCATTTAACTGTCTTTGATTAGATCTTTAGCCTGGGTAAGTCTTTGACAAAGATTTCCCACACTCGTTGATATCTGTATGAGGAAGTAGAAAAGCGGAAAAACCTTGGTCCCAATACAATAATTAGTTATTAAACACAAGAGAAATAATCATTTCTCACAGATCAAAGCATACTATTTTTTCATTTTTCTGTATTTTTTCATGTTTTTTTTTCCTTTAAGTCTGTGTCTTCTTTCACAACATGACTAGTATGGTAATATGTTTTGTAAGATTCAACATATATAAAATTGCTTACTGACTCAGGAAGGGGGGAGATGATGAGGGAGGGAGAGAGAAAATTTGGAACTCAAAAAAATTGTTAAATGAATGTTAAAAATTGTCTTTACATGTAACTGGGGGGAAAATAAAATATTATTTTTAAAAAGAGAGAGAATAGTATGTAAAAAGGTCTGGAAGAGTCATTTGAACCTAAATCTGAGGAAAGGAAGTGACTTGTCCAAGGTCATTTAAATCCAAGTTCTCTGACTCCAGATTTCTCTCCCGTGTGCTACCTTCCTCAGAATGAGGTACAACCAATGAAAAATGTAGCCTGTTTCATGATTTTACATGGTACCCTTTTCAAGGCCCAACATAAGGCTAACATTTCCATATTACCAACAGCAAGTCTGCAGTAACAGACCCAAGGACATGACACCACCTTACATCAAAACCCACTTCTATATCCCCCACCCAACCCTTCCTTCTTTCCAAACCCCAGTTACAGGATATGGAAGTTTGTTCTAAACTCAACAGCCAGATTGACCACAGCCCTTCAGGAGCAAAAGGCTGCTGGAAGTTGCAACCCAGCAGCACTAATGCTGCAAAATTCTGAACTGTTAGTGCTGGTCCAGAGAACTGAGGAACAGAGGAAGTGAGGCAAGTCAGCAAAACAAGACAACATGAGTATTGGTTGGGCGAGGTGGGGGGTAAGGGGAGGTTACTGTGCAGCATTCCACCAAGCCCAAGGGAAAGAGCTCGATATCCAGCTGGAGCCAGTTCTGACCACACAAAAGTCAAGTGGGGCTGTACCCTAGGCTGGTGAATCCTGAATTGCTCAGTGTGGGAGGAGGTTGAGATGCTTTGAGATCTAACCCCCAAGAAAAGCACAGAGGGGAGGGAATTAGGAAGTGAGTGATAAGGAAAATAAGGGGGCAATGACTGAACGTACCAAAGATTTCAAGAAGAAGAAATCTCAAAATCTTGAACATAAACAGATAAATCAACAGGAAAAAGAGTAATCAAAAAAATGGCCTCCAGATATAGTAAACCAACTCAAACACATACAAATAAATCCTGCAATCAAAAGAAAGTGATCCAAAACTTGATTAACAGAGGACTCTGTAGAATTTGAGAACATGGAACATAGAAATATGCTGTTCCTGAGAGGTTTAAAAATTATGAGAATTATGAAAGCAGAATTTATGTCCTAATCAGCAAAAGAAATGGTCAGAATAAAAAAACTGGAATTCTTTGGAATCACCAAAGAAAAAGAGGGAACAATAGATTAGGAATGCATATACACAGAAGTGAAGGACAACCTAGAAGAAGAAAAGCAAAAACAAAAGAACATTAAAAGAAAATATGCCCACTATGCAAGCAAAACATACAGATCTCAAAGACAGGATGCAGAGAAGATCATAATTAAGGAAATAAGAGAACTGCTCAAAACTTCTGAACATGGAAAATGAAATTCCAATTGAAAGAATTCATAGCTATTGTTGTTGTTATTGTTCAGCTGTGTCTGACTCTTCATGACCCCATAGTATGCTAGCCCTTCTCTCTATTCATAGAGAGCCTCCAGGAGAAAAAAAAAAGCCAAGGCTGCAAACCCCAAGACACACAGTGATTAAATTTAACAATTCAATTCAATTCAGAAACAGTAAGTTCTTCAAGCCATGGGGAGAAAAACCTTGAAATACAAAGGAAAGGACATTTGAATAACATAAGACTATTCTGTGCCCACTAGAAAAAGGAGGAGGGAATGGAATCATGTGTTCCAAAGAGCAGTGGGGCTCAGGATGCAGCCCAGGGTGACACATCTTGCAAATCTGAATTTAACCACACAGGACAAAAGACAGACATTCAATAATGAAGAATTGGAAACATTTTTAGAATAATTCCTGCTCTAATTCACAGGCCCATTATAGAATCAATCTTAAAAGGGGCCATCTAGTCTAATCCAAGGAGAATGACATAACAGAAAGAGCAGTAGATCTAGGACTAAAGGTCTAGATTCAAATCCCACTGTAACCTTTACTAGCTGTATGACCTTGGGCAGTTATTTCAGTTTTCTAATCCTCTAGTACATCTAGAGAATCAGGGTGACACAGTGGATAGAATACTGAGACTGGAATCAGGAAGACCTGACTTAAAATCCAGCCTCAGACACTTACTATGTGGGCAAGTCACTTAACCTCTGTTTGCCTCAGTTTCTTCATCTATAAAATATAATGATAATAGCATCTACCTCCCAGGTTTTTTATGAGGACCAAATCAGGTAATATTTGTAAAGCACTTAGCACAGTGCCTGGCACATAGTAGGCATAACTTCCCTTATATGTTTCCTTATATGTAAAAAGAGGGATTTGGACTTGATGTTTGGGGCACTAAGAATTGTCAACCTGAAAGTTTGGTTAAAAGAAGTAAACAGGCTAGGTGATATATAAATTCATATTGTTTTATTCCCTTGAAGTTAGCAGATACGTGATCATGAAACCAGAAGAAAACTTCTGACTGTCTGATAAAAGAATGACAAGCCTTTTAATACATTTTAGGACAATCCTAGGATGTCTGTGTCCCTCAGATTTATGGTATCCATATGTGTTTAACCATACCATGAGAGAAGAAGTTTCTTAGTTGAATAAGTTGTAAATACAATAAGACAAGACAATTGACAAAGTGCCCATTGGAAATTACAATCCCAGGATACCTGTGTTTCCCCTGTATAGCATATGTCCATAGGATACCAAGACAAGCCTAGGCATCCTGTCCTTTAGTGGTTACAAACAGGAAGAATGCTCCTGGTTAGCCTTATCTGGTCTTAAAGTTGCTGACACAGGAAACGGCATTTTTAGAGCAAAGCAAAGAATATCTGGTTGATTAGCTCAGGCTTTGGCTTGTATTGGGGTTCAAATGATCTGAAATTATTATCATTGTCCATTCCAACTCTAATAAATTCTACCCTACATCTCCAACAAGTGGTTGTCCAGCTACCACTTGTAAGGACTAGTCTATCCCCCACACAGCTGCCAAAATGATTTTCCTTAAATACAGATCTGATCACATCATTCTCCAACTCCATAAACTCCAGTAGCTCCCTATTGTCTCTCGGATCAAATATAAACTCATCTGTTTAGGTTTTAAAGCCTTTACTGCCTGGAGCCACCTTAACTCAATAATAATAATAATAATAATAATAATAGCTGGCATTTATGTAGCACCAGCTATTTGCCAGGCACTATGCTAAGCACTTCACAATTATTATCTGGTCTTATATTTGCAACAACCCTGGTAAGTAGATGCTATTATCATCCTCATTTTACAACTGAGGCAAACAGAGGTTCAGTGACTTTCAGACTCATCATACATATATCAGGAAGAGAGAAGCCAGTTCATCTGGATCCAAAATAAGCACGAGGGGCAATGGCGGGGGCGGGGGGCAGCAGAGAGGGGAATAACATATAACATATATACGTGTGTGCATCTGTCTATGTCTGTGTGTGTATGTGTGTGTGTACATACATACAGTCAGTTCTCTCTTTTTAAGTGTTGTAAGAAAAATGCTACTTGCCTGTTTCCTCTCAGGCCACTGCTGCTCCTGGGGCTCTACATGTAATGAGAGTGTTACTTGCCACTACTGTGACTGTGTAAGACCAATAACACCAGCACACAGGAGGGCTTCTAGCACAGGTTCTTTGATCTACTTTTTCTAAGGAAAGCAACTTCAAGGGGTTTACAATCTCACTTTAATTAAACATACATATATGATTCACTTAGTTCAGGAGAAAAAGTCAGTACCCTGAACTTCAGAGAAAACACAAACAGAAATTACAAACAGAGACGATATAAACAGATCAACAGGAAGGTTTCTGTCTGACCATAGCATACATAGTTACCAGAGAGAGAAAAGCACCAATATCTGGATTTTCAAAGCTGGGGTGGGGGGGTTTCACTCCTTGATGGCTACCCAGAGTCTCCGCACCAACACTCTTCCAATGTGCCCCCAAAACAAAACGCTAACCTCCGAGTATATGTGTGCGTGTGTGTGTGTGTATGTTTCATATATATATATATATATATATATATATATATATATATATATATATATATATATATATATACACATATATGTTTCTTCAGGGTCACAGAGCATCACAACCATTTGACTCAAACCCATGTGAACTAGGCTTTCTTGTGACTTAAGCAGGTCATCAAAGATTCCCAATTCAAAGACTCTTGATTAAAACAAAGGCAAGATTCAATCAAAGACACTTGATCACCTTAGTGCTGAGAAGCACTCAAACAAACGACCACAAAAAGTCCCACTTTGCTTTCCATTATATTTGAAAGGCAAAATCATCAAAGGTACTTGATTACCTCAGTGCTGAGAAGCACTCCAAAACAAAAGACAAAAGGTTTCACTTTACCTGCCCAATTCAATGAAAGGCGAGACATTAAAGGCACTTGATTGCCTTAGCATTCCAGAAGAGAAAACAGTAAAAAAAAAAAAAAAAAAAAGTCCCACCCTTCTTACCATTACACCACAGAATCATAGCTACCACAACCATAAAGAGAAACCCAATAACTGGGAAACATTCAACCACTATCCCGGTCCTGTTATTTTCCTTTTAGTTTATGTAGATCCTGCTGGACTATGCCATTAGTAAGAACAATGCTACTTGCAGCTGCTGTGGAGGTGTGAGACCAATAACACCAGTACACGGGAGGGCTGCTAGCACAAGTTCTTTGATCTGCTTTTCTAAAGGAAAGCAACTTTAAAGCGGTCAACAATCTTACTTTAATTGAACATATATATCATTCACTTAGTTCAGGGGAAAAGTCAACACTCTGAACTTCAGAGAAAATACAAACAGAAATTATAAGCAGAAATTACAAACAGAGAAATAAAATCAACAAACAGGGTTTCTAATTTTCTGACCATAGCAATACATACATAGTTACCAGGGAGAAAAGCACCAACATCTGTGTTTTCAAAGTGGATGCAGGGTGGGGGGCGGGGGGAGAGGTGGCTCTTTAACAGCTACCCAGGGTCTCATCTGGCCAAATCACACGAACATTCTTCCCATGAGTAAGCGTCAAAGCAAAATGCTAACCTCAGAGTATATATGCCCTTTTTAGAGCCAGAGGGCATCACAACCCTCATGCACCAGTGTCTAATTAGAAATTAGCAAAAGGTGTAGGCCTTCCAACAAATAAGCCTCCCCTCATCAAGCTTCCCTTAATGGGCTCCACATGAGGCCTACTAATGGGCAGGGAAGATCTTCAAATTGTATTAACATTACAAGTGCACCATTCTGGACATAGGGAGGAGAAGACAGGCGAAAAGCAGGGGCTAAGAACAGACATGTAGTACACAAGTTATTTAACTGCTGTTGGCCTCAGTTTCCTCAACCGTAAAATGGGAATAATAATATGATCTACCTCCCAGGGTTGTTGTGAGGATCAAATGAGATAATCTGCACAGTGCCTAGCACATAGTAGATGCTCTATAAATGCTTATTGCCTGTCAGAGTGAGACAGAAATAACATAGACACATACATGGAGCTCGAAGTAAGAGTCAGCCACGTAGCTGGCAAGGCCTGGGATCAAGTTCACAGGGCCTGTGTGACCCTAGGCAAATCACTTCTCGGTGCTCTAGGCAACCGTCTAAGATTGCAGAAAAGGTGCTGACCTGCATTGGCAGAGGTCCTTCTCTCACCTGGGAGTTCCCTAATCCAGTGAAATCACAGATCTAATTCCTGCCCTATACAGGGAGACAGCAAGATTTTCCAATGAGCTCATGTATGTAAAGTGCTTTGTGAATCTTGTGCCACCATATAGATCTGAGCTATTTAAATTATTTTTCAATAGCCATAAAACAGTGCAAAAGGAAGAGTTTTTTTGTTGCTATTGCTGGCAAATATACAAAATAAAGACAGGAATGTGGACCAGACGAGTGGAGGGCAATAGCATTGTTCTATTCACTTAGCTTTTGTTCTTACTGCCCTTTATTCACATGACAATCTGATTGGATCTCTGGAAATGGGCTCTATAATAAAGTTGCTGGGTTTGGGAAGCAAAGTTTGCAAAATATGTTTTTGGGGCACAGAATCCCTAAGGGGCTAAACTTAAGTTACAAAGAATTTTCTAACCCTTAGTAAAATGGTTGTCTAGGACTATGGACTTCAAATCACCACTTGGTACAGGTAGTCAAAAGAATGGACTTAATCTTAATCCTTCAAGATAAAATAAGATTTCTGGATTTTCTGGCTGGCTTTTATTGGTTGTTCTTACTATCAATCTGTCCATTCTAATGCCCCAAAGATATTCTAATGCCCCCCAAAAAGCAGCTTGACAGCCAGAGAGATCGATAGTAGAGGCAATAGGATTCTTGACATAGAGTCCCAATGTCAGGAGGGATACTAGGGGTCACTAAATCCAACCTCTATCTGACTCAGGATGTGCTCAGAAAAAATAATCTGTCCATATGAGAGGACCTCAAAACATCATCAGAGGTCACTGGAAGCCCTGTAATATCAGAGCTATGAGCTACTCTGGTCATGTGTATTGACACATGTGATTGACACATATTCCATGTGTTGTTGTTTATCCTTAGTTTTTTAAGAGGACCAATGACATCATGGGGTGATGTCTTGACTCATGTGTGAATTTAGTTTAAGTGAAGCAGAGTTACACAGACTCATCAACCTCACTCTCTCTTCCAGAGTCATCAAAGCCCAGTGGAAAGACAAGAGTTAGGACTACTGGCAATGACCCAGGATGGAGTGGATGACCTTGGCGTATTCAATGTCTAACCAAGCTCTAAGCATTCTACAGTGCCTACTTCAGCCACTTTCACAGCTGTTGGAACAAATTGCTCTTATTACCCATTCCACCAGGGCAAGTCTTCACATGCTTGGGGTAGACATCCCCCTAACTCACAGACAGGTTTGAAGCCTGTTGGTTACCCTCAACCTGGTTTAGCCCATCTCCTGAGATAGTTTACCAGGGTGTGGCCACTGCACATGTTACAGCTTCTAGGAGCCACAGGTGAGAGTTGGGTGAAAGGTGAACACCAAAGATGGGTGAGCAGCCCTGAAAAGGGCTTGGCAAACCCTCACACCAGAGGTGCTAGTCCTGTATGAGCATCCCATATGCCCCATTCCATGTGTACCTTCCATGTGTACACTCTGATCACATGTGCTCCCTAAATGTGTGGCTTCCATGCTTGTTCCCTCATCACATATGTTCTCTGCACCTATATCCTCCCCATTGAGGGTATGGTAACCTACGACAGCATACTTCATGTGCACATGGGGGTATATTTTCTTACTGTTGCTTGATTAAATATCTTTTGTTTTGAATAAATATATTCTTCTCCTGACTAATAAAAATAAACACATTGGTGAGGATTTATGGAATATCATTTTGAATGGATGCTGACCTACAGAGTCATGTAGAGTATGTATGTAGTTTTTCTGAGTGTCCACTTGTGAGAAGGGGTCCTGTAGATAGATGTAGAGATAAAAATAGACAGATACAGCTATAGATATAAATACAGATAGATACAGGATAGATACAGATATAAACTGACATAGTTACAGAGAGAGAGAGAAAGATAATGGTGCTATGATTATCCTTGCTGTTATCATTAGCAGCTTTGAATCTATTTCTTCTGATCTGCAGCACACACTCCACGGCTTGCTGCAAAGGTCACCCCATCCAGTCAGCATCTCCTCAGCCGGGTACAAAATGCTAGGGGGGCTGTTCACCCATCCCACCTTGCCCATTCCATTCCCTGTTTCTCCCCTGCAGTCAGCTACAGACTGTCACTTCCCTTTGATTAACAGCCTGCAAAGGAGTATGTCTTCCTTCTCAGAGGAACTGGGCTTTTTCATGGCTGCTTATGACAGGTAATTTTCTTCTGTTTCTGGTTTCTCAAATGGTCCTTATTACCCACTCTTTCCTAATTGCCTGTTTATTGCTCATTGCTGTTTCAGCCTGTGCTTCCACATAATCATGGAACTGGAGAATCATAGGATGGAAAGGACTTCATGCCACTGCATCTAGACTCTTATTCTAGTACCTGGCTTCTGCATTCTTCTCTTAGGGATTTCCAGGCAAAGGGATTGATGTTTTCCTGGGGTAGAGATTGGGGAGGAAGCTCTTAGCATAGCAGGGTATGCTGAGCCTATGGTGAATTCGGGTGTTAGTATTAGTAGTAGCAGTGGTGATAATTGCCATAACAATAGTTACCTTGCAACTGAACAGCCCTCTTTACTTTGTTGTGTCTGACAGCCCTTTTTCTCATCTATAATCTCATTTTTATCCTCCTCGAAGCTCCAAGAGGTAAGACAGGTATGAGTATGCTCATTTTAAAATTAAGTGTTGGCTGGCATTTGCATAGCTGTGTGTAATTACATAGCACTTTGCATCTTTCACACCTCCCAGGGGAGTGAAAAGAGTGCTAGATTTAGCAAAGACCCTGGGTTTGAATTCTGGCTGCCACTAGCTGTGTGTAATATTTTTTATTTTTAATTTTTATTTTCAGTTCCAAATTCTCTTCCTCCCTTGAGTCCCTCCCTCACAATTGAGAAGATAAGAAATATAATACCCATTATATATGTGAAGTCATGCAAAACATATTTCCACATCAGTCCTGTCAGGGGGTTGGGGAGAGGCAAGAAAACTTAAGTCAAAGAAATGATGCACTCAGAGTTCATTGGTTCTCTGATAGCAGTTTTTCACGAGTCCTTTAGAACTATCTTCATCAGGGTAGCCGTCTTTCACAGTAGATCATTGTTATAATATTACTGTTACTCTATACAATGTTCTCATGGTTCTGCTCACTTCACTTTGCATCACTTGGTATAATTCTTCCCAGGTTCTTCTGAAACCAAACTGTCTGTCATTTCTTATAGCACAATAGCATTCCATCACAAATCACAGACCACAGCTTGTTCAGCCATTCCCCAATTTCCAATTTTTGCCACCCCAAGAGCTGCTACAAACATGCTTTTCCTTTGATCTCTTTGGGGCACAGACTCAGCAGTATCAGAGAGTAAGCGCGGCGTTGTGCCCTGTGGCCATAGCTCCAGACTGTTCTCCAGGATGGTTCACAGGCTGAGGAATCTTGAGAAAAATCACTTAACGTCTCTAGTGCTCAATTTCCTTATCTATAAAATGAAAAGATTCAGTCCAATGGTCTCTGAGTCTCTTCCACCTTTAAATCTACAGCCTCTGACTTCATTCTGTCCGCACAACAGCTCTGTGGAGTGAGCGACCTCTCTGGGTCTCAGCTTCCTCACTTGTAAAGTGGGTACAGTAACGCCTGCCTACCTCCTAGCTGGTGTTCCACCTCCTGGAATCAGGGCTCTTCCCAGTAATTCTGTACAAAGCCTTTCCTGGTCAGCCCTGTAGTTAATGGACGTTCCCTCCTTGAATTATCTTGTGTTTACTTCTCTGTGAGCACCGTGCATCCCCCAAGGGCAGAGTCTGAACCGTCACTTTTGTCACTGTGTCTTGGCTAATGCGGAGCCTCAAAGCTAACAGGCACTCATCATAAATGCTGTCTAAATTCAGTGTGATTCACCCTCTGCATTTGTTCAACAAAGACACTGAGTCCCAGAACACAGCTTATCCTTCTCAGAAGCAGGATTGGAATTTGAGTCCTTCCGCTCCAGAGTCAGGGCTCTTAAGCAGTGGGGTCCAGACCCTAAATCAGGTCCCCCTGGGGCTCCTTGAATGTGCCAATGACATGAGTTTTTAATGAGAGTGTCCCTTAGCCTGCTTAGGTCTCGTTTCTGTCGTTCAGTCACTTTCAGTCGTGTCTGACCCTTTATGACCCAATGTGGGGATTTCTTGGCAAAGATGTTGGAGTGGTTTGCCATGTCCTTCTCCAGCTTATTTTACAGATGAGGAAACTGAGGCACACAGGCTTAAGTAACTTACCCAGGGTCATGCAGCCAGTAAGTGTCTGAGGCCAGAGTCGAACTGTACATAACATGTGGTCGAAGAATGATGGAACGGGTTCATTGGAGTCGAGGATGTGTGAGGGGTTATCAGCACACTTGCTGAAATCACCAAGCGTGATTCTGGGGACTGAGAGAAGGAAGATGGTGAGCTGGATATTGAACGTCTGAAGAAAGGAACATAGAGGCTGGTGGATAAACCCAACCAAGATCCAGACAGGGTAATGACGATGAGAACATTTATACAGCACCTGAAGGTTTGCAAAGTTCTATACCTGTTATTTCATTCGACCCTCACAACAAGCTGCTTAGGTAGGTGCTTTTGTTATCCCCATTTCACAGACAAGAAACTGAGGCTGAGAAAGGTTAAATGACTTGCTCAGGTCCACACAGCTGAGGCAGGATCTGAATTCAGGTCTTCTTCACTCCAAGCCCAGCACACTCACTACTGTGTCACCTAGCTGACTGCTACAGTTGGATGGGGGAAACTTCAAAGAAGGTTCTGCATTTGAAAATAGGTGTTAACTTCGCAAAAAAGCCTTTCACACAGATCATGTCACTATTAACACAACAAATATGCGAAGTAGGTACAGCAGGTGGTGGTGGCATTGTGCCCATATGACAGGCGGGAAAAATGAGGTTTATTTAACTAAGTGAGGTTAAATAACTTGCTCAAGATGACACAGGTAGTTAGTTGTAAAGCTGGGACCAGAAGTTAAGACCCCTAACTCCCAGCCTGGGGATCTTCCCAAGAGATCACATTGAAATAGGTAGTCCAAAGCTAACAATGAAAACTTAAAGCCTATGGATTCTTGGAACTATGTCGCCATATCTCAGTCACCTCTTGACTGCTCCTCTGGGTTCCTCGCCCACTTTTTCCTTTAAATTCTAACTAAAACCCCATTTTCTTGGATACTAATGCATTGTTGGTGGAGTTGTGAACTAATCCAACCATTTGGGGGAGTAATTTGGAACCGTGCCCAAAGGGCTATAAAAATGTTCATACCCTTTGACCCTGCAGTACCACTTCTAGGGCTGTATCCCAAGGAGATCACACAAATGGGAAAAGAACCTGCACATACAAAAATATTTATAGCAGCTCTTTTTGTGGTGGCCAAGAATTGGAAATTGAGGGGATGCCCATCAATTGGGGAATGGCGAAACAAGTTGTGGTATATGAATGTAATGGAATACTATTGTGCTATAAGAAATGATGAACAGGAAGACTTCAGAAAAACCTGGAAAGATTTGAATGAACTGATGCTGAGTGAAGGGAAAAGAACCAGGAGAACACTGTACATACAGTTACAGCCACATTGTGTGATAACTAATTTTCACAGACTTGGCTCTTCTCAGCAATGCAAGGTTCTAAGACAATTCCAAAAGACTCATGATGGAAAATGCCATCCATATCCAGAGAAAGAACTATGGAGTCTGAATGTAGACCAAAGCATACCATTTGCTCTTTGTTTTGTTTTGTTTTGTTTCTTCTTTCTCGTGGTTCATTCCATTGGTTCTAGTTCTTCTTTGCAACATGACTAATGTAAAAATATGCTTAATGTGAATGTATATGTACAGCCTATATCAGATTGCAGGCCATTTTGGGGAGTGGGGAGGGGAGGAAGAGGGAGAAAATTTGGAACTCAAAAGCTTGTGGAATTGAATGTTGTAAACTAAAAATAAGTGAATAAATTTAAGAATAAATAAAGTCCCATTTTCTATAGGAAGACTTACTGAATCCCTCCTAATTCTAGTGCCTTACCTCTGTTATTTCTTCTTTATTCTGCATATAGCTTGCTTTCTATATGTTTGTTTTCATGTTATCTCCCCATTAAATTGTGAGCTCCTTGAGGGCAGGGATTGTCTTTTGCCACTTTTTATATCCCCAGGGTTTAACACAAAGTCTGGCACATAGTAGGAGCTTAATAAATGTTTATTGATTGATTGGTGAGTTCTTCCATTTTCCATCCTTCATTTTCTGGATTTAGCTCTCCCTCCCAACTTCCCCTTCCCCCCCCACCCCGCCCTTTTATCTGCCCCTGCTTTTCAGATTTCTTCTTTTTTTTTTTCTTTGGTTTCCCCCCTTAGAATATAAACTCATTGAGAACAAGGGTTTTATTCATTTTGCTTATATTTATATCCTCAGTGCTTAGCACAGTGCCTGGAACATATAGCAAGTGCTTAATAAATGTTTGCTGACTGACTACACAGAATGCAGATAACAGATAAGCTCCTAATAGAATGAAAGCTCAGTGAAGGCAGCGACTGTTTCATTTTTGTCTTTGTATCATCTCTCAGAGCACTTGGTCCATAGTGGACACTTAATTAATCCTTGTTGATTGGTTGATTGATTGATTGGTATTTAAGTTTTAAAAAGTGGCCATAAAGAGTTTGGTGGTAGAATTCACTTTGACATCATCGTTGTATTTCTTTGGCAAAGAAGGAAGGCACAGACTGGCAGCTGAGGCAGTTTCCAGACTTCTCAACCCACAAATATCAAAGGCAATGTAGAAGGTCAATGGGAAAGGTCTGTCGGACCTGGGTGAGGGAGAAGCATGGTCCAGGCCCAGCCACCAGGGAAGCAGAAGCAGCGGTGGCAGCAGCAGCAGCAGCTGCTTCAGGGGCTCACAGCCCAGAGACAGTGGGGTATCGAGTGGCTAATCACAGAGGGATTGCAGGTGTTGGGGCAGGATTCTCTTGTTTTGCTCTTCTTGGATCTGGGTCACAGTCCTGGGTGGCAGTCCTGGGGTGAGGAGGAGCACTGGCATGGTGGAGCACATGGCAGTAGTGGAGAGGGAACCCTCCTCACAGTTCCAAGGCAGAAAAGAGTGCTTGTGATCACTCACAAACCAGAGCACAGGCCAAGAAAGGAGTAAACACCTCTCCTTTGATCATACCACCTTGGAAGAACTGAAAATTTACAGGACCCTAGAAGTATCACTGAAAACAGCTACATAAAATCCCTAAAGTTTGAGACAGGACACCCTACACACTGGAAGCAAAGTCCTACCTTAAGAAAGCATTAGAAAGTCAAGTATTGGCTGGTAAAATGAACGAACAGCATAAAAAAAATCAGACTATAGAATCTTACTTTGGTGACAAAGATGAAAACATACAGCAGCCAGAAGAAGTCAACAAAGTCAAAGTCAAAAGCCTCCAAAAAAATATGAATTGGTCACAGGCCATGGAAGAGCTCAAAAAGGATTTGGAAAATCAAGTAAGAGAAGTAGAGGAAAATTGAGAAGATAAATGAAAGTGATGCAAGAAAATCGTGAAAAATGAGTCAACAGCTTGCTAAAGAAACCCAAAAAAAATGCTGAAGAAAATAACACCTTAAAAAATAGATCAACCCAAATGGCAAAAGAGATCCAAAAAGCCAATGAGGAGAAGAACACCCTAAAAATCAGAATTAGCCAAAATGAAAAGGAGATCGAAAAGCTCACTGAAGAAAATAATTCCTTAAAAATTAGAATGGAGGGGCAGCTAGCTGGTACAGAGTAGAGTACCAGCCTTGGAATCAGGAGGATCTGAGTTCAAATCTGACCTCAGACACTTGACACATTTACTAGCTGTGTGACCTTGGGTAAGTCACTTAACCCCAAATGCCCTGCCCTCCCCCCTGCAAAAAAAAAAATTAGAATGGAGCAAGTGGAAGCTAGTGATGTTATGAGAAATCAAGAAATTAGAAAACGGAATCAAAAGAATGAAAAAATAAAGGACAATATGAAATATCTCACTGGAAAAGCAACTGACCTGGAAAATAGACCCAGGAGAGATAATTCTAAAATTATTGGACTACCTGAAAGCCATGATCAAAAAAAAAAAAAACCTAGACATTATCTTTCAAGAAATTATCAAGAAAATAGCCCTGATATTCTAGAACCAGAGGGTAAAATAGAAATTGAAAGAATCCACTGATCACATTCTGAAAAAGATCTCAAAATGAAAATTCCTAGGAATATTGTCACCAAACTCCAGAGTTCCCAGGTAAAGGAGAAAATATTGCAAGCATCCAGAAAGAAACAATTGGAGTATTGCAGAAACACAATCAGGATAACACAATATCTAGCAGCTTCTACATTCAGGGATCGAAGGGCTAGGAGGTTAAAGTAGCTAGGATTAAAACCAAGAATCACCTACCTAGCAATACTGAGTATAATCCTTCAGGGGGAAAAATGGATATTCAATGAAATAGAGGATTTTTAAGCATTCTTGATGAAAAGACCAGAGCTATATGGCTTTCAAATACAAGAATCAAGAGAAGCATGAAAAGGTAAAAATGAAAGAGAAATCATAAGGGACTTTTAAAAGGTGAATAGTTAACATTCCTACACAGAAAGATGATATTTGTAACTCATGACACCTTTCTCAGTATTAGGCTAACTGGAGGAAATACATATAGATAGATAGAGAGATAGATAGATAAAAAGATAGATAGATAGATAGACAGATAGATGATAGATGGATGGATAGATAGATAGACAGATATAGACAGAAGGCATAGGGTGAGTTGAATATGAAGGGATGATATCAAAAAATAAAATTAAGGGGTGAGAGAGGAATATATTGGGAGGAGAAAGGGAGAGATAGACAGGGGTAAATTATGTCACATAAAACAGGCAAGAAAAAGTTTATAATGGAGGGGAAGAGGCGGGAAGTGAGAGGGAATGAGTGAACCTTACTATCATTAGATTTGGCTTAAGGAGGGAATAACGTAAACATTCAATTGGGTATCTTAGAGATAGAAAAGAGGGAAGATTGGGGGAGGGAGTAGTCAGAAGCAAACACCTTTGAGGAAAGACAGGGTCAAAGAAGAGAATAAAATAAATGGGAGATGGGATAGGATAGAGGGAAATAGAGTCTTTCCCAACATGACTATTATGGAAGTGTTCTACATAACTACACACATACAACCTATATTGGATTGGTTGCCTTCTCCATGAGGGTGGGTACGGAGGGAAGAAGGGAGAGAATCTGGAACTCAAAGTTTTAAAAACAAATGTCAAAAATTGTTTTCAGGGGGCGGAGCCAAGATGGCAGCTGGTAAGCAGGAACTAGTGTGAGCTCCGTACGGAGTCCCTCCAAAAACCTATAAAAAATGGCTCTGAACCAATTCTAGAATGGCAGAACCCACAAAACAGCAGAGGGAAGCAAGGTTCCAGCCCAGGACAGCCTCGATGGTCTCTGGGTGAGGTCTATCCCACATGGAGCTGGGAGCTGGGAACGGAGTGGAGCAGAACCCAGCCTGAACGGCGTGGACCATCCAGACCAGAAGCCAGGTGGAGGGGGCTCTAGCGCCCTGAATCAGTGAGCTGCGGCAGTTACCAGACTCCTTAACCCACAAACACCAAAGACTGCGGAGAAGGTTAGTGGGAAAAGCTGCGGGAGTAGGAGTTCACGGTTCGGCTTCCAGCCCCGGGGGCAGCAGAGGTGGGGCAGCTACAGCTGTTGTTACTTCCAGCTCCAGGCCCACCTGGTGGGAGGAATTAAGTGGCGGATCAGAGCAGGAGTGAACAGCCTGCTGAATATCTAAGCCCAGTCCGGGTTGGGGGCTCTTGGGGAAGGAGGAGTGCTGGTGTGGCAGAGCTGGCACCTCCCCCCCAAACGTGGAACATAGAACTCTGTAGTCTACAAGCAGTCATACCCCACTGAAAAACTCAAAGGTCAAGTTAGTTGGCTGGGAATATGGCCAGGCAGCGAAAATGCACCGAGATTCAGCCTCAGACTTTGGATTCTTTCTTTGCTGACAAAGAAGACCAAAACATACAGACAGAAGAAATTAATAAAGTCAAAGAGCCTACAACAGAAACCTCCAAGAAAAACATGAACTGGTCCCAGGCCATGGAAGAGCTCAAAAAGGATTTGGAAAAGCAAGTTAGAAAAGTAGAGGAAAAATTGGGAAGAGAAATGAGAAAGATGCGAGAAAACCATGAAAAACAAGTCAATGACTTGCTAAAGGAGACCCAAAAAAATACCGAAAAATACACTGAAGAAAACAATACCTTAAAAAACAGACTAACTCAAATGGCAAAAGAGCTCCAAAAAGCCAATGAGGAGAAGAATGCTTTGACAGGCAGAATTAGCCAAATGGAAAAGGAGGTCCAAAGGACCACTGAAGAAAATACTACTTTAAAAATTAGATTGGAGCAAGTTGAAGCTAGTAATTTTATGAGAAATCAAGATATTATAAAACAGAACCAAAGGAATGAAAAAACGGAAGATAATGTGAAATATCTCATTGGAAAAACCACTGACCTGGAAAATAGATGCAGGAGAGATAATTTAAAAATTATTGGACTACCTGAAAGCCATGATCAAAAAAAGAGCCTAGATATCATCTTTCAAGAAATTATCAAGGAGAACTTCCCTGATATTCTAGAGCCAGGGGGTAAAATAGAAATTGAAAGAATCCATTGATCGCCTCCTCAAATAGATCCCAAAAAGAAATCTCCCAGGAATATTGTCGCCAAATTCCAGAGCTCCCAGATCAAGGAGAAAATACTGCAAGCAGCCAGAAAGAAACAATTTGAGTATTGTGGAAACCCAATCAGAATAACCCAAGATCTGGCAGCTTCTACATTAAGAGATTGAAGGGCTTGGAATACGATATTCCAGAGGTCAATGGAGCTAGGATTAAAACCTAGAATCACCTACCCAGCAAAACTGAGTATCGTGCTCCAAGGGAAAATACGGATTTTCAATAAAATAGAGGACTTTCAAGCTTTCTCAGTGAAAAGACCAGAACTGAATAGAAAATTTGACTTTCAAACACAAGAATCAAGAGAAGCATGAAAAGGTAATCAAGAAAAAGAACAAGAAAAAGAAATTGCAAGGGACTTACTAAAGGTAAACTGTTTTGTTGACATTCCTGCATGGAAAGATGATGTGTATGATTCATGAGACCTCAGTATTAGGGTAGCTGAAGGGAATATGCATATATATGTTTATGTATATATATGGGTGAATGTGTATGTATGTATATATCTATGTGTGTATGTGTATATATATATATATATATATATAGAGAGAGAGAGAGAGAGAGAGAGAGAGAGAGAGAGAGAGAGAGGGAGAGAGCAGACACAGGGTGAGTTGAAGATGAAGAGAAGATATCTAAAAGAAATAAAATCAAATTAAGGGATGAGAGAGGAACATACTGAGAGAGGGAGATAAGGAGAGATAGAATGGGATGGATTATCTCCCATAAAGGTGGCAAGAGGAAGCAGTTCTGTGGGAGGAGGGGAGAGGGCGGATGAGGGGGGAATGAGTGAACATTGCTCTCATCAGATTTGGTCTAAGGAGGGAATACCATACATACCCAATTGGGAATCTTACCCCACAGGAAAGAAGAGGGAAGAAGATAAAAAAAAATGGGGGGGATGATGGAGGAGAGGGCAGATGGGGGTGGAGGTAGTCAAAAACAAACACTTTCGAAAGGGGACAAGGTCAAGGGAGAAAATTCAATAAAGGGGGATGGGTTGGGAAGGAGAAAAATATAGTTAGTCTTTCACAACATGAGTATTATGGAAGGGTTATGCATAATGATACACATGTGGCCTATGCTGAATTGCTGGACTTCTTAGGGAGGGTGAGTGGGAAGGGAAGAGGGGAGAGAATTTGGAACTCAAAGTTTTAAAAACAGATGTTCAAAAACAAACAAAAATGTTTTTGCATGCAACAAGAAAATAAGATACACAGGCAATGGGGCGTAAAAATTTATCTTGCCCTACAAGAAAGGAAGGGAAAAGGGGATGGGAGGGGAGTGGGGTGACAGAGGGGAGCGCTGACTGGGGAACAGGGCAACCAGAATATATGCCATCTTGGAGTGGGGGGGAGGGTAGAAATGGGGAGAAAATTTGTAATCCAAACTCTTGTGAAAATCAATGCTGAAAACTAAATATGTTAAATAAATTTTAAAAAAAGAAAAATAAAAAAAAAGAAAAAAAAATTGTTTTTAACATGCAACTGGGAAATAAGATAGACAGGCAGTGGGGCATAGAAATCTACCTTGACCTACAAGAAAGTAAGGGGAAAAGGGGTGATAGAAGGGAGGGTAGACTGGGGGAAGGAGTAATTAGAATGTATGCCATCTCAGGGTGGGGGGAGGGGAGAGATGGGGAGAAGATTTGGGACACAAAATGTTGTGGAAATGAATGTTGAAAACTAAAAATAAACTGATTAATTAAAAAAAAAAAGAAGGAAGGTGCAGCAGGAAAGTCACTGGACTTGGAATCCTAAGACAGCTCTTGTCCCATCTCAGACATACACTAGTCTTGTGACCTCAGGCAAGTCACTTTACCTCTCCGGGCCTCAGTTTCCCTTTCTCTAAAATAAAGGGACTGGACTAGATGACTCCTGAGGAACCTTCCCTCTCTCGCACTATGAGATTCTGAAAGCAGGGACTTGTCCATCCACCATCAGGGCCAGTGGTGAGCTGCTAAACCAGAGTTTCCAGAAGGTTGGTTCGATTCTTCTCCTGCACAGCTCAAGGAAGCCTCCACAGAAAGGCACAAGATTCTTGTAAGAGCCTGGACCAGGAATCAGGAAAATCTGAGTTCAAATCTTCCATCAGAGACTTAGTCTGCAACCCTCGGCCTCCTTATCTGTGAAGTGGAGATAATAGTAGCATTTATCTACCAGGGGAGTCCTGAGGATCAAATGAGGCAGCACCTGCACGGTGCTTCGCAAACTTTAAAGTGCTATACAAACGACAGCCATTATTATGAGGCAGCCCCATCACAGCGTTTGACCTGGCTTCATTGTAAATATCATTTCCCCTTTTGAGGACGTCCTCGCTACTGGGCAGCACTTGCATCAGAAAAGCAAGATTCAAAAGAATCTGAAATAGTAGCTCCTTGAGGACAGGGACTGATTTGTTTGGGGATTTTTGTCTTTGTATCCCCAGCACTTAGCTCCATGCCTGGCACATAGCGCTTAAATTCTTGTTAACTGACTGACTGACTGAAAAGGAGAACTGACAGCTCTATTGTGCTCTGTTTCTCCTTCTAAAGCTTAAAACCATGCAGAGAGAACATCAGCAGCTTGGGGTAAGCACAGACTGCAGTGCAGAGTGATTACAGCTCACCCAGATCTTCTTTACTCAAACAATGGGCTGTTTTCTATGCACACACACTGTGTTAATAGTTATTCCCCAACTCCCTAATTCCTATCTCTGGTTCACTTCAGGGGAACATCTGCAGGAAATTCCAGTCCTACTGTTTTAGGCTAATGAAGCCTCCTTGGAACCCTGGAACCCCATCTACTGCTCACAATAGCCTCATCTTTCTCTTCTGCCAAAGCCACCACCTTCCCTTGTTGCCATGTGTTCAGTCCGCTTGGAGGTCCCACTGACAGGTGATGCTAAAGTGGTTTTCAGGACACCGAAGGCCTAAACGTATTCCAGGACTTTATCAACTGTTCAACCAATTCTGCAGCCCCAGAAAATCATCAGGAGCCTTTGAGGCATATTATTAGCATTCACTGGTGCATATTCCTATCATCTATTATAGAATATTGATTTGGTCTTGGATAGAACAGAATTTCAGTGGAATGCTGTTACCAACATTGATCTGAGCTTTCCATTTCAGCTGCATCAGTCTCCCCAGGAGAGTCCTAAGGCAGGTGGGCCAGTTCACACACAAGTCTGATCTTCATGTCATGGGGATATCTTTCAATGCTAGGAGGTCTGTCCAATTAGCCTATGGATTCCACTAAGAGATGGAAAACAGAGACAAGCTCCCCATACGCCTCCTCCTTTTTTTCAGTCCTCCCCCATAAGACTCACTTCCCAAAAAAAGATTGTTTTCCTTCTCTCTTCAGACATCCAGACCTAATGAAGAGTGGCCCAAGACCTCCCTCCTCTAAGAAGCCTTCTCCCTACTTAACTTCAGGCCACAGTGACTTTCTGTCTCTGAAGTGCCCTGTCCAAGACACTTTAGACAACATCAGAATGAATGTAATTAAGTTGTACCAAGACAAATTTGATATAGGATATACTGTGCTTAGAACTTCATGACTACAATACTGGAAAACAACAGTGATTACTCCAGCTCACACTCAGGGGGCTTTTAATCCAACCCCCTCATTTTACAGATAAGGAACTGAGGCCCCAAGAAGTTAAGTAATTTGTCCAAGGTAATACAAGTGGCAAAGCTGGGATTTGAACCTAGGTCTTTTTCCTTCCAAATCCAGACCTCGTTCTAGTTTGTACCACATCATATAAGCACCCCTAGTTTTCCTCCAAAACTCAGCTCAAACGCCATCTTCTGTGAAAAACCATTCCAAATCTTCCTTACCCTAACCCTGGGCCTCATACACTTACCAGATGTGTGGG
This sequence comes from Trichosurus vulpecula, assembly GCF_011100635.1. NCBI lineage: Eukaryota > Metazoa > Chordata > Mammalia > Diprotodontia > Phalangeridae > Trichosurus > Trichosurus vulpecula. The sequence goes on along the minus strand of NC_050573.1, from coordinate 553,076,080 downwards.
TGAGTCACTTAACCTTTGTCTTCCTCAGTTTCCTCAACTGTAAAATGGGGATAATAAATAATAGCACCTACCTGGCAGAGCCTGTCGTAAGGACCAAAGTAGATAATAACTGTAAGGTGTTTAGTACAGTACATGGCCCATGGTAGGAGTTTAAAAAATGCTTATTTCTCCCTCTCTGTTGCCTTCCCAGTTAGTTTATAAGAGCCTCTAGAAGAGGTCCATACGATGTTACACAACACGACCTTGCGTTATGAGGAGGATCAAATGAGATACTATTTATAAAGTGCCTAGCACAGTGCCTGGCACACAGTAGGAGCTTAACAAATCCTTATTTCTCCTCCCCCTTTTCTTCCCAATTAGTTTATAGGAGCCTATAGAAGAGGTCCATACAATCTCACGCTACAGAGTAGAAGCTCAGTTTACAAGTAACCTGGTTTATGTATGCTTCATTGGACAAGGAAAAATTTTTCATAAAATTTGTCTTGCAGAACGAACAAAAATTCGCAGTACAAACATCATGTTTGGACTTGAAGGGCTTGCGAAGGGATGATGCTCAGCTAAGGCAAAGGTTTTTCTTTATTTCTTTTTTTCTTTTTTTTTTTTTTGCTATCATGTCAAAGGAAACTCAGGTCACCCACATAAGCTGTAGCAATGAGAGCCATGAATATTTTTAATGATAATGCAAAAATGTCAAAAACAAGCGTCATTAGATAGATTCCTAGTCAGAAGCGAATGTAAAAAAAAAAGTGAGTCAAAACATGAAAGTGATTCTAAAAAACGAAAAATAAGTGAAGGCAGTAGTGTTAGTCTTACGTGTAGTGAAAGTAGCATAAGAGAGAACACTCCTGACATTGTAATCCCCCATGTTCTCATGGAAGGAGATTCTCCTTCCAAGCAATAACCCTTCCTCCTCCTTCTCCCTCTTGTCTCCCTCATGCCAGCCACGACTCTTCTCAAAGGTAAAGTGTAGGTTAATTTGTTCTATTTTCAGTTTATATTGCATACTTATCATTGCTATTGTATTTCAGTTGCATTAAGGACAAAAAAAAACTTACTTAAAATTATAAATATTTTTATATGAATTTTTTGGAGATGTGGTACCAATCATCCAACTTTACATTATTTCCTATGGGAAAATTTGCTTTGCAATATGAACAAATCGCATGACGAACAGAATCTCAGAATGAATTAAATTCATAAACCGAGGTTCTACTGTGAGGTTCTACTGCACTCCCTTAGTAGTTCTTGGGTTGTTGCATGAGTATCAGTCAATAAGCATTTGTTGTGTGCCAACCATCAAACAAAATTAAAAAGCCCTGCTCTCAAGGAGTTTATATAAAGTCCTGATGGAGCCTGCCTTGTGCTTATTTATATAATGATGGATGGCCAGAATTGGATTGCATCCCTTCCATGAACAAATAAGAAAACTGAAACCCCCCAAAGTCCTGTGACCTGCTCAGGGTCACACAGTTTTCAGCAGAGTCATAGGAAAACCTAGATATCTGCATTCACTGATCTTTCCAGGACACCACCACACTGCCAACTCACTCCATTCTCAAAAATTGGGCCAACAGAAATTAAAATCTTTTCTTTATAGATGCCATTGTTGTTAAATCATTTCAGTTGTGACCCCATTTGGAGTTTTCTTGGCAAAAATACTGGAGTGGTTTGCTATTTCTTCTCTAGATCATTTTACAGGTGAGGAAACTGAGGCAAACAGGGTTAAGTGACTTGCCTAGCACCACACAGCTACTGAATGTCTGAGACCACATTTGAACTCAAATCCTCCTCACTCCAAGTCCAGCATTCCATCTGCTGTCACCTGGCTGCCAACTGAATCTTCAAAACATAAACTGAAAGAGGCAAAGAATGAAAAGACTGTTGGCTTTGTAGTCAGGCAACTTGGGTGAGCATCCCAGCTCTGCTTTTTCATCTCTCCTTGACCTCTTTTAGCTTTAGTTTCCTCATTTGTAAAAACAAGAGTTGTTCTAGACAGCCTCTATGATCCTTTCCAGCTCTAAATCTATGATCCTGGGAATGAACAAGACTGGAAAACCCAGCCTTTCAGACTGACCGCACCTCATCTGCCTGCATTGGTAATGGGAGTTCTTTATACAAATGGTTCTCAAACTTTTTTACATGGACAGAAGCCTTATAGTAAGATCCTCTAAAATTATTATTTTTAATGCCTAACAAACCATGCTTTATGAAAACAAAGACCTGGGGTGTTTCCAGGTTCCTTGCAATGTGGTGCTTTCTACCATTGCAATCACAGTTTTAGTCCTTAATTCCTATACTAGATCAGCAGAGGAAGTATGAAAGGAGATGCCCCAAAGCCCCACTTGCTCCCACACCTCCCATGGGGTGACCTACAAACTCTCAAGCCACTTCTCTCATTGCCTCTGAGAAACTGAGGCCTGGGAAAGACTTTAATTTAGAAAGGTCAAGGTTACCCACCACATCCTGGGCCATTGCCAGTCGTCTTGACTTTGGCCTTGCCGCTGGGCTTCGAGGGCTGTGGAGGAGAGAGTGAGGCTGATGACTTTGGCAGTTCTGCCTCACTTAAATCCAATTCAGGCCAAGTCAAAACATCATCGTTGCGATGTCATTGGTCTGGGCAAGTCACTTAACTCTGACCTCAAAAAAAAAGTCATTGTTTTGTGATTGGCCCTCAACAAGGCAAGGCACCCAAATCCACTTTCTATGCATCCCCTACACTGCTTACCTAGAATGGTGCTAGACCCAACAGGCTCTCAAATAAGTCTTGTTGAATTGTGTTGGACTAAGCTAAACATGAAATGGAAAACACTTGAGCCTGATTCCTCTAACTTCCTTCTCTCAGCTCTTCAAGGGAAACAAATGGCCATTAGCACAAGAAAGAAAGCAAAGATGATACAGGTGTCACTAACCAGCAGCATGACCTTACTTCACTTCTCCCCACTTTGGTGTTGTCTTAGTGCAGTTTCAAGCTATTAAAGCTAAAAGTACTAAGACTTCTCAAACACCTTCTAATGAACAGAAATCTGCCTCTCTACAACTTCCACCAATATATTGCCTTGGAGCTGAGCCAAATAAGGTTAGCCCTTTTTCCTCATGATAGCCTGCCAAGCACTATTGTGTCCACCTTAAGATAGCATCATCTGCAGGGTCTCCTAGCTCCCACAACTAAGATTCTTAAGGCATGATCACCAGTCCTCTCTCCATCCTGGCTCCTTTTCTCTCACTGTGCTCCAGTTTATACACCAAGATGGTAACCAGAACTGAATGTCACAGTCTGGATGTGGTCTGACCAAGCCAGATTTCAAAAAGGCCGTTGCCTCACTTACATTCTGGACACTGTCTCTATTAAGCCTTGGATCCCATTAGTTTTTCTGGATTGCCATGTCGAATTTATTGACTCAACTGAGTTTTCAAGTCACCTTAATTAAAAACTTTTTAAAGGACAACTTATAACATCAATATTACAAAATTTGGAAGATTCTTATAAATTGATGATGAATGAAATGAGCAGAACCAGTGAAACAATTTATTCAATGACAGCAACACTGTAAAAACAAACAACTTTGAAAGCTTTAAGAACTATAATTAATACAATGACCATTCATGATTCCAGAAGGACCAATGATGAAACATGCTGGTGCAGAACGAGACATATATAGATATATATATATATACTTCTATTTGTATGTAGCCACTGAGGGAATTTATTTTGCTTAACTATGTATATTTGTTACAAGAAATTTATCTTTTTTTTCTCAATGGGGTAGGCAGTAGGAGAGAGAAAATGGAATTGTTAATTTTTTTTAAATCGGAAAGTAGGAAAGTGCTACAGATGATGAGATCACTATAATATTAGTTTGACTTAACTTTTTTTCAAATTTTATTCCAAGAGACTTCTTACAAAGGAGGTGGTGAGGAAAGGAATCTGTAAATGTTGTAATATAAAAACAAAACACATCAAGAAAACTTTTTTTGAAATTATTCATGGATTGCCAGGTATCCAATCTCCCAGGACAGTAACCCATACCAGTCAAAGAAGTACTTCGTGGCTTAGGAGGTAAAGCACACCTAGCTGGAACTGGAATTTCTCTGCAGTCACAAACTGGTCGGAATGTGGCAGACAAGCAGCACAGAATTCACCTCCACATCTGAAACTGGCAGTCAATCAACAGACTTGCACACAGCTGGAAGGCACAAGGTAAAGCAGCCATGCATTGGCCAAGGGTATAGCTAGCATGGCCTTGGTTACAGGCTAGAGTGGAGGAAGAGAGAGAAGTCAATAGTCCCAGAGCTGATGAGGAGAGGTAAATGCACGGAAGGACTTTTAGAAGCCCTCACGTTTCACTGAAAAGCATTTAGCATGATCTCCAGCAGGAACTGAGGAATAAGATGAAGTGAAGAATATGAGAAGACAAATTTACCACCACTGTTCCACACTGAAAGCATCAAAAAAGGAAAATTTTAAACTATAGAGAATCAATGGATTGTGACATTGAGCACCAAGCATTTTAAAACAATTTAATTTGAAATTTTAAAAATTTCTAAGTAGGAAGTCAGACAATATCAAGTATAATAAATTTTGATTCATTTAAAATTCCAACTAGAAAACTGAAATAACTTTTTTCCAAAACACTAAAATGTAATTTGATTTACAAAAATATTTACATACAACTTTTCAGAAAGGTGTTTTCCTGGTAACCATAAAATACTTATATATCTAGGGTAGAGGTTCCCAACTTTTTTTTTGGTCCCTGTTCCTCTTGGCTTTAAGCAAACCTTCCTTGAGAAAGGAAATAAATTTTAGAGATTACCATGTATATAACATATGTGTAAGAAATAAAACAGAAATATGGATTGTACCTGTGATTTCATTGGCATAGGGAACTGCCAGATGAAGAAAGACCTTCTTACCAATGCAGGTAGATAACTTTCCTCAACTTAAAAGTCTTGGAGTGCCTGAAAGAACACTGCTAGCATGTGTCTGTGACTGAACTCAGGTCTTTCTGGTTCTGAGGCTCACTCTCTATTATCTACACCACACTTGCCTCTCAACAAACAAAATAAGGAATTTCAGTAGGATGATATAATTACTTACTAAACATTCAACAAGCTTCTCATACCACCTGGAGGTTTGCTCCCCCTATGCCCAATTGGGAACCTCTGACCTACAGGAAGGTAACTGGAGCATTTCATTTGTGGAGAATTTGCGGACAGACAAGTAAGGACCACACGGGATAAGACGGTATGGAGGAGTTGTAACTTGTACAAATGGAAGGAACGTCTACATCAATAAAAACAAGTCTATCAAAACAAGAATATATCCCACTTAGATAAATTTAGGACAGAGAAAAATACTACTCTACAGTGTATTGGTTTCCCTTAAGGAATACAAGCTAAAAATAAATTCAAAGGAAGTTTTAAAATATATTGACCAACAAAAGATGCCTAAAAGGTTATTAAAGGCTATCTAAGGACATTCCTAGCCTTTGGAATTCAGCATCACAAAGGACATGCCCCTCTCTCATCCACATGCCCTGGGATTGTATTTTGTTTCCTCTCTGAGGGGTAAGGTCTGGGGCAGCTGGTGGAGGGAAGTTAGGGTGGGAGAGGATAGGAAAAAAAAAAGGTCAGGGATCCATTTTTACCTATCTCCAAGGCTAATAAATATCTGTGACATCTCCGTGAACTACTGCGTGCTCCACCTTGGATGAATATTTGGTCAGTGTCTAAGACATTCACATAGTCTACGTTCAGGCCACTGCTTCCTGCATTCAGTTGTCTACCTGAATAATGCAACAAATGTCTGATGAACATTTATTATGTGCACAGGGCTTTTGTTTGTTTTGGTTTTTGTCAGCAGGGAAGGAGCACTAAACGAGGAGTCAGAAGACCTGACTCAGTCTCAGCTCAGCCCTCCTAACTGCGCAACCTTGGACAAGTCACTGGACCTCAGTATTGTTATCATCAGTAAGATGTGGGGCTAGATAATCTGATTTTTAATCCTAAAAATGCCATTTCCAGTTGCATGCATAATTTCTATCTTAACTGAATCCAGGGTAAACTTTGGACACTAGCCTTTTTATCCCTTCATTTGTCCATCCAACTTGGAGGAAAAATGCATTAAATTCCTACCACAGGCTGGGCACTGTGCTAAGCACTTTACAAACATTATCTCATTTGATCTGTGCAACAACCCTGGAAGGCAGGTGCTGTTAATTCTCCCCATTTTATAGTTGAGGAAACTGAGGCAGGCAAAGTGCAATGACTTGCCCAGAGTCACAAAGTGTCTGAGGTCAGACTGACTGTGAAATTATGATCTGTTTAAATTTGGAGATAGGACAGTCTGGAAAGAAATTTGAAGCTATGCCCAAAAAGTTAATAAACTGTGATCGAGCAATAATTCTATTGCTACCAATCTTATCACCCAAAGAGATCAAAAAAAGAAGAAAAGGAGCCACTTACACAAAGATCTTTTGTCTCTCTCTCTCAGTAGAAACTAAGGAAGTGCACAACTCTTGGGGAATGACTAAACCAATTGTGGTATAGGAATGTAATGGAATGTGTGGAATAAGAATGTCATAAGAAATGAATGACAAAATAGACAATTTCGCAGAAAACTGAGACCTGCATGAACTACGAGTAGGGGAGTGAGCAGAGCCCCAACTATTTATACAATAACATTACAAAGAAAAACAACTTTGAAAGACTTGACAACTCTGATCAATTCAATGACCATGATTCAAGAGGTCTGAAGATACAGCATGCTACATACTGCCTGTTGCAGCAGTGACAGGCTCAGGGTTCAAAATAAGATATGCATTTTGGACATGGTCAACGATGGAATCTGCGTGATTGATTTACGCATATTTGTTACTAGGGTCTGAGGTTTTTTCCCTTTGTTGTTGTTTAATTGATAAGGAGAATAAACAAATGCTTGTTTTAAAATAAATTCTAGGACCAAGGAAGAAACATTTCTAGAAAGTTTCCCCTCTCCCAATTTAAAAGATCCTTGGTTACATCTCGGCCTATCCCACTGTTTCAGTGATATTCATACTAGCCAACCCAAGGACTTTAACGTCAGGTGAATCCTACTGGACCTTTCCTAGTCTCTGTGCACAGAGCTATAAGCCTGGCTTAAAAAGAGCTTAATTTAGGGAAAAGCATGAGCTAGAAAACTTGAGGACAAGGCTGGTTTCCCTAAGGCTGACCCAGCAAACCCCTGAGGGACCAGAGTCCCAAAGTAGTTCACTACAAGTGTTTGCCACCTGAAAAGGTAAAAGATGCAGACTATCCTCGAGGCCAATCAATTGCTCAACAAGGATTTAAAGAGTCCCTTGTGCTAGGTGTTGGATAGGGTTATGGAAGAATAAACTCTTGCCCTTATGTGTTGTACCTACAGACATTATGGGTCGTGGGGTTAAGACCATAGGTCAGGAATATAGGGACAATTCATGAAGGAGGTCCCAATGAGTCACTGGGTTCTTGGGTTCTAATCCAGCCTCTGACAGTGCTCCAAGGAATTCTCAGATTTGTCAAAACTGTACATTACAAATAAGCTGTTTTGCTGCATGGGTGGAATTCACTGCAGAGTTCCCAAATAAAATAAGATCTAGACTCCTCCCAAATTCCATTCAAGTCACTGGGGATACTGTGTTCCCCATACATCTCAGGTCACCCTCTCAGATGCCACATCTCACTCCCTCATCAAGCTGTATCCAAATGGCCCTAGAAGAGTAATTAATCATGATGTCCAATTAGAAGCAAATATGGCTATATACAGTGCTGGAATTTGGAGATGGGAGTTCTGGCTCTAATTCCTCCCAAATACATTTACCAGTTGAGACTCTACACAAATCACTCTCTCTCTTCAAAAGTCCATTTCCTCACCTATAAAACAGAAGAAATACGTGCATGATCTCCTCCACAGGGACATGGGGAACAAAGAGTTTTGCACACCTTTAATACCTGTATGTGGGTTATTGTCCCCCCAAATATTCCTTAAGTTCCTACTCTCCATCCACCACTGGGCCAGACATAGACACTGTGAGGAACGACAAAATACAGCTTGTTCCCTGCCCCAAGTAGGCTTACAATCTGATTAAGGAACTAACTGGCTCCTTTCACATAGGGCCCTCTCTACTTCTCTGAGACAGGAAGCCAACCCAGACCTAGGTGGGGCTTATCACCCCTGGACAGTTATTTTCCACTTTCTAGATTCCTACACTTAAGGAGAAAGAAGCCTGGTTTTTGTAACATTCACTTGAGGAATACATCTGTCACTAGATCACAGTTGGGCTCATATGCCTTGTCTCAATCAGCCACAAGATAAAATAAACAATATCATAATAATGCAGGCTGTGATTACACCTACCCTAGAAAACAAATGCTGTACATCTGCAATTTTTTTTTCTAATGATATATTGTTCTTCTTCCTTCTTTCCCTTTTTTGGAAAAGTAAGACACAGAAGTGACAAGCCCCTCCCTTGTCAGGCTCCCTTATTATGCTAACTAATGAGAGACAAACATGCCAGGCAGAAGCTAGTAAGTGCCACTCATTTCACTATTTATTCCAAATCCAAACATTTTTGCAGGAATGCTGTGTCTATTCGGCTCCTCTCCACAGCATCAAAGTGAAGTAAGGAGACAGGAGAAAGACAGTTAGCAATTAAAGCACATTTTTGTTCTCTTTGGTATATATTCTCCATCCAACTCCACCCCATTCCCCACAACCTGAAAAGGAAAATAAACAAACAGCAATCGGAAAAAGAAACTTGAGTTATTGGAAGGAGGCTGTTAGACACTACAGCAGTGATTGGACCTGGCCCTCACTAAATTCCTCCACTTTTTTCCTGATGTGCAGGTGCCAACTGAGGAGAAAAAAACCAAGGATGCTGTCAGGGGGATGTCAGGCCTGGTACCTGGGGTTTTGTTCAATGTTTAGGGCTTCAGCTCATCAGTCTGCTTTTTCTTGAGGCAGCTTCCTCATCTTTTCTTGTGAACATCATTAGCCACAGTGGGTTTCTCAGAGAGATGGCTTTTGTCTGCAACTGCTCTGATGCCTGAGGATTTAAAATTTCCTGGTTAAGTGCCAGAGAAGGGAGTAGCCTCAGCTTGGGAAATCTATGTACTCCAGTGACCTGGATTCTCATCTTTCATCAGCCCGTTCCCTGCCTGTTCGATGAACTAGAAGGTGACATCCCTCAATTCTAAGTATTCCTTTCAATAACTGTACCATGCATTTGCATAGTACTTTATACTCGACGAAGGCCTTTCACCTTTACTATTATCTCATGTGACTTCCATAACAACCCATGTAGCAAACAGGGCTAATGTCATTCCCACTGGCAGAGAAAACACCACACAGAACGGTCACATAACTCGCCTAAACATCACATGCATAGCCAGTAAACTGAAAAAAAAAATCCCAAATTTTTCCATTTAGCTTTTTTTCTATCCCTTGAATCATTTTATTCCATTTTGTCAATGCTTGGGGACTTCTAAAAATGTATCCACTTCCTCTTAAAAACAGAAAATGAGGACTTCAACCAGAAAGAAGGGCACTTTACTAGATGTGGCTCAGGGGATCCTAACTCTGGGTGATTTCTAAAGTGTCTCTTTCCCTTCCCCTTCACTGGTCTCCAGGTCCACAGAAATTTAGAGGTTCCAGAGAGGCCCCATTCAGGCTACGGTCCTCGTTATAGGAATTAGATTTGAAAATTGATGCTTGGTGACAGCACTGAGATCCAGGACATCTCCTACGTGAAATTTATGATGTATCAATAACACATCCAGCAATATGGAATGGAACCTAGCCTCACCCCCAGAAAGGACCCTGGACACACAACCTAGGCCGCTGTGACATGGATACTGATCCAAGTTGACGAAGACTTATAAGCAACGTAAGCGTCCACCTATGGCTATGAACCCTAAGTGAATATGGAATTTTTGTGGGACAAGTGACAAAAACAAACTCAAATTACAACTCTGTATAAACAATTAACACCACATACTACGTACCTATCAAGCGATCTTAAGACCATCTTTTGGACTCCTACCAAGTGCCTTTCTACTGTTCCTAGGTCCCTCAGCATACACAAATGGCCAGAGTCCCAACCTTAAAAATTGTTCCATCACTTGAGGAAAAGACTAGTGCTTTCTTTCTACATAGGCAAGGTTGGCATCCTCTACCACAGCTAAAACAAAAACATCTTTTTAGAGCAGAAAAGCAGCAGACAACACAGTATTTTTCTCCTAAATACAAAAGGTTATCTCAGAAAACTGAATCATATCTTGAGTTCTAGCCTTCCCAATTAAATGTATCCATCATAAACTTTTTTTGCTTTAAACAAAAGATTTCTTTCCTACATGTGATGTAAATTTAGGATTTGAAGGCATGCCAGTTTTGCAATGAGCCTGGAGTGGACTGGCAAGGAGGGAGGTAAGAGCATTTATTAAATGCCTACTACGGGGTGTTCCTAAAGTCTGGACACATAGGCAAAAATGCATATTTTCAAGAATGAAATGAATGAAATTTTGAACATTTTATTTAATTAGAATATTAATAACATCTTCAATATGATTTCCATCACTTGTGATGCATAAATTGATGTGCTTTGCAAGATTCACGTGAACTCTATGCAATAACTCTGCATGCCCATCAATTTTAGCACATCACTATGTGTTTTATGCGTTCAACCAAGTGTATTGCATCTATGATTTTCATTGAGCACACCTCCTTTAGCACACCCCAGAAAAAGAAGTCGCTGAACAACACAGTCTTCAGTGAAACGGTTGATGAGATTTCCTATGTGTCCAGACTTTAGGGACACCCCGTACATTGCCAGACATTGTACTGAACACTTTACTCAGGAGACAGAACAAGCTGACGCTAGACAAAGCAATGGAGCAGGAAGCCTTAGCAAAATAGGAAAGCTCAGATGCTTGTGGTGAAGGGAAGAATTAAAAGAGAAGCTAGAAAAGGATGATTATAAATTGACCTACAGTGAGATCTTGGCCAGGAAAGGTGAAACGAAATAGAAGGAGCCCTAGATTTGGGGAAAGGATAAATAAGCTCAAGCCCTAGCCCCACGGACCTTGCCCAAGTCCCATCCTATCCTACCTGCCAGGGGAGGAGTAGTGAAAAGGAGATAAAATATGTAGATTGCTTTGCAGACTTAGTGGCATATAAATGTCAGCTGCAGTTATGAGGTTATGGATTAATCAGCTCAGAAAGAGCAGTTCTGCTGCTTGGAAAACTGGAAAACAGCATGGCAGAAACTGGGCGTAGACCGTATCCCAAAATAAAGTCAAAATGGCTTCACAACTTAGATATAAAGGCTGATACTATAAGCAATTTGGGAGAGCAAGGATAGTTTGTTTACCTGTCAAATTTACGGAGAAGGGAGGAATTCATGACCCAGCAAGAGATAGAGAGCATTACAAAATGCAAAATGGATAATTTTGACTACGTTAAATTAAAAGGTTTTTGTACAAAGCCAATGCAACAAGGATTAGGAGGGAAGCAGAAAATTGGGAGAAAATCTTTACAAGTGTCTAAAATATACAGGGAACTGAGCCAAATTTATTGGAATACAAGTCATTCCCCAATTGAGAAATGGTCAAAGGGTACGAACAGGCAGTTTTCAGAGGAAGAAATTAAAGATATCTATAGGCACATGAAAAAATGCTCAAAATCACTACTGATTAGAGAAATGCAAATTAAAACAACTCTTAGGTACCACATCTCTCCTGTCACATTGGCTAACATGACAAAACAGGAAAATGATACATGCTGGAGATGTGGGAAAATAGGAACACTGTTACATTGCTGGTGGAGTTGTGAACGGATCCAGCCATTCTGGAGAGCAATTTGGAATTATGCCCAAAGAGCTTATAAAAATGTTCATATGCTTTGACCCAGCAACATCACTTCTAGGGCTGTATCCAAGATCACACAAGTGGGAAATGGGCCAGTATGTACAAATATATTTATAGCAGCTCTTTCTGTGGTGGCAAAGAGTTCAAATCAAGGGGATGCCCATCAATTGGGCAATGGCTAAACAAACTGTGGTATACGAATGTAATGCAATACTATTGTGCTATAAGAAATGAGGAGCAGGATGCTTTCGGAAAAGCCTGGAAAGACAGACTTCATTATAACCTGAAAAGACTTACACGAATTGATGCTGAGGGGAGCAGAACCAGGAGATTACTATACACGATTACAAACTCATAGTATCTATAAGGACTAACTTTGATAAACTTGGCTCTTCTCATCAATACAAGGTTCAAAGAGAGTTCCAAAAGACTCACGATGGAAAAAGCTATGCACATCCAGAGAAAGAATTATAGAGGCAGACTGAGGCAAACTATTTGCTCTTTTTTTCCCCTTCTTTTTTTGGTTTTGTTTCTTCTTTCTCATGATTAGTACATTGGGTATAATTCTTCCTTACAACTGGACTGTTATGTAAATCAGTTCGGTGTGAAGGCATATGTAGAACCTACACTGATTCTATTACATGCTGTCTTGGGGGAAGGGGAGAGAAGAGGGAGGGAGAGAAAATTCGGAACTCAAAAACTTGTGGAACGGAGTGCTGTAAACTAAAAATGAAAAAGAAATTTAAAAAAAAAATGCAGTTTTGAACTGGACCATGAGTTGGACTTCACAATGGCTAAGGAATAACCATGGAGTGGTCAGCTGGGGAAGGGAAGGAAGCTGAAACAGTCAGATTTACAGTAATAACTGGCCAAAATGGAATCTTAACTGCTCTAACAGCTAACATACTAATTGTTTATGCTCGATTCCTTACCCACCAAGGTTCCGGCCACCAAAACATTTATATGGAACAAATTTCTGAGCATGAGAAACATGGCTGCAACAAGCATCCTGGATTTGAAGTCGAGGTTCAAATCCAGTCTCTGCCACTTAGTATCTTTGTGATCTTGGGGAAAACCAAGAAATTGGGGAAATTAACCTGCCTGATTTCAGAAAAACCTGAAAAAACTTCCATGAACTGATGCTAAGTGAAATGAACAGAACCAGAACATTGTGCAGTTAACAGCACAAGTTAACACACAAGTTAAGCACACAGTTAACAGTGTGATGATCAACTCTGAATAACTTTGCTCTTCTCAGCAACACAAAGATCCAAGACAATTCCAAAGGACTGATATCAGATGGAAAATACTACCCACAGCCAGAAAGCTGTTCAAAGCATACGTTTCACTTTTATCTTTTTGTCGTCTTATCCTTTTGATGTCTCTTCTTTTACATGATTAATGTGGAAATGCTTTACATGATTGCACATACTTAACATTCTTAGCTAAAAATTTGGAATCAAATTTTTTTTAAGTTAATGTCATAAGTTATCTTTACATGTAATTGAAAAAAAAATGTTAAAAATTAACTTGCCTGGGGCAGCTAGGTGGCGCAGTGAGCAGAGCACCAGCCCTGGAGTCAGGAGTACCTGAGTTCAAATCTGGCCTCAGACACTGGACACACTCACTGTGTGACCTTGGGCAAGTCACTTAACCCCAATTGCCCTGCCTTCCACCCCTCAAAAAAAAAATTAACTTGCCTGGGCCTGAAATTCCTCATCTGTAAAATAAGGGAGCTGGAATCAATGCCATCTAAGGTCCCTTTCAGCTCTCAAATCTATGCCAGTGACCTGATGAGCCAGCCCTGTTCTAAAGAGAAGCAATCTTCAAACAACTCTGACATCTGTCCCACTAAGCAAAGTTTCCTGAGCCATCCCTCAGTAACAGAAATAACACTGCCCAGGCATCCATTCTGCCCGCTGTTCAGGTCTTCGAAAAAAATGTCAGATTCAAGTATTAAGCATTGACTACGTGCACAGCCCATAAAAAAGGCAGAAAAAAAAGGGCACAGATGATAAAGGCAGCTTTGCAATCAAGAAGACAAAAGTTCAAGTTGTCTCTGATACATATTGGGTTCACGAACATAGATAAGCCACAACCACCTCGGGGTTTCAGAGATCTTAGCCAAGTTGGGCTGCTGAGCTGGGCCACATTGATTATCTTCTGCCCCTACTAATATGCACAGCCCCTGAACTAGTCACTGGAGATAACAAACCCTGCTCTCAACGCTTACATTTTACTGGCGGATACAATAGATAAAACAGTAAGGGGTTGGGGGTGGGAGCACACTGGGGAAACCAAGTTAGACTTTGTGACAGAATCAGCACATGAGCTGAGCATTCAAATAGACAAGGATTCCAAGACTGAGGAGGTAACATTCTCAGTATGCAGGACTGCCTGGGAACACACAGGCAGATGTGTATTATGGCTCTAGATAAGACTTTGCTGGGTCCTAGAGTTTAGGAAAGGTATAGTATGAAATTCTTTCCTGAAGCCAGTTTCTTCACCAGTGTTGAGACCCTAGGCTCTTCTTTGCATGATCCCATGACATTCAAACATTGGGAACCACTCACCACCAAATCTATTAGGATAAAAATCCTCAGAGGGCCCTAGAGAACATGTTTCTTGGGGATTCAGTTTCCTCATCTCTAAAATGAGGGTCTGACTTATGCCCTCCAGCACCCTTTCTAGCTTGAAATACATGACCCAAAACCAGTAGCAAACCATGTATACCTATTCATACATACATGTATACATACTCATCCACCAGAATTCCAGTCATGTGCCAAATTATAGCAAATAAATACGACTCTGGTATTATCACATCAAAGCAAAAGGATCACATCTTTATAGGTTGTATTTTTATCATTAGATGTCTGCTCATCCTTTTTTTCTCTTTCCACAAGGAAAAGTCCAATTTCAGTAAGGAGATTTTTTTTTAGCCCTGTTAATTAATACTAGTTCATCTAACTTGGAAAGAGAAATTTCCAGGCAAAGAGTACTTGGTGTAGGGAAAAACATTTTTGTAAAGTCTTTGGTTTCAAATTCTTGAGGATTCCTCCCGCCCCCCAAGTTCCAGTTCTTACCCAGTGAGGAGCCAATAGCGAGACGATGGAGACAACTGAAGCCAAGTATCCAACTGGGTAGGATGAGGACTAAATTGTCAGAAAACCTGGGTTCTAGACCCACCTCAGCAATTAGGTAGTTCTACGACCTTAGCCAAGTCTCTGTAGCTCAGTTTGCCAAGAGGGATGAAGTTGAGGCAACTAGGAATGACAGGTCTGGAGTCAGGAGACCCAAATTCAAATCTAACCTCAGATAAATCACCACTTTTCACATCTGTAAAATAGGTGTATCACCTACTTCATAAGTTATTGTGAGGACCAAAGGAGATACATGTCATGCACTTAGTAAAATGCTTGGCACGTAGTGAGCATCATCTATATAAATGTTAGCTATTAATGCTAACTTAAAACCATAATACACAGTTGCCAAACTGGTAAGGCTGTATGGGCTTCTATTATTACCCTCAACTATTGTTTTGCTTTCACAAGCCTTGTAAAGACTGATTTTGTCTTCATTTTCAGCTCTCTCCCCACCTTCTCCTTTAGCATCCGGTGTGGTTTGAGTCCTGTTACTAGCCTTTTTCCTCACACCAAAATCTATCTTCCCGTGTACTGTGTATCTCAGGCATCACAATTCTGGTTACCAAAGTCCCGTGTACCGTGTATCTCAGGCGTCAAAATTCCGGTGACCAAAATTATCTTCCTGTGTACCGTGTATCTCAGGCAACACAATTCTGGTGACAAAAACTTTACCCTTATTAGTCCCTCCCAAGTACACTGATTAAAAACAGCTAGCACATCACCCTCTCCAAAGCACCCACTTAATAAATCTGAGGGTCCTTAACATTTCATCTTTCTAAAGACAATCAAATCTTTGCTACTGCTGCTTGACAGGAATTCCCATTTGCCTGGACAGTGCTTCCTAAGGACCACTAGACTCATACTCCCATTCCTCTCCCTTTCCACTAGATATAGGTAAACGCTTTTATGTGTTGTCTCCCCTATCTGGGATATGAGCTACTCCGGAATAGATACCCTCCCACTTGGCGCCCCAGGGTGCTTAAACCTAGCATGCACTTAAATGCTTTTTCAAAGTTAAATAGTACATAAAAATGACTAGGCAATGACAACAAAGGTAGCTATATTCAGTTAAAACAAGGGTCAGTGATAAGAGGTGGAACCAAAAGTGATCTTTAGTCGAATGGCTGGAGAGGTAAAGCGACTTGCGGTCAATAGGGCTGGGTTTAGAGCACCCTTTCTTCAACACCAATGCTATTTCAACAAAAATAAGATTTTTTTTTTCTGAAACTTCAAGTCAATGACGTTTGAGACACAATTCCCCTCTATTTCCCTAATACCTCTAAATGAAGTAGCCCAATCACACAAACAGATAAGCAAACTACCCATCATCCCACCTGTGTGACATGACTTCTTACTCCCTTCCATAAATACACTTAAGAAATACTATTCCACGTCAACAGCCCAGGCTGCTTTTCCAGGCCAGACAAACTGATCTGGGCAGGTGCACCCAGTGCTGGGCCAGACATACCACTCCATTCTCAGTAGGGGAGGCCTTAAATGCTTCACTGGAGCACAGCTACCATCATTTGAAGTAAACAGGACCAGGTACTCCATGTTTCATAATGAGGCATGTCCCAGGAAGGTGACTTTACAAATTTCTAGGCCTATTTTTCTGAAAATCCAAATAAAGTAAATAAAGTAAATGAGCCCACAAAGTACCACATTTCAGGAATAGCCCCCTAAGACTATACTTTGGAATCTTCCAGTGTGAGAAGGGGGGAAGGACCAGACACAAAAAGAAATACTGAGTGAAAAGTCTTCTATTGCCAAACATTGAATGTCTGTTCCAGAAACTATTTCTTTCTACAATACAGACTCTTAAAGAGATTCATCCTACTAACCCTACTTAGTGGTCATTTTGGCCAAGAGAACAAAGTTTTTCCCAAGTTTCACCAAACATCTAACAAGAAACACTGTGTCCCAAGGGAGATTAAAAAAAAAAGTATCTATTACGTACAAAAATATTTATAACAGCTCTTTTCCGGGGGCATAGAATTAGACATCACAGGGAAGCCCATCACTTGGGGAATGGCTGAACAAGCTGTGGTATGTGATTATGATGGAATATTATTCTACTATATGAAACAATGAGCAGGATGTTCTTCTAACCTAACCGGGAAGACTTGCATGGGCTGATACAAAGTGAAATGTACTGGGTACAAAGTAACAGCAGTATTTTAAGATGTCCAACTGTGAATGACTGCCATTCTCAGCAACACACGATACAAGACAACTGAACAATTTATGAAAAATGTTGTCCATCCCCAGATAAAGAACTGATGGTGTCTGAGTACAGATTGAAGCACACTTTATTTTTCTTGAGGTTGGTTTTTTTTGTCTCTTTTCTTTCACATGACTATTATGGATGTTTTACATGACTACACATGTATAACCTTAAAGAAAAAAACCACCATGTAACTGAAAAAAGCAAACAGATACAAATAGCACTGAGATCAGAGTTCAGATGGCTCTGCCCAAGGATACTTCCAGTCAGCTTTTGAAAATTATTTTAACTGCTTCCCTGAAAATACAATTCGTAGTTGGGCCCTTTGCTACTGGACTTTGCCCTTACTGGTTCCCACTTTCAACTTTTATTCAGTGAGGATTTCTTAAGTGTCAAACACTATGCCTTGACAACACTCACATTCTCCGTCATTTACAACAGTGATCCTAGCTTCCAAAGTTTCTTGATCTCTCTTATTCTATTTCTCAAACTTCTCAGCATTATCAATCTCCATTCGTTCTAGTTACAGAAGAGGTAACTTTCTCACAAGCAAATTCAACTACCAATACCTTTGGATGCTATACCAATTTCTACAACTTCGTCCCATCATCTTTCATTTGTCTGTAATCTCTATTCCGATGATTTTTTTCATCAGCCGAAAAACATGCCGAGATTTCCCCAATCCCAAAGAAATCTTCCCTTGAAGAATTCAGCTAGCACTCCATCTCTCCCCTCCCCATTATTTGTGAATGTTCTCTAAAGCTTTGCATGCCTCCTCTTCAATAACCCATAATCTCACCCCAACCCCTTGTCATCAGTTTGCCTTCTCTTCTGCCCCTGACTAATCCTATTGCCAAATCCTATGGCCTTCAACTTTCACTCTATTCCAACATCTCTAAGGACCAGGTGACCATGTCCTGCATTGGCTTCAGAGATCATTCTTAGTTCTGAACATTCCAACAAACTGGTTTCCTTTACTGGTTCCTGAGAATTTATGGACACTTTTCAAAGCAGTCTAAAGCAGGCGCAGGGAACCTGTGGCCCCGAGGCCCCACCCCTCATACAGCAACAGCATTTGCTCCAATCACAGGAACTCTTCAGACAAATCTCACATCTCTATCTCCATGTGCTTTCAAACAAACATCACTTTTATGTTCCACTAGTAGCTCAAACTCGGCAGATATAAAACTACAAGTATCTTTCTCCAAATCTGTTTGTCCAACCTTATGAGAGGAAGCCTGGTGTAATGCTGGTCTTATGTTCAAATTCCACTTACTAGCTGTAACCACAGGCAAGTCACTTTCCCATTCATATAAAATGGGGGCAACGTCTATAGTACCTACTGTCTACCTCCCGAGTTTGTTCTGAGGCTCAAAGCGTTTTACAGACTTTCAGAACGCTATCGTTTTTCTCATTGTCTGACACCGATTTCCAACTACAGGTAATGCTGTTCTTTTTCTCTCTCACTCCTTATGTCAAAGTTCCTAAGACCTGTCTATTCCATCATTACCTATTTTCGTGACCACTGTGACAATACAAGCCCTGGTTACCATTTTCCTAAAATAACAATCAGTCTTTCATACTAGAACCTTCCTTACACATCTGGTCATTACCAGTTTACCTTCCCTCCCTCCTCAAACTACTTACTTTACTTGGACAAGTTGTATGAGGGTATATTAGCAAGGCAATAATCACAGTATAGACAAGATCTTCAAATCTAAATTGTCACTACAGAGGGTTATCACAAATTTCATTTTTGTCAAAGTACCTAGATAATACCTTGCATTTCACAGGAATTTAATGAGCTGAATGTCTATCAATGTAATAATAAAAAAATGGGTCCAAAGTACCTGTTATTCCCAAACAAGTGGACAAAGCAAAACTCATTCCCACCTAACCCATCCATCATCCTCAAACAGTTCAGAGAATTATCCTCAGTCTCACCTTCACACCGTCTCCTTTTCTAACTCATACCCAGTATCTCCCCATACAGGCCTCATCACCTCTTGAATAGTCAGTTTTCCTAGGTCTGACCACATCATTGACCTCCTTGCTCAAAAGTCTTCAGTGGTTCCTATTGCCTCTATAATGTCAACTCAACCTAGCACAGCATGCAGACAAAAACTTTGCGATCTAAGCCCAAGCTTCCTTCCTATTACTCGTTTTAATATGCCTTGCATTCCAACCAAACCGAATTATTTAGACATTTGCTCAGGTCTACCCTCCCTTCCCAAGTATCTTTACTTTTTAGTGTAAAAAAATCTCC
The DNA here is from genome assembly GCF_011100635.1 of Trichosurus vulpecula. Taxonomy (NCBI): domain Eukaryota; kingdom Metazoa; phylum Chordata; class Mammalia; order Diprotodontia; family Phalangeridae; genus Trichosurus; species Trichosurus vulpecula. The sequence continues at coordinate 553,056,567 of NC_050573.1, read as the reverse complement.
CTGAATTATATTTGTGCTCTCTCCTACTCCAACTATCTCTAGGACATATTACAGTGCCGGGTACAATAGGCTCTTAATGCCTGTTTGCCTGGTATTCAAGGCTCTACTTGAATTTGGCACTACTCCCACCTCTGTGTTCCTCCAATAATCCCACAACCAAACCAGCTTTCTGTCCCTTCCTTCATGCAGTTTCCAAAATTTAGAATCCCCACCATTTCAGACATAAAGGGAAACAAGTTTAGTTGTAGAACTGACCAACAAAATGCCTTTTCTTCTCTACACCCAATGCCCCAAGAACATAGTATGTCAAACCTCTAAAATATCTACTATCGCTTACTGGCAGTTTAACTCTAGCTAAGTCCATGTTATACAGTGCTAAACCCCACCAAAAAAATATTCTGTTGATTTTCTTCTCAAGCTGAGAACCCCTTGATGAGTGTCTCAGATCCCTTTGAAGCCTTCCATCTGCCAATTTCTAGATGGTTAACTAGCTACTCTTAAAACCTCAACCTCTTTTCCCCTAAATTCCGAAGCCATCTTAAGTCATCACAAACTGTAAGTTACATAGTTTCTTACCCTCGTCTATCATCTTTCAGTATTTTGAACCTTAATTTTCAACCAGGTGAATGTTTTTGCAAATGAAGTTTTTGAGAAATAAAATCAAGCAGCTTTAAGCTTGATTTTATAAAGTTTGATAAAAGAATTCTCCAATGGAATTTCCAGTGGGATCCTGGGACTTGGAAATAACGAATTCTCAAGGGAAGGCACTCCAGAAATACCCAAAACTTAATCATACATTAAAACTCGGCTAAGATCAAACTCCACCCCTCCCCACCTCCCACACACATCCTGCACCAGAAGCAAACATGTGGAATTACATGGCAAACTAAACTAAAATGCCATGAACCAGTCGGCAACAACAGTAGTTCCTTGCTCCTCTGGTCTTCCAGTGTAATTTTAATGGTTTCAAAGCTAAATGTAGGTGAACTGGATAAGGGAAGAATGCTGTATTACCTGAGACAGATTGGAAAACAGAGTCCTACTCAACTCTTACATACCCACATAGTACACAATGGGCATATTAACACGCAAGATTGAGGACCTTCTTTCCATGCCTCAGTGCAGAGGTCTGTTGCACAAGTAGAGTTTTGTTCATTACAGGTTCTGACACGGGTTGGACCAATGGTCAAGCATCTCAACACAAATCCTGTTTTATAATCCAACAATGAGGCAACACTTGCCCCAAAAGATCAGAATGGATTTGGTAAACATTCAGCACTTAGCACCATATACCCATGAGAACCAAACATATGAGCACCTGTATGATGCTATTAAAACTGTTTTCAAGGTTCAAAACCACTGACTGGAAGCACCACAGTCCATTGGAGCATTTTATTGGTATGTTTGTTTTACACCCTTAGAAAAAGAATCCCAGGATTTTTCCTCCTGTGTGTTTTCGTCTTGCTTCCTCATGGTCCATGATGCCAGCTGAGGTTGTAAGCACAATAAACCTATTAAAGAGTTAAAACAAAGAGAAAAGATTTTTCTAGGTAGAATAAGCTTTGGCAATATGGTCCACTGCAAAAATATATTACACAAACCTCCACCTTAAGCATGGAATTAAACTTGCCTATACTTAGGATTCAGATGCTGTGCAGGAGAGAACTGTTCCAAAACCAATTGTCTAATAATAGTTTGGGGCAGTAAGGTCCAACAACTCAGTTATAAAGACTTAAAGGTTTAAAAAAAATTCCCTTCATCCCCCGACCAATAGTTACAACTATTTCTGTTGAGTGAGAAAACACATAATAAAAAGTTACTATGAACTCAGTATTTTAAATGAACTTGTTACTTTAATCACAACAGCATTTACATTACAAACCCATGAAATAAGTCATTCATACATGTGGTTATTCAATCCACAAAAAGATTACACAGCTCATTTAGTAAGATGGCTAGTGGGACACAGATTGAAAAACACTATTCTAGGATTTAAACAATCCCTGCCTGTATGTAAGAATATTCATGATATCCTCAAACTAAATGCAAATTACTACATAGTTTCCATGATCTAGCCTAGTGTTTTTTTAGTGTTTTTCTAAATTGTTTCACAGAACACTGATGGCTGTTAAAACAAAGGTGGGGAGAGGTTGAATGAATAAAATTATTTCCCCCTGAGCATTAATATTTAAATGTCAAAAATAAATTATGCATGGTATTTTTTCAATGAAGACACAGCTAATTTCCTCTACTCACTCTAAAACTCCTGACTTCTCATTTTATCCTGGTAGTAAAACAGATAATTCCAATTTCCCTTTTATATATATATATAAAATATATGAGATCTTACTATAGATTTAATTTAAAAGTACTCCTTGGCCAAACTAATTATGGAAAAAGCCAAGATGCCACCTTATTACTATCTGTTCTCAAGGTAGAAAAATGACTGATTAAGATTGATACTTTATATGCATATGTTCTGAGGGATAACTGCAAAAAAACATTTCATTTTCTTTTATAAAGAATACCTTTTAATGATTCAAAGAGTTGACACTATATTAAAATCATCACCCAAAGTCTAACCAATGAAAACAAATTCAAAGTAAATGTTTGTGAATAGAAGATATAGTTTTGACACTATATTAAAATCATCGCCCACAGCCTAAACAATGAAAATCAACCCCAAGTAAACATTTGTGAATGTACACAATATGATAAATCAGATCTCCTCACAGAAATTCGCAGATTTATAAACCTTACATTGCATAAATAGACCCTTACCCAAACTGACGGGATGGTAGGAGATTATTCTGCCACTTTTCCAGATCTTTCAATTGAACATCAAATCTGGGGCTGATTACACCACACTGTAAAAAATAATTTTCAAAAAAAATTTTTAACAGAAGAATTGCATTCTAAGTATCTACAACCACTTTTAAACAATGCCTGTTTGTTTAAGCATATCAGTTACCAAAGCAACACATTTAATGACTGCTTAATATGCTTAAAATAGCCATTGTGCTAGGTGTGCTGACCCTGTAAGCTCCTGGTCCTCCAAGAGCTTACAATTTACCCAGAGGAACACAAAAACACAAAAAGTTAAGTAAGACAAAAATAGATGTCACAAAACAGTACATGATCAACTGCCAAATAAGTGGAAGGCATTAAAAGTGATAGTTCAGCAGTTTTTCATTATGGGCTAGAATGGGCTGAGAAGACCCTTTGTGAAGAAGTAACAGAGAATCTGAATGGTCAGGAAGGAAAAAGGAATGGAATGAGGGTTGGGGAGGAAGAGAAAAGAGCTGAGTAAAAGACAAACTTAAGGAAGCTTGATTTGTGAGAAGACAGAGAATGGAGATAATGCTGAAAAAGCAGGATTGGGTTAGGCAGAGTTAAACAGGCATAAAGTTTCCACACACAAGAATGCGTTTTGGGAAAACTAAACTCTGCACATCTTGTAGCAGCTCCAACACACTAAAGAGAACACAACTCCCCTTTATGTTTATAAAATTACTTTAGTTGTCCACGCCTGCAACAAAATAGCTGGGGTTCTATAAAGATTCACAGGAGAAGTAAATCCTTCAATGTATGTAATCTCTAATTTCACATTTGTTGGAAACTGTCAAGAAGCAGCCACCACATAAGCCTGCCAATTTGCAAAGAACATCCTGTGAATGTATATTAAGACCTTCCTTTTCAGTTTCTCTGGAAATAAAAACCCTTTTCAGACCCATTCTCTCTTTGATGGTGGGTTAGGTTAAATACAAAATTCCTTCCTTTAGGGAAATGGACTAAGGTAATAATGAAATAACTCTAGCCTAGATATAATTATATATGACCAGTGACCTGTCCAACGGAATTCATTCCTGTAACTCAATGACACCCACCACTGGGAAGAGAGCCCCGCTCAGTCCTTGAGGGGAGTGGACAAAGGAGTTTAGTAATGACTTGTTCTAGAATGTTACATCAATAAATTGTTCCCAGCAGATTTGTGTTTGAAGTTTAGAGTACAATACTAATATTTTAACAACATATTTTTCTTCTACAATCTCCGTATGTTCGTTCATGAACTACAACTTAAGTCTCAACCTCCCTGAACCTCAATTTCCTAATCGATGAAATGAAGGGGTTGGACTAGATGGCCTCTGAGGCCCCTTCCAGCTCTGGCTCTAGGATCTTGTGACTATATGGAACAGCTAAGCGTATTTACTTGGCTATTAAACTGCTTTAAGATCCTAATTTATTTCAGTTGCTATAAATATAATAACTTACACATGAAAGTATAAATATAGACATTTACATCTAATGACGTTTGGCTGACCAACAAGTTCATGTTTTAAGAGACAACTTTGGTTTTAATAACTGGTCTTTTCCAGAATCACATCTCTCCAAGATCACTAAATAAATGTTTCTTAATACAGGACCTATTGGTCTATTTTTCACTTTTTTTTAATCTCAAATTATTAAGGTATGCAAAAAGTCCACAGAAATCTTATTAGTATATAGCAGTCTATAAATTCCTACCTTGTTTAACCTGCCCGTGAGGTTCACAACAATTTTCCCTGCTCTGTGATCATCAATGATCTCAAATTCGCCAATATAACCTAAATGGTACAAAATAGTGTATGTTACGCAATGAACAGAAAGCTTGCAACTTTTGAGTCTTAGGCATATCGATTTAGCAAAAATGTTCTCTATTTTGTACTAAAACTACTATTTCTAATGTACTCTTAACAACTTACTTCTGGACTTCACAATTCACTAGTACACTAATCTTCAAAAGCAGTACATCATGATAAATTAGTTAAATTCCACAGTGTGACCAAGGAGAGAGTCTGATCCAACTACTCCCCTCATTTTACACTGGAGGAAACTTGAGGCCATAGAACTCCTAGCATCATGTCAAGTCCACAGCAAATGAAAGTTACTCATTCTTATTATATTTAGAAGGCCCATCAGAGTAATTTTATACATATTTTTTAAACTACACAACATTATAAATGCTGCCATTACCAAAGTACAATTTTCCTCAAAATCTAAAGTGCACTACCAAGGACCACAAAGCACTTCATCTCTTCTACCTTGTCTCTTGAACCTCCTTCTTTAAAACAGAACACAGCCGAGAGAATCATACTTACCATGCTTCATCATCACAGTTAAGAACCGGACGATTACTTTGGAGCACGGCCTGATGAGAACCTGGCGTTTTCCTCGCTTTTCTGCGTTGTTGATGCTTTTGAGAGCATCTGCCAGGACGTTCATGCGCACCATGGTGGCTGTTAAGGAGAGAAAAGACAGCTCTCTTAGTACTGCCACCATCAGCTGAAAAGGAATGATTTTAACTACTGTTCCCCACAGGCAAAATCAAGAGGCCCAGGATCCAAATAAGGCATCAGAACAAACAATTCAGGTTCAACATAAGGGCCAGGGATTGGATCTGTGATTTATTTAGTATAAGAAACTCCCAGGTAAGGAAAACTCCCTCCATTAATGCAGGTTCTCTGCATTCAACGATCTTAAAAGAATGAAGGAGAACAAGGAGGTTAAGTTACTTGCCCAGGGTCATACAGCCAACGTCAGTAATAGGACTTGAATCCCAGTACGTCCCAGAGAGGCAGGCTCTGTGACCACACCACCTATATAACCTACCCTAAGTCAATTGCTTAAAAGAACATTTCAGATCTGATGTAAACTTAAAGCCTCCCTCATTCTCACACAGCCCGGGCCCTGTGCTAAGTGTTGGGCCACAGAGTCTCCACCAACAAGAAGCTTCCTTTCTATAATGGGAAATACCACGTACGCATCACAACTAAATACAAAATACACATAACAGGGGCCTAATGGTTCAAGAGAATCCGGCCCTAAGCGGCACTTGAGCTCAAGCTCTTTAGGAAGCAGGGATTCTGAGAGACCCTAGTGAATACAGGAATGGTGAAATGTTGGGCATAAAGGACAACACGATGGGTGGAGACTAAAGTACACTAACCCTCCTAAGTGAGGCCCAGGACAAAGCGGAGATGTCTTAAAGGCCAGGAGTTTGTATCTCGTGCTACAGGCAATAGGGAGCCACCGCCGGGAAAGCCTACTGCAGACAGACGAGGAGAGGACTTGGATCAAGGCGGCGAGGCGGCACAAGCCAGAGCCCAGGCTGCAGCTCGGGCACGAGCAGCTCCAGCTCCGCACAGCGTCCCCCTTCTGACTCCCGCTCCTCTCTACCACTGTTACCAAACCAACTCCCGTCTGCTGCTGAAGGCTCCCCAGCCCCCGGCCCTGGTTTGCCAGACTCCTCCATGCGGTTGGTCCGGCTCTCTGGCCCGTTCGCCACCCGCTGTCCCGAGCCCGATGCGCGCCTAGGACGCACGCCCGCTTCCTCCTCAGGTCCCTGGCCTTCGTTCCTTCAAACCAAGGACTACCCTGCACAGCGGAGAGCCCCCCTTCCCCGACTTGCTAACGCCCTCCCCGCTATAAAGTTACCTTGCACCCAGATCTGGGCGCACCTTCCAGGGCCAGGCTTAGCGCGTGTGCTCTCCCCTGCTAGAAAGCGCATCTTGAGGGCCCGGGGGCCAGGGGCAGCTTCCGCTCTTTCTTTGCACCCCATCCCTTAGCACAAGGCCCGCCTGGGACGCTAGCTCCGGGACTCGAGACACTGATGGCCCGGCCTTGGGCGGACCAGGCCCAGCCTCCCCGGGGCAAGGTTCTCTCCACGCGAACCAGGCCGTGCTCATCCCCTTCCTCTCCTACAGCATCACGCCGAAGGACCCGCGCCTGGGCACCGACAGAGCGCCGAAAACGCCCCCGGCACGGTGCAGCGGCTCCTTCCGCTCCCACGTGAGCCGACCGCCGCCCGCGGCCGAAGTCAGGGGGCTCGCGATCGCCCATGCCGCTCCGCCCGCCGCCCCGGGGGCGGTGGCCCCAACTTCGCGAGCCGGCAGGCTCCGTCCCCAGGCCCGAGGAGCGCGGAAGCGGCCGGATCCGCCCGGGCTGGGAAAGGAGGCTCCGGCGGAGGCGGCAGCACCACCAACCCCCCCCCCCCCCGGTCCTCCCGCGTCCCTGGGATCCCCAACCGTGAACCGAAGCACAGCCAGACTGGGAGCCTCTGAAAGGCCAGAGTCTGGGGCGCCGACGGAGCCCGGGAGCGCGTGTGCTGGCCACGGGATGTAGCCGATGTCCCGCGGATGCCCACGGAGAGCAAAGCGAAGGCTACTCACCAGCGCTGCAAGATGGCGGAAAGAGGACGGGATGGGTGAGCGCGGAGAGATATGGGAAGCGCGGGAAATCTCGCGACGCTTTGGAGGAGCGCCGAACAGGATGGGGCGTGCCTGCCTGCCCAGAGACCAGAGCAAAACAGAGCCGATGCCATCGAACCGGGAGTGGCGGGAGGCGGGGACCGAGGAGGGCGGCTTGGGGGCGGGGACTTAGCGGGTAGACTCGTTTCAGTTCCAGCTTTCCGTACGCTCTGTTCTGGCTGAGGCTTTAAGACTTTTCTCGAAGACTTGAAATATTTAAAAGTTGTCTGCGTGTTTTTCAGGATTTATTGATTGCAACGAAATCTGGACACATTGATAAAAAAATGGTGCCAACTTAATGTGTAAGAAAACCACAGAGGCCGCCAAAAGAAAAGAAGTAAGAACACGACCTTCGAGAGAGGATGAGGACCGCTGGTCTGCTCCGTTGTTCCACATTCACCCGGCAATCAGCTTCCCTCTGGGTTACTTAGACTCACTCACTAGATCATCCCAGGGTGACTCGTTTTAAATTCACGAGTGTACCTCGTTTTACGAAAACCTTAAAATAAGCACATTCCTGTTAAAGCAGAAAGAACATATGTGTGTACATGCATATTAATATAATTAATATATTATTACATAATTAATAATTATTATATTGATAAATTAATATAAACTCCTAAGGACAGGGGGTTATTTGTATCCCCAGTGATTGGAATACAGTGCGTGTAAAAATAGTTTTGAACTCTTAAATGGCCAGAAAGGATCTCAGAGACCATACTCTGAGAATCCCTGGGCTAGATGAATTGAAAAGTGAGCTCTGTTTGGGAAATGAAGCGATCTCCAAAACATCATCTCTACTACTCATCTTTCTATTTATCTGTTAATTCATTCTAGACAGAGGCAGGGAAAATTGTTCCTTGTTTTCTCAAAAGCTAAAATTGACTTAGAAAACAATAAAAACTTATTTTTTTGCAAAAAGAAAGTACAAGTAAGCTTTGTTTTCCCCACACAGAATAAATGAGGCCTAATCTCCCACTGTCATTCCATCTTTACCCCTTCCAACATCTACTATAATCTATTATGTTCTAACCAAAAGATCTCTCTCTCTCTCTCTGTGTCTCTCTCTCTCTGTCTCTGTCTCTCTCTCTCTCTGTCTCTCTGTCTCTCTCTCCTTTTCTCTCCCTCTCCCTCTTTTCTCCTCTTTCCCTCTCTCCCTGTCCCTCTTCCTCTCTCTCCTTCTCTTCTTCTTTTCCTCTCTTTCTCTCCCTCTCTTCCTCTCTATCCCTCTGTCTCTCTTCCTCTCTTCTTCTCCCTCTCTTCCTCTTCCTCTCTCCCTCTCCCTCTCTCCCCCACAACTTCCATCCTCTCCTGCTCCATTCTCTTTGCCCCCACTTTAACCTGCTCAGTTTTACACATGGCAAAACAGACTGGTAGATTCCAAAGATGAAGCATGTCACAATGCTGTGCAATGGGTGACCAAACTGGAAGCCCATGAGATTCCCTCCATCCTGAGAGTTTTATTGGCAAGTTTTCCCACCTTCCCTGCCCTCTCCCTCTCCCCTAACTCCTGGCCCCTGCCCCCAAAGGAATGGAAACAGAGGAAGGGGATCCAGAGATATGTTGGGATGACTGCTTGGTACTAAATGACAAGTCTCTGGGAACAACACAGATGACCTTTGAGCACTTGAGTTCTAACCCAGGTCTTAATGATGAGGGCAGCCCTTGGACCTTCTGGCTCTCTCAACCTCCTTGTGCTTTTTTTCAGAAAGCTTTCACCTTTCAAGATGTAAAAGGATTGTATCTTCTGACTGATGGAAAGTCGACTTGAGCTGCAGTATTATTCTAAATGAAGTTGAAAAACTCAGGAAGAAAAAAAATATTAAAGCACATTCCATTTCTTTTAACTACTCATCAAAAAAAGATCGGGAGACAAGGTAAGAAAGCAGGAACCTTGTGTTTAATACTCTTACGCTACTCCATGTCAGAGGGGGAAGTAATAAACTTGTGATCATTTACAACATGAGTTACTTTTTTTTTAGTCTTTTTTTTTTTGGAGGAGGGAAGGCCGGGCAATTGGCATTAAGTGACTTGCCCAAGGTCACACAGCTAGTAAGTCTGTCAAGTGTCAGATTTTGAACTCAGGTCCTCCTGACTCCAGGGCTGGTGCTCTACTGCGCCACCAGCTGCCCCCATGAGTTAGTTTTGAACTCTCTGATGTATATAGACAAAACCTTCCCTGATAGGTCCTACTTACGGCTACCCAGGGAGATTCATTAATTTTTCCAAATTTTCATCAGCTTTTCCTATTATCATGTTAGGGAACCTTTGGAAATATTTTTAATGCACAGTGACTACATCTCTTTTAATACCTCACTTACCCAACTGAGGGTCCTTTGTATATGTAGCCTAATCAATTAATCAATAAGCATTTATTAAGTGCCCACTAAGTGCCAGGTACTGTGCCAACTTCTGGAGATACAAAAAGAGGCAAAAAAACAGTCTCTGCCCTCAAGGAGCTTACGATCTAATATATAGATATAGATAGATATGCAAATAAATATATTCAAATGCATGTACATATATTCAAAACAAGCTATATTCAAGATAAATAGGGAATAATTAACACGAGGTAAGGCACTAGAATTAAGAGGGGTAAGGGAAGACTTCCAGTGAAAGAAGTGATTTTAATTAGGTCTTAAAGGAGGCCAGGGAGATCAGGAGTCAGAGCAGGGGAAGAAGAGCATTCCAGGCATGTGGGATAGCTGGAGAACATGCCTAAAGCCAAGATATAAAGTGTCTTGTTCATGGAGCAGCCAGAAGGTCAGCATCGCTGGACACAAGAGTATGTGGCAGGGAGTAAGGTGTAAGAAGATTGGAAAGGTAAAAGGAGGCTTATGAAGGGCTTTGAGTGCCAAACAGAGCATTTTATATTTTCTCCTGGAGGTAATAGGAAGCTACTGGAGTTTACAACGCAGGCAGTGACACGGATCATACTGGTCAGTTTTTGGAAAAATCACTTTTAGCGGCTGAATGGAGGGCGGATTGGAGGGCAAGAGGCTTGAGGTGGGCAGACCCATCACTAGGCTATTGTAGTAATCAAGACATGAATTGATGAGAGCGTACTCTAGCATGTAGCAGGCTGTGATCTAGCTAGAGAAGGTACGGTCAGAGGGATACTCCTGTCTGCTGCTTCTCCGCTTTCCCCTCTCCCTTTGTCACAGGTGCTGCCTCCTACACGTTCCTCTCTAGGCGGAGTTGGAGTGAGAGTGAGAGTTTGTTCTAGTTCATCCCCCGATTTGGCTTCCTGCCAAGGTGGACCATATTACTAGCAGGGTACTATTTCCGTAAAAGCTAATGGCCAGAAGAACTAGGTCAGGCTCAGAAACGTGGGCATCCTGGCATATACCCTCTGGAATGAACAGATACAATGTCCCCTCTTCCTTCCTTCCTCCCCTCCTTTCCTTCTTTTTTCCCTTCCTTCTAAATTGAACCCTTTCTTTCTAATTAGAACAATACTACAGAAGAACAATACTGAAGAAATGGATGTTCCTGTTTAGAAAAGAGCTTTCAGGTAAACTGTGGGCATTTATGAAGTATTAGCAAAACTGAGAGTTTTCTATAGTGAAAAGAACACAGGATTTGGATTCTAAAGATTTGAGTGTGAATATTACCTCTACTACTTACTGCTAGTAAGACGTAATAGGGATTTCTTTTCTATGACAAAAAAAAAGCTGTGCTGCCAAATCTAGGTTACCTGAGATGATGGGGGACAAAGATGACCTGAACAGCTGTAATTAATAATCCGAAATGCCAATTGACCGCAAACACTAGACTAGTTAATAGGAAACCAGAGGGAGTTGAAGATTTGAAATTTGTATTTGGGGAGAGTTTCTGGATTCCGGCCCCATAAATGGGCTCCATGAAAATTCATTTATGAAAGTTGGGCTAGGTTATTTTTGGTTTTGAGTGTTGTGGTTTTTTTTTTGTTTTCTCAAACAATGGCATACTTTTCCCTGTTTTTCCCCTCCATGCTTTTCTCTGTACCCTCTTCAGATGACACTCTGATGTACCTCCATCAGTGTGGCTTGAAAGGAGTGGAAAACAGCAGGACCAATCCATCTATCTATCCATCCATCCATCCATCCATCCATCTTTCCATCAAAATGAGCTAAGCTGCTGCTCTTGGGATCTTGTCTAGCAAATTTCTTACTAAAGGACATGAAGGCAAGGATGTACATTGTTCATCGAATTATATATTTTAAACTGCATGTTATACATAGTATGTATTTTATATAGTCATTTATGAAACAGTTACTTATTACTAGAGTCAGAACTGTTGTTTAGAATGTCGTAGACATGATCACTATGCTTTTCTTCATAAATCTTTAATGAAAAAAAAACCTATTTGCTAAGCCTGGAACAAGGCCTTCTGTTTTGCTTGGAACTTTCTTGAAGTTGTTTTGTTTTTTCAATTTGGAAAAAATGAAAATGTGTAGATAGCTGCCTTTTCTTTGGGTCTCTGCCAAAATGAAGGAAATAGAATGTGGTTGTAAGTGATGCTTCTCCTTTGAAGAAAATACCTTTAGACTGGTCCTTTAAGTGAAGTGCTCTTGGACCCTATGGATGATAGAAGAGGGTCCTGGTCTTTTTTAAAAATGTAATTTATTTTTACAATAATTTATTATCTCTTCCTCTCTCTTCCGCTACTGAACTATTAAAAAACAACAGAAAAATGAGCCCTTTATCAAAAATAGGCAAAGTCCAGCAAAATAAACTTCCATATTGGCCATGTTCACAAATAGATGTCTCATTTTGCAATTCCAGCCCATTACCTCTCTGACGGTAGGTGGATGAGTGGCCTGTCTCATCTTCAGGCCTCTAGATTTCTGGTTTATTATCACTGAGTGGATCAGAGTTCTAAAGTCTTTCAAAGACATTTTTGTCCTCCTTGCACTCAGTGTGATTCTGTATCATCTCAGAGTGGTCTTCCCACTTTCCCATGGGCCCATGTCATCATTTCTTATGGAGTCCTGCTCTTTATGAAGAATAAGAAACAAAGGCACCACATCTCTTTTTCCCAGTGCCCATTCACAAAGCATAGTAGTTCCATTTAAAAAACAAAACAAAACAAAAAACCCTAATAGGAGACACATCTTGAGGAGATCCTGCCTGAGTTGACCCTGCTCTGCAAAGCATCTCCTTCGGGGGTTCCTGAGTTCCTTTGCTCACTTTGGGAATCACTGCACTTCCACTATCTGTAAAATGGGAAGAAGCCCCAGGACAAAGGGAGTTTTTATGCCCAGGTTAATTCGGGTTTACTAAGTGCTCTGCTATAACAAAAATATCTAGTCTGTTTGGAGATGAGCCCAAATTTCACAACTCGAAGTAAAGGTTAAAATTCTGTCCGAGTGATTGGATACTGTTGGATGCGGGAGAACGGAGGTCAGGACTGGAGATGAAACCGTTTTCTGTCTATAACTGCTGTCTGCCGATTGACACCCCAATCTACTTCAGCCCCCTCAGATCTGGTTCTCTCCAGGTGCCTCTGATGATGGGGGGACAAAGGGGTACAAACTGTTTCGGTCACATCTGGAGAAAGTGAAACCGGAGAGGGGCAGGGAGGTGCTCAGCACTGCTTCAAGGTCCGGGAATAGAACCTAGGGGTCCCCTTTAACAGGAAATAGGCTAGAGGTGAAGAGCCCTGCACCTCTGGGCGTGTCTCGAAGTGGCCCCGCCCCTTGCATCCCTGCCCTGGCCCCGCCCCTCACTGCCCAGCTGGGAGGCTTCTGGAGGTAGAGAGGAGGGAGTACAGGTACCTGAGGAGCACAAGCACCCCGGGGCGAGACAGCTAGAGAGGGACCAGGTGAGCTGGGAGCCGTTACCTGGAGGGGGTGAGGGAAGGGCGGAGGCACTCCGCCCGGTCTGGACTTGCTGGAGGCAGGGTATGTGCGGCGTGTGGGGCGGGGGATCTAGTACCTGGAGTTAGGGAGGAGTATAGACCTTGCACTCTGGGAAAATCAGGAATAAAGTTTCGGGTACCAGAAGGACGTGGGAGGCGGTGTGTGCGCTTATGTCCACAGTTTGGGGACCTGCTCCATTCAAGCTAGTCTTGGCTTAGCCTCATCCTCCCTTGTGGATAGGCGTTGGAGGCACCTCTGCCCTGCGGGTGAGAACCAGACCCCAGGTTAGACCCTAAATGCCCCTGGAGCCTGGTCTCCTTCCCCCAAAGGCAAGGTCTCGACACACACACCTGTCCACCTACCTTAGAGCAGTCTCAGAATGTTAGAGCCTGTAAGGACCTTGGAGATCAGGCCATAGGGTCATAGATTAGAGCTGGAAGGGATCTCAGAGGCCATTTAGAAGAGGAAACTGAGATCAATAGAAGTTAGTGGAGACGGGATTAGATCCCAGGACCGGAGGCAGAGTTAGTGCTGTTTACACAGTACCATACTTCCCAAACAGATGGCAACCCATCCAGCTCTTTTCATCCTAAGCAATTCAGGTTTTTCCATAAATCTTCCAGAGATTATCTACTTATGTCTGGATGCCTTCCTCTGGCACTGTTGGCATATGATGGGTACTGGTGAAGCGCTTGGTCTGCCTGCGTGTTATGCCTTACTCTCTGAGTGTTATACCTTATTCTCTCTATGCTGAATTTTTCAGTTATAGGAACGTGAATTCTAGTGAGTGACTTTTCCTAGGTATCAGTGGCAGAGAGAAGAAAACCCAGGTCTCCTAATTCCCAATCCAGTGCTAACTTAACCCATATACCAAGATCCCTGTGGGCTCCATTGACTTGGTTTTCAAATGTAATATTATCTATCTTTATTGTATTTTTTATTTATCCTGATAAACATTTCCCAATTACTTTTTAATTTGGTTCAGCTGAGTGTGGTCAGCTACACTCGGTGTCTGACATCTCAGGTCTAGGCAATTCTCTAACACTATACTTTTAAGGGACCAAGAAGTTCTCTATATCAATGAAATCATAAGTCCAGCTCCTCTCCCTGAAGTAGCTGATGAGAATCAAAAGAAACTTATGTGCTTTCCCCATCCTAGGGCATGATAAAATATCTGCAGTGCCAGGATAAGGATATGGAAGAGTACATGGAACAGAGAGGGTGACAAAGTGTTATATCAAATGGATTCAGTGGTTGCTGACAGCTAAATTTCTCAGCCATGAAGGGTATTCAGGAAGCAGGGAAGCACAGAGGCTGGCCCGTACTATCAAAGCCCAAATTTTGGTTCCAAGATCTTTTGCAACCCTCCCTTTCCCTGACTCAGCTGCCAAGCAGTAAGAATCATTAAATCAAACAATAAACATTAAAGTGTTTACTATGTGCATCCTGATAGGTGCCAGGGCTGCACGCACACAGGCACGCACATGTATGTGTCTGTGTCTGTATGTGGGGGTGAGTGATAGACAGCATGGCCCCTCTTGAGACATCTAGTAAGGCAGGCATGGAGAAGTAACTTTTAGTACTGGGGCTACTGTCTCACAGTTATCAGTTTGGTTTTTTTTTCTGTGCCCATGTTTGTGTATCTCTCAGAGTCTGTAATTGTGTGCATGGAGCTTAGAAGGAAAAATTGCTGGCAAATCTGTGTGTGTGTGTGTGTGTGTGTGTGTGTGTGTCTTGTTAACTAATGTGAATCTCTATGAATTTTCAGAAATATTACCCTTTTACATTTATGAACTGTGGCCAAGTCCTGGAGTATAGAAGGACAAGTAAGAAAAAAACAGGAGAGGGAATCTTTTGCCCTCAGATCTATATTGTGGTTTGAATGTTGAAATAAATGCCAGCAAATAACTGGGTTAATATTCTTTAGAGCTTGTTTAAGGGAATTAAGAGTTTTTCCCCAGAATGACAGACTGCTTGTTTTACAGTTAGAGATGAAGGTCATCTCACTGATTATACACAGGTGAAGTTTCAAAAGAAAAAAAAGTAAGACCTGGTACTTAGAAACTTCCTGCCTATATTATTAATTAACCCTTTCCTGGCTCATGAAAAAAAGAAAAGGTTTGTGAATCCAGAAACAACCTGGAACATCTAATGAGATGGTAAGGGAGTCTTACCCACTAAAGTTATGTACTGGTCAATTTAAAAATAACTTTTTAAACTGGTGCGTTTGTCTTGAAATCAGAAACTTTGACTGTAAATTATATAAGACTCCTGCCCATTTTTGATAGATTATGTTCAATTTGAATTTTAAGAATTGTCTTGCTTCCTCCCTACAAAAAAAGAAACTTATTTGAGGGAACAAGAGGAACAAGCCCCCTCCCTCCTGACAACTCCCAAATGGATAAGCTGCAATAGCTTGGGAAAAATCCTTCCAGTCAGGTCCATTACTGAGTGATGAGACTTGGTAATTGCTGGAAAAATTATGGGGAAAAGTTGTAATTACTGTGTGAGGAAAAGATACAATGAAAAGACCATGTAGAATCCCTTCTATCTGTAAACGGAAACCACCTGTTTTGGCAAGGTCATCAGCCTTGGGAAAAGAGTTTGTTATGGGTTATGGAGTTCCTAAACAATGAAATTGGCTTACTGAGAATTTACAAGTGTATTTATAATATAGAAGCGATTTCTGATGATTGATCTCTACACAAGAATAAGTCTAAGCTTAAGGAGAAGAAGAAAAAACAAAAACAAAGGAAGGATGTTAAGTGAAATCTCTCATATGTGTGAATCTTGATAAACTTTCATTGTTCATTGCAATTCCATGAGGGTAAAAATACTTGTATCTAGCCCTAAGCTCTGATTAGTGACATCTGCCACTTGAGGTAAAAGCTCTTTTTGTAACTGATATTGTTTTGGGTTTTAAATTTAGTTAGAGTTTTCTGATGGATCATTGAGTCAGTAATTCACCATTCAAGAGAAATGCCACCAACTACTCAGAGGTAATGTGATCCTGAGATGTTACAGATAGAGAGAAGTCTGTATCTGGGGAAAAACAAAGAAGATAATCTTAGCATAGCCAAAGATAGGAGCCTTTTGGCTCAGTTTCCCCATTGTGTTACTGTCTCTTAAACAGGATTGTTGACCACCTGGTTATTCTTGAGTCTGGCTATGAGGTGGAATGGGTGCTGCATAATTGGTTGCCAACTGTGACTCTTACCTGAAGTCAAAGAGAGCTAAGGGTGCTTTATCCTGCCATGTGTGTGTTGAGTCATTAAGGATCAGTTTTGGTGCTATACTAATCTTGTTCTGCTTTTTCCTCTTATAGCAAATTTCTATAATCAGAGTAAGTGATCAGTGGAAGATATGAGCACAAGCAAATATGTGTAATGATAATTAAGGTGGGACTTTTTTTTTTACTGTTTTCTCTTTTGGAGCACTGAAGAAATCAAGTGCCTTTGATGAGTCTGGCCTTTGTTTCTTTGATTAAATCCAGGAGTCTTTGATGACCTGCTTAAGGAACAAGAAAGCCTAGTTCACATGGGTTTGAGTTGCATAGTTGTGACGTCCTTTGACCCTGAACAGTGTATATAAACTCAGAGGTTGGTGTTTTGTTTGGGGGTCTCACTCACTGGAAAAGTGTCGTATGATTTGACTATACAAGACTTTGGGTAGCTGCTGGAGCCCTCCAGCTTTGAAAACCCGGATGCTGGTGCCTGTCTCTCTTCTTTGACCAGGCCCCTAGAGGCCTGCTTGTTGATCTCTCTGTGTTCTTTCTGTGTTTATATAAATGTATGCTTGTAATTTCTGTTTGCATTTTCCCCAAAGTTCAGGGTGCTGGCTTTTCCTCCTGAACTAAGTGAAGGATATATGTATGTTTGATTAAAGTGAGATTGCAAACCCCTTAAAGTTGTTTTCCTTAGAAAAGCAGATCAAAGAATCTGTGCTGGCAGCGCTTCTGTGTGCTGGTGTTGTTGGTCTTACGTTCCCACAGCAGCTGCTAGCAACATCATTGTTGCAGTATGTAAAATCTTACTGTTTTCAGGCTAAATGTGTGGTCATTCCACATCTCAAACAACTAAGAAAATTAGCACTTGGGCTTGTCTTCTGCCTGCTAATAGTTACATAGTTATATGTAAGATTAAGTCCCTGACATAGCTCATTCTTTCAGAATGCTTTTGGAATAATTAGAGAAAGGGAAAAAAAAAACAAGCCTGTGAGACAAAGATATGAATCTATTAATTTATGAGATTAAAATCAGAAATCTCTTCTGTTTTATTTTAAAGAATGGAATTTCAGTACCATCAGTAATCTTAGTGTAAAGTTTGTCTAATATTTATTCCATTTGAATATGATAAACAGCTGAACATGTTCTACCACAAGCAACTCAGTTGATATACAATTTTCTGTGTACAATTGGGAATTAATTATTTCAGCATATCTATGCATCTCATGCCAAGTCATTTGTTACAATTGAAGTAAAGTCAGACTATTGTGACAAAATGCATTTGTGTAACCATTGAACCTAAGGGTGGAAAGCCTCTACCTGGAAAGAGTGTTGTTACCTCTGTTTTCTACATAGGATTAGATCCTCAATAGTATCTGATCTTCCTAAAGGAATTGGAATTAATCGGAATGGAAAAATTTGAGAAAGCAACAAGATGAGACAATCCTGTATGTCAAATATTTTATTGGGGCATGTAAGACTTAAATTCAGGGCAGCTAGGTGGTGCAGTGAGTAGAGCACCAGCCCTGGAGTCAGGAGAACCTGAGTTCAAATCCAGCCTCAGACACTTGATACCTTTACTAGCTGTATAACCTTGGGCAAGTCACTTAACCCCAATTGCCCTGCCCTCTCCCTTCCAAAAATAAAATAAAATTTTAAAAAGACTTAAATTCTCTGAAGTTACGAGTGGACTGAACTATGGGTTCCTAATTTGGTGTTCCCCTTGAAGCTCTATTGTTAATGAACTCAGAACTCTAAGGTTTGAGCTGGTTTTCACCATGGGAACTAGTTATTAAAGAAGTAAAAATTGAGAGGCTGTGCCAATTTCTCTTGAGATCTGTTTTGTAAAAGATTTTAGCAGGAACATATGAGGAGTCTTTACAAGTAACTTGGAACCCGAAAAGCAAATCTACCAAACAGGTGCCCCTGAAGACAAGATATTTTAAAGAATGTCCAAGAAAAGACACGTCTAGGGAGCAGACTTCTGAGATCTGAGATGAAATTTGTTGATTGAGTGGATGTTAGGAGTGGGTTCGTGGTTATTATTGTATTACTTTGGCTTTTTGCTTCAGTGTATCTGTATACTGAGTTCTTTCAGTTATCTTGGTGTCATGTAAACTTCCCCACTAAGATTAGTCCATGGTTTTAGAGACTCTTGCTATGGCTTGTTCTGTGATTGATTGGTCAGACTTTTGCTCTTACGTTGACCAGTAAGGAAAAATTGTGACAGGTCTCCCATTGACAAAAAAGGGGAAATTGAGAAAAATCCAATAATTCTGATTCCATTTGATTAATCTATTCTGTATCACTCTCAATGTGTTATAAAATTGCCCAACCCATGTTTCTTTGTCTCTGAACTTAGTTCACAATTTCAGCTAGCCTTTGGAAGGGACGTGGAAAAATTGGGATACTAATGCATTGTTGGTGGAGTTCTGAACTTATTCATCTATGCTGGAGAGCAATTTGGATCTATACCCAAAGGGCTGTAAAACTGTGCATACCCTTTAATCCAGCAATACCATTCCTAGATCTGTATCCCGAAGAGATTTTTTAAAAGGGAGAAGGGGAAAGACCTATTTATACAAAAATATTTATAGCAGCTCTTTTGGCAGTGACAAAGAATTGGAAATTGAGGGGATGCCCATCAATTGGGAAATGGCTGAATAAATTGTGGCATATGATTGTAATGGAATATTACTGTGCTATAAGAAATGATGAGCAGGCAAATTTCAGAAAAACCTGAAAAGACTTATATGAACTGATGCAAAGCAAAGTGAACAGAACCAAGAGAACATTGTACATAGTAACAGCAACACTGTATGAAGATCAACTGTGAATGACTTAACTATTCTCAGCAATACAATGATCCAAGACAATTCCAAACGACTCATGATGAAAAATGCTATGCACCTCCAAAGAAAGAAGTCTGAATACAGATTGAAGCAGACTACATCTCACTTTTTATATTTTTTATGAGGTCTTTTTCCCCCTTTGGGTCTGTGTCTTCTTTTACAACATGATTAATATGGTAATATGACTCAACATGTATAACCCGTATCAAATTGTGTGCTGTCTCAGGGAGAAGGGAGTTGAGGAAGGGAGGGAAAAAATTTGTAACTCAAAAAAAATTTTTTAATGAATGCTAAAAATTGTCTTTACATGTAATTGGGGGAAAATAAAATATTATTTAAAAAAATAAAAGAAATTCCACTGAGCCATGCTGAGTTAAGTTCATAAATCCAGTTCTCCCACTAATTGCCAAATGCCATTGACTCTTGCTTCACCTCTTTAGGGGTGAGATGGAAGAAAAGTGTAACAATTGTGGTAACTTTCTTATTGGTCGTGTTGTTTCCCTACTTATGCTTGTATTGATTTTGTGGTTTGTGTATCCAGTGTAAATCACTGCTAGGCACCTCTGCTTCCTCCATGTTACTGATGCCACTCATGCACTGCTTAGGAAACATCATGGAAGGTATTATTGGAGAGCTCATATGAGCAGGTCACAAGGGGTGGAGTATAAAGGGCCAGGCCAGAATGGGAACGTGACCTATGACTCTCGCAGAAAAAGGAAACTACCTCAAGTAAATGGAAACAGCGAAAGAAGATCCAACTACCCCATGAGAACACATGCATGTGACCCTGGGCCATCCCTGGCACTATGCCTTCTTTGTTCTATTTCTATATAATATCTGACATGGCCTGGATTGGTGCTTTGGATGTTACTTTGTCCTGGTGCACCGTCCCTCCCTCCCCCCCCCCCCAGACAACTAGACTCTTGTGAGAAAACTCCCTTAAACCACTCAATCAACCTAATTAACCCTAATAAAACTTGTTAAAAAAATAAATTGGTATGAGCTCCTCTTTGGTATCTCAGTATTCTCTCAGACGGTATGCCACCCAACAACTGGAATAATTAGGGCAGGATAGTCTGCCCCCTTACAAATGGTTCACAGACAATGTCAACAGATATTTACTAAGCCCTTCATATATGCTAGGAATACAAATACAAGCAAAAAGAAAGACAGTCCCTACCGTCAAGGAGCTTATATTCTAACAGGGGAAGATGACATATAAAAGGGAGCTGAAAAGGGCTGGGGGGGGGGGGCGGTGTGTGGTACAAAGGACACGTTGAAATTCAGAGTGCAGCCTGGAGAGGAATATTTGCAGGATAAATCATAGCCCTGGAAGCAACTTCCCGAATTTCCAGAGGAACATATACTTACAACATTTTAGATAGAATTAAGGAAAAGCTACCCTATTTTCAAGGCGTATTGGAAGACACTGCATAGTTTCCTTTGATAACATATCATGGTCAGGATGGCCTGCCCCTCTCCTCTTTATTTGGTGAGCTCATCAGCTCCCTTTGGTTCAATGACATCTCTATGCAGTGTTACTTCCAGAGCCATAAATCCAGCCTCAGTCTCTCTGCTGAGCGCTATCCAGTTCTGTTCCACCAATTGCCTATCAAACGTGTTAAACCGAAGGTCCAGTCAGCATCTACAACTCAATAAATCCAAAAGAGAATCTTCTTCTCATTCCCACCAAATTTACCCTTCTTCTAAATTTCCATATTTCTGTCAAGGGCACCACTATCTTTCTAGTTTTATAGCCTTGGCTTATCTTTGACTGACTCCCAAAATTACTTTGTGTTCATTTTGTACACATTCTGTATATAGTTACATATGAGCATGTTGTCTCCCCTATTAGAACATAAGCTCTTTGAAGTTAAGAACATTTGCTTTTGTCTTTGTATCCCTAGCACTTAGCACAGTGCCTGGCACATAGTACACCTTCAATAAATGGCTTGCCCATTCAGTGACAACTCTATGCAAAGCATCATGCTAGGCACTGTGAAATGAATGAATGCTTGCTTTGTGCCAACCAGCTGTGCTAAACATTGAGGATATGAATGTAAAAACTGAAACCATCCCTGCTCTCAAGGACCCTGCACTCTAGTTAGGGGAGATAACACATAAAAGAAAGTTTAACTGTTGGGTAGATCAAACAGTCCATTAGCTAGCTGACAATGACAAGGCCCAGGTTGGGATGTGGAAGCAGGGCACTTGGTAGGGCCTGGTGGTCCTTCATTTCAACAAAAGAATTAAAGCTGGTTACTCTCATCTTATTCAAGCAGTACAAGCAGTCATATCATTCTGTCCAACTGGCTGCCTCTGGAGTCTGGCCCAGTCCCCTCTTCTAGGAGAAGAAAGGAAAGGAGGAAGAAGGTGCCCTTTGTGGGGTCTGGGCAGCCAGGGCAGGGAAAAGGAGCAAAAGAAAGGCAAGGTACATTGATACACCAGAGGGTGGCAGGTGTTGGTGTGTGGGGTGAGGAGGCAGGAAGCCTCTGAATAGTGGCAGACCTTCCTGACCACGAGCCATCCCTATTAGAGTCCCTGAAATCACATTTACCATCTAGTAAGCTCACCGAATTGTCCTTAAGAGGAAAATAGCACATTTATAAACTCCTTCTATGCTTGATTATTTCCGTAAGATTGCTTCTCTACCCGTATAAGATTTATGATATTTCTATGGAGAGGATTGTCTGTGTGCACATTTAAGAAATATACATCCACGTGAGTCATTTAAATGTGGCTCAAGGGCAGCATGGATAAATAGTTCTTCAACCTTACCCAACCCAGAGGGAAACATGATTTCTGCCTTGAAGGGATCAGGGGGAGAACTGAGGCTGGGTGCTCTTTTCTCCGGTCTCTAAGAAGGATACTAGACTAGAATTATATCTATCCTCCTTCAGAGCAAAATCAGTTACCTGGCTTTTAGCTTAAGCTATGGGGAAGGTTGCCCCAATCTAACACTCTCTCAGTCTCTTCTCATCAAAAGTTCATTACATCCAAAACCATCACAAATAATAGCAAATGGTGAGTAAATCCATTTATTCAAGTGTAACCCAAGTTCCCAAACCCATTGGTATGGGACCCTCTCCTCATTGGTGGAGAGCAATGCTCTACTGCACCTGCGTGAGGGGTGATACCAAGTTGTTGATAGTAAGAAAAAGGAAGGCTCCAGTCTCTTGTTCCAGCTGAAGAGTTTAAGTTCTGCAGTTGTTTCTGGTACTTCTGTATTCCAGCTTCAAGAGAGATGATAGAAGAGGCCAACCACATTTGAGAGTGCTGAAGGAAAAGACTCTGGTTTGGGATTGCTGGAAACCCTGAAATGTCAGGGTACAGGGCAGCTTCCACCTAGAATGAATTCACGCACTCAAACCTTCTTCCAGTCAAATGACAAGGTTTATTGTAACACCAATAGAAGAAGAGGCAGGGTTCCTAGTGAAACTGCAATTTAATGGGGCTGAGACAAGCTGTGAAAGGGCAATGAACGGATCTGGAGAGGACTAAGGAGTGGTAAGTAGTGTGTGGTGGGCCAGATACAATAGTGAAAGGAGTATTAAGTGACCTGCAGTTGAGGAGATCAGAGGCAGAGATTAGGGGAGCTAGGACCCTGAGAATGCCAAGACAGAGTCACCTGAAATGAATTCACACACTCAAGCTGTTTTTCAGTCAAGAGACATTTATACAGGAGTGGGTAAAGTTCCTTTTTGGGAAACTTACACCCTAATGTGGGTGAATCTAGAAGGTAAGGAACATGGTAAAAGTGACAGGATACTAATTAGGTAATCTAAGGGTCCAGGTGTCTTTGAGAGCTATGAATGGGAAAGTGTAGGGCAGAGCTGAACAACTTGGCGGTAGGTAGGGGCCAAAATTAAAAGAGGCTGAACTTCTTCTGGCTGCAGATAGATTAAACTAGAGACAGACTGACCATGTTTGGTTGCCATGGGTCAGATTAGAGACTGGTTGATGACGGTTGGTTGCCATAGATCACGTGACAAACAGGAGAGCTTACGCAGTGGCAACCCTACATTTTTTGAGGGCACCGAAATCCTTTGGCCTGCCGCAAGCGGCCCTTGGGCCACACGTTATGCAGGCCTGATGTAGGGAGTATACAGGCATTGAGGGAGTTGTCAGAGGCATGGACCTTAGGGATCTGGTGGGAGGAAGAGTCTTTGGGCCAGCCAGGGGCACCCCCCTATCTGCTCTGATAAGGCAATTACAGAGTCAAGCCTTCAACAAGGGAACATTTTCTCACAGGACAGGGGCCTACTGAGAAACTGGGAGGCTTCCAGGGACATGATCTTGGGGATGGGGCC
This sequence comes from Trichosurus vulpecula, assembly GCF_011100635.1. NCBI lineage: Eukaryota > Metazoa > Chordata > Mammalia > Diprotodontia > Phalangeridae > Trichosurus > Trichosurus vulpecula. The sequence goes on along the minus strand of NC_050573.1, from coordinate 553,033,053 downwards.
CAAGCATCACATCAGAGTGGGCCAGGTGCAATAGTGAATGGAATATTAAACAGTCTGGGGTGGTCCAGGTTCAGCAGTGAAAGAACTGCTGTCATTTAGGTGGGCTGGGGTGGGCACAGGTGCCAGTGATCTGGGCTGCTGAAATGTAGGGGAAAATTCAGGGAGTAAGTTGCTTTCAGAGGCATGGTCTTTTCCTTTTAGGGAAGAGTTGCTGATAGTTTCCATCATGTCTCCGTCCCTAGCTTGCTGTGTAACACTTCTAGGAACTTCCCTTTGGGTGAGAATTAGAACTCTTTCTTGGCTGAACTGATTTACCTCCTTCACAGTGGGAGAATTCTTTCGCTCTTCACCTGCATATACTCTCCCAGATATATTTGCTCTAAATTCTATTTTGCTTTGACTCGAATAAATGGGTTTATTGGCTACCTGCTAGGTGTGTTCATTGTGGAACTGATATTTAGTGGTAAAGAGTCAAGCCTTGGATATAAAGGTTGGGATTCTCTTCCCCCCAAAATGAAACAGTGATCAAAAGTTAGATTGAACCTGTAACAACAATGCTGCTTGCCACACCAGAAGGGCTGCCAGCACAGATTCTTTGATCTGCTTTTCTAAGGTTAACAATCTCACTTTAATTAAACATACATATGCCATTCACTTAGTTTAGGGGGAAAAGACAGCGCCCTGAACTTCAGAGCAAAGAAATTACAAGCAGAAGATATCAACACATCAAATAATACAATTCAACAGACAGGCTTTGTCTGATCAAGATATCACATACATAGTTACCAAAAAGAGAAGCACCAATATCTGGGTTTTTTTCAAAGCCGGGGGGCTCCAGCAGCTACCTAGAGTCCCCACACCAACACTCTTCCAGTGAGTGAGAGACCCAAATAAAATGATAACCTCTGAGTTTATATATATTGTTCAGGGTCCAAAGGCTTCACACTTAATCAGGGAAAGGGTGTGGGCCTGGGGCTTAGCACCTAGTAAGACTTAATCAAAGTCACTTGATTACTTTAGCATTCTCAAAGAGAAAACGGTAAAAAAAAAAAAGTCCCACCTTAATTATCAATACAGAATCCGAAAACCATAAAAACCATATCCCCTAGACAAATAATATTTAAAGGAGTAGATAATCTTAGTCTGGTACCTCCCCTTTCTCTAAAGACAACAGTGGCCCCAGCTGGCTCCAACCTCCTGCTTTCCCTCTTGGCAGGAAATAAAGACTCCCTTGGAGAAGGGTAGGGGAGAAGAGGCTAGAGATGTCTATTTTGCCTCCTTTTGAGAGACACAATGAAACCTCCATGTTACATTTGGCAGATAGGGAAGGACACAGCCCTCACCACACAATCAAAACAGCAACTTGAAATCTGAGAAGTTATACAGATTAGAATAAACAAGAAAAATACCCAAGTGAATGAGCTCTTCTGATGGGAGCAAGATAAGATCTCAGCTCCAACCTAGAGAGAAACCCTTATCTCACCCAAAGGGAAATTCTCTCTTCAAAATCTCCAGCTGGGGATCAAAGATGTGTTGAGTAGCACACCTACAGCTTTAAAAGTATTTCTTGCTCTCCTTTTCTGTGTCTTCCCTTGAAGCGTTTGTAACCACTGCTACTCCTCAAATACAGCATTCTCGCCACTGTCTTGTCACATATACAGCAGTACACAAAACAAATTCTGGGTAGTCTGGAAATGCAGGTTGCTGCTGCTGTTCGCTTCATTCTCAAAGAGGACCATGACATCAGGAAGGTGATGCCACCACATGCAATTGGATTTAAGCCAGGAGGGCTGTGCAAAGTCACCAACCTCACTTTCACCTCTGGAGACATCGGTCCAATGGCCGGATACAGATCAGGACAGCTGGAGATGGCCCAGGATGCAGTGGAGACCTTGGCCTTTTCAAACTAACTTTTCAACAGGTCTCGGTTTGACTGAGGCAAAGCCTATTCTGTGATAAAGGCTTAATAAAAAATGAGGGGGGAAAAATCTATCTGGGAGGGGAAGATCCTCGGGGTCTCTGATCAGAACAAAAGCAATTGCTATTTACATTCATTCTGAGCCAATCAGGGCCCAAACCTATTATTGGCTAATCAATGAGAGCCAGAGTGATTTAGGGTTAAGGCTGGTCTTTAAAAGAAAAGGAAAGAAAAAGATTAAAAATCTACATTATCTTTGGGCAGAGTACCGGCAGGCAAGGGTGTGATACCCTGTGTGGATGGAGAGAAAGAAGAGAGAGAGAGAGAGAGAGAGAGACAGAGACAGAGAGACAGAGAGAGACAGAGAGGAAGGAAGGAAGGAAGGAAGGAAGGAAGGAAGGAAGGAAGGAAGGAAGGAAGGAAGGAAGAAAGGAAGGAAGAAAGGAAGGAAGGCAGGCAGTTCTAGTTTAGTCCTTAGTGGGCAGCTCCTTTTCTACCCAACAGAGGTTGCTGTTTGCCTTCATTCCTGAAGAGGACCATGACATTAGGAAGGTTATGCCATGACTTACAAGTGAATTGGATTTAAGTGAGGGAGGGTTGTGCAAAGTAACCAACCTCACTTTCTCCTCCAGAGCCATCTGGGTCCAGTGGCCAGATATAGATCAGGACAACTGGAGATGGCCCAGGATGCAGTGGGAAATCTTTGGAAACCCAGGTTACATTCTATTAAATACCCCCTTCAGGGTTGTCTCCTAAAAGCCTCAATTTCTTTTAGTCTTCTTCATAGAGCCTATTCATCTTTCCCAGTCTCCAAGGTCTATGTTAAATACTACGGATGTTAAGAAAGGTAAAAACACAAGTCTTTGCCCTCTAGGAGCTTACATACTAATAGGGAGACAATATGTAAATAAATAGGTACTTACAGAGTGGAGAGATGGAAACCTTAGAAGGGAAGATTCTGGGGCTCAGTACAGGGCCTGGCACTTGGCAGGCATTTAATAAATGTTTGTTGATTGTCCTTGCCCCTTGGGCAGTTAATTGGGCAGACCCCCTTGGGTCGGTTAATTTCTTTAGTTCAGGGTCTTGCCCTGCAGCAGTTGCCCTTGTAGACTGGAAGGTAAATCCAAGATAAATTTCCTCTAATCCAGTCATTCTAGCAGGACAGTGTTAGCATCTTGCCGCCCTTGTATTTCTCCTTTTTTCTACTTTGGGAATACCACTAATAAGTCAATTAACTCAGAGAATACTAATTAAATCAGCTTTCTATGGAAATGCTAATCAAATTAACTTTGCCAGTTGCCTAGTGGCTCCACTAAGAGTTTCTGTGGTTCTGAGCTTTAGGATATCTAGTCCCAAAGCTCCCTTCTCTGGCTACCACTCACAAACCTCCACTATCCTTCACTCTCAAGTTTCTCTATCTGACCATAATTCCCTATCTTTCTAGCCCTCTCTGTACCTCATGCTTCCTTGACTTATTTTCAGTGTTTGTCACAACCTCCAGTCATTCCACTGACCTCCCTGCCAACTCCTAACTCCCTGGGCCTTCCAAACATCCCCACTTTGGCAAAGGGCACCTCCCTTCTTCCAGTTACAACCTAGATGTCATCCTTGACTCCTTACTCTCATTACCCTACCAATCAGCTACCAAGTTCCTCCGGGTCCATCTTCTAGGCCATCACCTCTGCTTTTGCCTCATTTTCCTCCCTTCAAAATCTTTTTGTTGTTCGTTTGTTTCAGTTGTGTCCAACTCTTCATGACCAAAGATACTGGAGCGATTTGCCATTTCCTTCTCCAGCTCATTTTACTGATAAGGAATTGAGGCTTACAGGGTTAAGTGACCTGCCCAGGGTCACATAGCTAGTAAGTGTCTAAGGCCAGATTTGAACTCTGAAAGATGAGTTTTCCTGACTTCAGGCCTGGCACTCTATCCACTCTACCTCAATTTACACTATTCTCAATCCTTAAAGCTATTTTTTTAAAAGTTAATTTATTTTTAGTTTTCAACATTCACTTCCATAAGTTTTAAATTTTTTCCTCCTCCCTCTACTCCTCCCTCCCTAAGATGGCATGCAATCTGATACAGGCTCTACACGTACATTCCTATTAAACATATTTTTACATTAGTCATGTTGTATAGGAGAATTAGAATGAGTGGGAGGAACCATGAGAAAGAAAAAACAGAAGAAAACAAACAAAAAAGAAAATGGTCTGCTTCACTCTGCCTTCAGACTCCATAGTTCTTTCTCTGGATGTGGTTGGCATTTTCCATCATGAGTCCTTTGGAGTTGTTTTAGGTCCTTGCATTGCTGAGAAGGGCCAAGTCTATCAAAGTCAGTCAGTCATCGCACATTGTGGCTGTTATTATGTACAGTGTTCTCCTGGTTCTGCTCCCTTCACTCAGCATCAGTTTATATCAGTCCTTCCAAATCCTTGAAGCTCTTGACCCATTATCCTATTGTCCATCCCTTTCAAATCCCAACCCTGGATTGCTCCTATCATTTGCTGCCTCCACTCCTGTATGTGTGAAGGCCACTGGAGAAAGTCAAACAGTTGCACTGTTTGCACTACAGAAGTTTGTTATTCAAGCAGTACCTTACTACTGTATACCCTCCTTTTACTCTTTCCTGACTATTGAACTTCCCTATTGTGTTTACTCAAGCATTATCTCCTCTTCTCACTCCATGTCCCTCTTCCCTCACTGAAAAAATTAAGGCCCTCCTGGCTCCACTAAGTGTATTTTAGTGTGCCTATCTTTCCATAGTTCCTCCAATACTGACTATTCTTGTGTAATCTTTTCCAATTTGCTGGGTGTGAGGTGAAAGCTTAGTCATTCTGAGATGCATTTCCTTTATTTTTATTAAAATATCTAGTGTCTTTATAGCACCAAAATTTCTCTAAAGAGCTATCCCTTTCTTCTCTCCCAGAAGCACACCTTGTATACCAAAGAATACTTTTTAAAAAATAAAATGAAGATTAAGAAAAAATGAACAATATACCAAAAAAGTTTGAAAATATATGCAGTGTAAACTAGAAAGAGCAAAAACAGAGAAAGAAAACTACAGACCATTTTCCCTAATGAATATTGATGCAAACATTTTAAATAAAATACTAGCAAGGAGATTACAGCAATAAATACCAATGATCATAAACTATGACCAAGTGGGATTTATACCAGGAATGCAATGATTCAGTATTAAGAAACCTACCAGCATAATTGACCACATCAATAACCAAAACAACAAAAATCATATGATTTACGTATGGATATAATGAAGATGCAGAAAAGGCTTTTGACACTAGTAAGCATAGGACTAAATGGAGCTTTCCTTAAAATAAGTAGTATCTATCTAAAATCATCAGCAAGCATTATCTTAAAATAAACTAGAAGCCTTCCCAATAAGATCAGGGGTGAAGCAAGGATGCCCATTATCACTACCCCTTATTCAATACTGTATTAGAAATGCTAAGTATAGCAATAAGAAATTGAAGGAATTAGAATAGGCAATAAGGAAACAAAATTATCACTCCTTGTAGACAATATAATGGTTAACTGAGAGAATCCTAGAGAATCAACTAAAAAACTAGTTGAAACAACAGCTTCAGCAAAGTTGCAGGATATAATCTTAATCCACATATAATTCAACAGGAAGAGATAGAGAAATTTCATTTAAAATAACTACAGACAATATAAAATATTTGGTAGTTTACCTGTCAAGACAAACCTAGGAACTATATGAACACAATTACAAAACACTTTTCATACAAATAAAGCTAGAGCTCAACAATTGGAAAAAATATTAATTGTTCATGGGTAGGATGAGCCAATATAATAAAAATTACAATTCCATCTAAATTAATTTACTTATTCATTGCCATACCAATCAAACTACCAAAAATCATCTTGTAGAGCTAGGAAGAAACAAAATTCAACTAGAAGAACAAAAGTCAAGAATATCAAGGAATCAATGAAAAAAAAAGTGAAGGAAGGTGGCTTAGCTGTATCAGAACTCAAATTGTAATACAAAGTGGTAATCATCAAAACAATCTAGTACTGGCTAAGAAACAGAGTGGTAAATCAATGGAATGGATTAAGTACAACACACAGTAGTAGGTGACCATAGCAATCTAGTGTTTGATAAACTCCCAAATCCAAGCTTTTGGAATAAGAACTCACTGGCAAAAATTGTTGGGGAAAATGGAAAGCAGTTTGCTAGAAACTAGGTATAGATCAACATCTTACACCATATACCATGATAAGGTCAAAGTGGGTACATGTTTAGACATAAAGGGTGATATCATAAGCAAATTAAGGGTACATGGAAAATTTTTCCCTCTCAGATCCATGGATAAGGGAAGAATTTATGACCAAACAAGAGAGAAAGAGAAATTATGTGTTAACGGAGTACAATGGATAATTTTGATTATATTAAATTAAAAAGGTTTTGCACAAACAAAACCAATGCAGCCAAGACTAGAAGAGGAAAAAAAATTTTACAGCAGATTTCTCTCATAAAGGCCTTATTTCTCATATATGTAGAGAACTGACTCAAATTTATGAAAATAAGCACCATTTCCCAATTGATGGTCAAAAGACATAAACAGGCAGTTTTCAGAAAAATAAATCAAAGCTTTCTATAGTCATATGAAAAAATGCTGTAAATCACTATAGAGAAATGCAAACTAAAACAATTCTGAGGTACCACCATACACCTATCAGATTGGCTAATATGACAGAAAGGAAAATGATAAATGCTGAAGGGGATGTGGAAAAGTAGGGACACTAATTCACTGTTGGTGGAGTTGTGAACTGATTCAACCATTCTGGAGAGCAATTTGGAACTATGCCCAAATGGCTATAAAACTGTGCATCCTCTTTGACCAAGCAATGCTGTTGCTGTTGTTTGTCCTTCATTGCCTAAGAGGACCATGACATCAGGAAGGTGATGCCATGACTTGCAAGTGAATTGGATTTAAGTGAGACAGAGCTGTGCAAAGTCACCAACTTCATTATCTCCTCCAGAGCCATGAGAGAAAGTCAGCACTTGATAAAGATGGAAAAGGTTCTAGTGGCCTTTACAACACATACGACAGCTACCCTGTGGCAATGAGCAAAATCAGATCATTGTACACAGTATGAACAATATTGTAATGATCAGCTATGAAAGACTCAGACACTCTGATCAATACAATGACCCAAGCCAATTCTGAAAGACTTATGATGAAAAATTCTACCTCCAGAGAAATGTCTGATGAAGTCTGAATACAGATTGAACCATAATTTTTTCACTTTATTTTTCTTGCATTTTTTGCAGCATGGTTAATATGAAAATATTTTGCATGATTTCATATGTAAAATTGATATCACATTTCTTGCTTTCACAATAAGTGAGAGAGAAAATTTGGAACTGAAAAATTTAAAAAACCGAATTACTAAATAATTCCAAAATTTTTTGGAACAACAAAAAAGGAAAGTTCCAAGATCCATGACCAGCCACTTTTGCAAAGGAGCGGGGTCTTCTATCTCTTCTTTGGCTTACACTTGTTCTTTGTAATTTTGCAACGTTCACTTTTACTTTGTGATGGTTTTTTCCATTTACATGGTTGTAGTCATTGTGTAGTTTTCTTGGTTCTGTTTAATTCACTCTGCATCACTTCAGCTAAGTCTTCTCTGTATTCATATTATTTCTTACCGAATAATAAATAGGGTAGGTAGGTGGTGTAGTGGGCAGAGCACGGGGATTGGAATCAGGAAGACTCATCTTCCTGAATTCAAATCTGGCTTCAGACACTTGCTAGCTGTATGACCCAGGGCAAGTCACTTAACCCTGTTTGCCTCAGTTTCCTCATCTGTAAAATGAGCTGGAGAAGGAATCAGCAAACCACTCCAGTATATTTGTCAAGAAAACCCCAAATGGGGTCACAAAGAATTGGACATGACAGAACAATAATATTCCATTACATTCGTGTGACATAATTTGTTTTGTCATTCCTCAATCAATGGATATCTATTGTTTTCATTTCTTTACTATCACAAAAAGTGCTGCTACATTTTATTGTTTGTTTCTTTGTTTTTGAGGGGGAAAGGCAAGGCAGTTGGGGTTAAGTGACTTGCCCAAGGTCATACAGCTAGTAAGCGTGCCAAGTGTCTGAGGCCACATTTGAACTCAGGTCTTCCTGACTCCAGGGCTGGTGCTCTACTCACTGTGCCACCTAGCTGCCCCACTGCTACATTTTCATATATGTTATAGAGGTTTTCTTGTCAATGACCTCTTTGAGCTATATGTCCAGTAGTGGAATCTTTGGGTTAAAAAGGGTATGATGAATATTTTAGTCACTTTATCTGCATACTTCCAAATTGCATTCCAATTGCACTGATTCATAGCTCTACCAAAAATTCAGGAGCGTGCCTGTCTCTCTTCCTGCAACCCCTCCAGTACTGTCTACTCTCATCTTGTGCCATCTTTGCCAGGCTGTGAAGTGAACCCTCAGGGTTGTTTAAATTTTCATTTCTTATGTTACTAGTCACTTGGAGCATTTTTTCATGAGGTAATTCATGGTTCACCATTCTTTTGAGAAGTCTGTTCATATCCTTTCACCTCTCACATGTTGAGGAATTGGCATTTCTGATTTGGAGCAATTGTTCCATATGGCTGCTAAAAACTTGTCATACCATTTTTGAGAGTTGCCCTACCCACTTACCTACTGGAGAATGACTGTCACGAGGCAAACTTAGGGTATTGGCTTTCGTTTGCATTTCTCTAATTATGAGTGATTTGCAGCATTTTTCTTAGTGCTTGTTTTTATTTGACCATCTATCTGGTCATTATTAGGTGGCAGCTGGTGGTGCAATGGATAGAGCTCAAGGCACCAGTTTGAATCTGGCCTCAGATACTTCACAGCTGTGTGACCCTGGGCAGGTCATTCAAATTGTCTGCCTCAGTTTCCTCAACTGGAAAATGGGGATAACAGCACCCACCTCATAGGGTTGTTGTGAAGATCAAATGAAATATTGGGGGGGGGGAGGGCAGGGGAAGCACAGTGCCTGACACACGGCAGGCATTATATAAATGCTTATTCTCCTCCTTCTCCCCATCCCCCTTCCCTATCAGTTGAGGAACGGCTTATTCTTATAAATTGAAATCAGTTCCTAAGTGCCAGTCAGTCAGTAAACATTTATTAAGTGACGACTCTGTGCCAGTGTATTGGTAACTAAGGTGGGACTTTTTTACTGTCCCTTTTGGAGCACTGAAGTAATCAAGTGCCTTTGTTTTGTTTTGTTTTTTTTTTATTAAATCCAGGAGTCTTTGATGACTTGCTTAAGAACAAGAAAGCCTAGTTCACATAGGCTTGAGTTGCATGGTTGTGCCACTCTTTGACCCTGAACAGGGTATATAAACTCAAGAGGTTAGTATTTTGTTTGGGGCTCTGTGTGATTTGAACAGATGAGATTCTGGGTAGCCCTTGTTAAGGAGCCACCTGCCTTCCCCCCCCCCCCCGCCTTCCCCACTTGAAAACCCAGATATTGGTGCTTCCCTGGTAACTGTGTACTGAGATGCTGGACAGAAAGCTAGAAGCCTGGATACTCATTGGTATTATTTGGTCCGTTTGTATTCTCTCTGAAGTTCAAGATGGTGGCTTTTCCCCCTGAACTAAGTGAATAATATATGCATATTTAACTAAAGTGAGATTGTTAACTCTGCAAGGTTCCTTTCCTTAGAAAAGCAGATCAAAGAACGTGTGCTGGCAGCCCTCCTGTGTGCTCTTGTTGCTGGTCTTTCACCCCCACAACAGCTGCTAGCAACATTGTTTTTACAGCCAGGTACCGTGCTAAGTGCTGGCGATATAAATACAAATAAAAGCAAAGAGTTCACTGCCCTCAAGGAGCTTACACTCTAAGAGGGGAAGTTGGGTGGTGGGGAGAGAAGGATCTTGGCATAGGGTCTCAGAAATGAGAACTTAATCAGAGAAATGGGCCGTAAATATTTTCCCTCAGTGGTTTCCTTTCTAATGGCAGTTGCATTGGTCTTGTTTGTACAAAAACAAGTTGATACATAATCAAAATTGTTTTCTCTTTTGTGATCCTCCCCATTCCTTGTTTGGTCACGAAGCCTTTCCCTACCCAGAGATCTGAACTAATTTATTCTTTGCTTATTTACCGGGGGACGATGTATCCGTTTGGAGCTCACCTGGGTATATTGTGGCAACTGTTGCCTTTACCTCCGGCTTGACCATCCCTAATTTCATCTCCTTATCCACTGGCTCCTTTTCTGCTGCCTTCATTAGAAGCCCAGAACTCCTATTCTTAAAACTGCAGTCACTCAAGCTAACTTTTTCACAAACTCAGAAAAAAAAAAACACCTAATTTTTGCTTTCACCTTACGTCTCAGTTCTCAACTCCATGCAAACTGGTTTCTGTTTCCACCAGTTGAATAAAACTGCTCTCTCCAAGGTTACTAATGACAACCTTCTCTCAGACACTATTCTTTTTGACCTCTCTGCATGCTCTGTGTATTGTTAATACATTTTTGCTTAATGGGAAGCTCTTTCCCATCCATTAATAGGCCCATGTGACCTGCTTGTCACATAGAAGCCCGAGTCACATGAAGCCTGTGGTGGGATGAGCTTGCTGAATGGGTGGAGCAGGAAGAACTGAAAGGAAGTTGGTCAGAGCAGTTAAGAGCTGAGGGAGAGGAAGCAGGCAAGCCCCTAGCTGTTTGTGTTTGTGGGAAGGCCTGAGCAGGGGGAGGGCTTGGGAATGGTGGTGCCCCTTGCATTGTTATTGTGCATAGACTTGTTTGTTGCTGTGGATTTGGCTTTCTGGTGTTTGAATAAATGTTTTGGTTCTGTCTTCCACATGGAGAGTCTGTTATATTTTGCGATTCAGAACCAGGCTGGCATATTCATAGCCTGTGAATATCACCTTGGCCATATACTCTATTCATTCTTGAATATTCTCCCCTCCATGGGCTTCTGTGACACTGCTCTGTGGCTTGGTTTCTTGTGAAGGGTCATCAGGGTCTTATCCCATTACTTGTGTGTAGCCCAGGACTTTATACTTGGTCCTCTCTTTTTCTCTCTAGATTGCGATCTCATCAGCTCCCTTGGTTTCACTTACCTTTCTGTGCAGATCAATAGCCCTCATCTCTTCCTGAGCTCAAGGCCTGTTATTGCTAGTCTGCTAGACGTCTTCACCTGGGTGTCCTCTAAGGGTTCATAATCAACTTGTCCAAAAAGAATTCAACCCATCCCTCCTAATGTCCACTTTTCTGTGCAGGGTACCACCACTCTTCTAGTTCAGAGGTTCCCAAACTTATTTGGCCTACTGCCCCCTTTAAAAAAAAATTTACTCAGTGTCTTCTTGGAAATCTTCCTTCAACAGTTTTAAAATTTGCTTCCTTTAAAATATATTCCTGCTTCCCATAAAACATATGTTAAAAAGACATACCTTAAATTTAATAATTTATTGAAAATTTGTGGGTTTTTTCCTGCATTGAAATTTTGATGACACAATATTGTGTCACATAACCTTATATTATATTGGAAACAAGTCATTACATACACATATTCCTGCCAATGCGTGCTGGGCTTCCCAACAATGCATGACACACTCGCCTGCCAACACTCGCTTAAGACCTGTCAGCGGACTTGATCATCAATTGGTTATAACTTGTGTGTTTATTTGGAAAATAATGTAATCACTATGACTTTAATTCTATTATGCTACAGATGAAACACGCACGGAACAGTTTTTTACAATCTTCTTCTTTCCTTATGCTTCCCTGGCCCCTTTTTTATTCAACGCGCCCCCCCCCCCACCCCACCAATTGCACCCGAGGCTACTACCAGCCCCCCAGGGGGCGGTATCCCCCACTTTGGGAACCTATAACTCAACCTCACAACCTAGAAGTCATCCTTGACTACTCTCACTGACATTCCCCAACCTTCTCTCCCATTCATCCATCAATTACCAAGTTCTTTTCTTTCTTCAGTCTCTCTTAAAAACATCAGTATCCCCCAAATCATCTCTCACCTTGACTACTGAAGTAATGCTCCCAATTGTTCCCTTCACTTCCTCTCTCTGCTCCCTTCTCCAGTTGTCAAAGGGTATTCCTGACACTCAAGTTAACCACATGGCTCTGCTGCTTAGGAACCTTCTCTGGCTCCTTCCCTATTGAGCTCGAAAAGGCCAAGGTCCCCCACTGCATCCTGACCATCTCCAGTTGTCCAGATCCATATCTAGCTACTGAACCCAGAAGGCTCTGGAGGAGAAAGTGAGGCTGGTGACTTTGCACAGCCCTCTCTCATTTATATCCAATTCACTTGCATGTCATGGCACCACCTCCCTGATGTCATGGTGCTCTCTGAGAACAAAGGACAAACAGCAACTTCTCTGAGTAGAAAAGGAGCTGCCCATTAGGGACCAAACTTCCAGTTGAGGCAGACTTGTTTCTTCTTTCTTCTCTGCCCAAAGGCAATGTAAATTTTAATCTCTGAAACTTTTTTACATTTTCATTTTTTTCTCTAAAAGAACCACCTTAACCCCAAATCACTGTGATCTGGGACCAAGCCCTACTTGATCACAGTTTGGGCCCAGACTGGCTCAGAATGAATGTAAATAACAATTGTTTCTGTTTTCCCCAGAAACCCTGAGGGTCTTCCCCTACCAGATCTAGCTTTCTTTTTTAAAGAGACCATTCTTTGCCTCATTTATATCACCGAATGGTTGCTGCTTTAGTCAAACTGAGACGGTCAAAGACCTTAGCCTAAAAAAGCCAAGGTCCCCCAGTGCATCTAGGGCCATCTTCAGTTGTCCTGATCCATATCTGGCCACTGGACCCAGATGGCTCTGAAGGAGAAAGTGAGGCTGGTGACTTTGCAACAGCCCTCCCTCACTTAAATCCAATTCACTCGCATGCCATGGTCTTCTTCAAGAACAAAGGACAAACAGCAGCAGCAATTGAACCTCTGGGACAAAATACAAACTCCTCAGTTTGGCATTTATAGCCTAGTGCCAGAAATGAGTGCCTACCTTCCCAGGCTTGCTTCACGTTACTCCCCTTTCACGCTTATGTTTCAACTAAATTGGCCCACTTGGGCCAAACTAACACTATTCCTCAAGGACTATGTCATGGAGACCACCTTAAAACCCAGAACGCTCTTTGCTATACAAACTGGCTTATATAAGCTCTAAGACAGACCCTTTATAGTAAGTACCTGTAATATTATAGTGAATTCAAGGTAACTCATCAACACAAAGATTTAAGTTTGATTAGATAATTTTCTTGGTTGAGCTTTAAAAATATGCTAGAATGTAAGTAAAGAGTTTAATTTTTTTATTCTTTCTCATCCTTCTTTATTCTCTCCCCGTTTCTTCCTACACAAAACACAGTAGAAGGAATAATACAGGATTAAAACAGTAGAGGTCATCAGTACAACACACAAAACCAACTATGAAGACAGGCTTATTTACAAGAGGAAATCAATGCAATATTTTCTAGGTGGTTTGTATATCAGACAACATTCATAAAACTAATCATGCTACATGGGCTCCCTGGCTACAGTAGTATTCTGAAAACAAAAGTTTACTGTTAGAACATAAATTATCACAGCCCAGTTTTTTATAATTTCAGTGCAATTAAATTCACAAAACTATATCATAGTTAGTAAGATTTTAAATATTGTTTCTAAACATTCCTTGACATTTTTCACAAGGGGCAGGGTGTTGGTGGAGAAGAAGTGCTGCAAGCTTCAGAGGTTTCTTTATTCAAATTCAAAGCTACCTCAATTTCTGGCTATGAAAGTGAATATAATTTAATACCTGGTAAATTCAAAACATACGAACGGGGGAGGGGGGGGCAGACTTTCTAGCATACTTTTACCAATAGCCCTTTCATTCTCTATGGAGTGGTCAAAGAAAAGGACACAGGCAATCACTTGTTTTTATATTAAAGCCATGGTGACAGCAGTGTCTTCTAACTATTAATGAGTCATAAGTCTGAAAATTTTAAATAGTATCTCATGAGATGTATCATCTATTAGAGTGGGTCTTCACAAATTTAAGGGTAAGTTTTACTGTTTGGTTTTAGAGCTAGGAGTGAATACTATTGGCCACAACTCGTTTCTAAAGTTTTTACCTAATGGTGACTCTACTCATTAGTTATTCCTTTGCCCTCTCCCCCAGGCCAAGGATTTAGATAATTATAACAGTGGAACTCTATTTAGGAGGTACTATAATGAACCTTCTCAATGACTTATTAAATAGAAGTTACTGTTTCTTAAATGTGAGGGCACAAGAGTGACTGACAGTAGCGTGCCAGACTGCTACGTGGCAGCAATGATCTAATTTCTGCACACTGCCAAGGTGTTCCATAGGGGCAAAACATTAACCAAACCATCTTTTAAGTAATTCTGTAGGCATCTCCATGATAATGAATAGGAATGGAAAATTAATGCTAATTGGTCTCTTTGTCAGAAGTGACAAAATTGGTCATTATATCCATGGAGCCAACTTCTCAAAGCAGGATGTGAAACCTACTTTCTATACCCACAGACCACCACTATTTCTCTAGGAGGAAGTTTAACCTGAGATTTTCCACTTTAAGATGGACTGTATTACTCAAGTTACTGTTAACATTCTAAAGGACTAAAGTGAATTACTATACTAGTGAATTACTAAACTACTATCCTAGAGGGTTTAGTTATCTAAAAATGCCAGTTCAGTTAACCTTGGGTGATGAAACAAGAACAAGTCCAGAGGGGGCCATTTCACAGACAGCTATTTTCCATGTTATCAATATTAATCAGTGAAGACACATTCTGTTCAACTTTATACAAAGACACAATGCATAGGCCCTTTCAACTTGTCAGTCTCAAATTCATATCAAGAGCCAATCAGAAGTTAAATGAGAAAGTAAAAATGTGCTTCTGCAACATTTTAGTACACATACTTTGTAGAAACTGTTCCCAAGGACACTATGTCACATTTATGATACTCAATGAAAGAGATGCATCATTCATTTTTCTTCTCCTTTTGTTTGAGGAGCTTGTTTATCTCCCTTTTGGCCATTCCAATGTACTTTGAAATGATTCCATGTTGGTTCAGTCCAGGAAGTAGCAGCAAGAAAGTTACTAAAAGCAAAAAGAAATTAAGTTAAGCAACATGTATCAAAATATGCTTCATATTATGGTTACATATGCTTGTTTTATATCTCTCCTCGTATTTACAGAGTTTTTAAAGAACTAGTTCATATTTTTCTCTATCTCTGAAAGTACCTCACATATTTATTTTTAATTTTTTCCTTTTAAAAAATGATTTTCCTTGAGTAAAGCAACCCCTTTAACAAGCATACATAATCAAGCAAAACAAATTCCTATGGTGGTTGTGTCCAAAAAATGCCTCATTTTGCATGCATCCTGAGCCCATTACCTCTGTCAAAAGGAAGGTAGCATTCTTTATGTAAACATTTTTTTTTAAACTAACAGCTGAGTTGGCCTCTAATTGTCTCTCTTTCCATCTAACAGTTAACCGATTCAACTCTTTACTGTCCTTTACTCTTGAATCCCATTCCTCTGTCCTATCCATGCTACCAACTTAACCAAACCTCAAACCCAGACTAGCTTCCATCATTTACCTCCTCCACTTCTACTCATGCTGCTGAACTGGGAGAAATCACACAACTAATCTGACTAGGTTCCCTATGAATTTATGCTGTCTAATCTCAACTGTGCTTTCAAAACAAGACAATCTTTTTCATTTCTTCCTCAATGATTCTTTAAGCCACTCCCCACAAAGGCTGTTTAAAGCCATTTTCTTCCCTCAAATTTCCCACACACCATCTCTTCCTCTCTAAAGATCTTGCCTCACTTTCCTGGAAAAGACCTAACATCATTTTAAGCATCTCTTTTCTCCATCTCAAAACCCCTTAACATGCCTCATTCACTTCTCTGTTGTATCTGTCTCTGACTAGGGGACCTATCTTCTTAAAGTCATCCTTGTCTATATGTACCCAAGTTGACCTCACCATGTCCCCATCTTCTCTAGCAGCGTGCCCCCATAATCACCCTCCTTTACAATCTTCAGTTCCTTTATTCCTTCTCCATCCTGAAAACCCCCCAAAGACCCTACTCCTCAAGCCATTATTCCTCCTGTTTCACAAACTCATTGAAACAGCTATTCACACTTACTGCCTCCACTTCCTCTCCTTATTTACTTCTCCTTTCTCTGCAATCTGACTTCTGACCTCTTATGTCAACAGAAACTATTCTCCCAAAGTTACCAGCTTTTGACACCATCGAACATCCCTTCCTCTTAGATACATTGGAAATTCTTGGGAGTTTTTGAGATAGTTCTCGCTTTGTTCTTTTCCTGTCTGACCAGACCTTTTCTGGTTTTTCATACATATCACAACTCCTAAATGAGATTCTACAAGGCTCTGTTCTGGGACCTCTTGTTCTCTCGCTATATTCTATCAACTCAACTAAATCAACTCACAAATTCCCATGGGTTTAATACAGCTGACTCTCAAATCTGGGTCTCTCTCCTGAGCTCCAAGAGCACTTCTACCCACACTTAGTTATAGCCTGGGGGCGGGGGGGGGGGGAAGGAGGCAAAAAAAAAAAAACCCAACAAAGTAAAAAGTGCATAGCAGAGAACAAAAGAAACTATCAACATAACATGTAATAGTTCTCATACAGGCTTTCTTGAAACGAAATTATCGTTACATACTCTGAATCCTTTCTTATGTTCTGCTATGCACAAGATATGCTTTTTATCCCTTTTCTTTGTATTTAAGTTCCAATATTTAAGTTTCTTTTTAAAAAGTACTTAATACTTAAAAAAAGGGGGAGCAACTAGGTGGTGCAGTGAATAGAGCACCAGTCCTGGGGTTAGGAAGACCCCAAATTTGGCCTCAGACACTTGCCACTTACTAGCTGTGTTACCTTGGGCAAGGCACTTAAACCCAATTACCCTGCCTTCCTCCAGCGCCCCCCCCCCCCCCCCAAAAAAAATTCTGTTTCCTTCCTTCAGAACTCTGCTCCAGGGCCAAATTCTGCGTGAAGCATTCCAATCCCCCTAGCTGTTAGCATCTGTGCCAAAACCAAAAAAACCCAAAACTTTACCCTCGTATTTATTTATATGCAATTATATATGTGCATGTTTTTTTCCCTCCTTGTAGAATATTAGCTCCTTGAGGTCAGGGCCCTTCTCATGTCTTAGCATACCCCTTTGGTTCAGTCTCTAAAACAACTTACCAATAAGGTAGGTGAGGAAAAGATTGTGGACTTGCTGTCCAATCCAAGCAACGGCAGCAAGGGAAACAATCATGGTCATGAAGTACTAAAAAATAAAAATGAAGAAGAATTCCCTGTTTACAGAGGTAGGATACCTGAAACACCTAAGCTCTTTAGGATTTCGTTATTACCACAAAGCAAACACAAATTATCTATGTTTAAATGTTCTATTTTCGCTCTTTACTCAGACCTCCTAATGTAAACCAAATCACTAGTTATTCCTTCCACATCGTGACTTAACCCATCACAATTTCAATATATTGCAGATCAGCCTAAGAAATTAAATGGGAGTTTTGTGGAAGCCACAGATGACCCTCCTTTGCCAGCACACGGCACAGAAAAAGTTTTGAAAATCAGATGTGCATAAAATACACGTATAGTATGGTATATCAACCCAAATTTTACAATAAGGTGCTATTAAATACCCCAGAAGAGAAAAAGAAAAAATTCAGACCTCTTTTCTTGTAGAAATGGAAGGCCAAAACACTTTATACAGAATTTCCAGATCTTGGGGGCACTGTGCCCCTAACCCCCATGATGTGGAGGGCAACTGTATTAGTTCAGAAGTTAACCCCTGCTACCCAAAAGACTCTTCCTATCATGTAAAAGTGAAGCAATTTTATAAGGGGATATTTATTCTAAATACAGTACAGGCATTTTACTTTTGTTTCAGCAAAGAAGAATAGAAAAAAATAAGGAAAACATTTTTATCCACAAGAGGAAACATTACCCCAAAACAGCCAAGTAGAGATAATGTAACTTTCTGACTTGCATGGCACAAACATTACTAACAAAAACCCCCACACGAATATGATGCTACTTTGAAGTCAGATTAGAAGGCATACTAAACAAGTGTCAAAAAACAAGTACCATTTTAGGTTTTTCTTCCTTCAGGGTGAAGAGGCGTCTCCACCAGCCAACAGTTCTACGCCGTGTCTTCACTAGATTGCTGCAAATTTCATGGAATCTTTGCTGCTGCTCAGTAGTCCTAGTGAAATAGTAACACCCAAGCACCCCACTTTTACTGTAAGCAAATTTCTGTTTTATATAGAACAGGAAGTCATAGACACAATTTTGTCATCTTACATTTTAAGATTCTTTCTACTAAAGCAAAATTTGGCAAAGAACCACAACAAAGCAAAATATTTTATCCTATACATGTAGAAGTTCTGATACAATTATGTGGCTCCAGAACCATGCTGTGTAAACCTCATTAATTCAAAGAGCCACTTAACTGTGTTGGTAAGGAAAATGGGCTCTTAGCACTTAGTTCAACAAGTGCCCTTGAAAAGTTTGGCTTTTGTTTCCTTTGAGTAATTCAGTGTATTTCACTGAGTCTTACTAAGTGCTAAGCCCCAGACTCTAACCTCTATTAGGTGTTAACCCCAATCTATATGGATGTGAACCTCCCAGGGTCCTAAGGGAAAGGGCTAACTCAAGAGCCAATCATAGCAGCCTAAGTTCTGGTCATTCAGATGACGTTTGAAGACGTCTGAAACCCTATAAGAAGAGAAGACAGAGCCATTTGCACAGGGCTCTCTCTCGTGATGGTGCTGATGCTCTAGAGACTCCGGGCAGCTGTAGCCAAGGAGCCCTCCAGCTCGTAAACCCAGATGCTGAGACTTTGAACTCTGGTAACTATGTATTGGGATTTGAATCAAAGTCTGTCAGTCGATGTTTGTACTTTGTTTGTATTTTGCTCTGAAGTTCAGGGTGCTGGTCTTTTCCCCTGAACTAAGTGAATGATATTTGGATGCTGAATTGAAGTAAGCTTGTCAACCCCTTAACGTAGCTTTCCTTAGTTAAGCAGATCAAAAGAACCTGTGCTTTTGCAGCATGCTGGTAGCATTCTTGTTGTTGGTCTTACACCCCCCACAGCAGCTGCTAGCTGGATTGTTAAAACACTAACTTTCTCAATGGTTTACTATATGAGAAGATCTTGCAGAGTCACAGGCTGCCCGTGTAAGAGGGGTATGTGGCTTTCCAGCCTCAGTCTAAGTTCCCACGGAAGGAAGAAAGGGTTGCAAAGTTTCTAATCAATGGCAAAAAGGTCTATATTCAATGTAATGTCACCTTTAAAATAAATTTACTCCTGGATATCCTACACAAACTGAACCATCTTTATTTCTGCATTTTAAGCTTTCACGGTACCCTAAAATTGAAAGCTAAAATTTATTAACATTCCTAAAGCCTACACCTGACTTATACATCTACTCAAAATCTTCAATGACTCCCTCTTTCCTGCAGCCCTCCACAATCTGGCTCCCACTATTTTTTGCCAATATTCTGTTATTCCCTTTTTCAAGCAGTCTATTTTATTCAAACTGGTCTGTTAAGTTGCTTCCTATAAATGAGAATCCATCACTCTGGAATGTACTTGTGCCTTCCCTATACCTTGCAGAACTCCTGACTTCCTCCAAAGTGCTGCTACAGGGGGCCTTTGTCTTGTCTTGTCTTCTAAGGAATCAAGAGCTTCTTGTTTTAATTCTGAGTAGGCATTCAGTTAGATCACAGTTACACAGTTGTTACACAGCAGTACACAGTTGTGATGTTTCTGGTCTGGAGTAGCACAGTGCTTTACATATGCCATTTTAAATAAACATTTTAATACAAAAGTTATTTTTCAGCACCAGTATCATAATGACATTTACCCACCCAAGTCACATTCATCTTCTACCAAATTTTTACTTAAAAAAAGTACAGTTTTGTTAAACATCAGAAAACCGATGGATAGGATGTTCCACTTGAATGATGAAGACTTGGGTTCAAATCTAATTTCAGGAACTTACTCTCTATGTGACCCTGGCAAATCACCTACTCTCCCTAAGCCTGTTTTATCATTTAAAATGAGGGTTAGACTTAGCCTCTCAGGTCTGTTCCAACTCTAAATCTATGGCATTCATTATTATCAACACTTTAACTGAATGACCTAAGGTGAATTACTGGTGTAAACACAGCTTCTACTGTGTAGAAATTAGGCCATACGATTCCCCACTAAAAACTATTACACATTCAAAGTACTATATATTATGCTTTATATGTCAGATGCTGAGTCAGTAGTGATTAAATTCTCAATCCATGAAGCTATTCCCTTTATTAGATAAATATGAAAGTGCAATTTAATCAAATTGTATTTATTTAACCTCTTATTGGTTCTGTTAACTGAGAAAAATTGCTTTTTCTTTATTCACTGTCCTTGGCATAGAAGAAAAATGTTAATAATAATTAAGTAGATCATGGGCCTTTTCTCTCCTGCCTCAACCACCCAAGTCACAGACATGATTCCTCTGCAGTAGGTTACTGTTAAGCTCTGGGGTGTACATTTTTTTTTTAAATTAAGATTTTTTATTTTTAGTTTACAACACTCAGTTCCGCGTAATTTTGAGTTCCAGATTTTCTTCCCCTCCCTCCACTCCCTGCTCCCCCCTCAAACCGCATGGAATCCAATACATCTTCTACATATAGCTTTACATTAAACTTATTTACACAGTAGTCAAGTTGTAAAGAAGAATTATGACCAATGGAATGAATCATGAGAAAGAAGGAACAAAACCAAAAAAGAGAGAAAAAAAAAAGAGGAAAAAAAAGGAGAGCAAACAGTGTGCCTCAATCTGCATTCAGACTCCATAGCTCTTTCTCTGGATGTAGATAGCTCTCTCATCATGAGTACTGGTGTACATTTTTAAAAGTGTGATGTCAAGGGAAAATTTCACAAATCAGTTTTTTTAAAACAATTCACTCGAGTCTCAATCTAAAGATGGCTGGTCAACATTTGGTTAAATTTTTTTATTGTTTGTTGATTTACCAGGTTTAATAAAATTAGAATTAAAAAAAAAATTAAATTTAGAAAAAGAAACAACACAGTGCTTTGGGTTTTTTTTGGGGAGGGGTGGGGTTAATGTATTCATTATTCAAGCATTTATCAAGTGTCTATTTGTGGCAGGAATGGATACAATGACACATACGAAAAAGTCCCTGACCTCTCCAGGAGCTTTACACATAGAAGTATACATAAAATAGAGAAAAGGTAATTTTGAGAAGAGTGTAGATGTGGGTATGAAGTTCATGGAAAGGGGGAAAGATGACACAGAACCAGAAAACAGCAAATGCCCAAACCTAATCAAATCTTACACTTGGGTTTGTTAACCAGAAATCACAACTTCATGGATAACAGATTAAAACAATCAAATTTAGAAATACAAAATGGGGGAAGTCTAAAAAAAAAAAGTTTGTCTAAAAGAGATCTGGGAGTTTTAGTGGACTGAATGCTTAAAGTAAGTCAAATGAGACGGCATCCAAATGACATTTTAGGTTGCCTTAAGAGCTACAGGATCCAGAATGAGGAAGGAGGTAGTCCAACTATATTCTTGTCGTAGTCAGATCATATGTAGACTACTCAGGTCAATTATGGGCATCACATTTTATAATGCTTTAAGAGGGTATATTCAAAGTAGAGAGAATAAAATGGGTAAGGAGCCTTAAGTTTACGCTATATTAGACGGTAAAGAAAATGGGCATATTTAGCTATGAGACTTGAGAGTAGATATGACAGCTGTTTTCTAGTATTTGAAAAGCTGCCTTATAGAAAGTTTCAAGGAACAGATCATGGTTAGGTTACAAAAACGCATATTTTAATTCAAAAGATAATAACATATCCCAACAATAAGAGCCATTTAAAAGGGCTGGGCAGTATCAGGATACAGTGAGACTCCCCTTACTAGAGGTCCTTAATCAAAGTAAGGATGACCACTGGTTGGATATTTTTATACTTAGCTGACCTCTTAAGGTCTTTTCTAACTCTGGAATGAAGTGATTTGTATTTTTGGAGATTTGTATTTCAGGAGTTTTTCCCTTTTCTCTTATTTAGAGAAAAATCTTTATAGATTTAGTAATCAAATTTTAGGAATGGTAGCTATAAAATTTGTCCACTCCAACTTTATTTCATCACTTTTAAACAAAATGCAAGTATATTTTTACAATGTAGTAAAAATAAACACTAAAAGAACAATAAAATGGCTTGTATTTTGGGGTTATGTACAATACCATTTTTTATTTGTTATATGATAAAAAGAAGTGTATGTGTAGTGCATACCCATGGACATTTATATAAAACTGCTACACCAGCCATTCTGGAAAACGGAAGTATGCCCAAAAAGTTTAACTGTGCATACCCTTAGGCCCAAAGATACCCTTAGGTCTACAATCCCAAAAAGACCAAAGAAAGAAAAGGACCCATAAATACAAAAATATTTATAGGAGCTCATTTTGTGGTGGCAAAGAACTAGAAACAATACCCATACATAAATAAATGCAGGTAGAAACCAGCTGGGGGATGATTTAACAAATTATAGTATTTTTTCTTGAAGAAAGGAGAAGGAAGAAAAAGATTAGGTAGCAGGAAAAAAATAGATTTGTTCATGGTAAATGAAAAACAAAAATGAAAAAATGCTAAGAAAGAAAATCTCAAACACAAACTGAGTTGATAATGAACCATTATGTTGAAAACCTCATCTCATTTTTGACACTTTCATTAATTTGTTATGGATTTAGTTAGAAGCTTACATGAAGATTTTTTAAAAAATCTTTTATATGAAATGAAAGAATAAGACCCATAGACTTTTAATAAGTGTAGTCACAATTTCATGTAATAGTCAAGGACAGAAACATAGATCTGGAATGTATCTACCATCTAGTCCAAACTATAAATATAAACCCAGAGAAGTGATTGAAGTCACACAGCTATAGTTACTAACAGAGCTGGTTCTTGAATTCAGGTTCCTTGACCTCCTAGTTTGGAGCTCATTCTACTCACTACAGTAGCTTGCTTT
This sequence comes from Trichosurus vulpecula, assembly GCF_011100635.1. NCBI lineage: Eukaryota > Metazoa > Chordata > Mammalia > Diprotodontia > Phalangeridae > Trichosurus > Trichosurus vulpecula. The sequence goes on along the minus strand of NC_050573.1, from coordinate 553,010,016 downwards.
TTATTAACAGCATTTGTTTGTAAATTACTGTAGTTCAGATTTTATGGTGAAAAATCAGCTTGTTTTTCAGGATGTGTTTTCAGATATACTACAGAAAATACATAGTAACTTAGAAAAAAAAAGGAACACATTCACAACAAACAATATATTTTCAGCAGAGGTTACACTTCTTTCAAGGACTAATTAAGTGAGTTTTGACTAACTCCTTAATATCTTTAATTTAGTTGTATTTCTCAAAAGGAATTCTCTCCACTAGCCACAAGTGTCTTTCCCGCTATAAGATACTTAACCATTTTTCCTCTATTCTCCTGATGAATATTAAACTGAATCTTGGACACACAAGCTAGCAATTAAACTAGGCATCCTAATATGACAACAAACTTCTCCTCCTTGAGTTACTGAAGTATTATTTAACTTACCATTTATTGGAGCCAAATATTCTAGGAGCAAGAATGGGTACAAGGTAGTCCGCCAGACACAAAAACATCACGAAACAGGAAACACCAGAAAGAACAGATGGATCTAAGTAGTAGATCAAACTATTAAAGAAAAAAGAAAACAAGATTTAAATGTCAGATTACTACACAGTTTATTCCATAAAATCAACAAAAATATAAAAAGCATTCACTGCAAACAAAGCACTGAGTTAGATGAAGGAGTAGATGCAAAGTTGTGATGAGGTAATAGGCATGAGTCCAACACCTCAGAGAACTTAAAAGTCCAGTAGATGAATTTAGCACCAATACAATTATAATACACATTACATGATAAATGCGATAGAGCATGATAAAACAAAGTTTACATAAATAATGGAATGTGAGAAAGCTGATCTAAGAAAAGACATTCTTTACAGATTATACGTTACAAAGGGTTTAGGACACTGCATCAAAGGAGAGGCTTAAATAAAGGTGCAACCTCAAAGCTCACTTACAGGAATACCAAAGAAACCACGCCCACCACGGCAGGGGGAAACCAGGCTCTTTCCCATCGAAGGATTTTGTCAGCCATCAGCATCACTTCTCCCCATCCTTGTAACTGCTCTTCCAGGCTGGCAGTTTCTGCAGCCTGTGTACAATAAATACTTAAAACGGTCATTACAACATTCTTAACAGCAGTTGTGGCTAACTGAAAGCTAAATTCTTTCCTGGCACTACAGTGTTGATAAAATATCTATCCTCAGCTGAAACTAGTCAATAGTTCTAATTTTTAAGAAAGTCATAGGGGTCACCCAAAGGTCAATGATAAAAAGACTGCCCATATATACCAAAATATTTATAGCAGAACTTTTTGTAGAAGCACAGAGCTGGAAATAAAGTCTATTTCCATCAACTGGAACTGACTAAACAAGTTGTGGCACATCAGTGTGATGAAATAATACTGTGCCAAAAGAAACGATGAGAAGGATATGAATGTAGAAAAGCATGAAAAGACTTATGAACTGAAAGTAAAGGAAGTAAGCAAAATGGCGTAATGTAAATAATGACCGCAACAACGTTCGCAAGAAAAATAAGAAAACAATGAAAAACTGTTGTGAAATGATAAAGACCAAGCTCAGACCCAAAGACAGAAGACACCTGGGTGTGGTACACTGTGTATGATGTCGGGACATTTTTGATGTATTGATTAGTCTGGTTGAACTGTTTTTTTCTTCTTCGATGTAAGAGATGACTCTCTAGGGGGAAGATGGGAAAGAGATAAAGTGGGAAATGTAGGTGATATAAAGATAAAAGGCATCAAAACATTTATAAAGTCATTAGGCTAAAAGGCTAAATTTTTATTTAGTGTAACTTTATCAAAGGCTCAGGTCTCGGTAGTTTTTAAAACAAAAATTGCCATTTTAGTAAACCCATCAATTATGGTAATCAAAGGGATTTACATCTTTCTTGGAGTAAGAAGGTCTCTAAGATATCTTTCAATTTTTAAAGATTTTCCAGACAGCCTTCAACTTTCGAAACAACTTTCTCGTAACAAGAAACCATAGATTTTTAACATCACTCGAAACAGAGGCATATTGCATTTATACTTAAAGTAGATGACGCCTGATTTCATCAAATTAGGACGCTCTCTCTTAAGCTCCACACAAACTTCCCCTTGCAGTTTGTGGAGGAATTTGAGAAACGCAAATTACCGACAAGTAATTTGAAAAATCACAACACAACAGAACTAGCATCGCCGGCTATTTCTAAGAATCACTTAGAATTAGTCAGACGAGAAATACTCTAGGACTTTGTGAGTTTCACTCTCCTCGGGTGAAGGGGCCGCTCTCTGAGCTTCCTCCCCACAATCCTCCAGGCCTAAAGATTGCTATGTCAAACTCAAAGGTTTTCCATCTCCACTCTCTTCAATGAAACGGAGAGACCTTCCAAGGCGCAGAGAGGAAAGAGCCCCCAGGTTTTCTAAGCAGTTTGGCCCGTCAATGGGTACCTCCAGATCGGAGTTTTCTCATTTCTAAAAAGGTGTTGGCCCAGGTCATCTCGAAGACCCTTTTGCAGCTCGGAGAGCCCGTGACCGCTTTACATCGAAATCCCGGTCAAATCGCAAGCTATTTTGCTCTTCAAAAATCACCCGTTAAATAATCCATCAGCGGTCCGTTCCGACTTCCCCCGGCCCGACCCCCATTCCCTGCAGCAAGAAGCCTCCACCCTTATTTGAGCTCATCCGAAACTGGAGGAAAATTCTATTTCTGCTCAACCTCGACGTTTTCCCTGGACAGGGGCGGAGGGCACGGCAGGATCAGGTGGGATTTACTGCCTCATTTTGCTCACATCCATCCATCCCCCCTTCCAAACGCCTACCTTCTTCCGACGACTAAACCAAGGCCTTCAGCCCGCCCCTCCCCCCGCCCCCCGCCCAGCGTAGGCTCCACTCGGGAAGTTAAGACAGCCAAACGCCTCGAGGCCCAACCAACGGTACTCAGTATTTAGCAGAGGAGGGAGGACGGTGATGAAGATCCTCCTCCAGCCCGCGACCAGTCTACTAGGTCGGCCGCGGCACGTAACTAACCCAGCGGGGGGAAGGCCTGGGTCCTGTCTCTGCTACGGGCTTCCGGGCCACTCACCAGCAAGTTGCTGCTGCGATTGTCTCCCTCGGCCATGTTCCCGCAGCGCCTCCCAAGATAACCGGCCGCCCCTTCCAGATCCCAAAGTAAAAGATTTAATACTACGCCAACAGCCCTTCGCAGTATCCTTAACAGAGGAGGCCTTGCGGCCCAGGCCTTTTTATAGGCCGGCTCCCTTTCCCGACAGGCCCTGCGAGCCTATCTTTTCATTGGTAGGATTCAGGTGAAGCTGAGGATCATACCGGCCAATCACGAGCCGGTGCATGTTTTCAAAACGAGGCTGAGAAAGATTGAGGGGCGGGGAGATGAGTGGGTTGGCCAATCATCCCTCGGATCCGTTCTAAACCCTCCCTCCCCTCACCTCGACTTTACAGGTTCGGAAGCCGTTCAACCGTCTCAGGTACGGAAGGGATTCGAGCGCGTGCGCGTGCAGCCAGGCGCAGGCGCAGATTTTTCTCTTCCCCGTTAGTCGTCTCGGTAAAATGGCGAAGGGTCAGATCTAGCGGCGGCTCCTCGGCTTTTTGCCGGCAGACGGGAGCTTTCCGATTATATTTCATTCCCACTTTGCAAAACGCCACGAACGAAAACGGAGAGCGGTCGTACGTTAGGGAGAGGAGGGGCTGGTGTTTGATTTTTATACGGCTGAGTGAAATCAGCCCACGAAGTCCGGAGGACCCTCGCTTTGATCCCGGGCGAGTCACTTTACCCCGATTGCCTCCAAAATTTATTTACATGGATAAGCGAGTTGTGCAAGCGTTTGCTGGGGTTAGTCCAAGGGTCTGCCCGGTAACACCCCTGGCGAGCGTATGTGGCTTTGCCCCCATCCCCGGCTGCTGCAAAGGCCCCATTAGATAACGGAGTCACACGGACTAGGCCTCGCATGAATGACCCTTTAGAGTCTGAAAGCGGCTTTAGGAGTATCTCCCCATCACAGCTGCGGGGAGGGCCCGTGCCAGTGTTCGAACTCGGGTCTTCCCGATCCCTGATCCGGTGTGGCGTCCACCGGAATCGCCCGGCCGCACGGTTGTGAGGGTCCTCACGCTAAAGAACGGCCAAACCGTGAACTTTCCTAGAAGGTAAAAGCTTTGTCCCCAGGTGCACAGCGGCGCTTTACGTCACGGTCCCTCAAAGACCGCGGTGGTGGACCGGCGCTCAGTGCTTTGTTTGGCGTAGACAACAAACGCCCTTTTTGGAGGGACAGTTAGAGCTCCAGACTGACCGGCAGGTGGTTGGGCAGCACTGGAGTGGAATAGGTGGAATACCCTCAACTGAAGGGAGCTCCTATAAAGGGTCTTGAGGATGAAGTGGGATGATGATGGATGTGGAAAACCTTTTTCTCTCTCCCGCAGAAGTGCAGGAATAGATTTTTATTTTGAAAATCCTAAAAAAGAAGATGCTTTAGGCAGGGTGGTATGATAGGCACCTATGGTATGATACATACTGCAGCGCCTTCCTGCGCACTTAGTCCATAGTCACAGCCTCACCAAGTTTTCCCCACCTTTACTACTGAAGCTGCCCATCAGCACGGCTTTGGGGTTTTTTTTAAGGAAAGGGGAAAAAAAAACCCGTGAAATTAACAGATTGTTAATAACGTTCAAATTTTAAATAGTAAAAAAATGGATTAGATCTTCAGTAAATTCAGTGTTTTACTTAAAATACATGCTTCGTACCATAGATTCTTTCCCCACGCCCTTTTTTGGCTTTTGTAATAAAAGGATGGGAGGTTCTTTTTTTTTTTTTACTTTGAAAAGTGCCAAATCATAACAGGACAAACACTAGCAGACTTTGCAGATTAAGCTGATGAGCTATCCATCCCACTCTTGGGTAAATTTTTAATTAATCTTTATTTTGAAACTAGTATGGTTGGATTTTTTAAAAAAAGCCAAACTCTCAAAATGAAGTCATTCAATTGGACCCATGAAACCACAACTTCCTTGTATGATTTTTCAGTTTTGCAACCATACTGAATTTCTTTTGAAGTGATAATTCTTTTATCCAATTTGATAAACATGTATCTTTTAACATTTTAAAAATTAAGAAAACTTGGTTGGGGGTAACAAACAATTGTACACATCATAGAGCTGTAGGAAGGTAACTTATATTTAGTGTTAGGGCTAGAAAGTATTTTTAGTAGTCTGCTTAGATCAATAAATTCAGAATTTAACATTAGCCCGGTTGAGTTTAAACCTTTATTTCTTGAAAAAGGTATTTTACACAATCTTTGCCATATTTATGCAATGTATGCACAAAGTTTGCTTGTAAATTTTTTTTTCAAAAGATGCATTATTAACATTTTCAGGAAGCTGGTGTGATACACTCACAAAATATTTCCATTGGGGAGGCAATACAACCTTTGTACAGAGCAACCACTTCCTTTTATACAGTTCTGTTAAGAAAAGGAAGATTCATTTTAAATTATTTGCCCTCATAATAATGGTAAATGGAGAAATTATTCATGTCACATATTCTGATTACCATTACAAGTGGTAGAGAAAGAAAAGTGTTTCACACCAGAAAAAAGTAATGAGGGGTATAATTGTTGAACAAAACATTTGAGGTTTGAATGTTGTAAAAATATGCGCTTATATTTAAATTGGCCTGTTTTTTTTAAAAAAATAAAAACAAAGCATCTTTCCACAACTCTGTATTTCTGAGCAACATGCAATTCTTTTACTATTCACCACTTTTGAAAATACATCTAACAACTGCATTACATTTTTACATTATTAGTACAACAGTTTTTCCTTAATAAACCCACACAATTGAGTACGGAAAACCAATTGATCTACAGTCTGCTTGTTTTACAATCCACTGTTTTAAATGAGAGATTCTCTTGGCCTCGGCCAAGTGTTCTGCACTTTTTGTCTGTTAATGAAATTGAAATGTTGCTATTCCCAATACGGGTCTAAGGAGCAGGAAAAGTGCAACAAAACCCACACAACTTCATAGTATGGTAAATTTCTTTTCCATCCTATCTCTTGAAAAAAAAATTTACCTTATCTAGATAAGCTACCATGTCTTTTTTTTTCCTAACTGGAAACATCAAAGCATAAGCCACGCTCTTTCACTGAATGTTAACAATATTCTACCTTTAAAGCCTAAGGAAAATAAAATATCCTAATTTAGTTTTATTGATAATGTGTAAGCCAAGTGAGAAATGGAAGGTCACTGATTTTAATATTCATCTAATTTCACGTAAAAAACATTTAAGGGTGATAATAGTAAATAATTTGTCATTTTCGTTTGAATGAGCAGCTCAATTAGGCTTGAAGAAATTGGCTGAATTGTAGTTTATGTCCCCAAAGGAAGGAAACTGCCAAGAAGAGCACAGAAAAGGAACCAGTTCCGTTTGGGTGCTACTCAAATAAGTAACCTTCAAAAATAATTACATAAATGCTGAGGAAAGTGGAAGGGGGAAGAATTCTCAGAATTAAAGTACTGTCTATAACTTAAGAAGGTATTTAGATTGCACTTAAAACTCTTAATATTTGGCTGTACTCACACTGCCCTGATCAGAAATTTTAAATGGCTCTTTCCTTAAAATTTTACAGATTTGACCAACCAAACACTGGAGAAAACCCCTACAATGCAGGTAACACAACAATGGAAAACCATTTAGAGTATAACAAGAAGGTGGAGAGACAGGGTTAATTGGGAGTGCTAGATTACTTTCTTTATCTTAAATTTCAGTCTTAAACTTTGGCATCTGAAAGCTAGTAAAGAATTTAAGACTTGGGTTGTGATAGTGGATCAACAGTTCTACCTAAACTCTCAGTCCCTACAGAGAAAGGAAAACTATGCATGAAGACCATAAGATCAAATCTAGAGACTCTTAATACTGTCACCCAAATAACCTAACCATCAAGAAAGCTGTATAAGAACTGGTCATGAACACAATGGGACAGACACATTAAACAGACCAGTGAAACTGCTATAGGTACTTCACAAACTAGTATACCTCCAGAGCTTTATCAGGCAAACATTTCTCAAAACAAAAATTCCAATGACTTAGACAACATTCATAACACTAAGGATAATTGAGCCTTGAGAGAAAAGAAAAATAGCTGCTTGGACGTTGTCAACCTGAATCGCTAAAAAAAAAAAACCCAAATGACTTTATTTTCCATATTTTGTCTGTTACTAATTATGATTTCATAGCTGCTTTATCTTTACATTTTACTAACATGAAACCTACAGCTCTATCTGATCTGCTACAACATCAGTGTCTCTTGAACCTATGCATGTCTTGAAGATACTGGTAAATATTCTTATAGCAATCTAAAACTGCAATTTAAATTCCATGAGGAAATCAAGCTACTATGCAATAAATGTCAATATACATTTGGAGTCACAATTTAATGTTCGGAAAACAAAACATTTCTTGTTTTGATGGTGTTACCTCAAACATTGAAAGGACCATTTTGTCAAAGGTTATGCATGGGTAATTTACTAGATGTGTATGGGTGCTATTTTTCATAGTAAAGGTGTTTCACTGTATTAGCTGGGATAAAGTGCCAAGGCACCTGTGAAGTCTGATATGTCTTGGAATTTTCTATTAACCTTTCTTAACTAAACAAGAAGCCATTTCTGAATACTACACCTAGGAGCTGATTTGGGCTTGTTATGCTTAAAAAAAAAAAAGCAGGGATATTTTTTCATTTCGATAACACAAAGAAAAAGCAGCTTCATTTTTGGATACTAGGAGGTCCATGTGAGATGAAATAAATTCTCACAGCTTCTAGAAAACAGCAGCATGCAAAATGCATTATGGCATTACTATTCCAGCTTACATTTTATTAAAATAAGGTTCACCATAAACAAAGTAAAAAATTGTGACAGGATCTTTTGTTAGGCACAGGGATATTCAAATGCCATCTTTCTTGCAATACACAGCAAAGTGTTAAGGCATCTATAATGAAATGCATTATCTCATGGGAATCAAATAAGAGTAATGAAACAATCAGAAAATACAAAAAGCTACTAAGTATATGGAATTTTTCTTAACACTTCGAATTTGTGAAAATTGGAAAGTGAACTCTGTCCAAAAATTTACCAAGAATTTGAAAACTGTTCTGGAGGTCAGGTTTTAATCTTGTTTTGCTTTCATTAAGACGTGATTTGAAAATTCCTATTCTGGCCAGGATTCTGGTTTACTGAATAAGACTTCAGTATTAAAATGCAATGCTAAATTTAAGGAAACCTTGATCATGAGTTCACTGTCATGTATTACTGAATCTATCAAAATCATGCTATATAAAGTAAAATACTTCACACACTAAAACTTTAATATTTAACTGAACAAAATGTTGGTGGTTCCTCTTACTAGTGTTACATGAAAAAGTCCTAATACACCACATGAACTAAAGAATTTTAATTTTGCAAATTAAAAGTATCAAATGAGGAAACTGAATTAAAAGAACATATCACTCTACCTCCACCAGAACATCACTTTATTGTTCATCTGTCATCAACAATGTAAAACTCTACTAGATATTCTATCCTGGTTTTTAAAAAAGGTAAAAGATTACATTGGATTGGCTACTCTTTTATGAAAGAAACTACAGCAATCAAGGTAGAATGAGCTTTGTGGGGAAATTCTGAATGACTCACCCCTACCACCCCCCCTACTTACTCTGCAACAGCAGAGAGAAGTATACATTAAATCAAACGCCTTTTAGATTAATTACCTTTAAATGCACAGTGACAATTTGGGAAACTGTACATGATAGAATCACAGAAATGACTTAACCAGAATTACATTTTGTATGTGATCATTCAACCTTTAAGTAATCCTTGAATTTTCAATGTTTTCAGTGCTTTTGGAGAAATGTCCATTTATCAAAAAGAATCTAGGTTAACAATATTGAGACTGAAGTACGTGAAATACAAGGATTGAAATAAAAGTTTATTTGAAATATGGCTAATCTACTAGACTAGGCAAAAGGGGAAGGAGTAGGATGGGCAGGGGAGGGGGGGGGTGGGACAGGGAAAGGAGGAGCAAGGAAAAGACAGGGGGAAGGGGGAAACCCAGACTTTTTCTTCATTTCAGAAGTTCTTCCACTGCAGTGTATCTGTTATACAGCTCTCTGCTTTCAGTCCGTTTCTGAAGTTCATAGTGCGTAGCCTTTTTTTTTTTTCCAAACTTACTGGTCAACCCAACCAGTACTGCTACCACACAACAAGTGTAACACAAGAATCTGAACGCATCAAATCTTCCTTTGCTGTGATTTCTTCATGGCCCCAGTTTTCTGTTTCTCTTTGAACGGGCTTTGGTATTTCCTGGATTGTACACACAGGGTCAGGTGGAATGGAGTTCCAAATCACTCTGCACTCTGTAGCATTCGGATTTCTTTCTGCAGCTAACCTCCTGACACGTTTGCAGCTGTTCCGTAGCAGAAAGACAATCGTGGTGTTCAGGCGGTGAACTTTCACCCTTGACCCTGGGGTTGCAGACCATTGTGTTTAGTGTATCCCTGAGTGCAGCTATCTTGCAGGATTCACTTCCTAGTGCACCGAGATTTCCTAGGTTTCCTCAGATTAAGCCCCAGTATGCACCACCACCGACTGTGGTGTGGCTATGGATGCCTGAGGCCGAGTTGATTCTGGTAGATGTCTGACCTCGCTTAACCAGACTGATCTGCAGTTTTCCCATTCATACCCAGGCTGTCCAACCTTCATACAGCTGAGCCAAGTTATCTAGATTAGTTGCTTCCTTAATCACATAGTCAACCTGTAAAACAAAGCAAAAAAATTTAAAACTATAACAATTTTCAAAATAGGTAAAACTCGTTTGGGAGTAGAGATGAAAAGTTGGTTGTGATTCCCAAATGAGGCAGCAGTTTAGATGACTTATCTAAAACTTGCAAGAGCAATGGATATATTTAAAAATTATAAGGCAAACTCCTTAGGAAGAATGAATTCTAAGAGGAATCCTCACACTATGCAACACAGGTTTAAAATCCTGAATATGTTGTTAAAGGTGTGCTTCTGGTACATTGCATTTGGAGTCAGAACCTAGGTTCTAGTCCACAAGTCTGCAGTTTACCACCTGTATAATACTGGGTAAGTCCCTTAACTTTTCTGGGCCTCAGGTTCCTTATGTGTAGAATTCGAGGGTTGGATTAGTGATCTTTGAGGGCTTTTGAATTTTAAACTTATGATCTTATGAATGTAAAGCAAATAGGGCAAGGTCCACATACGAACAATGTGGAAAAAGCATATCTGTATAAAAAGTTATAATAAGAATGTCTAATTCCTTAAATTATAAATCACTGAGATGGGATGCTATAGCATTCTCTCATAGTCAAAGATATCTCTAAAAAGCTAAGTACACACTAAATCCTCTCCAAGCTCCTTAATTTTTTTCTTTTGTAAAAATGATACATTAACTATTCCAAGAGAAAACTTAAAGAAACCCTCTTATTCACATTACAACTTCCATTACGACTTGTAGACAATCTCGAGATATGTAGGTGGAAACACCCTCTTTCTGTTGGACAAGTTGGGGAAAAACAAGAACCTCTATAAGAGCTGGATAGATATTCCCCAGTGTGTTGGGAGATGTGTAAAGCACAGTCTATTGAGACACTGGGAGGTTTCTGACAGCCAGTGAAAGTAGAACAGAGTCAGGAAATGGAGAGCCCAGTTTAAGGATCAGCAAGTCGGCCAGTGATACTGATCAGGGTATGTGGAAAGAAGTAAATTATAAGACAAATGGAAAGGTAGGAAGAAGCTATATTGTGAAGGGCTCTAAAAGCTAAATTAAGAGTTTTGATTTTATGTTTGATAGTGGAGGCAACAGGGTGGGCTAGTGGAATTTACTGAGTAGCAGAATGAAATGGTCAGATCTGTGTTTTAGGAAGACCACTTTGGCAACTGAGTAGAAGACGGACTACTATGGGGAAAGACTTCAGGCAGGAAGATCAACAAGAATGCTACTGGAATAGCTGAGGTATGAGGTATTGAGACCTCAATTTGAGGGAGGAGAGGTTAAGGATTTCTAGAAATGAATAATGTAAAAATTATCTTTGAAATAATGAACACTGTTGATAGTTTCTCCCTTACTCTCTATTTTTTTTTTATTAAAAAAGCATGCTGTATTTAAAATTTTAATAAGCATAATCCTATAATGCTTTGTGATGAGTATTTCAAGATAACTATTCTTGAACTTATGGGTCCTGGCAGCAACAAGATGGTGGTCTAGACATTTTCTCTGATCCCCACAATCTCTCAAAAACCAAAGTTATGCTTCAAAGATAAAGCAATTTCAGCTGTCTCTATGATCTAGGACAACCAGAATCCAAAGGAATGGTTAAAAAAAAAAAAGGCAAACCCCAGGAACTGATAATCATTGACCCTGAGGTCACTCAGCACCCCTCCCCCACTTGCCATGCTAGTGCAGTGAGGTTGCACTAGAAGTTGCAAGGACATGACCTGAGCTTGCATCAAAACCCACTCGTGCACCCCTCCCCCCTTTTCAGTACTATAAAGATCCCGGTTCTAGAAGTTTGTTTAGGACTCATGACAACCAGCCTGGCCACAAACCTTCAGAAACAGAAATAGCAGCAGAGCCAGAATTCAACCCTAAGTCTTCCCTTGAAATCCAGTGCTCTTTCCATCACACCATACTGTTATCTCCCTACTACCTGCCAAGAACTTTCACTAAATGACTAAACCCTTAAAAATACCCTTCTAGGATCCTAGATCTAGAGCTGGAAGTACACTTCAGAATATCTAGTCCACTTGTTTTATGGGTGATGAACCTGAGGCCCCAAGGAGGTTAGATGACCTGCTCAAAGTCACATTACATAGTAAGATCAGAGGCAGAATTAGAATCCAGATCTGCTGACTGAAAAACCACTGTTCTTTCTTGCTGCCTCTATACACAGGTACGTTCACCATGATGTCTGAAGAACTGTTGTTTTTAGAATAAAAATAAATCTGAGAAAATAAGTACACAGAACATCCAATTCGTGGCAAGTTGGCACAGTATAATATATGATAATCCTATTCAGCAGCCTGCTGTGCAACATACAATCACTGTGCCACTGGGCTCGGTGTCTAACCCCCACATACTGCTACTTTTAAAAGACCAACAAGGAAACACTTCATACTTGAGTGATCTGCCACAATATGAATTTCTGTCTAGTGGGATTAGGTGGCAAGTGAAATGGACACCAGGTCCTCAAAGTAGCAATCATCACTCCAGGTGTTCAACCAACAGCTGAGGAAGGTACTCAAAAGGAGATGTACCAATGAAACACCTTTGCCTTTTTCATCACTGTGAGGCAGACAGTTAAAAATCATATTGATTTAGAACATTCAGAACACTCCAGAACCTGAAATGTCAACTGCTTTTAGACCTTTGATACTAGTTCTGTGACTTAAATAGGTGCTCAATAAATACTTCTTGGACTGGAGACACAAAACTGTTTTTTTCCAGCAATATAACAATTTCTAGTTCCACATTTTTGCTTATTTTTAAGAGTCACCTGTTCAGCAACAGACATCCTTCTGTTAGGATCGACATCTCGGCCCTCTAACTTGGCTTTGACCCTCTTCCACACACTCACTGCGTATGAGTTTCTTTCCTGCACAGCTAAAAAAAGAAATGAAATCGCAAATATTCAAACCACCTTTTTTAAAACATAGAGAATTAAAGTACACCAAAAGACAACTTCAATGTAACTAATTACCTTTTCCAGTCTTAGGATCTCTGACTGCCTTTTTAGGACTACAAGCAACACTCTTGCCTGTTCCTGGGGCTGTGCTCGGTGGAGTATCTGCTGATGTAGCAAGATTTTTCTGAATCGCTTTTCTTGCATTCTGTGACATAACTTCAGGCTGAGTCTTCTGGCCAGTGTTGCTTCGTACTGCTATAAAGATGAGAGTTGATATTACTATTTAAATGGAAGGAACAAAAATCTTCAGTTGATATAAACTGAGAAATTTGGCCTCAACGTCCTTCCATTCCCTATCATTAATACAATTTCATTCTAAATTTTAAAAAGTTTCTTTGGCATGAATTATTTTCACACTTAATTGACTATTTTTAAAATTGGTTTGGCTGCCTGTTTTGGAAGAATTCCTTTTCCTACAAAGGGTTAAATAAGAGTATCACATAGTATATCATGCAAACTTGCTACATTACTATCTAGAAAACATATTTACACAAGTTCTTATTTAAAACATCCGATTCCAGCTTTTTTCTCCCCCCTTTTCCTCCAACCACAAACCTGCAGCAAAGGTTGGCTGATAGGGAGCAGATGATGTTGGACTTGAACATTCATTTGTTGCATCTGTGACTAGGGGTGATGCAAAACTCACTAGATTATTGTAGATGCTGAAAGATAAAAATAAATGCACATTCATAAAATCTATTTTTAAAGCAAGAATTAAATATGGAAAATTCCAAAATTATTTAGAAGATATTTTGATGCAGCAAAAATGCTTTAATTTGAATTTAAAGGACCAGATAAATTATTTAAGGTTTGCTTACAGTTTCACTTTGATCAGTCACTGAGAAACTGTCTTACCTCTGACTTTGTGTCTTCAGATCTTTCAAGGTGGGAGTTATTTCCTGCAGCATTTCAACATGCTCCTGACTGCGCACTTGACCCATAGCTTGTACTAATGTAAACAACACTGTCTGAATGTTGTCTTGCCATGACTTGTATTCCCCTAAGAACTGCCTGACACTGTTTTCATAAGGAATATCGTCACCATCCGCCAGTGCAGCTTCTTCATCCTGGAATGAAAACATTAAGAAATATTTCTATCTTGCTATTAGAGAATCTTTTTCTTATACATCTTAATAAAAAGTAGTGCATCTCTTAAAATTTTATTTTTATCTAAAAAGAGTTAATTAAGGAAGTAACTTTTACAATCCAGGAGATGGCTTAAAAGTTATTTCTATCAGTGAACAAAAAAATTTACTTAAAAATACAACACAAAATGCAACAATTTAGCGATATAAACTCCATTCAAGTGTAGCTAGCTAACAGAGGGGATAAAGTGCTAGGCCTGGAGTCAGGAAGATTCATCTTCCTGAGTTCAAATCTAGCCTCAAACAGTTACTAGCTGCAGGACCCTGGGTAAGTCACTTAACCTTGTTTACCTCAGTTTCTTCATCTGTAGAATGAGCTGGATAAAGAAATGGCAAACCACCCCGGTATTTTTGCCAAGAAAACCTCAAATTGCATCATGACCAATCACAGACAAATTGAAAACGACTGAACAACAAACACCATTCAATTTCCACTGGCACTCTTAACAGATCCTTTTTTAAACATCCTAAATGACATTCATTTTTTAAAAATTTTAAGTTCCAAATTCTCCCCCTCTCTTTAACCCCTCCTCCACCATTAAGAAGACAAGCAATATGATACCCATTTACATATAAAGTCATGAAAAACATAGCTGATGAATGGAACTAGATCATCTCTTAAGCTTTCTGACCCCATTAATCTTCTAAAATCTGTTCTATGTTACTTACTGGTATGGTATTTTAGTATTCCTCCATGCCACAAAAGGAGAAAAAAATATTAAACATTAAAGTCTTCAAAAAGAGTTAATTTAACACTTCACACAAAAAGAAATGTTTCTGCAACAAAGTTTATTTAAAATATGGCATAGGTACTGTTTTAAAATCCCCAAACTCCGATATCATGTCTTCAGTCTTACCTTGGCCATTGCTTTTAGTAGATGCTTGACATCTCCAAGTTGCCTGTTGTGACCAGTGAGAACTGTCTTAATATTATCAACCAAGTTCTGGATTGTTTCACAGACAGTTTCTACCTGTTGCTCTTTCTCTGTCTGAACCACCCTTTGAGTAGACATGTCCTGACTCAGTTGGTTGTGTGCTGATAAAAGCCACTCAGAGCTGCCAATAGCATGTTCAAGATTAGTACCCTAAAAAAAAAATTCTTTTAAGAATCAATTGAAATAAACATGTCACTGATTGTCATAATTAAAACACAATTTTAACAACTGTCTAATTGCACTATGTTGGTTACACTGTCCAAATGCTACAAGATTAGGACTATCTAATTACACATTAGATAGCCCGCTAACACTGTCAGACTTTGTAATATTGAAATTTACCACTTGGTGTATTAAAAAACAGATCTACATATAGGAATACATAATTTATAACATATCTAATTGGAAATAGCAAAACTTGTGGCTCCAACAATTAGTCAATTAACTTGGGAATACAGCTTTTATAGAGTTCATTTTTTCTTTCTTAAACTCCAAGACTTACCACTCTTTGTAGTAAACGAAGCTCTAACTCAGAAACAGAACTGTTAAACTGTGAGGCAAATGAACACATTTGCTGACAGCGTTTGATAAGTTCAAATAATGAAGCATCCAGGTTTAAGGCTTCTGCAGTTCTAGTTCTTAAACTTTCAAAATGGATAATATTGCTGCAGAGGAAAGTTACCTATGAAGCAAAAAAAAAAAAACAAGATTTAAAACAAAAGTCTGAATTACCTAAAGTTAGAATCTCAATTTCACCTTTTAAAAGAATCTCACTTCTAAAGGAGAAATACCACAGAAATATTTAGTTGTGTAGGTAGAAGCTATTGAGAGAAGAATGGGCAAAAAGGTGGCACTGTGGATAGATAGAGCACCAGGCCTAGAATCAGGATGACCCAAATTAAAATCTGGCCCCACACACTTACTGGCCATGTGACTCTGGGTGAGTTATTTAACCCTGATTGCCTACGTTTCTTCATTTGTAAAAAGAGTTGAAAAAGGAAATGGCAAACCACTCCAGTATCTTTGCCAAGAAAAACCCAAATGGATTGCAAAAAATTAGACACCACTGAAAACAACTGAACAAAACTGAGAAAAGTGTTCTAGCTGATAATCACCAGCTCATCTCCAATTTCTTTAACATTCTCATTAAACAGGAAAATTTAGAATTGGTGATCATTCCAAATAAGTTCAAAGGAGTTAAATATTTTATGTCTGACAGGTTTTTGTAAAATTTTTAGTGCCTGTAAATAATCTTTTGAAATGAAAGGTCATTTCTTAGAGCAAAAATTCACAAAATCATAGACTTAGGGGTGGAAAGGGTCCCTAAAGGTCAACTAGTCCAAACTCCTCGTTTTATAAATGAGCACACTGAGGCCAGAGAGAGGAAGCACCATGCTTCAAGGTGATCTGAATTCTGATCTTCCATTAACCGCATAATCTTCTATTTCTATTTTTAATGCTCTAATACTTTTTCCTAGCCTTGTCTTCTTCAATCCAAAGTCTACCACTATGACCTTACTGGTCCAAATGCTAGCTGGGGCAGTTTGGTTCATGATAAATCCCTGTCAGAGAAGACTGGATTTTAAAGCCAATTAGGGGAGAGATAAAAGTCTACTTCTCCAAATGCCCACAGGGGCTAAAGTGGAGCAGGAGAAAGGTCCCCTTGCTTGCTTTAACTGTAGACATCTTCTATGCAAGTTGCTATTTATATAGATATAATTCACCATCAAACAAAATTTCTACCTTTGTATTCAATTAGACTATATAGTTTTGCCTGTTGTTGAATATATACTGTAAAGAATATCAAGAGGAACACTGAGATAAGAGTTGGGTTTGACCTTCCTGACTTAAAATTGTTATGTGTGTGTGTTTCCATAACCATCAAAATTGCCTGGTACTATATAAAACAGAAGAGAGGAAAAAAGAGAGAGAGAGGAAAGGGGGGGGGGGGTTGGAGAGAGAGAGGAGAGAGAGAGTGTCTGAGAGCAAAAATATGCACACAATGAAAGAGAATACAGATTCCAGAAATAGAACCAAAAAAACTATGTATCAGAGCACAATTTCATGCACCATCCTTTTTCAATTCTACGTTGTATATGGAAATGCTCATATTACTTGGTGTTTAAGTTCAAAAAAAATTTTTTTTAAAATAAAGCATTTAAAAATAAACCTTAAAAAAGGAGACACCCATGAGGATAAGCATTTGATAATACTACAGTAAACTAAAGCTGGGGAAAAGATTTATTTCATATATATACTGCTGAAATACTGGATTAGATAAGATAGGCAAAAATTTTAAATGAATCATATGCCAAAAAAAGGAACCAGAAAGAAAATGGAATCTATCTCACCTGTGGAAAGGAGATACATTTTCATCTATTGAACAAATTCAAATAATTACAGCAGGAAACAAAGTAGGCAGCTTTAATTACATAAAATAAAACATCCTGTACAATCAAGCAGTGAAATTTAGGGAAAATCCAGGCCACAAATATAACAGAAAAAAATAAACATGAAACAGATTTAAATGAGGTGTTTAGTTTCTATAAGATAAGTAGGCAAAAGATATAAACAAAACTCTGAAGTACTACCCTCACCCATACAACAACACTGACAAAGACTGATAAGAACATGTCAAATTTAAGGGATTTCAGACAAAAAATGAACACTCTTATGTTAGAGGTTAATTTTTGCTGAACAATTTGGCAAGACACTGAGTTATTTTAAAAAATTTTACCCTTTGACTCAGTAATTATGCAACTAGAAACAGACCATTTATAAAGGGAGAAAAAAGCTCTCTGATCAAAGCTGTTTAATAACAACTTAAATATCTAACAATTGGAGAATAGACAAACTGTAGCATATTAATGTAAACCTACTAATGAAATTAAGTCTGTAACATGTGAGAAATATAAGGAAATCTGGAATGATCTGTGAAATAAACCAAAGAAAGCAGATAGTAAACATTTTAGTACATTCCCTCTGAGATTCCCCATTTTATCCTGTACATATTTATATACATGTGTGTGCTCGAGTGAGCGAGTAAAAGGGTGTGTCTCCTTCAGCAGGTTGTAAGGTCCTCAGCAGAGACTAGGAGCTTTGCTTTTTGGCCTTTCTTTGTATCCCGGTGCTTAGTATAGTGCCTGGCACACAGCAGGTTCTTAATTAATGCTTGTTGATTGGGGTGCTGTCATTATAGTATGATACAAATAGAATGGCTCTATTAGAGAAAAAGAATACTCCCAATATTGCAAAAGTTTGCATTTACTTATTAAATATGCATTATATTTGTGATTACTGGTTGTAACCTGATAATGAATTAGTTAAAATTGTAGCTTCCTCTAATTAGAACCTTAGGAGGGGGAATGGCTCTAATCTACTGACTTTTAGCAGGGTGAGGACTATCTTTCATTGGTAAGTTTTGACAGTGTGTTCTTACAAGCTAAATGTTTACTAGCTCCACTTTCAGATGCCTGGGGGAGATGGGTTTACTTGCCAGAGACAGGGGCAGGACAGGACAATAAGCCCAAAAGACTTTTAAGTTACATAACAAATAGGAAGCTTCTCAAGTATCACAGCGGGATACAGACAAAATGCAATTTAACACACCTGACTCGCTCTTTGGCTTTCTTTTAGGACAAGATTCCTTCTTTCAGCAATTGTTGCTTCAAAATCTTGCAAGACTGGGGCCAGTGCAGGATTGGCCCCTCCCGCCCATTTCAAACGCTGTTCAATACTGGCTTCAAGTGCTGCTAATTTCTCCTGGAAATTAAAAAAAAAGTGGCTTCTTTCTAAAATACCAATACAACTATTCAATCTCAACAGTACCAATACAGGACACCACACAGAATATGCAAAAAAAAAAAAGTTTATCAACAAACATTTATTATGTAACTCTGTGTGGAATATTGTGCTACCTGCTTAGGATGATACAAAGTTTAGACTGGAGTCCTAACCAGTCTGTGAACTCTGAAATACACTCTCCAAAGTATTTCTGATAATTGTTTCAATATAATTGGTTTCTTTAGTCTGAGTTGGTGGTGATGAGGACCTACAGAATAGAAGTGCAATGGGAAAGATGCAGGAGATATTGCAAAAGAAAAATCGAAAGGATATGGTGATTAATTAGATATAAGAAGTGAGGGAGAGGAGGAATAAAAGATAACTGAGGAAAGGTGTGATTACTAAAGGAAACAGCAGAGGAGCAGTAGAGTTACTGCATCAGCTCAGAAGACAGCATGTATTCGCTCTTAAATCACAGCCTTAAAATTCCTATTTAAAAATAGTGAGTCAACCTTAGTCAATTTCCTTATCTATAAAACTTGGGAAATAAGTGCCCAAACCTCACATATAATTTAAAAATAAGCCACACAAAACAAATGCTTAGAATTCAAAGAAAATTTCATCAAAAACAATTTTGTTCTAGGAATTTCACATTTTGCCATGTACATGAAGTCTTTCAGATCACAAGGATTTCATTTAAGGTTGGCAGTTTACAGACTTCCCCAAGAACATAAACAAGCAATCTGGTACTCTCCTATGGTCAAAATTTACACATGAAGAGAGTTCAACAACACAATGGAAAAATTTAATTATCTGTTATACTTACTTGGTAAATGGGATATCCACTTGCTGATATGCTTCAACACTCATTTAGTCATGGGTGAAAATACTATGTTTAGATAACCTAAAGAAAGAACGTGAAGGCTGGAACAACGTACCTGCACTGCTGCAATTGAAGTTTCGATCTGACTGAGTGTATGGAGTTTCTTTTTCATGCTGGTTAAAATAGCAGAACGAGGTGGAGGTGTAACTGACATGGCCTGTGGTCGACTAATAAGAAGATCTTCATGCTGCCACTATTTCAGGGAAGGAAAAATCGGAATTTATAGTTAACGGGCAATCCTTGTAAAAACTGTTTTAAACAATACTCATGGTGGCTGCACCGAGTGAAATGACTCAATATATCTTAGATGCACAAATCTCTAAAGATGCAAACTGAGGATAAGGCAGGATCCTTGACAGGTTTCGAGTCTATGAAGCTCAAAACAGCACTGACGATGTCTGGATGGCTAAACTAAAACTTCAAAACAAGTGAGCCATCTTATGAGCCAAAGTGAACGCTGATAATGTACAATAATAGGCCTTAATGAAACAAATTATGACAAGATTCATCGTACTTTCTTTTGAACTGTTGGCTTAAATTTTGTGCCATTTATTTTGGGAAAATTAGTCCAAATTACCAAAAGCAGGAGGAAATGATTAATTTTTCTGAAGTATTGTTTATATGAAACTTTAGAATCTAATGTGATTTACCTGAAACATGGCAATATGCAGCTGCACTCTCTGGAGGCTTGTCTTACAAGATGAAATACTAGTTTCTAGTCTTCGAACTAAGTCATGTTTCTTCCAAGCAGTGTCGTATGAACTGGCTAGTACTGTTGCCCTGTTCATAACCAGCTGAGAAAACTTCCCAATTTGGATGTTATGTTCCACTGCTTTCTTACACAAATCATCGACTGAAACTTTGCTTTCAGCGCCGAAGTCTTTTGCTTCTACTTGAGCAATTATATCTACACCTAGAGCACTGATGAAACTGCAAAGGGTAAGTCCCAAGGCCTGATTTGGGAGTCCAATTAATAACTGTCTCACAAAGTCTGCTGTAAATGCCTTTATTGGCTTTGCCATTTGGTCTTCACTAAAACAAGAGTTTCTGAAAAGTGTTTTTACATTGACAATCTGTACAGGTCCATTTACAGTATTCTGGTCTTCAAGTGAACTTGACCCTAAAAAAGAAAAATATTCTATTGAATGAGAGAAAGTCCAATGTCAAGGATAAAACAGCGGCCAAAAAAATCAATAGAAAATAAAATAGATGGCTGGTCATATAAAATACTAAATGAAACTTCACAATAAACCAAACCCACATACCTACAACAAACAGGGTTTATTATTAGGACACAACCAAGTTCAACAATATTTTACACATAGGAAATATTTACCTGACAATGTTTTCGAAAAAGTACCACAGAGTCTGAAGAATTCTTTAATTGTCTGCAATCGTTTTAAAAAGAAAATTTCTTCTAGTACTTGGCGGTGATTATCATCATCAAAAAAATTAACTTGTGTACTCCTGGCTTCCCTTATAATGTCAATCTTACGCCAAGCTACTGGTATTTCCATCTTATTTAACTGTCAATTAAAAATATATAAATATATATTTCATTCCATTTTCCCTGCACATTCATTCACTCAAATGTTTGCTGCATATATCTTATTCCTAAAATAAAGTTAACACTTACCTTTTCAATTAATAAGCCAAAAGCAGTTTCAACTTGGGCAAACATTCCATCAAAAGCAACTAAAAGCATTTGACCAGCTGACATTTTGGGGGTTTCATCAACTGAACCATTTCTTGGTTGAATCAATTCACCATACTGAGCATGCAGTATCCTGATTAAAAGAGAAAGTAAAACAGCTCAGGGACCTTTACTGTAATATTCACTCAGCCAAAGCAGAAACTGATTAAATTTCATCAAAGAACTTATTTCACTTATACCTTCACAATTAGAGAAGAAACCATCCAACCAGACACTAAGTATATACAGGATAGAATGTAAGCTCCTTGAAAACAGAGACTGTTTCATCTCTGTGTTTATGTCCTCAATTCCTAGAACAGCTCCCGGCACATATGAGGCACTTACTAAACACTTGTTTCAAAATGATTTTCTAGGATAAAAAAAGCCAGGCTGGATTCTGCTATCTCACTGACTTAGAATGGAGTGTGCCACCTGCCTTGAGTTTTACAGAAGCAAAGTCTGAAGGGGCCTGAGAGGACAGCTAGTTCAGCCTGTACCTAAACAGTTTAATTATCAGTCATTTTGCCTTCAGGGGAAAACTGTTAGTGAGAAGGAATCTACTTCCTCCAGATGACCTTTTATGTAGTATAGCTATTTGTTTCTCAGGTGATTGCTAACTATAGATTTGAAACATCATTTGTACAGAAAAGCAAAGCCAATAAAGTAAATACCACCATTTTGAAAAAAGCTATGAAAAGCCCATTTTATGCCTAAAATTCTTAATTGAGGAGTTGTAAAAACTGCTGTAATCAATGTATTCCAGAATACTGAGAGCTTGCTGTGTGCAAGGCACATGAAAAAATTACCCAAATAACAGCAGCAAATGATATATGCCAGTAAATTGTCAACATTAAAAAAACCCATTCTTACCACTTAATATGGTACATGTATTTTGGGGGAGTGGTGAGGGGGAAAAAACGAAGAAGGCACCTCTGTTTAAAAATTAACTACTGCTCTAATGAATGAATGTCTTTCATACATGCTATTTTATTAGGGGACATCTGTGAAGATCTTGAAGTTCAATTTTACCCTAAATTTGCCAGTTTATCCCTGTCCAAGAGACAAGTACCAGATTTGATAAGCATGAATTTGAGGGCACACTCTGCCCTCAAATCCTTTCTTCTTCCAGCTAAAACTAGTGGGAAAAGATACAATTTATTTTGTTTTGTGATGTAGTCAGGGCAGGGAAGCCTAAAGTCTTCTTTAAGATGAGTAGAAAAGAAATAATATTCTTTTGCTCTAGTAATTCAAGCAAAATACAAAGCAATCGGTGCTGGCATTAGAGGATTACTCTGAAAACTAGAACAGGGGCTGTGCATAAAAGATCTAGACTCTCAAAAGGAAAAATGAAAAAAGCAATATGAATTAAGAAATTATACCACAAAACAGCAAACTATTTGGTACTAGTTTTAAAAACTGAAAATTAGATCAGTGGAACTGACTGGACAGGAAAAGAATCCGAAACAAATTCAACAACCAAATGTTCAATGAACTCAAGAACATAAACTACTTGGTGAAAGAAATACCTATGTCACAAGGATTGGAAGGCAATTTGGCAGAAATACAACTAACATTTTAGGCCATATGTGACAGTAAGATAAAAATGGACGTATGACTTGAGTATTAAAGGTTAAAACATTTTTTAAAAAATGGCATCCAGTACCTTTTAGGGTTTTTTATTCTTTCTCCCCACCCTCCGTCCCCCTATCCACACACATAAGACCGATGTCTGGCTAAGATAGCTGCCTGAATGGGGAGGGAAATTACCCATATCACACATATCTGTTTCAGTGAAACCCTACAATTGCACCAGACTGAATAATAATCAAGCAATCCAAGGAGAAACTAGATTGACTTCTTCTGCCTAAGGGCAATAGAAAAGGGAGCCTGATAGTGCAGGACAGACTCCCTATTCTCACCTTTATTTTTTCCTCTTTGTTATTACTACAATGAATGGCTCTTTAAATAGGGAAATGAGAATGTACATATTTGGAAATGAAAGTGATATACAAAAGAAAGAAAAAAAGACTTTTTGGGCTAGACAGCACTTAATACTTGTTGACTTCCTTTCTTTCAGTTTTCAACTCTTTAATAAAGGCCAGTTTCATTGGTCACCTGATGGCAGATACCCAAATTGTAGTCACCATGCCCAGGAATGAACGAATTAGCCTCAACAGAGCTAGTCTTGAAAACCCCATCATAAAAATGCCACATCATTCACATGCGTGTACACACACACACAATTCTGTATATCTTATGTGTATGTGTAATATAAACATGCTAGTGAATACATACATAAAAATCTGTAAATCGTCCTCTCCAAAGATAAAGAAACATTAAAAAATTATTAAGAATATTATATCTGAGCTGGTTTGAGGAAAAAAAATGAGCATGACAAGTGGATACTTAGGTCTGCCATCTCACTCAAAGTCAAAGCAAATCTCTCATATACTTTTAAATGTATTAATTACTTTTATTTATTCTGATCAAGCATACCACAGCTGATCCTGCATTTGTTTCTGAATGTTCTTAAATCTCTATATAAAGGAATACACAATACATTTATTATAAACAGGAGGACCTATACATAATATAAAATTGAAATGTTCCAGGTAACTTTTATACTTATAAAATCAATAATGAAAGATAAAAGAAACATTCTTTTTTCTATCTACCTTTACTCTCAAACAAAAGAGAAGGAATTACTGGAGAGTCTTATTTACCTTGCAACATCTATATAATGAGCATGTGTTTCTTCTTCTAACCCCATGGCTGCATTTCTTAAATAGGCTTGAAGAGACTCAACTAATGTCTGTAAAGGAACTCCATCAGTTGTTTGTTCAATAAGAGTGTCCAGTTCATGAAGCATACTTTCTAATGTATATTCTCCTTTCATTAAACATCTAAGTGCTTCTGGAAATATTATTTGCCGGAAGTTGGAGTTCAATTCCTATGAAGATACAACAAACATCATTTAGTAACATTTTTGCATTATTTCAAGTTACATCTTATCTTACATCAGTGCTTTCCAAAATGGGGACTATGACATACATATAAAGGAGTACATAATCAACCAAATAGAGGATATGAAAACGGGTTGTGGCTCATTGTCTTCAGAATAGTCTATCTTCATCTCAACAATCCGACAACTCCCCCTTCACTCATTCTAGCTGAACACTGCCCACTCTACACTCTGACTGTTGGCCTCCCATGGTTGCTGCATGGGCAAAATTCCATCTCCCACTTGGAGCATCCCTACACGCAGACCACTTTCAGATCATTTGACAGCTCAGTGGGGAGATAGTAACTGAGGAATGTTCCTGTTCCTCTCAACCCCTTTCCATTTTTTTATGGGGGAAGAGGCTGAGCAGGCACAAATGGGTTAGGATCTACAATGAAGATCTCATATTATGTCTCCTCTCAAACCCACCCTTTATATAAATTCCCTCTAATGAAAGTTCTACCAATTTTCCACATCAATTTCCTTATTATCCTGACTCTACACCCAATGAAACTATCTCTTCAAAGTTACCAATGATTTCTTAATTGCCAAGTTTGAAGGCCTTTTCTCAATCCTCATCCTTTTAGATATTTCTGCAGAAGGTGACACTGATGAGCACCCTCTCCTGGACACTCTCTAAGAGCACTGTTAAGCATGTCACCTATTAAAAACTCTCATCTGCACACTTAAAAAAAAACCATAATTTTGGAAACAAATAATTTTTTTAACTTGTTAAAAATCTTCCCAGCTAAGAGTTTCAGTGGGTTTTTGAACATAAAAATACAATACCTTCTGATTAGTTTGCAAAAATTGATTTGACATCAGTAAAGATAGAAATATAATAGCTGAATTTCAACAAAAATCTTTGCATAATGGGTAGATGGGATTGAAAAATGAATATGATTTAATAAGCCCAGTCGATGTACTTTCATTTGGAGCTATGCATCTTTGTGAGGTGTCTATTTTAGCACTGACAACCAATAAAATCCAAGTACAGAAATAAACTGAAGTTAAATCTAGATCTTTTAGTTGCTGGACCCCAAAATGTTAAAAGGTTTTTAAAAATAAAGAAGCATATTAAATTACAATCCTCTCATTAAAACATTAGTATTTTCAAATTTTATATTACCTTTATCTCATAATTTTAAAATGTCTTTGTGTGTAAAATTTGTGAATAAGTAGATATACACACATTGGAGAGTATTAAAAAACTTTGTATTGACAAGGGTGGTACGATCAAATAGGTTCAGGGACCATTATGCTAGCTATCTAGAGAATGGAGGAGAAACTAGTTTTCTACAATAATGCAGCAGTAATTACTAATAGGGCAATAACTCATAGCACTTGGTTTCAAATTCAAGATCTAAACTTTAAAAGAGTATGTTTCTAAATTCTGTTGCCAAAATGCAATGGTTACAAAATTTTCTGTTCAATTTTTACCATGACTGGATATCCAAATAGGGATTCTTACATTGCTTTTCTGGATGATTTTAATAGACAAAATGAGACAATGCAGATAAATGGCTTTACAAACTTTAAAGTGGCTATGTAAATCTGAGATAAGAAATATGTTCAATATTTAAAGTGTAAGTTTATATGACTTAAGGTAAACAAAAATGTCTCTCACTAGACACATACAGATTGTAACATGGAATTAAGACTTTCATGAGAGGAAAAAATTTTAACTGATCTATGAAAATCCTCACTCTCACTGTAGTTCAGATAGCCACAGCTGTGGTATACTGGAAAAAAAACTGGGTTTAGAGTCAGAAAGCTGGGTTCTAAGCCTAGCTCTCACACCTTCTCTTATAAAATAAAGATAATTCTTGTATCTCTTTCCCATAGGTGGTGTGTACGTGTGTGATGAAAGGAGAAACCACATGTACAGCATGTTTTATCTTCTAAGGCACTATTATAAACTAGTGGTGTATTAATGATAATAAACAATATTACATCATTACATCAATGATTGTAATAAACAATTATCCTTTTCTAAAAGGTTCATTTCAATTCTTTTAATGAGGCTGACTCAATAATAGGAATGGCAAGTATATGCTTGTGTTTAGAAAACAGACTTTCTTACAAGACTGAAAAACAAAACAAAACAAATTCATGGAAAAGGAAGCAGACAAGGATGATGTGAAATAAAGACATTTTTCACCTGAAGTGAAGTATATACTCCATTAGCTAAGTGAACTGCCTCAGATGCTTCCACTGGATTAGGAATATCTAAGTCCTGTGGGACCAGATGGCACTGCTTCAATAACTGAACAAGACATGTAACATTTCCACTCATACTACATAGTTCCTCTAAGAACCAGGCTCCATCCCGGGAAGTGAGATCAACAAGCTGTTCTCCAGCACTAGATGCAGCACCTTCCATCATCAGATTACGCCTAAATGAGATATTTATATAATGAGAAAAAAAATGTACACCGATTTTACAATTTAATTATCAACATTAGATACAAACGTATCAAATTCAGTTTGCAGCCAATTATAGAGATACAAAATTTCTACCATCAGTTTTTTGATAAATTATTCCAGATCTTAAAAATCCTAAAAAACTTGCAACTTTCAGGAAATCAAAAGGAAAAGGAAACCATTAAAAAGGCAACACACCACCTCCTTTAGGCTCCCAATTTACCATCAACTAGTCTATAAAAGGATTTCAGAACTTATAGAAAGGCTCAGAGAGCACATATGTCAGGTTATCTCCTGCACCACTGAATAGTGAAAAGCTATGGGGGTCTTTGGCCTTGCCCTTGTAAATTTCCTCATGGTGACCTAGAACGATTAGCAGAGCCCATATCCACAGCAGCACAGGTGAAATGGTAACTAAGAGGCTGTAGGAGTGCTCCCAAAGCATATTCTGATTGCTGCCCACATTAAAATGAAACATAGAGTGTTTCAGACCCTTTTCTGGTAATATTACTGAAAATACCAGGCACTACATTGAAATGAAATGAGCAGGCACAGAACCAACTTGGTACCAATGTGTCCAGCACTGACATGAGAATCAATTAATTTTTGTTCATAAAGCATAAAAATTATTAAATACCTATACTGTACAAAACACTGTGAATAAAAAGATGAAAAATAAAATAGTTCCTGCTCCTTTGGAGTTTACCATCTAATAGTCTCTTAACATAAAGCATGGTCCCACACACACATCTAACTTACCTTGTAAGGGTGCAAAGGGCAGAAATAATAACACTAGCTAGGCTCAAAGACCCTTCTTCTCCATTTTCATGTAGAAAAACTTTAATACAACGTTCAATTTCTTTCAATTGTTCTTCACAAACTGGCACAGTAACGGCTTCTTGCTTCAGTCTCTCCACTTGTCTGATAAGCCGGCTATTTATGTCTGCAGCATAGCGCTGAAGAGTCATTTCTGTGGCAGTTATGAACTGGCACACTGTTGGAGGTGGCTGGGGAGCATACTGCATTTCATATCTGTGTAAAAAAAAAACCACAAGACACAGATTATCTGAATCTGTGGCAAAATTGTACTACTCAGGAAAAGCACTGTTTATTATTTTTAATAAAAAAATTAAAAATACAACAATAAAAGCGTAAGAAAGTGACTTAAAATTTTCCATGTCAACCTTCTATAGTGTTTTGATTACCTGATTTTTTCACTAAGAATACATGCAAAAACACCCAAGAATTTTTCCTTCCCACAATTTTACCCTGTTGCCTTTAACTTACTTTCTGTATAATTCCTGACAGCGCTCAATTGTTGTATTACATATAAGCTCTTCCATCCAAGTCTTCCACTGTTCGATTCGGTGCTTCTGAAATATCGCTTTTGGGTATTGCAGAGCTACAGTTGCATAGTGATGCAGCTGCTCAAGACATCCTCTTAATACTGACCGCCTCTGCTGCAGAAGAGCACCAACCTCTCCTTCCAGCTGTTCACACTGGCTAATCAAATGTGCTTGACCAGCATTCTGAAGAAAAGCTGTTGCTGGTACATAGCTTGGAGGACCTATAAAACCAAATGCCAAACATAATACAATGGTAGCAGTAACTTTGGAAATATCATAACCATCAAGGAAAATGCATGACTGTCATATAACAATGTCTATATATCAGGATCATAGCATACCAAGGTCCATTTGTGTGCTAATCTCTTGGAGAAGACTTGCGAGTTGTGTTGCTTCTAAATTATTAAATGCAGCCTGGTAATGTGTTATCCACTGTTCAAATTCATTCAGTTTCACCTGGATTGCTTCCTGAACAGCTCTTTGCTGAGTCTGCAGCTGTGTATGTTCAGAATACCTGAGTTAAAGAAATCAAAGAAACAATATTTCTCTATGTTAATGTTAGATGAATAATAGTCAACTGCCGAAAACATGATGTTTAAAGAATCTTGTGATTTGTGCTTAAGTTGCTTTGACCATTTAAAATGAGGTTAGTGTTAAACACAGGATCAAAAACTTGGAGCTGGAAGAAATCTGAGATTTTCTAGTTAGATGTTCCATCTATACCAGTGGTCCTCAACTTTTAAGAATTGAAGAATCCAAATAGCTTTAGCTTATGTGAGTTATATCTATTCACAGTTACCAAATTAAATACAAAAATTGATGAATTATTAGAATATTTATCAATTCATTGGCATTCTTTTTACAAATTTTTGCAAACTTTTTTAATGTCTAGCTCAAGAGAAATAAGCTGGATCCTCAAATCTGCTTCTGCATTCAATCTGTTGCAATATGTTATTTTAGTAGAAGCAAAGATAAAAATACAGCCTCACACAGATATGTAGTTGAAAAAGGGGGGAGTATTTTAGTAGGCCAATAATGTTTTAGTATTATTAAAGTAGTTTTGCCTTCATGGAACCCATGAAAGGTTCTCAGGGACCCCTCGTTATCTAGAAGAACTTCCTCATTTTATAATTAAGGAAACTATGGACCACAAAAGTTAAGTCATTTGAGGTACTAAGCAGCAGAGTAGGGATTTGAACCCAAGTTCTCTCAGCAGTGATTTTAGTGCTCTTTCCTCTATACCAAATATGAAAAAAAATTCCAAAGGTTCATAGATGACAAATTTAGAGCTGAAAGGAACACTTGAGGCTATCTAGTCCAATTCCTTCATTTTACAGATGTGAAAAATGAGAGCCAGAAAGATTTCCTTGCTCAAGGTCACATGGGTATTAAAAAGTACACACTTAAAAACAAATACCCAACAATTCTTTTATACCTGTGCTGTAGAGTGTGAGAAGGATGATCAGCTCCTTCAGCTCCTTCCAGGAATTCAATCTCCTCAAGGAGTTTGCCTTGCAATTTTTCAACATCTGTCAGTTGTTCTTGCAAGTTCAGATACTCTTCTAAACTGCTGTCTAGCTTGGGAAGCACAACCAGCATTTCATCCCTATTCTTAAACCAGTTTACCTATAAAAAATTGTTGTTATTAGAAGCCTTCTCAACAGCTGATTTTCTCAGACAGTTTAGCATCATGAACTCAATAACATAAAAAGCAAAATATACTATTAGTCAGTAAAGAAAAATGACATGTAAATAATTAAACAAACGAAGTGGCCCTTGACAAAATACTGGGAGCATTTTTTTTATTTTTATTTGCTTTTTGGCAGGGCAAGTGGAGTTAAGTGACTTGCCCAAGGTCACATAGCTAGTACATGTGTCAAGTGTCTGAGGCCGTATTTGAACTCAGGTCCTCCTGACTCCAGGTATGGTGTTCTACTCACTGTGCCACCTAGTTGCCCCCAGGGAGTATTTTTTTTAAAGGGACATGAAGAAAATTAAAAGACTTGATTCACTAGCATACTGCTTTTAGAAAGACCCCAACTGAACAGAATTCTCTGTCACATATCAATGGTTTCAATACTGAACCTTTAGGTGAAGTTATATTTAAGTAGCAGTGGTGTTACAAGTCACTGACATACTTTTAACTACACATTCAAACGGAATACATTATTGTATTCATTTCACCTTAATTTCAGCCACTCTGGAAGAGAAAAGGCTTCGGGTAATGTCTCTCTCCATCTCCCTTTTACTTTGTTTGTTTTCAGCTTGTTGGCCACCACCACCGTAGACAGCTCCAGCAAATCCTGCTTCTCCCCCAGCTGTCCAGTCTACCAGTGGATCATACACAAATGCTTCCAGTAACGTAAGCAAAGTCTCTCTTCCACGTCTCATGATGTGCAGAACCTGTTTAATAAATAATTTTATGTTAGATTTTTGGCTACTTTCCTTACAAAAAGAAAATCTTGTTCTGCAGGCAAGGATAATAGATATGTTTGCTTACTTTCTTAAAATGTACCCAATAAAGGGGTGAAGCATACCTGCTCACAAGAAAGCCTGAAAACTCCTTCTACTCCAGTCACACCCAGCGCTGTTTCAATGTTGTGTGTCATGCGGAAAGGTACCTTTTCAGGAACTCTAAGGCTTTTACCTAAACAAGATATTTTTGTTCATATTTTAGACCTCCTTCTTACTTCAGGTGAAGCCATTTTATAAATATACAAAAATCAATTGTATTTTACCTTTTTCAAAGCAAACATTATAATCTATGTGAACAACTTCTCCTGTAGTCATGTCTATAAGAACATTATCCAGATGTCTATCTCCAAGGCCAATTATGTATCCAACCATAGACATGACTGCGGTAGATCTTGCATATGACTTGAAAATAAAAAAGATTTTATACATCACTAGCAATGATTTTTCAGACATGAAAACAATGCTTTGAAACCAATATTAAAACCACAATCCTACTCTCTATGAGATGGTCCATCCATCAAACTAGTTTACTTTTCTTCCTATTTCTAATTTTTTTTTGGTGTGCTCCCCCATCGCTCCCCACGTCTCACTTAAAAACTTGACATTTCTTCCTTATGTCCCTAGTTAAGTTCTACTATTATGGCTATAAACATTATGGATTTTAAATTTGGGTCTTTATTGTGCCACCTTCAACCATCAAAGCCCTAAGTTTTAATTTAAACCCAACATACCTGTGTAACCCTCCACCATTCATCAGGGGTGGTACAAGATGACCAGAGCTCCTTAGCCAGAAGATTTGGTGGTGTTGCCTCCATTAGCTCTTCTAACACAGCCTTCATCACATTGAGAGGCCAATCACGACGAGAGACATCGAGACTAAGCCCAACTGCTTTTAAGGCAGGTCCAATTTTACTGTAATAAAGTTCACTTGGTCGGGGCACTATTCCAGGATTTTGAGGAGTTTGGTAAGAATCTTGAGCCTGTTAAAAAAAAAAAAAAAAAGAAACTGAATTTTACTTCCAGCAAAAGCCTAAATTGCTAGCACTGTCAGACAGAGCTCATAGGTCTGTTAGCTTTGCTGAAATGTTTTTTTCTCCTTTCTTTAAGTCTTTGTTACGAGCAATGGCCCCTCTGGGTATGAAAGGGATTGGAAATATGTAAAAACAAAAGGCATTATTTTTAAAAAGCAGAACTTCAAAAAAATTTTTTAAAACTTATTTAAAATAGTTTATAAAACACTAATCAGGAAATGATAAATGAGAGGCAGCAGGGAAGTCAGGAGAATGCTGGATTCGGTGGCCTTAGAGAGCCCCGAATTTGAACTGCATCTTACAACTCTAGCTGTGTGACTTTGGGCAAATCACTTAAACTCTCCAAATTTCGGTTTCCTTCACCTATAAAATGGAGATAATGCCTAGAGAGACTACTTCACATTACTATAGTGATGGTCAAATAAGAAAAATCTATAAAACATTATATAACTTTTTAAATGTCAGATGGTATTATCACTGAGCTTTAACTAATGGTTTACAACACTTTTTAAAACTAAGAACTTAGAAAGGAAAACAGAAATGGTTTTTAGAACCACAAGTCTAAACTAAAGAATTGTTAAAAACAAAGACAAAACAAAACCCCAAATTTTTCAATATTAACGAAACTGTTTGCCTGTCCAAGTCCTCCTGGATTAGGTTTTGATGTACGAAATAGGTTAAATTATCTTCCTTATGGCCCTGTATCACCTTTAACTCTGGTACTACTTCTTTAGTGGAGATATCATTTGTGTAAAGGGTCAGGATTCTTTCTATTTGCCTCTCTTTTGCTTTAAAAAAAATTATCTTGATCATAATTTCACATTCTTTTCTGTCAAGGTTTTCTCAACAAATCAGACTTCTGCATTTAATTTAACAGAAAACATGGATAGGGATTGGGAACTCCCAAGTGAGGAAGCTCCTTCTACCAAAGCAGAATGGGATATTCTCTGTGATCTGTAGTCCTAGAGCGTTGCCTAAAGCAGAAGTGTCAACACTTGGTCCACCACAATCCCAAGTACAGCTGAACCAGATTAAAATATAATTAAGAAATACTTAACAAACTATCACACCTGAAAATTAAGTCAATATATAGACTGCAGGGATCCTTACGTACAGATTAGTGGTCCACTTTTCTATTTGAGACTTATACCACTGGCCTTAGAGCACTGAGAGAAAAGTGACTTGCCTAGGTTCACGCAGCTAAATATGTGTCAGAAGTGGATTTGAACCGAGATCGTCCTGGAAGCTTGGAGTAGTGAATACAAAATGTACAATATTCGAAACATTCAATATTTAAAACGCTGATACAGAAACATCTTTGCATTCCTTTTTATATTTTTAACATCACATCATCAATAACTCAATATTAATTACATAGTAGGTCGTTTCAATTTTTTTTTAAAGTTTAAACAAAAATCACATTTCCATTAAACTACACCTTTACTCTTTCTAACGTATTCTCACATCCTACCAACTGGTATATTCCCAGAACCTCAAACAGCATCTTATTAGGTACTTAAACATTTGTTAAGTTACTAGACTAGGAAAAAGTATGATCTAAAAAAAATGTCACTAGCGCATATATATTTCAACAGATAGATATAAATATTTATTTTGAGCTCACAAAACAATAAAAGTACCTACCTTTTGTGCTTGTAAGGCAGCTTCTCGCTGTTGCCATCGTTTGTAAAGACCAAACAAAGGTGTGGCTCCATCCACCCACTGGATGAGACCTGACCTGGTTCCAAGTGGTGTCACAGAATAATGTCTAGCATGGAAACGAGGTGTCTCTTGACGATTAATTGTAGCAAACATAGTATTCACAATAGACAAGAATTGCATAATTCTCTCATCTAGGTGCAAATCTTCTAGTCCTACAATTAAAAATAAAATATAGCATATTCAGAATTATCTGGCTAAATAGAAAGGGAGATACTGAGTTGCTCCAGGGAAGCAAAAATTTTCAGATAACCCTATGTATCTTTATTATTCTTAGCAACAGAGACAGAATGGCTTTGTTGGACAATTCTACTTGCAGGCTAGGAATGAAGTGATTCAAAATAACCAAACTATTAACCATGCTTTACGTTTTCTACTTCTAAAACTTTCTGGGAAAAAGAACACAAGTAATGACAGTATCTTAATTTCCTGGGGCCATAGGCTACAACCCTTACCATTTCTTTCTGACTTTAGTCAGTCCTAGCTAATAATGAGTGTTCTAAATTTTAAGTATAAATTATAAGTCATTACAAGTTACATAAAAAGAAACAAATTACATAAAATTCACCGCATCTGATGTTCATTTTAAAAGACACATGCATTTTGTTTTTGAGCCAACATGTTTGAAATATTAGTTTTAAACGGGCAGGGATTTGTTCTCTATTAAGAAAATGCTCATTTTTCAATTGGGGGAAGGGGGTGAGGATTTAAAACCTTACCTTTGAAAAGATAAGGGTAGTTCTTCCCATCTGAACCTAGAAAGAGAAGTTTCTTTGGTTTGGTTTTAGTAGGCAAGATTGTGATGGTACCACCAACACTGTGAATTGTAACTGTATCTCTGGCAGACACTTCTCCAGGAAGGGCAATTTCAGTGTTAGTCATGGCAGCCAACCAAGGACTAATTTCTTCAAGACGTAAGATGTAACTAGCACGTTTTTGCGCTCTCTGCTGTAAACTTAGCATCACCTATATTTAAAACAAAAAATCAACAACAAAAATTCCTAAAGTTCAATGTTTTAGTAAAATGCTTACTTATTCACATTTACTTTGGCATACAAGCTCCAGTCCTATTATAAGGGAAAAAGAAGTAGCAGATGCTAGAGTTCAAAATCTACTTCACACAATTAATCTATAATGCTGCTCCTTTTAAAAACATATCTGACAAATACATAGGGAAATGGCAGATAAATATTAATACATTTTAATATACCATCTTTCCTAGTTTAGTCATTCTGAATTATTTCCACAATTTATAAAAGCAATTTAAAAGGCCAATATTAGTTTTATTTTCTAAGCTAATAAAATGCTATCAGGTTGTTTGCCTTTTTGTTATTATAAACATTGAATACATTCACTAAATAAAGCTAATTATATGGACAAAGTATCAAACACTCTCCTTTTATTTTTTTCCTCTGTAACAGAAGAGAAGAAGCCTGGTATTTGCTAAAAAGCAAAGAACATTGAGCTTGGGCACTTTACATTTAACAATCAGTTGAGAGTGGTACTAGCTCACCATCTTCAGGTTTTTTGCCACAATGGACCAGTGAGTAGCACAGGCTGGACACTTAATTTATGTTGCAGGTGCTAACATCAACGAAGGAAACACAAAACAAAAGACAAACCCACAACAACCTATAATAGACAGTCTTACACAGCTTTTGCCAAAGCTGATCACATCTCCACAGGAGGGAGAGCTAAGGAACTTTAAAAAACAAAACAATAACATCCATCAACCTTAAAGAAAAAAAAAAATTTTTTTTTTTATTACTTCCTTGCAGGTAGTCTTAATGGCAGTACCTCTTTAAAAGGGATCCAGCTGCTTCCTGGCTTTGCAGGATTTGATGGATTCTTTAATTTTTCTAGGGCATTTTCAATTGCATCACCATAGTTGTCCTGAAACCATTTTTCATGAGGGGTTTCTGCAGGAGCGGCTGTGATGCTCCGTACATGCTCCAAAGCAAATACAATGGGTTTCATCAAAGCAGTGTGCTTCTCACGCATGATAGCGATTTTTTCCTCTCTAACAAAAAGGAAATTTTATTTTTGGCACTTTGAAGTATATGATGTAATTATTTACACACGCGCGCGCGCACACGCACACACAATTTCTAGATTCATGAAGCACAAACAGGAGACAACTATAAATAACTAGCAATGACACTTGTTTAGAAATAAAACATTAAAAACTAAAAATACACTATAAATCTATGAACTCATGACTGAGTAAATTCTTCTAGAATAGGAGAAAAAAATTCTCCTACTATCAAGATTGCACAGTGGCTTGGCTGCTGGTATTTTCTTAGTATGTCACATAACTTGGTGACAAATGGTTTTATAATCAGTGTGGCCTGATGATAGTACTGCCTTTCAATTAGTTTATCTTTTTTTCCAAGCCCACCTCCCAGATCTGTCTGCCTCTTCACTCACAACTGTCTCCCTGACTACGGCAACTGTCTTCAAATTTATTTTTCGGACTAACTTATCTTGAAAAAAATTACATTTCAAATAAGATACTATATATTAATATGGAAAGATTATATACAAAAACATTTTGTGTATTTCTTTAAATAATTTTATACACATAGAACTTACTATTAAGTAGCACCTGATGCTACAAAACTACTGAAAAAATGAAACTAATGTTGTCAAGTGAGTAGAGCTCTACTTAAATGTTACAAGATAGAAAATAAGCTAAATTGCAATATGGAAAGTAGATGTTAAAGTAAAAGTAGAGGAATATCCATTTCTTCTGAAATTTTCTTGATTAATCATACTTGCGTAAGGTGTTGTTGTTTTGGACTCTTTTCACTTCATCCTCTAGTTGCTGAATCCGTCTCAAGACATACATGTGCTGTTGCAGCAGAACTCCTAACCAAAGCTCATCCCAAAGAACAGTAACCCTGCGAAGCTCTGCAACTAGCATTTGGACCTATGTAAACATCACAATGTACTTATTTTTAGAATGTGTATGGCATTAATTCTCAAAGTCTCATTTTAAAGTTACACCATTCCAAATTAGTGATTCCACAATATCAAGATGAATGAACACTATATTTGAGTTAATTTAAAAAATTTAAAAAGTTAATCTTATTTCAAATAGTTTAACAAATATGAAGTAAATTATGTATTAAGTTTTATTCCTCAAGTATGATTTCCAGAAAACTATTAAAGGTATATTTTAATCCTGAGAAAAATATACTTAAATTTGAAAACAAAATCCTTTACCTGTAACACCATTGTTGGGTTTGCTGAAGATAGCTTATCAACAATTTTGCTGTAGCAATCTTGCATCATAGCTTGGTCTTCATTCAAGCCATTTTTAGGCTCATCCTTATTACTGTCTTGAGAAGCTGGGGGACTTCCTCCCTCACATTCAGCACCTAATAATTCTTCACCTTGAATATTGCCTAGCAAGGTAGGAATTGCAGAAGGAAGTTTGTTCCCTAGAATGAAGACAACATATAGATTATAAAAACATGTCTCCCGTGTGCATATATTATTAAATAAAATTGAAAAAAAGAACCATTAAAACCAAACCATTAAAAGCACGATTCAAGCTAACTCATTCCAAGTCAGTTTCTTTTCTTTTTATTATCTAGGATTTAAAAATTAGTGTACTACAAACACTAGAATAATCTGTATTAAAAGCCAAGAAAAAAGATAAAATGGCACTAAAGATGACTCTGATAAAGTCACAGACTACATAACAGAATGTTCACATAGCACAAAATTTTAGTAAACAAAAATTACTATCAATAGGACACTGTGGATTTGATTAACGTTTATCAAGGGGAAAGCATTCTAATATTCCATACCTGAAGACTGGGATTCAGTACTAAGTGAAATAGTACCCACTATTGCAGGATACAATATAAGGTGAGGGGAGTCTTGAGCCACTCGACAGAGTAGGTTACAAATACTTTGGCGAACATATACTTCGGGGTGGTTTAAACGGGAGAAAAGCTGTGGAATAATACCTTTGGAAAAAAGAGGAAGAAAGAAGCTTGAATAAATTGTTTAGACTGTATTAAATCCATACTTTTTTTCTAGGAGGGAAAAAAAGAACCTGCAACATCCAACCCATCAGAACCATCAGCAAAACGGTCTGTTTTCTGAGAGGCAGCAAAGTACAACAAAGAGAATGCCGAATATGGAGTCATGGTTCAAATCCCAGCATTGCCACCTGACCTGCTTCAAAGCTTCATCCATAAAATGAAGGTTTTTGACTCAATAGATATCATTTGCTAACCCTCCTAGCCCCAGCTCTGTGATCTCTCTTCTTACAGTGAAATGTCCTCAGGAACTGTGAGATTATTTTTATCTTATCCCTCACCAACCCCCCCCACTTCTCCCCCACCCCCTGGCCAATGCTAGGTGTAAAGATCCTTCAAATTCCTCAAAGGCAGGGAAAAACAGCAGACAAGCTGTAATTATTCTCAACTTTATGGGAATTACTACACATAACCATTGCTGAACCTTCTGAGTGAATTTACAAATTAAATAAACCAAGAAAAACAACCATTTCATACCATTCAAATATTTTAATCCAGGGGATACTCATCAGACTGGGGCATATGAGTGTGATGGAGAACTATTCTACTATAAGACAGCAAGACTTGGATGAACTGGAGCAGAGTGAAGAGAGAAGAATCAGAAGATCATGGTACAGAGTAACAGCAATGTTGTAATGATCAACTGTGAGAGACTTGGCCACTCTGATCT
This sequence comes from Trichosurus vulpecula, assembly GCF_011100635.1. NCBI lineage: Eukaryota > Metazoa > Chordata > Mammalia > Diprotodontia > Phalangeridae > Trichosurus > Trichosurus vulpecula. Next base: position 552,972,121 of record NC_050573.1, on the reverse strand, counting down.
TGGCCACTGATTCAAGACAATTTCAAAGAACTCATGATGAAAAAATGCTCTTCACCCCCCAGAAAGAGAGCTGACAGCCTCTGAGTGCAAACTGAAGTGTAATTTTCTCTTTCTTTCTTGGCAGTATGACTGATACAGAAATATGTTTTGCATGATTTCATATGTAATGATATGTTTGCTTTTTCAGTGGGTAGGAAGGAGAGAATCTGGAACTCGAAATGTAAAAAGAACACTAAATAATAAATTTAAGAAAATAAAAATTTTTCAAAAGGCAAAAAAAAGGGGAGGGAAGCAACTTGAAGGTAAACTCCCTCCCCCCAAGATTTTAATCAAATAATTACATAAATTATAGTCAGTTACAGAGTGAAGTATACAAAAATTTCACATTACTGAATACATCATTGGAACAGTGAGCCAGTAGGAGACAAGTAGTTTTTAAAAGTTTTTGTTAACTCTGAGTAATACTTCTATGACAATTTCTTATTGGACATTTATACTTAGCCTAAGTTCAAGGTCTCCCTGTGACACAAAGCTGCTGTGTAACTGAGGACAAGTCCCTTAAATTCTCAGTGACCCTCAGGTGCCAAGACTTTTAACTGCTTGTAGTTATTGATCTGCACTGGTAAAGTCGGTTGCCTGTAAGAAAACAGGCAATTCCTATACTGATGAAATCACAAGTTTCTATAAAAAAAAATTAAAGGATCAGGGAAGAACTTAATATGACCTACTCTTTAAAAGGTCTATTTTTGATCAAAAACTAAGCCATGAGAAATTGTATTGAGGCAAAAAGTATTTATTGCCAAACTAAGCCAACATTTGTACATGGAAAGGTTCAAACCAATGTTTGCCAGTCCTCAATAAGAACATTTTGATCGTGTATGTGCTCAAAAATTACTAGCACCTATTGTACTAACAATTGAGCACAGTCTAAAATGGACAAAAAAGGTAGGAATAAAAAGCATCAAGACAGGGAGCTACTGGAGTTTGCTGAGTAGGTCAGTGACAGGGTCAAAGATGACAGCCTTTAAATGTGACCAAGGGTGAGCCAAAGATAGTAGCCTGCACGGCTTACATCCAGAGGCAGCAAAAGAGCTTCCAAGAAAGCCCCAAACTGGTCAAGATCCCAGAGTAGTATACTGACCTAGGAAAGCAACAGGAACAACAGTGATAAGCGTGGCACTTTGAGACCAGGATAGCCTAATTATGCAGAGATTCCTAAAAAGGGCCCTAAAGATCCAGTTCTTTGAACTTGGGGGAGATGCACAACAGTGCAAGAACCCAGTTGACCTGGGGTAAAAACAAGCAGAGCTGAACACCACACCCCAAAACCTAGCAGGGGCAGAGTATGCACCCTGCACAAAGCCTGAATTCAGCAATCAAAACTGGAATGCGTAAACTGAAGAAGACACCAAACACAATAAAAATTACTGTAAATGTAGAGATGACCCAAATTCCAGACTAGAAAAAGTAACTCTGTAAAAAAGACTAAATGAATACCTAGAAAAAAGTGAAGCAAGAGAAAAAAATTAAATACCAGTTTTTAAGGAAAGAATTGGAAGAAGAATAAATAGCTCACAAGAGAATGTGATAAAATTTCATCCAAATAGTGGACTCCCTAAAATCTAAAACAGACCAAGCAGAAATCAATGGCTCTATAAGGCAGCAAGAAACATTAGAACATAATCAAAAGATTGGATAGGAGAAAATGTAAGCTATTGCTTATTAACAAAAAATCAAGGAGATAACTTTAGAATCATATTGGACTCCTTGAAAACCATGATTAAAAAGCCAGTAATGAAAACTCCCCAATCTACTACAACCAGAGGGCAGAGTAAAGAGAAGAGAAATCCATCTATCACCACCAGAAAGAAACCCCTATAAAGGAAAAATCCCAGGAATGCCACACCATAAATCCAGAGCTCTTATACCAAGAAAAAAAATACTGCAAGCATCCAGAAAGAAGCAGTTAAAGTACCAAGGGATCACAGTCAGGATCACATAAGACCTGGCAATTTTAATTATAAACAATATTCCAAAAGGCAAGAGAATAGAGATCTATAACCAAGAATAATTTGTTTGGTATGTCAAGTATAATCCTACAGGGAAAAAAAATTGGATCTTTAAAGGAATAGGAGCATTTGAAGAACTTCTGATGAAAAAAACCAGAGCTGAGCAAGAACTCTGAAATACAAATACAAGAGCAATTAAAAGGGGTTATATGATAATGTAATATAGAGGAGAGAGGAAGGTTAGCAATAATAATGTGCCTCCCCTCTCCAATTTTTTAAAATATACAGAAGAAAACAAAGAAGCACAGAAAAGCCAGAGTTTTGTGTAATTTATTCTTTTATAAAGCAAGCAGAATGAAATGAAGATTCACTGTCTCATAAACAATCCTCTATGTCCTGTCTGCGTGTGTGGAAATGTTCATTTTTTGGTGCTTAAACACAAAATTTCAAAAGTTATATTAAAAAAAGATCTGTGCTACACATGGCAAGCTACCACATCTGCCTATCTTATCCAACTCGCTCTGTCCAACCCAAATGAAAAAAAGAGAGGTGGAACCTACACCTTCCTGAGGTACCTGCTCTAGTCATGAAGTAATGCGGGGGCTAAGGAAGTTGTGACCCTGCTAGGGGAGCAGAGTGGAGAATTTTCCCAATGACACGTATACAGGTTTGACTATGGATGTTCTGATAGTAGTTTGGTTACAATTGCCCCAAGGGACAGAGAAGGTGGGATTTTTTCTATCCTTCAATATGGTTCATCTCCTACTCAGGCCATGGGACTTCTCTACTCTGTAAACCACTCGTTTAGACAAGGAAATCTCTGCCCAGAGAGCTTATAGTTACTGGGGGCTTCAACTTTAAATCCCTCATGTTTGACCATACCTACTCGCAATTCTGATCAGATAAAAATAAATCAATATCATGTTTTCTTAAACAAGACACCTATATATCTGATTGAAGAATCTGAGTCTGGGGAAGGAGGGAAGTGTTAAACTGATTTTGCCCATGGCAACATAGCTGGGACCTGGGAAACAGGATTAGAACACTGGTCTTTCCTGTCGCCATCCAGTACTTTTTTCATTACATCATATAGCCTGTTAGTAAACAGACATTATCTATAGTATAAAAGATGACGTAGGATGAGTTATAATGTAGACTCCCATGGTTAAAAATATAATTAGGTTTTCACTGCTGCTCAGCCATTTTCCAGTTGTGTACAACTCTTCATGACCCCATTTGGAGTTTCTTGCCATTTCCTTCACCAGCTCATTTTACAGATGAGGAAACTGAAGCAAGCAGGGTGACCTGACCAGGGTCACAGGGCTAGTGCCTGGAGCCAGATGTGAACGCAGGAAGATGGGTCTTCCTCACTCCAGGCCCTACGCTCTAACTACTGTACCACCTTGCAGCCCCTACTTTCCTATATATTCTACTAAAAGTACTGGTTTTTACAAAGCTTCATTTCAAATGTTACCTCTCCATGGAGCAGTGGGTGTTGTTTCCAAGCCATGTTCCAGATATTGTCTAAGTTCTCCAGCATGTTTAACAAGTAATCTCAATAACCTCAATGTTGCCATTACAATAACATCATCAGTACTCTGTTCAGACCTATTACTTAAATGCAATCTGGGATCATCTTCATCCAGAGGAATCTAAAAATCAACAAAATGGGAGGGGGAAAGGGGACAGAGAGAGAAAGAGAGAGAGAGAGAGAAAGAGAGAGAGAGAGAGAGAGAGAGAGAGGAGAGAGGAGCAGGAGAGAGGAGGAAGAGGGAGAGAGAGGAGAGAGGAGAGAGAGAGAGAGAGAGAGAGAGAGAGAGGGAGAGAGAGAGAGAGAGAGAGAGAGTTAAAAAAACAAAAGAAAAACTTATACAGTTATCCCTTCCACATCGAGGGGTTAGAGCATGGTGCCCCAGTGATCTGGAAAATTCACATAAAAATTTCTAGCCTTCCCTTAGTAACAGAGAAGTCTAAATTATTACAGTATTAAAAGATAAACTATATTGGTATCATATAATACTGTGCATGCGCATGTGTGTGTCTGAGTTTCTAAACTTTTTCTGTGTTGTTTGCTTACCATGTGTCTGTGGTCTCTGTAGAACTCCCCCAGAATTCCCATTTATTTTTTTATGCTGACTCACAATTATCAAAACTGTTATGGGGAAAGTTGTGATGTGGAAGGGGTAACTGTAATATTGTTCCCGTACAACTGCAAAGCAACTGTGACAAATTTGTTTTCAAAAAGGCATTATTATACTTCATACCTGTCCAGCATTGAGTTTAAGGAAAGTAAAATATGCACTACAGGACAGTTTGTAGAGGCTAAAGATTCTATCTACAACTTTTCGCCACACTTTAATTAGTCCCTCTGTTGCATTTTCATCAAGATCTGAAAGCCATGGGCAGCTTGCCAATAACTGGCGCCAGATGACATCAACCATATCATCTTCTTCATTGTCTTCACTCTCAGTTATCTGAAGTGTTATATCTTCATCCTGAATGAAAATTAGGAAAAATACTATTTTCAACTCAAAAAGTGAAAATTAAATGTAAGTCTTTAAAATTAAATGTATGTCTTGAAGATACATGTATATTTGTGCAGAGATATAAATAATACACAAAAATGTGTTAAGTCAGGAAACCTAAATCCCAATCCTCTTGCTGACACTTTTGAGCTACATACAGTGGGGTACATAACTTCTCTGTGCCTTGACTGTCTTAGAAATCAAGTGGCTATACCATGGGACTGTTATTGTATGGAAATAATTTGATTAACTTGAATGGTTTTTATCTTTGAGCATGTGTGTGTGCCAGCGGGCATGCGCACACGCACACGTACATGTACCTAATCAAAAGTTGGCCAACAGGTGAAATTTTTTCAGCCACAGTAACTGAATCTATTTATTTATTTATTTTTAAATATATATTTTTTTAAATTTAGTTTTCAGCATTATTTTCACAAGAGTTTGAATTACAAATTTTCTCCCCATTTCTACCCTCCCCCCCCACTCCAAGATGACGTATATTCTGGTTGCCCTGTTCCCCAGTCAGCCCGCCCTTCTGTCACCCCACTCCCCTCCCATCCCCTTTTCCCTTCCTTTCTTGTAGGGCAAGATAAATTTCTCCTCCCCATTGCCTGTGTATCTTATTTTCCAGTTGCATGCAAAAACGTTTTTGTTGTTTTTGAACATCTGTCTTTAAAACTTTGAGTTCCAAATTCTCTTCCCTTCCCACCCACCCTCCCTAAGAAGTCAAGCAATTCAACATAGGCCACATGCGTATCATTATGTATAAGCCTTCCACAATACTCACGTTGTGAAAGACTAACTATATTTTTCTCCTTCCTAACCTATCCTCCTTTATCCAATTTTCTCCCTTGGCCCTGTCCCCTTTCGAAAGTGTTTGTTTTTGATTACCTCTACCCCCATCTGCCCTCCCTTCTATCATCCCCCCCTTTTTTAATCTTCCTCCTCCTTTTTTCCTGTGGGGTAAGATACCCATTTGAGTATGTATGGTATTCCCTCCTCAGGTCAGATCTGATGAGAGAAAGATTCACTCATTCCTCCTCACCTGCCTTCTCCTCCCCTCCTACAGAACTGCTTTTTCTTGCCACTTTTCTGCGAAATAATTTACCCCATTCTATCTCTCCCTGTCTCCCTCTCTCAATATATTCCTCTCTCATCCCTTGATTTTATTTCTTTTACATATCTTCCCTTCATCTTCAACTCACCCTGTGCCTGCTCTCTCTCTATATATACACATACATATATACATACATACACACTCACATATACATAAAGATATATATATATATATGCGCATATTCCCTTCAGCTACCCTAATACTGAGGTCTCATGAATCATACACATCATCTTTCCATGTAGGAATGTAAACAGTTCAACTTTAGTAAGTCCCTTGCAATTTCTTTTTCTTGTTCTTTTTCTTGGTTACCTTTTCATGCTTCTCTTGATTCTTGTGTTTGAAAGTCAAATTTTCTATTCAGCTCTGGTCTTTTCACTGAGAAAGCTTGAAAGTCTTCTATTTTATTAAAAATCCACATTTTGCCTTGGAGCATGATACTGAGTTTTGCTGGGTAGGTGATTCTTGGTTTTAATCCTAGCTCCACTGACCTCCAGAATATCGTATTCCAAGCCCTTCGATCTCTTAATGTAGAAGCTGCTAGATCTTTGGTTATTCTGATTGTGTTTCTACAATACTCAAATTGTTTCTTTCTGGCTGCTTGCAGTATTTTCTCCTTGATCTGGGAGCTCTGGAATTTGGCAACATTATTCCTAGGAGATTTCTTTTGGGGATCTATTTGGGGAGGCACTCAGTGGATTCTTTCAATTTCTATTTTGCCCTGTGGCTCTAGAATATCAGGGCAGTTCTCCTTGATAAATTTCTTGAAAGATGATATCTAGGCTCTTTTTTTGATCATGGCTTTGAGGTAGTCCAATAATTTTTAAATTATCTCTCCTGGATCTATTTTCCAGGTCAGTGGTTTTTCCAATGAGATATTTCACATTGTCTTCCACTTTTTCATTCCTTTGGTTCTGTTTTATAATATCTTAATTTCTCATCAAGTCACTAGCTGCCACTTGCTCCAATCTAGTTTTTAAGGTACTATTTTCTTCAGTGGTCTTTTGGACCTCCTTTTCCATTTGGCTAATTCTGCCTTTCAAGGCATTCTTCTCCTCATTGGCTTTTTGGAGCTCTTTTGCCATTTGAGTTAGTCTATTTTTTAAGGTGTTGTTTTCTTCAGCATATTTTTCAGTATTTTTCTGGTTCTCCTTTAAAAAGTCATTGACTTGTTTTTCATGGTTTTCTTGCATGCTTCTCATTTCTCTTCCCAATTTTTCCTCTATTTCTCTAACTTGCTTTTCCAAATCTTTTTTGAGCTCTTCCATGGCCTGAGACCAGTTCATGTTTTTCTTGGAGGCTTTTGATGTAGGCTCTTTGACTTTGTTGACTTCTTCTGTCTGTATGTTTTGGTCTTCTTTGTCACCAAAGAAAGATTCCAGAGTCTGAGACTGAATCTGGGTGCGTTTTCGCTGCCTGGCCACATTCCTAACTTGATTCCAACTAACTTGACCCTTGAGTTTTTCAGCGGGGGTGTAACTGCTTGTAGAGTTAAGAGAACTATGTTCCACACCTGGGGGGATGCGCCAGCTCTGCCACACCAGCACTCCTCCTTCCCCAAAAACCCCCAACACGGAATTGACTTAGATCTTCAGCAGGCTCTTCACTCCTGCTCTGATCCGCCACTTAATTCCTCCCACCAGGTGGGCCTGGGGCTGGAAGTAACTGCAGCTGTAGTTCTGTAGCTGCCCCACCTCCACTGCCCCCGGGTGGTGGCCGAACCTCGAACTCTTTCTACTCCCGCAGCTTTTCCCACTAACCTTCTCTGCTGTCTTTGGTGTTTGTGGGTTGAGAAATCTGGTAACTGCTGCAGCTCACTGATTCAGGGCGCTACGGCACGCTCCGCCCAGCTCCTGGTCTGGTTGGTCTGCGCAGTGCATGCTGGGCTCTGGTCTGCTCCCAGGTCCGTGCGGGATAGACCTCACCCAGAGACCATCCAGGCTGACCTGGGCTGGAGCCCTGCTTCCCTCTGCTATTTTCTGTGTTCTGCAGTTCTAGAATTGGTTCAGAGCCATTTATTATAGGTTTTTGGAGGGGCTCGGCAGGGAGCTCATGCTAGTCCTTGCTTTCCAGCTGCCATCTTGGCTTCGCCCCTCTCCACTGAAATTATTTATTAAAACACAGAGGGTGTTGCAATGTCTGTCAGTGGAAAAAGCATCCATTTCAATGAAATTAAAGATCCTGGCCATTTCCTGTGGGAAGCCTTACCCCATCTCCCTGGTCATTAGGGCCTTTTCCTTCCTCAAATTTGTATTTACTTATCCATTTAAGTGTTGTTGCAGACTTCCCAATAAAACAAAAAATCCTTGAAAGTATGGGGTTTTTGTTTTGTGCTTGAACCCTAGTGACTAGCACAGTGTTTACCAAACAGCAGGTGATTAAGAAATGTTTTCTGAATGTTACGTATGACTACTACATATGTAGTAATTGCACAGGAATTATTGATAAGATGGGGAATATTTTGTTTGTATACCCTACCTTTAAGAATTGCAAGCGTAACACTTTGTAAAACTTGAAGTACTCTAAATACTCGCTGATAACCAGTGGAATGGTAATATATACATGCAGCAAAGAACAAAGGAAATTTAAGAAAAGCCTGCTGACTCACTAAAGTACCACCTGCAAGAACTGAAAAACCAGATGCCATCAATTCATCAGATTAAAAATGACTGCTACTAAGGCAGTAATGACTCAATGTATAATACTGTGAATCTATCCCAAACCAATTACAGTACTAATACCTTAGATACCATGAAATCTAAACTAATGCCCAAACTGTATCTATATTCCTTAGGCTAAACAATGTTTCATGAAATAATTTTAAATAAATAACACAGCAGTTAAACCAATTATAGACTGTTGTATAGCTAGAAGGGAACCTACAGATCATTTAATCTAACCCTTCTCATTTTGCAAATAAGGAAACTGAGGCACAAAGAGATCAGGTCATACAATGAGTTGGTCAGAACCAAGATTAGAACTCTGTCCTTCTGACTCCGCAAATTAACGTGCTTTTCCCTCTACCAATCTGTCATGAACTGAATGGCCTCAACAAATCTCTTTACGCAAAAGAAGTTAAACTAACTTTGTCACTATTGAAGTTTAGGAGGGACATGTATGCTCTGAAACCAACTTTGCTGTTCAGTCATTTTCAAGTCTCCATGACCTCACTTGGGGTTTTCTTGACAGAGATAGTGGAGTGGTCTGCCATTTCCTTCTCCAGCTCATTTTACAGATGAGGAAACTGAGGCAAACGGGGTGAAGCGCCTTGTCCAGGGTCACATGAAACTAACTTAATCAACCTTAATGAGTGTGACCTTGAGCCAACAATACTTTCAGATTCCTCAGATGCTGTGTGCAGCCTCTTCAAACAAGCAGTATGCTGCTATTTTAAAAACCACAAGTTCTCAGTTAAAATATCAATTATAGAATTCCAAACAATGTTTTTACTAAGAGCATTCTACGACAAACTTCCTTAAAAAGAAATGAAGCAACAATAACACTCTAGTTGTATTAAGAGTGACCCCTAAAATTTTTTTTTACTTGCCTGAAGTCCAGCTGGCCGGCAGACAGCCTGACCAAGAATGCCATATATTTTTTCTTTATCTTCTTCAGCTATGTTTTCTGGAAGTAGATTCTGCACCTCAGACTTCTCTCTGGGTAGTAGACGGACACCTTCTCCTTGACTGTCAAAATTAATACATCATTATTCCACCACCCCAAATTTAATAATGACACATTCAAATCTCTATCTTGGAACACACTTTAAACTCTCCAATAAATTTCGCCTAAATTAAACATTGGAAGTGTACATACCTGGCATTATCAACCACCTTTCTGCCCCATCTGTATGCCCAACTAGCCAGTGCTGCCCAAGATTTGGCAACTTCTGGTGCTTGGACTGAAGAGAGGTGATACAACTGCCCCAATATGAAGTCAGGTTCTCCAACTCCAATATTTACTGTCATGATTGAGAAAAAACAGCAAATGTTAAAAACTCATAAAAGTTGCTTTTGTTAACATTTATATAATAGCTGTCAGATATGTTTTAAAACAATGTGGTTTTGGATAAGTAGAATAGAGTAAAACTCTATAAAACAAAAGCAGAATGAATTCTACATAGAAGTATTTTAATATAAAAGTGCCTATTTGTTAGCAATGCAAAAGAATATATATGTCACTATACACAATCTTAAAATACTTATTTACTAGTATAGTCACAATAATTTTTAAAAATCTGAAATCATAAAATTTAACAGTTAACATTTTAAAAAATAAACACGTTAAATAAAAACTTAAAAAATTTAATTTGAGAAATTAAAAAGGAATTTTACCTGTAGATTCACTCTCAATCCGGGGATATTCCTCTTCTATTGAATTGACAGATGGTAGTGCAATCAACGTATGAATGTTTTTAGACAGAGTAGAAAGACCTGTGAAATTCTGTTGTTGTTGGGCTCTGTATACCTGTTTCAACTGCCCTGAAATTTCTTTCCATTCTGCTTGGATCCATTTAGCCAGGGTCAGAATTGATTTAGCTACTGCATATTCCGCTTTGGCAGACTTGCAAAAGGCTATGGCACAAGAACTCAACATTTCCATCGCATGTGTTGACTGACCTGAGTAAGACAACAAACTAATTTAAAAGAATCCTTTAAAAGTGAATACTCACATACATTTTGGGGTGAAAACACCAGATATCAGGTGGTAATGATCACTAAATGCCAAAAAGAAGAGAGGGGAAAAGTAAGAAGTTTTTCAGCTTATTTTTCTAACTTTAAAAATCATTCTACTTTTGGTCTAAAACATCACTTTCTAAGGTAGAGTACTACCATACCACAAAACACGGTCACTAACACAGCCAATTTAGTAGGATGCTCTTAGAAAGCCATTACGGAAAATTCTCAAGATTTCTTAAAATGAAACAGATGCCAATAAAAACACTTTTATCTTTTAAAAAACAGACAAAACCCCAAGTTGCTCCTTAATAGTTTTAGGTTCTGGCTAGAAGCAATCTGAAGCAAATTTTCCACCTTCAGAATACTTCATAGCTACCTTCCTCCTCTATCCCATTCCCCAAAATTATGTGTTAAAAGACTAGAAAAACTAAAGAATGTAACTGAGATAAATTACCATTACATTAAATCATAATACAATTTCTGCAGGGATAGGGGCTGATCTTATTATTTCATTGATACAGGGAAGTCTAAGAAGAGGAAACTCTACCAATGCAGCTTGATACCTTTCCTACAATCTACAGTCTCAGAAGATTGCCTGGAGCACTGGTGCCAAACTCAAATAGAAATGGATCCCTGGGGGCTGCATATTGACTTAGAAAACCACAAATTAACATTATCCATGTTGTATTTCATTTTTGTTTATTTTGGTAAATATTTATTGTTAAATAAATATTATATTTTACTCATGAGTTTTCTGTTCTGACCTAGAGCACTAAGAGGTTAAAGAACTTGGCCATAGTCACAAAGGCCAGTATATAGAAGAGGTAGGCCTTGACCCCTACACTTCTTGGATCTAATTCCAGGTCTCAATCCACTACATGATGCTGCCCCTCACAAGCTCTATATCAGGCTAACCATTTAACTCAATTTTTTCTATTAGTTTAACACTAAGTTTATTAATATAAATATTATACTAACCTGCTGTATATAACAGTTTGGTTTTTTCTATATCAAGCTCAGGTCCCCATTTTTCATCTACCTGGCCTTGTGTTGACAATTTTTTAAAATACTGGACTAAATCTTGGGCAGTAGTAGTTTTTCCCAATTGGACTTCACTACATTGTGCAAGCAATCTTGTGGCCAGTGCTACATTTCCCCGTTTTCTGGCAAATTTTGCTGCTGTTAGACCCAGTTCCATAAGGTGACTTCTAATTGGAACAGTTTGTTCTGGAAAGAAGAAAACAAACATTTGTTAATGTTAAACAGTATGACATCCAGCCAGGCACAGGATCAAACTACATCCACTTATGTTATTATAACATCTGAGGCTCTGCTAATAAAAACCTTTATATGGAAAAGTATCACTGGCCCAAACACAGCACACTTTTGCTACTCCCTCTTGAATTCCTTCACTACTCGTCCTCGCCTTTATGACTTATACAAAATCTGATTTTTATAGAGTAGTCATATTTAAAAATCAGAACTTGGAAATGCACAGAACTTCAGTATAATTTGGTTATATGTGTAAAAGTATCATCCTTTTTTAATAGGTGGCTTAACAGTTCATAGCTCAAAAACCAGAGAACAAACAAAACCCCCCCTGCCTTTTGAATATGACGGATGGAAATGAAAATAGAAAATGATATTCACAACACTTATATAAGCTGCATAATGCTTTTCTCACACTCTTACAGGGTAGCATGATATTACGAGCATAGTTATAGTCCTATAACATGCCCACGCCCACATAGTTATTAATAAGTACTACAGTTGGGATTTAAGTCTTTTGACAGCATTCAGCCCTTTATGTGTTGTATGAAAGGAAAAAAAAAGATAAAACTTGTCTTTCAAGAAATACGAAAATAAACTGCACAATCAATAGATGATTACTGGACATAATTACTTTCTAATGTAAGGCCACATGTTTATTTTTCTTTGAAAGAAATTTCATCCTAGGAAACAACTTGCAATCGGATCAATATGTTAACTGTTGAATATCTGGTTCACAGGTAGGCTATGAGACAGAGGCTGGGAGTGAGGGGAAAATAAATAAATTGGTAAGATTTTTTGGCTCTTTTTGCCTTTTCCCCTGGGGCCTATTTATTTTCATTCATTCATCTTGAGAGAGAATCGTTCAAGATGGGAAGATACACAGATTGAGAGAAAAAGAATAAGTTTCCAAGGAGTCCATTTGTGCTAAAAGTCCATAATTATTATCAACGTGTGTAATCTAAAAGTAAATTTCTTACATTTGGCCTATATTACAGCACGTCAATGGATACCTCAATGGTTAATTCATTAATACTCAACTATATTACAATATCAATAAAGAAGTACTGGCATTTAACTCTGGAAATGGGATTTTCATAGCTAGACAAAAATAACTTTAAAAGCATTTTTCTTCACTATAGACAGGTATTATTCATAAACAGTTCTGTAAAAACACATGCTGTTCCAAAGAAGTTAACAAAGTCTAAGGATACTAATTTTGTATTCATTTAAATATTTATTTACTTTGAAAGTAATATGTGTACCTTTAATTTTTTCAAGTAACTGACTCTGATACACAGTATATCTTAGCGCATGCATCCATGGTCTTACGTCATGTTGCTTACATGAACGCAAAGCTTCACTAAAAAGTGGAATTAAACAGTCCTGAAAAACAAAAAAAAATTACATAAACTAGAATATCATAAAAAAAATTGTTAGAAGTTGATTATTTGGGGGGTAATAAGCTCAGGTAGTCAGAGAATGACACAAATGACTAGACAAAATTATCCCAGGGAGTGATCTAATGCTAAGGATTCATTAATAAGGTCAGCAAGTAAATTCTCCTTATAGAAAATAGAAAGGAGGTTCAGCCTATCTTTTAAAAAAAAAAAAGCTGATTTCTTTCCTACTCACTCTCCATTCATTAACAGTCAGTTCAAACTTAATATAGATAACTGATATCAATAATTTCTCAACCAAAATAAAATTAGATACAAAAAATACAGAGTTAATGGGCATAAGATATTAAGTGAAAAATTCAGGAACTATTAATGACATAAAAAGGTGCAAATATCTGTATTTTCTCTATAAGGAATTGATCAGAAAACTAAGTCTAACTGTGAATTTCATAAAAGTTTCAAAGATTGATACACATAGAAATATACCTCTGTTGAAAGCCTGTTTGACACAGTGTTCTCCAAAGCAGATGAACAATACAGTTGTAGAGTACTTAAAACTGGCAAAGACTGTGAAACAGTTAGAGTAGAGAGCCTCAGGGGTCCAATAGCTATACGTGACGTTTGCTTCAAATATTTCACAACATTTCTGGAAAAAAAAAAAAAGAATGCTATTAACCATAACTTTTTAATCTGTGACTCAAAGTAAAAGTATGACATTGTACTATATTGCTTTCTTAATAAGATGGGAGCAATTTATTTTTCAATCATAAAATGACACCAAAATGCCATGATTTGTGCTTTTTAATTATTTTAACCTTTTACTCCTTTGAAACCACAATTCATCTGGTCATTAGCATTCCTATATATGAACTATACACAGACAAAGCAAGGCCAATGTAATTTTATAATCAGAATATTCCTAACCCATGTTAGGAGCAACAAAGTCCTACCAACTAAATGATAAATTCAAATGTATCTAAATTGTTTCTTAAACTTACTCAGTTATAGACTGCCACTTCTGTTCCTGTTCTATATGATTCACAGCAGTTGCCAAACAAACAGAACTTCTTAACAACTGAACTTCAATGGATTTCTGAAGTTCCCTCGGATCTGGACTTAACATGTTAGGAAGGAGCTTTTTCATATCTACAAAAATGAAACGCATCTCATAAAAATGGCATTTCACATTTTTATATCCTAATAAAATGTCACTGGACTTAGACAAGTTAAAAAATATCCACCACAGCAATCTTATTTTTGATAAGAGTGATTTCCTTTTATATCTAAGGAAAATATTATTAATGCTGCTTCATTGTTATTAGAAAATAAAAAATTCTCAGTCCAGCAACTGAAATGTATTCTTAAGGACTAACAATCAGTCACCGTACTACAATACTGCGAATATTTCCCAGAAATACTGACTGAATTTTTTCTATAAGTCAAAGACATGTACAAGTGGAAAAGTCTTTATCTGAGGCATATCTAGACTTTGTGCCCAAATAACCACTGTGTATAGGAAAATGAAACAGATAACAAAACTGTTTTAAGTTATACTATACCAAACAAAATAAGAACCCAAGGTTTTTGATCTCTTTTTACAAAGATCTTTCATTCAAATAAATAAAATGGTAATACTGCATTAAAGTTTCTAATGAAGTTTAAATTTAAAAAGTAACACCTCTTTCTCTTAAAAATTAGGTCCATTCTTTCATCAGTAGAGGGCGCTCCAAGTGAGGAACTTTCTACTAATAAATAGGCTCTAAAGTTTAGCTCTTTTGACCACTTACACTGGGCAATGCTTTGGTCCAGTATATTTGCATGCATTATCTGTAACATCTATACAATCTCAATCTCAATCTCTCTCTATGTATCTATCTATCAAACTTATACTATCTAAATCTATCTTGGATGTCAGACTCTTATTAGAACTATTTTACACAAAGATGTTTTACTGGTCAACCACTCCCCTTCCTATGCCAGCAGTATTAATTTTATTCATGTAAAACTTTTTCAATTTCCCATAACCAAAAGTGTTTTCTACTCATCTCTATTCTTTAATTATGAATTCATTCCACAGCCACACTATCATGTTTAGGTGACGGATTCGTTTTGAGCACACTGCCATATATACTGTAAGACCCTGGTATAAGCCCAACTATTGAAAGACTGTTTCCTAATGTTCCCAGAAATTCTTGCCACAAGTTCTTTCCTACATAATTCTTTTCCTAGGTAATGTCTTTGAGTTTATCTATACTGGATTGAGCTCAATAATTGCTGATTCTTTCTTGTTTAGTATGTTCCACACATCGACTTTTTTACTTTTCAACCATTACCAAGTGGTTTTTGATTATTTTGTAATGTAGTATGAATTCTTGAAATCCTAATTCTCCTTTATTCTCTCTTTTAAAAACTTTTAAAAAATTCTATCCAGCTATGAATTGTGACTAGGATAACACTAAATCTGAAAATAATTTATGTAGCATTACCATTTTCATTCTATTGTTACATCCCAAACACAAGCTCTGGATATCCCTTCAATTAATTCTTTTTTTTTTTTAAAGAGCATTTTATATCAATAGGTACCAAGTGTGCTTTGGTGGACTGAGTCCCAGATATAGCAAGTACTGTGAATGGGATATTCCTTTCTGGGTTTTGCTATTACTACAGAGAAATGCTACTTATTTTGTAACTTGAGCTATTGTTTAAGGAAAGAAGGTCATAAACATTTTATTAAGTACCTACGATGTGCTAGGCACTGTGCTAAGTGCTTTATAAATATTATCTCATTTGATACTCACAACAACCCCAGGAAGTATGTACTATTATTTATTATCCTCATTTTATAGTTGAGGTAACTGAGACAGATACAGCCTAAGTGGCTTGTCCAGGTCACACAGCTATTAAGTATATGAGGCCAGATTTGAACTCAGGTCTTCCTTATTCCAGGTCTAGCACTCTGGCCACTGCTCCAACCTACCTGATTTTTGTTGTTACCAAGCTGCAAAAGGCATTGAGTTTTTATTTTTGTCCACGAATTGAGAAATAGGCTCAATGCCCCACCCACTGGGCCACCTAGCTAGTTTCAATTAAAATCTATATTGATTCCGTAAGATTTTTGAAGTAAATCCATTAGACTTTCTCCTATTGCTACTGCTAGCATTTCTAGAACTCTGTCAGCTAGGAACAGCCTGGGGTGTAGGAGAAAGAGTGTCAGGCTCGGAGTCCAGAAGAACTTAATTCAAAACCTGCTTCATACATTTACCAACTGTGTGATCCTGAGCAAGAGACTTAATCTATGTTTACTCTCTAGCTTCTATCAACACCATCACCACAGAATGTGAGAAAGGAGGAATTTTTGCTTTACCTTTTCATTTATTAGGAAAACGTCTAGTATTGCCCATTACATATAATAATAGCTTTTGGTTTTAGATAGTTTTTTAAATCAAATCAAAAAAAAAGAACACATCTATAAAAATATGAAAGAATATTTCAAATAACTCATACCAAGAGAAATACAAATCTTCATTAAATATAAAACAACTCTGAGATTTCACCTCACATCTAGGGAAATGGCAAAGATAGATCTATAAAAAGATTAACGCATTGCCAGTGAATTGTGAATTGGTACAATCATTGTAGTAAGAAATTTGTAATCGTGAAGAAAGTGACTAGACTGTCTATTCCCAGAAATTCCACTGCTAAGTATATACCTTAAGGAGGTAAGTGTTAAAGAGAAAAGCCCCATACATACCAAAATATTTATAGTCGCGCTTTTTGTAGTAGCAAAGAACTGGAAACAAAGGAGATTCCTATCAATTGGGGAAAAGCTAAACAAGTTGTGGTACATGAATGTAATGAAGTATTACTGAACCGTAATAAATGATGATTATGGATACAGAGAAGCACAGGAAGACTTATATAAGCTAATACTAAGTGAAGTGAGCAGAACCAGGGAAGCAATACACAGCAACACACAATGAAAAGAACAGCTGAACCTGAATACTGTGAAATTAAATGACCAAACTCAGCCTCAAAGAAAAGATATGAGAAATTATATCTCTTTCCCTTCTTTGGAAGGTGGGAAGCACTATAGATGTCAGACTTTTTTGAAATGTTGGTTAGTTTTATAGAACTATTTTTATCCAGCCACTTATTTATTTTTTCTTATAATGGTCGGCTCTCTGGAAGAGAATGGGAAAGAGATATACTGGGAAATGTAAGTGATATAAATGTCAAAAAACATATATTTTTAACAAGTCAAACATTTTACAAACGCAAACAGTACTATTTTTATATAAATCTATGATATTTATTTTTAAAAGTGTCTCTATATTTGACTAAATCCAATTTACACATAGTAATTGCTTAATTTTTTTTTAAACTGGTACTGTCTCAAATGTTTGGACACATCTAGTTATGTCCCAATTTGCGGATTTGTTAACATATAATCACTCAAATTATGCATTTACAGATGTGGAGTCTATAAAAATAATTTTACTTACATACCTATTTTTTCTTTAGATCCTCCAGTAAGCAGGTTAATGTTTTCTCCTGGTAATAATTCTAACTGTTCAGTACATTCAATAAATTCTCCAGACTCAAAGCTGCTTAGTGACCTGTAATTAAATTATTAACTATTTTCAAAATGTTGTGAAGTATCCTTATCTACAATTTGCTGAAGGAGACATTTTTATGAATATGGCTACCTTATTACAGTCAAAAGAAAGGATTTAAAAGTAGAATATATTTGTAGATAATTATAACAGCCCATTATATTCCTTTGGTACAGCAAGCTGAGTGACTTATGGACAAATAACTCCCAGAAAAGGAACTGTTTTTAACTTCCAGATTGCCATGGACTTAATTCTTTAGTAAGGAAAAGACACCTAGAGTCTCATAAACAAATATTGTAAAGTTTTCAAAAGTGAGCAAAAGCAGGTTTTTAGCTACAACATTTAGCCATGAAATTTACACTGTATATTTATTTCCTTATTTGCTTTTATGGCTATAATTTCCAAACTGAATATTACTGATAATGTGTGTTCTGGTAATCAGTATAAAATTAATATGGTTACTGTTTTGCTCCCTTGCTCTCCACTCTCCTCTTTACTTCCTTCTCCCCATCCCTTTAACAAAAAATTATTCAATTAAAACCAGAAATAAAAACAACCATATTTTTGTAATATTCTGCTCAAAGGAATTTGTTAAGATTGTTGAAAACAGCATTATTTACAAAGATGCATTATTTTAAACCATAAAATCAGGTCATTATTACACCCTTTAGGTACCTGTGCCAAACTTCACAATTAATTATAGAAAAAAAAATCTTACCTTATGTAGTTGAAGTCAGCTTTTAAGTTGAGGGAAGTACTACTTGTGCTTTTCTTCAAGTCATGGACAGCATTCTGCCATTCCTGTACAGCAGCCCAATCAGCAATTGAGATATAGCACTCACAGGCTTTATTACCCAAGTAATTTATAACCTCAGGGGAAGAATCACTTGGTTTAGCCAGGACAGTTTTTCTAGCTTCACCTATACATTATAAAATTAAAAAAAAATATTAAGCTCAGGATAAATCTAAATATTTCAGACTAAATATTTCAAAACATTAAAAAAATTTGAAACTCTAAATAAAATTAAAAAAAAATTTGAAACTCAAACATATATATATTTGTTCAACAGTCACAGAATAAAATAAATGTTCAATGCCAAATTTTATCTTATAAATACAATAAACTGATGTAACTTACCATTCAGAGAATGCTTTGGACTGGCATTATTACTATTTGAGTTGGCCAACTTCAAGACAGATTTATCAAACCCAGTTATGCTGCAATCTACACCTGTCATGGCACACAAGTGCTCCTGGTATTCAATGGTTGCCTTTTCAAACCTTAAATACAAATTTAGACAGTTTTTATGCAGTACCAGTATTCCAATCAACAGCATCTCTAAATATTTATACTATTATCTTCCCAGTAGCTTGCCCACAAGGCACTTAATGTTTCTGGAATTAAACAAATTCATGGTCATAAAATCATAGATCCTACAACTAGAATGGACTTTAGAGGCCATTTAGTTCAGCTCCTTCACCGTACAGGTGAGGAAACTGAGGCCCACGGCTAACTTATTCAAGCTAAGCTTTTTGTATGATGATGTTTATAAAGCAAGGCCTGGTGTTTACTACATAAAGTCAAATTAATTTTGCTCTGTGTAAGCTCCCTGGAACAACACATAAATATCTTGAAAATGTACATCAGTGGTGTCAAACTCAAATAGAAGAGGATCTCTGCGGGTGGACCAATGACTTAGAAAATAATACATGAACATTATCTATGTTGTACTATTACATTATTAAAATTTTTTCTTAAACAGTTAAACATTTCCCAATTACAATTTAATCTGGTTTGGGCTGCCTTGTGTTTTGTCTGGGATTCTGACATTGGTGATATATATATATCATTGATCACAAGGGGAACATAAATAGGCCCAAATCAATCCCTACTACTAGGCCAAACTCATGCTGTATTCACAGTTGGTAGGTCAGTATTCTCACCTTCACATATTGGAAGTGAAAAGAATATTTGAAAAACCTAAGACACTCTCATGACACCTTTATATATAAAATGTAGGACTAACCTAAGGAAAAGCCCAATCCCAACTGTTCCCACAAATATGAGGCAGTTCTCTCTTTAAAAAGATCTTTGGGAGCTCAGGAGCCAAGATGGCAGTTGGAAAGCAGGAACTTGCATGAGCTCCCTGCCCAGGTCCCTCCAAACACCTATAAAAATGGCTCTGAACAAATTCTAGAACTGCAGAACCCACGGAATAGCAGAGGGAAGCAGGGCTCCAGCCCAGGACAGCCTGGATGGTTGCTGGGAGCGGAGTGGAGCAGAGCCCAGCATGGGCTGCGCCAGAACCAACCAGACTGGGAGCCGGGCGGAACAGGCCCTAGCGCCCTGAATCAGTGAGCTGTGGCAGTTACCAGACTTCTCAACCCACAAACATCAAAGACATCAGAGAAGGTTAGTGGGAAAAGCTGCAGGAACAAAGTGAAAGGAGTTTGTGGTTAGGCCACCGTCCCGGGGGCAGTGGAGGAGGTGCAGCTACAGAACTACAGCTGCAGTTGCTTCTGGCCCCAGGCCCACGTGGTGGGAAGAATTAAGTGGCGGATCAGAGTGGGAGTGCAGAGCCTGCTTAAGATCTAAGTCCAGTCCGGGTTGGTGGTTCTTGGGGGAGGAGGAGTGCTGGTGTAGCAGAGCTGCCTGTATAGAAATAGTTCTGAAAACAACAGCGCATCCCCTCAAGCTTGGAACAAAGTACTCTCTACTCTACAAGAAGTCATACCCCGCTGAAAAACTCAAGAGTCAAGTAGTTGGCTAGGAATATGGCCAGGCAGCGAAAACAAACTCAGACTCAGACCCAGACTTTGGAATCCTTCTTTGGTGACAAAGCAGACCAAAACATACAGCCTGAAGAAGTCAACAAAGTCAAAGAGCCTACAAACAAAAGCCTCCAAGAAAAACATGAACTGGTCTCAGGCCATGGAAGAGCTCAAAAAGGATTTGGAAAAGCAAGTTAGAGAAGCAGAGGAAAAATTGGGAAGAGAAATGAGAAGGATGCGAGAAAACCATGAAAAACAAATCAATGACTTGCTAAAGGAAACCCAAAAAAATACTGAAAAATACACTGAAGAAAACAACACCTTAAAAAATAGACTAACTCAAATGGCACAAGAGCTCCAAAAAGCCAATGAGGAGAAGAATGCCTCAAAAGGCAGAATCAGCCAAATGGAAAAGGAGGCACAAAAGACTATTGAAGAAAATACTACCTTAAAAATTAGATTGGAGCAAGTGGAAGCTAGTGACTTTGTGAGAAACCAAGATATTACAAAACAGAACCAAAGGAATGAAAAAATGGAAGACAATGTGAAATATCTCCTTGGAAAAACCACTGACCTGGAAAACAGATCCAGGAGAGATAATTTAAAAATTATTGGACTACCTGAAAGCCATGATCAAAAAAAGAGCCTAGATAGCATCTTTCAAGAAATTATCAAGGAGAACTGCCCTGATATTCTAGAGCCAGGGGGTAAAATAGAAATTGAAAGAATCCACCGAGTGCCTCCCCAAATAGATCCCCAAAAGAAATCTCCTAGGAATAATGTTGCCAAATTCCAGAGCTCCCAGATCAAGGAGAAAATACTGCAAGCAGCCAGAAGGAAACAATTTGAGTATTGTGGAAACACAATCAGGATAACACAAGATCTAGCAGCTTCTACATTAAGGGATCAAAGGGCTTGGAATATGATATTTTGGAGGTCAATGGAGCTAAGATTAAAACCGAGAATCACCTACCCAGCAAAACTGAGTATCATGTTCTAAGGCAAATTATGGACTTTCAATAGAGGACTTTCAAGCTTTCTCAGTGAAAAGACCAGAGCTGAATACAAAATTTGACTTTCAAACACAAGAATCAAGAGAAGCCTGAAAAGGTAAACAAGAAAGAGAAATCACAAGGGACTTACTAAAGTTGAACTGTTTTGTTTACATTCCTACATGGAAAGATGATGTGTATAATTCATGAGACCTCAGTATTAGGGTAGCTGAAGGGAATATACATATATAGAGAGACAGAGGGCACAGAGTGAGTTGAATGTGGATGATATCTAAAAAAAAAAATCAAATTAAGGGATGAGAGAGGGAGAAAGGGAGAGATAGAATGGGGTAAATTATCTTGCATAAAAGTGGCAAGAAATAGCATTTCTGTTGGGAGGGAAGAGGGGGCAGGTGAGGGGGAATGCGTGAATCTTACTCTCATTGGATTTGACCTGAGGAGGGAATAACATACACACTCAATTGAGTATCTTACCCCCACAGGAAAGAAGGAGGAAGGAGATAAAAAAGGGGGGATGATAGAAGGGAGGGCAGATAGGGGGAGGAGGTAATCAAAAGCAAACACTTGAAAAGGGACAGGGTCAAGGGAGAAAACTGGATAAAGGGGGATAGGATAGGAAGGAGCAAAATATAGTTAGTCTTTCACAACATGAGTATTGTGGAAGTGTTTGGCATAATGATACACATGTGGCCTATGTTGAATTGCTTGCCTTCTTAGGGAAGGTGGGTGGGGAGGGAAAAGGGGAGAGAATTTGGAACTCATGGAACTCAAAGTTTTAAAAGAAGACATTCAAAAAAAAAAGTTTTTGCATGCAACTAGGAAATAAGATACACAGGCAATGGGGCATAAACATCTATCTTGCCCTACAAGAAAGTAAGGGAAAAGGGGACAGGAGGGAGTGGGGTGACAGAAGGGAGGACTGACTGGGGAATGGGGCAATCAGAATATATACCATCTTGGAGTGGGGACGAGGGTAGAAATGGGGAGAAAATTTGTAATTCAAACTCTTGTGAAAATTAATGCTGAAAACGAAAAACATTAAATAAATAAATAATGATTTAAACTCAAAAAAAAAAATAGCAAAAACTCTAATACATGAATAATGGATTATTGTGCCAGAAATGGTGAATAAGAAGAATTTGGAGAAACATGGGAAAACATAACCAATACAGAATGAAATAAACAGAACCAAGAAAACAATACACACAATGAGTATAACAAAATGGAAAATGAAATAAAATAAAACTGAATATTGTACAATTACAACGACCAAGCCTATATTCAAAGCAGTAGTGCGTAGCTCCAAGAAAAAGCAAGGTAAGAACATATTTTTGAATATAATAATGATATGATAATATGATGACAATATGAATGTCAAGTTTGACAAAGCAATATTTTCCATAAGTTGCTATCAAATTCCAGATAAAAGAAGTGATTTTCTCTTACACTTCAGACCAAAAACATGTACCTTTTAGAAGGATTTCTGTATCTGATCAATACAGTATCAAGAAACTCTAAGAATAAAAAGATTACAAAAATTTATGAACACTTAAAATGTCTTAATTTTGTATTCTGAAACATAGAAAACAACGGATTTTGATTCAGAAGATCCCTTCATTCCTCCTTGTAGCATACCCTCTGCAGTTAACTAGTGACCTTGCCCACAACTGGATTAAGTTATGGCAATAACTTAAGAAGAAACTGAATGCACCTCCCAGCTCCCTTCCTAGGTGTGGCATAAATCACTCTCTGACCTTCCTTCTCCTTTTCTGTAAAAAGGTTTTATGAATAAAGCCTGGTATCATGTGTACTTCACAGGAGGAGGTAACAGATGAAGGCCTTTGATCAATTCTGGAGTATAATTCAAGTGCAGGGTATTATTGTATTGTTACAGCCATCTTACTTCTTAACAACAGGAAGGAGGATAATTTCTCTAACTACTATTTGAGATGTCTTTGAGCTCTTTAACCAAAGAACCATCTTGACAACCTATGCAGGAAGTCTCCTTAAGTTTAGGACAGTCATGTTAACAGAAGGTGTGTTCATACTTGAACCCTCCTCAGAAGGCAGAGCCATTGGCGGAGCCCTCCAGAACGTCTAATCTCTTGCACAGGTGGTGGGCACGGTGGACCCCGGACTGGGGTGGAGGGTGGGGGGGATTTGGACCAGGAATATTAGAGCACAAATTCTTTTCAGGCACTGGTGAGACAGATGGGTGACCCCTGAGAAAATCCCATAACCTCTCTTGGATGGTTTCCTCATCTGTAAAATGAAAGGGTTGGAATTGATGGCTTTTCAAAATCCTTTCCAGTTTTAGATCTATGAGGACTCTATGCAGGATTTTTTTTAGTTCTAGCCATAAGCCGGCATTTGTGGGCAGCTACATAGTGCAGTGGACAGAGTAATGGGATGGAAATCAGGAAGACTCATATTTATGAGTTCAAATCCAGCTTCAGAAACCTCCTAGTTGTGTGACCCTGGGCAAGTTGCTTCACTCTGTTTGCCTCAGTTTCCTCATCTGTAAAATGAGCTGGAAAAGGAAATGGCAAACCCCTCTAGTATCTCTGCCAAGATAACTCCAAATGGGGCCACAAAGAGTTGGACATGACTCAACAAGAATGTAGCAAACGTTACTTCCCAAGCACTTGCTAGAATTTGTAGATATTCTGCTTCCCTCCTCAAAAGGACCTTACATCCTATTGGGAAAAAACAGCATGTACATATTTGTGTCTGCCTGTGTTTTTACTATACCAATGATTTCATTAGCACAGGGGGCTCCCAATGAAGATCACCACCTTGTTTTAAACTTTCAGTTTACAGGTGTCCGGGGTACTAAGAAGTTAAGTGACTTGCCCAGGGTCTTTGCGACTCCAAGATCAGCTTCTTGGTCACTCTACTGCACTGCCTCTTCCATCATCTATACAAAGTCATCACACTAAGGACTGAAGGGCCAAGAAAGTTTGCACATAGAATGTAGTGCTTGAGCTGAGCTATGGAATAAACTAGATATCCTAAGAGGAAGAGCATTCCAGGCACGAGAGACAGCTTGGGAAAAGGCACAGAAAAGGGAGATAGCAGATGACTTGTTCTGAGTGAAGGACAGCAAGGCCAGTTTGGCTAATTCATGGTGAGTTTCTTTTAAGTTTTAATCTCAGCGTGCTGCTATTGTCCTACTCAATAAACACAGGCAGCCACTTCTTGCCACCAGGATAAAACAGCTTTTACAACCTATTTTTGCAGGCTGACTGGCCATTCCTCCTCAGGCACACTGTGGGATTCAGTCCAATCAGTCTTTTCCTGTTTATCCCATGCATCGCACCCTCTGGCCTCTACACTTTTGTACTAGCAGCTTTCCAAACCAGCAACAACTCACCTTGCCCCCAAAATTCTCTCCAAAGCCCTCATGCTACACTGCCTTGTATCTACCCTGTGCATTCTTAGATATGGATCTGTCTCTCCATCAAAGTATTTGCACTGAGTTTGGATTCTTTCATGATGGGATTTGTAACCCTACTTCCCGATCAGCAGAATTACCATACAGGAAGTGAAGGTTAGCAGAGGGCACCAGTAAAAGTGGAATGGAGTCAGGCTGTGAACTGCTTCAAAAGCCATGCGGAGCATTTTGTTATTTGATCCTACAGGTAACAGCCCTCTGGAGGAAACATACCCAGAGGAAGGCTTAGGAAAGTCACTGTGGTGACTGTGGAGGATGGATTAAAAAGGGAGGAGAACTGGAGGCAATCTGTCTTCTATGGCATTAGGGGGCATCCAAGCTCCAGTTATTCTGTCAGACATGTAGAACAGTAATAAAGAAATGATAGTGATTCATAAGGTCTAAGCAACTCTATACACTCAAGAGAAGGAAATGAAGAGTTGGGGCACATTTTGCCAGAGAAGAACCCAGATGTCAAAATTTAAGACCGTACTAACTTTGGCTACTAGTATGGAAAAATTCATCCAGTTCACCACAAATACTTTTCTTCTCTCTGTTTTTCTCATATTCATGGAGAATAGTCCAAAAATCATACCCTCAGAAGCCACATGTATTAGTTATATAAAAGTATAATGTGGCACCATTTCAGTGTGCCAAAGTGAACTTTCAGCTAGATTATAAAGTTTAAATGCAAGTTAACCAAATTATTCATCTCTCTCTTTCTCTCCCTCTGTCTCTTACCTTCCTTCTGCCTGTTGTGCCACTGAGTTGATCCAGACAAGATTCTTTCCAGCAACTGAAGACGACCACACAGCTAGTCCTTGTATAGCTTCAGGACAATGGAGCTCACACAGTGCTTCTACTACCATCATAATTGTTACTTCCAATTCATTTCCCTAGAAACAATATTTGTAAGAATTAAAGTTTATACTACTATAATACATTAATCAGTTTACTTGAAGTAGAATACCTATTTCAAAATAATTCAATATTCATGAAGATACATAATACATTAAGAAATTTTAAGATTTCAAAACTATAGAAAATATGTATAACTATTAGTAAGATACTGTATTTTTTAAAGTTGGCTAACTTGAATTTATTTTTAAAGCAATTAAAATAATTATTAAAGGGCAGATGAGATATGAGACAGAAAAGTTCAATACATATAACAGGATCTAAGAACCCTGTAAAATAAAACATAATTGTTGTGAAATAAAATGAACAAACTTGGCCCCAAGGAGGAGATTTAGGAAGACACCCCCACTCCACTCCTTTGTAGAAGTAGGAGGTACACTGGTACCCTGTATATATTTTCAGACTTTTTTCAATTGAAAATTGATTGATTTTGCTGATTCTTTTCTCTTCTTCCTCCTTTTCATTTTTTTTTCCTTAAAAATATTTTTTTGCTATATGGGATGGCCCTCTGGGAAGGGGAGAGATGATACTGGAAGAAACTATGGCCATGTGAAAAACAAGAGATGTCAATAAAAACTTAGCATAAAAAAAGAAACAAATATTATGGATTCTTGGGAATGCTAAGATTATTTTAAACTGAACTCTTAGAAGTCTTATAAGTAATGTGGATTTTGAATATGCTTTTGATAAACTTAAAAAAATATACAATTAAGGGAACACTTAAGGTGCCTTGTTAAAAAAAAAAACCTCTGTAAACATCTTTCAGAAACCTTTTCTTAAAAAATAATATTTAATATTCGTAAGAGGAATGCTGAAGCAATAGTTCTAAAAACTAATGGAAAGGAGTTTTTCATGTTTCACTAATAAAACAAATCCCACGTATCAAAGACCTAGCCCCAGGTATTCAAGTAAGAGCCACGTAATTAATTATGGAAAGTCTTTACCTGAGATATATTATTGGCCTTCATTTCAGTAAGCAAATCAAAGCCATGCCTTACAGTCACCGCAGGCTGACCTGCCAACAGTCCAACTCTCATGATGGAAAGTCTAATCCGCGTCAGCCAATCTTGACAAGTCTGGCGATTTGTATAGAAAAACGTCCTGATGACCTTTGGAATAAAAGGTGAAAGGCTTAAGTTTATTAAAACTAAAGCAATCTAACTACATGCTGCCATATAAATTATCATATATCAATAATCTCAGACACTAACCTTAGGAGGTGACGTAAGTGCATTGGCACATCCTTCATATGCATTATACATTAGTTTTTCCAGATTTTCTAAGTATTGCAGAAGAAGAACAAGTCTAAGTTGGTTGCTACTATGTCCTTCATCATTGTCTGCTGTTGTCCACTGGCTAACATCTTGATCAGGGTTTAACGTGTGGGCTGCAAGACTTCTAATGATTCCTGTAAACATTTGACAACATTCCAAATGAATAAATTTAATTTTGGCTATAAAATCAAATGTCACAGAAATCCAAAAATACTGACATCAAATGAATCTACATGCACTACATACTGCATGTACAGCATTATAATGAATCCTTCATTAAAAAAAATTAGAATATTAGAGGCAGTCAGGTGGTATAGTGAGTAGAGTACCAGCCATGGAGTCAGGAGGGCCTGAGTTCAAATCCAGCCTCAGACACTTGACACACACCTACTTAGCTGTGTGACCTTGGGCAAGTCACTTAACCCCAATTGCCCTGCCTTCCCCCCCTCAAAAAAAAAAAAAGAAAAAGAAAAAATTAGAACATTTAAACAGACATACTCAGAATAATTTCTCACTGTTTCAGGCTGACATTTAATCTGTTAAAGCACACAATGCAATTTCTTTTAAGTTGTCTGGTAAACTAATTATGAGTATACCTATGCTTTAATAACAAAGTATTAAATTTATCTTTATTTCATTATCTACAACAATAGTTTTCTAACAAGGGCAAAAAAGCACTAGTATAATAAAATTATATTTTAAAAATTCATGAACTTTTAAAATCACCTTCAATTGTCTGGAACGTATCTTGTGCTCTCCCCAGTGGGGTTCTTAACTTAGAAAGAACAGTGAACTGGGCTGCTTCCCAAATAGCCCACTGCCAAAGAACAGCATCTGTCTTTAGAAGGTTTCGTGGAATAGTTGATTGGTCACGCTTATCTAACCTCTGGCAACTGTAGAACAATCTCTCTAACCAATTGTCCTTCCTGAAAAAGAGTTTTTATGTTTAATTCAATACACATTAAACACCTACTATTTATATATGTGCCAGCCTCTGTTCAAAGAACTAGGAATACAATGAGAACAGGTCCTACCCTCAAGAACTTTCATTTGTTGGATATTTAAATTATTAAGGTAAATGACTCCTATCTTCTACCATTCTTACCCCACCAGAACAGAACTTCTAAAACACGAGGGACAGAACAGATAAGCCCTCTTCTAGGAAGTAACACTTTTCTACCACTGTTGCTAGATGAATGCATTCTTAGTTCTTTGGTTATGCTAGATCTGAACAGCTCTTCCAGTGCTACTGATTACTGCAAGTAGAAAAGAATGCAATTTTGTTCCCTTACTATGTAGTTACTCTTCAAAACTGAGGTTAGGGTTAAAATATATAAGTATAGTTTGTAGTCCTTTTCCAAGGTTTGTCAGTAAATAAAATTTCTTACCCAGTTCTATGAGAATTCCCATATAAAATAAAACTAATGACATCAGAGAAATCTTGTGGATGGAACGTATTACTTGGGGCTTTGCTCATATGACTTCTTATGGCTAAAGAAATTTCTTGTATTTCTGTGTGGTTGCTATTGCTGTGGGAGGAAAAAAAATGTGCTATATTAAATAGTTAATTAAAAATCATAAACTATTGAAATAAATTATAAGTTTCAAATAGTAAATGAAAAAATACTTCAAAAATAAACTAGGATCTAAGATCAAAAATTCTAAATGGGCTCTAAAATTAATCTTATATTTAACAAATGCTATGTGAAAACCTCTCTTTGGAGAACTATTCAGTAGAGTTCATAAAATCTTCTACAAATCACAATTTTTCTAACTGGATGAATTGTCTTTCTCATCCCTGAGCAGACTAAGCAAAGTACTCAATACATAAAACACAGAACTATATTCAGAGGATTTTCCCCCCTTTTCTATAAAATTGTAAGGTTCTGAAATGAAAGTATAGTGGGAATTTTTAATGTTATTTCAAAATCTTTTTACCTCAGGACAACATCCAAAGGAATAGATTTCAACAGTTTTCCAAAGGCCTGTCGAATACGAGTTCCACTGTGGACTAGCTGGACACGACATACATCAACACACCTACATTTTTAAAAAAGAAGACATGAAATTTTCACTTGTGCACTTTGTTTTGGAGTGGGGGGGAAAGGGAGCAAAATTATGTAGCTTTTTAATATATACCTTTGTAAAAGGTCATCAGGCAAGGAAGATGATAAGGCATGTAGGCTACTACATGCTTGAAGACAGATATTCACATCTTCAAGAAGAGCTATAATAACATCAAAAGGACACTTTAAAGACAATTTTTAGACTGTTTTATTCACATTTTCTGGATTCTTGGGGTCAAAGGCCAATTTAGTATAATAGTATAATTCAGAAGACCACTTACTATGTGCAAGTCACTGCTTTAATGGAAAACAGACTTTAAAAAAAAACAAACACACTTAGCAAAACCAACTTAAATACTTCATAAGAGACTACTTACAAAAATATTTTAATGAAAAAAACCTGAGAAACATGAATACTATGAATAAACAAAACTTAAATATAATTTTAAAACCTTTATATGTAAGAATTTCCAAGTGAGAGAATAAAAGATAAAAACATAGATGCGTTCAGCTACCTTTGCTAATTTTTGTTACCAGGGATACTCAATTCTGTAAAGTAGGAGTAAAAGTAAAAGTCTTACTGTTTGCTAGAAGTCCTTTGCAAAACTTATGGAAAGATGGAAGAGAGAATAAAGGTGCATATGTTTCAGACTTTTTCATTAGAACAGCAACTTCCAAAGCCCAAGTCATTAGCAGTTTCCTAAAACAAATTTATACATAGCAAATATAAAAATAAATGTCCACACACACAATTATTTCTACATTAGATTTACTTCTAAAAAAGTGACTTGTGTTGTTTCAAATATTTCAACTACTTGTAAAATGATGTTTATCATAAAAGAAATCATTTTGCCTCAATGGCTAAAAATTTCTTACAAAGCCTCAAAACATTAGGGTTGGATTTTAGCCAAAGATCTCCATGTACATATATTCTTGAATTAGATTCTTCACAGAATTCTTTTGAAAGGAATCAATAACAAATGCTTCAAAATGAGGGAAGGGAATAAACATTTATTTGCTGGCCATTGTGGTAAGTGTTTTACCAATATTATTACCTCATTCGAATCCTTAGAACAACTCTGCAAGTTAAGCGCTATTATTAACCTCCCCACCTCCGCCCCCCATTTTAGAGTTGAGGAAAGTGAGGCAATCAGAGGTTAATGCACGGGTCACACAACTAGTCAAGTGTCTGAGGCCAGATCTGAATTTAGGTCTTCTGACTCCAGGTCCAGCCTTCTATTCACTATGCCAGCTAGCCTCAATATACCCAATATTTGAACAATGTGAGCTACTATAATGTACTACTATTCTTATTCTAAGATCGTAGTCAAAGAATAAATTTAGGAACAAAGCCATAATGTTAAAATTTTGCCAAGTTACCTGGTATCCTGATTAAGGTTATCTTTCTTTAGTAATATTCCCAAGAGGTTTAGTATGATTGAGAAATGCTTCTTTGTGGCTGTTGTTACAGTACTGATTACTGCTCCATCAAATAATGATGGTGACGAAGAGCTAAGACTACTAGATATAAAGTGATCATGCCTGGAGAACATACAAAAGTTTGAATTCTTAAAAAAATCTTTACGAAGTTAGTAACACCCAAATCAGCATCAATTTTTAAAAATCTGGTAAATTTATTTTCAAAGTGACAGTCTTACCTGGTACAATGTGAATACAAGGTGTAGAGAACTGCATACTGAATAGCAGGGAAATGGACAGCCAGGTCACCATGCACAATCATCAGATTCTTACTCAGTAGCGCAAAGACTGTTGGAGACAGTGCCCACATCTAAACACAAAACAAAATATGTTGGGCTGCTATTTAAGAAGAGTAAATCCTTAGAAACCATCTAAGTACAAATGAAAACACATTCATAATGCTAAAAACAAATACATTTACAGAGTTAAACACGCAATTCAGAAATCCCAGGGAATGGAGGGATCTACACTCTTAACGACAGGTGGTAAGGTATCTTGCTGTACTGTTCCTCTCTGTTCCTTTTCTATCAGCATGTTATTTACTCATCTGTATGCCTCAGTCTTTTTAAAGCTATTCTACACAACAAATTTCCTTATAATTTCTATATTGTGATAGTCTCAATGGTTAAGAGTTTGAGGGAATATAAAGAAGGTAGTCTCTAAGTCAGAGGTGACAAACATGTGGCTTTGCAGTGCCACTGGAACCAGATTAAAAGTAATTGGGAAATACTAAAATAAAAATACAACAAAACACAATTAGCATTACATTTTAAACTAAAGTCAGTAAAAGGTCCATGGGGATTTTAATGTAAAGATTAGTGGCCACTGTTTCTATGTGAGTTTGACACCACTAGTCCAACCTAAGACAGTCCTGCTGCCAAAAAGAAAAAAGAGGCAGTTCAGTATGTGTAAGGAACATTAGCTTATTAGTCAGAGGACCTAGGTTCAAATTCTAGTTCTGATGCTTCCTACCTGTGTGACCTTTGACTAGTAATTTAACTTACCTGGGCCTCGGTTTCCTCTTCTCTAAAATAAGGGGTATGGACTAGATGACCTTAAGGTGATCCCTTCCAGGCCTAGAGCTATAATCCTATGACCCTATGAGGTAAGGGGTGGTGGTAAAGGAGTAAACAAATAACTTGGTCATGAATATGAAGGAGTCAAGGTCAAGTACTCAAGTCCCAGTCCAAATTACTGCTACTTCTTTTCTCAAATAGACACTCTCATAACTAACCAAGGCACTAAGGTTTTCAATACCAAGGCAAGATGTGTGTATCTTTAGAACAAAAAGTAAAAAAAAAACATAAAGCCTACGAGGATTTAAACCTTCTAATTCTACTTTTTAATAATACATTATTTAGGGGAAAAATTAAAATTTTACAAAGAAATATGTCTTGAACTTATTTGATACTTCAATAAATTCATTATCTCTGCCACCAAGGGAGAAGCTACATACAAATTGCTGAACTCAGACCCAGAACTGGCTGACCAACTAGTGATCTCTGTCACCCACTATTACTCCTGAGATTTCTCGTTTCTCTCTCTATTCCTATGCTAATCAATAACCAGTCATTTAGGAGAAAACTATCCTGACATACCTCAGGATCATCCCCAATCCCACCCCACTGACTCTAACCCACAGCACCTCCTCCACTGTTGTCCATTTAAAATTCTCATTCCATAGTACACAAACTCTTCTTCCCAGGAGATGTCTTCCTCACATTACTTCCATCTCTAATCTCTCCACTGATACTGAACTCCAGTCTAAAGACACTGCATCCTTGCCTATTCTTTTCAGCACTGACTGGACCTTCTCTCACATCCTATAATACAACTGTCCTGGAGGCGGACTCCCCCATTAACTCCTTCACTTAGCAACCGTTTCTCCTTTTAAGTCCACTCAGTCAAATTTTCTACCCAATACAAATTACGTTGGTTGCAGTACACCAAACCCCAAGCCAGTCTCCCTCCTTTCTCAAGGACTATAGTAACTGGCTCATCATCGTCATCTCTTCCCAAATTCTTACCTCATACTCAAAGATGCTTCCTCAAACCCCCTAAGTTCTCAATCCCTCAGCCTTTTTAAACCTCAAGGCCCACTGCTTCATTCCACTTGGTCACACGCTAGATCTCTCATCATTCCCCACAAGTGTTCCACTTCCTCAATGAGAAACTCTGCCCTTATCTGACCACAGCTTCCTATCATTCCACCTCTTCTGAAATCATTTTTTTCCCTCAAGACCTCGAGTCCCTCCAAACATCAGTACCTTTAGAAGTTTCCTTTCCTCCCTCTTCATTCTCAAGCCAATCATTAGCCATTTCAATCTACACTGTTTTCTGCTCTCTAATCATCAACCCTTGTTCTATTTCTTTCATCTCTTTAAAAAGGTCAACCCTGGATTACTCTTCTCACCTGCTCCTCCTCACATGCTGATGAACACAAATGAGGAAGTCTCACAACCTCACTGACCAATTCATATTCTCTAACCTCCACTAGGTTCTCATTGCAGCAAAAGAGTCTGTTGATTCCACCCTGTGATCATCTCTCATTGCCCACAGAAGCTACTTTAAAACTCCTCTTATCTCTCCAAGCCTCCTACATCTTCCATTATTACCAAGCTCAGGAGCTCCCTCAGTTCTTCATAAGAAAATCGAGGCCATTCAAACTGAGTTCATTCTTCCTCCATTCTCTTCACAACAAAACTCCTTGATAGTATGTTCTTCAGCTTGTTCCTCTTTTCCCTCAGTCTTGTTCGTTTTCCTTGCGAAGGGCAGCCACTGTTTATGGACACTTGATCCTGTCCCTGCATGCCTTCTCTCTAGAAGACTGCACTCTCAATGTTCCTCCTTGCCCCTCCAAAATATTTGATCTCTTCCTATCTATTCTTTTCCTACCCTGCTGCTTTCAAATATGTTCAAATCCCCCCCATGTTTAAAAAACCTTTGCTAGATGCTGCCATCCCCTCAAGGTAAAGTCCTAGATCACTCTTTCCTTTCCAAGCTAAACTTCTTGAAAGAGCTGTCTACTGCCTCCATATCCTTTCCTCTCACTAATTTGCAGTCCTTTGTAATCTGATCTTCAACATCATCACTCAAAAATTCCTCTCCCCAGAGTTCCTAGTGACCTCTAAATTGCTAAATCTTAATGGCCATTTTCCAGTCATAATTCTTCCTTCCCACCCACTGCATTTGACACTGCTGACTGCTCTCTTCCTCCTGGATGCTCTCTCCTCTCTGGGTTTTCATGATACCTCTCTTCTGACACCTTTCAGTATGAGCACTCCTCAGTCTCCTTTGCTGGCTCATCATTCATATCATGTCCTCTGACTACTCCAGTGTTGAGTCCTAGGCTCTCTTCTCTTTTTTCCTCCCCCTACACTCTCTCCTTTGGTAAACTCATCAGCTCCCTTGGATTTATCAGTCACCTCTATGCAGATGACTCAAAGATCTATGTATCTAGCCCCATATCACCAACTGCTTATCAGTCATTTCATCCAAAACTGAACCCATTGTTGTTCCTCAGATTCCTATTCCCACTCCCACCTTACCCTCCTCTCTTTCAAATTTTCTTATTTCTGTTGAAGTCATGACCACCCTTCCCATCTCCCAGCCTAGCGTTATCCTTGACTCTTCCTTCTCCCCTACCTTTCTCATCCAATCTCCCCAGCATCTCTTGCATCAATCCCTTTCTCTCTACTCAAACAGCCATTTTAGTTCAGGCTCTCATCAAATCTCACCTAGATTATCACAACAGCTTCCTAGCAGTTCTCCCTACCTCTTGTCTTTCTCCACAATGCCAATGTGATTTTCCTGAAGAACAGATCTAATCATGTGTCTCTCCCACTCAGTCAATTCCAATGACTTCCTACTGACCCTAGCATAAATTAAATTCTTTTACTTGGCCTTTAAAGTACTGAAAAAGTAAAGAATGATTTTTAAAGCATAAATAAAACATGCATGATTACAAAGGAAACCAGTAATATCAAAATATATACAGTAACCAAAATATTTAAAAGTTTACACACCCCAAATTAAAAACTCCTCTCCTATACAAAGCTTTCCCTGATGCCCTCCACTGTTTTGTATTTATTTTGTATAAACTAACATACATGTACATGTCTCCCCTGTCAGAATATGAACTTCTTGTATCCCTAGAACTAGCACAGTGCCTGGGACATAACAAATGTTTGTTGATTGGCTAATATATGACCAGCTCATATCTTTTTTTTTTCCTCTAGAGCTTTTCATAATGACACATTTTCTGGATGGCATCTTTTACATTTTTAGCACACAGGTCATATGAGGCTACAACCTGTTAAAGCATACTATACATTATTCCATTACCTCTGGGGTCTCCTACAAAGTTGATTTTTTGGAAAGAGCAAGTGAATCATCTCATGATTTAGTTATATACTATCACCAAGAGAAAAGGGATAAAGTTTCAGTTTCAAGGGACTTTTAAAGGCATTGCATAATTTCTCAAAGGCAATCTAGCCTACTCTCCTCTTTTTCAACTCTGGGTTGAAGGTCAGGTCATTGTCCAGTAACTGTTTCTATCCAAAATACATGTACCGATGGAGTAATTCAACGGATGTTCATCTAAAAGGACAACTGACATTTTTCATTAACAAGGTATCTACTACGTGGACTGTGGGATCTAACAAAAGAGTAGGCATATACCTTAATGATGGTGCTCACAATTAGGACATCCTCAAACAGGAATATCTGATGGCCCTCATCATCAAGTTATAAGGATTACCTCTCCTTTTTAGCCACTGCACTAATATATTCCATGACAGCTGCACACAGATTTCTCTAGGTTTCACCTTCCTTGATATTATCTGGAGATTGTTGAACACTTTGCTAGAGGAATACTCTATTGAATCAAAAGTTTCTGCATCAGCAATAAAACAGTCGAACTTTGTATTCTTTGCACCTTCCACAAACTGTGCAATTGTGATCACATATTATACTTCAAAAACACTATTTATTAAAGCTTGCCTGTTGCCTTCTCATATTTGCACTACTCTTGACATGTATATAGATTATTAACATAGATTTTTACAAAGACAAATATTACTGATATTTAGATCAAAATATTCTCTTAATCTTTTTTCAGTACTAATAACGTCTAGGATTTTTTGCAGTTATAAAGTATTTTTATCACTTCGAGTTATTTTGAGAATACCCTGAAGCACTCAAAATTGTGTCATTTGTAAGGTTCAGATTTTTCCCACGTATCCTTGGTCTGCAATTGCTATGTTCATTTTATTCCCATTTTTATTTCCTCATATACAAGAATTAGAGACTGAAACATTAGGGTCCAATGTAATGGTACTTTGGTGATCAATGAAGATAGTTTGGTTTAGAAATGATTATAGATTGGAGGCAACCGCTTGGTCCTTTTGCCTTCACACCGTAGCGGCAGTTTTATATTAGTAAAACTTCCATAGGAAATCATGATAGTCCAGTTCAATGTTTGTTTCCTTTTCCATTTCCCATTTTTCAAGATTAATAATTTGTTTGAATAGGTCAGGTGGGATCTACTGTAACGTTGCACTGTATAATCCCATTTTTATATTTCTTCTAGCATAGTGGTATCACAAGAATCAAAAATCAACAAATTTATGGTCTGAGTGCATATAAATTCATTCAGAAACAAATTCTTCGTACTAAACAGGTTACCATTAATATAAGTGAATTTCATATTGTGGGATGGTGTTCAGTGTTCTCCTTTTCTAGTACTTCAGAATAACTTCCATGAATAAAGTCACAATATAGAGACATTAGGTTTCTGAGTTAGCCTAAAAAAGCAAGGCCTTGGTCTTTTTTTTCCTTATCCTGCAATATATTTATTTTCTCTTAAAGAGAAAGGAATAAGCACTTATATAGTGACTACCACATCTCAGGTACAATTTACTTAAATAAAATTTAAACACTTAAAAGTGTTTTATAAATGTTATTTCATTTGATTCTCACAACAAACCTGGGAGGTAAATGCTATTGTTATGCACATTTTAGCTGTAGAAACTTAAGTGAATTGCCCACATTTACACAGCTAGTATTTGAAATCAGGTCTTCCCCATTCCAGGTACAGCAATCTAGCCAGTACACTACCTAACTGCCTCTAAAATAACACAACTGGGGCCACATATGTACTCAATCAATAAACATTTATTAAGTGACCGCTATGTGCCAGGCACTTTGTTAAGCACTGGGGATACAAAAAGAAGAGACAAGTCTATGCCCTCAAGGAGCATATAATTTATTAGGTATTAAATGGCAAGCTAGGTTTAGAGCCCAGGTCTTCAAATTTCAAATCCAGTCCTTCCATCGCACCATGCAGACTAGCTCACAAGCATACTAAAGTCACTG
Organism: Trichosurus vulpecula; assembly: GCF_011100635.1. Lineage (NCBI taxonomy): Eukaryota > Metazoa > Chordata > Mammalia > Diprotodontia > Phalangeridae > Trichosurus > Trichosurus vulpecula. The sequence continues at coordinate 552,935,182 of NC_050573.1, read as the reverse complement.
ACTTTAACTGAAGGCTCTTAGTGAGATAGTAGAAGAAAAGTCTTTTTTTTGTTTTTTGATCTTGTGCAATTGAAATTGGTATAGGAACTATTTTCATAAACCTCCATGTAAAGACTGGTACTTTAAATCTCGAGATTTTTGGCCAGTGACCAACAAATTTACACACTACTGGAAGCATATATCTGTATTGTAATTATTTTCACCACATATTAAACTAGAAGACACAAAGAACTAAATAGAAGGAAGACTTACAAGTACTCCTAAAGATGCAAAAAAAGGAAAGGGTGGAGTTGGTTTTACTATGAGTCTAAAGGCAAGAAGAAATAACACCTCACTTCAAAAATGTTCACTGTAAGTATAGGCAAAAAGTCTACCATAAACTACCAATATGTGATAAACTTAAATTTTCCTAAAAGGATACAATTTTTCCTACCAGTAAAAGAATAAATACCTGACTACTGATGGAAGAAAATGAAACCATTAAAAAAAAAAGACTTCATACTTACACTGTCTCAAAATTTAAAAAATAAAAAATTTTAATAATATATTTAGATATTCAGTGAGGATAAACCTGAGATAAGAAATTAGCTTCCTGAAAAACTGAATGTTTGGAAGACATTCACCTAAAATACATGCCATAACGTTAAAAAAAAATAGAGCAAAGTAGAAAAATTAAACAGATATTTTCTATTGTTTTGCTGTTCAGTTGCTTCAATTGTGTCTGACTCTCCAAGACTCCATTTGGAGTTTTCTTGGCAGAGATCCTCAGGCAGTTTGCCATTTTCTTCTCCAATTCATTCTACAGATGAGGAAACTGAAGCAGAGAGGGTTACGTGACTTGCCCAGGGTCACACAGCTAGTAAGTGTCTGCAGCCATATTTGTTTTTTTTTTTTTCTTTTTTTTTTTTCTTTTGCAGGGAGGAAGGCAGGGCAATTGGGGTTAAGTGACTTGCCCAAGGTCACACAGCTAGTAAGTGTGTCAAGTGTCTGAGGCCGGATTTGAACTCAGGTCCTCCTGACTCCAGGGCCGGTGCTCTACTCACTGCGCCACCTAGCTGCCCCTCTGCAGCCATATTTGAAGTTGGGAAGATGAGTCTTCCTAATTTCAGGCCTGGTACTCTATCCACTGCACCACTTAGCTGCCTCCCAAATTTACTGTTGTTCAGGTGTGTCTGATTCTTCGTGACCCCATGCACCAGTGCAGGCCAATACGGTCCATGGGATTTTCTTGGCAAGGATATGGGAGTGGTTTGCCTTTCCTTCTCCAGTGTAAGCCTTAGCATACAGAGGTTAAGTGATTTGCCCAAGGTCACACAGCTAGTAAGTGCCAGAGGCTGGATTTGAACTCACCTCTTCTTGACTCCAGGCCCAGCGTGCAATCCACGAAGTCACCTAGCTGCCTCAGACAGTTTTTAAAAGAGTAAACTTAAATACCCCTATAATATCCATAATAATGGCAACTATTAAGTTGCTTTATTTTGTGCGTACTCATTTAACTGTCATAAAAATATATTTCTAATAAAAGTGAAATAGATGAACTACTCAGCAACAATTAGAAAGTATATTTATGCCAATCTGACTCTTTGAAAGGAACATTTAGACTTTCTCTGAATAGTAATTTTGGAGTCACAACAACATGACTCTAGCCACACGTAGCTGATATTTTAGAAATAAGTAGAAAGGATGGACCAAAAAAAGTCCTAAAGACTTACCCCAATCAGTGAGTTTTTGGCATTTCCAATTGTGGTTAATGCACTGAGGTCAAATATAACTACAAATTTTGCATTGTCTACATTGAACACATGGTTCTTAAAAGCATCATGTTGGATTTCAGAACAGGCTTCAGGAAGTTGTAGGTTATGCAGGAGGTTGTTCAGTGCACAGGTCATTTCTCCCAAAATTAACCTGTAGGCAGTCTCCAAAACAGGAATATTCTTCAGGCTGAGTACAGCTTGATATACGGCATGAGCTACAGCAACAACCTTGAAAATTTAAGAAAACATCTCAAAAAAAGGGTAATTTTTCTATTTCAGCTCATTTCTGACATATGTCCAAGCTCCAAATGTTCAGCATATACTTGGAAAGCTGTCCAGGATCACACAAATGTAAGGTGTTAAGTAATTAATTTGAAGAAATTACAATAAATTTTCTAAAAACACTCAAAGCGAATTTCTAAAGAAAAATGCTTAGAAGGAGCATTTCCTGTGTTTACTTTTGTAGGGTGTTTTTTTGTTGTTTGTTATTTGGGTATATCAAGAAGTTAGGAAACTGAAAATTGATTCTTTACAAAAACAAATCCTATTCACAAATTTCACTTTACAGTTATAAAACTACAAATCTCAAACGCATGTGTAGAGCCCAACCAAAAGTTTTTTTTCTTTTTTAAACAACTGGCTTAAATCTTTATGATGATCATGAAATGATGGACATTTTATTTAAATTAAATTTTAAAAATTTTGCCTGCCACATGAAAATCTAGTGTCCTTCAACCTACATCAGTATGGTTCTATAATAGTCAACAAACATTTATTCAAAGAATTCATTCAGCCCCCAAATTCAGAGAACAAGTATTAATCAGATCATTTAACAGGTATTTATGTCCTCTGATATAAGGTAAAAATGTTTACAGATCCCCCTTTCCTCACAAATCAGCTTTGTATGTAAGTATTACTCACCTCTTTTTCTTTATGATAACGCAGAAGTAGTAGTTTAGACGCTGGTATAAACAGTTTTTCTACGAATGATGATGGTAATTTTGTATTTATCTGTTCAACAATCTAAAAGCATAACACAACAACATTTGTCTCATCTATATTTTTAAAATCCCAAATCTCACGAATTTTAAAACTTTGCATGCCATTTTAATTTAAAATAACCTGAAATAAGATTAACTTACTCAACTCTGTAAACTTAATATAAAAGCCATTTGTTCAAAGAAGAAAATTAAACTAACCCATTTTAAAAATGTTACACAAAAGTGAAAGTGGAAAAGAAGCAAAATATAATGGGGAGTCCCCAAATGACCATTTATGATCTTGTACAATGCCTAGAGACACTCTGGAGATTGATTTGGTAAGGAAAACTTTATACTGTAAATAACTTAAAAATATTTGAGAACTTCTAGCAATAAAATGAAGGGAAATGTTGTACTGGGAAAAGCACATTATACTATAAAAATACATGAAAAAATTCCTAAGTAGTCTAAAAGTAAATCTTAAAACAATACCCTTTGAGAATTTCCAACCTACCATTTTAAATTCAAAGGCCTGAATAAACCATAAATCAATAAATTACTAGAATGAAGTACTTACCAATGTGAGCAAATTCAAGACTGAGATGATATAATCTGTACCACAAGTCTGGCAATTCTCCAACTGATCTAATCCGTATGTGATGACCATGTCACAATGTATAGTCATGCTAGGGTCTAGGCTACCAAGCAAAACACCAACACACTCATTGGCAGCTGTCAAAACTGCCTCAGAAAAAAATACTTGGTTCGCTGCTGTAACACATCTCATTACTCTGTATAGTACCTGCAAATGGGGAAAAATAATGTTTTTTTTTTTTTTGAAAAAAACCTGTTATCTTTTATTATTAAAAAAATCAACTTTGTTAGGACAACAGGATCAGAGATCTGAAGGTAGAAAGGACCTCCAACTCAATTATTTTACAGTCAGGAAACTGAGGTCCAGCAAATGACCTACCAAGTGACTTGTCAAAGTCAGTGTCAAATCCAGGATTTGAATCCAGATCCTCTGACTCTAAAGTAAAGTGTTCTTTCCACTGTCCCTGTCTGAATTTATTTACAAGTGATAAGATAAAAGTATTTTACATTAATTAATGAGGGTGTTCAATATGCTAGCACGCTAAAAACAGTCTTAAGCCAGAAAATTCTAGAGATTTAACTTACAAATTGGATTTCATTCTAGTACATATTTATTGTTATAAATAAAGTTAACAAAAAAAAAAAAGATTTTAAAAAAAGGATGACAAACTGACTAAGCACGATGAATAGCAAAATAACCTTACTGCTCTTGCGAACTGATCTGTTCTCTTTTAAACTGCCGACTGTCACCTTTTAAAAGTTAAGAAAAGATTTTGACCGATAGTAAGTAACAGGTGCCAGGATGAGTGATCATTTTAGATAACTTTTCAAGTAGGATGATCGTTATTTCTATACTAAATTCCCAGTGAATATAAATCAGGGAAAAGAAAGTAGACTAGTACTGGAATATAATAATCCACACCAAGATTCTTTAACCATTGGTCGTCATAAGAAAGCAATTAAAAAGCCCAACTAGGAAGAAAAATGCTTTTTATGAAAATTCAAGTTAAAATCTGTGATAGTTACATTACTGGAAAGTCATTAACAAGATTGCTTTACTTTATGTTTCAGCAAGTTGTTTAGCTGCCTACATATCTGCTTTTGTGGTTGTTCATCCGTCCTTTTTGAGGACCACCAATGACATCATGGGGTGACTTATTTGTGACCTGGATTTAAAGTGAGGCAGAGCTGCACAAAGCCATCAGCCTCATTCTCTCTTCCAGAATCGCTGAAGTCCAGCGGCAAAACAAAAATCACTGATGGCAATGGCCCATGATGCAGCAGATGTTAATGTCTTCTACAGTGCCTGCTTCAGCCACCTTCACGGCCATTGGAACAAACTCTTCTTATCCACCCATACCACCGGGGGACGTCTTCACACGCTTGGGGCAGACACCCCTTATCTCACGGTCTGGTTTGACGCGGGTCCAATACCCTCGATTTGATTCTAGCCCATCTACGGAGATGGTTTTATGGCGGTGGGCAGCTGCGCACGCTGCAGCCTTTTGGAGCTTTTAAAGACTAATCCTAGCTCTAACAAAGACCACAGCAACGACACAAGAATGTGAAATACACACGCCAATGCGCTCGCCCCATTTATCTGAATAAGAACACTACCAAATCCATTCTTGGCATTGACTATCTATAGAGAAAGGTCTGACTTATCTAGCATCACAGAATACGTCATTAAATAGCCGTTTCTGTCCTGAAGATTTATATCCTTTTCAACCACAAATAATTTGAAACCATTTTTAATACAGATCACTCTAAAATATATTACATATGTCCCAGCCTTTCTAAGCAGAAGACATAATCTTAACCTTAGTATTATAAAAACGTTATTATACTATGCTGTAATATAGTGATACTCTCAATGCCGAGATGTGAGAGCTGTTTTGTCTCTATGGAAATAGGCTTTAACTCGCTATACTTAATGGGTTCTTCTATCTTTTCATACTTTTTATGTCTTCCTTTGTTGTCAGCATGTTTACCTCTTGAAGCAATCCCTTCCTCCTTCCTAATCTGCTTCTTCTAATCATTTTACTATGAAACTGAGAAAACAGATAATCAAGCTTGTTAGAACAGTTAAAATTAAAAGTTACTAGGGCTTAGAGAACTGAGAGGTTCTTTTTTTTCTCAACAATATATAAAGGATACCTTATAAAAAACTTACATCTGTTACATATGCTTCAGTAATTGGAGGACCTCTGATTGGGCTGAAGCGCTCCCCAATACTTCTGACCACAGTACTGAATACCCGAAGAAGTGCTGCTAATTTTGGTAATGATACTGATGGAGGAGGAATATCTTCATCTACTGACTCTCCAGAGGCTACGTGGCCGAGGTCCTAGAGAGGGTACAGAATGTTCATTTATGAAGACAGGTAAGTACAGAAGTTCCATTAAGAAAAAAAAAAACAGATTAAAAAAACCTCTAGTCTCAAAAATAAACATTTGGTACAGACAACAAAAATGGAAGAGAGAAATGGATCTCTTCTTTCACATTAATGTTAATTAAATCCACTTGATAAAGGATATAATTTTTACTCTAACAGTGCAGTAGAAAGATCACTGCATTTGGAGTGACAGAAATCTTTCTCTGAATCTAAGTTCTACCACTCACTCACTTGGCAACTTTGGCCAAGAAACTTCAATCCTCCATGCCTGTTTCCTCTTCTATATAATGTTAACACAAACTAGTTACATAAGGTCTCTTACAATTCAAAAGGTTTCCAATTTACTTGCTCAACAAATACTTTTTCTGCTACTTCCCATACACCATTTTGCTAAATAAATCCCTGTCCTTAAGGGATCTACAAACTGGGGTAGAGAGAACACTCAAAAATTAGGCAATACATTAAGTTAAATTACAAAATAACACAAGAAATTTTATACCACCTTGTAATGGGATAATTGATATGGATAAGAGATGCTATAAATTTGAAGTAGAAAATTTTTCACTCAACTAAAGTAGGTAGTCTAGAAAGGCAACAGATGTAAGTCTTAAAGAAAACTTAAGGCTTTTAATCTAGGGAAAAAAATGTTGAGGAATCTACATTCAGATGTGAGAAATGTCTTGAGTAAAGGCTATGAGGTGAGAATATGCATGTTTTTTACAGAACTGCAAATAGACCGATCTACAGTGAGCCAAAGTTATATTAGAGGAATTGTGGGAAATGGGAAAAAAAAAGGTTATGGGAACTTTGTGAAAAATCCTGACTTCCAAAGTAAAGAGTAAATTTTATCCTTTGGGTACTTAAATCCCTGCTATGTACTAGACACTATGCTAGATACTAGCATACAAGTATAAAAAGTTTAACAATCTCTACTTGAAAAAAGCTTACATTATAAGGAGGAAGACAAATACAAATATGGATGTGTACAGCATAAATGAATGCAAATATAAACAAAGCTGTTAAATACTAGTAGTCTGGAAAGGAGGGTATTAGCAGTTGTGGGAGGAAGTGAAGAAGGAAGAAAAGTTTCAGACAAATGATACTTGATGTTAAAGTTAATGTTATTGTTAAGTGATGCTCATGTGTTAAAGAGAAGGTCTCCATAAGGCAGAAACAACAAGAGAGTTCATTCTAGGCGGGGAGGTTGCCAGTCTAAAGTCATGGAGACTGGTATCATGAAGATGCTATGTTATGCATGGAGCTGAGGGGGTCAATATGGCTGGATCACAGAAAGTGGGAGGGGGAATCCATGTATAATGAGATTATATAGATAAATTGGGCCAAGGTTTTTCAGTACTCTAAAAGCCAAGCAGAGGAATTTAATTTATGCTAGGGGCAGTAGGAAGTCATTAGAGTTGACTTGAGTAGGAGAGACACATGATTAGATCTGTTCTTCAGGAAAATCACATTGGTATTTGTGGGGAAAGACATGAGGCAAGGAGAACTTCTAGGAAGCTGTTGTGATAATCTAGGTGAGATTTGATGAGAGCCTGAACTAAAATGGCTGTTTGAGTAGAGAGAAAGGGATTGATGCAAGAGATGCTGGGGAGACTGGATGTGAAAGGTATGGGAAAAGGAAGAGTCAAGGATAACGCTAGGGTTACCAGGCTGGGAGATGGGAAGGATGGTGATAACTTCAACAGAAATAAGAAAATTTAGAAGAGAGGAGGGTGAGGTAGGACGGGGGATGGTTGTTCTTCCTTCTCAAAGAGGATCAAAATGATATCACTGTGCTTGAGTCAAGAGTCAATGCATCCGACTGTGGCTGATCAGGACAATACTAGCTCAGAATGCTCTGCCACGGGTTGGGTACAAATAGTCCATGTGAACTTATGGGGCGGATACTCCAAACTTGCGCATCCTGCGTTTCCTGAGCTGTTTCAATTCTGCTTTGCTCATAGAGTACAGTACCTTCTCTGATGTGGGTACACCATGCTGAATGGTCCTGTGCCAATGTCTCCCATGTCACACAAAGTTCTTGAGAGACCTTGAGAGTGTCCTTGTATCACTTCTTCTGACCCCTCCACGTGAACACTTGCCCTGTGTGAATTCTCCATAAAATAGTCTTTTTGGCAAAGTGTACATTTTGCATTCGAACAACGTGGCCATCCCATCGGAGTTGTGCTCCCTGAAGCAGAGTTTGAATGCTTGGCAGTTTAGTTCAAGTAAGGACCTCAGTATCTGGTACCTTATCCTGGCAGGTGATCTTCAGAATCTTCCTAAGACAATTCAAATGGAAGTGATTCAGTTTCCTGGCTTGGTGCTGGTATATTGTCCAGGTTTCACAGGCATACAACAATGAGGTCAGCACCATGGCTCTGTAGACCTTCAGTTTGGTAATCAGTCTAATACCTCTTCTCTCCCAAACTTTCCTTTGGAGCCTCCCAAACACCGAGCTAGCCCTGGCAATGCATGTGTCAAACTCATTATCAATGTGTACATGCCTGGAAAGTACACTACACCAAGGTAAGTGAACTTATCCACAGCATTCAAAACCTCTCCATTTGCTGTAACTGATGGTTCCATGTGGATGGTGTGATGGAGCACTTGTGCTTTCTTGGTGTTAACTATTAGGCCAAAATCAGCAACAGCAGAGAATTGATCCATACTTTGTTGCATCTCAGCTTCAGAGGCTGCACTGAGTGCACAATCATCTGCAAACAGAAAATCATGCCCCAGCACTCTCTCCACTTTGGTCTTGACTTGTAGCCTTTTCAAGTTGAAAAATTTATCATTAGTGCAGTAGCTGACCTTGATGTCATGTTCATTCTCACTGAAAGCATTTGACAACATGGCTGAAAATATCCTGCTAAAAAAAGCATGGGAGCAAGCACACAGCCTTGCTTCACTCCACTGGTGACTGGGAAGGCATGAGAGCATTGTCCATTATCCAGAACGTGGGCAAGCAGACCGTCGTGAAATTGACGTACAATGCTGATGAAGTTCTCTGGTCAACCAAATTCTGACATAATTTTTCATAAGCCTTCATAACTAACAGTATCAAAGGCCTTGGGCAGATCTACATACATTGTATACAGACCTCTGTTCTGCTCCTGGCATCTCTCCTGGAGTTGTTGGGCAGCAAACACCATATCGACTGTACTTCAGCCCTTTCTGAAGCCACACTGGCTCTCAGGTAGATGACCATCTTCCAAGTGAAGGATCAGCTTATTAAGGAGGACTCCGGCAAGAATCTTGCCAGCAATGACTAACAGAGAGACCCCCCTGTGATTGTCACAGGATAATCTATTTCCTTTACATTTATAGAGATGGACAATGGAGGCATCTTTGAATTCCTGGGAGATAATCTCCTCTTGCCATACAACCTGGAAAATCTCAGTCAGCTTTTGTATGAGCAATGGGCCCCCTACCTTGTAAATCTCAGCTGGAATAGAATCAGCGCCAGGTGCTTTGCCACATGAAAGGAGCCTAATGGCATTCAAAACCTCTTCTTCAGGTGGAACTTCAGCTAGGGAGGGATTGACTTCAACCTGAGGTGAACGGTCAATGTCCTCAGCATTGATTGATGATGGTCTGTTGAGAACACTACGGAATTGTTCAGCTCGTCTCTCCAGCATCATGTCCTTATCACTAATCAATGTGGCTCCGACAGCACTGAGTAGGTGAGATGCACCATAGGTCTCTGGCCCATAAATAGCCTTCAGGGCATCATAAAAGCACTTTGGATTATTACTATCAGTGTGAGGGGGAATAGGAATTTGGGGAACAACAATGAATGCAGTTTTGGATATACTGTGTTTGATATGTTTCCATAACATCCAGTTTGAAATGACTGATAAGCAATTGGTGATGTGGGGCTAGTTACATAGATCTATGAGTCATCTGCATAGAGGTGACTGATAAATCCAGGGGAGCTGATGAAGTTACCAACAGGGGGAGGAGAAAAGAGGAGAGAGCCTAGGACTCAACACTGGAGTAGTCAGAGGATGTGATATGGATGATGAGGCAGCAAAGGAGACTAAGGAGTGGTCCCACTGAAAGGTGTCAGAAGAGAGGTGTCATGAAAACCCAGAGAGGACAGAGCATCCATGAGGAAGAGAGTAGTCAGCAGTGTCAAACGCAGCAGGTGGGAAGGGGAAGAATTATGACTGGAAAATGACCAGTAAGATCCGGCAATTGAGAGAGAGGCAAATCCAAGATGGCAGAGAGAAGCCAGGAAGTTGTCTGACCTCTCCACAGTTTCCCTTGGAAACAACAAATCAAGCCACAAAATGGATTCTGGAGTGACAGAACCCACAAAAAGACAGAGTTAAACAATTTTCCAGTGTAAGATAACCTAGAAGGACTTCAGGAAAGGCCTGTCTCACTTGGGTAAAAAGAGAACAGAACCCAGTGCAGACAGTGTCCGGGCAAGCCAGCAGGAGCCTCTTTTTTTTTTTTGAGGGGGGAAGGCAGGGCAATTAGGTTAGTGACTTATTCAAGGTCACACAGCTAGTAAGTGTGTCAAGTGTCTGAGGCCAAATTTGAACTCAGGTCTTCCTGACTCCAGGGCTGGTGCTGTACTCATTGTGCCACCTAGCTGCCCCTGCCAGAGCCTCTTAACCACAGCACAGATCAGCAACCCAGGTTCTGTGGTCCTGGCTCAGCAGACCAGCTATGAGGCCTCCAGCCCCGGGCATATTAGTCAAATCACCAGCCCCAGAACCCTAGCACAACAGGGACAACTAAGCTGGGCCACCCCAGCACAGTGGGCAAGCTTCCAGCACCTGAGGCCCCTGACCCCTAGTGCAGGAAGCTTGGGACAGTGCCCCCTGTGCAGAGATCAACTTCAAAAAAAATGAGCAAAAAACCAAAAAGAGTCCTGAGAATTATGGCAGCAGGGAAGATCATAAAACAAACTCAGAAGAAGACAACAATGTCAAAATATCTATAAGTGAAGCCTCAAAGGGGAATATGAATTGGCCTCAAGCCCAAAATGTCCTCTTAGAAGAGCTCAAAAAAGGATATTAAAAATCAAGTAAGAGAGGCAGAAGAAAAATAGGGAAAAGAAATGAGGGTTAAACAGGAGAATTATGAAAAAAGGGTCAACAGCTTGGAAAAGGAAGGACAAAAGTTCACTAAAATAAATAAACAGCTCTTTAAAAAATAGGATTGGTCAAATGAAAAAAATAAACCCACTGAAGAAAGCAAATCCTTAAAAAGTGGAATTGGCCAAATGGCAAAGAAAACACAAAAGCTAACTGAAGAAAATAATGTCTTAAAAATTAGAATTGGGCAAGTGGAAGCTAATTACTCTATGAGACATCAAGAATCAGTCAAATAAAATCAAAAGAATGAAAAAAAATAGAAAATAAAATCTCATTCGAAAAACAGATCCAAGAAAGATAGTGATAATAATTACTGGACACAGTGATCAAAAAAGAGACTGGACAGCATCTTTTAAGAAATTATCAAGGAAAACCATTCTGATATCCTAGAACCAGAGGGCAAAATAGTCACTGAAAGAATTCACTCATTACCTCCTGAAAGAGATCCCAAAGTGAAAACTCCAAGGAATATGGGAGCCAAATTCCAGCACTATACAACAGACCTCTAGAGAAAACTGAATGGGGAGAGAAAGCAATATACCTTTTTCCCCAGAGATACATAGCACCTACACAAAAAATGACTACATATTAGGGCATAAAAACCTCAAAATCAAATGCAGAAAGGCACAAATATTAAATGCATCCATTTCAGATCAGGATGCAGTAAAAATTACATATAATAAAGAGCCATGGAAAGATAGACTAAGTGGGCCAAAAAACAAACCAGAGAAATAATATCATCAAAGAGAATGACAAACCTTATGGGATGCAGTTATATTTCTTAAATTTTTTAAACCTTCTGCTGAAATTAAAAAATATTTCCCATTCAATGCTTACCTCAGCATAAGCCTCCATATCCTCTAGAAACTGACCAAGAAGAGTGGTAGAAAATGCAAGATCAGCTACCCAGAACGGCTCCAGACTCTGTAACCATCCTAGGAAAGGTGTAAGACAAATCTTAAAAGATGAGAGTGACCAAAGAAAACTTTTTTCCTTGATTTTTACCGACCCTAGTTTTTAAATGGATCACCCTTCAAAAGTATTTAACTTCATTTTAGATTAAAGAAGTAAAACGTATAATTTTAGATACCTTATCATACTGAAGAAAAGTATATATAAAATCAAACCTCCAAAATTTAACAGGTAAAGTTTTTTCTAAATATGGTATTAATTCAAAATGAACAAATTCACTGTATACTTTGGTTCTTATTTTAATTCTGCCACTAATTTAACAACTGAACATAGAAAAACGTCTTAAATTAAAACCAAAGTTGACTATCTATGAACTAAGACCTAATTCAGCCGTCTCCCTATTTCACAGGTTTCTTTTAAGAATCAAATAAGGAAGTAAAAATGCTACAGAGAAAGAGGCTTAATGAATGTAAATAAAATCAACAAATAGTAATTACTCACCGATGTATTCAATTCGAAAGGTTCATGTTTTGTTTTGGTTTTTTGAGCACTTGCCTATTCTCCTTAAATCTATCCTAATTTCTTGATAGAAGTGTTCTTGGTAACCAATCAACTAATGACAACTGACTGGGTTCTTCCTCCACTTCTGAAATTAAGTTACCAATTGTCATCTACTTTAAAGAAGTGCCACTATTCATGTTAAGTCAGATGAGATCATTACAGAAAAAAACCTTAAGAAGGGATGTTATTGGGGCAGCTAGGTGGCGCAGTGAGGAGAGTACCGGCCCTGGAGTCAGGAGGACCTGAGTTCAAATCCGGCCTCAGACACTTGACACACTTATTAGCTATGTGACCCTGGGCAAGTCACTTAACCCCAACTGCCCTGCCTTGCCCCCTGCCAAAAAAAAAATGAATTGATGTTACTTTCCCTTAAAAAGTTAGATTCCCTATAATGATCTCATTATTCATACAAAGTAGACAGAATACTATTATTTATATTCAAGAAAATCAAGTGCTTCTATTGAGCACATATCCTCCTCAAGCCATAATATTTAATCTTATTTATAGACTAAAATACATACCAGACACCTGCTGAGTCAGAGAAGGTTTCTGAGTATGATCTATATGCCATCCAACTAATATATCAACCGTATCCTTGAAGGAGAGAAGAGGGTTTTAATCAAACTACTGTTTTTGTGGATTTATTCTTTTCCCCCATTTTCAGCATACTTCAAAGTAAAAGACCATCTATTCCACCCACTCTTTCTCGCCATTACAAAAAACTAAAAAGAACCAAGAGGGAAAATTATTATTGTTTTTGATAAGCTATCAGTGAAATGACTTGGTGGGATAGGAAAGCAAGGCAAACTGGAATTCCCTCATATAAAAATCCTCTCCTGCAATGTTGATCTGCCATAAGAAGTTAAATGCTTTTACCAAGATCACACAATTAGCACATGTTAGAGGCAGTATTTTAATTCAGGTCTTCCTGACCCTAAGCCCAGATCTACATCCTCTTTGTCATACTACCTATCAGTGAGGTGATCTGTTTGAGAGACCAGTCCACAGACAGCCTTTCATGGATCACTCATCACCCTCTGAGAAGAGAAGAACCCACAAACTCACCCTAAAATTTGTGCTGAAAATATGAGGGTAACATCGAGCCACCAAAAGTATGCACTTCACACATTTGCAGAGTAGTTCTGGTGTATCCACATTTTCTAGAATGGTCTGTAGGCTGGTCATTACAAGCTTAAAAATAAAAATAACAAGGTATAAATTCCCAACATAGTTGAAAGACAAAGATTAGAAATGGTACTTAACTAGTTAACTGTGTTAACAAAGTTAGGCACTATACATAGACCAGATTTCATGACGGTCCTCTTAAATGAATTGTATTCTGAAAATGTCTTTCCCCTAAAGGATTAAAATGAAGGGGAAAAAAATCCAACATAATCTGTGGAATCCATCAGTAATATCCTAATATAGTACTATGACTACTGAGGCTTAGGAAGGTGTACTAAATAAAGAAAAGCCCATATTTGACAATATATCGTATAGAATACATTTTTACTCAATGACATTTTACACAATGACTACTTACCAGCCAAACATATCTGAAGGAATAAGCAGTTTTCTTTAAGTTTAAAAGCACATCATAGTTTTTTTTTTCATATTTATCATATTTTGCTTTAAAGTGATTCAGGGTATTTAAGAACTTCCAGAAGGTTAAGAAACTGCCCTTAATCATCACTTCATTTCAGAAGAATTTAGCAATAGTTCACCTTAGCCTTAAAGATAATCCACAATTCTTTTTCCACAAGTCATTCAGGAACAAGCTCATTTAAAATATTTATATACAGAAGTAAAACAAAACTATTATATAGTCACTGCTCTAACTGCTTCATATCACTTGACTATTCTAGGTATTTTATCCTGACTACCTAAAAAAGGGCATACCACCAACAGTTAAATGAGGTAATGTTCAACTTTCACATACCCTGATGAACTGCCCATTCCAAGTAAGTCAACAAAAGTTAAATATAAATACAAGGCATTGTGCTAAATGTAATAAAAAAAAAAAGGAGATGAAATAGATATTCCTCTCAAGAAGCTTACAACCTAACTGGAGGTAGGGGAGAAGTTATACATACAACTAAGAAACAAATGCAACGGGCAGGTTCAGGTCAAATTCTATAACAAATTTAGGGAAAGATGGGAGGAGGGTGAGGAAGAGAACTGGTGAAGAGAGAATGCCAAGAGTAGATACGTGGATAAGGTGGCATTCAGGTTAGATCCTGAAAGAAAAAAGAAAACTAGACAAGGGTAGGAAGGTTAACTCCAGACACAGAAGATGGCATGAAAAAGACATAGGGTTTTCACAAGCAGCTGAAAAGCAGTAGTTTGACTTGATAGTACCCAAACGGACATAAGATCTCCAGAAGAGGATAAGAATGGAAAATCAGAAAAAGAACCATATTACATCATGGGATTTAAACACTGAGATCAAAAGTATCACAGAATCTTGGAGTTGGAAGGGACTGCAGAGACCACCTAACCTAAATTATACCTGAACTTTGGAACAACCTGACAAAAAATTTGTCTAACATTTGTCTGAGGATATACAGTGAAGGAGAAGTCACTAATGCCCCAGGCACACCATTACAAAACCAGATAGCTCTGACAGGAAGTTCTTTCATTACATTAAGCCTAAATCTACTTCTCTGCAACCTCCAACCACTGCCATTGGCTCTGTCCTCTGGGGCCATGTAGAACCAGTCTATTCCTTCTTCCTCCTAAGATCTCCTCAAATACTTAAGACATTTATCATGCCCCCTATCAGTCTTCTCTCCACTAGGTTAAATAATGGCATACTTTCAAGATATCTCTCTATTCTGACTGACTTCTTATCCAGGAGTGTCCATATTATCCAAGCGTCAGTAACAGGGAGCCAAGGAATGTTACTAAGTTCAGAAGTAACATTACTAAGATTTCTCTGCAAGTTTCATGAAAGGTAGACTGGAGAGGAGCTATGGCCCCTCCACAGAATGGCAGCAAGACACCAGGTAGAAGGCTACTATGTCCAGGTACAAGGTAATAAAAGCCTGAATTAGAGTGGTTGAGAATTAGGATGAGGGACAGGGTCAAGGGAGAAAAAGGGACAGGGTTAAAGGAGAAAACTAGATAAAGGGGGATAGGATAAGAAGAAGCAAAATAGAGTTAGTCTTTCCAACATGAGCATTGTGGAAGGGTTTTGCATAATGATACACATGTGGCCTATGTTGAATTGCTTGCCTTCTTAGGGAGGGTGGGGGGGGAGGGAAGAAGGGAGAGAATTTGGAACTCAAAGTTTTAAAAGATGATGTTCAAAAAAAAGTTTTTGCATGCAACTAGGAAATAAGATATACAGGCAATGGGGTATAAACAGCTAGCTTGCCCTACAAGAAAAGTAAGGGAAAAGGGGATGGGGTGGGGGGAGTGGGATGACAGAAGGGAGGGTTGACTGGGGAATGGGGCAACCAGAATAATGCCATCTTGGGGGGGGGCGGGTAGAAATGGGGAGAAAATTTGTAATTCAAACTCTTGTAAAAATTTAATGCTGAAAACTAAAAATATTAAAGAAATAAATGGCCTTAAAAAATAAAATAAATAAATAAATACTTTTGAGGAAAAAAAAAGAGAGAATTAGGATGGAAAAGAAATTCTCAATGCAGAATTCAGCAGGTTTGGTAACTGACTGGCTATAGAAGACCAGACAAAGAGTAATAAATGACTAACACAAGATACAGACGATTAAAAAATTTGGAAATGTTTAACTCTTTATTTATTATGTAAATGAAAATGTTATCTGTATTCTTAAAACTGCTATCATTTCTGAAAAACAAAAATGGGTAAGAAAAAGGTAAAAGAACAGTTATATTATAAAAATGGGAAAGAGCTAATACAGAGGAAGCAGGTGGGGGTGGAGGGCTGGTAATGCTGGAACCTTATTCTCATCTGGGTTGAAGAGGTATAGACGCCTTCTGAATATGTAGAGTGAGAAAACTGGGGAGACAGGGTTGAGGAGCGGCTTTTGGGAGGGTGGGGGGAGAACATAGAGAAGGGCTCTTGGAGGGGTGGGTAGGATGGGGAGTGGGAGAAGATAAGGTAACAGGGATAGGGTAAAAAGAAAGGCTGAGAAAGAAAACATCGAGTAAAAATAAGATTGAGGGAATTTCACAAATAGTAATTATAACTTTGAATGTGAATGGGATGTTTACAGCAGCTCTCCTTGTGGTGTCAAAAACTCAATACCCATCAATTAGGGAGTGACTGAACAGGTTGTGGTATATGGTTGTGATAGAATACTAACTACTGTGCTATAAAAATGATAAGCCACAAAAAAATGAGTAAGGCATGGAAAGATTTACGTGAAATGGTGAAGAACAAAGTGAGCGGAACCAAAAGAACAATGTATTAAAACGACTTTGAGCAAATAAGTCGTTTTGAATATTATAAATACACAAATTAAAAATAAAGGACATATGAAGACAGATGCTCTCTGCATCCAGAGAAACTGATGAAGATGTACAGAATAATTTTAAATATACACACACACATCCCTATCTGTGTATAAGGGTAGCCATCTCTAGGGCAGGGGGTGGGGAAGAGGGGAGGAAGGAAAAAAAAAGGAAAAAAGACAGCTTTGTTCTATGTTGAGAAGGAATAGCAAGTTGTTCATAGTGGATCTGCTGTTCCATATGTAATTATCTTTTTTTTAATTGTACTACAGTTATGGAAACACTTGTTTTATTCCATAAATTAAAAATTAAAAGAAAAAAAAGAAACTATTGTTACCTATTTCTAAACTGGTACTTATCACTTGGACAAGGCTGAATTGATAAACGTTAAGTTGAGCAAATTTTAAGACTAGCAACAATTTTCCATTCAATTCTAACTAGCCTACATAAAAGACTCAATTGATGATTGCAATAATTAACTTTCTGACTTTACACAGGCACATTTCCATCTGTGGTCCATGTACTCCCTTCTCAAAGACTTTCATACCAAGTTAAACAGTAAAAATTTCTTGGTTTAATGTTGGCAATTTACTAATGGTTATGTAATCTATCACTGTTCTGAGGGTGATTTGATGCTGGTGTCTTGAATATAAGTAAGCAACCATTAGCTTTATATTGAATTTAAGTTGTATAATATATAAATATATAACATAATACACACACACACACACACGAATATGTTGATTATAAGTTGTATAAAAATGAAAGCTGAACTGCTAAATTGTTTATACTTAGTCCAAAACATGTCAGGGGAGCCCAAATTTTCTCATACCCTGAAAGACATAAGAGACTAATGACGACAGCATTAGACTAGTTCCTCAGTCAGGAACCTTAGGATTAAATAAGATCGCACTGGCACTTCAAAAAAACTCCAACTATAAATTACTAGTTAACTTCATTAGTGGTGCTCTTACTATGGATATCCTGCTTCACATCTTTCTATTTCAGTTGTTAAGAAAACCTGAGAAGCCAAAAACTAACAAACTGGAGAATAAGCCATATGTGAACAAACTGGAGACATTTATCCTGGAGCATACTGGAAGGTGAGGGGTTTGGTGGTCCACATGAGAGCTGTAGAATATATTTTGGCTCAATTTAGGAGGCCCTGTTGTTATTGTCGCTGTTTGTTGTTTAGTCGTTTCAATAGTGTCCAACTCCGTGACCCCATTTGCGGTTTTCTCAGCAAAGAGTGGTTTGCCATTTCCTTTTCTAGCTCATTTTACGGATGAGGAAACTGGGGCAAAGAGGGTTAAGTGATTTGCCCATGGTCACATAGCTAGTAAGTGTCTGAGGCCAGATTTAAACTCAGGAAGATAAGTCTTCCTGACTCTAGGCTTGGTACTCTCCACTGTACCACCTAGTTTACCTTAGTACCACCTTAAATTTGAGAGGAAACTTCCTAACAATCAGGACTTTCCAAAAGTGGAATGGATTACTTAATCCAAGTGGGTCTTCAAACAAGTGGTTAGGCGACTACTTTTTGGAGATGATCTACAAGCAACTCCTCTTCTGGTACCAGTTACACTAGATGACTACAGGTTTTGGACTCCATGATTCTGAGAATTATTATCAAGTAATCAAGAGGTAGTGGAAAGATCTTCAAGAAAATGCTAGTTATCTATCTGTCAGGGATGCTGTGGAGAGGATTTCTTTTCATACATAGGTTGGACTAAATAGTCTGAGGTCTCTTCCAACTCTTGAAAGTCTATGATTTCACAGTTACATATGTACCTTGAAGACTACCACAGTACAGTATTGCAATACAGAAGCCAGGTGACAGAGGCTGAGGCATGGGAAGGAAATGAAGAAATAAGAGCAGATCACTCTTTCAATCTGAAAGCACAACAGAGATATCTTTTAACAAAAGGCAAGACAGGAGCATGAAGGAAAGGGACAGCAAAGAAAACATTGAAGGTATGTGAAATATGGAATGGATGTAAGTTCCTGAAAAATGTGCTATTTGGCAGTAAGGTCTCAGAGGAGTCGGGAAGGCGTGGGATAAAGTACAGGTAGAAAGAGGTTTTCTTTGACAAAGAGAAAACCAATCTTTCTCTGGATTGAAGAGAAGGAAGAGTTTGAGTGAAAACCTGAGAAAGTTACAGAATGAGCCTCCTTTAAGAGCTGGAAGAAACCGCAGAGGTCACCTAGTCCAACCACTGCCAGAAGAAGAAGCCCTTTACAATTTAACAACCAGTCTTCCAATCTTCTCTTGAAGACATAAAATAAGGGAGAACCTATTACCTCCCAATGTACCACATTTCTATATGAATAGCTCTAATTGTTAGATCACTTTGCCCTTTGGGTCAGATGGCCTCAAATCTCCTCAAGAAGTTGGGGGCTGAAGAACGTGACACAAATATAAGAAACATCAGAACTGCCACGTAGTAACGCCAGCCTAGGTGAAGTGTTTATTTGGCTGCTCAGGAACAAGAGGAGATCAGAGGTGGGAAGAGTGAATATTCTAGTGTGGATAAGAAAATAGTATCGAAATGGCCAACTACAAATTGAACAGGAAAGGAAATGAGGTCAGAACAGGGTCCTAAACAATGGCACAGGAGAGGAAAACAGAAGTACTGATTCCATATGAATGTTGTCTTCAATACCAAGTATGACGGCTGATATATTGAAGTGACATATTTAGTGAAAACTTTTCTAGTTTTTCTTCATCTTTCTTCCAAGTATGCGTTAAGTACAATTTTCCGCTCAAGTATCATTCATTTAATAAACATTTATTCTACCTAATATGTAATGCACTGATACAGAGAGATAATTTTGTAAAATTTACTTTTCAGTCTTACCTGCATTACAGATGAAAAAGCCTTCTTTTCTCCCACAGTCTCTAGTGCTTTGTAGGTGGCACATAAGTAAAGAAGTTTAACTTCATCTTTTGCAGATGAGCTAAATTTGCTAAAAATCCATTTGAAGATTTTCTCAGCCTCGTAGCTTAGAGAAGCGCAAAGAAGGCCAAGAGAGTAAGCTCCCTCCTGTCTCAATTCTTGAAGTAATTTGCTACTGTAATGATACCAAAAGAAAAAGTTAGTTTTCGTTTTGAAAGGTAATGACATTTTACAAATTGGTCTTTTGAACAAAAATCAAAGGGTTGAAGTCTAATCAATTTTAAAGGCAGCATACTATATTCCCTCTGCAACAGGAAAAGCATTGAATATTTCACTTTCCTCTATTTTTTTTTTGGAAACTGACAGAGTAAAAATTATTTAATGCTAGCCTTAGACTGACTTCAAGCTTCAAATACCATTTTTAAATACAAATGACCTATAAAAGTCATCTAAACCAGAAAACCTGCCAAGTATATACAAATATATATATGTGTATGTTTATATCTATATAGCAGAACATTCTAGAAAACAAAATAACGCAAAATGCTAAACAATGAGTAAAAGAGAATGGCTAAATAGTAAAGTTTAATTGAAGGGTAAGAGCACTGATTTAATGAACCTATTAATGTGATAACAAGAGTATAAAAAGCATTGGACTACAAGTCAGGAGACCAAAATTTTAGTCCCACCTCTACCGCTA
The DNA here is from genome assembly GCF_011100635.1 of Trichosurus vulpecula. Taxonomy (NCBI): domain Eukaryota; kingdom Metazoa; phylum Chordata; class Mammalia; order Diprotodontia; family Phalangeridae; genus Trichosurus; species Trichosurus vulpecula. The sequence continues at coordinate 552,914,842 of NC_050573.1, read as the reverse complement.
ACTTATGTGTCAATTCACCATTCTGGGTCTCAGTTTCTTCATCTGTTAAAGGAGGTAGCTGGATTAGATTACCTCTAAAGGTCCCTTGGAGTTCTAATATTCTAATGTTATTATGATCTCATGAGCTAGACAGAAAGCAAAAATCCATTAAGTGTCACTCTAAAAAGCAAGGAATTGAAGGGCAAAGGTGAAGTTAGTGGTTCACTGTGACTAGTTTGACATTTTTTGTTAAAAAATTTGTTGAATCTCTGTAGCTACGAGTACACCAATGGGTAAATGATGAAGAATCACAATGATGAATGCCCTCACCACTTTTGGAGAAACAGGATAAACATTTAGCTTAAGGAAGGAGGCTTAAATGAAAAGAACCTAGCAACATTATACTTGCAAACTTTCTAAATTTGTTACTTGAGTATATACCTAGAGGGGATATCACTGATCTGAAGGCTTCATTTAGTCTAGGTTAAGAGTTATAAATTAGTCCTTGCCCTGCCTCAATTCTTCATTGAAAATATCACATGTTGGTATTTGCTCTGAACAATCTTATTTTAGCTAACATTTATTTATATACATGTAAAAGTAAAAGAGATAACATTATCTAGATTAAAGTAACTTCCAGTTTATTCCACCTTACCTCTCATTAAGTACATCATGTATAGCTGCCAAGATATTATCTAGCTGCTTAACTAGTACCTGGAAAAGGAAGAAAATACAGAAAAATTTCATACTTCTATTATTTTTTTTTTCATTTTTATTACCTTTGAGAGCTCTTGAGTAACGTCTTGGAAATTGGCCCATGAAAATGCATTTTTTTAAAAAGAAAATGTATATAATTAAAATGATTTACCTCTGCACAGACTTGCCTGCCCTATCAAAGCCACTACATATATACACATATGTTCCTGCCCCAATACTAGCACTGCACAAAGTGCTGCATCAAACAGATCAAATGAATCAGAAATTAGCACCCTGTTATTTCCAAGAAAAAATTCCTTCTTCTGTCCTCTCCACCCACTCCCACTTGAAAAAAAAAAGATTTAATTATACAAATAAAGATCTTATTTCCATATCTTGCTTAAATAGAAATGAACAGACTGACCAGCTTATTTTCTGGTTGCTGAATGAATTCTTTCAATTGCTTTACAGTAGCCAGTCTTCGGTCTCTGTCATCTTCCCGGGTAATCCTCCGAAGAAGATTTGACAGTCGAGACTCATCAGAGTAAGACAACGATCGCTCTATAAATATAAAATTGTATTTTCCATAAGATTATGTAGCAGCATCAACTTTAGCCCAACGTATTATTTCAAATTACAAAGCAAAGCAGTTGTGAGCACACTATTCCTTTTAGAAAACCTTTTTAAGAGAAAGGTTTTGTTAAGTTTCTGCCAGTTTCTTCCTAAACACTATCCAATCTTTCAGCAGACAGGTGAAGGAAAAGATCCCAACAAGTATCAGGAATAATGGGCAAAGCTTAATATTCCAGTAGCTAAGGGGATGTTTCTCTATATTTCTCAATTTCTAATCTCGGTACAATTATTATTTGCTACTGGGAGCACTGTTTTCACCAATAATTGTTATTCCTTATCCAATAATCCCTGAATCCCTGTTTTTCTACTCATTTTTAACAACCACTAAAAATGGATCATAACAGCTGAAAGAAAAATGGAGAAAACTTCAAGTCAAGTTCCTTCATTTTTTAAAGAAAATAAGTATCTAACAACAAGGGGATAACATAAAAATGTACTTAAAAAAAAAACCAACATATACACTGATATTTTATACCAGAGACTCACTTCAGTTCTTTTAACAAAATACAGAATTCCATTTTATCTATGGTAAAACATAAATAGGTAATAGACGCTATTTAGTAACGAAGTTAGAAGATTTCATTTCTCTCTGGAACCTAAATAGAAAGGCTGATAGAGATGGCTTAAATCCCTGACGCATCTAGATTCCCAAGAACTTTTCTTACTGCATCTAAAATTCTATGGTTCTAAGTTCACCGCCAAGCCCCCTCCCCCTCAAAAAAAAATCTTGTGACTTCAAATCAAAGAGTAAACAAAATCAGCTTAGTTATATTACACTAGACCAGGGATTCTCAAAGGATCCAAATGTAGCAGATCTCAATAAGTTATGAAATGTATGCAACTAAACTATCGTTCTTAAAGTTGTGAGGTGGCACAAGTGTCTCAATTCTTTCCAGAATTCCTCACGGCATATACAGGGCTGTGATCAAAAAAAGTTTGAGTAACAGATCAACACGCCATTCTAACGAAGCTGAAAAGAAACATTATTTACACGAACAAAAAGGTTAGCATATTTCAGAAGAGTATATTACATGTAGCAAAAAAAGTAGACTTTATGTTCAGTTCTGTAACTGTGGAGATTGCCCCAGTTTGCCTGCTATAAGATTAAAATAAATGTAATTTATATAAATTCATCCATTCAACAAACGTGGCAGCTTAGGATGAGCCTCATCTGGACAGAAAATAAGACTGAATGCTTGGACTTTATCACCCAGGTATGGTGACCCCACTACTCCCCTCCAGTCAAACTCTATTCCATTCCCAGCACACACCTTTCATTTTATAACCAATGTGGAATAGCGGATACACTGCTAAATGGTCAAACCCCACCTCTGAAGGTTTACAGGCGACAAACAACTTCTCTGAGCCTTAGGTTCTCCATCTATAAAATGGGAATAATCGCTATTCTACCTACCTTATAGATTTGCCAACAAAGTCTAACAAGAAAACATAAATAAAGCACTCGCTAACTTTTAGAGTGCTACATAAATTAATAGTAATGGTGGTGTTAATGTTGATGGCAATAAGAATGTAATGAAAGTAATAGTCATAATGATTCCTAACTAAGGCTTAACTCATACCACCTGGGAGGCCCTTATTTCTCTCCACCTGTCCAAGTTCCACTTTCCTTCAAGGTCTAGCTCAAATTTTGCCTTCCTCCATGACTTGTAGACTATTCCAGCCCACAGTAATTTCTTTTTCTCCTGACATAAGAATTCACTAATTTCACAAATGGTGCTTGATATTCATTAGTATGAAGATTCTTTTTTACTAAAAAAAAAAAAAAATACCGTGAATATCACCACATTATAGGCACAGAATGAAAAAATTTCTCTTCAGTCATAACTTCAGTAATGCATACTTAAAATGAAATTTGTATTTTATTAGTCAAAACATCATCTACATAATAAGAAATAGTAACAGACGTACAATTTATTCAGTTAATAGAAAACACCAATTGTACTGAATCATTTAAGGAATTGGCTACTTTGCAGATTTTCAATTTCATCAATTAGCTTCAGACTTTGATCTAATTCCTTTTCCCATTTGTCTTGGGTATTTGAATTTTGATGGCATATGTGCGGAAAATTCACCGTCACAAAAATATAAGAAAATCACCTAGTATTTCATAACCATATAAAATAATCCTATGTAACTCTGAATGGCCACACGGCCCATAGACAGCCAAGTACTTTTTAAGTGAAAATTAGTTTTAAAGAAATGCTCATGAACGTTCTATTCTATTAAGTTAAATAATGATAAAATTGACGATGCTTTGTTCATGTGGATTTACATTCTTCCTTTCACTAAAGGGAGACCCCCTGTAGACCCAGAGGTCCAGAGTCAGAAGGACTGGTCCACATCAGTGCTATCAAACTCAACAGAAACTATCCAATAATCTTACCTGCAGATCCCTTCAATTGCATATTGACTTAGAAAAACACATGTTAACATTACCTAACATTACCTATATTCTAATGAATTTTTATTTCATTAAATATTTCCCAATTACATCTTAGTCTAGCTCAGTCAAACTTGGTTTGTCATCTGTGTTTGACATCTCTGGTCCACACCATTCTTTCAGCAATTAATTATATACTACGCCATAACACAGCTTACACAGGCTTTAAAAATTTTTATATATTTGTTAAGCCATATATCCATGAATATATAAAAAACTACTTGAGAACAGGAATTGTGTCTGTATTCCATCATGAAGTTTTTTTAAACAAAATCTGATTTTATAATACTCAAAAGATTATTTTAAAAACATTTGCATTTTCTAAATTTAATATGTTAATAACTTTGGAAGTACTCCCTCTCAAATAATGTTACTCTTGTTAAGAACTAATTATTCTAAGGCAGAAACAACTTTCTTTAGCAGCTGTATACTAACACATAAAGGAAAATGTCACTGTGTAAATTTCATGTTTTTTACTCTTTGGCTATATGACAAATCAGGAACTAAAGAGAAAAGGAAAATAGTTCTGCACACCATATTTTATTTTCCAAGTGTTCAGGACTCTTACCCTGTGATTTCCTCATGTCTTTTGTGGCTAAAGCACGATTTCCATGCTGAATACTGGTGAAATCAGGGTTGGTCACATTGTTAACTCTCAGCTCTTGCCCCAACGACTTCCGACCATAAGTATTTTCCCCAGATCCTCCATTGACACTGTAGCCACCTATAAATAGTGAATGTAAGTTTACTTTATCAAGTAACTCAATGTGAACTCACAATACTCCTTTCTAACCATAATTTAGAAATGTATATACCTTTTTCGTCATTTTGTATGTCAGTATGGACTCTGATATCATCGTGCCGTTGACGAGACACCACAGCTGAATTTGAAGGTTGTAGTCCATACGAGGCAGAAGTGCCCCGATCTCTGGATGAAGAGTATTTTAAATTATCTGGGTCGGCTGATGCACTATCAGTTCTGTTAAGAAAACACACACATACACACAAGTACACAATGAAAAAAGTTTCATCTAGTAATGTAATAGCAGACTTAATAATTAAAAAGGTTTAAGGTTAAGATTTCCAGGTTAAGATTTGAATCCTCTAAGTGCCAACTGTCTTAGTAGTAGCAGGCACTCAAAGTTAGCTCTTGATAAAAATGTCACTTATTTGATCTCTATTAGAGATACTGTACTATTTTTAAAATCCACTAGAAATTTGCATGTGACTCCCAGAAGCCTTTTCACCTGTCTTTTGATATATGGAATGATTTATTATTTTTCCCAATTAGAAAATATTCAGAAGAACTAAAAGAAGTATTTTGAATCTTCCAAGTCAAATTTAGAAACTGGCAACAAAGAAGCCAGAAGAGGAAGGTGCTATTACTACTTTAATTCTTAAAGAACTATAATACCTTCGGGAAAGGTATTTCCAAGTTATTGAATTCATGTCACATCAATTAAACTACATAAGAGTTAAGTTGAAAGTTCATATGCTGTAAAATAAAAGAGAATGCACAGAACACTAGAATTTGGGAAAAGGAGTTCACAAAGCAAATGTGTAAAATTCTGTAGTATATTTATATAGTATAATACTCAAGAATTCACTGTAAAATCTGCCATCAAAAAATGTATCAAATGACATAAAGAAAATCAAGAAAAAAAGGTTTTAGTAAGGAAAAATATTTAAACTATAATTGCTACCTTTGAGTTAAGTCTTTTTTTATTCTTAACCTTATAAAAAAACCTTTTTAGAAGTGAAAATGATACTCAGAACCTAGTAAACAACTGTAATTAAACAGTTTAGTCAATGTAAAAAAAACAGATAGTTTAAGAATGACACAATGTATTTATATATATATGCATAACACAAATATAAATACCAAGAACCTCAAAATTTCTTTTCTAAAGGTATAAACTGAAAAAATCTGAATTCTATTATATTTGCTACTGCTAAAATACCTTCTTCAAATCATTTCGACTAAATTTGTTACTGGGAGGAATGAAAATTCTACTTCTTATCTACTCCTTATCCTTAGGGAGGAAAAAAAGTGTATTTTTGCATATATTATTCATTTTAATTTCCCTTCAAGAAGGGTGGAAAATAATAAACCTGAAATCTGTACAAATTCTACCATCATATTCCACTTTGTTCCTAAAAGACTATTATTTTACCCCTGTGAAATGTTAAACATATTAAATACGATGTCTGCCAACAGGTTCAGTCAAACCTGAGTCTAATTAGGACTAAAAGTCCTCACATAAATCAAAAGCCCAATAATCTAAAATTCATTAACCACAATGATTAAGATATAAGCAAAATTGTACTCTAAATTTTGACAAGCTTTTTTTCCCCTCCTTCAGATATTGAAATACAATTGTCAGTAAGCTTCAAATATAAATCATAATACCTCCAAATTATCACAGAAAAACAAAGATTTAAGAAACTGCCTTTACCTGACTTCTAACAATTCACACTGTGAGGTTACTTGCCAAATATGTCATAAACCAATGCTAATTTAAATACTTCTGTTATGTCATTATATTACTTCTCTTAAGTCACTAAGTGGAACATTACGCCATTGAAAAACTTACCATAAAAACTTACAGTATGACTGAAAATAACACATTTTATTTAATAAACTATGTTCTACCAATTATTCCTTTCTGAATGGGTATAAAATTAGGAAACTCAGCTAATAAATAAAATGTTTATTGAATATTTAAGTGCCTTCAAGGAAACTTAATTTGAGTATGTTTTCATTTCCTGGTGCTTAATTACTTTTATAAGTACCTATTTTTATTTACAAGAAGGTATTGTGGAAAGAGCACTAAGCTAGGAGTAATGAGATTTCGTTATAGTTCAGGCTCAGCATGACCAATAACCACAAATATGAGCTTGGGCAAGTCAGCCACCTCTGGGCTTCTTCAGTTTACTCATCTATGATCGTACTCAGCAGGTTGCAGCAGATTATGTTTAAAGTCCCTTCTAAGTCTATAACTTTAAGATTATGTATAACTGATATACTGAAATGTTTCTCATGTACTATAGAAGAATGTTTACAAAGAGAAATCTCAAAACCACCTAAAGAATCAACTCAAACTCAGTGAAAGTATAAACACATACACACATTTTTATATGTACACATAAATTAATCAATATTCATGCAACTAATTTTATCACCCATTTTTATTTTTTGCTCACTTTAACCCTGTTTCTGATAGGAATTTTGGATCATTGGTCAGTTATTAGGACTATAAGAAAAACAAAGAAATACTTTACTACAAGTTCCTAGTTACTTAAGAAATACAAGCTTAACAATTCCATAGGCAATGAATATTGAGAATTTCAGAATGAGGGCCTTTAGAAATACAACATTTAAAAAAATACTGCTTACAGGAATAAAGATCAGGTCTTGGGTTATTAGTGTACTCTAGTCTACCTAAGAGAACAAAATGGTGATCTGATTTTGGTGTTAGCATTCACACAAAACTCTTAAGAGTTTTCTTCTAATATCTAGACTGCCCCTCTTTTCTTATTTTAAAGAAAAGTAACTGGACAAGCTATGCTACCAAGAAAAGCTTCCCCAATCAAAGGGAAACTCAAAAGAAAATAATTAGGTGATAATAATAAGGTGATCACCAGGGCTAAATAGAATATACAAGCTACAGACTCAAAGTGATAGTCCCAAAGTGATATGAGATTTCACAAGATAGAACAAGCTAAAATCTGCTAGAATGCGCATCCCTCATTTCATTGGGAAAAGAAAGTCAACTGGTAGAGGCCACGGAGCCTAGAAGGGATCCAGAAATACTCCAGACCCTTTAATTACTTTAAAAACAGTATGGAGGGGAGTTATAAAGGTTGAGTGTCCCCCTAAAAAACCAAACTGAAATTAAAGCTTGATGTACATGCCACAGTGAGAGGTAAGTTTCTAAATCTCATACCTCAAAAATCGCATACTGTAAAATATGGAGCCTTTGTGATGTTTTGCATCAAGTCAATCTGTAAGACAGTAGTTACAATATTAGTGAAGATAGTGGGTTAAAAACATTTGTTGCTCAAAAATTAATTTACATATGCAGCAAATAAGGCTTTGGGGTTAACTGGTTTTGGCTTAATATTAAACCTGTGGGGACTAACATATGCTGTGAAGCAGAAACAACAGAAAACACCAAAAACCTGATTAGATAAAAATTAAGAAAGCATAAGTCAACTATAACATACATTAAATGGAAATACAGTTATACTTCATTTTAGATGGCATTAATACACAAGTGAGACTAGATAAGGTTGAGATGTGATTAATTTTTAATAACCTAAAACCTTAGACCCAAGGATGTTTTAGGCAATATCTAATAACAGTACTATCACATACTTTAGCTGTTAAATTATTGTAAGTGCTAAAGGACAAAGGGAACAAGTAAAATGTTAAGTTCCATGAGGGACTGTTCTTCATGTCTATTAATATAACTCCCATCGTTTAGCATAGTGCTTTATTTGGAATAGCAACTTAATAAATGCTTGTTGAAATGAATGTAATTAATTTCTAGATGGGTAGAAAGAAAGGATATTTTTCCGGAGAAGAAATTCCTGTGCTTTAGAATGAAGAAGAGAAAGAACTCTAGAGATCAAAGATTTAGTATAGTCTCAAAAGAGCTCTGCAGCATTCCCAAAATACTTAATGCTGCCAATGGGATATGAGGCTAATTACAAGCTCAATGGAAGTTTTCAGTTCCACCTTTAGGAGAGATTTTCCCCCATAGGAACACATTTCTTAAATGGACATCAACTGGAAAATAAAATTTTTTTTTACCAAGAATTTTGTTCACAGAGAATTCTTATTGGAATATAGATATTAGTCCACAAATTAAGAACTTAAATGACAACTCTTTAGTCAATGGAAAATAATGAAATTCAATTCAGTGTTAACAAAACTCAAAACCCCACCATGCTGAGAGCTCAAATCTAAGTTTAGACCAGTCCTGTAATACTAAAGATATTGAAAGAAAGGCAGCATGGTGTAGTGGATAGACAGCCCTAGTACCTGACAAATAGGAGGAGCTTCAAAGTGCTTGTTCAAAGAACTATATATGGTATAATAGAAAAAAATGCTGGACTTAATCAGTAAGATCTGAGGTCAATCCACCTTTACCACCTACAAACTCTATGACCCTCAGAAGCAAATCATTTAATCCTTTTCATCCTTATTTTCCTTATTTATAAGACAAGGGTAATAAAAGTAGCTACCTCACAAGGGGCAGGGAAAGAGATTATGTGCATGTGCATACGGCACTTACGTGAACTATATAAATGTCAGCTATTATTATTGGAATGAATGATTAAATACCACTGCCCAACTTGATAAAAGTTTTCCTGTATTCCTTTCTCCACACTCCCATAACGACAATAGGTTTCCAGATCCATCCATGCTTTTTAGAAATAACATATTTGTAAGACAACTTAATAGAATGAAAAATGTCAAAGATTAAATATAAATAGCCCAGACCTCTGGCTTCACAATTAAGAACTCTGGTCAAAGTCAATCAAAGAAACACTTATTAAGCACATACTACGTGCCATGTACTGAATAAGGCTCTGGGGATATAAAGACAAAACGGAAAGCATCCTTTTTACCCAAGTAGTTTTACAATCTAGCCAGTGGATATAAGATAGACATTTGCAGGTATATAAAAAACAGATGCAATGGCAGGGCAGGAGCGGGGGAAGAAGAGAGAGGTAACAGGAAGGTTTCATGTTGAAAGTGGAACTTGAGTTTTGCCTTAAAGGAAATCAAGGAATCTGAGAGGCAGAGGTGAGGATGTGATTAAGTAGTGTGGCACTGTGGATCAAGCAGAGAATGATTTGGAAGTCCTGAGTTCAAAGTCCACCTTTGACAATTAGCTGTGTGACCACTGCAAGTCCCTTAATCTCTCTGTGAATCATTTCTTCATCTGTAAAAAGGGGTCAATGACTGAAGGCACTTTTTCTCTGAGCCTCATCTCCTTCCTGAAGCAGCCATACAAATACAAATTCTGAGAATCAGAAGGGATCCCAACGACCATTTAGGCCAAACTATACACAAAAGGAATCCCTATTATAACATATTCCACAAGTTGTCACCCAGCCTCTGCTAAAAGGTCCTCAAGGAGGGGGAAACTGAGCACCTTTCAAGGTGACCCATTCCACTCTGAGAGAGCTCTAATTGTTAGGAAGCTTTTCCTTGACATCAAGCCTAAATACACCTCTTTGCAACTTCTACCTGGTTCAGCCCCCTAAAGCCAAAAAGAACAAGTGTAATCACTCCTCCATGCGATAGCCCTAGTAAACATGCCTAGTTCCTTCAACCAATCCTCATACACCTCGAACTGAAGGACATTCACCATCCTGAGTGCCCTACTCTGTACACTCTCTGACTTAGTAATATCCTTCTTAAACTGTAAAGTCCTGAACTAAAAACAATTAATAAAGTCTGAAGAGGTAAGAATACAAGAGAATTATGATTATTCTTTTCCTGGAAATTATGCCCCTCTTAATGCAACCTAATTTGGAACTATGCCCAGAAAATTACCAAACATTTCATATCTTCTGAACCAATTATATAACTACTACTAGACCTATACCCCAAAGTAATCAAGGAAAAAGCAAAAAGACACACGGACACACACACACACACAAATTTATAGCAGTTCTTTTCATGGTAGCCAAAAACTGGAAGCAAAGGAGGTGTCCTACTGGGCAATGGCTACACAAATTTTACTATATGACTATAATGAATTATTTTTGTGCTCAAAGAAATTATGAGACAGAAAATTTCAGAGGAAACTGGAATCGTTAGGAACTAACACAGAGCAAAGTGAATATTAAACTAGAACAACTTATACAATTAGACAATATTATAGAAAAAACACCTCTAAAAGACTAGAACTCCGATCAAAACAATGATATACCACAAGGTCAAAGAATGATGATGAATTATCCATTCCTCTCCTAATGGAGAGGTGAAACTATTATGCATAAACGAATATAAATTTTTGGACATGCTAACGTGTGAATTTGTTTTGACAGACTACATAGGTACTGAAGGGTTGGGATTTTTTTGTGTGTGTTTTTAAAATTTGCTCAATCAGATATCTTTTGTTGGATCCTAAGGTAGGGTCAGAAGATCTAGAGAAGTCCCACTGAGAAGGGAGGAAAGAATGGATGAAGGCAAAGACAGACAGAGAAAGACACTAGATATATATTATAAAGGGTTTTAAGTGCCAAGGTAAGGAGTTTTTACTTTATTCTAGAAGCAATAGGAACCCACTGAAAGTATTAAAGTGAGGGGGGCGGAGCCAAGATGGCAGCTGAAAAGCAGGGACTAGCATGAGCTCCCCGCCAAGTCCCTCCAAAAACCTATAAAAAATGGCTCTGAACCAATTCTAGAACTGCAGAACCCACAAAATAGCAGAGGGAAGCAGGGATCCAGCCCAGGACAGCCTGGATGGTCTCTGGGTGAGGTCTATCCCACACGGAGCTGGGAGCGGAGCAGAGCCCAGCAGAGCCCAGGATGGGCCGAGCGGACCAACCAGACCAGAAACCGGGCGGAACAGGCCCTAGCACCCTAAATCAGTGAGCTGTGGCAGTTACCAGACTTCTCAACCCACAAACACCAAAGACAACAGAGAAGGTTAGTGGGAAACGCTGAGGGAGTGGAAGGAGTTTGTCATTCCACCCCGGGATAGCGGAGGTGGAGCAGCTACAGAACTACAGCTGCAGTTGCTTCTGGCCCCAGGCCCACCTGGTGGGAGGAATTAAGTGGCAGATTAGAGCAGGAGTGCACAGCCTGCTGAAGATCTAAGTCCAGTCTGGGTTGGGGGTTCTTAGGCAAGGAGGAGTGCTGGTGTGGCAGAGCTGGCTGTGATAGCTCTGAAATCAACAGTGCATCCGTCCAAGCTTGGAACATAGAACCCTTTACTCTACAAGCAGTCATATCCCGCTGAAAAACTCAAGGGTCAAGTAAGTTGGCTGGGAACATGGCCAGGCAGCGAAAACGCACCCAGATTCAGTCTCAGACTTTGGAATCCTACTTTGGTGACAAAGAAGATGAAAACATACAGCTAGAAGAAGTCAACAAAGTCAAAGAGCCTACATCAAAAGCCTCCAAGAAAAACATGAACTGATCTCAGGCCATGGAAGAGCTTAAAAAGGATTTGGAAAAGCAAGTTAGCGAAGTAGAGGAAAAATTGGGAAGAGAAATGAGAAGGATGTGAGAAAACCATGAAAAACAAGTCAATGACTTGCTAAAGGAGACCCAAAAAATACTGAAAAATATGCTGAAAAAAACAACACCTTAAAAAATAGACTAACTCAAATGGCAAAAGAGCTCCAAAAAGCCAATGAGGAGAAGAATGCCTTGAAAGGCAGAATTAGCCAAATGGAAAAGGAGGTCCAAAAGACCACTGAAGAAAATAGTACCTTAAAAACTAGATTGGAGCAAGTGGCAGCTAGTGACTTCATGAGAAATCAAGATATTATAAAACAGAACCAAAGGAATGAAAAAGTGGAAGACAATGTGAAATATCTCATTGGAAAAACCACTGACCTAGAAAATAGATCCAGGAGAGATAATTTAAAAATTATTGGACTACCTGAAAGCCATGATCAAAAAAAGAGCCTAGATATCATCTTTCAAGAAATTATCAAGGAGAACTGCCCTGATATTCTAGAGTCACAGGGTAAAACAGAAATTGAAAGAATCCACAGATCGCCTCCTCAAATAGATCCCAAAAAGAAATCTCCTAGGAATATTGCCGCCAAATTCCAGAGCTCCCAGATCAAGGAGAAAATACTGCAAGCAGCCAGAAAAAAACAATTTGAGTATTGTGGAAACACAATCAGAATAACACAAGATCTAGCAGCTCCTACATTAAGAGATCGAAGGGCTTGGAATACGATATTCTAGAGGTCAGTGGAGCTAGGACTGGAGCCAAGAATCACCTACCCAGCAAAACTGAGTATCATGCTCCAAGGCAAAATATGGAGTTTCAATAAAATAGAGGACTTTCAAGCTTTCTCAGTGAAAAGACCAGAGCTGAATAGAAAATTTGACTTTCAAACATAAGAATCAAGAGAAGCATGAAAAGGTAATCAAGAAAAAGAACAAGAAAAAGAAATTGCCAAGGGACTTATTAAAGTTGAACTGTTTGGTTTACATTCCTACATGGAAAGATGATGTGTTTGATTCATGAGACCTCAGTATTAGGGTAGCTGAAGGGAGTATGCATATATATACATATATATGTTTATGTGTGTGTGTTTGTGTGTGTATATATGTGAATGTGTATGTATGTATATATGTATGTGTGTGTGTGTGTGTGTGTGTGTGTGTGTGTGTGTGTATATATATATATATAGAGAGAGAGAAAGACAGAGAGAGAGAGAGAGGGCACAGGGTGAGTTGAAGATGAAGGGATGATATCAAAAAGAAATAAAATCAAATTAAGGGATGAGAGAGGAATATATTGAGAGAAGGAGAAAGGGAGAGACAGAATGGGGTAAATTATCTTGCATAAAAGTGGCAAGAGAAAGCAGTTCTGTACGAAGAGAAGAGAGGTAGGGTGAGGGGGAATGAGTGAATCTTGCTCTCATCAGATTTGAACTGAGGAGGGAATACCATATAGACTCAATTGGGTATCTTACCCCACAGGAAAGAAGGAGGAAGAAGATTAAAAAAGGGGGGATGATAGAAGGGAGGGCAGATGGGGGAGGAGGTAATCAAAAACAAACACTTCCGAAAGGGGACAGGGCCAAGGGAGAAAATTGGATAAAGGGGGATAGGTTAGGAAGGAGCAAAATATAGTTAGTCTTTCACAACATGAGTATTGTGGAAGGGTTATACATAATGATACACATGTGGCCTATGTTGAATTGCTTGACTTTTTAGGGAGGGTGGGTGGGAAGGGAAGAGAATTTGGAACTCAAAGTTTTAAAAACTGATGTTCAAAAACAACAAAAAAAAGTTTTTGCATGCAACTAGAAAATAAGATACACAGGCAATGGGGCATAGAAATTTATCTTGCCCTACAAGAAAGGAAAGGAAAAGGGGATGGGAGGGGAGTGGGGTGACAGAAGGGTGGGCTGACTGGGGAACAGGGCAACCAGAATACACATCATCTTGGAGTGGGGGGGGGGGACGGTAGAAATAGGGAGAAAATTTGTAATTCAAACTCTTGTGAAAATCAATGCTGAAAACTAAATATATTAAATAAATTAAATTTAAAAAAAGTATTTAAGTGAGAGGGTGACATAGTCAGGCTAGTCCTTGAGGAAACTTCTTTTGGCAGCTGTGTAAAGGGTGGATTGGAGAGACAAGAGACTAGAGGCTAAGAGTCCAAATAGGAAAGCTGTTGCAATGGTACAGATAATCACGATAAGGACTTGAATTAGGATGCTGGCCATATGAATAAAAAAAAAAAGGTTGTGAGATGTTGCAGATAACTCAAATCTTAGAAGGACAAGATTTAGCAACTATATGTGTTGTAACCATTGTGTTTATTTTTTAAAAGGAAGGGGAGAGAAATTAAATGCTTGTTTATTGAAAATAAAAATAAAAGTCTCCCTACCAAAATAAAAAGACTGCATTAGCTTTTTACCCTGCAATATCCTTCAATGAGTTTCCAAATTCTTAGAATTCCTAAATACCCATATTTTTGTGCCACACAATTTACTAGTTAAAATTATAGATTATTTTGCATTGTTCAGTGTTTTATCATGTGTGTCAGTACCTCTGACATTAGACTTTATGCTCCTTGACAAAACAGATCTTGTTAAACTTCTGTATCTTCCTATAACCCCCAGTACTGTCTTTGGATCTCCTGCACTGACATAGGGCGTAGCACATAGTAGGGGCTTAATGCTTATTGTTTGGCAGCTCTGAGACATGGATGTGCAATAAAAACTGACTGGTGCATGAGTTACAATTGTTAAAAACAACATCATAAAAGATAAATCAATATGTAATTTAATTAAAACCTAAAAATTTAATGGCCAAAATTTTGCACAGTATATTAGATTCAGCATTCAATATATAATTTTGCACATATTCTTGTGAATATAGGGAAGAAAACCTAAAATACAGACCACACACTCACTAGTATGCAGAATGCATACTGATTTTTAATTACCTTTAAGTGCCAACAGTCTATTTAAAGCAAGGAAGTTCAAGACAGGTATTCACTTAATATTATTCCTTTAAGTTCCAGCTAAAATCCCATCTTCTATAAAAAGCTTTTCCCAATCACTCTTAATTCTAATGCTTTCCCTCTTTTAATTATTTCCTATTTAACCTGTGTATAGCTTGTTTATATATATTTATATTAAGTTATCAAAAGGAAATGATTTTTGCTACATAAAATTTAAGAGCTTTCGCACAAAATCAATTAAGACAGAATTAAAAGAGAAGTATTAAAATATCTGCATCAAACATTGCCAATAAAAGTCTACTAAGGAATTAACATAAATATATACCACCAAGAGCTGTTTTCCAATAGGTATGTGTAGTGTTAATCTGATCAAAGATCTTCCCCACCCATTCAATAGGGCTCAGGTGGGAAGGCCTGATTATACTTACTAAGTGCTAAGCCAAAATGGGCTTAGCCCTTAGAGCCCTAAGGGGAGTTGCTAAGACCAGAGTCAATGATATGTGAGCTGAGTTCTAGTCAATCAGATGACTGCTAGGACTGTATAAAAAGAGAGTCCAGGTCTGGGAGCAGCAGAGCAGTGAGCAGCAGGATTCAGAAGCAGAGAAGAGTGCGTAGGGTGCTGAACAAGAGAGGTGTGCAGAGATCCAGAAACTTGGAGTCAGCAGAACTGCAGAAGAGAGTGCTGTGCTCAGAGTTAGGATTCATAAGTGATCTTTTTATAGGAAGGACTTAGCACCGAGGGGAAGCTACAGTATGGCTTGGTTCCTTTCTATAATATTTCGTTATAATTTCCTTGTTACTACAGTGAGCAGCGCTTACTGGATTTGGAATATTATTGCCAAAATATCAAACTGGAGGCATCGGTCCTTGAATCTGATCCTCTGGAGTCTACATAAATGTTATACTTCCTCTGCCTTTTACCTAGAGAATTCCTTATACTTCAAGATTCTGAACCATTTAGGCATGTTCATGGTCCTCTCTTGAGTTCATGAATTTTGTCTTACCACTATAGTATGAAGAAAGTCTTAAAAAGAAATGCAACTAGTCAGATATTTATTAAGCACCTACTATGTGCCATGTACTGTGCTAAACACTAGGAATACAAAAAGAGGCAAATAACAGTTCCAACTGTGTGGGACAACAATGAAACCCAACATTAAACTCAGAGGCTTCTCAAATATAAAGTATAAAGTAATTTTATTAAGATTCCATGCAAAAGGGTGGTCTCCCAACCAACAGACAATCAATAGACAAATCAGTAGGGAGAGGTGTAGCCCAGGGGCAGAGCTTTAGGTTTATATCCTAATGTAAACACCCCCCCACCCCCACCACACCACTGGCCTTTTACTGTCATTGGTGGAGTTCAGGCTTACAATCTAAACACGGAAATATACTACCCCAGGTACAATTTAGCCCATGCCAAACGCTTAAAAACATTTTTATCCTTATTTGGCGAGGTTCGTGCTTGGGTGGGTGGGGGGTTCAGGCTGCTCCAAGTTTTGGATTCCTGTAAGTCAGGTGACTTTAGTACACAGAAATTTGGGCCTAGGGTCTAAGATACTTTAGTTAGGTGTCTCTCCTGAGAAGCCTTTATATCATTCAATTTACAGAAAGGCTGAGGCTCAGATTTTATGAGAGGTCTTCACTTATCCCACTCACTACCCTCAAGGAGCTCAAAATCTAATGGAGGAAACAACAAGCAAATAAATATATATAAACAAGCTATACACAAGCTAAATAGGAAATAACTAAAAGAGTGAAAGCATTAGAATTAAGAGGGATTGGGAAAAGCTTTTTATAGAAGATGAGATTTTAGCTGGAACTTAAAGGAAGCCAGGGAAGCCAGGGGGCAGAGGAGAGCATTCCAGGCATGAGGGACAGCCACACAAAACACCAGGAGCATTTGGAAAGATGGAGTGTCTTGCTTCTGAAATAGTAAGAAGGCCAGTGTCACTGAATAATGTGTAAGAAGACAGAAAAAGGAGAATGGTGGCATAGTTTGTGATGGGATCTGAACACCAAACAGAGAAATTTTGTTTTTGATACTGGAAGGGATAGGTAGTTTATTGTGTAAGGGGATGACAGGGTCAGACCTGAGCTTTCGGAAAACCACTCTGCTGACTGAATGGCAGGTGGATTACAGAAGAGACTCAAGACAGGCAGACTCACCAAGCAGGGTATTGCAGTAGTCCAAGTGTGTACTGATGGGAATCTACACAAGGGTAGTGGTGAGAAAAGAAAAGGAGAAAAGGGGGCATATTTGAGAGATGTTGCAAAGGTGAATGGACAGGCCTTGAGGGGTGCAAGACAGTGAGTGAGGAGTAGAGTATGACACCTAGGTTGTAAGCCTGAGGGACTGAGAGGATGATGTTGCCCTCTACAGTAGTAAGGAAGGGGTGGGGGGGAGGAGGAAAGGAAGACATAGCAAGTTTAAGGTGTCTACTGGATCCCTAGTTCTAGATGTCTAAAAGGAACTGGAGATGCAAGTTAAGAGGTTAGCAAAAAGGTTGGGACAGAAAAGGTAGATATAAGAAACAACAGCACAGAGATGGTAACTAAACCCAAGGGAACTGATGAGATGACCAAGTGAAGGAGTATTGAGGCAAAAAAAGGGACCCAGTACAGAACCCAGTCCATCACCTACAGTTAGAGAATGACCTAGATGAGGATCCAGAAAAGGAAATTGAGAAGGAACCATCTGATAAAGCTGGAAAAGCAGGAACGAATGGTGTCCCAAAAGCCTAGAGAGAAGTGTATCAAGAAGAGAGTGATCCGACAAAGGATGCAGAGAGGTCAAGAAGGAGGACTAAGAAAAGTCTATTGGATTTAGCAATTAAGAGATTATTGGTAATTTTAGAAAGAGAAGTTTCTGTGAGTGATGAGGTTGGAAGCCCAGTTGCGAAAAGTGAGTGAGAGGAGAAAAAACTGGAAGCAACTGTTGCAGATGGCAAACAATAAACAACAACACAAAAATATGTTCCAACTACCCCTTTGCCCACATGGGACACTTTTCAAAAGTTTTTTCACTAACTCTTAGATTTTACCTCATAGCATTCAAATTGGCAAAGGTGACAAGAAAGAGGAATAGTTCACAGAGGAGGAATTACAAGAAGACAAGCATATTGATGCACTGTTGGGGGAAATCTGAAGTAATCCAATCATTTTGTATATCAATTTAGAATTATGCAAGAGAAGTGATTAACCTGTCCACATCCTTTGACCCAGAAATCCTTTTGAATGGTGTATAATATACCCCAACCTGATCAAAGAAAGAAATAAAATATTCAGAGCAATTTTTTTAGGGGGTAACAAGAAACTTTGGAAATGGCTGGAGGGGAGCGCATGGCATATGAATGAAATGGAGTATTGTGATTGTGAGGTAAGAAATAAATTGTGAAGGAAGAACTCAGAGAAACATGGTAAGATTTATATAAACTAATGCAGAATGAAATAAAAACCAAAAGAAGACACAGGAAAAAACACAAATATAAATTGGGAAATTGCTAAAAGAAGTCTTATTCTGAGTAACTGAAAAACCAATGAAAATCTAGTCCAGGAGAAGAGATCATAAACTAATGAATCAAATATTTCTGCTTACTTATTTTTTCTTTGTGTGTGTTGGGGGGAAGAGGTTCAATGAAAAGGCAGGGTTTAAATGACTAATGTCAACTGGCATCACAAATTTTTTTAAAGTAAATGAATATGTCTTATTTTTCACTCTTACCACACTTGGCAATTTTAAATAAAAAATCAACATTGAGCACTGCCTTTAAAGTAATCTGTTTTCCAATGTAACTAGAGATTTTGAGTATCTGACTTCAGTAGACAGGCATAAATTAAGCTAGACCTGAAAGAAAACTAACTTAGCCGTGTTGCACAAAGAAACAAAATGTTACACCTACCACCTCCCCTGCCCTTTTGAGAGTAGCAGATAAACTGTTACCTTTGTTTATAAATCCTGACCTTTTGACACAATTAAAATTTTACTCAGAATTAATAACTGAGAAATAGTCACGTCAATGAGTCATATCTTCCTCCCACCCAGGCTTCCTATATAGCTCTTGGTAGCAAATTTTATGCAGCAAAGTACCATGGGATCTGTACTTGTCCCTGTTCACATTTTAAATAATGACTTGTATAATAGCATAGATGGAATGCTTATAAAATCTTTAATGACACAAAACCAAAAGGATAGCTGAAACTATGAATGAAAGTCAGGATCCAAAGGGATCCTGATGGACTATGGGGTAAATTAGATAAAAATGTAATATTTTACCATTATCACTAAAGTTACAGAAATCAACTTCACAAATTTAAGATGAGAGCATAGCAGTTCTCCTGAAAAAAAGATCTGGAGTTTCACTGGTTAGCAGTGCAAAGATCGCAGAGTCACAGAATTTTAGAATCAGACTTGCACTTTATGAATATCAAAAATTGACAAGTGTGGGGTGGATGGATTGGAAGAGAGAGACTAGAAGCAGGAAAAGCAATTAGGAAGCAACGGTAAAAACAGAAAACAAAAAACAGGCAAGAGGCTACATGAGAGTCTAAATTAGGGTGGTGGTCATATGAGTGAAGAAAAGCGGAGAAGGGGACAGGCGCATCACACATTATCAAGATAGACTCAACAAGAGTTGGCAACTGATTTGATGTGAGGGAAGAGCAGAGGAAAGGATAAATAATGATTATGAGATTGCAAGTTTGACTCTAAGGATAGTCCTTGAGAGAAATATGGGATTAGGAAAAAAGGAGAATTTGAGGGAAAAATTGAGTTCTGTTCTGGACATGTTAAGCTTACAGGACACCCATTCAGTTAAAGATATCCAATAGGCAGTTGGTGATATGGGAGTGGCATTCAGGAGAGATGGGAATCATGTACGCAGAAATGATGGATAAACCCAAAGGGGGCTGGTGAGATTACAGAAAGGGTCCAGGAAAAGGCCTTGGGCTATACCCTATATAGGTGATGGAGCAATACTGATGTTCCCACAAAGGACACTGAAGAAAGGCCAGCCAGGTAGGATGAGAATCAAGAGAGAACAGTATGTCTAGGAAGAAAGGATGGTCAATTAATCAAGGAGCACTTACTATGTGCCAAGTATTGTGCTAGAAGCAAGAGTGTAATTATGTTGCAGAGAGGTCCAGAAAGATAAGAACTGAGGCTCTAAGTCACTGGTAGGAACTCAAGTTCCTCCCTCCCAAGTGCCACCTTTTCTTCCCTTCATCCCCAAGTGAAAATGACTCCCCTGAACTCTAACTTCTCAGAGTCCTGGTTCTGGACCTTTGTGTGCATTTACATATCACTTTGCTTTATCAGTCATTTGCATACGTAGCAATTCACCCCTTAGATAGGTAATCATGTGAAGTGCTTCCATAGTATTATTCACAAGATCACTGATCTTGGGAGGAAAAGAATCTCAGTTCTCAAAGGCCATCTGTTATAACCTCCTCACACAAGGAAACTGAGGCCCAGGGAGGATAAGTGACTGGTCCAAAGTTAACCAGGGAGCAGCAAAAGACAGAATTTGAAAACAGGTCCTCAGACTCCAGAACCAGTGCTCTTTCAATTGGGCCATGCTATTCCACTACTTCCACTACTAGCTTGAGAAAGAATACTGAGGTCTGAATGAAGGCAGAACGCAACAGTTTACCAGGGAAGGGTGTGGAGACAAGTCTAGGTTTTTTCCAGGTTTTGGGGGAAAGAAAGAGACATACATGCAGGCATGTTTGTAAAGGGTAGGAAACGAGCATGCAGAGAAGGAGAACCTAAAAATTACAAGGGCAAAGTGGAGAGTTAATCAAAAAAGCAAGCTCCCAGAAGACAGGAAGGGAGGGGATCAAAGGAATAAGAACAGTTAGTATTTGCAAGGTTAATACCTAATATCTTTCTTCCCTGCATAAATTTTGAGAATAGTTACTGATATTTATAAAATCTGGTGGATAATATATTAACTCAAGACCTAAAAAAAAATAAATACGCCCTACAGAGTTTGAATATTCACTCACCCAAATGGTCACTTCTGGCACCAATGGAAAATAAAAAATTTTCCTTGGCTATTTTTAACCCAGACAAGCTCAACAGTCTTGAAAGAGACACGGATTCAGCTCCTATTACAATTTCTTATCTCTCATCCTCCCACCCCCTTTGTCAGCAGGTCCTGGAAGCATTCTAGAAGCATCCCATCCAACCTGGGAAATGGCCAAGACTGAAACCTCCCAGGTTGAGTAAAGACAAATCCTGAAATGTTCCAAAGAAACGGTCCTCCAGACTTTCAGAAAAATCCCAAAATGCAGAACTGGGGGAAATATCACTAAAAGCAATTAAATGCTGAAGGGATCCAAATAAAAGCCTTCTTTAAAAAGCACACACTATGACCAGGAAAAGTATGCTATTCAGTATTAAATGGAATATTTCAGGACCTGTAGAATTTTCTGCTTCTATTTTGTATCTTTCTACAAAAATCATTTAATAGCACTGTAGAAAAATGTATATATTTTTCTAAATGGGAAAATTCATTTGCCAAACAACCCACAGATTTTCATATTTCTGAGATGTTTTAATAATTGAAAGCACATGAAAAGTCAAGTCAACTGATGCCAAAGGCAATCTGATAGCCATACTGAAAAGAATGCTAGATTTGTCATCAAGAGGGCTGAGTTCCAAATCCTGGCTCTAGCTCTTTAACCTGGGCCAAGATATTTCTCCACTTTGGGCCGTAGTTTCCTCATCTGTAAAATGGAGTGGGGCGGGGGGGAGACTAGATCTGGGGTGAGGAACCTGCAGCCTCCAGACCACATGTGGCCTTCTAGGTCCTCAAGAGCACCCCTCTGACTGAATCCAAACTTCACAGAACAAATCCCCTTAATAAAAGGATTTGTTCTATAAAACTTGGACTCAGTCAAAAGGCTTCATCCAAGGACCTGGAAGGCTACATGTGGACTCAAGGCTGCAGGTTCCCAACTGTTGGAGTAGACGGACTGTTAAGAGTCCTTCTAGCTTTAGATTTACTACAAAATTACTGTAATCAATTATAAATAATTAACTCATTAAAATAAATTACCAAAAAAAGGGAGAGGGAGGCAAAAACACTGGTCTTTATGAACCAAATCACATCATCAGCATTTAAAACCGATAAGGATACTAAGATATGAGCTTCATTTTTTAACCTGTCAAGAAAAGTAAGAGTTTGATTTCTGACAATCCTATCAAAGTGTACTATAAGAAACAAAAAGGGTACTGTGAAGTTTGATCAGCTCTAATGCTGAAGAGATCTATAGAACATAATATGCAGAAGCAAATGAGCACTGCAAACTAGTGTTTGATAAACCCAAATATTGGGGCAAGAACTCACTATTCCACAAAAACAGGTGGGAAAACTGGAACGTACCCTGGCAGAAATAAGGCACAGCCCAGCATCTTACACTATATACAAAGATAAGCTCAAAATAAATACATGATTTAGATATAAAAGGTGATATAAGCAAATTAAAGGAACATGGAAAAAATTATGTGTCAATTCTATGGCTAGGGGAACAGTTCATTATCAAGCAAGAGATATAGACGACCACAGGAGGTAAAATGAACAATTTTGATTACATTAAATTAAAAAAGGTTTGTACAAACAAAACCAATGCAGCCACAATTAGCAGGAAATGGCAGGAATTTTTTATGGTGAACTTCTCTGATACAAATCCTACATAAATATAAAGAAAAATTAGTCAAATTTATAAAAATAAGAGATCCAGAGCAGCAATGTTATATATTGTGAGCAAATGACCAAATCAGTAAAAATCTTAAACCGAGTCAAGGATTACCGGCACTAAAACCATAATATTCTAGCTATATTAAGACATACGCATTCTATAATTTATACATCTTAGCAGCTATACTAAAGGAAATATGCAAAAAATGTTTATTTTCATATTCTATAATGGTGGAACAAGTATGATCCATGACCAAAAATAAAATACAGTAAAATATATCTAAGCCATATACTCATTCCTCTCACACGTAGAAATGGTTTTTTTGCCAGGCGACCTTTAAAAAAAAGTTTTTCCTGGCGAGAAAATTCAGCCTTCTCCACAAGTGGCTTTAAAAAAAGGGGGAGAGGGGGAGAGGAACTACTGCCCATAAAATTACTTGGAAAACAAAACAAAACAAAAAAAGAAAACAAAGTCCACTACTCTAACTGGAGAAGTTAAGATAGTTAGACCTTTATTACATTAGTCTAAATATAGGGTTAAAAATTAAGAGGACCATTTCCTGACCCGGCCTGATAAAGCCATGATAGACCAACCTCATTTCTTTTGACAAGATAACTAAGTTAGTAATTTTAATTGCTCAAGAAAAGTGATGGTCTGATTTCTGGCAATACTAGCAGTGTATTATAGTATAGTGTATTATAATAAAAAAGTACTGCACAATTTGATCAGACCTAATGTTAAAGAGATCTATGGTAGATAATACATAAAAAGCAAATGGAAGAATGCTATGGATATTGTTTACCTAGATTTTGGCAAACTTTTGATAAAGTATCTCATACTATGTTAAGAAGATGGAAAGCTAGACTACATCATAATACAAACAGAATTCAGAACTTGGTTGGGAGGCTGTACTCAAAATTGAGTAACTGTTAATGGTAAGGATATTCAGTGTCAATGTGGGGGGTCAACAGGAGAGAACCTCAGAATTCTATGTTTGGCATTGTGCTGTTTAACATTTTTATCAATTACCTGGATAAAGTAAAAGATGATAAGCTCTTCAAATGTATAAATGACACAATGCTCGGAGAGACAGCTAACAAGACAATAGAATCAGAGATCTAATAAGGTCTTGACTGGCAAAGAATATTGGGAAGAATTTAATAAGATGAAATTCAATAGGGATAAAGTCTGGGTACCTGGATACCACTCCCCATCTCGCCCCCCCCAAAATCAACGTCAAAAGCGTAAGGCAGGGATAGATAGCAGTTATTCTAAAAAACAAAAAACTGAAAGTTTTTGTGGACTAAATGGTGCACAGAGGCTTCCTCGGGTCAATAATATATGTGATATCCAAAAAAGCTAATGTGATCTTGGGCTGTATTAGGAGAGGCATAGCTTCTAGGAATAAGGAAGTAATAATCCCACTATACTCTGTCCTCATCAGACCTCATCTGGAGTAGTATATTAAACCAAGGTTTAAGAAGGGTACTGATAAACTGAAAAGCAGCCAGAGGAGGACAACCAAGGAGATGAAGGGCCTCAGTTCATAATTCTGTGATCAATTCAAATATGCTAATTTTATCACAAGGTCCATACAATCTCTGTATTATTATTCATCTTGCATCATGAGTAAGAGCATACCAAGTTATGAACTGAATATATTAATACAAGCAGATCTTATAAAATTTCCTTTAAGTTACTTACACTAACCCAACTATATAAATAATACTGTTTGGACTTATACTGTGATGGTGACAACATTTTACCCAGGAAAAAGCTATCAACTTTATTCAATTGTTTTATAGAGTGAGGATAGGACAAAGGCACCAATTCATGTATATTTAAATGTAATCTGCTTTGTCATATAAAGAGTCCGATTTACTATTTAGAAAATAAGCAAGACTCACTCCTAAAAACAAGGTGTTTTGTTTAATTTTCTTTGCCAGGGGTACAAAAATGAGGCTCTGGAAACCAAAATTTATTAAAAAAAAAAACAAAAAAAACCAAAACCAGTAAGGATGCAAAACCTTGGGACTCAGGTATGATGAATGACCTAAGAAGATGAACATTGAGAAGCCTGATCATTTCAGGAAATTGACATATTACAAAATGGGATGGCAGCTAGAAGGAAACTAGGTAAACAGACTGAAAAACAAACAATCCAAACTTGAAAGGGTCAAAAGGAGATAGGAAAGCAGCCTTAAGTACATTAGGTTTAATACAATGATGCAGAAAAATGTTGTACTATCAACAGCTATGGAAGAAAAATTCCTAACAAGCCACCAAAGGAGCAGAGACTTTGAAGAGTCCTCTTCCTCTCAGCTGTTTACACCAGAATTCAAGTAAGAAAAAGAAAAAAAACCAAATCAAATGTTTTCAAATCTCTAGGTCCAAAGACTTGCATAACGAGGTCACGCAGTCACACAGTCTACTTCAAATCACTGAAGTCACTTGTAATTTCCTTTTAAAAAACAGAAAGTGGTGATGAGATGAAACGTAAACATTTACTAAGCCCCTACCACGGGCCAGACACTATACTAAGCACTGGGGATAAAAACAAAGGCAAAAGGCAGTTCCTGCTCTCCAGAAGCTCACAATTTAATATAGGGGGGAGGAGGAGGAAATGTGCCAACAATACACAGGAGAAATAGGAAATAATCAACAGAGGGAAGGCACTAAAATTAGGAGGGACTGAAATGATAGGAAAAAAGAGTGAATGCACTGCTGATTTTTATTTTGGGGGTATTAGAAGAGAACCAAAAGTATAATTTCCATACACAAAAAATCTGGTAAAGATTATTCAAATAAACATTGCAGTATAGTGGATAGAAAGCTAGCCTAAGAATCAGGAAGGCCTGAGTTCAAGTCTCACCTCTGACAAAACTGACTGTGAGGTTCTGGGCAAGTAATGTGCCCTGAACGACTCTAAGACTAACCTGACAAAAGAAAAAGGTTCTGATATGCATTGGTGAAGGGGATTTTCCTGTCCAGGAGTTGTTTATGCCAATGAAATTATAGGTCCTATATTTATTCATATACACACATGATTTTAAGATCTTGGGATACTATGCAAAAGTTAAAACTTCTAAAAGGAAAATTCCTGATAAAATAATCAATTTTTCTTTCTTGACAATATGGCAATAAAATATTTTTGAGGCTACCTTGATTTGGGGAAAATTAAGTTTAGCCAAGATCACCTTCAGCTGTGTGCATAACTGGAGCTTTCCCCACCCCAAGTCCTAAATAGTTCAATGTCAACCTCTAAGACAGCATTTCCCAAAATAATATGGCCACAAAGCTATTTGAAGCATGAAATATATTGATGAAATTTATAAATTTGAAAGGCAAGGGGTAGGCATCTGTAACAGCCCTAGGAAAAACAAGAAGAAATGGAAAAATTTAGGGTCAAAAGGGATAGAGGATATTGAATCCATTTTCATACTGAACATTGGTTTATAATAAATATTTTGTACAAACAATTCTACATTTCATATTTTAGGGGGAAAAAATCTCACTCATAAAACATTTCAGTATGTAAAATAACAATTTACAATGTATCATCATCGGTAAAATGAAGGGGCAACTAGATTCCCCTAAGGCCCCTTCCAGCTTTACATTTCTGATCCTATAACTGCTTTTCAACAATCATCTGTTTCTATAGCTAAAGTGGGGTATTCACAGCCCCCCAAGTTTCTCTTAAAACACTTAACTACAGTAACACTGTCTTATAAAAATCTGCTCCTGTCTGCTATGAACAGAAACAAACTAGCAGAGCCCCTTTAGTACCTTAGTAGTATGAACATCAAGCTCAGTTCACACTAAATCTACAAATGGGGTTAGGTTTCAGAACTCAGAGTTCATGAATTTAAGGGGAAAATGCAGTTAGGATCATAACAGTCAAATTTTTTTTTCCATGGGGGTTTCAATCTAACTCAACATGAATTAGCAATGCAGTGATGAAAAGAGGGTGGAGGGGGAAGGAAAGGAGGGAAGAACTCTGGCACTACATTGCATGGATTGGAATGTTGCATGTAGGAACCAATTAGTCAAAAAGTGTGCATTTACTATGTGCCAGCCCAGTGCTAAAAGTGCTGGGGATAAAAAGAAAGGCAAAAAATAATTTGCATATATAAAAATAAAATTTATATATATATATATGTACACACACATACACACACATATATGTATGCATATATATGTATGTGTGTATATAGTCCCTGCTCTTAAGGAGCTCACATTCTAATGAGGGAAACAATGTGCAAAAAGGTGTACACACAAGATAGATACAGTGTAAATGGAAGGTAATCTCAGAGAGAACCAAAAAGTGAAAAAGGAAAAAAACCACCTTACAAAGAACCACCGTACAAAACTTTTGTAAGACAAAGCATGTCCAGTTGCTGCTGACTACTTAGAACAAGTCACTTCACTTCTCCAGGCCTCCTCATTCCTCAATAGTAAAATGGTAAGACTAAATCCTCTGACCTTCTATCAATTTTGAGTAATGCAGGAGCATGCTTGAAACTAATCACCAAGAACAAATTGAGAAGTCAGTAGATGATGTTCAAAAGGCTAATTGAAGAGGAATTCAACTTAAAGGGAGAAAAACTGTACTAAGATAATAAGAGCTAGAATTAATATAGGGCTTTACAATTCACAAAATACAAGTCATCTCATCTGATCCTGTCAGGTAGATTATCCCGATTTCATAGGTTAACTAAGGCTCATAGAGATGAAGTGACTCTCCAGGGTCACCCAGATACTAAGTGTCTGAGGGAAGATTTGAACTCTTGTTTTCTTAAATCTAGGGCCAATATTCTACCCACTGTTCCATTTAACATGGGATGGAACATGACTTGCTTTGTGAACATTAAGATTCAGGGGTCAGCAAAGACCTCTAAGTTAGCAACGTAACGCCATAGGCAAAAAAGAAAACATAATTCTAGGCTGTATATGATGGGAGAACTGAGTAACATTTCTCCTTAACGCAGTATTAGGATGTCTTAAGAGAATCATTATCAAGAGAAGCATTAATACAATTATGAAAAACCTACAAACTACCTAAATGAAAGCAACAAAAATAATTCAAGACTTGAGTAGTAGCTTTTAAAGAAAAGTCAGGAGGTTGTTCTGATATAGAAAGATACTGGGGATGAGCTGACAAGTCGAACATATCATGTAAAAATAACAGTGATTTCTGTGTTCCCACTGATGTGATCACAAAAAACCACTAACCTGTATTGGAGGAATTTATTTTTAATTAGAAAGGAATTCTTTAAATTAAGAGTCTTGTGAGACAGTAATATATAAAAAGAATTTGTTGGGTTTGCCTTCTCTGAGGATTAATATCCTTATCCAAGAGTTTCAAGAACTATATTTCATATAATATATTTGCAATACTGAGGTATATGCAATAAATAACTGCTAATCCCAACCCAGATAAAAATTGTAAATGGGATAATCTCCCCTAAATCATGCACCCTGTAGTCAAAACATGTAGAAATGACTTTCCCTCATTATTTCCAATTCATTCTGTATACAGTTTGTTTGTACGTTGTCTACCCTATTAGATTGTGAGCTCCTAGAGGGCACGGCCTATCAAAAGGCAAAAAGCCAGGTGAGTGTTCCCATGAGCACTACACTCGCTCCCTCGAGGAACGTAATAAAATTCCTTCCTGTTCCAAAAAAAAAAAGGCAAAAGCCTTTTGTTTCTGACATACCATAGGCACTTAATAAAAGTTAACTGACTATGGATTGAAAGTTCAGGGCAGCTAAGTGAGTAGAACACCGGCCCTGGAGTCAGGAGGACCTGAGTTCAAATCCAGCCTCAGACACTTGACACACACTTACTTAGCTGTGACCTTGGGCAAGTCACTTAACCCCAATTGCCCTGCCAAAAAAAGAAAAAAAAGCTCAGACAGCCTAAGTGCTGGCACAGTTAGATTCCTTTCAAAACAAAAACTTGCAGGTCTCCTAATTCAAAAGTGAAATATTTCTTCTAAACAAATGATAAAAGATCTCAAGTCTGTGCCTCCAAATAAAAACTAAACAAAACTCAAACTCAATAGTTTTAACATAAATTGACTTCAAATACAATTTTAAAACACTTCAATTTAACAAACATTTATTAAAGATCACAGGGCAAGGCACAGTGGATAAAAAGACAAAAACAAGCAAACAAAATAATCGCTTGCCCTCAAAGAGTTTTTATTTTACCTTGAAGAATAAAACCAAGTACACAAGTGTATACAAAGTAATTTCCAGTGCCAGAGTCTAATAACAGGGGGTTATCAGAAATGGCCCTTAGGAGGTATCACTTGATCATCAGATTTCTACCCTAATTGGTAGAGAATTTATACAAGTTTTCTCCTAGAGCAGGGGTGGGCAATGGGAAGGCTGAAAGAGAGAGAGAAAGTGGGAGAGTGAGGGAGAGAGCTTGAACTCTGATGTCAGATAATCATTTTGATGTAACTTGCTCAGTGTGTAAACTATCTCTACCAATTGGGCCAGGTATGTTACCTTGATAAACGGATACTACTACTACTGGTCCTACCATCAAGACAATGAGAAGGTCTAACTCCAGTACCCAAATTAAGGGAAATCTAACCCTAGCCTCTGAACATAAACATCAGCACTAATTCAGGCCCACCTTGAATAAATCATTTAACTTATGAGGACAATCCTTCTTAAATGTTTATTAGAGCTTCTGTGAATAAGAACAAAGAAAATAAAACAAGGCTATGCTTAATGATAATGTGCTTCCCATGGAGATTAGTTTACAATGCAGCATGACAGTAGGTCTGCTCAGCCACAAGGAACATTTCCTGTCAATATGGATGAAGTACCTCATGTGTCCATGAACTGACTCAACAGTACCATACCACAGACTAACTGGCAAACAGGAACTGACTGGAAATACTTTTTCAAAAGCCAGAGCCAGGGAAAGTGCAACAGGATGTTACTACCAGAAAAGAAATCAAAAAGCAAAGGACAGAAAAATCAAATCCACCTTGAGGTTCAGAAGAGCAACAAGGAATCTTGCACTCCAAGAGTCAGAGAAGCTCCACAGGCATAAACAATAAGCTTCATTTAAACTGGAATGAAGTTCAAATTCCATTCAGCTAACCAGATTCTGCCATTACTTCTGAAAAAGACTTGCTGCCTCAGGATAACCGTCTTACATGAACACGCAACACTCTCACAGAAGTACTAGCGTTTTGTTTTTAAAAAACACTTTGGCAATCTTCTAAGTAAAAAATAAACTAGTCTGTACTCTACAGATGTCTACAAAGATATTAAAGGTGAACCAATTTACGTTCTACTTCCTTTATCTGATAGTGTGGAATGTCAAGATTATCTAGACAATAAGGTTTTGTGAAGAGCATGTTTCCATATCTTAAAAATGAAAAACTCACATTCCAGAGTAAGGCTAAATTTTACATTCAGAAGAATAAAGCACTGTCCGCCAAAGATGTGGCATCTCTGGACACTGATGTGCCATGACAAATATCATAACTATATAAATTATATTGCTTCATACCTGTCAGAATTAGTCATGTGACTTCAACATGTGGCTGCAACCAGTAGGCTCCTCCATTTAATTAGCGCTCCAAACTATGGATCTATTTTCTTTTTAAAAAGCTCTAGGACCCCTTGTCAAAGTACTTTGGTGGCTAAAATGGGGCTGAGTACCATGATACGGTGGTATATTCAAATAGCAAGAGATAAATAAGACTTCCAAATCAATGTCCACCTACTGCCCAACTAAAAAATCCAGTTAAAAAAAAATTCAGATAGTCAACATTTTAATGAGATCTAAAACCAAAAGAAAAAAGTCAATGGCAACTACTTAAAATATTTGATGACTTCTACGGCAATCATCTAACAAATCAAAGGAGTTAAGATAAACCTATGGATTTCAAATGAGTAACTATTAAAAATGCATCGATATCCTTCACATCTCGGTCCTTTAAAAATTGTTTTTAGCAGTTACAAAGTAAAATCTTAGGCAAATATGAATTATGAAATAATACGAAATAGAAAAAGCTGTACTGCTATATTATCCCAAAGATAATTTCAAGGCGGTTTTTAAAAAATCTTGTAGCAAAAACATATCTTACATTTTATCAAGTTTCCAAACCACACTGAAATTAATCGGAGCCTTTTTCCAAGTTGAAAACCACCTACATGACATGTATATACTTACATTTGTTTCCGCCAGCTCCCGGAAAACCGCGCTAGTTTGTTTTCCCTGAGTGCACCAATATGCAGCACACATGAGAAATGCACCGAACGCCCTATCTAGACAGCTCTGGACGTGACACAGGTTTACCTTGGCTGGGGGATCCTCTGAGGCCCCTACACTCGGCCATAAGCCGCAGTCATTCCACTGTGTATTAGCAAAACTTCCTAGGCCTTGCACATTGTGGGAATGGCAGGCGCCCCAAAGTCACTCACAACTGCCCCCGATTCAAATGACACGGGAGCCGCACTCACGGAGAAAACGTTTTCTCCCAAAGCACGGCGGCCAAACCCCGGGGTCTTAGAGGGACGGGACGGCCTCGTCGGCCCCGACACGGGGAAGGAGCGCTTCTCTAGACTCTATTTAAGCCGGCCCTCAGGGTCGGGTCCTTCCAGCGTGCAGCGGGCATGGTGGGCCTTCCCTCACGACCAACTGCCCGAGCACAGACCTCTTGGCACGGGATTGGGGACCTTTAAAGGAACCACGGACACCCACCCGGGGAAACGGGGGACGGGACCCAAACCCGGCTGACTCAGGCCTCCCGAGGGTGACTTCTGGGGCCCGCTTGACCACGGGAAGCCCGAACCCCACTTCCCAGATCCCCCCGGGGGCAGGACCCCCCGACTGTCATCCTCCCCCCACCCCCCGTGACTCAGGCGCTCCTCCCTCACCCCATCTCCAGCCCCATCACCCGCGTTTGACTCTGCCCAGCCTTTGCCTGGGGCCCGAGGCCCAGCGCCCAGGGCCGCGCCTTCCTCTCGGGCCCTCGGCCCAGCTCGACGATCTCCGAGCCCCAGGCAGATGAAGCAGAGCTTAGGCCTCGCCTCCCTCCGGCCGCCCGGGAGGAAACCCCGGAGGCTGCTGGAGCCGCGCCCCGACCCCTGCGGGGGAAGGGAGCGGGCTGGAGTGGCCTAGGCCGCGCCTTCCAGCCCCGAGGCCGCCCGGTTCCCGCTCCGCGTCGCCGGCAACTCGGGGGGCAGGGGCCCGGGCAGGGGGCGAGCCCGGCCGCCCGTAGGCCTCAGGCCCAGGGCCCGGAGTGAAGGGGCGAGCCCGGGCTAGCCACCCACCTGGGTTGCCAGTCATTCCAGCTCCGTGGATACTTGGTGCCGCCGCCGCCGCTACTCAGCCGAGACCCCGGGGCTCTGCGGCTCATTACCTTCCCCGACACGACATGGCCAAGCGCCGCCGCCCGAATCTAGAGTCTCCCGAAGCAGCCGCCCACCCGGCAGCCGACCCAGCGCCCGGCCTCGGCACGGAGAGGGCGAGGGGAAGCAGCAAGAGCAGGAGGCGGCGGCTGAGGGCGAGCGAGGCGGGGGGGGGGGGGAGCAGGGCGGCCGTTCCGGGTTCCGCCGGAGCCCGCAGCGCAGGAGGCAGGCACAGGGCGAGGAGGCGGAGGCGGGGGCGGAGGCGGAGGCGGCGTCTTCCAGAGCCGAGCGCGCCCCGGGCTGGGAGGAGGAGGAGAGAAAGAAGAAGAAGAAGGAGGAGGAGGAGGAGGAGGAGGCGGCTCCCACGGCGCGACCCACGGCCACAGCTTCCCCGCCTCCCGCGCCGCTCGGGCTCCGCCCGCCGCCCCGCCGCACGGCATGCTGGGAGGGCGGCGCTGGCGCCGGGGCTGCGGAGAGGGGAGGGGAGGGGAGGGGAGCGGGGAGGAGGGAAGAGTCCCAGGTGCGCGGCTTGCCTCGTGGATGGGGGGCCGGGGGGCGCTGGGGTCCCAGCCGCTCATCTCGGGGGTTCCCACGTTCCCACCTCGGGTTCCCGTTGCGCCCGCCCCAGCTCTGGGCAATCCCAGCCCCCCGCCCCCCCCCACCTCGCTATACCCTCCCGCGGGGAATCATGGGAGAGGGGATTCCCTCCCCCCCCCCCTCCAGCTCTCCCCGCCCCCCCCACGCACACTCCGAGCACGCATACCTGAGCTTCCAGGCGAAGCTGCCCCCGGAGGCGACAGCAGGTCACACGTGCAGTCCTCGTCCTCTAAAACAAACCCCAGACTCTGAGAGCACGAAGGGGGCCGCCCTGACTTCGGTCACTGCCTCCGCTCCGCACCTTTGATCCGCCCCAACTGGAAGAGAGCGAAGCAGGGTCCTACGTTCACACACACTGAAGAGCTGCCTTCCCTTACCGCTCCCCCAGCACCCTCCATCCACCCCACCCGCTCCTGTGACCCCCTAGAAGGAGCCTCCTCGCTCCCTCTGCCCGGTTCAGTGCAGGCTCTCCTCCGGTTTGTCACACCTGTCTCCACCAGTGTCTTAGGCTCCTCCGCTTACCTCTGTGACCTTGAGCAGGGCTTCGGGTTCCTCATCAGTAAAATAAGGACGGCGGACAAAACGACCTCTTCAAGCTCCTGCCAGCTCTAAATCTTATGACTGCTGGCGGGGATCGTGTTTCGTTCCCTTTGTAAAGCACCCATCTTCCTCTGACGACATGGGTCGTGTTACTAAATTCTTTACATATAAGATGCAACTGTGCCTTTAATCTTAAATCCCAGGAGATCGCGGGATTCCCTTTTATCACTCGCATCTGTGGAAAACTCGGATTTTGTTTACTTTTGCGAACAAATGTCTTCTTTCCTGACGTATCTATTAATTCTGACTACCCCTACTCATAGATGTGGTCATCGGAATATCACCGCAGTGACTAGATTCAGCTGGCTCTGGGGATTTGGAAGCCCAAGCCAAAATCCCAGAGAAGAAGGAATTGGCAGCGGCGGTGTCTAGCTGTCCTAATGTAGCACATTCTCCATTTCCTTTTGTACGTCGTGCATTTAGACCAGAATATGAGTAATGCCCCCAAATAAGCCCCATCAGAGTCTGAGAACCGGAAGGGACCATCTAGTTCAACCCCATCAAAGTCTAGGCATCCCACTCATGGAGCCATGCAGCTAGAGCTAGAAGAGGCTCGGAGCCATCTGATTTTACACGTGGGTAAACCGAGGTTCAAGAAGGGTTATATGATTTGCCTAAGGTCACACATAAGCAAGCATCAAAGGTAACATTTGAACCCAGCTCCCTCAAACTCTAAACCTAGTACTGTTTCCATTGTAGAGGTTAAGTGATTTGTTCAAGGTCATACATTAATTGGAAATGTGCAGCCAGAAACTTCATTTAGGAATTTTAGCGAGTTTTGCCTAGTTATGCAAAGTTGGGGTATTTTATAAAGTCTCTTCAAACGCTAAATATTCGTAGTTGAAATTGTAAAACTTTTGAGTAGGAGGCCTCCCTTCAGTCTGTAGATCTCTTAGAAAAGGGACAATGTTGAACATTACCAGTATTCTTCTCAGACCTACTGTAGGTAACTGTCAGTGTGAGGAAGCTTTCTTCATTCTACCCTGCTTTTGTCTTTATTTATTGCGGGTAGAAACAACTTCTCCACTTCTTTCCTTGTCTGAATCTGAAATTTTATCTCAGATTTATTTTATTAACAATCAATAACTGGGAAATACTGAATTTTTTTTTAAGGAAATGAGATTTCCTTGTAAAAATCCAAAAGCATGTAAGAGTGATTTTAAAACATACCCCTAAAATAAATTTCACATCCTTGAGACATTCTGGCAGGTATGAAAGCTACCATTCTTTCTCCAGCTCTCAGCAAGGAAACTCTTCGGGCAGTTCAGACTCCTTCAATAGAGGTTATTTTTATAGCCAGTTTCAGATCCTCCTAAGGAGGAATTTGGCCCAGAAATTTTTGTGACACATTTTAAATCCCCCTTTAGGATGACACAGCTTGAGTCTTAGTATGAGTTTCTATGAAACAGGGTACATAGTATGTTGCCCAAGGGCCAGAGAAGCCACATAAAAGAAAAGGACAAAAAAGTTAATTTGTAGCTTTTCATTTCTTACAATGAAGGTAGAAGCTGGAGGGGGAAAATAAAAGGAGAAAGAAAGATTTGGTTGTTTTTTAAAAAAATATTTATTACTTATTTTTAACATTCTTTAAAAA
The DNA here is from genome assembly GCF_011100635.1 of Trichosurus vulpecula. Lineage (NCBI taxonomy): Eukaryota > Metazoa > Chordata > Mammalia > Diprotodontia > Phalangeridae > Trichosurus > Trichosurus vulpecula. The sequence continues at coordinate 552,880,008 of NC_050573.1, read as the reverse complement.
AAAATTTGAGTTCCAAATTCTCTCCCTCCCAACTCTTCCTTCCCTCTGAGAAGGCAAGCAATATGATACCAATTATACATGTGCAATCACCTGTGTTTCAAAATAAAAAGCAAGAAAAATAAATTTGCACTCAGAGTTCAGTTCTTTCTCTGGAGGTAGATAGCATTTTTCATCATGAGTCCTTTGGAATTGTCTTGGATTACTGTATTGATCAGAGTAGCTAAATCTTTCACAGGTGACCACTGTTGCAATATTGCTGTTACTGTGTACAATGATCTACTGGTTCTGCTCACTTTGCTCTGTATCAGTTCATATAGGTCTTCCCATGTTTTTCCAAAACTATCCCGTCATTATTTCTTTTTTAAAATTTATTTTAGTTTTCAACATTCACTTTTATAAGATTTTGAGTTCTAAATTTTTTCCCTCCCTTCACTCCCCCCACCTCCTTAAGATGTCATGCAATCCGATATAGACTATACATGTACAATCATATTAAACATATTTCCATATTAGTCATGTTGTGAGAGAAGAACCAGAACAGAAGGGAAAACTATGAGAAAGAAAAAACAAAAAAAAAGAGAGAAAAGAGTCTGCTTCCGTCTGCATTCAGACTCCATAGTTCTTTCTCTGGATGTGGATGGCATTTTCCATCATGGGTCTTTTGCAATTGTCTTAGATCATCACATTTCTGAGAAGAGCTCATTCTATCAAAGTTGGTCATTGCACAATGTTGCTGCTATTGTAGACAATGTTCTCCTGATTCTATTCGCTGCACTCAGCCTCAGTTCATGTGAAGTCTTTGCAGGCTTTTCAAAAATCCTCCTGCTCATCCTTTCTTATGGAAGAATAGTATTCCATTGCATTCATATGCCGCAATTTGTTCAGCCATTCCCTAATTGATGGGCATCCTCTCAATTTTCAATTCTCTGCCACCACTAAAAGAGCTACTATAAATATTTTTGTACATGTGGGTCCTTTTCCTGTTTTTATGATCTCTTTGGTATACAGACCTAGAAGTGTTATTGCTGTCAAAGGGTATAATTGGACATAATTCCGAATTGCTCTCCAGAATAGTTGGATCAGTTCACAACTCCACCAACAATGTATTAGCGTTCTGATTTTCCCACATCTTCGCCCAGCGTTTATCATTTTCCTGTTTTGTCATGTTAGCTAATCTGTTAGGTGTGATGTGATACCTCAGAGTTGTTTCAATTTGCATTTCTCTAATCAATAGTGTTTTAGAGCATTTTTTTATATGACTATAGATAGCTTTAATTTCTTCCTTTGAAAACTGCCTGTTCTTATCCTTTGACCATTTATCAATTGGGGAATGACTTGTATTCTTATAAATTTGACTGAGTTCTCTATATATTTTAGAAATGAAGCCTATATCAGAGACACTAGCTATAAAAATTGTTTCCCAGCTTTCTGCTTCCCTTCTAATCTTGGTTGTATTGGCTTTGTTTGTACAAAAACTTTTTAATTTAATGTAATCAAAATTATCCATTTTGTATTTCATAATGTTCTCTATCTCATTTGGTCATAAATTCTTCTGTTATCCATAGATCTGACAGGTATCCCTCATTATTTGTTATAGCACAATAGTATTCCATAATAGTCATATACCACAACTTGTTTGATCATTCTCCAATTGATGGACATCCCCTCAGTTTCCATTCCTTTGTTACCACTAAAAGAGCTGCTATAAATATTTTTGTACATAGAGATCCTTTTCCCTATTCTTTTATCTTTTGGGGATACAGACCTATTTATTAGTGATATTTCTCTGTCAAAGTTTTATAGCCCTTTAGGCATAGTTCCAAATTGTTTTCCAGAATGGTTGGACCAGTTCACAACTCCATTAACAGCTCATTTCTGTACCTATTTCCCCTCCTCTCTTCCGACACTTGTCATTTTTAATAGGTGTGAGGTGCCTTTTTCTAATCAATAATAATTTAGAGCATTTTTCATATAACTATAAATAACTTTGATTTGTTCTTCTGAAAATTGCTTGTTCATGTCCTTTGACAATTTATCAATAGGAGAATGGCTCTCATTTTTATAAATATGACTCAGTTCCCTATATATTTGAGAAAAGAGAACTTTATCAGAGAAACTTGCTATAAAATTTATTTTGATATTACTTCATTATCCATGGCAGGGTTTCTTAAACTTTTCCCGCTCCAGACCCTTTTTAGGTTTTGGCAGCTTTTGTTGGCATTGTATGGCCTGAGGGCATATGCAGTGGAAAGTGTGTATACTTTGTGTTCAGGACCAAGGCTACTGTGAAGTTGCATGATACAACACCTGCAAGAGCTGCCAAAAACACCTCGGATTCATTACATGTTTTTATTTTGAATTAATTTTTGGTCATTGTATGTTCAGAAATCTTTTACTGTTGCCAAATTTTTCAAGACTACATATGTGGTCACAGCCCATAGTTTAAGAAGCACTATCTATGCACCTTTTAGCAAAATATAGTTTCCCTGATTATCTCTCCTAATTAGGTCTATTTTTCTTTTTCTTTGTCTAAGATTATGATTGCTACCACTGTCTTTTTTTTTCCTTTAACTTCATAATAACAAGCATAATAGATTCTGCTCCATCTCCTTACTTTAACTCTGTGTGTGTCTTTCTGCTTCAAGTGTGTCTCTTGGAAGATAGCACATCAGGAGTAGCCACCCAGCTAAATTCTCCCAACATTTTCCTCCAAGCAATTTCAAAATTACAGATCAAATAAAATTTTGGAGTGGCTAAGCCAACAAAAAGTTGGTGTCAGATATTTTTCTGGCCTAAGAAAACTTAAGAGGTAGGCAGAAGAGATCTGTAACGCCAAGTAGAAGTCTGATGGAAGTCTGTTTCTTCTGGCTGCTTGAAGTATTTTCTGTTTGACCTGGGAGCTCTGGAATTTGTCTATAAAATTCCTGGGAGTTTTCATTTTGGGACCTCTTTCATGAGGTGATTGGTGGCTTCTTTCGATTTTTCTTTTACCCTTTGGATCTAAGATATTGAGACAATTTTCCTTGATAATTTCTTGAAATATGATGTCTAGACTCTTTTTTGCATCTTGGCCTTCAGGTATAATTCTTAAATTATTTCTCCTTAATCTATTTTCCAAGTCAGTTGATTTTCCAATGAGACATTTCACATTTTCTTCTATTTTTTTAAAATTCTTTTGACTTGGAACAGCTAGGTGGCTCAGTGAGTAGAGTACTGGCCCTGTAGTTAGGAGGACCTGGGTTCAAATCTGCCCTCAGACACTTGACACATTTACTAGCTGTGTGATCATGGGCAACTCACTTAACCCCAATTGCTTTGCCTCCCCTCCTCCAAAAAAAAAATTCTTTTGACTTTGTTTTATTGTTTCTTGATGTCTCATGGAGCCATTAGTTTCCGCTTGTCTAATTCTATTTTTAAGGAATTATTTTCTTCAGTGAGATTATGTATCTCTTTTTCCATTCGGCCTATTCTGCTTTTTCAGGAATTCTTTTCTTCAGGAAATTTCTGAGGCTCTTTTTTATCATTGGGCCAATTCTGGTTTTTAAGGAGTTATTTTCTTCAGTATTTTTTGTGCCTTTTTTTTTTTTTTTGCCAAGCTGTTAACTCTCTTTTCATAATTTTCTTGCATTTTTATCATTTCTTTTTCCAATTTTTCTTCTACCACTCTATCTCTTTAACTCTTCGAGGAATTCTTGTTGGGTTTGTGTCCAATTAGCATTTTTCTCTGAGGCTTTGATTGTAGGGGTTTTCACATTGTTGTCTTCTTCTGAGGTTGTGTCTTGGTCTTCCCTGTTACTGTAGTAGTTTTTTTTATGGTTTTTTTCCAGTCTATTTCTTGAGTTTTTCATGCTTCTGTTTTCAGAGCTGGTTCTAGAGGTCTACAAGTTTTTGGTACTTCCAAGGTGGTGTGCTGTGGGAAGAAGTGTGGCCACTGTTCTTCTGGTCTGTGCTCTGGTCTTTACCCAGGAAGGGTCCCGTTCCTCTGCAGCCACAAGCACTAGTGCTCCTTTTTGCCTTGGAACTGTGACCAGGGCCCCTGCTCCTTTGTGACCATCCACAAGTGCTCCTCTATCCCTGAAACTGTAACCCAGAACTGGTTATGAGCAATAGAGTTGCTAATCGGTGCCAGCTGCACCCAGTGCCCCCAAATGGTTCCCTGTTCCCCTTAATGGCTCTCGCCTGTGAGCTCCTGAAAGCTGCTGCTGCTGCTGTTGATGCTACTGCTGTCCCAGTCTCCCAGGCTTGCTGCTGGCTGTCACCATGCATGCTTTGGACCGGTGCTCACCTCAGTGTCTCAGACCTCTCCTGTGGACCTCCTAAGTTGTCTTAAGTTGGGAAAAGTGTTTTATTCTGAACTTTTGTTGATTCTGTCACTCAAAAATTCAACAATTTGAGGCATTATTTTAAAGTTGTTTAGATGGGAATGTTAGGTTTGATTGAATTACTGCTTCTAATTTGCCATCTTGGCTCCATCCCGAAAGATTTGATTCTACTTTATGTTTTGTTCTAAAGAAGTGTAAAGCCAATCAGTAAGTGAAAGATCTTTCCCCACCCATTGAATATGCTTCAGGTGGGGCCAACAAAGGGAGGCCTGATTAGAGACAAGCCCACACCCTTTCACTAACTAGCTGTAAAGTCCCAGGCTAGTTAGCAACTAGTTTGCTAGTTTTCAAGAGGCATGAAGCCCTCAGGGCCCTAGGGAGTTGCTAAGACCAGAACCAATGGTATGTGAGCTGAGTTCTAGTCAATCAGATGATGGCTAGGACTGTATGAAAAGGGAGCCCAGAACTGGGAGCAGTGGAGCTGAGAGTGGCAGGATTCAGAAGCAGAGAGCCAGAATCAAGAGAGAATGCAGAGCAGAGAGTGCTGAACAGGAGAAAGTTGCAGAGATCAAGGAACTTGGAGTCAGCAGAGCTGCAGGAGAGAGTACTGAGCAGAGAGGATGTGTGAGTGATCTTTCATAGGAAGGCCCTAGCAGCGAGGGGAAGTTACAAGTATGGCTTGATTCCTTGCTATAATATTTTGTTATAATTTCCTTGTTACTACTGCAAGGTGGGCTTATCACTTTTGGAATATTATTGCTACTATATCAAATTGGGGGCATTGGTCCTTGGATGTGATCCTCTGGAGTCTAAATAAAATGCTATACTTCCTCTGCTTTCTACCTAGAAAATTCCTTATACTTCCAGATTCTGAACCACTCAGGCATGTCCATGGTCCTCTCCAAGGTCATGAATTTTGCCTTACTGCTATAAGAAGCAAAGGAAGAATTTGAACAAATAGCCTTATACCTTGGATTGCCTGCCTTTCCTCTGTTGGAGGTAGCTCTTTACTGTTGTTTTGGTTCTAAGAAGCATGTCAGAGACAGAGGTAAATAAAGTACATCTTTGTACCCTGGAGCAAAGTACTGATGGCTTTTTTTTCCCTCCTGCAGTATCATCATTCAACAATTTAAAGTGACTCCTCTCATGAAGCTTACAGAATCTGGGTTGGAAGGAACCTCAAGGGCTATCAGATCTGATCTATACCTAAACAAGAAACTTTTTTTTTTTTTTTACAAAGTTGAAAGAAGACCCATGACATCAAGGGATGGGACTTGACTCCAATGTGATTTGGGTATAAGTGAGACAGAGTTGCACAAAGTCATCCACCTCAGTCTTCCAAGGTCATCAAAGTCCAACGGCAAGCGATCATCCATCCTCTGCTTGAAAACCTCTTGGAAGGCATCTGGTTGGATGGTTCTTCTTCTGGACAGCTAGGAAAACTAACTCTGCCTCCCCAAAACTTCTAACCATTATTCCTAGTTTTGCTCTCTAATCCCAAAGCTGAATTTGCCTGACTTCCTTTTCCATCTGACAGTCTTTCAAATACTTAAAGATAGGTATCATGTCACCCTGAAGTCTTCTCTTCTCCTTGTTAAACACCCCCAGTTCCCTCAACTGGTACTTGTAAGGTCTTTTACCTCCCCTGGACATTGTCCAGTATATGGTGGTATTGCCAGTAATGGAAGTCAAGCTTACTGGTCTGTGCTTTCTAGCCTCCACCCTTTTCCATGGTCCAGTGGAAAGAGCATTATATAGGAGTAAAATACATAGGTTCAAATCATGGCTCTGATGTAGTCTGCCTGTGTGACCTTGTTCAAGTCAGTTACACTCAGAATCTCAGTTTCTTCATCAGCAATATGAGGGGTTGGACTAGATTGCTTCTAAGACCCCTTTCTAAAGTATGGCACCCCATTATGAGCACAATACTCAAGATGTGGTCTGACATGGGTAGAGTACGATGTAGGATTCTCACTGCCTTATTTCTGGACACTATACCCACTCAAACCCAGAACCTCCAGGGCAGCTAGGTGGTGCAGTGGATAGAGTGTGGGGCCTGGAGTCAGAAAGGCCTGAGTTCAAATCCGGCCTCAGGCGTTTACTAGCTGGGCAAGTCACTTAACTCAGTTTGCCTCAGTTTCCTCATCTGTAAAATAAGCTGCAGAAGGAAATGCCAAACCACTCCAGTATCTTTGAAGAAGACCCACAAATGGGGTCACAAAGGGTCGTACATGCCTGAAATGACTTAGTCTACCCACTCAACACAGATAGGACTGTAAGTCATCCTCCAGCTCTCTCGGGTGCCATGTCACACTATTGACTTAGAATGAATTTGTAGTCTGTTAAAGCTCCCTGATTTATTTCCTCCTATCTTGTACTTGTAAAGTGGATTTTCTGAATGTTAAGTATATGATTTTATGTGGATCCCAATTAAACTTTTTTAGATTCAGGCCAGAATTCTAGCCTGGGAAGGTATTTTAGGAAGCTATCATCTAATGTGTTTGTTATACCTTCTAATTTTGTGTCATCAGCAACTTTGATGAGCTTACCATCCATGCCCTTAGCCAAGTTGTTAGTTACAATGTCAAATAAGACAGAACCAAGCACAGATCCCTGGGGCACTCCTCTGGAGACCTTCTTCCAAGCTGATGTGAAACTATTAATGATTTCTCTTTGTGTTGAGTTATTTAGCCAGTTCTGAACTTACCTAACTGTGCTATCATCTAACTCGGAGACTTTAATAAAATGCTTTGTTAAGATCTGGGTAAATTATATCTATAGCATTAACCAGATCTGCATGTCTAGTAACTGTCAAAAAAGGAAATTTGGCCTTCATGAATTGAGCTGAATTTAATGACTCATTGATGAAGTTATGTTAGTTCTTTGTGAATCTCTTTCTGATGTTTACTAATAATGCATTGTAGATCTGATCAACACAATGTGCAGCCAGTGATTCCAGAGGACTCAGGATGAAACATGCTGCCCACCTCCCGACAAAGAGGTGAAGGGCTCAGAGTGCAAAATGAGACATGTGTTTTTTGAATATAGACAATATGGAAATTTGATTTGAATATATATATATATTTATTAAAAAGCATTTTTCTTTCCTTTTTTCCCCTGTAATGGTAGGAAGGGTTAAGACAGAAAGAAAATAGATTTTTGTTAGATGACAAAATAAAATTTAATTTAAAAATTTTACATAAAAAATACATAGTAGAGTTGTTCTAGTAATGGAAGTCAATCTCCTTGCAGTCTCCATTGTTTTCCATGACACAGGGAAAAGAACATTGCATGGAGTCAGGAGATATGGATTCAAGTTCTGGTTTTGCTATTTATGACCTGTTTGACTTTGTGCAAGTCATTTAACATCTCTGGGCCTCAGTTTCCTTATTGGTAAAATGAGGGGTTAGACTGCATAGTCTCTAAAGTCCTTCTAGAACCATCATCCTTTTTTTTTCTGAAAAATGAGACATTTGTCCTTCTCCAATCCTGTGTTACTTGTATCATTTTCCAAGTTCTTTCAAAGATTACTGACAATGGCCCCTCAATAACATTTACTGGTTCTTTCCATTCCCTGGCATATAATTCAACTGGGCCTGGTGATTTGAACTCACCCAGGCCAGCTAGGTGCTCTCTTACTATCCCCCTACTTATCTTGACTATCAGCTCTTTAGCAGTAATTTTTATTCTGTCCTTTCCACTCCAAAAATCATTGTCTTTGGCAAAAAAAAAATATACATATAATTAGAGGTTGAAATATTCTGCCTTATTTCCAATATCAGTTATATCATCTTACCCACCCTGGAGCAATGGTCCTATCTCTTCTTTGATATTCTCCTTTTTCTTAATATAACTAATATATTATTTAAAAACCCCTTTTTTTTGTCCTTAGCTTTTCTCACCTCCAAGCTGATATGAAACCATTAATGACTCCTCTTTGGATGTTGTCATTTAGCCAGTTCTGAATTTACCTAAATGGTACTGACCCAGAGACTCGTTCTGAGCTTTAGTGCTCTTAACATTTTTATGAACAGAACTTTAGTGAATTCAATCCTATCTTATGGTAGTGCATGAAATAGCTTTTATGATTCAAATCTTGACAAATAATTTAAGATATTTTGTTTTCATTTCATATTGCTCCCCAAACGGTAGTAGCTTCTATCATAGGATCATAGATTTAGAGCTGGAAGGAACCTTTTCTCTCACAATGAAGCTTGCCTCTTATTTTACTGAAAAAATAGTGAGGCCATTATGTGTACTCCCTATTCTCCAGTTCTCTTCATCTCAAAACCCCTTGGTGATACCTCTCATTCTCTCTTCTGCTTTCTCCCAGTCTCTTTCAATGAGGTGACCTTTCTCCTTGCCAAGGCCAACCCCTCTACATATGTCCTTGAGATCATTTCCTCCCGTCTTCTCTAACAGATTACATCATCAGTATCCCTCTCTACAGAGAATCTTCAATCTCTCCCTATCAACTGGTCCCTTCTTTACTGCCTTCAAACATGCATCTCATTCTTAAGAACAAAGACAGAAAGCTTCACTAGACTCTACCAACCCCTCAAGGTCTTGTCTTATATCTTTCCTTCCTTTATCAGCCAAACTCCTTTAAAAAAAAGTTGTTTGCTCCACCTTTTGCAATCTGGCTTTTACACTATTCACCTGAAACTATTCTCTCAAAACTTATCGAAATGACGAAATCTGATGGTTGTTTTTCAGTCTTAATAATCCCTCTTCATCCATCTGCGCATCGATGCTGTGGAACACCTTCTCCTCCTGGATCCTCTTTCCTTTTTACGTTTTGGTGATACTACTGTCTCCTGGTTCACCTCCTACTTGCCTAACCATTCCTTCCCAGTTTTCTTGGGTGGTTCATCATGCACCTTACCTGTGGATATTACTCAAGGTTTTGTAATGGGTCCTCTTAATTTCTCCCTCTACGCTTTATTGGTAACCTCATCAGCTTGGGTTTGGGGTGTGCTAGAACCAGCTTGAGAGGTGATTGCTAAATTTTCAGTGTGAGCATTTACACCTTGGAAATCGAAAAACTCTACAAGTCAGGGCTTGATTTATTTTTTTTGTTGACTGTCTACACTTAAGAAAGTGATGGAGAAAATGTTAATTATACAGATTAAACTTAAAAAGTGTGCTGTCTATGCAGTATCCCACCCCCACCCCTGTAAGAGCAAGATTTTCAACATTTTCCAGCAACATCCCTAGGTTTAACTGACATCTCTGTGCAGATGACTCCCACTTCTACATCTTCAGCCCTAGTCATCGCCCTACACTGAAGTGCTGTATCATTAATTACCTATTGGATATTTCAAACTACACGTCCCAACTACATCTTAAATTCAGTAAGTCTAAAACTAAATTCATTACCTTTTCCCCAAAGCTCTTCCTTCTTTCAAATGTCTCTATTTCTGTGAAAGGGACCACCATCTTTCCAGGTTGTCAGGTTCTTAATCTTGGCATTATCTTCTACCCTTGACTCTCTGTTACTCACATATCCAATCAGTTGCCAAATCATGCTTTATCGTAGAACATCTCTCAGATCCAGCCTCTTCTATTCATTCTCACAACCACCACCTTAGTTCAAACCCTTATCGCCTCTCATCTACATCAGGGCCGTCCAACCTGAGGTTTTTATTGAAACAATAGACAGTATATTTTGATCTGCCGTTTTAGTGAGAGCTCTGCGGTAGCTTGGCTTCCTTTACTAAAGCATTATGTAAATTTCTACGCTGGTAGGCCGGCTGCGTGCCAAGGGCCGGATTTTGGACAGCCCTGATCTACGTTATTGCTGAAGCCTCCAAATTGGTCTTTCTGTCTTAAGTGTCTCCCCACTCCGGTCCATCCTAAATATTGCTGCTAAAGTAGTATTTCTCAAGCACAGATTTGACCATGTTCTTTCCCCTACCCAGCTAACTCCAGTAGGTTCCTATGGCCATTAGGATAAAATAGAAACTGTTCAGTTTATTTTTTTAAATCCCTACACAATCTGGCTACAACCTGCCTCTGCAGCCCCACTAGACATTATTACCCATCTCCTATTCCAAACTCTGAGGTCCAGCCAAATTAGGTTCTTCTGTATACACTCAAGATATACTATCTCCCACCTCTTTCCCTTTGTGCTGGCCATCTTCCACAGCTGAAATGCACTCCCTCCTTGTCTTGGCCTAAAAGTCCCTCTCTTTAAGATGCAACTTGGGCATCTTTGCGTTAAGCTTTTCCTGAACTCCTTCCCTGCCCCACCCCCTACCCCCACCAACTTCTAGTGCCCTTCTCTCACTTAGCTTAAAAAAGGCCGAGGTCTCTCATTGCATGTGGGGCAATAGCAGTCGTTCTGACCTATGTCTTGTCTGGACTCAGATGACTCTGGAGGACAGAGTGGGGCTGATGACTTTGTACGGCCTTGCCTCAGTGAAATCCAATTCATTTGCAAGTCAAGGAATACCTTCCTGATGTCGTTGGTCCTCTTAGAGAAGAAAAGAGGAACAACAATTTTACTAACTATATGTGTGTTTATATAATATGTATGTATATGCATTTATTAACTTTATATTTGTGCTATATACATTTTTATATGTACTCGTTGTCTTCCCCGTTGGAATAGAAGCTCATTTTGAGCCAGGGTAATTTCATTTTTACTTTTATCCCCCAGTGCCTGATATAAATAAAGTACTAATAAATCCTGGTTGATTGATTGATTGGTCATAGAGGATACCTAGTCCAACCCTCTTATTTTATAAACAAGGAATAGAAGGTCAGAGCTCTTAAACGACTTGGTCAAGTTTGAATAGGTGCTAAGTAGCGGAGCCAGGATTTGAATCTAGGTCTCTGACTCCAAATCCAGTACCTTCTACTGCATTATGCTGATTCTGCATAAAGTTTCTCTGCCCATTTCTCAACTCTACAGCCTTTTAAAGTATCTTTGAATAATTCTAACTTTTTGAAACTGTTGCTAGGCCTATAGGGGTTAGAATGCTGGGTATTCACTTCTTTACCCAGGAGGTCCTTCTGTTCTGGACCTAGGCATGTTGTTGCACTGAGTTCAGTCTAGGAGAAGCCTGTCTCTAATAAGAGGAATTAATTTCTCCACCCCACCCCCCCGCCCCCAGTCTGTAGCTTATTAAATTTTTACCCTGGTGCCCCAGGGACAAAAAATTTAAAGTTTAGGTTTAGGCTCAAATCCAGGGTTTTCCTAAAAAAGAGGCAACAGAAAGGTATTCAAAGGACAGTCCAAATCAGGTATGGGACAGGTAATTTACTTCTCTCTATAAAAGGGATACTAAATATAAAAGATGCATTAATACAACATTTTAAACAAGGAATTCAGTAACTTATGACTGCTGCAATCCGCTGAGAGGCTGATACTTAAATCTTGTTAGACTGTAGTTTATCGGTATTTTACATTTCACCTGGGCTCCATGTTGTCCAAACAGCTTCAGGGACATAGCTATAACATTATCAGAATTAGGCCAGTCTTTTAGCTAGTGGCTGTTTTCTCGCTTCCAACCACTTCCAATCCAATGAGACTTAGGGCTTTTAAATCTCTGGAACTCACAAGATCTCCTCCAAAACTAGACATGTTCCTTGAAAGATAAGTACTTGTTCACCCTATGTCAGGAGCAAACAAACTCAAACGAGGCAACAAGGTTCAGGTTTGCCTAAGCAGGATGGGTGCTGTAGGTGCCATGTGTGTGAGGCCTGGCTGGGAACTGAAGCAAACTGCTCCTCACGGGAAGTAGCTTGAACCAGTTCTGGCAGGCAGGTTTCAGAAAAACCTGAAAAGACGTATATGAATAGATGCAAAGTGAAACGAGTAGAACCAGGAGAATGTTGTACACAAGTAATAGCAGTGTTGCTATGATGATCCACTGCGAAAGACTTAGCTCCTCTGGTTAACACAGTTATCCAAGACAATTCCAAAGGACTTATGATGAAAAATGCTAACCAACCTCCAGAGGAAGAGCTTACATACTCTGAGTGCAGATTAAAGCATGCTATTTTCACTTTCTTTTTTTTTTTTGCCTTTTTTTGAGGGGGGGTGGTACTTTTTTGTATAATGGCTAAAATGGAAATACGTTTTGCAAGACTTCATATGTATAATGAGTATTATATTCTCAATGGTATTTCTCAATGGGAGGGGCAGGGACTGTAGGGAGGGAGAGAATTTGGAACTCAAAATTTCTTTTTACTTATTTATTTTTTAACTGAAAGGTATTAAAAATGAATATTAGGGTCATCTTAGGTAATACAGTGGATAGCGCACTGGCACTGGAGTTAGGAGGACCTGAGTTCAAATCTGGCCTTTCACACTTACTAGCTGTGTGACCCTGGCAAGTCCCTTAATCCTGATTGCCTCAAAAAAAAAAAAAAAAGAATGTTAAAAAACAAATAAATATTTTTTTTTGAAAAAAGAAAAAATTAGTCCTGACACAAAAGGGGAAAGGGGTAGGAGTGTTCTTTTTGGAGCTCAGTGCAGGGGATAACTCCACTGAGTCTTCAGCTCTTCCAGGTCTGCAGCCAATGAGGGGGTCTTCTTTTCAAAGTGTGGTGAGACACCCATGGCCTGGAATAGGCCCCAAAGCTCCCAGCCGGCCATCTGAAAACAAGAATGGGGACTCTGTGGATGCTCCATGGGATGGCCCTCGTCACACCACCATAATTCACATCTACTTAGGCTTTAGATTTACCCAGAATTTTACATTCATTGGCTTTGTTTTCAAAGGAATTTTATATTCATTATCTTTATCTTATCCGGTCTTCACAACAATCCTGTGTGGTAGCACCTTCGTTTTGCAAAGGAAGAAAACTGAGGCACAAAGTGATTACGTGATTTGCTGAGGAGCACATGCCTGGGGAGCAGGGTTTGAACCCGTCTTCCTGACTCCAATGCCAGCGAGGTGTCGGCTATGTCGCCCATGCTCTTCCCTCCCTGGATTAGATCGCACTTCATAGAGAAAGAGGAGTAAAGTTCACATGGTGAGGAAAGGAGGGACCCCAGGTTCTTACTGGAAGTCATCTATCCAGGCTAGTTCTCTGATACAGGAAAGGAGACAAGAAATCGATGTCTCTGTTTCTCCCAATTTAAAAAACAGTCACAAATGTCATTTATAAAATAGTGTAGTACTATCTTTTCTCAAAAATAAGTTGGTATTTCTTAAAACTTAGGCTCTTGTTCACTCATGTCCAATTCTTTGTGACCTCATTTGGGGTTTTCTTGGCAAAGATACTGGAGGGTTTTGCCATTTTCTTCTTCAACTCATTTTACAGATGAAAAAACTGAAGCAAACAGGGGTTAGTGACTTGCCCAGGGTCACACGGCTAGTATGTGCCTGAGGCCAGATTTGAACTCAGGAAATTGAGTCTTCCTGACTCCAGACCAGGCTTGGCACTGTATCATCTGCCCTACCTACCCGCCTACTCCCTTCTCCCCGCCCAAGTTTAGGCTCATAGACTTTTATATCCAGAAAGGCCCTAAGAGGTCACAAGCCTAACTCCTTAATTTTATAGAGTAAAGGAATGGGCTGAAAATTAGGCCTACAAGTCCCTTAATTCATAAATGAAGGCTCTTCCCACTCTACGGTGCCTAACCCAGGACTCGCCAATACAGCAATACCTCATTTTATTTATTGTGCTTTGCAGATATTGTGCTTGTTCTTCACGAGTTGAAGATTTGTGGTGACCCTGCATGGAGCAAGTCCATTGGCACCATTGTCCAACAGCACATGGTCACACTGTGTCTCTATATCACGTTTTGGTAATTCTTGCAGTATGTCAAACATCGAGGCAAAACCCTCCACCGGTAAAAAGATTGACTTCCTGAAGACTCAGACGATGCTCAGCATTTTTAATCAATAAAGTGTTTTTAAATTAAAGTATGTGCCTTGTTTGTTTTTAGACACGATACTGTTGTATACTTAATACACTACAGTATCGTGTAAACAGAACTTCTATGTACACTGAAAAACCAAAAAATGTGTGTGATTTGCTTTATTAAGATATTTGCTTTATTGTAGTGGTCTGGGACTAAACCCACACAGTATCTCCAAACCAGGGGAGTGAAATATTTAACTATAACTAATCCAGTAGCAATAAAAATAAAGTAGGTGTCCTCCCATTAGGGACTGACAAATCAAACTGTTACACATGAAAGTCACAGAATTTTATTGTGCTGTGAGAAACAACAAATATGGAAAATTAAGAAAAGTGTGGGAAGATTTATATGAGCAGATACAGAAAGAAGTAAGAAGAACCAGAAAAAAAATATAATAACCATCATAATGTAAGAAGAAAGAACCAAAAAATGGAACTGAATGTATTGTAATTATAAGGACCAAGTCTGAACCTAGAGAAGAGTTTTGAAAAATGTTTCTCCCCACCTTTCATTGTACAGATAGGGAACTATGGATGTGGAATACTGCTTCAGGTATCAGACATGGTACATGTATTGGTTAGTTTTACTCAATTGTTTTTTTCCCTTTTTCTCTTTTTGATATTTGTTCCACAGTATGTCTCATTGGGTAGAGATACATTCAGAAATGAGTATGTTGTAAAAGTATAAAAAATACCAGTAAAACTGGATACATTTATGAAGAAATAATAACCATTCTTCCTTGATTTATCTGGTTTTAAAGTTTTATTTTCTTAAAGCAGAATGTATCTGTACCTGATCAAATGAATTAATATTTGTAAAAAAAAAAAGGGCTTAGCACATAGTAGGCACTATATAAATGCTTACTCCCTTCCCTCCCCTTTGTACCATATGGGTATGGAAAATGCAAAAACCAACAATCTATTTCTAGTACCATAGGGAAACAGTCAGGCATATTCTCCTTTTGCTTTGTTTTTCCTATAGAAGTGATTTGAAGGTCAAGTTTTTTTAATACGGTATTTGGACTGTGTAAAATGTCCTCATGCACTCCTACCTCCCATCTCATCTTCCCTACTGTGGCTTGGAATAGGCTTCTCAGAAAAATCATATCTTGAAGTGACTTTGAAATGAGGAGAGGCAGATGGCTAAGCATTGCCATCACCTCATGTGTAAATGAGATATGAATGTGAAAAACTAGTTTCTTAGGAAAAGAGCATCATTAAAAAATATTTGCTGAGGGCTCAGTGTGAGCTACTGAGCTTGGTAATGAGGTGATGAGCAGAGGACATACCCTCTGACCTCTTAGTAAGCAATGTTCATTGAAAGGATAAGAAATAAAAAAGAGTAATCAAGCTTGATTTCTTTTTGTTTTTCTTTTTCAAGCTCAATTCCAAAGGTCTGGTTATAGTGGGTTTTTTTTGTTTTGTTTTGTTTTTTTAGTTTTCAGTAGGACATGTTTCAAATTAGATACAAGAAAATTCAGTTTTTGAAACTTTTCTTTAAAAATGCACAATGTTCCAATTCTGGCAGACAGAGTAATATCTATAGACTTTTGTCTTTTAGAGAAAAACAGGTTTTTAACATTAGTTCATTTAATCATTCGGATGATCCCCAAAATTTCTTACTTATTTTCCTAAAACGTTACTTTCACCTTGGTATCTCCTACACTCATTCCTGCTTCCCTCTCAAGAACCTATAAAGGATCCCAATTGACTATCAAATCGAGTCCAGATTCATCATGGCTTTCATGAGCCTCCTCAATCTTACTAAGCCATATCTATCTAACTTTATATTCTATGATAGTTATGTCAAACTGAAAAAGCACTAGTCCTACTCCCAAGGTCCTTCTCTTGTCTTAGTCACCTCATAGCTCCTTTACGTAATACCTCCTTATCTCTTCCTTGACTTCAAACTCTGATGAATCTCTGGCTTCCTTCAAGGGTCTGTTTAAGAACCTTCTTTATGAATACTTTTTCCCTATCCAACCCCTCCCCGCCCATCCTCACCAATGCTAGTGTAATTCCTCCTTAAACTACCTTGGATTCATTCAATATTTATCATGAAAATACTTATATAGGGTGTCCCAAACATTTTAGTTCAATTAAGCATTCAGTTTAAGCTTTAAGCTTTCCAGATTAAAACTGCACCAAGACTTTTGAGACACCCTGTATCTGTACGAGTTGTCTCCTCCATTAGAATATAAATTCCTCTAGGGCAAGGGACTGTTTCCTACTTATCTTTGTATTACTGGAGCTTAGCACAGGGCATGGTATGCAGTGGGCCCTTTGATTTTGACATCCAGAGTTTTATTTAACACCGCTGTGTCTGTTCCTAGGACATACTACTGTGCTGACACTTACTGTGGTCAGCCATGTATAAATAATGCCTCATGCTTCTGTTCACAACCAGGAATTAGAAGGGTCAAGCTGTGAAGTATGTTGTCTGTCTTCATTGAATGTGTTTATGGCAAGAACTTTGTATTTCTGTATGAGGGTCCTGGGCATAGCCTTTTCATTTTTTAACCAACTATTGAGATGGTGCTAGATTTACTTAAATTCTCCGAACTATGGTTTCCTCGTCTATAAAATGTGGATAATAGTAACTGTAATGCCAACTTCCCAAGGTTGTCCTGAGGATCAAATGAGATAATGCATGAAAAGCAAGACAGTGGGAGGAAGCAGAGGCTTACCCAGGCACAAAGTCCCAAACCAATAACTGAGGTTGGAGAAATGAGTAAACAGAAGGAAAATCTAAACACAGTGAAGAAATACTGTGGGTCTGAGAAGCACAAGAGGTAACCTGAGAGAACAGCTGCACAATAAATACAAGTAGATCCTCAGAAGGAAGAATGACTTGGTCACAAGGACTCTAAGAATGGCTAGGAGGAGTGAAGAGGAAAATGATGAAATTAAAGCTCTTGAGTAAAAAAGGGGAAGGAGAAGACATATCTTAGAAGGTATAGAGTATTATCCAAGGAGAGGATTCCCTGAAAAACCATGATGGGGCCAATAGAACTCAATGTTTCCATGAGACAACCAGAAATATTATAATAAAGTAAAAAAACAGAAAGATTAAAATGTGTAAGACATGTTCTATCAAAAGCAATTATCCTAAAAACAGTTCAAGATGAAATAATTTAAGAATCATTAGAAACCCTGAAAAGCATGTCAAACAAACAAAAAAACTCCCTGGATGTCATGTTTCAAGAAATCATAAGATAAAACTTCCTAGATGTATTACAACCATAGAGCAAAGAGAAAATAGAAAGAATCCACTGGTAACCTCTTAAAAGCAACCTCAAATTGAGAACACTCAGGAATATCATAGCTAAAATCAGGTTAACAAAAAATATTGTAAGTGGCTAGAAAAAGAGAGTTCAAGTACCAAGAAATCACAACCAGAATCAGACAAAACTAAGTTACAAACACAAAAAAAGGAAAGAAGAAAATCTTGGAATGCAGGCAAAATAAAAAAGACTTACAAATAATAATAACTTACTCTGAAAAAGTAGGTATATTGCTGTGGCGGAAAATGGACCATTAATATAATAGAATAGTGGTATCAACTCAAATAGAAACAGGGTCACTAACCACTACATAAGATCCCTGCAGGCTGTATATTGACTTAGAAAATCACCTATTTCATATGAAAAAATGCTCTCAATCACTATTGATTGGAGAAATGCAAATCAAAACAACTCTTAGGTACCACATCTCTTCTGTCAGATTGGCCAACATGACAAAACGGGAAAATCATAAATGCTGGAGAGGATGTGAGAAAATTGGAACACTGTTACATTGTTGGTGGAGTTGTGAACTGATTGAGCCATTCTGGAAAGCAACTTGGAACTATGCCCAAAGGGCTATAAAAATGTGCATACTCTTTAATCCAGCAATACCACTTCCAGGACTGTATCCCAAAGAGATCATAGAAGTGGGAAAGGGACCCATATGTACAAAAATATTTATAGCAGCTCTTTTTGTGGTGGCAAAGAATTGGAAATCAAGGCGATGCCCATCAATTGGGGAATGGCTAAACAAGTTGTGGTATATGAATGTAATGAAATACTATCGTGCTGTAAGAATGAGGAGCAGACGGACTTCATTATAACCTTCAAAGACTTATGTGCTCTGATGCTGAGTAAGGGGAGCAGAACCAGGAGAACATTATACACAATTACAGACACACAGTATCCGTGATGACTAACTTTGATGGACTCGGCTCTCCTTAGCAATACAAAGGTCAAAGACTGCTCCAAAAGACTCATGATGAAAAAAGCTATCCACATCCAGAGAAAGAATTACAGAGTCTGAATGCAGATTGAGGCAAACTATTTGCTCTCTTTTTTTTCTTTCTTTTTTGGTTTTGTTTCTTCTTTCTCATGATTCATTCCATTGGTTATAATTCTTCTTTACAACTTGACTATTAAAGACTTCTTTGTCACAAGAAAGATTTACTGGAGGGGTGTGGTTATCAAAACAAAAGGTGACAATATAACTTTAAAAATTATGCTGTTATTTTGTTAAAATGTACCATTCCTTGGGGGCAGCTAGGTGGCACAGTGAGTAGAGCACCAGCCCTGGAGTCAGGAGGACCTGAGTTCAAATCCGGCCTCAGACACTTGACACATGTACTAGCTGTGTGACCTTGGGCAAGTCACTTAGCCCAATTGCCCTGCCCCCCCCCCAAAAAACCAACAACAACAAAAATGTACCATTCCTTATTTTGATATAAAAATGTAAATAATACATCTTTTCAGTTCGACCTTATATTTTGGTTTTTTTTTTTTTTATTACTGGGCTGACTACAATGTCTGATTTCCACCTACATTTCCAATCTTATTTCATATTGTCCTCTTCATACAATTTCTATTCCAGTCATCCTGGCCCACTAACTTTTCCTTGTTCATTTAATATCCCATCTCCTGACTATTCTTTCATACAGGATCTCCCCCTTGTCCAGAATGTACTCTGTCACCAGAATGAGCTTTGTTCAAAGCATAGCTCAAGTAAAATCCCCTACATGCAATCTTTCTGGATCCCCCAAATTACTCAAAATTATTTTGTAATTGCCTAGCATCTTTTTTTGTATTTTCTTACTTATGTGCACATTGTAGAATGTAAGACCCCAAAGGGTAGGGACAATTTCTTTTTTGTTTTGGTATGCTCAGCACTTAAGTATAGTGCCTTTTACACAGTGGGAATACAGGATAGGATAGAGATTGAACCTGTGATTTCCCAAGTGAGAAGACTCCTATCAATAGAGGTTGACACCTTCCCTGCAACAAATTCCTAAGAGAATTGCTTAGAGCCCTAAGAAGGTAAGTGACTTGTCCAGGGTCACACAACCAATTGGTGTCAGAAGAAGGATTTGAATGTGGATCTTACTGATTGAAAGACCATCTTTTTATCATCTCTGTCTCTCAAGAGTATAACACTCATTAATAAATGTTTACTAAATTGCTAAATTGAATGTCTGTGCTTAATTCTTGGAGAATTTTTTTGTAGTGTTGATTTTGTTTTGTGTTCATTTTTAGTTCGAAGCCACTTCTGTATTCCTTGTATGTTTCTTAATGTTTGGTCTGGAAAGGGGCTATATGCTGGAAGAACAAAAAAACTATATACAAAGCAGCCATATTTGGAGATTTTCCTGGAATAAAATTGCACACAGGAGCAAAATAAAATATCAGCCAGAGTTGTGCTAAATTTATGAAATATTAAGTGATTCTCTTATTTATTACTTTACTTTTATTTATTCTTTTAAAAACTTTAGGCAGAGCCTAGAAGAACCTGAACTACAGTAGGTGGGGTATGTATTTGCTAGTTAGAACAGCTTCCTAACACTTCCATCAGACTGGTGGGGGCAAACTCTATTTTTTTAATCTGCCTTCACAGATAGGGAGCAAAGCATTCATCTTGTGAAGGCTTCCACATTGCTATGGAATAGGTAGTCAATTTGGAGAACCAGGACAAACCAGTGGTTACAGAATTTGTACTCCCCTGGCTTTTGATGCCACCCTTTCAGCCTCTGTTGAAATCTGATTTGCAATTTAGTTATTTCTGTATGCAATTTATTTATGTTCTACATCTTGTGTGTATCCTGTGGCTCAATGGCAACCAAGTGGTACACTGGGCCTGGAGTCAGGAAGACCTGAATTCAAATCCAGCCTCAGATATTGCCTAGCTTTGTAACCCTGAGCAAGTCACTTAACCTCAATCTGTCTCAATTTCCTTGACTGTAAAATGGGGATGATAATAGCACTTACCTTGCAAAATTGCCCTGAGGATCAAATGAGATCGTTTTTGTGCGGTGCTTAGCGCATAACCTGGCACAGAAGAGGCGCTCAATAAATGCTTATTGCCTTTCCCCCTCTGGATCAGGCTCAGTCCTGGGGCATTGCTCATGTAATTAAGAACTTCTACAGCTCTTGCTCATCCCCCAGCATCTCCAGGAATATCTGAATTTCACTTGTTTCTAGCTCTCTCCCAAGGACCCTCAGCTCCCAAGCAAGCATCAAACTTCTGCTGTTGCTCGTCCCTCATTCTCCAAGAAGACCAACGGCATCCCAAGGGTGACATCTTGACTTGTGAATGAATTGGATTTAAGTGAGGCAGAGCCGTGCAAAGTAATCAGCCTCACTCTCTTCCCGAGTGATCTGAGTCCAGTGGCAAGATATAAGTGAAGATGACTGACCATGGCCCTGGATGCAGTGGGAGACCTTGGCCCTTTTGGGTTTTTTTTTGTTTTTGGGCAGGGCAATTGGGGTTAAGTGACTTGCCCAGGGTCACACAGCTAGTAAGTGTGTCAAGTGTCTGAGGCCGGATTTGAACTTAGGTCTTCCTGACTCCAGGGCAGGTGCTCTGTGCCACCTAGCTGCCCCGACCTTGGGCCTTTTAATCTAAAGTCTTTCCCAGGTCTCAGTTTGTTTGAGGCAACTCCCACTCAGTGATTTAAAAGCTAAGAAGGTAAGAACTGAGACAAAATATGTCCTAGTTTGCCTTCACAAAAGAAGCAATCTGGGAGGGGAAGATCCTCAGAGTTTCTGTCCAGAACAATTACTATTTTATACTGACTCTAAGCCATCAAAGGCAAACAGTGATCAAGAGAGGCTTGGGCTAGGACCTGTTATTGACCAATTAGTGAAAGCCAGAGTGATTTGGGTTTAAAGGCATAGTCAAGTAGCTCCATTTGAATCACAATGGGCTTTTTCAAAGCCTGTTTTTTCAGAGCTATATTTCGAGAAATCATAAATGAAAACCACATGAAATAAAAGGGTTAATTGTCCCAGCTTTTTGAAAAAAAAAGATAGAATAAATAAATAAGGAAGAAAAAAATCTAGCCTTTAAACCATATCAAAAATTATATTCCTTTGAAAAGTGCACCCATATGTAAGGGTATGACTCCCCATGTGGACACAGGGAGGGGAGGAAGAGAAGAAGAAGAAGAAGAAGAAGAAGAAGAAGAAGAAGAAGAAGAAGAAGAAGAAGAAGAAGAAGAAGAAGAAGAAGAAGAAGAAGAAGAAGAAGAAGAAGAAGAAGAAGAAGAAGAAGAAGAAGAAGGAAGAGGAAGAGGAGGAGGAGGAGGAGAAGAAGAAGAAAAATAGCAGCATTGCCCAACTTAAACTGGCCAGTTGGTACCAGGGGGCAGCTACTACTACTCAGATTGTTGTCCCTCCTTTGTGCTCGAAGAGGATCAATGACATCATGAGGTGATGTCTTGACTTTTGAGTGAATCGTATTTCAGCGAGGTAGACCTGTGTAAAGTTATCAGCCTCACTCTCTCCTCCAACATCATTGGAGTCCAGTGGTTAAGTCAAGATGACTGGCAATGACTCAGGATGCAGTGGGAGGCCACTTCAGAGGTATATAATGTAGAACAAGTTTAGTACACATTCAGACAATAAAGCAGTCAATAAACATTTATTAAGCAATTGCTATGTGCCAGGCACTGTGCTGAGCATGGGAGATACAAATAACAATATGTTATACACATGAAAGAATAGAGAAAGGGGTCACACCTGAGTCCACGGATAGACAAGATAACATTTCCCTCCAGTGAACTCTACCTCCTGCAGGCATCTCTATAGTTGCTTTAACTTTGAATATCACGCTGGGATTGAAGCCTCTTCCCATTTGGGGAAAAAAAGGAGTCAGGGAATTCTAAGGAACCCAGTGGCCTGTAACTCTGGTGAGCTCTACTTTCTCCAAAGCTCATAGAGTTGTTCCACATTTATTGTACCACCCTGGGAATAAGTCTTGCTCCTTTCCAAAATGAGGAAAGAAATCACGGTCACTAGAGAGTGAAGATTGCTTTCCTAGATCTATTCAAATCACATGACTCACAATGCCAGTGATGGCTACAGACTGGGTTTGCTCCTTCACATCATGCTTCTCTGCCCATTACTCCTTGATCCTGTCCCCTCCTCTGAATAAATGTTTTACTTCTTCTACCATCTATATGGAGAGTCTCTCATATTTTGTGATATAGAACTACATAGGCATATTCACAATTATCGTCGATGTTGTGTTTATTGCCTTGTTAATACAGCTCCTCCAACCCAGTTTTTTTTTGTGTGTCTGGGAAAAAAATATCAGTATCACCCCTTTTATTAACTTTATCTCTCTCTTCCTGCACTCCCCAATCCCCAACCCCCACCCCAAAAAAACATTGGCATAGTTTTAAAATTTACCTCAAGGCTCTGAGGTAAAAACCTCGATGTTGCCTAAGAATTGCATACTGGTTATGTAAGTAAGCTTCTTGAAGGCAGAGGCATGGTCTTACCAATGTAGCCTCAACAGCTTTAGCACAGGAGAGTTTTGACAAGGAAGGGGTGATTAGCACTCCCCAGTAGTGCAGAAGGATTCAGAGCAATGTGGACTGGGTCTCAAAAGGTCCCTGGAATTCACAATTAAGAGGTTCTTGATGATTACGGAGTAAGCATTTTCAGGAATGTTTGCTCTGGTTTGAATGAGCAAGTCAGTTTTCCTCTCTAAGCCTTTGTTTCTTTATTTGTTGATTGAGGAAGTTGGACTGGTGGCTCTTTAATATCTCTGTCTCTAAAGTATTGGATCTCATGACATTAATGTGGGCCGTTCTCATCAGGGAAGGCTCCATGGAAGAGGTGGAAGCTTGAAGTTAGGAATGAACACTGGGATAATAGGAGAAGAAGTGAGATGGAGAAAAAAAGTTATGTGCCAGAGCCAAGGCACTCCATCCTTCTACTTTGCTTCAAACAGCCCCTGTGTTCTTTTTCCCTCCCTGACCCTCTTTTTAGAAACAATGATACAAATCAATCCACAATCATTTATTAAGCTCCTACTATGCATTGCTAAGTCTTGGGATTGTAGGGATAACAGTGAAAATGTCCCTACCTTCAAGGGGTTCTCATTTTATCAGGGGAGGCAAAATGCTCAAAAATAGGACAATAGAAAATATATCAAGAACAGAGAAGACTGGGATTTCAATGGATTAGGGAACACCCAGTTGAGGAAACTTCCTCTTCCAACACAAAGTTTGTACTTTTTCTTTTTTATAATTCATTTTGAGCTTAAATACATATAGACAAAAAAAAGAACATTTCCATGTACACAGCACAACACAAAAAGAGGATTCACTATAAAACATGAATATATATTTCACACTTTAAAATACTTTAAAATACACCTATATAATAAGTATTACATATTTTCAAAGCTATTCTTTCTATGTTTTGTTCTAAATTTTCTTTTATTTTCTGCTGTGTACTATATATATATACATATACATACATATATATATATTTTCCCCCTGCCTCCCCACCCCTCCTTAGAGATGGCTACCATTTGATACAAATGTGTGTGTGTGTGTGTGTAGAACCATACTACATATACTTCTATTTATCAATTCTTTTTCTGAAATTGGATAGCATCTTCCTTCATAGGTCCTTTGTGGCTGATTGGAGTATTTACAATACTCAAAATGACTTAGTCACTGAAAGTTGTTCTTAAAATATTATCACTGTTACTATATACAACCTTCGCTTGGTTTGGCTCATTTCATGAAGTTTGTGCTTTTTCTGCAACATGAGTCTTAGAGTTACCTTGAACACTGAGAATTTAAGTGACTTGCCCAGGGTCCTACAGGTATATCAGAAGATATACTTGAGCTTTCATCTTTCTGGCTCCAAAGCCAGTTTGATATCCACTGTACCTCACTGCCTCACACAAATACAGGATAGATAACAAGATGATTTGGGGAGAAGCATTATTAGCTGGAGGGGAGGGCTTAGGAAAGGATTCCATGTGGAAGGCAACTCTTGAACTGAGTCCTGAAGGAGACAGAGGTGAGTAGGGAGTGCATTCCCAACATAGTGGACAGCCAAGACAAAGACCCAAAATTTCAAAGAAATTGAAAATATAGTGCTATGTTCTATAGAGTGTGCGAGGCGGAGTAATATGTAACAAATCTGGAAAGGCAGGTTCATGTTGTGAAGGGCTTTAAATGCCAGAGTAGTTTATATTTGCTTCTAGTGGTAATAGGGATCCAGTGAAGTTCACTGAGATGTTTGCTGAAGGTTACAAAAAGAGGATCAGGTAAGAATCAGTGGTCTCCACGGTCCATTTCCCTGGTCCTAAAGTGACAGCTCCATTGAGTATAGCCAAACCAGAGCCTTAACCTCCTGTATCCTGAGGCGCATGCTTCAGGTTCCCCTGATATCAGCTGGGACACTGCTCCATCATTGGCCCACACTGCCCCACTTCCCTCCTCAAAGAAGAGGTTTTCATACTTCAAAGGAATGCTGGTTAGCTGGAAAAGTACTAATAGTACCTTTGTGACATCTCCTGGGTAAGTCTTAGGGAAGGCAAGTGATTCTGTTTTCTGTGACAGATTTTATCCTGATTCTGCTGCTGGCCCCAACAGTGACCTCTGTGTGCATGCCTTGATTACTAGTATGGAACTCTGATGATGGTGATAGTAGTCACAACAGCAACAATAAGAATTCGTTTCTGTAGTGCTTTAAAAAATAAAAAAAACCTGGGCCTTCCCATGTTCCCAGGCTGGGAATGCAAGGGCTCCTTCACAAGTCAGCTGAATTGCTACTTATCAGCTCAGGACCTTTGACCTGCTCCATTTCTGATTTGGGCTAGTTCATCCTTCCTTAGGCAACCTGGTAGCCCACCCCTCCCAAGGGGTAGGGGGGGAAAGGCTCACCATGCTAATGCAGACACCCAAATGACGTAGACCACTGCAGCTCAAAATTCAAGAGCCAAGGCTTCTCCAGGAGCTGGCATTAGAGACAACTGCCACCATGAAACTGCAGCATTTTCAGATTTGCAAAATACTTCTTCCCAACAATACTTGAAGGTAGGTAGAGTAAACACTGTCCTCCCTATTTTATAGATGAGGAGGTAGACAGAGACAGGCAGAGAGACAGAGACAGATGGAGAGACAGACAGAGACAGAGACAGACAGACACAGAGAGACAGAGAGGGAGGTAGAAGCTTAAGTAGAGACTTGCCTATGGTGACATAACTATTAAGCAACTAAGTGAACGGGGCCCCTCATATCCCAGGTCTTCTGATCCTAGCTCTGATACGCTTCTCATTATGCTATTCTGTCTCAGTACCCTGCTAACAAGGAAGGAAATGCTTAAGAGGGGGTGTTTAACACCTTGGCTGCTTATTTTTTCCCTTCTCAAAACATGGTTTTCATCTGAAAATCTTTTTTTCATCCTTGATGTTTTAGGCTATTTAATGGATTTAATTTCTGCTATTTAGTTTCTTTTTTCATTTTCTAATGCTTCTCACAAGTGCTCAGATGTGGGTAGAAGCTGGGACTACATGTCCTAGAGGAGGTTAAAAGAGGAAGCTATATCTCCTAGGAAATTCACACCCCTGGTTTCAATCATTAGGCAAAATTACACTAATTTTGAAAGCAGACAATAAATTGGCTTAAATTTCATGTAAAAAGAAAGAAAATTCAGGCAGAAAAAAATTTCAAATGGCTCAAGGTGGGGCACTGAAGTCTGAGACCTGGAACAGGTTACAACTAGCTCATGATGAATCATTCCTATCACACATCTAGTATAGATGTGAAGGATTGACCTTACAGAGGCAGAGCAGACAGCTTCCTAAGGGGTGCAAAGATAGGGACCTGGAAGTGCTGCTTACCCAAAAACCTCTATGTCCACTCCCTTGCTACATAATAGAAAGAATGTTTGCTTTGGAGTTAAAGTTCCTGAGTTCAAATTCTAGCTCTGATATTTGTTATTGATTTAATGTTGGGACCTCAGTTTTCCCATTTATAAACTGAGGCAGTTGGGTTAAATGATCTCTCTGAGCTCTAAATTTATGATCCACTCTCTTGACCTGCCATCTGGTACCTAAATTTCCTACCATTGTTTGTAGCCTGATATGGTGCAAAGAGCACAGGTTTTAAAGACTTTAAAGACTGAACTTGATTTGAGTCCTACATTTACCAGCTATGTGACTACAGGCAAGTCAATCAATTGATGGAACTCAATTTCTTCATCTGCAAAATGAACCAGTTGAAATTGATGACTTTGGGAACCCGTTTAGTTTTGGCAGTCTAGGATTCTAGTCTAACAGATTTGAACCCCAATTCTGGGACAACTCTGGGGAAACATGATTACTTCTGAATGACTTGTTGGCTTTGCAATGATGAACTTAAAATCTTGTATGGCCCCTTGGTACTTCAGCCCCGATGGGTGAAGGGGATTGAGCCTGTGTCAAAATCAAAGTTGTGTCACATAGCTTGGAGGTGTGGTAATATTAATTAAGGTGGCACTTTTTTTTTTTACTGTTTTCTCTTTGAGAATGCTAAAGTAATCAAGTGCCTTTGATTAAATATTACTAGGTGCTAAGCCCCAGGCCCACCCCCTTTTGCTAATTAGGTGTGAAGCCTTTGGACCCTAAGAAGGGTATACAAACTCAGAGGTTAGCATTTTGTTTGGGGCTCTCACTCACTGGAAGAGTGTTGGTGTGGAGACCCTGGGTGCCATTAAGGAGTCCCCCTGGCTTTGAAGAAAACCCAAATGTTGGTGCTTTTCTTTTTGGTAACTATGTATGTGATGTCTTGATCAGACAAAGCCTGTCTGGATTGCGTAATTTGCAGCCCCCTCCTACCTTTCCAGCCTTCTCATGCCTTATTCTCCTCTACCTAATTCTTTGGTTCTAGGACATTTGTTTCCTTGTTGTTCCTTGAACGAAATGCTTCATCTCTCAGCTCTGGGAATTTTCTTTGACTGTCCCATATACCTAGAATGTTCTCTTTCCTAATTTTCATTTCCTGGCTTCCCTGGCTTCCTTTAAGTCCTAACTAAAATGCCATCTTCTACAGGAAGCCTTTCCTAAACCCTCTTAATTCTAATGACTCCCCTTTCAATTATTTTTTATTTATCCTGTATATAGCTTGTTTGCACATCTTTGTTTGCTTGTTATCTCCCTTCAATAGATGTGAGTTCCTTCAGTACTGTCTTTTGCCTCTTTTTGTATTTTCAGTGCTTAGCACGGTATCTGGTACATAGCAGGTGCTTAATAAATGTTTACTGATGAGCTGACTAAAACTGCTCCCTCAGAAGTCATTAGTGACCTCTCAGTTGCTACATCTCAAGCCTTTTGTCAAGCTCTTCCCTCCTTGATCTTTCTACACTATTAAATACCAATGACTACCCCTTCCTCCATCCCTGGCTTTATGGCATAAGCAGGAAGACCTGGATTGAATTTCCATCTCTGACAACTGTGAGACCATGAGCAAGTCACTTAACTAATTTCTTGTGCATTGGTTTCCTCATCTATAAAATGAATGAGTTAGATTAGATAATCTCTAACATCCTTTCCAACTCTAAATATTATGATCCTATGAATTATTTCCTGTACAGGTATAACTTTCTTTTTTGTAAATAGTATTTTATTTTTTCCAATTACATGTAAAGATAGTTTTCAACATTCATTTTTTATAAAATTTTGAGTTCCAAATTTTTTCTCCCTCCCTTCTTCCCGGTCTTCCTCCCCAAGACAGCAAGCAATCTGAAATAGGTTATGCATGTACAATTTATATTAAATATATTTCCACGTTAATCATGTTGTGAAAGAAGAATCAGAAGACAAATGAAAAACCACAAGAAAGAAAAAAATCCAAAAAGTGAAAATTGTATCCTTTGATCTGAATTCAAACTCCATAGTTCTTTCTCTGGATGTAGATAGCATTTTCTATCATAAGTCCTTTGGAATTGTCTTGGATCATTGTGTTGCTGAGAAGAGCTAAGTGTATCTTAGTTGATCATCACACAATGTTGCTGTTACTGGGTACAATGTTTTCCTGGTTCTGCTCGCTTCACTCAACATCAATTCACGTAAGTCTTTCCAGGTTTTTCTGAAATCTGCCCTCTCATCATTTTTTATAGCACAATAGTATTCCATTACATTCATACACCACAGCTTTTTCAGCCACTCCCCAATTGATGGGCATCCCCTCAATTTCCAATTCTTCACTACTACAAAAAAACTGTTAGAAATATTTTTGTACATGTGGGTCCTTTCCCCTTTTCTATGATCTCTTTGGGATATAGACCTAGAAGTGGTATTGATGGATCAAAGGTATGCACAGTTTGATGCCTTTCGAACATAGTTCCAAATTGTTCTCTGGAATGGTTGGATCAGTCACAACTCCACCAACAATGCATTAGTGTTCCAATTTTCCCACATTCGCTCCAGCATTTATCAATTTCCTTTTCTGTCATATTAGTCAGTCTGACAGGTGTGTGTGGTGCCTCAGAGTTGTTTTAATTTGCATTTCTCTAATTAATAGTAACAGAGAATTTTTTTTCATATGACTATTCATATCTTTTTCATAGATAGCTTTAATTTCTTCCTCTGAGAACTGCCTGTTCATATCCTTTGACCATTTACCAATTAGGGAATGATTTGTATTCTTGTAAATTTGACTCAGTTCTCTATATATTTCAGAAATGAGGCCTTTATCAGAAATATTTGCTATAAAAATGTTTCCCATCTTTCTGTTTTCCTTCTAATCTTGGTTGTGTTGGTTTTGTTTGTACAAAACCTTTTTAATTTAATGTAATCAAAAGTGTCCATTTCGCATTTTATAATGTTCTCTATCTCTTGTTTGGTCAGAAATTTTTCCCTTCTCCATAGATCTCACAGGCAGACTATTCCTTGTCCTCCTAATTTGCTTATGGTATCACCTTTTATGTCTAAATCATGTACCCATTTTTACTTTATCTTGGTGTAGGGCATGAGAATGTAGATCTATGCCTAGTTTCTGCGATATTATTTTCCAGTTTTCCCAGCAGTTTTTGTCAAATAGTGAGTTCTTATCCCAGAAGCTAGGGTTTTGGGGTTTATCGGACAATAGATTACATTTACTATTTTGTCTTACCCACCTAATCTATTTCACTGATCCACCACTCTATTTCTTAGCCAGTACCACATAGTTTTGATGATTGCTACCTTATAATATAGTTTTACATCTGGTACAGCTAGGCTGCCTTCCTTTGCATTTTTTCAATAATTCCCTTGATACTCATGACCTTTTGTTCTCCCAGATGAATTTTGTTATTATTTTTCTAGCTCCATAAAATAAATTTTTGGTAGTTTGATTGGTATGGCATTGAATAAGCAAATTAATTTAGGCAGAATTGTCATTTTTATTATATTAGCCCAGCATCCCCATGAGCAATTGATATTTTCCAATTGTTTAGATCTGACTTTATTTGTGTGAAAAGTATTTTGTAATTGTGTTCATAGTTTTCCTGCGTTTATCTTGGCAGGTAGACTCCCAAATATTTTATATTGTCTGCAGTTATTTTGAATGGAATTCCTCTTTCTAATTCTTTTTCTATCTCTTATAGCTGAGCTTTGTTGGCAATATATAGAAATGCTGATGATTTATGTGGGTTTATTTTATGTTCTGCAACTTTGCTAAAGCTGTTAATTGTTTCAACTAGTTTTGGTAGATTCTCTAAGATTCTCTAAGCATACCATCATATCATCTGCAAAGAAAGATAATTTTATTTCTTCATTGCCTAAGCCCTTCAATTTATTTTTCTTCTTTTATTGCTAAAGCTAATATTTCTAGTCCAGTATTGAATAATAGTGGTGATAATGGACGTACTTGTTTCACCTCTGGTCTTATTGGGAAGGTTTCTAGCTTATCCCCATTACAGATAATGCTTGGTGATGGTTTTAGGTAGATACTACTTATCATTTGAAGGAAGGCTCCATTTATTCCTATGCTCTCTAGTATTTTTAATAGGAATGGGTACTTTACTTTGTCAAAAGTTTTTTCAGGTTCTTCCTCCTCCTCCTCCTCATACTTCTTTTTATCTCTTTCTCCTCCTCCACCTCCTCCTCCTTCTTATCCTCCTCTTCCTCACCATCACCACCATGATCTTCCTTTTCCTCCTCCTCCTGCTCCTACCACTGCTGCTTCTCCCCCCACCCATTCCCTTGGAGCGGACCATCCTGGTGCCTCTTTTGTGAAGTGGCAGCTGAGGAGACCCCCACACTCACCATGGCTGAAGGAAAGAGTCAAGACTGAAAACAATGACCACATTAATTTGAAGGTGGTAGGGCGAGATGGTTTAGTGGTGCAATTTAAGATTAAGAGGCACACATCACTTAGTAAACTAATGAAAACCTATTGTGAATGACAGTGTTTGCCAATAAGACAGATCAGATTCCAATTTTACGGGCAACCAATCAAGGAAACAGACACACCTGCACAATTGGAAATGGAGGATGAAGATACAACTGATGTATTCCAGCAGCAGACAAGAGGCGCTTACTAAAAAGAGAATCTACGATTCTTCTCCAGAACTGTGCTCCCAAGGAAAACAATACATTCACAATTGGAAAACCAAGATTTGGTTCATCCACATCCTGACTACCGCAGTATAGTTTTCTCTCTTCTTTGATTCCCTTCCCCCATTCCTTTATTGTACTTAAAGTAACTGGTGTATGTGCACAGGCATAATGTGTATTTTTTTTTAACTAAATGGTCGGTGTTATGTTTTGATCAACATTGAATAGAGATGGGGAGGGGAAAAACAAACTGGTTCTGTGAAAATATCCCTTTTCTCCATTAATGGCATGCTCATTCAACTTTTACCTTTATATTCCAGGAAGTTATTTTGCTCTCACTGATTAACAACAATGACCAAAAAAACCCCACAAAAATACTTGCATACCTTCTTTTGTTGGATAATTTCAATATTTTTCTCTTATCATTGTAAAAACAAGTATGATTTAATAACTTTTTTGTACATAGCTGTTACATGTAAGGCAATCTCTATCTCAGGAAGGATAAATTACTGTAAATAAATTGATCCTAGATAGTTTTCCCTTCAAGTCAAACATCTTGTTTAAATAAACTTCTTGTTTAAAATTAAAAAAAAAAAGGTTTTTCTGCCTCTGTTGAGATAATCATATGATTGCTATTGGTTTTGTTATTGATGTGGTTAGTTATGCTAATTTTCCTAATATTGAACCAGCTCTGCATTCCTGGCATAAATCCCACCTGGTCATAGTGTATTATCCTGGTGATAAATTGCTGTAATCTCTTTGTTAATATTTTATTTAAACATTTTCCATCAATATTCATTAGGGAGGGGCAGGTAGGTGGTGCAGTGAATAGAGCACTGGCCCTGGAGTCAGGAGGACCTGGGTTCAAATCTGGCCTCAGACACTTGACACTTACTAGCTGTGTGACCTTGGGCAAGTCACTTAACCCCAATTGCCTCACCACCCCCCTCCAAAAACAAAACAAAACAAAATATTCATTAGGGAAATTGGTCTATGATTTTCTTTCTCTGTTTTGGTTTTTCCTAGTTTAGGTATCAGCACCATATTGTGCATAAAAGGAATTTGGTAGGACTCCTTTGTCTATTTTTCCAAATAGCTTACACAGTATTGGAATTAATTGTTCTTTAAATGTTTGGTAGAATTCACTTGTAAATCCATCTGGCCCTGGAGATTTTTTCTTAGGGAGTTTATTGATGTCTTGTTCAATTTCTTTTTCTAAACTGGAGTTAAGTATTTTATTTCCTCTTCTGTTAATCTGGACAATTTGTATTTTTGTAAATATCCATCCATATTACTTAGATTGTCAGATTTATTGGCATACAGTTGGGCAAAATAGCTCCTAATTATTGCTTTAATTTCCTCTTCATGGGTGGTGCATTCACCCTTTTCATTTTTGATATTGGTAATTTGGTTTTCTTTTTTTTTTTAACCAAAGGATTTTCTATTTTATTGATTTTTTCATAAAACCAGCTCTTAGCTTTACTTATTAGTTCAATAGTTTCCTTCATTTCAGTTTTACTAATCTCTCCTTTGATTTTCAGAATTTCTAATTTGGTGCTTAATTGGGGATTTTTAATTTGTTCTTTTTCTAGCCTTTTTAGTTACATGCCCAATTCATTGCTCTGCTCTTTCTCTATTTTATTCATGTAAGCATTGAGAGACATAAAACTTCCCCTAAGAACCACTTTAAGTGGATCCCATAAGTTTTGGTTGTCTCATTGTTGTCATTCTCTTAGATGAAGTTACTGATTGTTTCTATGATTTGTTGTTTGACCCACTCATTTTTTAGGACTAGATTATTTAGTTTCCAATTACTTTTTAGTCTATCTTTCCATGACCCATTATTACATGTAATTTTTATTGCATCATGATCTGAAGTGGATGCATTTAATATTTTTGTCTTTCTGCATTTGATTGTGAGATTTTTATGGTCTAATACATGGTCAATTTTTGTGTAGGTGTCCTGCACTGCTGAGAAAAAAAGGTATATTCCTTTCTGTACCCATTCAATTTTCTCTGTAGGTCTATCATACCTAATGTTTCCAAAATTCTATTCATCTCCTTAACTTCTTTCTTGTCTATTTTGTGGCTAGGTTTATCTAGTTCTGAGAGTGGGAAGTTGAAGTTCCCCACTAGTATAGTTTTGCTGTCTGTTTCTTCCTGTAACTCCCTTAACTTCCCCTCTAAGAATATGGATGCTATACCATTTGGTGCATATATGTTTAGTATTGATATTACTTCATTATCTACCTTTTAGTACTTTTTAGCAAGACGACATTTTCTTCCTTATCTCTTCTAATTAGATCTGTTTTTGCTTTTTTTTTTTTGTCTGAGATTAGGATTGCAACCCCTGCTTTTTTACTTCAGTTAATGCATAATATGTTCTGTTCCAGCCTTTTACCTTTACTCTGTATTTCTCTGCTTCAAAAGTGTTTCTTGCAAACAATTGTAATAACAATTTAGATTTGAAGATATTTTCTACCCATTAATAGGCCATGTGACCTGCTTACATTACAGGAAACCTAAGTCACATGTGGTAGAAGGATCTTGTTGAGAGGAAAAGGAAAGTGTGTCACAGGAAATGCAGAGAGAGAGAGCAGTTAGAGCTGAGGGAAAGGGTAGATGTGCTGGCTGTGAGTTTGTTGGTGGCAAGGCCCCAGTAGGGGGATGGATGGCTTTGGGATGGAGTTGTGCTCTGCTGTGATATTGTATATTGAATTCTTTGCTGCTGTGAAGGATTGGGCTTATTGGTTTTGGGATCTGGCTCTTTGGTGTCTGAATAAATGATTTACTTCTTCTACCTTCTGTGTGGAGAGTCTCTTATATTTTGTGGTACAGAACCACATAGGCATATAGACAATTATCGTCTATGTTGTGTTTATTGCCATGCTAATACAACAACATATTATAGGATTCTGGTTTTTCATCCACTCTGCTATCTACTTCTGGTTTATGGTTTGTCCTATTCACATTCAGAGTTATGATTACTAACTGTGTATTTCCCTCCACCCTATTTTCCCCTGTTCATACTTTTCTCTCTCTCTCCTTTCACCCTGTCCCTTCTCACTAGTGTTTTGCTTCTGACCACCACCTCCCTCAATCTGCCCTCCCTTCTATCAGTCCCCCCACCCCTTTTCTTTCCCCTTTCCCCTCCTACTTCCCTATAGAGTAAAATAGATTTTTTTTTTTTTACCGAACTGAGTGTGTATGTTATTTCCCTTTTTGAGTCAAATCTGATGAGAGTAAGGTTCAAACAATGGTCACCCTCTCCCTTCTTTCCCTATACTGTATTAGGTCTTTTGTGCTTTTATGTGATATTTTTTATAGTTTACCCTATTCTGCCTCCACCTTTCCTCTTCTCCCAGAACAATCCTTTTACCTTCCACTCCCTAATTATTTTTATCATCACATCAAAGTCAACTTATACTTATATCCTCTAAGTATACTCCTTCTAACTACCCTAATAGAGGTACAATTCTAAAGAGTTACAAGTATCATCTCCCCGTGTAGGGATGTAAGCAGTTCAACCTTATTGAATACCATAGTTTTGTTTTGTTTTGTTTTTTCTTTCCTGTTTACCTTTTTATGCTTCTCTTGAGTCTTGTACTTGAAGATTGAATTTTGTGTTCAGCTCTGGTCTTTTCATCAGGAAAGTTTGAAAGTTCCTGGTTTCATTGAACGTCCATCTTTTCCCCTGAAAGATCATGCTCAATTTTGCTGGGTAGGTGATTCTTGGTTGTAATCCAAGCTCCTTTGCCTTTTGGAATATCATATTCTAAGCCCTCAGATCCTTTAGTATTGAAGCTGCTCTGTACTGGGTAATCCTAACTGGCTCCTTGATATTTAAGTTGTTTTTTTTTTTGGCTGCTTGCAGTATTTTCTCCTTGACATGATAATTCTGGATTTTGGCTACAATATTCCCTGGTGTTTTCATTTCGGGATCTCTTTCAGGAGGTGATTGGTGAATTCTTTCAATGACTATTTCACCCTCTAGGATATCAGGGCAGTTTTTCTTTGATAATTTCTTGGAAGATGCTGTCCCAGCTCTTTTTTTGATCATGGCTTTCAGGTAGTCCAATAATTCCTAAATTATCTCTCCTAGATCTATTTTCCAGGTCAGTTGTTTTTCCAGTGAGGTATTTTAAATTTTCTTCTACTTTTTCATTCCTTTGATTTTATTTGAATGATTCTTGATGTCTCGTAGAGTCATTAGCTTCCACTTGCCCAATTCTAATTTTTAAGGAATTATTTTCTTCAGTTAGCTTTTTAATCTCCTTTTCCATCTGGTTTTTAAAGGATTTGTTTTCTTCAGTGGATTTTTCCCCCCATTTGGCCAATTCTATTTTTAAGGCCGTTTTTAGGCTTGAGACCAATTCATATTACCCTTTGAGGCTTCACATGTAGGTATTTTGACATTGTTGTCCTCATTTGAGTTTGTTTTTTGATCTTCCCTGTCACCATAGTAGCTTTCTATGGTCAGGGTTTTTTTTTTTTGCTCATTTTTTGAAGTTGAGCTCTGCTCCTGGGGTGCCAGGGACACTGTCCCATGTTTCTTGCACTGGGGGCCAGAAGCCTGGTCCCTGGCTTTCTGAGCTAGGGCCTCTGGGGCTGGTGGCTTTCCCACCGTACTAGGGTGGCCTGGTCCAATCACTCCTGTTGTGCCAGGGCTGGAGGACTCACAGCTGGCTTGCTGTGCCACTGGCTGGTTGAGCCAGGATCACAGGGCCTTGGGTGCTGATCCATGCTGTGGCTAAGAATCTCCCGTTGCCTTGCCCAGACACCACTTGTGCTGGGCTCCACTCACCTTTTAGCCATGTAAGACAGACCTTTCCTGAAGTCCTTCTAAGTTATCTTGGGCTGGAAAACTGTTTCACTCCATCTTTTTGTGGATTCTCTTGCTACACAATTCTTTTAGAGGCTTGATTTAACACTGTATCTGAGGGAAGCTGGGGAGAGCTCAGCCAACTTCCTGACTTCTCTGCACCATCTCATACAAGATTTTCTATGTGCCTAGTCCCTTATCTCCAACAGTCTGCTGTAGGAGACTCACAAGGACCCCAAGCCCAACATGTTCAAATACTCATGATCTTCCCTCTTAATCTTTCTCTTCTCACTAATTTCCTGTTTCTGTTTATAACACCACCACTTTCCTGTCCTCTACTCTCAAACCCTCAGCATTACCTTGAATTCTTCCTTCTCTCTCACTCGAGCCTACTCAGCTATCTCCACAACACCTCCTATATTGGTTGCCTTCTTTCTATTCACGTAACCACAACATTAGTCAAGTCTCTCTTTTCATCTTACCTGGGCTATCATAGTAGCCTCATGACTGATTTCTCTGGAGATTGTTCTCTTCATGCCTTCCTTCACACAGCTACCAAAATAATTGCTTTGAAGCACTGGTCTGATCCCATCAGTCTCTTGCTCAAAAAGCTTTCGGTGGCTCCCCATTACCTTTAGGACAAAATACAAAGTTCTCCACAATCAGTTTTCATTTTACCTTTCTAGGCTTTTTTCACACTATTCCTCTGAATACATTCAATGGTCCACACAAACTATATCACTAGCGATTCCCTCAAGCCAGCATGTTGTTTCTTGACTTCATGCATTCAAACAAGGTGGCCCCCAAGCTTAGAACAAATTCCCTCCTACTTCTGCCTTTCAAAATCTTTCTCTTCATTTCAGCTCAGCTCAGCTCAGCTCAGCTCAGGTGCCTTCATGTAGCTCTCTGAGTCCCCCATCTGAAAGTGTTCTCTACCTTCTCAAGTTTTCCTAGAGCAGGGCTTCTTAAACTTTTTCCATTTGTGAGCCCTTTTTTGAGTTTGGGGAGCTTTCATTGGCATTGCATGGCCTGAGGGCACACACAATGCAAAGTGCGCATGCTCTGTGTTCAGAACCAAGGCTGCAGTGATGGACAAGTGCTGCCAGAAACACCTCAGATTCATTACACATTTGATTTTTAATTACTTTTTGGTCATTGTGCATTCAGAAACCTTTTAATGTTGCCAAATTTTTTGCAATCCCATGTAAGGTCACAATCCATAGTTTAAGAAGCACCTTCCTAGAGCACTTTGTCTGTATCTCCCTTTTGACCCCACTGCTGTTGTTCATTCATTGCAGTTGTGTCCAACTCTTCCTGACCCCATTTGGGGTTTCTTGGCAAACAGGCTAGAGTGGTTTGCCATTTGCTTCTCCACCTCATTTTCCAGATGAGGAAACCGAGGCAAACAGGGTTAAGTGGTTTGCCCACCAGGTGAAGCCAGATTTGAACTCAGGAAGATAATCTTCCTTACTGCAGGCCTAACACTCTATGGCACTGCACCATCTAGCAGCCCATAGCACAGTGCCTTGTACCCACCCATAATACAAACTACTATTTGGCTCCAATACAAGCTACTTTTTATTATACTTGTCTAGATAAGTGTTATATCTTTGTGTCACCCTCTCCTGGTAGAATTACAATTGTTAAAGGCAGAGAATATCATTTAAAAAATTCATCTGGCACCCAGTAGATACTTAATAAATGTTGATTTACACTAGACTTCTCTAGTTTCCCATTTTTGTTACCTTGGTATTATTTTTGAATCATCTCTCTCCTTCACCCCTTCCTTCACTTCTCATATTTAATCATTTGCCACATCATATTGATTTTACCTCTGTAAGATCTTTTGAAATCACCCATGCCTCTGTAATCCCACTACCACCACCTTACTGTAATCTCTCATTACAGTCTAGCAGGACTATTGCAATAACATCTCTTCTTATACTTTTTTTCTGTCTCCAACCCATCCTTTATATTGATGCCAGAATATTTTTTCTTCAGCAAAGATTTGATCTTAACACTCAATCAGCCAATCAGCACTTTGCTAAATTCCTCTGCTCAAAAATCTTCACTGGCTCCCTACTTCCTGTCAAGTAAAGTTCAAGAGCTTTCTGCTGGGTATTCAAGGCCCTCTACAATGGGCCAGCTCATCTCTCCATAATTTATATATTAATCTCCTCTATACTTTCCACTCTGTAGCCCCAACTCCCAATAATATAGGATATTCTCACACTTCTTTGTCTTCATTGAGTTTTTTTTTTTTGACACTTGAAATACTTTCCTTCCCTTTCTCTGACTTTCTCTGACCTGCCCTTTAAAGGTCCTCTCCTTCAAGAAGCCTTTTCTGGTTTCCCCATCTTGTTGCAATTTTCTAGGAAACTTAGGGGCCTGGATCTTTAGTTTCATTGGCACAGAGAACTCCAGGGTGGGAGGCGCTATCTGTCTAGGGAGCTTATTATGTAAAATTATGCACTACATTTATGTATGCTGGTGTCTTATGTTGTTACTAAGCTATAAAGTGCTTTAGGGCAGTGATCATACTTTGTATGTATCTTCCATACCACAGTTCTCTTCATATAGCATTTACGTTTGGAAGAGAACTTAAGAATTCATAGGATCATGGGTAGAGAGCAGGAACAAATCTTAGAAGTCATTTTGTTCAACACCATTATTTTACAGACAGGGAAACTAAGACCCAGAAAGGATAATTAACTTATCCAAGGTCACATGTAATAAATAGGAAATTTGGGACTTGAACCCAGGCCCTTTGGCTTTAAACCCAGCACTTTCCGCACTCTATTACTCAACCTCTCGACTATATCCCTTCCTCTAGGGAAGGACTCATCATTTCATAGGTCACTCAGCTAGCAGTAGTATTTGAGCCCGGCTCCATCCCCTTTAAGCTGTTTTACTCAGCAGGACTTAATAACTGCCGCCACCATCAGTTCCCACTCATTGTCACCAAGCAGAAAATAGGGCACAGGATAGATAATTTTCCCTGGGAGGAAGAAGTAAGAAGATGCCTGAGACATGGAATGTTGTCTGCATGGTAACTTACCATGATAGTAGGCCCATTTTATTTGCATGAAAGCAATGAGTCATAGAATGAGAATCACAGAATTCAAGAGCTGAAAGGGAATTTGGGGGTCATCTAGTCCACCCCCTTACTTGAGGCATTAGTGATAATAATAGTTTGCATTTATATGGCATTTAAGATTCACAAAATGTTACATGAAAATTGATTCATAAGATCTTAGAGGCAGAAGGGATATTCTCTCTGCTCATATGCCTACCACACTTGCTTTCATCACCTCTCACCTGGACTACTATAATAGACTGGTCTTCCTCCAGTGACTCCTCACTTCAATTCCTCCTCCATGATGCTATAAAAAGTATCCTCCTAAGACACAAATATGACCATGTAACTAACCTGCTAAAAGTTTTCAGTTTCTCCTTATTGCCTTTTATTGTTGTTCAGTTGTTCTCAGTCATGTCTGACTCTATGTGACCCCATTTCTTGACAAGATACTAGAGTGGTTTGCCATTTCCTTCTCCAGTTTATTTTACAGATGAGGAAACAGAGGCAAACAGGATTACGTGACCTGCACAGCTAGTCAGATAGCTAGAAAGTGTCTGAGGCCAGATTTGAACTCAAGTCTTCCTGACTTCAGGCCTGGCACTCTATCCATTGTACCACCTATCTTATTGCCTTTATAATAAATTAAAATTCAGCCTGGCATTCATGGCCCTCCTCAAAATGAATCCTCTCTTCCTTTCCAACCTTAATTCATTCTATTTCCCTGTACATACACTACATTTCAAACTACCAACTGTTTCTAAAACTCAGTACTCCATCTCCCACCTTTATGTATTTATGTGAGCCATCTGCCATGCTTAAAACACAGTCTCTCATTATCGCTTCCTTTTAGAATCTTTGTCTTCCTTCAAGTCATAGATCACCTCTATGAAGCCTTCCTTGTTTCCTCTAGCTATTACTGTTTTCTCTTCTAAATTAACTTTGAATTATAGTCAGGGGTGTGCTGGTAAATGTTTAATAATGGGCTCTCTAGGGGGAAAAAAGTATGCCAGACACGCTTTTAAGTTTCATCTGCATTGTTAACATATTCTCCATCCTTTTCCTAATATAGGCAGTGAACAAAATAATAAATCAGTCTCTGATTTGGGTTGTTTTTCAATTTCTGAGGTATAAATGCTCACATTGAAAATTTAACAATAAACTCTGTTGAGCCTGTTAAAGTTGATTCCTGCACACATCTGATTATACTAATTTGCTTATGAGATATGTGCTCCCTGGTAGACTACAGTTGGGACTCTTTTGAATCACAGAATCACAAAATTTGAAAGTTGAGAGGGACCTCAGTAGCCATCTAGTCCAATGCATACACCAAAGGAATCCCCACTATAACATATCTGAGAAGTGGCTATCTAGCCTCAGTTTGAAGACCTCTAAGAGACAGGGAAGTTGTCTCCTCTCAAGGAAGCCCATTCTACTCTTGGGCAATTCTAAGTGTTACAAGTTTTTGGTTTTTTTTATATCAAGTCTAAGTTTGCTTCTTTTCAACTTCCATTCATTGTTCCTGGTGCAGACTTCTGGGGCCCAACAGAACTACCCTCCAGACAAGCCTTATGATAATTAAAGATAATTATGATGTCCTTGAGGATACATAGTCTTGATGGAATCAGAATACTACTTGCTTCCCACTTGCCACATCCAGACTTTCCTGCTACCATCAAAATTCAGTAA
This sequence comes from Trichosurus vulpecula, assembly GCF_011100635.1. Classification (NCBI taxonomy): domain Eukaryota; kingdom Metazoa; phylum Chordata; class Mammalia; order Diprotodontia; family Phalangeridae; genus Trichosurus; species Trichosurus vulpecula. Next base: position 552,839,399 of record NC_050573.1, on the reverse strand, counting down.
CCTCTCCTCCTATGAGCTTCATTCAACCCATATTTAATCACTCAATTAAGATTTTTTTAGGGAGCCAAGATGGCGGCTGGAAAGCAGGGACTAGTGTGAGCTCCCTGCCGAGTCCCTCCAAAAACCTATAAAAATGGCTCTGAACCAATTCTAGAACTGAAGAACCCACAAAATAACAGAGGGAAGCAGGGCTTCAGCCCAGGACAGCCTGGATGGTCTCTGGGTGAGGTCTGTCCTGCACGGAGCTGGAAGCGGAGCAGAGCCCAGTGTGGGCAGCGCAGACCAACCAGATCAGGAGCCGGGTGGAGCAGGCCCTAGTGCCCTGATTCAGTGAGCTGCAGCAGTTACCAGACTTCTCAACCCACAAACACCAAAGACAACAGAGAAGGTTAGTGGGAAAAGCTGCTGGAGTGGAAGGAGTTCATGGTTCGGCTACTGCCCCTGGGGCAGCGGAGGCGGGGCAGCTACAGAACTACAGCTGCAGTTAATTCAGGCCCCAGGCCTACCTGGTGGGAGGAATTAAGTGGTGGATCAGAGCAGGAGTGAAGAGCCTGCTGAGGATCTAAGTCCAGTCCGGGTTGGGGGTTCTTAGGCAAGGAGGAGTGCTGGTGTGGCAGAGCTGGCACATCACTCCAAGCATGGAGCATAGTTCTCTTGACTCTACAAGCAGTCATACCCCACTGAAAAACTCAAGGGTCAAGTTAGTTGGCTGGGAACATGGCCAGGCAGCGAAAACACACCCAGATTCAGTCTCAGACTCTAGAATCTTTCTTTGGTGACAAAGAACACCAAAACATACAGACAGGAGAAGTCAACAAAGTGAAAGAGCCTACAACAAAAGCCTCCAAGAAAAACATGAACTGGTCTCAGGCCATGGAAGAGCTCAAAAAGGATTTGGAAAAGCAAGTTAGAGAAGTAGAGGAAAAATTGGGAAGAGAAATGAGAAGGATGTGAGAAAACCATGAAAAACAAGTCAATGACTTGCTGAAGGAAACCCCCCAAAATACTGAAAAATACCCTGAAGAAAACAACACTTTAAAAAATAGACTAACTCAAATGGCAAAAGAGCTCCAAAAAGCCAATGAGGAGAAGAATGCCATGAAAGGCAGAATTAGGCAAATGGAAAAGGAGGTCCAAAAGACCATGGAAGAAAATACTACCTTGAAAATTGGATTGGAGCAAGTGGAAGCTAGTGACTTGATGAGAAATCAAGATATTGTGAAACAGAGCCAAAGGAATGAAAAAATGGAAGATGGTGTAGAATATCTCATTGGAAAAACCACTGACCTGGAAAATAGATCAAGGAGAGATAATTTAAAAATTATTGGACTGCCTGAAAGCCATGATTAAAAAAAGAGCCTAGATATCATCTTTCAAGAAATTATCAAGGAGAACTGCCCTGATATTCTAGAGCCACAGGGCAAAATAGAAATTGAAAGAATCCACAGATCACCTCCTCAAATAGATCCCAAAAAGAAATCTCCTAGGAATATTGTTGCCAAATTCCAGAGCTCCCAGATCAAGGAGAAAATACTGTAAGCAGCCAGAAAGAAACAATTTGAGTATTATGGAAACACAATCAGAATAATACAAGATCTAGCAGCTTCTACATTAAGAGATCGAAGGGCTTGGTATATTATATTCTGGAGGTCAATGGAGCTAGGATTGGAACCAAGAATCACCTACCCAGCAAAACTGAGTATCATGCTCCAAGGCAAAACATGGATTTTCAATAAAATAGAGGACTTTCTCAGTGGAAGGACCAGAGCTGAATAGAAAATATGACTTTCACACACGGGAATCAGGAGAAGCATGAAAAAGTGGTCAGGAGGAAGAGCAGGAGAAAGAAATTGCAAGGGACTTGCTAAGGTTGAACTGTTTTGTTTGCATTCGTACATGGAAGGATGATGTGTGTGATTCATGGGACCTCAGTGTTAGGGGCAGCTGAAGGGAATGTGCATATATATATATATATATATATATATATATATATATATATATATATATATATATATATGCATATGTGAGTGTGTATGTACATATATATGTATGTGTGTGTATGTATATATATATATGTAGAGAGAGAGAGAGCGGGCACAGGGTGAGTTGAAGATGAAGGGAAGATATCTAGAAGAAATAAAATCAAATTAAGGGATGAGAGAGGAATATATTGAGAGAGGGAGATAGGGAGAGATAGAATGGGGTAAATTATCTTGCATAAAAGTGGCAGGAAAGGGCAATTCTGTAGGAAGAGAAGAGCGGTCGGGTGAGGGGGAATGAGTGAATCTTGCTCTCATCAGATTTTACCTGAGGAGGGAATACCATACATACTCAATTGGGTATCTTACCCCACAGGAAAAAAGGAGGAAGAAGATAAAAAAGGGGGGATGATAGAAGGGAGGGCAGATGGGGGTGGAGGTAATCAAAAACAAACACTTTTGAAAGGGGACAGGGTCAAGGGAGAAAATTCAATAAAGGGGGATAGGTTAGGAAGGAGCAAAGTTTAGTGAGTCTTTCACAACATGAGTATTGTGGAAGGGTTATACATAATGATGCGCATGTGGCCTATGTTAAATTGCTTGACTTCTTAGGGGGGGTTGGGTGGGAAGGGAAGAGGGGATAGAATTTGGAACTCAAAGTTTTAAAAACAGATGTTCAAAAACAAAAAAAAAAGTTTTTGCATGCAACTAGAAAATAATATACACAGGCAATGGGGCGTAGAAATTTATCTTGCCCTACAATAAAGGAAGGGAAAAGGGGATGGGAGGGGAGTGGGGTGACAGAAGGGAGGGCTGACTGGGGAACAGGGCAAGCAGAATATACACCATCTTGGAGTGGAGGGGAGGGTGGAAAAGGGGAGAAAATTTGTGACTTAAACTGTTGTGAAAATCAATGCTGAAAACTAAATATATTAAATTTTAAAAAAAGGAAAACAAAACAAAAAAAAGATTATTTTGACTATTATCTATCAATTTCTGGTATACTCTCTTTCCTATCTCAAAGAGTTAAGTCCTGGATCTTAGGGTTTATGGGATGTTCAGGGAGGTCTAACTCCTTTTGAGGGCTTGGTGAGCCCTTTTCAGGGCTGCTCATCTACCTTTGGTATCTACCTGATTCGTCCAATTCTCACATGTGGTTCTGTATTAGCAAGACACACAACATCAATGATAATTGTGAATATACCTATGTAGTTCTGTATTGCAAAGTAGGAGAGACTCTCCACATAGAAGGTAGAAGGAGTAAAACATTTATTCAGACACCAGAGGACCAAATCACATAACCAATAAGTCTGACCCATCCAAGCAGCAACTAACTCCTAAAACCAGTAAGCCCACTTTATCATAACAGCAAGGAACTTAAAACACAGTATCGTAGCATGGAGCCTTGCTATCCCATAAGCCATCTGCCCCCCTGCTGGGGCCTTCCCACAATCACTCACAGCCAGCATATCTGCTCTTTACCTCAGCTGTAACTGCTCTCTCTCTCTACATTTCCTGTGACACACTTTCTTTTTCCTCTCAGCAAGCTCTTCCCATCACATGTGACTTAGGCTTCCTGTGATGTAAGCAGGTCACATGGCCTATAATTGGGTGGGAATGATCTTCAAATCTAAATTGTCATTATATTCGGCCCCAAGATCTTTCTTATTTATTACGTAGGTCAATGGGAGTTTTGGGATGACTGGTGTCAATAGAACTTTACAACAACACAACAGGGACAACACAAAATAAGCATATAAAAGAATGTCATCATTCCCCCCTCGAACGAATGGGACTCAAAATCTTGGGATATGAGGTGAAGGCCTCGTCCTCCATAGCTTCTTCCTGCTGATATTGGGCATAGAGTTGTCCCTGCCCCAAGAGGTCAAGACTCCCGTGTGAGAGGTCAGTACTTTAGCAAGCTGGCATCCGGAACTTGGTTGACAGCAGGTTCAGAAATGACACATCATGGTCCTCAGGTCCAGGAGTGACACATCACAGTCATAGACAGGTCCAGAGATGATATCTGAACACATCAGAGGGTGACATCTGTCTTAAGCAATCAGGCATCTGCAGGTGGATGGTCCTAAGCCTACAGGAAACAAATCTCACAAATTTAATAGAAAAAGCCAAAAAGAAAAAAAAGAAACAATAATGGCCTCATTCATGATGGAATACACAAGTCAAGGACACAATTTGATAATCAATTTCTCCTGGATAATCAACTGTTACAGTATTATCTTTCCCATGTGCTATAATTTCTGCAGCCTTTGGAACATTGTCAGGCTTCCACTTTACCCATACTTTAGCTCCCAATTTTATTCTATCAGTAGAACCAAACCCTTCCATTCCTCTGATAGTTATTTTGGAAGGAGGGTCAGTCTTCACAAGGGGTATTGTTTCACAAAGAATAATAATCACTTGAACTATTCTATCATTTTAACAAAACTGAATGGGCTATTCACCCGAATTGGGGAATGTCACAATAATTTGTCCTTGATAATTAGAATCTATCACTCCAGCCAATACATGTCTTCCTCAAGCTGCTAATCTTGATTTAGGTAATATGCATCCAAAATGATTCTTAAGGATTGTCACACATATCCCAGTAGAAATATTTCTTATCTCTTTTCTATCCAATGAAAAGTCCTCTAAACAATGGAAATCATATCCTGCTGAACTGGGTATTCCTGGATACTGTGGTGGGACATCTTCCCTCACACTCCAGTACTCAATATTTTGGATCTCATGTGTTTGCTGTTTTCTAATTTGCAGATTTGGGGTCATCATTCTGGCTAGAGGTGTTCTTCCTCCTAATGGTCCATTATTCAAATTGCAGAGTCAGAACTAGGTGTTTATTAGCAGGGGGAGCTGTCTTAACTATTATATTTCTATGAGAGACTCCTAAGGGAGTATCATAGTATGCATCTACATTTCCCATCATAACAGCAGTATTTATCACCTCCTCCTCTAACTTTCTCATATAGTTCCTAAGTGAATACCAGGGTCTATATGCACTGGACCACATAGAATCCATTCGATACTCTTGGTTATATCCCTCTGCTGCTAAAGCTAGTAGTCTAATTGTCCTGTTACCTCCTTGCAGATGATAATCCCCAAAAGCTTGCTGTACATAAGGATTCTAATTTCATACAATCCATGTTATCCGCAGATACTCCTGCAGCCCCTTCATCACTGATTCTCAGTGATATTAGTGATTCCCCTATTCTCTCATTCCTTGGGTAAACCTACTCAAGATATCTGTGATTTCCTGCTGTGTAAAATCCTTCATAACCCCTCTGAATGCTGTATTATTTTCTTGGGTTTCTTGCCTCCTTCACTGTATGGGACGCACTTCTGTCTGAGAAGCCTGGCCTGATACTATATCATTTTCTGGCTGAGGAGCATCATACCACAAAGTAACATTTTATGCCTCAGCTTCTGATATTGTGTCATTCTCTCCTGACTCTCTTCCCCTGTCACCATGGCAACCAGACTGGCATCTAGACTTAACCTGGGCTGAACTCAAATGCACTCTTGACCTCTCTCTTAACAGTTTGTCCCTGCTCTCATATATAATACGACATGCTGTAGGTAAAATCCAGACTCTCCTAGGGAGTGCTGTTGGCAATTCTCTCCCTGGCTTAACCTTAATTTGTCACAAATGTCTTGCCAAATCTCTAGGTTCTCTGCTCTGTAGCTTCTGTTTCCAGTCCTCACGCAGCCCTGTTCCAAGGGACCATTCCCTTGCTAGGGAGGAATAAGTTACCTCTTCCCATCCCGGGATAATCATTTCTTCCTCTAAAGCCCTTCTACACCCAAATAGAGATCTTATACGTTGAGATCCCATCCTCTTGGTCACCAAATGTATTAGCAAGGCAATAAACACATCAGTGATAACTGTGAATATACCTATGTAGATCTGTATTGCAAAATAACAGAGACTCTCCATATAGAAGGAGATATCACAGGACTAAATCCCATAACTAATAAGTCCAATCCATCCAAGCAGCAACTAACTCCCAAAACCATGAAGCCCACTTTTTCATAACAGCAAGGAACTTAAAACACAGTATCACAGCATGGAGCCTTGCCATCCCATAAGCCATCTGTCCCCCTGCTGGGGCCTTCCCACAAACAATCACTCACAGACAGCATGTCTGCTCTTTCCCTCAGCTCTAACTGCTCTCTCTCTCTCCATTTCCTGTGACACGTTTTGCTTTTCTTCTCAGCAAGCTCCTCCCACCACATGTGACTTAGGCTTTCTATGACTGGGTGGGAAAGATCTTCAACCTAAATTGTCATTACAGGCTCCAAAGAAGCTGTAGGAGGCACAGTGGCCAAATTATGGTAAACCATCTTGGCAGATGTGCTAAACCAGGCTGAAGGTAAGTGATAGGCCTCAAACCCATCTGTGAGTTAGGGGGACGTCTACCCCAAGCACATGAAGACTTCCGAGGGGGAATGGAAGAATGAGAACAATTGGTTCCAATGGCTATGAAGGTACCAGAAGCAGGCTCTATCGTAGAGTGCTTAGCCCTTGGTCGGATACTGAAGGCTCCAAGGTGGTCCAGTGCATCCTGGACCATCAGCAGTCTTCTTGACTTCTGCTTTGCCACTGGACTTTGATGATTCTGGAAGAGAGTGAGGCTGAGAACTTTGTGCAACTCTGCCTCACTTAAATCCAATTCATTTACAAGTTAAGACTTCACCGAGCGATGCCATTGTTCCTCTTTGAAAACAAAGGATGAAAGACACAAGAGCCCAGAATTCAATCTTTCTCTCCATCCCAACCCCTGCCCTGATGCCAGGGAACTTCAACATAAATATCGATACTCCCTCAAATACTTCAAATACCTCAGCTTCCTGGCTGTTCAATATACCTACTCTTCCATTCCAACTCAGACTTATTTATTCAAGAAGAGCTTGGAGCTGGTTTACTAACTGCAACTAAAGAATGATGATTAATATGTGAGGCAGCCTGGCATAGTGGATAGGATACTGGACTTGGAGTTATGAAGAGCTGAGTTCAAATCCTGCCTCAGATACTTTCTAGCAGTTTGCAAGCCACTTAACCTGTGCCTCAGTTTCTCCATTAAAATGTGAGGGTTGGATTAGATAGGTTATAGGATGCCAACCTGGGAGAAAAACTCTAGTGGGGATGGACAAGACTGTCCTGGACCTAGTTAACATTTTTATCAGTGACTTGGATGAAGGCTTATTAAGGCTGGAAAACACGGCTAAGACTTGAATGACAGAATTGGAATCCAGGGTAATCTCAGGCCAGAAAGGTTGGGCTGTAATCAAGATGAAATTCCACAGGGCTTAATGTAAGTTTTATACTTAGATTATAGGTTGGAAGAGATGTGCTTAGAAAGCCATTCATGTGAAAAAAATAAAGTCTAGGAATCTTAGGGGGCAAAGTTAATAGGAATTAGCAGCATGATGTTTCAGACAACACACTTAATTAGATGCTAGGTTATGTTCACAGAAAAGTGCCCAGAACAAAGGAGATGATGTACTATTTTATGCTGCTCTACTTAGACCACATATGGAGAAATGTATCTAATGCTGAGCATTGCATTTTATTTCTAAAATAATTTTATTGATATTTTTTTATAATACCTCCATTTATTAATGCATCCTACCCTCCTCTCTCTTCCAGTCATCCCTTATATAATGGAATTAGGGGGAAAATGTTCAATAAAATAAACCAAAATATTGAAAAAGTCTGATAAATATTGAAATATTTGTATTTCATTATATTTCAATATATTTATATTGAAAAAATCTATGTATGTAGTCTTTCACCTCTAGAAAAAGGGGAATGGTACTTTCTCATATCTCTTCTAGGCATTTCACAGCATTCTCTTTCAATTGTATTGTTCTCAGGGGCAGCTAGGTGGCGCAGTGAGTAGAGCACTGGCCCTGGAGTCAGGAGGACTTGAGTTCAAATCGGGCCTCAGACACTTGACGCATGCACTAGCTGTGTGACCTTGGGCAAGTCACTTAACCCCAATTGCCCTGCCAAAAAACTGAAACAGAAAAAACAAAAAAACCCAAAACAATTGTATTGTTGTCATTGTTCTTTGCATTTCCATTGTTGTATTTTCTGTGTCTATATTTTTGACTGGTTCTGCTCATTTCATTCATTTCTCATTTTACACGTTTTTTTCCCTGCTCCCTGTATTCATCATATTCATAATTTCTTTTTTATTATTAAATTTATTTTTAATTTATGGAATAAAACCAGCATTTCCATACCATAGCACAATAAAAAAGACGATTGAACATGAAACTGCAAATCTATTGCATGCACTTTGCTATTCCTTTCAAACATATAACAATATCACCACGTACATTTCTTTTTCTTCACCACCCCCTCTCCCCCCGCTCTAGAGGTGGCTACCATTAGACACAAATAGGTATATATGTAAAATTATTCTATATGTACTTCTATTTATCACTTCTTTCTCTGGCTGCAGATAGCATTTTTCTTCATATGTCCTTTATGGTTAATTTGGGTAATTATCATAGTCAACATAACTTATTTGTTCAGTTCTTCTTAAAACAATATTGCTGATGCTGTATTCAATGTTCACTTGGCTCTGCTCATTTCACTCTTCATTATTTCTTCCAGGTCTTTCCATGTTTTTCTGAAATCATTGAATTCATCATTTGTTATACCACAGTAGCATTCCATTGCAATCATATAATAATTATAAATATAATATAAATCACATTTCTTGCAGTACAATAATATTCCATTACATTCATGTACTAGAGTTTATCTAACCGTTCTCCAATATGTGGGTATCTACTTGGTTTCTGATTCTTTTCTACTACAAAAAGTGCTGCTATATATATATCTTTTAGCGTACACATATGGAGTCTTTTATTTTATCATTGTGGAACACGTGCTCCAAGGAAGGAGCCTTATTCCAGAGGATTCCTCACAGTGGGATCTCTGAGTTAAAGGTATTTTTAGAGACATTTTAGTGTTTCTTAGAAGAATTGCAGATGGTTTTCTAGAATGGTTGGACAAATTCACAGCTTCACCAAGAATGCATTAATATATTGCTGGAGACAGGGAATATGAGGAAAACTTTATATACTTTGTATAATTGGAATGACATGGCGAACAAAGGTTTTCTCTCTTGGTGTTAGGTATAATGGTAACCGTTATCTGAATCTGGCCAGGACAACTGTCAGGCAGTGGGGGACAGCACCAGAAGAATTCCCTTGTCTCTCTTATCCTTACAGGTCCACATTACCCTCTAAGTGACTCACCCACGGATGGCCTGAACAAAAGGAACTATACTAATTAAATAAATTCAAGCCTCAGTCCAGTGATGCCTAAAGAGTCTCCCACAGATAGCCATTGAGTAGGGTCTTATAGGACTTCTCTCCTGCTGCTTGATTGCGAGCTTGTCTCTATTCAATAAAAGTTCTTTTTGCTACCATATTGTGGTTCTCTCTGTCCTGGTAGGAATCCACAACCAGAACCCAGGTCTTCTGAGGGAAAAACCTTATTTTAGAAGGCAAACTGAGAAGCCAAGCGTGTCCAAAAGAGGGCAACTTAGATGATGAGAGGTCTGGTTAAATGAGTTGAAATGTTTAGCTTGGAGAAGACTTTAAGGGATATGGAATACGACAGCTATCTTCTAATTCCATTTGACAAGCATTTCATTAAATGCCTCCTGTCTATGGAATACTGTGCTAGGCATGAAGGAATGTAAAAAGTTTACATAATACATGGTCCTTGCCCTTATTGAGCTTAAAGTCTAACAAAAAGATTATATGAAAGAAGAATGAATTTTTTTTACTTGATCCTAGAGGACAGAACTAGGAACAATGGTTGGAAGTTATAAGGACAATTGAAGCTTTCTCTCTCTCTCTCTCTCTCTCTCTCTCTCTCTCTCTCTCTCTCTCTCTGTCTCTGTCTCTCATTTTCTCTTTCTTCTCTCTCCTCTCTTTTCTTTTCCTTTTCTCTCTTTTTCTCTTTCTTTTCTCCCTCTGTGTGGGTCTCTTTCTCTGTTTCTGTCTCTGAACCAATAGGCTGTGCTGTCCTGGGAAATAGTGAATTTACTGTCACTAGAGGTCTTCAAAACAGAGGCTGGAAATTCAAACTTTGGGTAGGGGTTGGACTAGATTGAGGATAATTTGAAAAACATTTTTCAAGTGCCTATGAGGTATAAGGTTCTGGGGCTACAAAGACAAAAAGAAACAGATCTTGCCTTCAAAGAACTTAAAGAGGATATAGCCTCTATAGAAGTAAATAAATACAAATATGACAAAGTAAAACAAAATAATTTCAAGAGGAATACAATATTAACAACTGGGAATTTCTGAAAGGCTACATACAGGAGATGGCATCTGAGCTGTGCTTTTAGTGAAGTTAAGGATTCAAAGAGGTCTAAGTGAGGAAGGAGTGCATTTCAGAAATGGGGGACCATCTTACAGAGGGCACAGAAATGGGAGATGGGAACAGCAACGGGCAAATTTAATTGAAGGAGAGGCTACATTAAAAGGAGGAATCAGAAATAGAACTAGAAAGGTAGGTGGGAGCCTGATTGTGGAGGGCTCTAAATGCCAGGCAGAGTATTTTGTATTTTGTTCTAGAGGCCATAGGGAGCCACTAGGAAATTTTTGAGTAGAAGAGTGACTGGGCTCTTGAATTAGTATTATGGATCATTAGTATGATGTCAGAGCTAAGAAATTTGTGCAACACTTTATTCTGAAAGACCGGGTGAACAAAAGGACTCCCCCAAGTTCTGGCTATAATGACTTAACTATTGTCTGAACTCACCTAGCTGTATTACCAACGTTTGCACAGCTATAATACTCTCCTTACAATTCTGATATTTGATGCTCTTCCATTTAGGCTAATATAGTAGGAAATAAAATGGGCAGGTAGGTGGCACAATGGATAGGATGCTGGAGTCAGGAGGATCTGAGTTCAAATCTGGTCTCAGACACTTATTAGCTGTGTGACCCTGGGCAAGTCATTTAATGCTGTTTGCCTCCATTTCCTCATCTGTAAAATGAGCTGGAGAAGAAATCGGCAAGCAACTCCAGTATCTTTGCCAAGAAAACCCCAAATGGGGACATGAAGAGTCAAACCCAACTACGAACAACAAATAGGAACTAAATGCATGGATAGAGTCAGCTAGCTCTATTCCATTTTCTTCTCTTTCACAATAATGATAGTAACTCACATTTACATCGAACTTTATAGTTTGCAAAGTGTTTTCTTACTACAACTCTTGGAGACAAGTACTACAAGTATTACGTTTATTAGTACCATTTAATAGATAAGAAAATTGAAACTCAGTGAGGTTGTGAATGGCCCATGCCTCTCCTAATGTAAGGGATAGAACCATGCCTGGAAGTTAGGTTTTCCAGTCCCAAGTTCTGCTATGATTAGTTGTCATCACAATACAGGATTTGCTTCATGCATAGCATTTTGAGAAAACTTTAGAGGTCACCACTTCTCTGGCCCCAGACATCCAGATCATCAGTGAATACAATAAATAGATCTGTCCCCTGAGTAAGCAGCAGGCCAATAAAGGATGTAGAAACAGTTCTCCAGTCACCCTCAAAAAAGCATCCCAAACTGGTCATTTGGTATAATACAAATAGTCATTTTAATTGGACATTGTCATAAGATCAATGTTTCCTGCTATGAAAATAATCTGTGTGTCTTTACCTGGGTCTTTACAAGCAGCAGGAGACCATTATCCAGTGACAGCCTTCTATCCTAATAATATTATGGCCTCAAGGCACAAATAAAATCAAGGAGAATGTATATGCCAATGTCAGCAACTGCCTTGGATTATCAGGAAAAGGCAATATTTGAATATCTTTTCAGAAACCTTTTAGGAATGGTTAGTGTTCCCAGGTTTCCAATATTATTTCTTCGGATTGTTTTGCTTTGTTTGTTTCCTGTATAGCATTAGTTTGTCATAAAAATATTTGAAACTGGGGAAAAGTTTAGTTTATAAGACAAAATTTCCATTGCCATTCAGAAAAGTGTCTTCCCAGTAAAGAAATGGGACATCATAGAATGGTGGTAAGAAAAACTGAATTGGGGAGTAAGGACTTCTGACCGGGAAAGAGGGCTGGATTTACACTCCAGGTGCCTGTGTCTGAACCCTGGCTCCGCCATTTACAATCTTTGTGATAGTAAAAGGAAACAGGGAGGTTACTTAATATCTCTGGGACTCAGTTTACCCTAATCTGTAAAATGGGAGTGGGAGGTATATGGATTAGTTGGCCTTTGAGGTCCCTTCCAGCTGTATAATGTAAGTTTTTTTTTTTTTTTTTGCAGGGAGGAAGACAGGGCAATTGGGGTTAAGCGAGTAAGTGTGTCAAGTGTCTGAGATTTGAACTCAGTCCTTCCAGACTCCAGGGCCGGTGCTTTACTCACTATGCCACCTAGCTGCCACCTAGCTGCCCCATAGCGTAAGATCTCTTACTTCTGGTTTGGCCACTAGCGGCTTCTGTAAACTTTGTTTTCATATCTTTGGTTCTGTTTTCTCATTGGAAAAGATTTCAAAGATATCCTAGTTCAATCCTTGCTTGATGCTACAAGTCTTTTTTTTAAATAGTATTTTATTTTTCTAATTACATGTAAAGACAGATTTTAATATTCATTTGCCGTTTTTGGAGGGATCTCATTGTTAACAAGCTTAGGAGATAACCTCCAGGATGCCTTCCTACTGTAATATCTATGATTCTGCAAGTGGCTTTAGGCATGATTTCTATAAACCTAGTTCAACTTCTGCAATTCTTCAGCCATTCGTTATTCACTTAAATGCTAAATGAAGAATTTGACAATTCAATTTGACAAATTCAAGTGAAAAAGCTCAATCCATGAACCCAATGTACAGTCCTGGTCCTTAAGAAGATTATACAGTTTTCACTTCCACAGTGCAACTTTCCCCGTCAAGGTTTCTATATACCCCAAGTCAGTATAAGTAATTAAGTGGAAATTTTGTGGGAGTTTTGTGGAAGCCACAGATGAACTATGAAGGCCAGCAGATGACATAGGGCCTATGACCAAATACTTAACCCAAATTTTATAAGTAAACACCCCATAAAAGAAAAAGAAAAAATCAGACATCTCCAGTATGAAGGGAGGGCCAAAAAGTTTTACTCAAATTTTCCAGATCATGGGGGCTCCCCTAATTCTTGTTTTTTGAAGGGATAACTGTATTCTATTGATACAGATATGACAAAGGGCATGGTGTAATAGAAGAATTTGAAGTCAAAGGACCTATTTTTCAAATCCTAGCCTTACCAATTATTAGCTGACATTTGACATTTTCTACCTTTCTATGCCTCACTTTTAAACTCTGTAATATAAAGGATTTAGGTTAATCCCAGCTCTAAATTATCCTATTTCCTATGACATGTATGTGGATAAGTGTAATACAAGAAAGGGTATGATAGGAACAAATGAAAGATACAAAGCAGGTAAAGAACACTTTCTGCTGGGAAGGTTGAACAGAAACCTGGAAGGCAGGGATGAGTAGAGAACATATTCTAGATAGGGAAGAGCTCTTGTGAATATATGAAAGCAAGAGAATAAAAGGGTATGCAGAGAATACTGTGAAATAAACCTGAAAAGGTAGGTCGAAGCCAAGTTGTGCAGGGTCTTAATGACAGGCTAAGCAATTTATATTTTTTCGTAGAAAGAGTAAGGAGGAACTGAAGGCTTTTATGCAAGGGAATGATAAAGCCTGACATGGTCAGACCTGAGCCGTAAGATAATTATTTGAGCAGCTATGTGGAGGATAGATTGGAAAAAGGAGAACTGGAGGCAGGGAGATGAGCTAGGAGACCATGACGATAGTCTAAGTGAAAGGTGATGAGGACCTGAAATGGAGTGGTAGAAGTGTGAGGACAGATATGGATGTGAGAGATTTTATAGAGGCAGAAGTGAGTGGAATGGGGAATGGATTGCCTATGGAGAGTAGGAGAAGAGGAAGGCAGAAAGCCAACTCTGAGGTTTGGAGCCTGTGAAGACATCAACAGAAAGAGGGAACCTAGGAAGAAGGAGGGCGAAAAGGATGATGAATTCAGCCTTGGACATCTTGAGTTTGAGATAGCAATGGGACATCCAAAGGAAGAAGTCTAGTGAAGTTCAAGGGAGAGACTAGGGCTGAATATATAAATATTTATATAATGTGTGTGTATATATATATATATATATATATATATAATGTATATATTCTACATATATGTATATACATGATATATGTATATATGCAAAGATGACCACTGAATTCATATAAAGAGATAAAATCTCTAGGGGAGAAAGAAGTAGAGAGAAGACAGTATAGGATAGAGCCTTGGGTACTACCTTAATTTGGTGGCCAGGGGGAGGGCAATGAATTAGTTAATTGGTTCAGGAAATGAAGGAGCCAAGGGACATAATGGGTTCAGGGAAATCCAGTGAGCATAAGAAGAGGAAAGCTTTCCCATATGGAACAATAATTTGGATCTCCAGAGACCATGCCTCACTTTCTGAGGGAGTCAATCCACTTAGTCTTAGAACTTGGCCTTTAGGCTGAGCTGTTCCAATTAGTGGGTGAGTACAAAGTGACCTAACCCACTCTATTTGCCAGTCCTAGACCATGCCTCACATCCCATCCATTTATCCACCCAGAAACCCTGGCCCATCATACCACTTCTCCCCTCTTTGCTTCCACATCTTTTTTTGGGAACCATAATCAAATCAATTGATAGATTGATTAGAGAAAATATTTTTTAAGTGCTTACCATACACCAGGTACTAAGGTTTCCCACTAACAAACAAGATAGTCCCTACCCTTAAGGAGATTACATTCTCATGTGAGAGGACTGTAGGAAACAAGGAGCTAGAAAAAATGGAGGGAAATTGAAAAGGAGGGGTAAAGTCCAGAGAATCCAGTTACTAATTAAACGAAGCCTGGATGGGGACACTCCTGAAAACAGTGGTCTGAGCAGGAAGGCATCAGTCAGGAAAGTGCCTCAAGGAGGTGTTTTCTTCAGAATGGGAAGAAAGTTGGCAAAGGGAAGAAGTCCAGAGTCCAGTTGGGTAGAGTATGAAAACCAACTGCCCTTTGGGTTCCATTCACAATCCCATAACAGCCCAGATCAAAACTTCCTTCCTTAGCTACCAATATCCTGCATGTGTTGGCTTTTTCTACTAGAAGGGAGAAACCTTTAGGAAGAGGAGTATCTCACTTCTAATATGTCAGCCTATTGGATCAAGAATTAGACCTGAGTCTTGAGTTTGGGTCCTACTTCTGACACTACCTAGGTTTCAATTCTTTTTTTTGTTTCAATTCTTTAAGCCTCAGTATGAAACAATATAAATAAACAATAAACAATATAAAAATCATTTTGCAAACCTTAAAGCTCTATATAAATGTTAGCTATGTTATTGCGGGATGTAGGTTGTGTTCAGAGAAGACTAGTATCTCTGGTATAAGGGCTGCTGAGCCCTTTTCAGGGATGCTTTCCACCTTTGGTGTCCACTTGATCTACCCAGTTCTCACCTGTGGTTCCAAGAAGCTGTAGTACGCACAGTGGCCACACCCCAATAAACCATTTAGGCAGGTGGGCTAAATCAGGCTGAGGCGAACCAAGGGGTCTCAAATCCTTCGGTGAATTGGCGGGGGGTGTCTAGCCCAAGCATGAGGAGACTTTCCCTGGCTGATGAGAACAATTTGTTCCAATGGCCATGAAGACAGCTGAAGAGGGCACTTAGAGCTCAGTCAAACATTGAAGACACCAAGGTCATCCACTGTGTTCTGTGCCAGCACCAGTCATCTAAACTTTGTCTTGCCACTGGATTTTAATGACTCTGGAAGACAGAGTGAGGCCAACGAATTCATACAACTCTGCCTCACTTAAATACAATTTATGTATGAATCAAGACATCGCCCATACCATTTTACCATTTTTACCTAACTCCAAGTCCTGTGGTTATAGGCAAGTGATGAAGCGGCAAGTGTGGTTACGCTGGGAACTGTAGTCACAACCCCGCACACAAGCAGTCCAGGCCATAGAGTTATCTTCTCAGTGGACTGAAGCAGCATTGGGACTGAGCACCCCTCCCCCCAGGTGTCTGAGCAACCATTTTAAAGGACCATATTGCTCACCTCCTTGGCATGAGGAAGGGGCTGGAAAAGGTGCTCTAAAAATTGTCTGCTTCCCCCAACCCTGGCCTGCTTACTGCTGCAAGTGGGGCTCTCACTCTGTTGTCAAAACAGAAAAAATGTACAAAAACTTTTGCAAAGATGATTCCACTTACTATCAGTATATAAAATGTACACACACTTGCAGATAATATAAAATCCAGTAGACCTCAAAGATGAATAGCTCTTGTGGTGAGAGAACTCAGCATACAAATAGAAAGAAGCTCTGAGTAAAGCAAGGCTGGCAAATGAAGGTCAGTTTACCAAAGTGGGAGCTGGATACATGTTTTTCTGGAGTGGTTGCAGTGAAGGGGAGTGCCATGAAGCTGGCATAGGTTTTGTAATCAAAACTAATCTAGCCAACAAATTTGTATGCCTACCAAAAGGAGTGAACAAGGCTCATGACAATGTGATTGCCACTTGCAGGAAAGCACCATGCCACCTTCATCAGTGCCTATGTAAGCACCATGATGAACCCTGATGAGGTCAAAGAAAAGCTTTATGAAGATCTGGAGCCCCTCATCATCAATGTGCTGAAAGAGAACAAGCTTATAATTCTGGGTGATTTTAATGCTACAGTAGGCACAGACTACCAGACTTGGCAGAGAGTCTTTGAGAGGAAAGGAGTCAGAAACAACAACAGCAATGGTCACATGCTACTGAAGACTTGTATATCTCATGATCTTCTCATCACCAACTCTGTCTTCTGTTTGCCTAAATGAAATAAAACTTCACAGATGCACCCTCACAGCAAACTGAAATTTAATAGACTATGTCATTATAAGGAGAAAAGAAAGACAAGATGTGAGAATGATGAAGGCAATGTGTGGTGCAGAGTGCTGGACTGATCATAGACTTATCCTCTCCAAACTAAATATTCACATTCAACAAAAGTGATGGCCCTAAGGCAAGATGCCTACTAGAAGACTTAATGTCAACACATTTGAGGTCTTCCTCAAGCTAGAACAGTTTGTTGCTCACTCAGGGGGAAAGCTGAGCCAATGCATGGTTGGCAACAATGGAGCAGAAAAGGAGTGGACAACTTTCAGAGATTTGGTTGTACAGCACTGTGTCTACTCATCTGGGCCAGAACACTCATAAACATCAGAATTGGTTTGACAAAAATGATGGGGAAATTCAAAAGCTGCTAAATAAACTCACCAACAAGATAGTAATCTATCTCTAAGAGGACAGAGTTTAATTTCACCAAAAGTAAAGTGCAAGAGAAGTTTAAAAGATGCAGGGTTCTTGGCTCAGTAAGAAGGCAGATGAAATTCAGTTTTACCCTGATAGTAATAATCCAAAGCACCTTTATGATGCCCTGAAGGCTATTTATGGGCCATAAACCTATGATGCATCTCATCAATCGATGCTGAAGCCATTGACCTCAGGTTGAAGTCAGTCTCTCTCTAACCAAACTTCCAACTGAAGAAGAGGTTTTTGAATGCCATTAGGCTCCTCTCTTGTGGCAAAGCACATGGTGCTGATTCTATTCCAGCTTAAATTTACAATGGGGGGTTCATTACTCATACAAAAACTGACTGAAATTTTTTGGGTTATATGGCAAGAGGAGGTTATCCCCCAGGAGATCAAGGATGCCTCCGTTGTCCATCTAGAGATGGACATAGAAATAGATTGTCCTGTGACAATCACAGGGGTTCTCTCTCTTAGTCATTGCTGGCAAGATTCTTGCCAAAGTCTTCCTTAATAGGCTGGTCCTTCACCTGAAAGATGGTCACCTACTTGAGAGCCAATGTGGCTTCAGAGAGGGCTGAGGAAGAATTGATGTGGTATTTGCTGCCCGGCAACTCCAGGAGAGATGCCAAGAGCAGAACAGAGTTCTGTACACAGTGTTTGTCAATCTGACCAAGACCTTTGATACACACAGTTGTAAGGGCTTGTGGAAAATTATGGCAAAATTTGGTTGTCTAGAGAAGTTCATCGGTATTATACATCAGTTTCATGACTGCATGCTTCCCCGGGTTCTGGATAATGGACAATGCTCTTGTGCTTCCCCAGGTACTGATAGAGTAAAGCAGGGCTGTGTGCTTGCTCCCATGCTCTTTAGGATAATGTTTCTGGCAATGTTGTCACATGCCTTCATTGAGGATGAAAACAGCATCAGCTACCACGCTGCTGATAAATTATTTAACCTGAAAAGGCTACAAGCCAAGACTAAAGAGGAGGGAGAGTTGACACCTGATTTTTTGTTTGCAGATGATTGTATACTCAATGCAGCCTCTGAGGCTAATATGCAACGAAGCATAGATCAGTTCTCTGCTGCTTGTGCTATTTTTGGCCTATTAACACCAAGAAAACAGAGGTTCTCCACCAGCCAGCACCACACTATCCATACGTGGAACCATTAGTTACAGCAAATGGAGAAATATTGAATGCTGTGGATACGTTCACTTTGGCAATATACTTTCCAGGGCTGTCCACATAGATGATGCAGTTGAGGCACACATTGCCAGAGCTGGTTCAGTGTTTGGGAGACTCCAAAGGAAAGTGTGGGACAAAAGGGGTTTTAGACTGCCTATCAAGCTGAAGGTCTACAGAGAACATTGTGCTGACCTCATTGTTATATGTGTGTGAAACCTGGTGTACTAGCAACATTCCAGGAAACTGAATCATTTCCATTTCAATTGTCTTAGAAAGATTCTGAAGATCATTTGTCAAGATAAAATACTGGACATTGAAGTCCTTTCTTGAGCTAAACTGCCAAGCATTCCAGCTCTGCTGCAGAGAGCGCAACTCCAGTGGACTGGCCGTGTTGTTCAAATGCCAAATGTACATTTGCCTGAAAGACTATTTTATGGAGAACTCACACAAGGCAAGTGCTCTATTGGAGGTCAGAAGAAGCCATACAAGGACATTCTCAAGGTCTCTCTGAAGAACTCTGCCATCCGCTGTGAGACGTGGGAGACACCGGCAAAGGACTGCCCAGCATGGTATGCCCACGTCAAAGAAGATGCTGTGCTCTAGGGATGAGGCAGAATTGTAGCTCAAAAGGAATGTGCGATGAGAGACATCTCTACTCCAAATGCTCATGGGGACTATTTATACCCCACTTGCGGCAGAGACTTTGAAGCTCACATCGGTCTGATCAGCTGAAGTCAGAAACGCTGCACCTCGACTCCGACACAGTGATGTCATTTTGTCCTCTTCAGGAACGAAGGACAACAACCAACCAGTTATTATTGTGCTTGCATATCCAGTGTCTAGCACAAGTCCTAGTACACAGATGGTATTTCATAAATGTTTCTCATTAAGGAAGAGAACAAGCATTTATTAAGTGCCGACTATATGCCAGGCGCTATACTAAGTATAACAAATGATTGTCTCATGTGGTCCTTACAACAATCTTAGAAGGTAGGTGCTATTATTGGCCCCATGTTACAGATGAGGAAACTGAGGCAGACAGCAGTTAAATGGCTTGGCCAGGACACAGCTAGATAGTGTCTAAAGCCAGATTTGATCTTAGGCCTTTATTTTTTTTTGGAGGGGGGAAGGCAGGGCAATTGGGGTTAAGTGACTTGCCCAAGGTCACGCAGCTAGTAAGTGTGTCAAGTGTCTGAGGCTGGATTTGAATTCAGGTCCTCTTGACTCCAAGGCCGGTGCTCTGCTCACAGCGCCACCTAGCGGCCCCTGATCTCAGGGTTTCTTGGCTCCTGGCCCAGAGGTTTATTTACTCTCTACATTCACCAGCTGGAGGATGAGCCCAGCGCCTGGACTGGCCCGTCAGAATGCATGGACCAGGAGGGGATTGTCTGGGCAATACTGAGTCGAGGTGAAATGTCAGATCACAGAGATAAAGGCACATGATGTAGGAACTTGCTAGACATAGTGCAGAGAGATTTCCAAGCAGGGAGAAGCGTAGTGTCATTTAACAATCTTGCCATAGTGATTGCTAGTTTGGTTGATCTTAAATCTACAGAAAATTATAATATTGGGCGGCTAATAGAGTAATAGTGTGGTTGTTGTTGAGTTGTTTCAGTCGTGTCTGACTCTTTATGGCCCCATTTGGAGTTTTCTTGGCAGAGACACTGGAGGGATTCGCCATTTCCTTCTACAGCTCATTTTAGAGGTGAGGAAACTGAGGCAAACGGTGTTAAGTGACTTGCCCAAGGGCACCCAGCTAGTAAGTGTCTGAGGTCAAATTTGAACTTAGGAAGATGAGTCTTGCTGACTCCAGGCCCAGTACTCTATGCACTCAACTACCTAGCTGCCCCATATGTTTTCCCAGAATCTGCAAAGAACAGGTGGGGACTTTGGACCTGGTTAGTTTCTTAATGCAGATGTTTTCATCTGCATTTCATCATGGGAGAAATGCCAGTTAAACCCCATCATGTAGTGATTTTTAAAAATGTTTACAGATGAAAATGAACACAAGCAAAAGCTCTGGTAGTTCTGACTGTAGAATATGACATTCCTCTTGTCTGGGTTTATTTCCAAGAAATCAGGGATGTATGGTTTATTCCCACTGGTGATGCTCAGATTCAATACCTCCCTTCTAGGCTTTTCTCAGTGTGGTTACCAAGGAGATCCGTGTCAGACATGCATTTTCTACAGGTCCCAATTCTGCACACATTTTTCCATTACCATGGTGATTATCAGCCACTCACATTCAAACTCCTACAGGGAGTATGAATGAATGTCAAACTTTTATTAAGCCTTTAGCAGGTGCCGAGCACTGAGCTTAAATACACACAATTGAGAAAGTCTTCACTCTCAAGAAACTTACATTCTAATGGGGGAGCTGGCACAAATAGAGGAATTATAGAGCCAAGGAAAAGATTATGATGCAAGAAGTTACAATTATAAGTGAGTAGTAGCTAGGCGGTACAGTGCATAGAGTGTTGGGCCTGGAGTCAGGAAGACTCTTCCCGAGTTCAAATTTGGCCTCAGATAGTTAGTAGCTGTGTGATCCTGAGCAAGTCATTTAACCCTGATTGCCTCAGTTTCCTAATGTGTAAAATGAGCTGGAGAAGGAAACGGCAAACCACTCCAGAATCTTTGAGAAGAAAACCCCAAAAGGAGTCACAAAGGGTCAGATACGAATGAAAACAACTGAACAAAAAGAATTATAGAGTCAGCTGAGACAATGGCAATGTCGATTTGCTTTTGATTGGCAGAGAAGGAGTTAGAAGGTTAGGGCCCAGAACACATACAGCTGCAGAAAACAGCCTGGGTGAAGATGAGTCTGTGGGGTGGGGGAGGGGTGGCCCAGTCAAAAGGCAGAGCTCCTCCAGGCCCTGTGTAACACACGTTTCTAAGAAGCTCACCCCCACAATGCTGAGAGGCCTGTTGCTGCTGCTTCTTCTTTTTTTTTTTTAACGTACACAGCACCTGCACCAACTGCTGCTCTGCTCAATTATTTCTCAGTTCTAAAGCTTGCTTATGTTGACTGCCTTTTTCTAGCAAAAGGCCATGGCATATTCTACCTTTGATTAAATATCTGGTTGCTTAGATTTTTTTAAATACTTCAGAAAGATTAAAGCTAATCAGGAAGAATGGGGGCTTCCAAAGTCATTTCAAATGGATTTATCCTCTATCTCTTTTCTTATCAAAATAGAAATATACCTCAACAACAAATAGGCTTTGTCTATACCCCACAATCTCATTTTTCTCATTTACAAAATGGAGATCATAATACTTCAATCACCTGCATCATATGGTAGTTGTGAGGCAACAACTTTTTTCAACTTAAAATTCTGAATAAATATGAATCATTGCTAATTTTTAGAATTATGTCTCCAAGGCTAATTATAGATGCAACATCAATATTAGTAAAAATGATAATTTAAGTCAAAAGTCATCTATTTGTACATGGCCTTGTGTTAAGCAATGTTGGGGGTAGATAATGAAAGAGTGAAACATGGCCGCTGTCTTTGTGGGGCTTGCATTCTAGTCGTATAAAATGGCAGATACGGAACCAAGAAAACCTGGACTTGAATTCTGTCTCAGACACGTTAGCTATGCAATCCTGGGCAAGATATTTAATATTTCTGGGCCTCAGTTTCCTCATACCTGTAAAATGAAAGTATCAGAGTCAATGACCTCTTCTTATTTATCAGCTTTAAATCTGCAATTGAATAATAATAACAGCGACTGACATAGCACTTTGAAATTTGTTTTTTTGTATTTGAAAAAGTATTTTGTTTTTCCTAATTACAGGTAAATTTTTTAAAGATTTGTTTTTTAAAATTTTGAGTTCCACTTCTCTCCTTCTCTCCCTTCCCTCCTCCATCATTGAGAAGGCAAGCAATTCGATACAGGTTATACCTGTGCAATCATATAAAACATATTTCCATGTTAGTCATGTTGTGAAAGAAAATACAGACCAAAAAAACCACCAAGAAAAATTTAAAAAGTAAAAAAAAAATGCTTCAACGTGCATTCAGTCTTCATTAGTTTTTTCTTTGCAGGTGAATAGCATTTTTTGTCACGAGTCCATTGGAATTACCTTTGATCAGAGCTGTCATTCAAATTGATCATCATACAACATTGCCATTACTGTGTACAATGTTCTCTTGGTTCTGTTCACTTCACTGTGCATCAGTTCATGTAAGTCTTTCCAGGTTTTTCTGAAAGCATCCTGCTAGTCTTTTGTTATAGCACAAGAGCATTCCATCACCATTATATACCATGACTTGTTCAGCTACTCCCCAACTGATGAACATCCCCTCAATGTCCAATTCTTTGCCACCACAAAAAGAACTGCCATGAATGTTTTTGTACATATAGATCCTTTTCCTTTTTTAAAAAATATTTTTGAGTTACAGACCTAGTAGTGCTATTGCTGGGTCAAAGAGTCACTTGGAAATTTGTAAATACACTCTGCATAATTTATGTCATTTAAGCTTCCCAACAACCCTGTGAGGTAACTGGTACAGGTATCATCATCCCAATTTTATGGATAAGGAAACTGAAACCCAAAATGGTTAAGTGACTTGACCCTGGTCGTATAGCTAGTATGTAGCTGAACTGAGGTCTTCTAGACTCTCCTACTCCCTCCACTACTTAACACTGCCTCTGGTACTAAATAAAATATTAAACAGCATGGCAAAAACAAGTCACAAGGCAGTGTATGACTAAGGGACAAAGGACTGGTACAGACAAAAGCATTACAGAAATTCAAGAGGAATGTGATAGTAACATGGCAGTACGGTATTACAGACATGGATTTTAATTCTTATTCTTTTTTTTTTGATGGGGGGAAGGGAGGGCAATTGGTGTTAAGTGACTTGCCCAAGGTCACACAGCTAGTAAATTGTCAAGTGTCTGAGGCCGGATTTGAGCTCAAGTCCTCCTGACTTCAGGGCCAGTACTCTACTCACTGTGCCACCTAGCTGTTCCAATTCTCATTCTTACCTGGTAACATTCTTACCTAGTAACTTACCTAGTAACTTGTGTGTGACCCAAGCCAAGTTCACTTCATCCCTCTCTAGGCTTCAGTTTCCTAATGCATACAAAGGGAATAATTACATGTACATTAATTGCTTCACAGGGCTTTCCTGAGGATCAAAATAAAGAACATATAGAAAGTTCTGGGTAATGCTAAAGAGCTATAGAAATGTGAGCTGCTATATTCAATGACAGTAATGGCGATGGTGATGACGTCTGACTCTGACCCTTATCCTTATTTACCAAGTCTTATTATTCTGAGATAGTGCACTAACTTCAGGGGATGGCATTGAACAAATTGCTGATAAATAGCTGCAAGTCTAACTAGGGCCTGCTGATGGTTGGAGGTGAGCCCTCTCAAAGTTTCAAGGGTTAGAGGCCTTAGATGAGTTGATTTGTTGGGAGTGTTGTACTCCCATAACTCTAAATTGCAAGGGTCTTTCAGCACTAAGTCATGTTGGGTTAACTAACTAGGGAAAACCTTAGATTTCCCATGATGGGAAAGCCCTATTGGGCCTCCCAGGGAGGCCTTCAGCAGGCTGGTAACTCCCCTGATGATCTCACAACTTTCCCGTGACTGCCCAAGATTTTCCCCATCTTAATGATGTGGGATTCACTCTACTTTGCCTCTGCTGCTCTGCTTGGTTTCAACTTCACAAGAACAAGATATCCTTCCCAGGATAAGCTCATCACTTCTAAATTCCCCAACCATGCTGCTAACTCAAGCCCGAGTGACATCACCTCCCTCAGCCTCCTCTCCGTTCTGATTGGAGGGCTAGAGAGTAGAGTACCAAACTCCTCCCAATGCCTTTCTTCATAGAAGGCAGAAGCTGGACTTTCCTCTTACTCCATTTTTGCATCTGCTCTTCTCCTTGGTTTCAACTCCACAGAACAAAATGTCCCCATGTTGGATACCCCTTATCTTCCCATCATTTGTCAGCTGAGAGGTGAACAAGCTGGCATCAGGAATGCCACAAGGGAGAGTGGCTATACACACCCTCAGTGGAAGAAGTGCTGTCATAGAATCTGATGCTGGCAAAACTATAAAGTAGGCTGAAATGTGTCTCCAGGGCTCTATAATTTCATATACCCATAAAATGTTAAAGCTTGAAGATTCCTTGCAGACTGCAATATCTTCAAGTTGCAAAGGACCCGAGAGATAACTTATACCGACCTCTGTGTAAAATAGGAATCCTTCCCAAAGTATCCCTGATAGAGGGTCATCCATCATTTGTTTAAATGCTCTCCTAACAAGGAACTTTTTTCTTTTCTCTCTTTGCATCCAGGATACCTCATTCCATTTTTAGCCTGCTCTGATTATTTATAAGTTTTGCCTTCTGTTAAACTGAAGTCTGTTTTCCTTATGCCTTCTATTCATTGTTCTGAGTTCTGCTTCCTGAGGTCAAGAAGAATAAATTTCCTTCTTTTACATAATAACTCTTCAAATTTTTGAAGACAAGGCATCATGTTCCTCCTAATACTAACATCTTCTCTGGGCTAAATTTCATGCTGGTTACAACATGCCACCATATGCTCTGCCTTTTCATTCAGAGTACTGGATCTTGTAAGGGGCAAATAAGAGACTTCTTAGAATTTGGGCCAGTGGGGAATGAGGAAAGATAAAGGAAGGAGAAATACAATATGAACTGATGAAAAATGCTTTCATCGTCCAAATAGAGAGTTGATGGATTCAGAGCAATGATAGAAGCATATTTTTTCTTGCTCCTTTCCTTTTTCCTTCTCTTCTTCCTTCCCTTCCCTTTCCCCCCCTCCCTCTCTGTCTGTCTGTCTGCCTCTCTCTCTCTTTCTCTCTCTCTCTCTCTCTCTCTCCCTTTCTTTCTTGACATGGCTAATGTGCGAATTTGTTTTGTATGACTATACATATTTGTAGTGGAGT
This sequence comes from Trichosurus vulpecula, assembly GCF_011100635.1. NCBI lineage: Eukaryota > Metazoa > Chordata > Mammalia > Diprotodontia > Phalangeridae > Trichosurus > Trichosurus vulpecula. The sequence goes on along the minus strand of NC_050573.1, from coordinate 552,813,927 downwards.
TTGTTTTTCTTGCCTGTTCAATGAGCTCATGACAGGAAGAGGGGAAGAAGAGAATTTGGAACTGAAAATAAAATAAAATTCAATAACAAATGTAATATAGTACATAAGAAAAATGAAATCTAAAAGATCCTCAAATTTCTAAGTTCAAAGGACATGATCAAAGAAGCTGTATGGTATGGTGGGTAAAGAGCCATCCGTGGAGCCAAGGACACCTGGGTTTATTTTAGCCCCATATCTCATGTAGTCTCCCAATGCATCCAGGGCCTTCTCCAGTCGTCTTGGTGAATATCTGGCCACTGGACACAGATGTCTCTGGAGGAGAAGGTGAGGCTGGTGACCTTGCACAGTCCTCCTTCACTCAAATCAAAGTCAACTGCAAGTCATGTCCTCATTTCCCTGATGTCATGGTCCTCTTTGAGAATGAAGGACAAACACAACAATGTCTAATGTATAATGACTATGTGATCCAGGTCAAACCATTTAACTGCTCTGGGCCCTGGATAACTCTGTAATAGTATACGTTGCAGAAAACGGACTGACCTTTTGGCTTCGTTTTTATATGTTGTCTTCTCTTATTAGAACATAAGCTTCTTAAGGGTTGGGATTGTCTCTCTTTCCTCATTTATTTGTATTCTCTGAGCTTAGCACAGTGCATGGCACATAGTAGGTGCTTCTTGACTTGATCATCTTTAAGGACATGACCATTCACAAAATGTGGAACGTGGATATTTAGTTCCTTCTTTTGGATCAACATACGCCTTGGGTCTGAATTGCCTTAAATCGTGACCACCTAGTACAATCCCCACATTTTACAGATGACTAACCAGAAGCCCAGAGAGATTATGATTTATCTTGGTTCACTCAGCAATTAATGACATTGTTAAGACTAGAAACCAGATCTTTTGCCTCATAGTCCAGTATGCTATCTGTCATAAAACTAACTCTTCTAGGAAAAAAATCTCAAAAAGCAAAACATATTATTTTATGTGGGAATTATTTCTGAATGGCTTCAGACGTTCCAAACAGACAAAAGGACGTTGGTCAACGTGTCTTTCTGAGCAACACTGGAATTACCCCTGAAAGTACCATGCCACTTAATCCCTTTGCAAAGAAGACAAGAAGCAAGGTGTGAAATTTTCAAAAGCTGAATAGCTGCACGTACAGAGACACATTTTGATTCTCCTTAATATATTAAAGTTGCCAAGAAACTTCAACCTGCCACTTAAAACAGCTTTAATAAAAAGCATTGTCTATCTAATTCTTAGCAACTGCCACTGAGCTTTTAACATTTTATCCCACTAAAATCTACCAAAATGTCATGCCACAGTTTTGATGGCATTGACTTTCAGTTCTAATGGATTTTCCTTAGCTGAAGAAGAATGAAGAAAGCGACAATTAGGTTCTCTTCTCCCTGCCCCCACCCCATCCTCAATACATTCCTCTAGTCAGGCTTCTAGAAGAACTTTTTTTTAGGAGCAGCAAAGTGTAATGGAATGATTATAACTAATATTTATATGACACTTTAAGGTTTGCAAAGCACTTTATCTTGTTTGATCATCTTAATACTCCTGTTCATTGACAAAGAAACTGAGTCTGAGAGAGGTTAAAGCAATTGCCCGGGATCATGGATGAAGAATCAGCAAAGGAGACTGAGGAGTGATAATATAGTTAAAGAAGAGACCCAGGAAAAAAGCAGATAACCTAGAGAGGAGAGAGTGTCTAAGAGAAAGTGATCAGCAATGGTGTCAGTGCCACAGAGAGATCAAGAAGGATGAAATCGGAGAAAAAAGCAATTAGGTTGGGCAATTGATGAGTCATTGGTAATTTTAGAGAGGGCAGTTTCAACTGAAAGATGAGGTCAGAAATCAGACTGTATAGGGACTAGATACCAGACAATAGAAATGAATGGTTTGGTCCAATGAGGTATTTTGTTGTTGTTTTAAGATGCCAGTACGTAGGGAGAGATTGAAGATGAGAGTGGGGGTGGTAGTGGGGGAAATCTGCTAGAAAAACAGTAGGGGGAGGGATCAAAGGACATGCAAAGGGGTTGGCCTTAGCAAGAAAAGTCATCTCTTCATCCAAGATTGGAGTAAAGGAGAAACTAGTTCAGAAAGATGTCTGAATGATATAGAAGGAGAAGAAAGGGAGTAAAAGGAGATCTTAATGAATGGCCTCACTTTGAGTGGGTGAAATATGAGGTGAGGTCCTCAGCTAAGATGATCGAATGTGGTAGAAGGGTGAGGAAGATAAAAAAAGTTTGGAACAATTTTTGTGTTAAGCAGGATAGTGAATTCATTATATATATAAAAGGATTTCCTTGCTGCTGTGAAGACCCAATTGACCTTAAGTAGTTCAAATTTGTCGTGGACTCAAATAGTACAGTTTCATGATTTTCTCTAACTTGGTTCAGCAGTGAATAATAGCAAAAGAGGTGGCTCATATGGATAGTCAAGGGTTAGGATTTGGCAAGTCATGATCAGAAAAAGAAAGGGAGGGCAAGGGATTTGAAAATATAAGATAGTGTAAAAGGTGGAGGGAATAGAAGTCTCGATGCAGGTAAAGAAGAAGGTTTGGGGTCATAAGACATAGGGAAAGATAGAATGAGAAAAGATTAAGATCAAGAGGAATTTCAGATTTAATGAATATGGAAATTAAACAGTTTTATGCATGTGAAAGCAATAAGTGAAAGAGAAAAAGTATAGGGCTAAGCAGAATCCAGTTGAATATTTTTTTTTTTTGCCTATTCAGGGACTATTTAACAGTTGATGCTCAGTCTTCTTTTAAAATCATAAATCTTTTTTTAAAAACATTGCCTTAATTCAACCATGTATCACTTTCCAAAGAGCAATGCCATATAACTGAGAATTTTTTCAAAGAATAAAAGAAAAAAGGAAAAAAAGAAAAAATGAAGAACACAATCAATACAATCTGAAAGTTCCACACCCACGGACCTCTTAGCTCTCCTAGGGGATGGGGGATGTATCTTCTCATGCGTCTTCTTCGGGGTTATGCTTGTTCTTTCCAAATTTGCAACACTGACTTTTGATTGTTTTGTAGTTGTTGTTTAGGGTGGTCGTCATTGACACGATGGTAGTCATTGTTTCTTGCCTCTATTTCAGGATGCATCATTCCATGTAAGTCTTTACAGATCAGATTTTATAAACAACATTCATGGCGTCCTTAAATCTGATTGGGTATGAGTGATGTTTATTTGTTTTGATTGTGCATTTACTACGTCATAAGATTGTAGATCTGGAGTTGGAAGGTATCTTTTAAAAAAATTTATTTTAGTTTTCAACATTGCTTTCCACAAGATTTTGAGTTACAAATTTTCTTCTGAGCTCTATCCTCCCTCCCACCCCAAGATGGCATGTATTCTGATTGCCCCTTTCCCCAGTCTACCCTCCCTTCTATCGCTGCACTCCCCTACTTATCCCCTTCCCCCTTATCTTCTTGTAGGGCCTGATAGATTTCTATACCCCATTGCCCATGTATCTTATTTCCAGTTGCATGTAAAAACATTTTTTAAACATTTGTTTTTAGAACTTTGAGTTCCAAATTCTCTCTCTTCTTCCCTCCTCAACCCCACTCCCCTCTTGAGAAGGCAAGCAATTCAATATAGGTTTCACATGTATCATTATGCAAAAAACTTCTATAATAGTCCTGTTGTGAAAGACTAACTGTATTTCCCTCCATCCTATCCTATCCCCCATTTGAATAAATGAAAACTGAAAAATTTTCTCCTTTGACCTTGTCCTTTTTCATAAGTGTTTGCTTCTGACTACCTCCTCCCCAATCTGCCCTCCCTTCTATTATCCCCTCTACTTATCCCCTTCCCCCCTACTTTCCTGTAGGATAAGATACCCAATTGAGTTTGTATGTTATTCTCTCCTTAAGCCAAATCCAATGAGAGTAAAGTTCACTTGTTCCCTTTCACCTACTCCCTCTTCCCTTCTGTTATAGCAGCTTTTTCTTGCCACTTTTATGTGAGATAATTTATCCCATTCTATCTCTCCCTTTCCCTTTCTCCCAATGCATTTCTCTTTCTTGTTACTTAATTTTATTTTTTAGATATCATCTCTTCATATTCAACTCACCCTGTACCCTCTGTCTATATATATATGTATGTGTGTGTATATTTTTTCCATGTAAGAATGTAAACAGTTCAACATTAGTAAATCTCTTATGACTTCTCTTTCCTGTTTACCTTTTCATGCTTCTCTTGATTCTTGTATTTGAAAGTCAAATTTTCTATTCAGCTCTGGTCTTTTCATCAAGAATGTTTGAAAGTTCTCTATTTCATTGAAAATCCAGTTTTTGCCCTGAAGTATTATACACAGTTTTACTGGGTAGGTAATTCTTGATTTTAATCCCAGGTCCCTTGACCTCTAGAACATCATATTCCAAACCCTTCAATCCCTTAATGTACAAGCTGCTAGATCATGTGTTATCCTGATTGTGTTTCCGCAATATTCTAATTGTTTCTTTCTGGCTGCTTGCAATATTTTCTCCTTGACCTGGGAACTTTAGAATTTGGTGACAATATTCCTAAGAGTTTTCCTTTTGGGTTTTTTTTTCAAGAGGTGAGCAGTGGATTCTTTCAATTTCTATTTTACCCTCTGGTTCTAAAATATCAGGGCAGTTTTCCTTGATAATTTCTTGAAAGATGATGTCTCAGCTCTTTTTTTTTGATCAAGGCTTTCGGGTAATCCAATAATTTTGACATTGTCTCTCCTGGATCTATTTTCCAGGTCAGTGGTTTTTCCAATGAAATATTTCACATTGTCTTGTATTTTTTCATTCTTTTACTTCTGTTTTATAATTTCTAGTTCTCATAAAGTCATGAGCTTCCATTTGCTCCACTCTAGTTTTTAAGGAATTATTTTCTTCAGTGAGATTTTGGACCTTCTTTTACATTTGGCCAATTCTATTTTTTAAGGCATTCTTCTCCTCATTGGCTTTTTGGATCTCTTTTGCCATTTGGGTTAGTCTATTTTTTAAGGTGTTATTTTCTTCAGTATTTTTCTGGGTCTCCTTTAGCAAGCTGTTGACTCCTTTTTCATGATTTTTTTGCACCACTCTCATTTCTCACTCCAATTTTTCCTCTACTTCTCTTACTTGCTTTTCCAAATTGTTTTTGAGCTCTTCCATGGCCTGAGACCAATTCATATTTTTCTTGGAGGCTTTTGATATAGGATCTTTGACTTTGTTGACTTCTCCTGGTGGTATGTTTTGATCTTCTTTGTCACCAAAGTAAGATTCTATAGTCTGAGTCCTTTTATGCTGTCTGCTCATTTCCCCAGCCAATTACTTGACTTTTGAGCTCTTTGTCAGGGTATGACAGCTTCCAGAATGGAGACTGCTCTGTCCCAAGCTTTGGGGGTTTTACGCTGCTGTTTTCAGAGCTACTTCTATTCTGAGGTGGTATGATACTCCTCTCCTGGCATGTGCTCTGGTCTGTGAGTGCAAGCACTCTTTTCTGCCATGTAATTACCAGGAGAACTTCCTCTCTACAGCCAACATAAGCTCTGCCACCCCAGCGCTCCTCCTCCCCCAAGCACCACCAACCAGGATTGTGACCCAGATCTAAGCAGGGCAAAGCATCCTGCCTTAGTACCAGTAAAGAGATCCCTGCACTCCTGCTTTGATCAGCTGCTTGATTCCCCCCACCATCTGTGGGCCTGGAGCTCTGGAAGTAGCCACCACCACCACTGCTGCTGCTGCTGCTTCTGCAACCACCTCTGCTGCCCTGGGGCTGGGGCCAGAGCTTGCCCTTCTCTCACCCAGGTCCAATAGTTTCCCCCCTGACCTGCTATGTTGTCTTTAGCATTTGTGGGTTGAGAAGTCTGGAAACTGCCACAGCTCAGTGATTCAGGGCCCTGAGGCCTGCTCCACTGGGTCTGCTGTGGCCTGGTCTGTCCTGGCATGGCCCACAATGAGCTGCACTCTGCTCCCAGTCCAGTGTGATAGACTCTTCCCAGTGACTGTCCAGGCCCTCTTGGGCTGGAGACTTGTTTCTCTCTGTTATTTCATGGGTTCTGTAGCTCTAGAATTTGTTTAGAGTAATTTTTAGAGGTGTTTGGAGGGATTTGGGGGGGAACTCAAGGGAGTCCCTGTTTTCACTCTGCCATTTTGGCTCTCCCCTCCTGGAAGGTATCTTAAAGGTCATCTAGTCCAGTGCTTCTTAAACTGTGAGTTGCTACTCCTTGTGGGGTTGCATAACTGAATGTGGGGATCATGAAAAATTTAGCAACAGTAAAAGGTTTCTGAACATGCAACAACCAAAAATTAATTCAAAATCTAATAGATGATGAATCTGAGGTGTTTCTGGTAGAATTTGTCCAGTTACATCAAGCAACTTCACTGCACCCTTGGTTCTGAACACACAACTTTGCAGTGTACATGCCATCATACCATGCAGTGCAACATAGGCTGCCAGGAACACCTCAGCTCAGATTCAAGACTACTGTATGTTGTGAATTGCATTGTTTTTACTGTACCTACAAAGTTTTCTGATCTTACAGAAACATAATAGTTTAATTACAGAAAATAAAGACTTTTAATATTTTCCTACTGTCATCCTTCAGCACATAAGTATCAAATTAGTATAACTTTGGATTGTACTGTGTTAGAACATTTGATTTTTAAAATTGCTGCTATCTCATTCTTTTACAGAAACATAAGTGTTTAATTGCAGCAAGAAAGACAAAAGTCCCTTAATGATATTTCTCCACATGGCACCGCTGTATGTATATGGAAGTGTGAACATCAATTTTTAAAATTAAGCACAAACAAATGTAATTTCATGAACTAAAGCTAGCATTTATTTGAGAAATTATTAGCAATATTTCTTTATATTTTAGGACAAAGATATTTTTTGGTTATGGATAAGTGGCTAAATTTAGACAGAAGAGGTAAAAATACTGCTGACAATGCAGCAGAGTCTTCACTACTAGGTTATAATACACCTAAATTGATAAGAAAAAGAAAATATGTCCAATCAATTTTTGCATTGTGGATTTACTTCTAATAATGATGATGGTGTGGAAAAACCTCTTTGCTTAATTTGTAATGAAGTTCTGACTGTGGAGAGCATGAAACCAGCCAAACTAAAATGACATCTTAATACTGAGCATGCAATGTACTGCAATAAACCAAAGGAATATTTTGAACAACTTTTAAAATCTTCAAATAAAGAAAAACAATGTTTTGAGAAATTTGTTACTGTCAATGAAAAGCATTTATTTGCAGCTTATGAAATTTCTTATTTAATTGCAAAAACTGAAAGCCCTATGCTGCAGGAGATCTCATGCTACCTGCTGCTATTAAAATTTCAGAAATAATTCATGGGAAAAACTATGGGGATGAAGTTTGTAAAATTCTTTTATTGAATATTACTGTTTCCAAAAGAATTTCTGAAATTAGTTAATGACCAATTCCAGCAGCATATTAGTGGGCAGCCCAAAACTTGCAATTCAGTTAAATGAAACAACTGATATTTCTAACACGGCACAGTTGTTACTTAAGATGTGTTTATGAAGGAAGCATACCTGAAGAATTATTGTGCTTTTTCTCTTCTGCTGCTTTCATGTTTGCACTAGGTGCCTCTGCCTCCAACATGCAGAATGACGTGGCCCGTTCATGGATCTGTATGTGCCACATACAGGATCACTGCGGCCAAGTACCACACGTCCATCCAGATGAATGTGGCAGAGGCTGACAAGGTTACAGGCATATTCAATGGCCAGTTTAAAGCCTATGCATTTTGTGGAGCAATTTGTAGAATAGGGGAATCTGATGACTATTCTCCAGCTGGCAAAAAAAAAAATGATGGTATTTGCTGCCAGCGGCTGTGGTGCTGAAATGGCTGGAGATGACCGAATGCCATGGAGAATGAAAAGAAAAACACAAAACACTGGCCGGGTGGAAGAGTAAAGAACAGCTCCATTTATTATGCAGAAGAACAGGGCTTATATACCATTTTAGGCAAGCAGAATCAACAAATCCACGTGGAGGCATTCGCGTAACGCATGACTTTCTCCTGCTTAGTTCCCCTTTTGCTGTAAACAATATTGTGTTAATAGCCCACAGGTGGTATTTAGCACACATGCACCATGTGGGTTTTGGAGAGAGCATGTGTATGCCAAAGAGGCTTGAAGAGCCTTCATCCTGAGTAGGTTGGAGAGCTCATATGCCGAGTTATCAGCCCAAGGGCAAGAACAGGCCTCTGGCCTGTATCTTTTCCCAGAAGGACTTTCTCCAAGCTGGCCCTCTACAGGTATTGTTTCAAAGAACTCTTAATGGAAGGAATCTTGTGGAAAATGTCTTAATAAATCAGAAAAACAGAAAAAAAAGAATTATTGTTTTGTTCCCTTTGGAAGGGCACAGAAGAGGGGAAGATATATAACCTGAAGTTGATGAATTTTTCACAAATGAAGGTTTATAGTGGAAAATTTGCATTGGAGTCTGTACAGATGGTGCTGGAGCAATGAGTGAGAATGTTGGATTTGTAGCAAAAGTTAAAGCTGGTGGCAATGAACATATCACTTTTACTCACTGCATGATCTGATGAGAGGCACTTGTAGCCAACAAAATATCACCAGAGTCTGATGTTGTGCTTTGTAATACGATCAAAACCATTAACTTTATTAAAAGCCATGCCCTTAGCAGTTGTTTGTTTTCAAACCTTTGGAAAGACATGGACTCCAATTACAAAAGCTTATTACTACTAAAAAACCTTATTACTATTACAGAAATAAGGTGGCTCTCAAGAGGGCAAAGTTTAGACAAATTATTGAAAATGAAAGAAGAAGTTATTATATTTTGGACTAAGAAAAAAATCTGATTTTGTTATTTTCATAATGACTTATAGCTTTCAAAATTGTGTTATTTGTCAGATATTTTTGAAAAATTCAATGATTTGAACATGTAGCTTCAAGAAAAAAATTGTAACATATTTATGTTAAAGGATAAAATTGAAAATTTTACTAAAAATTAACATATGAAAGAATAGGATAGAAAATGGTTCTTTAGAAATGTTTACAGCTACATATGATTTTCTAATTGAAAACAACCTTCCCAAAGGTTTAATTGCAAGAAGTATAATTGGTCATCTGAAGTGCCTGGAGACATAGTTTTAGAAATACTTCCCTTCAAATTTTGATTCTAAAAAACTAAGTTGGGTTCATAAACCATACTCAATTAAAATAAAAAAACATTAATCATCTTCCATTAAAAGTTCAAGAAGAATTTGCAAAATTATCAAGTAACACAGATTTAAAACTTGAGTTTCCTAAAAAGTTGTTAAATGAATTTTGGCTTGGGATTGAGACAGAATTTCCAACAATTTCTGAAATGGCCCTAAACATACTTCTGCCACTTTGTACTACATATTTATGCAAAGTGGCATTCTCAGCACCAACAATTATAAAATAAAAATATTGATCAGCTCTGAAAAACATTGAACATGCTCTACTATCAAATATTTCACCAAGATTTAATTCTTTATGTGAAGAAAAACAATCACACACCCATCTCATTAGTATGTGAATTTGCTTTCATTTTTAATGAATGGTAAAATTATATGTGTACACAAGAATTGTGTTCATGGACTCCAGAAGCATGGCTTACCCTATATCTACCCTGATTCTGGTTATTGTCTCCTTGTTTCCTTTTGGCTATTTGTTTGCCAAATTTGTTTGCTGCATTTATTTCCTGCAGGCTTAGTGCCCTCCACCTCCAGATGCCTCATGGCTTAAGCCAGATGTCACCCCCTGTCCATGACTATGAGGTGTCACTCCTGGACCTGATGACTGTCATTTGTCACTCCTGGACCTCACTGTCAACCAAGCTCTGGATTCTAGCTGAAGAACTGACTTCTTGAATGGGATTCTTGACCTCTTGGGCCAGGGACAGCTCTATATCAAATTTCAGCAGGAAGAAGTTATGGAGGATGAGACTTTCACCCCTTACCCCAAGATTTTGAGTCCCATTTGTTTGAGGGGGGGATGATGATATTGTTTTATGTGCTTATTTTGTCTTATCCACATTATATTGTTGTAAAGTTCTGTTGATACAAGTTGCCCCATTGACCTATGTAGTGGATAAGAAAGATCTTGGGGCTGAATGTATTGTTAATGTAAATTTGAAGATCTTCCCCATCCATTAATAGGCCCTTGTGACCTGCTTACATCACAGGAAGCCTAAGTCACACGTAGTAGGAGGAAATTGCTGAACAAATGGAATAGGAAAGGGTAGAGCAGGAAGGAAATTCGTGGGAGCATTCAGAGCAGTTAGAGCTGAGGGAGAGAGCAGACACAGGTGAGCTAGCTGTGCTGTGAGTGTGTTTGTGGGAAGGCCCCAGCAGTGCGAGGGAGGGGGGAGAAGGGGGCAGGGAATGGCTTTGAAATGGAGTGACTCTCTGCTGTGATAACTTCTGTATTAACTTCTTTGCTGCTTGGATGGACTGGACTTGCTGGTTTTGGGATTGAGCTTTCTGTTGTCTGAATAAATGTTTTGCTTCTGTCTTCTATATGGAGAGTCTGTTATATTTTGCGATACAGAAGCAAGTCAGCATATTCATAGCAATAGCAACTGTTGTGAATTTTGCCTTGGCGATACACTTGCCCAAAGTTACAAAGTTAGTAATCATTAGAGGAGGTGATTTGATCCAAGGTACTCTGACTCTAGACTCCATTGAACCACACTACCTATCTGGACGTGCTGTAGGAAATCAAGTGAAATATAAAGAAAGAAACATTCCCATGCACATTATTTGAACTTCACCTATTTCCAGCACAGCCCCCTCAGGAATCAAAACAACTCTTCTGGGGAGAAGGCTAGCTATCCTCACCAAATGCCAACTAACTCTCACACAAGGGGCAGAACAGCTAGTGTGGATGAAGCAGCAAGGCAACCGAGGGGAAGATGGAAGCATGTGCTAGAAAAATCAAATCACTACCACCACAACCACCTTGGCCACCATCTCCCTTTGGCTCCTGATGGAGACAGACCAGGACCTTGAACTTATGAGCTTTGGGAATAGCAGTATCTCCTAAACTACAAGACCCCTTTCCTGCCCAGCCCCCATAGCCATCACTGAAGGAGGAAATTATTGTAGAAAATGGGTCTACCTTCCTCATTGCCACCAGTAACAAGTATTGACCAATTGGCATCAACAAGAAGATGGTCACAAGAGGCCTGGAAATAGCTATACTTCCCTCTCCGCTACCTGTTCCACCCCAGACCACTGGCTCTCCTTCGAGGCCAGAATTCACAGCCATCATCTGGGCAGGTAGCACCTATGGTGAAAGGGGCAGCCATCTTCACCAATTGCAACTAATGGCTGCTTACAGTGTAAGAAAGCCAGCTTAATTGAAGGAACAGCATGTACCAGACAGGCCAAATCACCATCACCACTGAGATCACCATCTTCCCTCAGATGTTGATGGAGACAGCCTGGGACTCTAAGCCCAAGAGCCTTGGGAATAACAATGCTTACAATGTCTGTAGCCATTGTCCTCAGAAGCAGCTCCAGTAGAGATATAGTGGGCAATTGCTATTCTAGATGCTACAATCAGATCTAATTATGACCTGGAAAAAAAGATCTTGTCACCAGAGTCCTTGGCACTGTCAAATGCTTCAACATCAGAAACTGATGTGATTTTATTAGTGGAAATGATACTAAAGAAGAGATATTACTGTCTATTTTGCTGTGGCACCCTAAGGACTGTGGAACCTTGCAGTTAAAATTTTCCATATACAGTATATTATCTCTTGTGTTAGAATGTGAATTACTTGAGAGCAGTTATTTTGCTGTCTGTAAGCCCAGTTTAGAACAGTGCTTTGCATATATCCTCATTTTACAGATAAAGAAACTGAGGCTGAAGAAGGTTGAATGACTTGCCCTAGGTCACACAGTGCCTAAGACAGGATTTGAACTCAGGTCTAACTGAATCTAAGTCCAGTGCCCTATCTAATATAACACTTAGCTACCCTTAGTGAAAGATTTCCTCCTCCCCTGCCAAATAATTTCATATTCAGGAAACCTAGCTGCCTATGTGTAGAGAAGGACACATTGATTCCCTCAGTTAAAAAGAGGAAAATTTCCACTTGCGGCGATGATGTGTTTGAGTCCCCGTGTTACTTTGATGCCAAAGAGGAGAGGACGTAATTTCATTTACCACCATTGACCAGTGACTGGAATGGGGGGCTTGCATGGCCTGGATTGCAATGGGAAGATTGCTGAGTTGCTGGCAGAATGGGATTAGAATAATTTCCAGTGCATTTAAAGTGTCTTTGGGTGAGTTGGATGCTGGAGTTGCATTGCTGTGGGGTGGTGACAGAACCGTTCCTAAAGAGACACTATGAATATCCAACAAGAAGTAGCTAGCAAAGCTCAAGGAATCCATTTTGTCTCCAGACCTTTTACAAATCTGCTCGGTGCTTTGAAGTCTTAGCTGTTAGAATCCATCAATATGAAAGAGCCTTATCACGTGAAAAGCCCAACTCACGAGTAAATCTCCCACTGAAATCTTAACTCACTCATGATTTTGTGCATTGAACAAGCATTGACTTCCTCAGTTGATTCCAATGATACAATTGAGGAATTTAAGTCTATAACTCTTGATGAACTGTGTCTCATGCCCTAGGATAGGAAGATGAAGAAACTTTCAACTGTTTTGGTCCATTTGCGTTAGCTCATTATCTGCTAAATAATAACAATCTTTGTATTTTTGTATAGACCTGGTTATGACCACAGCAAAATTGTCTCATTTTAAAAATCAAAGTTTAGTTGTTATTTTTTTAAAAAGTGTAGTGTTATGAGCTCCCTGGCTTTGATGTTGATGCTTCTCTGGTAACTGTATATTGTGCTTGGTCTGTTCATAAATGTATGTTTGCAATTTGTTTGTATTTGCTCTAAAGTTCAGGGCGCTGGCTTTTCCCCTTGAGCTGAGTGGATGATATTTGTATGTTGGATTAAAGTAAGACTGTTAAACCCTTAACGTTGCTTTCCTTAGTAAAGCAGATCAAAAGGACCTGAGCTTGCAGCATTCTGTGTGCTGGTTGTTGTTGGTTTTACAGCCCCAGAACAGCTGCTAGCTGGATTGTTGAAACAAGGGTGCTGGCCCAAGGACTCTGTCTCTAGTGCCTGGACCATGCCCCTGGTAAGCCTTTGTGCAAACAGAACTATCTTGACCCTTTAACAAAGCTATCTCTGCTGATTCCCTGAATTTTCCCATATGTTCCAGAAGCCCTAACCACTGGGGCCTCTGCCCAAGGCACCTGGGCCACCCCAGACTAGTTGTATATACTGACCCCTCCTTAATCCCACCGAGATCACCTAAGTAGCATACTTGGCCTTTTTTTCACTGTGCCTTTTCTATATAAGCTTTAGCATCACCCCCATTAAGTTGTAAGTTCCCTGAGGAACTATGCGGGCCTTATTGAAGTTACAATAAACTTTGCCACTTGATTGGAAGACAGTTTGAGTATGTGAATTCATTCCAGGTGACACCACCTTGTACCCTGACATTTTAGGGTCCCAGACCCCTTAAACCATGTCAGCACCCCAAAACCAGTCAGAAATATATTTTATTTGAATATATTTTATATTTATGTACATGTATAACCTTTATTAGATCCTTTACCAAATCAGGGAAGAGGGAGGGGAGAAAGGGAGAGAATTTAGAACTCAAAATTAAAAAAAAAGAATGTTAAAACTGTTTTTACATATATTTGGAGGAAAATAAAATATTATTTTAAAAAATTCTCAGTATATACAGTGTAATGAAGTGTGGCAGGCACATGATTATGGATTGCTCAATAGATTCTACATTAACATTGAGTGCTTCCTGGTATAGCTGACTCAGACATTCAAGTGGATTAATCAGTGAATTAATAAGAATATATTAAATGCTTATTATGTACCAGGCACTGTGCTAAGGGGCAAGTGGGGAGAAGAGGGTGGCGTACAAAGAAAAAGCCAGAGCACTGGTTGTACAGAGCTTCAACAAAGCACCCAAGCAAAAAGCATCAGGCCTTTAAGGGCAAATTCAAAGTGCTTGGATTCCTATCTCCACCAATCGGGTCTTCATATATTTCTGTCCTCTTTTTCCTTTAGTATTCAATCTAAAAATGCTATAAAGATAGCAATGTAGAGGCAACTGCAAAAGAACTGCCACTGAAGCTAATTGCACTACAAGTTACTGTAGAATTGTGATTAGGGAAAGCTGCTGAAGAGGTAAAGTCTTGAGAAGGGAGGAATGGGAGATGAGTAGGAGGGCAAGCCCTAGAGGAAGAGCTTGCCATTGGAGGACAACTTGTCTCCTAAAACTTATCTCTGCTTCGAAGTAAAACATAGCTTTAGGGCCTTGTTAAGTCAGTGAACCTAGCCAGATCTCATAAACAAAATCTAATGCTCTTTGGACTGTGAGGAGGAGAGCTATCAAACAAGTTCATAGAAAATAAGGTTTTCTTCTTTCTCCAGTATTATAAATGTTTCTGTTGTACCACAGGAATGTGCTGGAAGTTGTTTAACAACCACTCTCCAAAACAAAGAAACAAAGGAACAAACAAAGGAATGAATGAATAAATAAATAAATGTATACATGACACACCTTTAAGCTTAATCTGAAACATTAATATTTTTCACCATACTTTCTCATCTAGATGATTAACAAAACAATAAATCAAGCCTTTATTTTTTAGAATTTCCTGATTTCTAAGGTGTAAATAGCACTGATTGCATTGTTACAATAAAATATATAACCTAGCAACAACTGTGTTCTGTAATATATAAAATATGTTGGGAAATAAAGTTTAAAAGTAAAGAATGAGAGAGGTCAAAGACTTGTAGACATGCAGAAATCTCATGAATAACTCTAGAGTGGAAAGAGACCCCAGAGATCTTTGAGTCCAGAATCCTTACATTACAGCTGAGGAAACTGGAATCTGCAGAAAGAGTGTCCAGGGTTGCACGAATAGTAAGCATTAGAGGGGGATTTGAATGCAGGTCCTCTGACTCCACAATCAGCGCTCTTTCCAATCTACTATAGATTATTCCTGATGGCTAGAATACACTCCCTCCTCACCACTACCTCTTCAGAATTCTTGTCCTCTTTCAAATTTCAGTTCAAGCACCATTGCCTACATGAAGCTTTTCCTGTTCCACCCAGCTATTAGTGTCTCTCTCTGACTTTATATTTATTTTGCATATATTTTATAAGCACAAAATATATTTTATACATGTATGGACCCCCAGGATGCTCTCCTTCTTTCCTCCATTAGTTCAATGCCTGACTCACACTCTTTCTCTCTTCCCCAACTCCTACACTTATACTAGGGGTCTTAAATACATGCATTGATATTGCCTCAAATACCCTCACTCTCCGATTCCTCATCTTACTCATTTCCCATGACCTGCTCTTCTATCCCGCCACAGTTATACAAAGAAGTTGTCATGCCCTTGATCTTGCCATCACCTACAAGTGTTCCACTTCTATGTTCACGATGTCTGAAAATCCCTCGTCTGATCTTTTGTCGTTTCCCCCTCTCCCTCTGCCTTCCAACACCAAGTGCTGTTCTTCATCCTCACTGGGACCTTCAGTCCCTCCCCTCATCAGTTCTCTCCCAGGTCCCCTACACTGGCTACGCTCTCTTCTCTTCCTCATCATGACTCTGTGGTAAACAAATTGAACTAAATGAGTTCGACACTGTCCTCTCAAGTACCTTGCCCCTTTCTTTATCTTATCCAAGACCTTTCTTTTCCAAACCCTAGCCTTGGATTGCTCCCACCATCTGCTGCCTTGGTGCTTCCTCATATAATGCTGAGCAAAGCTGGAGAAAATGATAAAACTGTGGTGACTGGGCTCACTACACGTTTATGCTATATAATCCCAGCTCAGCCCTCATTGCTTCAAGGCAGTCCTCCCCAATGAAATTCACTATCCTACTCATCACAGCAGCTTTTCCAAACCTTTTCATCCTCTTCAAACCTCCCACAGCTACTCCTCCCCCCACCCACTCAGCTGAGAACTCTGCTTCCTATTTCACAAAAATTGAAGCCATTCACTGAGAGCTCCATCTTCTCCCTTCTTCATCTTCTCACATCACTCAAACGCCTTCTGCCACTAACTCCTCCTTCACTCCTGTCTCACATAACGAGGTGTGTCTCTTTACCTTGCCAAGCAAACCCCTTTACATGAAGGAGTGATCCCATCCTATCTTCTCTAGCAGATTGCTGCCCTACTTTCTCCCTAATCTCCAATTGCTCTCTGTCTACTGGCAGCTTTCCTACTGCTTACAAACATGCCCATGTTTCCCTTATCCTCAAAAAGCCTTCTCCTGATCTTCTAGCTATTGTCCTGTATCTTTCTCATCCGTTGTGGTTAACTCCTCCAGAAGGTTGCCTATAATAGATGCTTCTTCTTTCTTTCACTCTCTTCTTAATTCTCTATAGTCTGGCTTCTGACTTCATCATTCAACCAAAACTACTCTCTCCAAAGTCACTAATGATCTTCTAACTGCCAAATCTAATGGCCTTTTCTCAATCCTCACCCCTTTTGATCTTTCTGCAACCTCTGAAACTGTCAGTTGCCTTCTTGATAATTCTCTTTTCTCTTGATTTTTGTGACATTATTCTCTCCTGGTTCTCCTCCTTACTCTCTGACTACTCCTTCTGTCTCTTTTTGCTGGATCTTTATACAGATCACATCTGCTAAGCATGGGGGTCCCAAAAGACTCTATCCTGGGTCCTCTTTTCTTCTCCCTCTACACTTAATTCAGTTGGTGACCTCATTGGATTCCATTGTTTTAAGCATCATCTCAATCCAGGTAACTCTCAGGTCTATTTCTCCAGCCCCAGCCTCTCTTCTGATCTCCAGTCTCCAACTGCCTATCAGACATTTCAAAGTGGACATCTTGAGCTCAACATATTCAAAATTGAACTCATTATCTTCCAACCTCCTCAAACCTTCCCTTCCTAACTTGTCTCAGTCATTCAGGCTGCAACTCAAGTGTCATCCTCTCTTTCTCAATCTCTCTCAACTACCCACCCCCACCCAATGTCCAAATTGTTGCTAAGACTTGTTGATTTTGCCTTCTTTGCAACTCTTGTATGTCTGCCCCTGTCTTTCCTTTGGCACTGCCATCACCCCAAGGGAAACCATTACCATCTCACACCTAGACTATTGTGGTTGGTCTCCCCGTAGAAGTCTTTCTCCACTGTAGTCTGACCTACATTCAGCTGTCTAATTGATCTTCCTAAAGCATACAACCAACCATGTAATTCACCTCATTCAATTGACCCCAGTGGCTCCCTATTGCCTCTTTATACTTAGCATAGTTCCTGACACATATTAGCTGCTTAATGAATCTTTGTTGATTGATTGAAAGTTCTATGAGTTTGGCAAGTGTAATGTCAATTAAGTTGGGACTTTTTTTACCTTTTTAGAATGATAAATTAATTGTCTTTGATTGAGCCTTACTAAGTGCAAAGCCTCAGGCCCAAACCCTTATCTACTAGGTGCTAAGCCTATGTGGGTGTGAAGCCCTCAGGGTCCTAAGGGGAGTTGCTAAGACCAGAACCAATAGTAGGAGCCTAAGTTCTGGTCGCTCAGATGGTGTTTGATGATGTCCAAAGATTGTATAAAAAGAGAGAACAGAGCTGTCTGTGAGGGGCTCTCACTCACTGGAAGAGTGGCATGTGACTGGAAGAGACTCTGGGCAGCTGTTAACAGGCCCCCAGCATGTAAATCCGGATGTTGGAACTTTGTTAAACCCTGGTAACTATGCATTGAGATTTGAATCAGACAAGGTCTGTCTGTTGATGTTTGTAATTTGTTTGTATTGGCTCTGAAGTTTAGGGTGCCTGCTTTTTCCCCTGAACTAAGTGAATGTTTTTTGTATGTTGGATTGAAATGAGATTGTTAACCCCTTAATGCTACTTTCCTTAGCAAAGCAGATGAAAAGAACCTGTGCTGGCAGCGTTCTCGTTGTTGGGCTTGTCTTGGTTTTTCACCCCCACAGCAGCTGCTAGCCGATTGTTGCAACAGTAGGGCAAGCATTACTCCCATTTTACAGATAAGTAAACAGGTTCAGAGTCATTGGCTCAAAATTATATGGCTAGTAGATGGCATTTCCAAGACTAGAATCCATTCCTTCGTTCTTTCCCTGTATGTTGTTGTTTTGCACATACCATTCCCCTTCCTACTTCCTCTCCACCATTTCTCAATTCCTTCTTAACTCTGGCTCTGTCTGACTGGTGTAGATGAGCAAATGTTGCTTCCCCTGAAAGAAGGTAGGCTCCTTAAGGATAGGGATTATTTTCTTTTTTGTTTTTTTTTTTATCCCTAGTCCCTAGCATAGTTCCTGACATGCAGTAGGTGTTTAATGGATGCTCAATAACTAATAAATTGAATCTAAAGGCCCAGATATAGTGTGAACCAAATGGCACCAATGACACACAAAAAATAAATTTGTTATAGTTTAATAGTCAGGAAATAACTCTTACTGAAGTGGGAGACTCTCCTAACAGTCACCTGTGGAGCCAAGATGGTGGCTGGAAAGCAGGGACTTGTTTAAGCTCTCCCCTAAATCCCTCCAAACACCTATTAAAAATGTCTCTGAACAAAATATAGAGCTGAAGAACCCATGAAATAGCAGAGGGAAGCAGTTCTCCAGCCCAGGACAGCCTGGATGGTCTCTGAGAAGGGTCTATCACACAGTGCTGGGAGTGGAGCATGGCCCATGCCAGGACCAACCAGACCAGGGGTTGGGTGGAGCAGGCTTGAGGGCCATGAATCATTGAGCTGTGGTGGTTACCAGACTTCTCAACCCACAAAAGACCATGGAGCAAGTTAGTGGGAAACTGCTTGATAGGGGTGAGAGCGGTCTGACCCCAGCCCTGGGGGTAACGGAGGTGGCACAGCAGTGGCGGCAGCAGCAGAAAGCTCCTGAGGCTGCTTCCAGAGCTCCAGCATCAGGTGCTTCCAGAGTCCCTAGCCCACACAGTGGGAGGAATCAAGTGGCCCATCAGAGCAGGAGTGCAAGGAGTGCTTTACTGGCACAGAGGCAGGTTCTCTTGCTTTGCCCTGCTTGGATCTGGACTGCAATCCTAGTTGGTGGTTCTGGGGGAGGAAGAGCGCTGCTATGGCAGAGCTTCCAGTGACGGTGGAGTAGAAGTAGCCCTGAAAACAGCAGCACATCCCCTAAAGCTTGGGACAAAGTACTCTTTACTCTAAAAGCAGCTGTACCATGACAAAAAGCTCACAGGTCAGGTAGTTGGCTGAGAACATGAACAGGCAGTGAAAAAGGACTTAGATTCAGACTCAGACTTTAGAGTCTTTTTTTTTGGTGACAAAGAAGATCAAAATATCCAGCCAGAAGAAGTCAACAAAGTCAAAGAGCCTACATAAAAAGCCTCCAAGAAGAAATATGAATTGGTCTCAGGCCATGGAAGAGCTCAAAAGGGATCTGGAAAATCAAATAAGAGAAGCAGAGGAAAAATTAGGAAGAGAAATGAGAGTGATGCAAGAAAATCATGAAAAAGAAGTCAATGACTTGCTAAAGGAGACCCAAAAAATACTGAAGAAAATAACACATTAAAAAATAGACTAACCCAAATGGCAAAAGAGCTCCAAAAAGCCAATGAGGAGAAGAATGCCTTCAAAGGCAGAATTAGCCAAATGGAAAAGGAGGTCTGAAAGACCACTGAAGAAAATACCACCTTAAAAATTAGATTGTAGTAAGTGGAAGCTAGTGTCTTTATGAGAAATCAAGATATTATAAAACAGAAGCAAAGGAATGAAAAAATGGAAGACAATGTGAAATATCTTATTGGAAAAATCATTGACCTGGAAAATAGATCCAGGAGAAATAATTTAACATTTATTGGACTACCTGAAAAGCATGATCAAAAAAAGAGCCTAGATATCATCTTTCAAGAAATTATCAAGGAGAACTGCCCTGATATTCTAGAGCCAGAGGGTAAAATAGAAATTGAAAGAATCTACCAATCGCCTTTTGAAAGAGATGCCAAAAAGAAAACTCCTAGGAATATTGTTGCCAAATTCCAGAGTTCCCAGGTCAAGGAGAAAATACTGTAAATGGCTAGAAAGAAACAATTTGAATATTGTGGAAACACAATCAGGATAACACAAGATCTAGCAGCTTCTACATTAAGGGATCGAAGGGCTTGGAATAGGATATTCTGGAGGTCAATGGCACTAGGATTAAAATGAAGAATCACTTACCCAGCAAAACTGAGTATAATGCTCCAAGGCAAAATGTGGATATTCAATAAAATAGAAGACTTTCAAGCTTTCTCAATGGAAAGACCAGAGCTGAATAGAAAATTTGACTTTCAAACACAAGAATCAAGAGAAGCATGAAAATGTAAACCAGAAAGAGAAATCATGAGGGACTCACTAAAGTTGAACTGCTTGGTTTACATTCCTACATGGAAAGATGATGTGTGTAATTCATGAGACCTTTCTTAGTATTAGGGTAGTTGAAGTGAATATTCATATATATAGACAGAGGGCACAGGGTGAGATGAATATGAAGGGATGATATCTAAAAAAATAAAATAAAATTAAGGGGTGATAGAGGAATATATCGAGAGAGGGAGAAAGGCAGAGATAGAATGGGGTAAGTTATCTCACATAAAAGTGTCAAGAAAAAGCAGTTCTGTTGGAAGGGAAGAAGAAGGGGGTGGGGAATGAGTAAATCTAGCTCTCATTGGATCTGATGAGGATGGAATAACATACACACTCAATTGGGTATCTTACCCCACAGGAAAGTAGGGGGAAGGGGATAAAAAAGAGGGGATGATAGAAGGGAGGGCAGATAGGGGGAGGAGGTAATCAAAAGCAAACACTTTTGAAAAGGGACAGGGTCAAGGGAGAAAATTCAATAAAGGGGGACAGGATAGGATGGAGGGAAATATAGTTAGTCTTTCACAACATGGTTATTGTGGAAGTGTTTCACATAATGATACATGTGTGGCCTATGTTGAATTACTTGCCTTCTTAGGGAGGGTGGGTGGGAAGGGAAGAGGGGAGAGAATTTGGAACTCAAAGTTTTTTTTGTTTTATGGCCCAAGAGAACTTGTTTTTTTTTTTATTTTTAGTTTACCACACATGGTTTTACATAATTTTGAGTTCCAGATTTTCCCCCCTCCCTTCCCCCTCCCTCCCCAAGACAGCATGGAATCTCATATGACTACCATGTATAACTTCGCATTGAATTAATTTATACACTAGTCAAGTTGTGGAGAAGAATTATGACCAATGCAATGAATCATGAGAAAGAAGAGACAGAACCATAAAAAAAAACCCAAAAAGGCGAGCATGTAGTGTGCCTCAATCTGCATTCAAACTTTCAAATTTCAAATTCAAAGTTCTTTCTCTGGATGAAGATAGCATTCTCCTTCGTGAGTCCCCTGGAATTGTCCTTGCACCTTGAGTTGCTGAGAAGAGTGAAGTCTGTCAGTGTTGGTCCTCACGGAATCCATATATCTGTGGTTGTGTACAATGTTTTCCTGGCTCTGCTCCGCTCACTCAGCATTATGTTGTGTAGGTTTTTCCAGGTTGTTACGAAGTCCGTAACATCCCCATTTCTTATGGCACAATAGTATTCCATTACCTTCATATACCACAGCTTGTTCAGCCATTCCCCAATTGATGGGCATCCTTTTGATTTCCAATTCTTGGCTACCACAAAGAGTTCTAAAATCAGATGCTCAAAAAAAATGTTTTTGCATGCAACTGGGAAATAAGATATGTAGGGAATGGGGCATAGAAATCTATCTTGCCCCACAAGAAAATAAAGGGAAAATGGATGT
Source organism: Trichosurus vulpecula (assembly GCF_011100635.1). NCBI lineage: Eukaryota > Metazoa > Chordata > Mammalia > Diprotodontia > Phalangeridae > Trichosurus > Trichosurus vulpecula. The sequence goes on along the minus strand of NC_050573.1, from coordinate 552,792,083 downwards.
GGGTGGGGGGAGTGTGTTGACAGAAGGAAGGGCAGACTGGGAAATGGGGCAATCAGAATATATGACATCTTGGAGAGGAGGGGAGGGTAGAAATAGGGAGAAAATTTGTAACTCAAAATTTTGTGGAAATCAATGTTGAAAACTAAAATAGTAAATAATAAAGCTCTAAAATAAAAGAAATAATGAGCAGAATTATTTCAAAAAAAATCTGGAAAGACTTACATGAACTAATGTAAAGTGAAATGAGCAGAGCCAGGAGAACATTGTACATAGAACGCAATATCGTATGATGATCAACTGTAAATGACTTAACTCTTCTCAGCAAACCAAGACAATTCCAGGGGACTCATGATGAAAAATGGTATCCTCCTCCAGAGAAAGAACTGATGGAGTCTGAATGCAGATGAAGCATATTTTTTTAAAACTTTCTTTTTCTTTTCTTTTTTCTTTTTTTTGTCTGTTTTTTTTCATAACACAAGTGATATGGAAATACGTTTTGCATAACTGCACACGTTTGACCTATAACCAATACTTGCCTTGTCAGTGGTGGGGGGGAAGGAGAGAGGGAGAGAAAGAATTTGGAACCCCAAATTTTTTTTAAGAAAATGAATGTTTAAAATTGTCTTATATGTAATTGAAAAAAATAAAATATTAAAAAAAACAGTCACCTGTCTATAAATAAACTACCAAGTTGCTAGTAAAAAATTCACATAGCACAAAGCTGAAAGAAAGAAAAAAATGAGAAAAAGTCATTGCATACATTAAAACAGCTCCAAACTGGCTTATTTAAACAAGATATCAAAGTCAAAAGATGAGAAATAAATGTAAATCAATAGACATAAATCAAGAGACCAAAAACTGCCTAATTGGTAAACATTGGGCTATTTGTCAAGCAGGCAAAAAAGGCAGCTTACGGAAGCACCAGTTTAGCCATCTTAAGGAGAAGAATGATGGAAGATTATGAACAATGTCATCTCATAAAAGACAGAAAAGCAGTATGAAGAAAAACCAGTTTACTGAAAGCTTGGTTAGACAACCAAGTAAGTGAAGATATCCCCAAGGCATGGATACTAGAGAAGCTGCAGTGACAACAGACAAAGATGGAAAGACTCTGCAAAGAGTTTTGTTAAAAAAAAAAGACTTTCCCCTATCAAAGACTGAGTGAGCACAGCCACAGAATCACAACTCCTCTAGAATGGACTAAGTAGTTTACAGGACATTGAAATGACCCTGAAGAAAAAGGACAGGAAAAGCAGCTGAATTAGAGCAAATGTACATACATAGAGATTTTGAAGGAGATGTGATTTTGATGACTTTAAGGGATCAGTTCTCAAGGTGTCTTCCATACCAAAAGCATGGAAAAAAATCTTGAACCTTATTACTATTAAAAGTGATGACTAAGAGGACATCAATAGTTGCAGATCCATATATCTACTTTCTAGGTAAAATGCTTATAAGAATAATTGGGAAGAAAGCAAGCATTTATTTAGCACCTACTTGGTTCCAGGCACTGTGCTAAGCACTTTATACATATTATCTCATTTTATCCTCACAAATTAAATGTTACGATTATCTTCATTTAACAATTGAGGACACTGAGGCAGTGGTGACTTGCCCAGGGCCATACTGGTTGTTGTTGAGTGTGTGAGACCAGATTTGAACTTGGATCTTCCTAAATCCAGGCCCAGCACTCCACCCACTGTGCAGCCTAGCTGCATGGGCATCCTTGAAGAGGGTGTTAGAAGAGAAAAGGCAGAATGTTGAAAACGTACATCTTTATTATCACATAATTGACAGAAAAATGTAGAAAATGCAAGATCCTGTTGTGCTTATTGTTTATTGACTATTAAAACTATTTTTTTCTCTTTTTTTGGAGGGGGGAAGGCAGGGCAATTGGGGTTAAGTGACTTGCCCAAGGTCACACAGCTAGTACATGTGTCAAGCGTCTGAGGTCACATTTGAACTCAGGTCCTCCTGACTCCAGGGCCGGTGCTCTACTCACTGTGCCACCTACCTGCCCCTATTAAAACAATTTTTGATCAAGAAGAGTGGAATGTTAATCTCTCCTCTAGGAAGGTATCTCCCTTGCCTGCACCAAATGTAGTAAGATTGCTTGAAAGCTCTGACAACAGATATAACCCTGTTCATTAATCCCTGATCATTAATACTAAACAAGGCATAAAACAGGGAGACATCTGCTCACCAAAGATATTTGCCACTGATATGGAGGATATTCAGCATAGAGTTCAAGTTTCGGGGGGTTTGCTCCTTACGGGGTGAGGTCTTCCAGATGCGCTTTCCTGTTGGCAGATGACATGCTGCTTGCATCAGGTCAGAATTGGAATCCAGCTTCAGACACTTATAAGGGACCTAACTGCTTTTAGTCTCAGTTTTCTTCTCTGTTAAATGGGGATAAAAACAGCACCTACCTCATAGGGTTGTGGTGAGGATTAAACAAAATAACACTAAAAATGCTTGGAAAACCTTGAAAAGCTATTTAAATTTTAGTTCTTATTGTCATTATACCTCAGAACAGTGGCATAATAATCAGTAAAATAATTTGGCCTAGTTTTTCTAACAAGAAAAATCAAGTGGATGAAGAAGGCCCATTTTCCAGCCTATTATATATATGGTTGGATAGATAACCTATAGAGCTTCTCCACCAGCATGCCTAGTTTAATTATCATCTCGGTGAATGTGTCTCCCAAGCAGCCAATCTCCCTTCTGAACACCGGTTGCCTACTGCATATTTAAAGCAAGTTGTCCCACGGGCATCTCAAACTCAAGAGGTCTGGAAACACATTATCTTTCATGTTTCTTTGTACAAAGGGTGATAAGGGCCTCAACTAAGGTGGGGGGTGTGACCACGGAAAGAAGGGCACTGGCAAGAAGGTAAGAGACATTGAGGAGATGCAATCCAATTTGATAAGACTTGGCAACTGATTGAATGTGGGCAGCATGTGAGGGTGAGTGAGGAGCTGAGGATGACTCTGAGATTTTGAATCTGGGTAACCAGATCATGGTTCCCTCAGGTGAAATAAGAAAGTTAAGAAGATGAATAGGTTGTGGGGAGAGATAGTGTTTTAGATGTGTGAGGGCAAGCAAAGTGGGACTTTTTGTTGTCTTTTGTTTTGGAGTGCTCAAGTGCCTTTGATTGAGCCTTGCCTTTGTTTGTAGGAAGGCCCACATTGTTTTGCTAGTTAGGTCACAAGAGGTATTATGAAACCCTTGAGAGGTGTGAGACCCTGGGAGAGGTGTGAAGTGCTCTGACCCTGAAGGAGCATATGTATACTCTGAGGTTAGCATTTTGTTGGCGGCTCACTCATTGGAAAAGTGTTGGTATGGAGTCTCTGGGTAAGGAGCGCCACCCCCCACCCCCCCACCCCCAGCTTTGAAAACCCAGATATTGGTGCTTCTCCCTGGTAACTATGTATGTATTGTGATTTGGTCAGACATAAAAGCCTGTCTGTTGATCTGTTTGTAATTTCTGTTTGTATTTGCTCTGAAATTCAGGGTGCTGACTTTTCCCCCTGAACTAAGTGAATGATACATGTATGTTTAATTAAAGTGAGATTGTTAACCCTTTAAAGTTGCTTTCCTTAGAAAAGCAGATCAAAGGACCTGTGCTAGCAGCCCTCCTGTGTGCTGGTGTTGTTGGTCTTTCAACCCCACAGCAGCTGCTGGCAACATTGTTGTGGCAACATGTTGATAGATGTAGGTGTTCCCCTTACAATGAAAATTGCAACTCATCCATGCTCTCTCATGTCATGCTATTCTTGTCCACATCTTCCTGTAACTCCTCCAGAGGCGATGCACCCAGCTTCCTAGGGGATCTCCTCTTCACATCTTGACAGAGTTTCCATCATTATCCCCCCTTTCAAGTCCCTTAGCCAGCCTACTTTCCTCTTCAGGCAAACATGTTTCTGATGACATCCTTTAACTTGCTTCTTTTAGGTAATTACATTATTCATTATGTGCACAATTTTTTATTTTGTGTAAAATGCACAAGTTACATATAGGACAATATGAGGTCAGGTAGTGGACTCATGATTTCAATGGTGAAGGAAACTCCCAAAGGGGGAAATTTTACCCAAGTGGATCAATACCTTATCTGCGACTGATAACCTTAGAGAGCAATGAGAGCTTAGGTTACTTACCCAGGGATGCCCACCTGTACCAAGCATCTAGGTGGAATAGTAAACAGAGGGCTGGACTTGGAATCAATCGAAATCTTGCTCAGACACTTCAGTAGCTATGTGACCGTGGGCAAATCACTTACTTCTCTCGGCCTCAGTTTCCTCAATCTGTAAAAATGGGGAGAACAATACTTGTTTCTATCTTTCATTTTAGAGAATCAATGATGTTATGTGGTGATGTCTTGACTGGAGAATGAATTGGATTTAAGGGAGGCAAAGCTACACAAAGTCTTCAGCCTCACTCTCTCTTCCAGAATCATCAAAATTCAGCAACAAAACCAAAGTCTCAATGGGTTTAAGTCCTGTCAATTCCCCTCAACTTGGTTTAGCCAGTCTGCCAAGACAGTTTACTGGGTGTGGCCACTGTACATGCTACAGAAGCCACGAGTGAGAGTTGAGTGCCAGGTAGACACCAAAGATGGAAAAACAGCCCTGAAAAGGGCTCAGTCAGCCCCCACACGAGAGGAGCCAGTCCTAAGTGAACACCTTAGACAACTCAATAACAGCACCCACTCCATGGGGTTAGTGAAATGCCAGATACAAAGTGATATATTACTATTAGCTATTACTATGAGTCAGGGGCAGGCCTTGAACTCAGATTTTCCTGGCTATGAGATCAGCTCTCTATCCACTAAATGCTGCTTCTCTTATGGGAAACTACATCTAAGGGAACTCATGGAGAGAAATCTACATGCCCTTAAGGAATGGAGTGGGTGGGGCAAGGGGGTGTGATGGTGAAGGGAATGGGGCCAGACTGGTTGAGGCTGTGTGTCTTCATTCTTTGTCCACTAGAATTGGAAAAACGGTGAGCTATAATTCATGATTTGCCACAGATGATACATGTTCTAAGATATGGAGATGGGAGTTTTTTATCATCTGTGTAGTACAGTAAAAGGGAAAGAAAGCCTTGGGTGTTTGCTAAGAGACTCACAGTAAGTTAAAGGCAAGAGCTAGGGCATTTCTAGTCAAGCCAGCTCCCCATCCAAACAGGAAGTGTTCCAAGAAGAAAGTCATTGAAATCTAATTGCTTCTCCCCCAAGGACTTCATTAAATCTTCAAAATTACCGGGAGCCCAGTGCAAAAACAAAAGGGGAAAAGAAGTAATTTCCTTTTAATTGTTGGTGGTATTTGAAAGAAATTAAACTACAATTAAGTTTAGTTTATTTACCAGCAGACTGAATGTGGACACAGTAGGGAAGAAGAGATTTCAGTGCTTTGAAACAGAGAGCTAAAATGCCCCTTGGGAAAAACACTAGTTATTAAGCCTGGATTGTCAGGAGTCAGAAGTAGGGTTGAAGTGAGTTCTGTTTACATCTGCACCCCCCCTAGTGGCCAACCCCGTAACTGAAAAGCCCATGGGAGATGGATACTGACTAGAGTCAATGTCTCACTGAGCTCTCCAAGGAGAGAATTTTTACTTCTTAGTTTATTCTAGCATCCAACTACTTAACTAACCAGGCAAAAATTTATCTGAATGAAAACTTAAGTTATTGCCAGATTGTGCGGGCTTCGAGTGTCATCTTCATTTCCCCCAAATTATTTTTGAGATAAATTAAGAAACCTGAAGTGCGTGCACAGATTTCTCACTCCTTAAGAACATGTCACTTTTATAAGAGCTCTTGCAAGTGTAGGATCCAAGGATTGTAGATCAAGAATCGTAGAATCATAGATCAAGAGCTGGAAGAGACAGTAGAGTTAATCTAGAACAACTTCCTCATTTTGCAAATGAGAAAATTGAAGCCCAGACAAGGTAAGTGATTTACCCAAGGCCACATGAGCAGAATTCAAACTGCAACTCAATGACTCCAAGTTTGGTGCACTCTTAACTTGCAACCTATCTGTGGCAGGGAGGTGTTAGCTACTAACATCTCCTTAAGACCATAATTTTATCATACAGGTAACAGGGAGCCACTGAAAGTCTTATTGTTCAGTTGTGTCCAGCTCTCCATGACCTGATTTGGGTTTTTTTTTTCCAAAGATACTGGAGTGGTTTGCCATTTCCTTTTCCAGCTCATTTTATAAATGAAGAAACTGAGGCAAACAGGGTTAACCTACTTGCCCAGTGTCCCACAGCTAGCAAGTGTCTGAGGCCAGAATTGAACTCATGAAGATGAGTCTTCCTGACTCCAGGCCCAGCACTCTATCCAATGTGCCACCTAGCTGCCCATTGAAAGTCTTACAAATGAGAAAAGTGAGTTTAAATGATTTTCCCTGGATCACACAGCTAACAAGTGTGGGAGCTGAGGCTCTAGTCCTGGATCTTCTGACTCTAAGACAAGGGTTACTTTTTACCACTCCACAACAGGTAGAACTTGGCTGATTCACAGCTCTTGTTGCAAGAGAACTCAGTAGCTGTCACATCCAAATAGCAGCCCTGACTGAAGCAAGGCTGGCAAATGAAGGTCAGTTTACTGAAGTTGGAGCTGGATACACATTTTTCTGGAGTGGCCGCAGTAAAGGGGAGTGCTGTGAAGCTGGCGTAGGTTTTGTAATCAAAACTAATTTAGTCAACAAGCTTGTATGCCTGCCAAAAGGAGTGAATGACAGGCTCATGACAATGCGATTGCCACTTGCAGGAAAACATCACGCCACCATCATCAGTGCCTATGGTCCCACCGTGAGGAACCCTGATGAGGTCAAAGAAAAATTTTAGGAAGATCTGGAGATCCTTATCATCAAGGTGCCTAAAGAGGACAAGCTTATAATTCTGGGTGACTTTAATGCTAGAGCAGGCTTAGACTACCTGACTTGACAGGGAGTCCTAGGGAGGAATGGAGTTGGAAAGAGCAACAGCATTGACCATTTACTACTGAAGACTTGTGCATCTCATGACTTTCTCATCACCAACACTGTCTTCCATTGATCTAAATGCAATAAAATTTCATGGATGCACCCTCGTAGCAAACATTGGCATTTAATAGACTATGTGATTATAATGAGAAGAGACATGTCTGTCTCTTCCGTGTAGTGTGACTATGAGAGTGACAAAGGCAATGTGTGGTGCAGATTGCTGGACTGATCACAGACTTATTATCCCTTCCAAGCTAAATATTCACATTCAGCAAAAGTGGTGCCCCCAAAGCAAAATTATGACCAGAAGAATTAATGTCAACAAATTAGAGCTCTTCTCTAAGTAGAAACAGTTTGTTGCTAACTTGGAGGGAAAATTGAGCCAACACACAGTTGGCAAGAGTGGAGCAGAAAAGGAATGGGCAGCCTTCAGAGATTTGGTGTATAGCACTGCATTTGCTTATCTGGGTCAGAAGACTCGCAAACACCAAGACTGGTTTGATGAAAATGATGGGAAATTCAGAAGCTGCTGAATGAAAAATGGGAACTCCACAGGATTTACCAGCAGGATAGCTCATCCACCTCTAAGAAGGCAGCATTTAATTCCATCAAAAGAAAAGTACAAGCAAAGCTAAGAGAGATGCAGGATTCTTGGCTCAGTAAGAAGGCAGATGAAATTCAGTTTTATGCTGATAGTAATAATCCAAAGCACTTTTATAATACCCCGAAGGCTATTTATGGGCCAAAGACTCATAGTGCATCTCAACTAATCAGTGCTGATGGAGCCACATTGATTAGTGGTAAGGACATGATGCTGGAGAGACGAGCTGAACAATTCCATCGTGTTCTCAGCAGACCATCATCAATCAATGCTGAAGCCATTGACTGTTTACCTCAGGTTGAAGTCAATCCCTCCCTAGCTGAAGCTCCACCTGAAGAAGAGGTTTTGAATGCCATTAGGCTCCTTTCATGTGGCAAAGCACCTGGTGCTGATTCTATTCCAGCTGAGATTTACAAGGTAGGGGGTCCATTGCTCATACAGAAGCTGACTGAGATTTTCCAGGTTGTATGGCACGAGGAAGTTATCCCCCAGGAGTTCAAGGATGCCTCCATTGTCCATCTCTATAAAGGTAAAGGAAATAGATTATCCTGTGACAATCACAGGGAGGTCTCTCTGTTAGTTGTTGCTGGCAAGATTCTTGCCGGAGTCCTCCTTAATAAGCTGATCCTTCACTTGGAAGATGGTCATCTACCTGAGAGCCAGTGTGGCTTCAGAAAGGGCTGAAGTACAGTCGATATGGTGTTTGCTGCCCAACAACTCCAGGAGAGATGCTAGGAGCAGAACAAAGGTCTGTATACAATGTATGTAGATCTGCCCAAGGCCTTTGATACTGTTAGTTATGAAGGCTTATGGAAAATTATGTCAAAATTTGGTCGCCCTGAGAAGCTCATCAACATTGTATGTTAATTTCATGATGGCATGCTTGCCCGGGTTCCAGTTAATGGACAATGTTCTCATGCCTTTCCAGTCACCGATGGAGTGAAACAAAGCTGTGTGCTTGCTTCCATGCTTTTTAGCATGATGTTTTCAGCCATGTTGTCAAATGCTTTCAATGAGGATGAACTCAAGGTCAGCTACTGCACTGATGGTAAATTCTTCAACTTGAAAAGGCTACAAGCCAAGACCAAAGTGGAGGGAGGGTTGGCGCATGATTTTCTGTTTGCAGATGATTGTGCATTCAATGCAGCCTATGAAGCTAAAATGCAACGAAGTATGGATCAATTCTCTGCTGCTTGTGCTGATTTTGGCCTAACAATTAACACCAAGAAAACACAGGTGCTCCATCAGCCACCACCGCACCATCCATACATGGAACCATCAGTTACAGCAAATGGAGAGATTTTGAATGCTGTAGATAAGTTCATTTACCTTGGTAGTATACTTTCCAGGGATGTACACATTGGTAATGAGGTTGACACACACATTGCCAGGGCTAGCTCAATGTTTGGGAGTCTCCTAAGGAAAGCATGGGAGAGAAGAGGTATTAGACTGATTACCAAACTGAAGGTCTACAGAGTTGTGGTGCTGACCTCATTGTAGTATGCCTGTGAAACCTGGACAATATACCAGCACCATGCCAGGAAACTGAGTCGCTTCCATTTGAATTGTCTTAGGAAGATTCTGAATATCACCTGGCAGGATAAGGTACCAGATACTGAGGTCCTTACTTGAACTAAACTGCCAAGCATTCAAACTCTGCTTCAGAGAGCACAACTCTGATGAGCTGGCCAAGTTGTTTGAATGCAAAACAGACACTTGCCAAAAAGACTATTTTATGGAGAGCTCCCATAGGGCAAGTGTTCACATGATGGTCGGAAGAAACAATACAAGGACACTCTCAAGGTCTCTCTTAAGAACTTTGGAATTGATTGTGTCATATGGGAGACACTGGCACAGGACCATTCAGCATGGTGTTCCCACATCAGAGAAGGTGCTGTACTCTATGAGCAAAGCAGAACTGAAACAGCTCAAAGGAAAGGCAAGATTTGCAAGTTTGGAGTATCCACCACAAACGTTCACACAGACTATTTGTGCCCAACCTGTGGTAGAACACTTTGAGCTTGTATTGGCCTGATCAGTTACAGTTAGACACATTGAATCTTGACTCAAGCATAGTGATTGGTCCTCTTGGTCCTCTTCGAGAACGAAGGACAACAACCAACCAGTATCAGCCTTTATATCTAAATCATGTACCCATTTTTACTTTATCTTGTTATAGAGTGTAAGATGTTGGTCTATGCCTAGTTTCTGCCACACTATTCTCTAGTTTTCCCAGCAGTTTTTGTCAAATAGTGAGTTCTTATCCCAGAAGCTGGAGTCTTTGGGTTTATCAAACAGTAGATTACTAAAGTCATTGATGGCTTTGTCTTGTGTACCTAACCTATTCCACTGATCCACCACTCTATTCCTTAGCCAATCCCAAGTAGTTCTGATGATTGCTACTTTATAATACAATTTTAGTTCTGGCATGTCTAGGCCACCTTTCCTTGCATTTCTTTTCATTAATTCCCTTGATATTCTGGAGCTTTTGTTCTTCCAAATGAATTTTGTCATTATTTTTCTAGCTCTATAAAAGAATTTTTGGTAGTTTGATTGGTATGGCACTGAATTAAATTAATTTAGGTAGCATTGCCCTTTTTATTATATTATCTCGGCTACCCATGAGCAACTGAAGGTTTTCTAATTATTTAAATCTGACTCTATTTGTGTGAAAAGTGTTTTGTAATTGTGTTCATATAGTCCTGGCTTTGTCTGGGCAGGGAGACTCCTAAATATTTTATGATGTATACAGTAACTTTAAATAGAATTTCTCTTTCTATCTCTTGCTGTTGGGTTTTGTCAGTAATATATGGAAGTGCCAAGGATTCTTGTGGGTTCATTTTATATCCTGAAACTTTGCTAAAGTTGTTTATTATTTCCAGCAATTTTTTACTTGATTCTCTAGGATTCTGTAAGTATGCCTTCATATCATCTGCAAAGCATGATAGCTTCGTTTCTTCTTTGCCTACTCTAATTTCTTCCATTTCTTTTTCTTCTCTTATTGCCAAAGCTAACATTTCTAATATTGAATAACATTGGTGATAATGGACATCCTTGTTTCACCCCTGATCTTATGGGAAATGCTTCTAGCTTATCCCCATTACATATAACGTTTGCTGATGGTTTTAGATAAGTGCTACTTATAACTTTAAGGAAGAAGAAACGATACAAGGCCACTCTCAAGTTGTGTGACATGGGAGACACTGGCACAGAACTATTCAGCATGGTGTTCCCACATCAGAGAAGGTGCTGTACCCTATGAGCAAAGCAGAACTGAAACAGCTCAAAGGAAACACAGGATTCTCAACTTTGGAGTATCCACCGCAAACGTTCACACTGTCTATTTGTGCCTGACCTGTGCTAGGGCATTCCGAGCCCTCATTGGCCTAATCAGTCACAGTCAGACACATTGAATCTTGACACATTGTTTTAAGGAAGACTTGATTTATTCTTATGTTCTCTAGTGTTTTTAATAGGAATGGGAGTTGTATTTTGTCAAATGATTTTTCTGCATCTATTGAGATAAATCATATGATTTCTGTTACTTTTGTTGTTGATATGGTCAATTATACTGATTGTTTTCCTAATATTGAACCAGTCCTGCATTCCTGGTAAAAGTCTTACTTGGTCATATTGTATTGACCTTGAGATAAGTTGCTATAATCTCTTTGCTAATATTTTATTTAAAATTTTTGCATCTATATTCATTAAGGAAATTGGTCTATAATTTTCTTTCTCTGTTTTGGCTCTTCCTGGTATCAGCACCATATTTGTAACATAAAAAGAATTTGGTAAGACCCCTTCTTTGCCTATCTTCCCAAATAGTTTATATAGTATTGTTATTAATTGTACTTTCAATGTTCGATAGGATTCACATGTGAATTCATCTGGCCCTGGAGATTTTTCCTTAGGGAGTTCATTGATGGCTTGTTCAATTTCTTTTTCTGAGATGGGGTTATTTAAGTATTTTATTTCCTGTTCTGTTAATCTGGGCAATTTATATTTTTGTAAATATTCATCCATTTTACTAAAATTATCACATTTATTGGCATACAGTTGGGCAAAATAGCTCCTAATTATTGTTTTAATTTTCTCTTCATTGGTGGTGAATTCACCCTGTTCATTTTTGATACTGGTAATTTGGTTTTCTCCTTTATTTTAAGATCAAATTAACCAGAGGTTTATCGATTATAATCATTTTTTTCATAAAACCAGATCTTAATTTTATTTATAAGTTTAATAGTTTTCTTAATTTTGATTTTGTTAATCTCTCCTTTGGTTTTCAGAATTTCTAATTTGGTATTTAATTGGGGATTTTTAATTTGTTCTTTTCTAGCTATTTTAGTTGGATGCCCAATTCATTGATCTCTTCTTTCTTTATTTTATTCATGTAAGCATTGAGAGATGTAAAACTTCCCCCAAGAACCATTTTCACTGGATCCCATAAGTTTTGCTATTTTGTCTCATTATCATCATTCTCTTGGATGAAGTTACTGATTGTTTCTATGATTTCTTGTTTGACCTACTCATTCTTTTGGTTTAGATTATTTAGTTTCCAATTAATTTTTAGTTTATATTTCCATGGCCCTTTATTACATGTAATTTTTATCATGTCATGATCTGAAATGGATGCATTTAATATTTCTGCCATTCTGCATTGGATTGTGAGGTTTTTATGCCCTAATACATGGTCAAATTTTGTGTAGGTGCCACATACCACTGAAAAAAAAGGCATATTCCTTTCTATCCCCATTCAGTTTTCTTTACAGGTTTCCCATATCTAACTTTTCTAAAATTCTATTTACCTCCTTAACTTCTTTCTTGTTTATTTTGTGGTTAGATTTATCTAGTTCTGATAGGGGGAGGTTGAGGTCCTTCACTAGTATAGTTTTGGTGTCATTTCTTCCTGTATCCCCCTATTTCAAATGTATTTCTTGTAAACAACATATTGTAGGATTATGGCTTTTAATCCATTCTGCTATCTGCTTCCGTTTTATGGGACAGTTCATCCCATTCACATTCACAGTTATGATTACTACCTGTGTCTTTTTCTCCATCCTATTCCACTCCCCACCCCATTTATGCCTTTATTTCTCCCTTCTCCTTTCTACTCCTCAAATGAGTTTTGCTTTTGACCATTGTCTTCCTCAATAATGACTTCCTCTCTAATGACACCCCTCCTTTATCTTACTGCTTTCCCCTTGCTACTTCTTCCCTCCCTTCTATCCACCCCCCCTTTTCTTTCCCCTTTCCCCTCCTACTGCCTGTAAGACAAGTTTGATTCCTATACTTATCAGAGTATGTTATTCCCTTCTTGAACCAAATCCGATGAGAGTAAAGCTCACATATTCCTCTTCTCCCTCCCTACTTTCCCTCTAACTATAATATGTTTTTGCGCCTCTTCATGTGATGTAATTTGCCCCTTTCTACTACCTCCTTACCTCTTCTCCCAGAACCATCCCTTTATATCTCTTAATTATGTTTTTTATCGTTATATCAGTTATTTTATACTGACACCCACATTCTATGTATATCCCTTTCAATTGTCATAATAACTGTACTATTCTCAAGATTGACACATATATAAAACATATATAAAACAACACAATCCTATTTAAGGATGTAAAAAATTTGCCTTATTGATTAATAAGGGGTTCCCCCCATTTACCTTTTTATGTCTCTCTTGAGTTTTGTATTTGAAGATCAAATTTTCCATTGAGCTCTGGCCTTTTCATCAGGAAGGTTTGGAAGTCCCCTATTTCATTGAATGTCCATCTCCTTGCCTGAAAATTATGCTCAATTTTGCTGGATAGTTGATCCTTGGTTGTAGTCCAAGCTTCTTTGCCTTTCTGAATATCATATTCCAATTTCTCCTGTCATTTAATGTAGAAGCTGAAAGATCCTGTGTGATCCTGACTGTAGTTCCACAATATTAGAATTGTTTCTTTCTGGCTGCTTGCAGTATTTTCTCCTTGACCTGGTTATTCTGGAATTTGCCTATAATATTTCTTGGAGTTTTCAATCTGGGATCTCTTTCAGAGGGTTATTGGTGGATTCTTTTGATGACTATTTTGCCCTCTGGTTCCAGGACCTTGGAGAAGTTATCCTTGATGATTTCTTGGGAGATACTGTCCAGGTTCTTTTCTTCATTGTGGCGTTCCGGTAGACCAATAATTCTTAGATCGTCTCTCCTGGATCTATTTGAATTGTTTCTTTTTGGTTGCTTGTAGTATTTTCTCCTTGACTTTGCAATTCTGAAATCTGGCTATAAAATTTCTTGGAGTTCATATTCCTCTTTGAAGTTTCAGATGTGGGTATATTGACAATTTTGTCCACTTTTGAATTTTTGTTTTCATCTTCCCTGCCACCATAATAATTCTCTATGGTCATTGTTTTTCTTTGTTGCTTTTTGCTTGTGATGTTTGCCTTTTTCCTGGCTTTTAAAGTTGATCTCTGCTTCTGGGGTACAGGGGCCACTGTCCCAAACTTCTTGTGCTGGTGCCAGGGGCCTTTATGTGCTGAGGCCTCAGGTGTTGGCAGCTGGAGGCTGTAGGGGTCTGGTAGATAACCTGGTGCTGAGCTGGAGCTGTCGGTGGTGGCCAGTGTGTGCTGAGCACAAGTGAGGTTTCTGTGTGTTTCCCTGGGGCTACCCTGAACCTCACCCAGTGGAGGGTGTGGGGTAGTTTGGCCCCTGGAGGATGCCTCCTCACCCGGGACTCTGCTAAAGAATGGGTAGGTTCATGTGGTGGTTCTCTGAGTTGAAATCTGTTGTTTCCCCTGGTTGTGCCAAGGCACAGAGTGGGTGTGGGGAATGTCCTGATATTGGTTTTTGCCTGCTGCACCATGCTGGGACTCAGGATATCATGCTGGTTTGCTGAGATCGGGCTTGCCATTGGCTTGCTGGGAAGCCTCCTGTCCTGTATTACTCCCCTTCCACTACAGCAAGAGGGACCTTCTCTGTTAATCCCCCAAGCCTCCCCGGCTGAAAGACTGCTGCACCCCATCTTTCTGCTGGATCTTCTGTTTCAGGATTTTTCCTGGGGTGATATTTTCTGCGTTTTGCAAAGTCAATAAGGGAGGGTTAGAGTGACCCACTGCTTACTCTGCCAACTTGGCTCCTGGAAGTCCCTGGTCTAGTCCTGATTTTAAAATCGGCCTTCAACTCCAAAACTATAGAACAAGCATATTAGAGGAGATCAGCAAGGGTTCATTCAAGTCCAATTTTCAATTAATCAGAACCCAACTAACCAGGATCACCAAATAAATATGTGTGCTTTTTGAAAACTAGCCTTGTGATTTTATTGTTAGATGGAGCTCCCAGTGAAGAAACTCTGTCAATGCAGATAAGAAGTTCCTCTTTAACTTAGAATCTTACAGAGAAAGCTGGGGCACTGAGAGTTTAAATGACCAGCCTTGGGTCACAAAGGGCCATATATATCAGAGGCAAGACTAATCCTGATACTGAGTTTAGCTCTCTTTCCAAATGTTGGTTTTCTTCCCCTTTCTCCAATATCCTCAACATGTTTGTTGGGCCTGTAATTCCTTTCACGGGGTTGGCAATGCCTTGTCAGACCTGTCTTCCCATAGGGACGAAGGGACAAATAGACAGAAATAGCTTCAATGACTCATAGATAGTTTCATGAGTGCAAGCCATTTCATCCTATCCCCCACCGCCATGATAAAAAAAGAATTCTACCAACTTCTGGGGGCCTTCTTCTCTAATTTTCCAGATCATCATCATCATCATCATCGATTCTACAATAAGAAGTTGGGCTAAAGAAAAGTACACATTTTTTAAATTTAAATTTATTTATTTAACATATTTAGTTTTCAGCATTGATTTTCACAAGAGTTTGAATTACAAATTTTCTCCCCATTTCTACCCTCCCCCCCCACTCCAAGATGGTGTGTATTCTAGTTGCCCTGTTCCCCAGTCAGCCCACCCTTCTGTCACCCCACTCCCCTCCCCTCCCCTTTTCCCTTCCTTTCTTGTAGGGCAAGATAAATTTCTACACCCCATTGCCTGTGTATCTTGTTTTCTAGTTGCATGCAAAAACTTTTTTTTTGTTTTTGAACATCTGTTTTTAAAACTTTGAGTTCCAAATTCTCTCCCCTCTTCCCCTCCCACCCACCCTCCTTAAGAAGTCAAGGAATTCAACATAGGCCACATGCGTATCACTATGTATAACCCTTCCACAATACTCATGTTGTGAAATACTCACTATATTTTGCTCCTTCCCAACCCATCCCCTTTTATTGAATTTTCTCCCTTGACCCTGTCCCTTTTTGAAAGTGTTTGTTTTTGACTACCTCCACCCCCATCTGCCCTCCCCTCCATCAACCCCCCCTTTTTTTATCTTCTTCCCTCTTCTTTCCTGTGGGGTAAGATACCCAAATGAGTATGTATGGTATTCCCTCCTCAGGCCAAATCTGATGAAAGCAAGGTTCACTCACTCCCCCCTCACCTGCCCTTTCCCCTCCTCCCACAGAACTGCTTCCTCTTGCTACCTTTATGCGAGATAATCCACCCCATTCTATCTCTCCCTATCTCCTTCTCTCAGTATGTTCCTCTCTCATCCCTTAATTTGATTTTATTTCTTTTAGATAACTTCCCTTCATCTTCAACTCACCCTGTGTCCTCTCTCTCTCTCTCTCTCTCTCTCTCTCTCTCTCTCTTTCTATATATATATATATATATATATATATATATATACACACACACACACATAGATATATACATACATACATATTCACTTCTATATATACTTAAACATATATATATATATATATATATATATGTATATGTATATGCATATTCCCTTCAGCTACCCTAATACTGAGGTCTCATGAGCCATACATGTCATCTTTCCATGTAGGAATGTAAACAAAACAGTTCAACTTCTGTAAGTCCCTTGCAATTTCTTTTTCTTGTTCTTTTTCTTGATTACCTTTTCATGCTTCTCTTGATTCTTGTGTTTGAAAGTCAAATTTTCTATT
This sequence comes from Trichosurus vulpecula, assembly GCF_011100635.1. NCBI lineage: Eukaryota > Metazoa > Chordata > Mammalia > Diprotodontia > Phalangeridae > Trichosurus > Trichosurus vulpecula. Next base: position 552,775,499 of record NC_050573.1, on the reverse strand, counting down.
CAGTTCTGGTCTTTTCACTGAGAAAGCTTGAAAGTCCTCTATTTTATTGAAAATCCATATTTTGCCTTGGAGCGTGATACTCAGTTTTGCTGGGTAGGTGATTCTAGGTTTTAATCCTAGCTCCATTGACCTCCGGAATATTGTATTCCAAGCCCTTTGATCTCTTAATGTAGAAGCTGCCAGATCTTGGGTTTTTCTTATTGTGTTTGCACAATACTCAAATTGTTTCTTTCTGGCTGCTTGCAATATTTTCTCCTTGATCTGGGAGCTCTGGAATTTGGCGACAATATTCCTAGGAGATTTCTTTTTGGGATCTATTTGAGGAGGTGATCGATGGATTCTTTCAATTTCTATTTTGCCCTGTGGCTCTAGAATATCAGGGCAGTTCTCCTTGATAATTTCTTGAAAGATGATATCTAGGCACTTTTTTTGATCATGGCTTTCAGGTAGTCCAATAATTTTTAAATTATCTCTCCTGGATCTATTTTCTAGGTCAGTGGTTTTTCCAATGAGATATTTCACATTGTCTTCTATTTTTTCATTCCTTTGTTTCTGTTTTATTATATCTTGATTTCTCATCAAGTCACTAGCTTCCACTTGCTCCAATCTAATTTTTAAAGTAGTATTTTCTTCAGTGGTCTTTTGGACCTCCTTTTCCATTTGGCTAATTCTGCCTTTCAAGGCATTCTTCTCCTCATTGGCTTTTTGGAGCTCTTTTGCCATTTGAGTTAGTCTGTTTTTAAGGTGTTGTTTTCTTCAGTGTATTTTTCAGTATTTTTTTGGTTCTCCTTTAGCAAGTCATTGACTTGTTTTTCATGGTTTTCTCACATCCTTCTCATTTCTCTTCCCAATTTTTCCTCTACTTCTCTAACTTGCTTTTCCAAATCCTTTTTGAGCTCTTCCATGGCCTGGGACCAGTTCATGTTTTTCTTGGAGGTTTCTGTTGTAGGCTCTTTGACTTTGTTAACTTCTTCTGTCTGTATGTTTTGGTCTTCTTTGTTACCAAAGAAAGAATGCAAAGTCTGAGACTGACTCTTGGTGCGTTTTCACTGCCTGGCCATATTCCCAACCAACTAACTTGACCCTTGAGTTTTTATGACTGCTTGTAGACTAAAGAGTTCTATGTTCCACGTTTGGGGGGGGGTGTGTGCCAGTTCTGCCACACCAGCACTCCTCCTTCCCCAAGAACCCCCAACCCGGACTGGACTTAGATCTTCAGCAGGCTGTGCACTCCTGCTCTGATCCGCCACTTAATTCCTCCCACCAGGTGGGCCTGGGGCCAGAAGCAACAGCCGCTGTAGCTGCCCCACCTCCGCTACCCCCGGGGCTGGTAGCCTGTGAACTCCTTCCACTCCCGAAGCTTTTCCCACTAACCTTCTCCGCTGTCTTTGGTGTTTGTGGGTTGAGAAGTCTGGTAACTGCCGCAGCTCACTGATTCAAGGTGGTAGGGCACACTCCACCCGGCTCCTGTTCTGGTTGGTCCGGGCGGCTCACACTGGGCTCTGCTCTGCTCCCAGCTCCCAGCTCCGTGTGGGATAGACCTCACCCAGAGACCATCCAGGCTGTCCTGGGCTGGAGGCCTGCTTCCCTCTGCTGTTCTGTGGGTTCTGCCGTTCTAGAATTGGTTCAGAGCCATTTTTATAGGTTTTTGGAGGGACTCGGCGGGGAGCTCACGCTAGTCCCTGCTTTCCAGCCACCATCTTGGCTCCGCCCGGAAAAGTACCCATTTTGGGAGAGAAAACACAAGATTTTAAATGTACTCCAGATTCCAGAGCCTTTCTTGAGAGTAGGGATGTACAAAGTAAACAAAAATAAGTTGAAGAGGAAAAGAATGCTAATACCTGGGGGTGGGAGCTGAGGATCATGGGGCCCCAGGAAGGAGGGGGCGCCTGATCCGTGCTTGATGTGGGCCGGAGGTAAGGGGAGAGGAAGCGCAGACACAGGGGAGAGCGTGGGGAAAGCATCGCTTCTCCCATGAAGCCTTCCCTGAGAGCACCAGTGACACTAATTTTTACTCTGAATTTCTATTCTGTGCCATTCAGCTTGGCACTGATTCATTTGCTATCATATTCTTATTGTGTCTAGCTGTGACATACATGAACATCTTATATCCAGAACAAGACTTAAAGCCGAGTGAAAGGAGTAACATCGTCTTATACTGTGCTTGGAACAGGAGTGACACATGGTGGGTACTTGGTTTATATTTGTTGGGCTGAATTAATAGTTTTCTGTCTTTTGCCATTTCCTTTCTTCTCTATAGCTTGTCTCCCAAACCACATCATTTCCAAAGCTTTCTCTTCCTTTTGCTTTTTCCACAGAAGTGGCAATCTCTCTGACGTTTCTATATTGACTGATAAGGACCTCTCAGTCTTGCCTCTTTCTTACCTCTAAGTTTAGTTGACTCCCCTTTTCCCATCCCAGATACTCTTGGCCTCCTTCACTATGTCTGCAACCATATTGATCTATCAACAAGTGGTCCTTGCCTTCGTGGAGCTAACAGCCTAATTGGGAGAGACAAGATTATGTGAAAAAATGAGGCAGTAAATTTATGCATAGTTAAACTGGGTGGTATAGGCTGAGTCTATAGGACTTCCGTGGATACAGGGACTCTATATGTGTTGGAATAGGCATTTAAAAATAATTGTTGAATTGGGTTGGGTTGGAATAATGGAGGAGAGATTCATGGAAGAAATGAGACTTAAGCTGAGCCTAGATGGATGAGAAGCATTCAGACCAGTGGAGAGGAGAGGAAAGGTCATTCTAGGCAAGAGTATACACCCATAGGTAGGAACATGTGGAAATAAGAACTCCATTACCTATATCTGGAGTGTCCACAGTAAATATCTAATTCCATAAATGACTACCTTCTTCTAACCAGCCTATGTTTAGGCTGTCTTCCCACCCTGTCACTTAGGAACTAAAAACTAATTTTAGGATCAGTATAAGCAAATCATTAAGAAGTAAATATGTTGCTACAAAAACGTGATACCCTCCAAAGGCAAATAGGCTTTTCTCTAGGGATGTGGGACTGAACTCAGTTACTAAACATCCTAGAGTTTCAGAATAATACAGCATAAACTGCATGAAGGGTCATAGTCTTACAGGGTCATGGAATGAGAGCTAGAAGAGACCTTAAAGATTGTCAAGTCCAACTCTCTTGAAAAAACTCAGTCTCACAAAATGACTTGCTCAGGGCCACACAGCCAAGTAAGAGTCAGAGGCAGGATTAAAATCTTGGTCTCCTCACTGCCTCTTCTAGGGTTATTTTGCATCCAGGACAACACACGTAGAGGAACAAATATAGAGGGGAACAACCACCAGGTTGGTGCTGTACTCTTGCCAGATCCTTAAATTACTGTGCATCCATAGAGTTTCCCACATACTACATGGCAAATATCAGCAAAGACTGAATGCTTTGAAATCTGTTTTTGTTGCTGTTTGCTCATTTCAGTCAGGTCCAAGTCTTCATGACCCCATGTGGGGTTTTCTTGGTGAAGACAGTGGAGTGGTTTTCCATTTCCTTCTCTAGCTCATTTTATAGTTGAGGAAACTGAGGCAAACAGGGTTAAGTGACTTGCCCAGGGTCACACAGCTAGTAAGTTTCTGAGATCAGATTTGAATTCGTGCCTTCCTGATTCCAAGCCCTATGTTCTATCCACTATAGACTTCTACTATTTGTAGCACTGACCCTACCTAAGCACCTCACTTCTGATCTAACCCAAGGCTAGGCTGACCGTCTAGAGTTCATCCCTAGGGCAGAGCCATAGCTATGTTTCAATAGCCCTAAGCCCACTGTTATTATTTTATTTTTATTCTGAAGTCAATAAACATTGAACCAAAGTGTACGTTTCCATATACAAAGTAAAACAGGAAAAGAACATTATACATGAAACTACAAATGTTTTATACCCAACTTGTTTTCTTTTTAAGTTTATAATAAATTGAACATATAACTTTCAAAATTCTCTTGATTTTCTCCTGGCCTTTCCTCTATTCTCTTCTGTGTGTGTGTGTGTTTTACAACTTTTTTTGGGGGGGGTGGGCAGGGTGGAGATCCTTTTTCCTAAATTTGAAGAAATTCAAGAAACTCTTGAAGAAAAGAAAAAAACACCTTTGTGTAATCCAGGCTTGCCTAACTCAGTCCACATAACATGGAGGCACTCTGCGGGACCTTTGGAGCATGCCCAGATGGTCTAGCTTGGAGGCCTGCATCCCTTGCCATGTGGGTGGGGGCTTTGATTGGCTTCCTGTGTCTTTAAGCTGGTAACTCTCAGGCACTCTTTCTGGCTCCCCTTCCTGCTTTGCATTTACCCATAGCGTAGGACTTCCTTTTCCATCCCCCTTTTACCCTGGCTCCTAGAAATGGGGTGTTTGTTTCTGTTCTGTGTTGTTTGTTCTCCTCAGTTTCAGGTGCTAGAGGTGATTGTCGACCTGAAAGTTTGGTCAAAGGAGGCAAACGAGCTAAGTGTTATGTACATTCATATTGTTTATTCCCTTACAGTTAGCAGCAGACATACGTGTATGGAGTCAGATGAAATCTGACTGTCTGAACAAAAGAATGAGAAGGCTTAAATACATTTTTAGAACAGTTCCAACTCAGCATGTCTGTGGTACTCAATTTTATGATCTCCATGTATATTTACCTATGATAGAGGAAAAGGACTTTTCTTAATTGAATAGGTTGTAAATATAATAAGGGAGTTGACAAAGTGTCAATTGAAATTACAACCCAGGATCTCTGTGTTTAATTTACCATTAACATACTATAACATAGTATATGTCTATAAAATATTAAGAAAAGAAAAAGTCCCATTATTCAAGATAGTGTCTTGGGTTACGGGTCTCATCCTTAATGGCCATAGACAGAGGAAAGAATGTTCTTAAGTCAGCCTGATCTGGCCTTGTTGACATAGGAAGAGGTATTCTCTGAGTAAACTCAGAGAACAAAGAGGCTGGTAGGTCTAGGCTCTTCTTCTGGTTGATTATTAGTTCAGGCTCTGGCCTTCATTGAAGTTACTAAATTGATATTAAATGATTATCATGATCCTTATGGGACTTGGGAATTTGAACCATGGTGACAACAAGCTAGTATTATAACAAGTTAGTATTATAAGCAGGTCTGTGCAACCAGCTAGCCCAGCATAGAAGCCTGGAGAAGCCAGGGTACCTGGGACTTGAGCCCAAATGGAGTGTTGGGCTTGGAACTAGGACTGAGTTCTATAGAAACAGAGCCAAGGCTCAGACCTAATCCTTTTCACCTCCCTAGAGACTGACGTAGTACAGGGTCGGCAAGGGAAGAGTAAGGAGAATTCTGCCTCCCATGTGTTAGGGGAGTAAATTTGTATATTTGTGATTCTAACTTTTGAAGTAAATATTTCTGTGCAAAAAGACTATTGGTGGTAAATCCAATTCATCAAACATTGATTAAATGACTACAATGCTTAAAAGCACTGGACTAAGTTAAAAAGCTGGGTTCTTGTTGAGGTTCTAACATTTAACTACTTATACGACCTTGGGAAACTCATGATTTCTTGGGCCTGTGATGTATAAAAAGTTCAAGAGGCATAGTTTCTGGGCAATTAATCATTTTATTAATCATGCTAGCAATAATTAATAATGGGGATCAGTGGTACTCTTGAATACCAAAGACCCCTCATGGAACCCACTGAACACTTATTTGCCCTTGGAAGAGTGGGTGTTCCTGAAGGTGGCAATCAATTCTGATTGGTTAACAATTAATGAGAAGAATGAATGTTATGATGAGAGGTGGAACCATTTCTAATGAGAGGTTTCAGGCAATCTAGGCAAAGGATCTACCCTCACCCAAGCCTGAGTAGAGCACGATGGGCTAGAATTCACCTTAGATTAAATTCTTTGTAAGGTTCTCTAGTTGGGTGGGATCTCCCATCCAGGATGGAAAATCATGTGCCAGGGGTTGGGCTATCTCATCCATTGATAATGTGCTTCCATTCAATGTAATTCAATGATTGATTATTAACATAAGAGAGAAATAATCGTTTCGTTCAGGCCTCAGTTTCAGCATCTGTGAAATTAAGGGGTTAAGTCTCCAAGGTTCCTTTGAGCTCAGTCATGCTGGACTTCTTCCTTGTCATTTTCTGTTTTAAAATTTCTGCTCTTACCTTTCCATAATGTATTTGATTTTTTTCCATAGATATTTCAAGAACTGCTATTTCCTTTTCACTTTGCTGTAAAACTCTGGACTTCTGGTTTTGTTCTCTGTCCTTTGTCCTCGAAACCCTTTCTTCTATTTCTTTCTCTTTCTCCTTTGCCTTCACTGTCCTTTTTAAAAATTCATCAGCATACCACTGGTTCTGTGTAAAATTCTTTGGGTAATGTCTTCATTAACGGAATATTTCTTACAGCACTGCTAAATTAGTACATAAGTAACATAGAGTAATGGGTGGAGAGCTGGCCTAAGAGCCAGGAAATGGTGAGTTTAAGTCATTCCTCTGACACACTGGCTGTGTGAACTCAGGTCCATTACTTGGCTTCTCAGAATTCTATTCCAGTAGTATCAAACTCAAAGAGAAATGCAGGCTACTAAACCGTTGGAGGCAGCTGGGTGACTCAGTGGATAGAGCACAGGGCCTGGAGTCAGGAGAGACCTAAGTTCAAATCCAGTTTCAGATATTTATTAACTGTGTGACCTTGGGCAAGTCACTTAACCTCTTTTTGACTTAATCTACCACTCCAATATCTTTGCCAAGAAAACTCCCCAGGAACATTTCCAAAATGAGTAGTTCAAATATAGCCTTTCAGCCCAACTTACCCTGCATCACTCCTTCTACATATACTATCCACCTTTTTCTATATGTTCTTCAGTACATCTGTAAATTGACCAACAGAGCCTGATCAAGTTCAAAGAAAAGCTTGATGGAGGGTTATTTCAAAGTGTCTTTTCTTGAATTCAAATAGCAAACCATTTGAGTTGGAGGAAAGCTAATTTTAAAAAAAACACCATATAACCTACCACTTTTGAGAGAAAGCTGTTCATATCTGGAAAGGTGAGAAGTAGGGAAATTAGAGATGTAGATTTACCCTTGGCATTTAAATCCGATTTACAAAGGTTCACTTTATACTCAAACATCTGGGGGCATGTATATCGCACAGAGGAAGGCATGCTTGTCTCAGAATAACCAGGCTTTAGTGACCTTATCCAACCATCAGATTCTCCAGTGGGGAACTGGACAGGAACCAGATTAGGGAAGAAACTGCCTTAGCTCGCTGCCATGAAAAGAATCACAATGAAACATTAGGCCCCCAAGAGATCTTTCCAACCTCATTTGTGGACTTGGATTTCTTTAAGGACGTTACCAGTATCCCCTTATTTTCTCCTGGAAATATCCTCTGGTTTTGAGACACTACTGTGGCTTTGAAACCTTCATATATTTTAAATTTCTGAATGGGTTGTTAAATACCCAGTTAAAAAGCTTGAAAAGCATGTTGTTACTAGACTATTGTATCCTAATTTATGCCCACTAGGTGGCAGGAGAAGAAAGATAAGATAGCACCAAATCCTTGAAAAGAAAGTGATAGTAGGGAGCTCAAACTGTAGAATTACTGTCCTAGGTTTAGGGGTACTGGGTCATTGAGAGGTCATCCGGCTTTGGCTTTCACTTCTAGAGAACTGCCCTTAAAATGTTTTTATTATTTTCTTTTTCTTTCTCTCTCTTTTTTACAACATGGTGATTTTCCAATATAACCTTCCCCTATCCCTTAACCCTCCTTTGTAACAAAAAAAACTGCTAAACATTCTGCATCATGTTTCTCTCATGCTTCTTCCCAGATTTCTCTGAATTCCTTTTTTTGAGGGGAAGGAGCAAGAGGGGGAGAGAGAGGCAGAGAGATAGAAACACAGAGACAAAGAGAAGGGGAGAGGGAGAAGGAAAAGGAAGGAGGGAGAGAATAAGGGGAAAGTAGGAAGGGGAGAGGGAGGGAGAAGAAGGGAGAGAAAAGGAGAGAGAGAGAGAAATGGAGGAAGGGAGGGGGAAAAGGAAGGAGGGAGAGGGAGAGAGGAGGTAGAGAGAGAGAGAGAGGGAAAGAGGGAGGGAATGACAGAGAGCAAAGTGAGAGAAAGACAGAGAGAGACCAATAGAAAAACAGATAGACAGGGAGGGAGAGAGAAAGGGAGTCAGAGAAAGATATTATTTTTAATTCAATTCATTAAGCATTCTATGTGCAGGCACCATGTTAGATACTGCAGATACAAAGTAAAAAAAATTATCTATGCCCCCAAGGAGCTTACATTATACTGGAGAGAAGCATCATATACATGGGTAAGTAGCAAATATGTTGTTTGTCCTTCAAAGAAGACCAATGCCATCTGAAGGGCGATGTCTTGACTCTCAGGTGAATTGCATTTAACTGAGGCAAGGCCATGCAATTCATCACTTTCTCCTCCAAGGTCATCTGAGTCCCATAGCAAGATATAGGTCAGGATTACTGGAGATGACCCCAGATTCAGTGGGAGATCTTAGCCTTTTTAAGCTAAGGTCTTTCCCAAGTCTTAGTTTGTCTGAGGCCAGGAAATATTCACAATGTAAACAATAATAAATTTTCAAAAAGGAATTGTGGGAGATGAAGCTCTAAGGGTGGTAAGGGGGATCAGGGAAGCTTCTTATGGGAGGCAGCCTTTGAGCTTAGCTTTGAAGGGAATTAGGGTCTCCAAAGGGAAAAATGAGATGATAGGGCCCCCCAGGCATGGGGCACAGCCTGTACTGGCTAAGGCATGGAGGTGGGAGACGACCCACACTGTACAGGGAACAGCAAATAGTCAAAAGAGTACACAAAGGGGAATTCTGTATAATCATCTTAGAAAGATAGGTTCAAGTCAGATTGTGAAGTGCTTTAAACGACAGAGAAATTTGTATTTTATCCTAGAGGCAATCAGGATGTACTTGAGCTTCTTAAGATAGAGAGTGAGATGGCAGGATAGGATTAATATTTACCGATGTTTCCCTGATTCAGCTTCTGGCTCCTCACTCGCAATATTGGGTAGGCCTAGACACCTTGCTTAAAAGGAGACAAAACTTGCCCAAGAACCTGACTGACCCATACCTCTCTTGACTCAGTGTCCTTCCCCCAGTTTCCACAAGGGGGTAGCCTCAGGCCCCTCCTTCTTCAACAGGGATTAGCCTTCTCGAAAAAGAGGCAAAGCTGTCCCAGGGATCTGATTGTTTCCAGCTGAAGGCATGAAGAGTTCCAGCCATGTGGAATCTAGGCCACTAGGAGTTGGCAGATTTCTGAAGACCACTCATGTTATCATGTTCTTCACCACATCCCGCTCTGATGATCAGACCTGTTTCCATGTGGAGATGAGGAGAAGCTGCATCCAGAGAACTTAAATTTCCACTGTGTCTTTGTTGTATGTCTTTGATGAGCTGGGGTAAAATTAACCTCCTTTTGTTAACCATTCTTTGACTTGCAAGTGCCTCATTTCATGCCAGCATCTATCAGGAACGACCAAAGTGTTAGCACTAGAGCTCTCCCTAACACATGGCCAGGAGTGTATTTTAGGAATATCACACTGGCAGCTGTGTGGAGTATAGATTAGAGAGGGGAGGAGAAGCAACTTGAACAAAGTTACCCAAGTCATAAAGTTGCAGAGAAAGGATTGGAAACTGTGGCCTTGATTCCAAATGTATTTGTTAATCAGCCGTAGGACACATACCTGCATCTTGGGACCCATAGGATAACCACTTCAAAACATGTAATTCACCTGATCCACAGAATCGCAGAATGCCTGAGCTAGAAGGGAACTCAGAGATCTTTGTGGTCATCCTTTTCATTTTCTAATTGAAGAATTAGAACCTCAGAGGACTTAGGTGACCTGGCCAAGGTCACAGGGCTAACTAGTGGCCCAAGTGATCCTAGAACCCAGGTGCACTGAGTTCTAATCCGTTGCCTCTTGTAGAACAAATAGTAACTTCATGTTTTCAAATCTAGAATGAGACGGCCCTTCCAGAGCATTTAAAAAGGATGCTTACCTCTCCCTCCCCTCCCCTTACTTTCAAACTCTAGCTTCCCTTTAGGTCTTGTCTTCCACCATTAGAATTTAAGCTCCTTGAGGCCAGGGACTGTCTTGCTGGTTTGTTTGTGTACCTTGGTGCTTAGCACAGGGCCTAGCACATAATAAATATTAATAAATTCTTTTTTTCAGAGTCAACAAGTATTTGTTAAGCTAATCCTGTGTGCCAGGCACTGTAAAATAGGGTAAAAGAGTACCTGTTCTCCAGGAGCTTATATTCTAATGGGGGAGATAGCATTGTAAATATCTTTGTGTTGCTGTTTAGCCATTTTCGTGGCAAAGATACTGGAGTGCTTTGCCATTTCCTTTTCCAGCTCATTTTACAGATGAAGAAATTGAGGCAAACAGGGTGAAGTGACTCGCCCAGGGTCACACAGCCAGGAAGCGTGTGAGGCCGGATGAGCCTCCTAACGCCAGGCCCAGCAGTCTATCCATGGTGCCACCTGGCTGCTGCAAATAGCTAGATACATACCAGATATACACAGAATAGGTGGGAGGCAATGGGAGAGGAGAGGGCACTAGCGGCCGGGGCGGGGGGGTGGGGGTGGGGGTGGGATGGATCATGGAAAGGCCTTCCTCTTGCCTCGAAGTTCAGATTTGAGAGGAGTGTGGAAGGAAGGCAAGTAAACCAAGAGATAAAGGGGAATGGGGGTCATGAGAACAAAGGTGCAGACACTGAAACCGTCATTGTTATTTTTAACAATTATACGGCCCTTACAACGAACTGGGCACCGTCCTAGGCACTTTAGGATTGCTATTTCATTTGATTCTCACTACCCTGGGAGGTAGGCGCTGTTATTAGCCCCGTTTTACAGATGAGGGAAACTGAGGCAAACAGGTACGTGACCCACCCAAGGTCACATAGCCAGGAAGTGTCCTTTCTCTCCCCAGCTGTTCTTTTAATAATAGAGGCAGTATGGTGCAGTAAGTAGAATGCTCAACCAGGGGTCATGAAGCTGTTTTTCAGTTATCTCCCACTCCTCCAGACCCCATTTGGGGTTTTCTTGGCAGAGATACTGGAGGGGTTTGCCATTTCCTTCTCCAGGTCATTTTACAGATGAGAAAACAGATGAGGCAAACAGGGTGAAGTGAGTGGCCCAGGGTCACCCAGCTAGTAAATGGCTGAGGCCACATTTAAACTCAGGTCTTTCTAACTCCAGGTCCAGTTCTCTACCCACTGTGCCACCTAGCTGCTCTCCCTGATCTTCTGTAGCACAGCCATCATTTGTCCTAGAGTTCTTCAGAAGGACTTCCTACATCTTTCGTTGTATGCCAGGTGGTAACAAACTGCGTTCTTTCGGGACTATTATGCTGGTAACTGGCTTATCAAATGTAGCACTCAGATTCTCCTATACTATGATTCAGAGGTAACAACATGATGCACAGATTTTTGCAGGCAATACCGTATAGGGAATAACCAAAATTAGGAATCAATCTTTAAATTCTAAGTTCAAAAGCAAACATTTTTATCAACACTGTTGCTTTTGAAATAATAATTTTTCGACTAAAATATCTGAAAAATTCAAATGCTGCAATCAAGTGTTTCTCTGTTCCTTGCCAAGCGCCATCTTTGCCAGTTGGCACATAGACTTGTTCATTTGTAAGTGGGCTTATTTCTTTAGATAAGCCTTAATATGGAGGGGGTTAAGTGTGGAGATAAACATGCGCATGTTAAGTGGGAGCAGACTAATAAATCAAGGCAATTTTAATAGTATTTCAGGAATTTCTTCCAGCATATCAAAAATCCAGAATATAATTAGTCATCATTTTAATTTCTAACATAAACAATGGTGATTACAAACTGAAGAAGACCTAGATATTTTCAGTATCTTATTTTGTCACATGATAACTTGGCAATTATTTTCATGAAGAAGTTTTAATAATAAATATGGATTGAAGGCACACAATCTTGTCTTTGAATTTTAATGGATTACCCAAGTAAAGAATTTAAGACTTGTAAGGGGTTTTAGAAGTCATATTCTTCCAATTCTTCCATTCTTCCAATATTTTGCAGAAATCCTTTTTATAGAGTCTCTCATAAATACTCATGTAGGCTCAGCTTAGTTAACTCCAGTGACAGGCAAACTTTACTTTATTGGACAATTTAAGTTGATGGAAAATTCCCATGTTGAGAAGATATTTACAGTATTAACTGCCAACCATTGGCCCTGATTTGTCTCCTCTGAAACAAAACAGGGCAAATATCTCTTCTTTTCCACATGATAGCCCTTCCAATGGCGGAGAACAAACTATCATGCTCTTCCCCAATTAATCAAGGATCCAACAAGCATTTATTAAGTGCCTACTATGAGCCAGGCATTATGCTAGGCACATTATGCTAGGTATAAATACAAAGAAGGAAACATTTTTTACTCTTCAGAAGTATAATTCTAGTGGGGGAGAAAATGAGTGTGAATATAGAGCCACCCCAAAATCTTAGTCCCATTTTAAGCTCAAACAGATTGAATAGCTTAAAATGACACTAAGACTTTTGGGATATCCTATATAATAATACTATTCCTACAGGGCTTTAAGGTTTGTAATATGATTCACATATCTTACAACATTTGAACCTTACAATAGCCCTGAGAGAGGTCCAATAAAGATACACACACACACACACACACACACACACACAAACACACACGCAAAATAAATGTAAATAAATGCAAGGTCATTCAATAAGCGTAGGGGAGAGGAAGCAGAGTCTTCTTACAATAGGAGGGAGGACATAAGCAGTTGAGGGGATCAGAAAAAGCTTCATGTAGAAACTGGTGCTTGAGAAGTGCCTTGAAGGATTCTATGAAGTAGTCATAAGGAGGGAGTACATTCAAGGCATGGGGAGCAGCAGGTGCAAACACACAGAGATGGGAGATGGAGTATCACGTACGAGGAGCAGGGAGAGGGCAGTTTGCTGGATCTTGGAGTACAAGAAGGTTAGTAATATACAATCAGCCTAGATAGATAGGTTGGGGCCAGGTTGTGAAAATCTTTAAAAGCTAAACAGAGGAGTTTATATTTGAACCTAGATAGGTAACACATATTCAGAGAAGACTAGTACCTTTGGTGTGAGGGCTTACAGAGGTTGCTCATCCCCCTTTGGTGTTCACCTGCCACTCAACTTTCACCTGTGGCTCCAAGAGGCTGTAGTGTGTGCAGTGGCCACACCCACCTCAGCAGATGAGCTAAACCAGGTCGAGGGTAACCAACAGGCCTCACACTCATTGGTGAGTTAGAAGGGTGTGTACCTCAAGCATGTGAAGACTTTCTCTAGAGGGTGAGAACAGTTTGTTCCAATGGCCATAAAAGTGGCTGAAATAGGCACTGTGGAGATCTTAGAGCTTGATCAGACATTGAAGACACCAAGGTCATCCACTGCTTCCTGGGCCATCTTTTGCCTTGCCATTGAACTTTGATGACTCCGGAAGAGAGAGTGAGGCTTTGTACAACTCTGCCTCACTTAAATCTGGTTCATACTCAAGTCAAGACATTGCCCTATGATGTCATTGATTCTCTTTGAAAAGTGAACAACAGCAGAGGCAGTAGAGAGCCACAGGAGTTTATTGAGTAGGGGAATCATGGTCAGATTTGAGCCCAAAGAAAATCATTTTGGCAGCTCTGCGCAATGTAAACTGGAATAGGAAGAAACTCGAGGCAAGAAGACCGATTTGGCAGTGGTTGCACTAATATAGGTCAGAGGTCATAAGGGCCTGAGTTAAAGTAATGGCTCTGTGAGTACAGAGAAGGGACTGGATGAGAGAGATTCTGTGGAGATAAAAACAGCCAGATTGGGTAGTAGATTAGATACTTGGGGATAAGGGAGAATGAGGAATTGAGGTGACATTCTCTCCCTCTAGTCTTCAGATTCTTATCTATTCCTTCCTTACCTACTACTGCCTTCAAACACTTCAGCAGCTCCCACCTTGAAAAGATATTGACTAGACTCTACCATCCCCTAAGGCTATTGTCTATGTATTTCCTCCTTTTCTCAGGAAGAAAGCCCATCACACCCATAAGCTCCACTTCTTTCCTTGTACCTACCCCTCAACCCTTTGCAATCTGGCTTTAAACTTTTTCTCCTCTTTTTAAAGTTACTGACGATCTTTTAATTGCCAACGATAAAGATATTTTCTTAGTCCTCATCCTACTTGAACTTTTTCCTGTTTGACACCATTGATCAATCTCTTTGGCACAAGGATCATGGGCATAACTTGAGAAAACAAGCAGCAGGGGTGGGAGTATTGGTGGTAACCGGTCTTCAAAAGAACCCTAGACTTGGAGTTAGATGAATTCTGGCTCTTTTACTTATTATCTGTTTGACCTTGGGCAATTTGCATCCCTCTCTGGTCCTTGGTTACCTCAGTTTTCAATCCAATTCAATATTTGCTAAGCCAGCTAGATGTAAGGCTTTTAAAAGTGCTCCTTATAACCCTAAAGACTATGATCCTTGGTACAATGAAAATGACTTCATTTACCATTTTCATCAAAGTGTCTCTTAGCTAAATGCTTAAAAATGAATCATGAAAGAATGGAAGAGAAAAATTTACTCTCCACTTGATATAACATGAAGGCAGAATTCATGGTTTCAAAGAAAATCATAAATATGCCTGAATGGTTCAGAATTGCAGAATATAAGGAATTCTCTAAGTAGAAGGCAGAGGAATTAAAGCATTTATTCAAGCTCCAAAGTAGCAGACCCATGGACCAGTGTCACCAATTCGATATCCTGGCCAAAAGCTTCCAGGCCCAATAAGTCTGCCTCACAACAGTAACCAGGAGGTTACAGAAAAGCATAATGACAGTAAGCCAAATCATATTTGCATCCACCCCCCTACCCCCACCCCCGAAATGCTAGGGCCCTCCAGTAAGAAGATTACCCACTGGCCTCAAGCCCTTGCTCAGCACTCTTCTGTCTGCACTCGGGTCAATCCTGCTCTCAGTAGCGCCTGCTGCTTCAGCTTCTTCTTCAGCTTCTGCTGCTGCTTCTGCTGCTGCTGCCCCCACCGCTTCTGCTGCCACCGCCTCTGCTTCTGCAGCTCCTCCTTCTCCTGCCTCCACCACATCTCAATCTCCAAGCTGTGTTCTCTCTTTTTATACAGTCATTAGACGTCATCCAATCTACTAGAATATCATCCGAGCTACCAGAACCTAGGCACCTACCATTGGCTCTGGTTTCAGCAACTCCCCCTAGCACCCTGGGGGCTTCACACCCACATCGGCCCAGCACCTAGCAGCTAGGGGCCTTGGGCCTACTTGGGAGCAAAGATACAATCAGACCTCCCTTCATTGGCCTCACCAGGGGCCCCACCTGAAGCCTATTCAAATGGGGGGGGGGGAAGATCTCATCTACTGATTGCCTTAACACTTCCCTTCTCCTCTAACTCTAGCCCTTTCTTTTCTGCTGCCAATCTCAACTGGGACATATGGGTAAGCAACCTAACAGCTCTGGGAATTAGTATCTATGCCACAGTATTAGATTTTGGAGTTACTAGAGAGTACCAAAGACCTCAGTGAAGTACACAACAGACATGACTATTTTCCTCGACAATCTTATAGAAAAGATGGGGGAAGGGCAGATATCCATGGATAGATTTTTAGGGAGGTCCATGAACTTTCATAGCAGAAAAAAAATCTTTATTTTCATTAACCTCTAACTGAAATTTAGCATTTCCTTCAATTATTTAAAAACTTTGTTCTGAGAAAGGGTCTATAGATTTTATCAGACTGCTGAACAGATTTGTGATGCACAAAGGTTTATGAACTCCCATTATAAAGCAACTAGTGTGAATCTTTTCCAGATTAGACATCTCAAACTACTCAAACACCCTTTGTCTGCAGGTGAGCCAAACTCTGGAGGACAAAGAAACATAGTTCAGGTGCCCAAGCTCAAGCTTCCTTTTTTGTCTTCAGGCAAACTGAAAAAACTAAAAGATCAACCTGCCCTTCAAGCTGCTCCTATGGGGAGTTACAGGTGGCTACTGTATGATTTTCTCACAGCAAAAATTCCCAAAGGGTGTGTGTCTGACCAACAGAGGTGGCTCAGGAACTAAGGGCTCTTAAGTTAATCTGTCTTCATGGCTTGGGCTTTCAACTCTGCCATCAGTCTGGACTCTGAATCAAACATTGATTACCTCCGCCAGGTAAGCATGTCTCCACCTCTGCTTTTGGCTAGGTTCTGCTTGCTTTCATCAGTTAACCTCCGAGGCTGGCTCATGCCCAAGAGTTATATCAGGAAATCTTGATGTGACGGAGACTGGCTCCATGCTGATGGCCATCCTGTCCCTGTCTTCTTTCACGTTCCCCAAAACCACACCATAGTCCCTGTCTGATGACATCATTCTTCACACTAGGCAGCTTCCTTCTCATTCCCTGTCTGCCGTCTCTTCCTCCAGCCTATACCCAGCCATACTGTATTCAGGGGGGTTAGGAAGAGAGAGAGTAGTAAGGTATCCAAGAGGGACAGAAAAGTGGAGTGATATTCTATGTAAAACAAGGAGTTTGGAATGCATGATCTCTGAAGTTATTTCCGGATTGTGTAATATGTGCTCACCTACCCACACAGGACATGTACACATGCTTTAGAAATATCTTAGATGCAAACACATCTGAAAAAGTCTGACTTCCAAGATATATTGGAAATTGATATAAATATGTAAAGCCAAGGGCATAAGTAGGTAAGGAATATGAAGAGATAGTTTTCAAAGGAAGAAATAAATGCAAACTATTAGTGACCAGTTAATTGGACCAGTTAATTGTTAAGTAATGGGTACACAAAAAGAGGCAAAAACAGTACCTGTCCTCAAAGAGCTCACATTCTAATGAGGGAAACAATATACAAATATCTGAGTACAGGAGGACAAGATATACAGGGTATCTTAAAAATCTTAGTGCTATTAAAGCTGAAAAACTTGCACCAAGAGTTTTGGGACAGTGTTGTACAGTATGGATGGATGGTAATCTCAGAAGGGAAGGCTGTAGTAGCTGAGGGGACTGGGAAAGACTTCATGTACCAGGTGGGATTTTAGCTAAGTCCTGAAAGAAACTAGGGAGAATAAGGGGCAGAGGCAGGGAGGGGAAGGCATTCCAAGCAGGAGGGATAACCAGCTTAAAGACACAGACGAAGTACATGTGATATCACGGTAAAAAAAAATAGGAGATAAGGTCAGTATAACTGGATTGTATAGTGTATAGTGTAGGAGGAAAGGAGCAAGGTGTCGAAAGATGAGAAAGGTAGGAAGGGGCCAGATTAGGAAGTGTTTTAAATACAGGCACACCTCATTTCATCGTGTTTTGCTTTATTGCACTTCACAGTTATTGTTTCTTTTTACAAATTGAAGGTTTGTGGCATCCTTGCACGGAGCAAGTCCGTCAGTGCCATTTGCCCAACAGCATGTACTCACATTGTATCTCTGTTTCACATTTTGGTAATTCTCCCAATATTTCAAACTTTTTCATTAGCATTATTATATCTGTTATGTGATCTGTGATCAGTGAGTTTTTATTACTTTTGTAATTGTTCTGGTGCTCCATGAACCCTGCCCAAATAAGATGAGGAACTTAATAAATGCTGTGTGTCTCTGACTGCTCCACTGACTGGCCTGGCTGTTCCCCATCTTTCTCCCTCTCCTTGAGCCTCCCTCTTCCTGAATGCAACAATATTGAGAATATTATGTGAACTTAGTTGATAAAGCACCGGCAGGGATTTAGTCCAATTTTGAAAGAAGTTCTACTGTGGGTAAAATGCTGTCAAACAGCATCGCATACCACAGAGACCTCTTTCATGAAAGGAAGAGATCAGTTGATGCGGCAATTTTCATTGTTGTGTTGCTTTAAGAAATTTCTACAGCCACCCCAACCTTCAGCAACCACTGCCCTCATCGGTTCAGTAACCATCAACGTGAGGCAAGACACCATTTTGCTGAAGGCTCAGATGATGGTTAGCATTTTTTAGCAATAAAGTATTTTTAAATTAAGGTATGTAACATTTTTCATTCATGATATTATTGTACGTTTAATAGTATAAACATAATTTTTATATGCACCAGGAAACCAAAATATTTATTTGTGTGACTCACTTTATTGTGAGATTTATTTTACTGTAGTGATCTTGAGCCAAACCCACAATACCTCCAAGGTATACTTGTACCAAACAGAGGATTTTATATTTTAGTTTGGAGAGGATAAGGAACCATTGGAGTTTATGGAGTAGAAGGGAGTCATGGTCAGACCTGTGTTTTAGGGAAATCACTTTGGCAGCTAAGCGGAGGGTGGAGTGGAGTGGGGAGAGACTTGAGGCAGGGAGACCAATTAGAAGGCTATTGCAAAAGTCCAGGTGAGAGGAGATGAGGATCTGAACTAGGGTGGTGGTTATATTACTGGAGAGAAGAGGACTTCTAGGAGAGGTGTTGTGAAGGTAGATGTGAGAAGACTTTGCAATCAGTTGTACATGTGGGGTGAAAGTGAGTTGTTGAAGACAGCACTGAGATTGTGAGCCTGGGTGGCCAAGAAAATGGTGATACCATGGGTATCACCCCGATAGTAGTAGGTGTAACAGGGAATTGACTAATTAGAGTCCAATCTGTATGACCATACGCAGTGTGCTGGACCTGATGCAATCCTTTGTGTGACATTTGGAGTAGGGGAAGCTTTTCTCTGACTGTTTCCAGTCTGCTTACTGTGTGGTAAGGATAGGCTTCTGAATAGGAACTGAGCATTTAACAAAAGGTCTCAATGACTCAACTTTCTTCTCTTTCCTGTCTGGCTGAAATTGAAAGAGAAGGCCACATCTGCTGTATGTTTCCAGGTGGGAAGCGTATCAATGGCCTGCTCTGCCCACCTGGGTCCACACGAAGCCACGAGCACAATGCCCTGCTTTGTCTAGGCTTAGGTCAAGGAGTATTTGAGATAGAACAGACCAGGCTTCAACCTTGAAATCTTCTAAAGGTCAGGAGAGCATCAGGGGTCTGGGAACTGGTGTCCAGGCCAACATATGCAGATAGTTGAGCTCAGTGAAGAGGGAAAGCCTTTGTGACTTGCTTGATCCAGAACAGCGTGAATCAACACTAGGATGCTGTTTGTTTGTTTTTGTGAGCAAGGAAATGTCTTTGCCCATTGTCCATTAGAAGTAAACTTGGAGAGTAAATACTGACGGCAGCTTGTTTGACCCCACTCTCCCAACGGGTCAAGGTGGTATAGGGGAGAGAGTAGACCCCTGGGTATTTAGGGGAAGGTGTAGCATTGCCATGGTATAAGAATATGCAGAATTAAAGGTCACATAGTGAAATTTGAAAAAAGGGAATGCTGTGGCAGGGGCCGAGGGTGAGGGGCTGAGGGTGAGGATGAGGAGTTCTGTTTTGAATAAGTTGAGTTATATGTCATACTACATGGGGGAGGGGGGGAAGCTATTTGTAAAAATGCTCCAAATCACTAAGATAAATGAAAATTTAAAACTCTGTGATTTTCCCTCACATCCATGAAATTGGCAAACATGATAACAGCTGGAAACAGTGCCGGAGTAAGAAGTCAAGTATATGATATGTTGTTGGTGGAGCTGGAAAATAGTTTGGAATTCAAGAAAATTTATTAAACTGTTCATGTTCTTCCCACCAGTCCTATTGCTGGGCATATACCCCAAGGTAAA
Organism: Trichosurus vulpecula; assembly: GCF_011100635.1. Taxonomy (NCBI): domain Eukaryota; kingdom Metazoa; phylum Chordata; class Mammalia; order Diprotodontia; family Phalangeridae; genus Trichosurus; species Trichosurus vulpecula. The sequence goes on along the minus strand of NC_050573.1, from coordinate 552,755,811 downwards.
GCATTTGCTAAAGTTAAAGTGCTATGTAAAGGCTAGCTATTAATAATGGTAATGGTTAGCATTTACATAGAGCCTACTGTGTGGCTGGCATCCCTACTAAGTGCTTTTACAAGTATCATCTCATTTGGTCCTCATGACAGTTCTGGGTCAGAGGTGCCATTATTATTCCTATGTTGCCGATGAGGAAACTGAAGCAGACAGAGGTTAAGTGCCAGAGGTTAGACCTTGCCCAAAATCCTGACACACCAGGTCCTACCTGAAAGAATTCGACCCAAGCCTTCTTTCAGCCAAAGAAAAAAGCAAAGTTATCCACCCCGTTGGGTAGACTTTCAAGGAATCTGAGTATTTGTGACGCTCCTATTGACAAGCGGGTCAGAACAATCTGAGCCACATGGAACCTGAGCCAGATTGAATCTGAGCACCTTCATGGAGTCAAGACAGATCTTACATACAGAAACACTGAGGGAGGGATCCAAGTAGTCTGGGGTGATGGGAGGAGGGGTCTAGGGAGGGTCTTGATGGAACTGGGGTGACTAGAGGTCAGACTCCAGAAATGGGATTTTGATAGGATCATGGGTGGAAAGTAGCTGGAGGCAATCCGGAAGTAACAGTGTTATGGTAATTGGAGTGGTAATTGGAGACATTTTTGTTGTCTTTTTTTTTTTTTTTTGGAGTGCTAAGGTAATCAAGTGCCTTTAATGAGTCTTGCTTTTGTTTGAATAGGGCAGGTAAAGTGGGACCTTTTGTTGTCTTTGTTTTGGAGAGCTTCTCAGCACTAAGGAGTCTTTGATTGGATCAAGAGTCTTTGATGGGTTTGAATCACATGGTTGTGAAGCCCTCTGACCCTGAACAGGGTATATAAGCTCTGAGGCTGGCGTTTTGTTTTGGGGCTCTTGCTCACTAGAAGAGCGTCAAGTGATTTGACCAGACAAGACTCTGGGTAGCCGTCACGGAGCCCCTGGCTTTGAAAACCCAGATGTTGGTGCTTCTCTCTGGTAATTATATGTATTGCTATGGACAGATAGAAGCCTATCTACTGATTCATGTTTGTTCTGTTTATATAATGTATGCTTGTAATTTCTGTTTGCCTTCTCTCTGAAGTTTAGGGTGGCTTTTCCCCCTGACCTACACGAATGATATATATATATGTTTAATTACAGTAAGACTGTTAACCCCTTAAAATTGCTTTCCTTAGAAAAGCAGATCAAAGAACTTGTGCTAGCAGCCCTTCTACGTGCTGGTATTATTGGCCTTACACAGCCACAGTGGCTGCAAGTAACATTGTTGTTACAAAAAGAGATTTGGGCATAAGGATAATGAAAGGCTTGTGGCCTCAGGCAAATACCAGATCAAATGGGAAGATTCAAGGAGAGTTCAAGGGGGTTCTCAGAGCCTATACCCCATCATTGTCAGAAGTAGGATCTGAATCTAGGTCTCCCAACTTCAAGTCTTTCATTCTTTCCTCTCTGCCACACAGGCTCTGAATTCTAAACATAGGAAGAAAAAAAGTCAAATAACAGATAAAATGTGGGTCTAAGATTTCAGGAAGACTGGACTCAATTGCAGGCTCTGCCACAATGCAACTCTAGGTAAATTATATCATTTCTTTAGGTCTCAATTCCCTCATATGTCAAAAGGAGATGATCATTTCTGTCCTCCCTACTTTATAGGGTATGTTGTATGGCTTACATCAAATAAATGCATATGAAAGTATGCTGAAAAATTAGATGCAATACAAAGGAAATGTTAGATACAATACATAGGTTAGCTCTGAAACCACTCTCAAGATTAATAGAGTTAATAAGTTAATAGTCTCAGACAAGTTTTGAGTCAGAAAGGCAGCCTCAGGCTGACTCAGGAAGCTCTTACCACAGATTCACCAAATACGTAAAGGTTGGCTCCCAACCAAAGAAGGTAATGAGCACAATTCCTCTGGGGAGAGGAAATACATACTTGCACCTGACTCCTTTAGCTGCCTTCCCAGAGGCTGGCATTCCCATCCAGGGAAAGACACATGGAAACATCTCCATCTCAGGGAAGGCTCCCCAGTGATCCCATACAAGGCAGCCATTCCTTTCTACAAAGGTTCCTCTTCCCAAAGGCAATTGAAATGGCCAAAATATTTCATAGTAGTAGACAGCTTTGAATCACTGGTGGGGGAAGAGGTGAGTTTCCTTCTTAACTGCACTCCAGCCTCTACCACAGGCATGGTGCGTAAAATGAGTCAGGCAAAGTTTTCTTAGCTTGGCCTTTCCAATGTAGTTTACCACTATTGACCCAGCCCATGGTTTTGTAAATAGTTGGTTGACTAACATAAATAAATATAGGTGGTGAACTACTATATGACTTAATCTAAAAACAGGGAAGGCTGCCCAGGAAAAGAGGTAGCCTTAAGGAATATTTATTACATGTTCTGGCTCAGGTATTGAGAGTATGTTATTGGGTAGACTTTTTTTTTAAACAGGGAACAAATGCAAGCTTTGTGGCTCTTGATCTGAAAGAGCAGGATTGGAAGATAGCATGACATATGGGAAATGGTGGTGAGACTCTAAAACTTGAACCTATCTTCAAAGAAGCAAGGTTCCTCTAAGCCTGGGTGGCCCTATGGAGTCATAGAGCCTACTGGTCAAACCTAAGCTGCATCTCACTGTTTCTCATAGACTTCCTTTGCAGATCATTTCAATCGTAATCAGAAAGTGACTCACTTAGGACGTTCTCCCTGATCCCAACAACAGGTAGCCCAAGCTGCTGATTTCAGGCCAATGGGGCATGGTGAGAAAGGAAGAAAAAAAGAGGGGAAAGAGAGAGAGAGACAGAGACAGAGAGACAGAGAGAGAGAGAGAAAGGAGAGAGAAGAGAGAGACAGAGACAGAGAGAGAAATAGACTCTACCTTGTTAGAGAGACAGACAGTGTCCTGCTTTTCTTCTTTGCATTTATGAAGTCAAACTCATGCTGTGCATGTGTGTCTCTGAGGTGTGACTCTAAGTAATGAGATGGATTTCTCCGTGTGGTTTGTGGAAGCAGTGTCATTACAGTAAAGTCACATTCTGTAACCAAACACTGAGCAGTGAATTTAGTCAAGTAGAGTTGATATAATTTTTCCAGGTCAGTGTTAGTCACCAAGTGTTGCATGCCAACTATGTGCTCAGCCAGGTGTTATTGGAGATCTAGATGGCATTCTTCAAACAGCTTGTTATCTAGGTTGGGAAACAAAATATCATTTATACGTATGTGACACCAGTCCCTACATGGAACTTTTTTTGCTGGTAGGCATGAATCTGTAAGCCTAAAGACAATATGTCCCTATATTAATGATCCAGCAAGGAATAATATATATTAATAATAAATAATGTATATAATAAAAATATTATATGTAAAACAATAATAAAAATGATACCTGAATTGCCTACCAGTTGGCACACACAAGCCTAGCCTTGTCAATTACTCTTTGGCTCAGGTGGAGATAACGTTTCTCAAGGGGCTGCAGTATTTCTGCTATCTGAGAGCATTCCACCTGCATTTCAAGGCAACTCGTCACTTGCCACCAAGCCCAGGAGACAATGGTAGGTGCTAAAGTAGGTGGAATTAGCCCCTTGATGATTGGGTCAAAATTTAATCTAGAGAAGGAAATGGAACATTGCTCAAAATATTAAAAATGTGAGGTCTACTATTTATACCTAGCTCAGAGCAACCATATCAGTGGATGCCTCTCTCAATTCAATTTCCACTCCATTCAGAGCTAAGAGACTTGGCGTGTTGTGATCACACAGTTTATTGTATATGGTATAAAGTAAAAAGGAAAGCAAACTAAAATACTCCCATATAGAAAGTTTCACCTTCAACCATCTCTTACCCTCCTTCCCATTACCTTCAAAGATCTTTGGGTGCAGATGAAGGAATCCTCGCTCCACATAGCCATGACTTGTGGAGAAGGGATAGGGGGAGTAGCATTTGCTCTTAGTATATGCGTGGAAAGAATAAAGGGAGAATAAGGGAAAAAATAAAGGGAGAAGACGCTGAAGGGTATCTCTTCTTTACCTCAGAATCATGCTCTCAGGGCAATATGCTTGATCAGCTCACCAACCCAACCAGATTCACAATAGCTGTCTGTGTCAGAAATTCTGGATCTTTTCTCTATGTGATTATGCTACCTTTCCCTACGGTTCCACTTTGTCATGTGATTAGTGGACCAGAACCAGTTACAAAATGTCTGGGAATGATCCAAAGTCTTCATGAGGATTGCAGTGACCAAGAATTTTGCAGATATTCATATGGGCTTATTGGCCAGTTACCCATTATACTTAAAACCAATCCGTGCATAGTAGATTCATGATTTTGTAGGTAGTCCTATTTTTCTGTTCTTTGTGTATATAGAAACGTTTGTGTTTGTTGATGATCATCAAGTTTATAAATTAAATATTTTAAATATAAGTAATGATTCAATTCAACTTAACAAATATTTATTAAGACCTTACTATGCATCAGGTACTAGAATAAATGAAACAATCCCTGCCCTCAAAGAACTTACTTTCTATTGTTGTCATATAATGATGACTATGGTGAATTGTGATAGTCCTTCTATGTGAGCATCAAACAATCCCCATGAGGTTCTGCAGTTTGACATCACACAGAGCTGAATATACCGCTCTATGATCTAGAAAAAAAAGAGTCTCATTTTCCTGGTGAGAGAGCAAGAATAAAGTGGAGAACCAGTGTAATCTTTCTTCCTCTCCACCACTCCCATCTCTCTCATAATGTTTTTATGGCTCCATCAATCTTGTTTAAACTTGAGTGTAAACAATCCCTGTTGTACCAGCGGCCTCTGAGTCATCAGGCCCCAGCAGACTGGCGCTAAATTAATTTCTGAGCATATTTGGTAGGGATTAGGTTTCCATCTCCCTACTCAGAGTTGTGCAGGGTCTTTGGCAGGCCAGTGGAGTCCTTGGACAAGGAGAGTTCTAATTGGGTTGTGAAAAGCTCCCCATCAGAATAAAGACTGTGTGTCTGAGTAAGGGTCTGGCACATAGAAATCCATCTCAGGCCATTGATGGGGAAAGGAGAAGAAGAAAAAGGAAACAAGAAAGCATTCTATGTTTCTCTCTCAATAAATTATCTGATGTCTTTATCTCCCTATCTCTGTCTTTCATTTTTTCTCCATCTCTGTCACTTTTTCTGTGCCAGACCTTTTATCTTTTTTTCTCTCTGTCACTCTCTGTTATTCTATTTCTCATTAGGTTACCTCACTCAAAGTGAGAACCTGAAAAGACCTTAGCCTGAAAGGGCCAGAGTCTCCTAATGCATCCTGGGCCATCTCCAGTTGCCATGGTGAATATTAGGCCACTGGACCCACATGGCTCTGGAGGAGAAAGTGAGGCTGGAGACCTTGCACAGCCCTGCCTCACTCAAATCAACGTCAACTGCAAGTCATGTCATCATTTCCCTGATGTCATGGTCTTCTTTGAGAATGAAGGACAAACACAACAACAATCTCTCATTATCTGTCTGTCTCTCTTTTTGACTGTCTCTGCCTGATTCTTGTTCTCCATCTTTCTCTCTCTGACTCTCTAGTATTGACTTTGGCCTATTTGAATCAATTTTGATTTCGGTAGAATCTGGGGTTTAATGACATAGCTGGTTATATTCTTAGTGTTCAGTATATGTCAAGAAATTTTTTCAGTCCAAATGGACAGGAGAGTATTTGGGTTATAACTGGTGGGGAGGGAGAAGAGGAACCTTTGTAAGCAGGGAAAAAATAGAAATTATTCCATTAAAAGTCAAAGATGATATCTAAGAAAAATATAGTCCCTAAGCAAGTCTTGGGAGATGCAGGCTAGAGAAAAACCCTCATCTCAGGAGCCTTGCTATTGACACTTGTCCGCAACAACACAATAAAGAGTGTGGAGTTCGAGCCCAAAATCAGAAAAGGCATTTATCATTCTTTCTCATGAGAAAGGACGCCACCCAAGCAGTAGAGGTTGGGGGTGCTTTAATTATATTTTACATTTGGTCTGAATAAATGGGCATGTCCCCTGAACAGAGTAGAAGAGAGTACAAAGGACTCAGATGAATGTCAGTCCTGTTATAGACCCTCCCTTCCAATCTCCCACCAGGCTCTTCATTGGCCAGATAAACCCCCTGACTGCTTACATCATGCCCTCCTCAAATGGCTCCTTTAAGCAAGTTTACACGCCTCTGACCTTTCACCCCAGGGTGAACTAGTTCTAACCAGTCTCCTGTCTTACATTCTGCTAAAGCTGGGGGGAGGGAGTGGGAGGAAGAGGAATACTTTCAACTCTGTGGAAACAAAACTCCTCGCTGTTTCTTACAATTCTCCCTCTCTTCTTTTATTCAAATTTTTGTTGCTACATCTTTAATACTCCCTTACTCTCTTTCTCTTCTGAATTTTTACCTTTAACCATCACCCCTCTAAGTAAATATGGGAAGGGGTAAAGGTTGATTGACTTGTTTACAAATCAAAGGGGGCTGTCATCTTTATAAATACAGATTCAGAGACCCAAAAGAAAACAATAGGGCAATTGTCCATTAAGATTCAAAAGTCTCTTCCCATACAGCTGTCTTGCAGGGAACATCATCAATGAAGTCCTCTGGTCCTTAGTATTTGTTCCAGCCATCTCCAGCACAGCATCTCAGCATCTCAGCATCTTCTTCTTCTTGTCTTCTTGTAGGAACCAGCTTTCTGTCCATTCTCCTACAAAAGTGACCTTAGCACAATTTTAACTTACCATTTCTAATCCTTATACCCTGATCATTTTTTACAAATTCAAAACTGGAACCTTGACCAATTGTCACACTTAAGAAATTCACATAGGAACCCAGTTTCTTATACTTTACATTAACCCATTATTAATTTCTTCACCAGGAAGATGAGATTTCACTAAGGAACTAACAACAAGCTCTATCCAGTACGTACATAAATACATTAAATAGTCAATTTTTAACGCAGTACATATAAAATCTTAACCTTTCAGTCATGCCATGTTTCTTTGATGGCATTTACAAAACAAACCACAAGCCATTCTTCTTTCAACATTATTAATTGTAACAAAGCTTTAGACAAGCACAATATTAACAAAATAACAAAATAATATTTTTACAAGCCCTTGACCTAATTGTCTCCATACCATTACCAAGAATTAAAAAAACCCTAACTTATACAAGACCATATATGAGGCCCTTATAAACTACCCTAACTTATACAAGACCACACACAAGAACACTAGTCCCAGTCCTATGGTAACCTAAAATGTTCCACAATCAATTATTTTAATAGATTTGTTACTGTACTTACAAAACCTTCTGATTATAGAAATTTGCCACCAAAAGATTAGGGACTTATAGTAAGGGCATGGTATTTCCCCCAACTTCCTGTCAGCTCCAGGTAGAAGTTGTGTCAAACTGCAAGCTGCATTGAGTCAGGCTTAAAATTTCCCAGGTTCAGTTAAGGAATCAAGTCAAGAGAGTCCCACTTCAGCATATGTGAACTAGTTGCCCTCTTATCTTTACCATGAAATCATACTTGCAGTTCATGCCTGCCCCTTCACAGGGATCCTGGCATCATGGATCAGTGGCTCAGACAATCTTCCTTGATATTCACACCTGGAGTTAGACTCAGAAACTGTCAGTTAACTATCCCATTAAGTCTTTGAATAGCAAGTTCCAATAATCAGTTTAAGATGTGATTATAATTTCACATTGCTTAAGAACATCTCCAGAGTGAGCCCTAAATAGCTTGCATGCATTTCCTCCCTTGTTCATAAAATCTTCCCATTAAGGTTATAAGTTATTGCTCTAACACATTTGCATCAGTTTCCCAGGCTTTTCTATTCTCCTCTAACTATGCCTGATCTGAAAGAATGAGATATTCTTCAAGAATTGAATCATATAAATATGATAGGTTCAGATACTAACTCTATCTTTGCGTTTTAGACCATGGAATGAATTCAAATCCAAATAGCCACATTTATTTTTTCCCATCAATGCAAAAATATTCTACAATTTATCTCTCTTTAAGGAACACTGAAATTATTTTCCCCAAACTGAAAATGTCTCTGACTTAATCCCAGTAATTAATTACACCATTTGTCTTAGTACCCAATTGCTCTTACATCACTTTGAAACATTTAAGGACCTTATTCCACATAGATACAAAGTACCTTTAAATCCCAGCCTCAATCTATGGGATTATGACTCAACCTTACATTTGTATCTTTATTTCACAAACTTCTTTTCCCTTTGTCTAATTATTCCCATTAATATTTAGAAAGAATATTATCCTTCATATGACTATACAAGAGTACCAATTTACCCAATCATTTGATTAAAAACAGCAAGATTTCACATATTTGCATTAATCAAATTTTCCATTTTTCCCCATAAAACCCTCTCGGTCTGTAGGTATCACAACTTCACTTCACAATAGTAACAGATTCTGACAGATACCCTTCTTTTCATCACTAACTATTTATTTTTGATTACAGAGACCTGCCATAAAAAAAGCAGCATCATATCATCTCCTCCAGAGGGTGGGTTCTTTTACATCACATGGCAAATTTTGATACTTTACCAGGACCCACATCTCAAAATCTAATCTTATCCTAAAACCTCATCACTAGGAATCAGTGCTGCTTACTTCAAAAAGCCAGGTTTGGAGGTCTGCTGGCTTCTGACCCCTGCTGTGCTCTCTCTTTCAGTAAAATTTAAGTGCCAGTAACTGCTGCCCTTCCCCTTTCTTCCCTTCTACCAAAGAGTAGGTGTTCCCAAGGAATGCCAATTGACAGGCCTACATTCTGGGAGGGGAGCTATATTAAAATGAGTTCTGAGGTAGACCTAGGTCGCTGGATCCTGATCAAAGAGACATCAATTTCCACCCCACTCAACAAAAGGGGGTGTTAACATTTGCCCAGACCTGTCTGGGTATCTCTATGGGGCACATTCAGCTTGTGCATATCTCCCTAGCATTTGATCCCAACCAGAGACTCATAAAATTCAAGATTTTACACAGGGTTGATAAGAATTTATGTCTAAAATCCTTGTTTTAGTTAACAGCCTCAATTCTTGACTAAGTACAATTCTTAGTCTAACAACATCAAGATGATAAGGGGAATTGCTGTTCATAAATTCCTAAAGTATATAACATTATAACACTGTACATGATTGACAAAAATTAAGTTCAACAATAATTCAATAACAGCCTTTTAACCTCTTCATCATTTTTCTCTGATAGTACAATTCTTAACAACATTTAAACCATACAAATGTATGTTTAAACCATACAAATTTAATGCATTTTTTTTGTATTTAAAACTTCAAACTACCCATTATTCAGCCTTCCTTTACATTTCAACCATAAGACAAGATAGCTCATAAGTTATTACCCTTTACTAATGTAACTACTGTACTGGGACCCCATTCCAGCTTAAACAAAGCAAAGAGATTAATGAGTAACCCCGCAGGTTGATGAATTTATGTCCTTGTTTCACAAGCTTGTTTATTCTTCTTTAATTACTCTCAGTCTGGAAGAATGAGATACTTTAGGAATTAAATCTTTTACATATGATAAGTTCAAACACTAATTTTAACTCTTGCTTAGGCCATGGAATGACTACAAATTCACAGTAGGCCTTCTAAAAATCACACAAGAGATTTTTTCAAAACATTTCTAGAAGTATTTTCCTTTCTTAAAAAAAAACAGCTTAAAATTTTATCCTGATGTTAAGAGGAATAATCACTAAACTTTTATGAAGAAAATTAGTTGGAAAGTTTTAAAATGATAGAAATCTCTTTCTTCTTCCCTAAAGCAAAAATAAACCTTTACACATTGGAATTCATTAAAACTAAGTTGGTGCAAAAGTCCTTAAGTAACCCAAATTCAAAAGTATTATCAAGAAACTAAATTCCTAGTTATTGCAGAATCCCCAAATATCGCAAAGTTCCTTAGTCAAAAAGGTGTTTGTAATGGAGAGGACACTTAGTTTCTATAAGAAGAATATACCCAATTAAATAACAAATAACAATAACAAAGTTTACCAAGCCCTTCCTTAGATGAAACAGGCTTGAAAATCACTCCCTTATTTTTTTTTTTATTAATTCCTATATAATAAAATTCAGACCTCACACAGGTCTCTCAAATTTTACAGCCTAAGAGAACTCTAAAAGTACAATTCAGAAATAAGATGACCTCAATTACATTTTCAGATTCCTATTACTTTTGGTATTCATATATTAATACATTAACATATGTATTAATACATTAATATAACATATATATTATTACATTAATACTTTAAATACATACACCAAATAGCTCTTTTTCTGAGCTAATTGTTGCCTCTGGCTTAGGTATTAGGAATGTTTGCCTGGCTATGAGTGAACTTAGAAAAAAAGATTTTTATTTCAATCATTACTTGCTTTATAATTCATCCAGATTTGAATTTGGTGCCCTGCTTTCTCCGAGCCTCATCTTAGGCATTTCAATTCCTTACTCGGAATTAAAAAAAACACCTAAGGAATTTTAAGGAGGTGTGGCCACTTCCCTTCCAAGCAAAAAAGACCAAGTTAAAGTATTTTAGTTTCCTTCCCATTTGTCTGCCTCAGATAATTTGAGAAAGGATTTTTCTCAATTGCTAAAGAGTCTAAGAATTATACAAATCAATATCTTTACTACAGTCAATACCCAGATTCAGCAAGACCTTTCATTACTAACTAATCAGCCTTATTTTCCAATCAGCCTACAAGCTTCTTTCAGCCCCAGCTCCTGACTGACCCACCCACAGTCTTCCAATGTGGAATGGGGGAGGTGTGGCTAAGAGCACATGGACTCAAAGCCGTGTGGACTTAGGTATAGTTTCAACCCCCCTCAAATAATTTCAATCTCTATTTCTTCCCAATTTTTACTGAAACATTTTACTCTCTGTATTCTTACTCCAATTTCAATCTCTTTCCTAATCTTGACCCAAACTACCTCAAACATTTCAAATAAATGAAAAAAAATACTGTACTTACCAAGCTTCTTTCCAGCTGCTTTTTTTTAACCTTAAAACAATTTAATCACATTCTAAACAGACTACTGAACCTTTAAAGTAATCTTCCAATTATCATACAGAAGAACCCTTTACTTCTACGTTTTAAAACACTTTGCTTGATGTTAGATAACTGAGTCAATGCAAATGCACAGATTTTTATTTTTTTAAAAACCTTTAGGACCTAATCAAACCTTAATTCAGAGCTCTGAGCTTTCTTCTCTTTATCAGCCCTCCCCTCCTCTGGGAGCACTGCTTTGGCTCTGATTCCTTATCAGTTCTAAAACCTACTGGCTTTTCACGATTCATCTTCTAGTCTGGTATTCCAACTTGGCCAGTGTTGGAAACAAAAAATATCTTAATTTCCCAGTAAAAACCTAAGACAAATGGGAGTTCTTTCCTGATCTTAAATCCTGAAGTTTAAAAAAAAACCTTTTCTTAAACACACAGACAAGACATTAGACAAGATACTACACACAAACAATTCAGAATTCAAATTCAGTTATAACTTCTGAGAGCTCTCTTCCTTTATATGTCACTGTGATTTACCCATGTTGTTCTTGTCCTCCCTCAACTCCACAAACTCCACTGGGCCAGTCTCAAGAGAGACTCCCTGTTTCTTGTTAGAGGTTTCTTGGGTTCCTCCCTCAACCCCACAAACTCAGCAGAGCCCATTCTCACAAAGACTCCTTGTATCTTGTTTGGGATTTCTTGAGAATCTGTTCAAGGGTGTAGAGCAAAATTTCCCTTGTCTTGGAGACTGGGAAGGAGGCTTGTCAGCCTGCCTTCCTCCTGGCAGATCAATGTCTGGCCAAACTGTGTCAAGTCTTTTGGTCCAGATATCTGGGTGCTGAGGCTTAGAATCTGAGACGTCTTCCTCCTGAGCTGGTCAGAGTTCCCCCAAAACCTAAGCCTCCCGGTCTCCTCAATATCTAGCCAGACTCAACCAACTCCACCCTCACAATGTCACCCAAGTTTCCCTTACTTGGGTTCATGCACATGCACCAGCTTATGTGACTGCTATTGCCCACAGAGAATATTGTCCGTCCACCACGTTTTCTGCTTCAGTCTTATCTTCCCTTTGGGCCCTACTCTCTGCAGAGGAGAATCGTTCCCAGCCCACCTGAGGGCCACTGAGAAATGGTCAGTGGGACATCCTGTCAGTCAGTCAGGGCTAAGAAGTCCTCCTGTCCCCAGAGAGAGGTCTGGGAAAATCTCGGTGGGACCTCCAAAACTGTGTGCAACAACACAGTAAAGTTTGGAGTCTGAGCCCAAAATCATAAAAGGCATTTATTATTCTTTCTCATGAGAAAGGATGCCACCCAAATGGTAGAGGTTGGGGGTGCTTTAATTATATTTTACATTTGGTCTGAATAAATGGGTACATCCTCTGAACAGAGTGCAGGAGAGTACAAAGGACTCTGATAGATGCCAGTCCTTTTATTGGCTCCCCCTTCCGCCAGGCTCTTCATTGGCCAGATGCAAACGCCTGACTGCTTACATCATGCCCTCCTCAAATGGCTCAGTTAAGCATGAGTACAAGCATTTAACCTTTCACCCCCAGGCTTTGATTAGAACTAGTTCTAACCAGTCACCTGACTTACATTCTGCTAAAGCTGGGGGGAGGGGGAAGGGAGAGGAAGAGGAATGCTTTCAACTCTGTGGAAACAAAACTGCTCGCTGCCCCTTACACACTCATTTCTGGCAATTCATCAGTTTCTGCCAGCAATAAAGTAACATTCTAGAGATCTAAAAAACATTTTCTATCCATTTTAAGAACCCTTTTCTCCACATTGCACACCCAAAATATTGGGGTCACCTATTGCTTGAGATTGTTCTGTTTCCCTCAATTAACATGAATAGCCAAAAGATATAATTGAGAAATGTATTTAATCACAAAATTTAGCTTCTATTTCCCTGAGAGTGGCCTTGGAGACAGGAAAGCTTGAGTTCAAGTCTCATCTCTTGATACATGTTGGCTGGGTCACCCTGGAAAAGTCATTTAATTTCTCTGTGCTCTTGACAACTGTCTAAGAGATGGTAAATTGCTGGGGAGGTGCCAACCTGCATTAATAGAGGTACTTCCCTGCACCAATGGAATCACAGGTTCAGTCCTGGTCCCAGTCCCAATTTTCCTACTTTAGCAAGTTGCTCTTATGTAAAACAGAAAAGGCTGGGAAAATTCTGCATTAAGATTTCCCTCAGACTTGGGAGTATCCTCAATTGGTTTCCAGCCCCTGAGGGTAATTGAAAAATTCCAGAGCTTTCAACATTCAGCAACAATTTACTAAGCACTTACTTAAGTCAGACCCTTTGGGAGGAATTTTTGCTTCAGTCAAAAGTGTTACCAGTGGAGGTTGCACATTATGGGGCTTGTGTGTATGTGTATGGTAGCATGCACACACACACACACACACACACACACACACACACCCCACTGGCTAAAAGAACTAGCCAATTGAGTGAAATTTGTCATCCTCAGCTTCTCATTTTTATTCAACCCCCCACATCCAGTCATTTGCCAAGTCTTGCCAATTCTGCTTTCTTACCATCTTTCGTATGTCCCCCTTTCTCCTCTGACACTGCCACCACCCTGATGCAGGCCTTCATTACTTTATAGGTGCACTATTGTAATGGCCCATTGGTTGGTCTCTCTGCTTCAAGTTTCTTTCTCTTCTAGTCCATCCTTCACTCAGCTACCAAACTGATCTTCCTAAAGGGACTATATTTTTCTTAGATACCATCTTTGACTTTTAATAGAGTAATTCCTATTTTTTCCTGTTCACAAAGGACCCTCTCCTGCCTCCCTATCATCTATAAACCAATTTTACCACCTATAACTCAAATTCAGTGGCTTCCCCTTGTCTCTAGAATTAAATATAAAATCTTTGTCAACCTGAAATAAAGAAGACAACCAAAGCAGCTTATACTAGGGGCTTTAATGATGGCAGGAGAATTACAATTTGTGGCCACCATGCAGCACCAAAGTATTGGTGTACCCAAAGGTTGGGGGGGAGGATTAAATACTTTTCCACAGGGAAGGAGTCTCAGGGAAAGCACTGGGAAAAGCAGTTGTGTAAGTTGTTTTGCATAATAACTAAAAGTCCATAGAGAAGGCTGGTGGGTGTTCTATAGTGGGTCTGGTTTTGATAGCCCTCGGGCAATTGGAAGCCCTGGGTTAGCTGCATTCAACATTCCGCACTCTTGGTCAAAATGAACTCTGTCACAGACCAAGGGAACTTGAGGTGATGGCCCGTTGACAGGAGTCACTGAGGGAAATCCCCTTTGGCAAGCAGGCCTTACAAAGAACCAGACTCACACTCCCACTGTCCATTTCATCAGTCTATCATATCTTATGGCTCAGACTTCTCATGCAGCTGTTTGGTTTCTGAGAACATCTCCTCTTGCAGTCTTCTGGTCTTCTGGAAATCTCCCTTCCTAGGCATTCTGGAATAGGCGGATTCTCAGAGTAACTTCTTCCATGAAAATCTTTAAATGATTTGGCAACACTGTTAATCTTCTCTGTGACAATGAAAGCAGCAAAATGTACATGCGATTTCTCAGGGCGGTAGATCTCCCAATAAATTCTCAAAAGGACCAGATGAATCTTTAGGTTTTTGCATATATACATATATATGTATATACACACATATACATAAACATGCATATGAAAAATTGAACCATGCTATCTAACACAGTTCCTTATATGCGCTTAATTTTAAATTATTTCAAGGCACTCAATGAAGAAATTACTGATCCATTCTGTCAAGAACAATTGGCATGAAGCATTACTAGACTGTTGGAAATGGCTTGGTGACCTTTAAATCATTTGGCACTGGTGCAGAGATCAGTGGTGAAAGTAAATCTCATTAGTCATTTTTATTTAGTTAAATGTACAATATGCTTTTAGCAACATCTTTTTACATTTTCGTTAGAAATTAATTGTAACAGTAACTGTAATAAACGGGGAGGGAGCAGTTTTGTTTGCACAGAGTTGAAAGTATTCCTCTCCCTCCCCCTGCCCCGCCCACCCCACCCCCAGCTTTAGCAGAAACCAGGCCTCTGGTTGGTCAGGTGAAAGGTTAGACGCATGCTTAAATGAGCCATTTGGTGGGGGGGGGGGGGGGGAGGGGGAGCATGACGTAGACAGTCAAGGGTTTGCATCTCGCCAATGAAGAGCCTGGTGGGAGATTCAAGGTGAGGGTCAATAAAAGGACCGATGTCCATCTGAGTCCTTTGTACTTTCTCCTGTACTCTGTTCAGGAGATGTACCCATTTATTCAGGAGGAATAAATGTAAACTATAATTAAAATGTTCCTGGCTTCCCAATGAGTATTCTTTATTCCTAGACAATGTAAGTATGTTTCTAAGAGTAACCATCAGAAATTTCTTGAGAAGATAAGTATGCCACTGGGGCTACGGTAAGTATTTCAGTATTGGAGAAGACTTAGAGGCACTTAATTACCTTTCAGACAGGAAAGAAAAAACAAAGATAGAAAGTATGTCATTAAGGTTGTATCTACTGTAAGTCACACTTGGTATGAAAATTAAGTTTGCCTAAAAATTCCATAATAGTGACATAGTTAAAACAATGTTTAAAAAGTAGATAGACAAAAGCTAAAAACAGAACACAGGTTACCAAAGAAAGTTTAAAATAGTATAAATGTACTTTTTGGGTTGTTTTCTAAAAAAGATTTTATTTTTTCTCCAATTTTATGAAAAAATTTTAACATTCATTTTTTAAAATTATGAGTTCCAAATTCTCTCCTTTCCTTCCTCCCTGCTCCCTCATTAAGAAGGCAAGCAATTTGATATAGATTATAGTTGTGCAGTCATATGAAACATATTTCCAGATTATGTCAGGTCATGAAAGAAAACACAGGCCAAAAAAATCTCAAGAAAAATAAAGAAAGTTTAAAAAAAGTATGCTTTGATCTGCATTTAGACTCCATTAGTTCTTTCTCTGGAGATGGATAACATATTTCATCATAAGACCTTGGAAATTGTCTTGGGTCAGTGTATTACTGAGAATGGCTAAGTCATTCACAGCTAATCACAGTACAATATTGCTTACTGCTTACTCTTCTCCTGGTTCTGCTCACCTCTCTTTGAATCAATTCGTATAAGTCTTTCCAGGTTTTTCTGAAAAGATCCTGCTCATCATTTCTTACAGCACAATAGTATTCCATCACACTCAACTTGTTCAGCCATTCCCCAATTGTTAGTAAACATGCTTTAAAACAAAAATACCAGATAATAATTGTGGAACATTTTGTACCATTTTATATCATTTTTGTGATTTCAATCAAGGGCCAGGGCCTGAATTAATGATCAGCTGGAAGAAGAGCCTGGGCCTGGGCTTCTTTGTTCTCTAAAGTTTGCTCAGAGAATATCTTTTCTCTGTCAACAAGGCCGGATCCCGCTGACCTAAGAACATTCTTTCCTCTGTTAACCATTAAGGGATGAGACCCTAATCCCGAGAGACTACCTTGCTTAATATTCTACGGGTATATACTTTAACTGACCTTTGTCAATACTCTTGTCTTTACAAATCTATTCCATTGAGGAAAATCCTCTTCCTGTATCATGGTTAAACATACATGGGGATCATAAAAGTGAGGTAACACAGGCTTGCTGGGTCTGCTAAAAATAATGTATTTTTTTAAATGTTTTCTCATTTCTTTGTTCAGACAGCCAGAGCTTATGCTCTGACTCCTTGTATGTACAAATAAGCTAGCTTAGCTGTGCTTTAAGGGAAAATAATAAACAACATGGGTTTTTTTTTTATCACCTAGCTTGTTTGCCTCCTTCAACCAAACTTTCAGGTTTAACATAATAAAATAAATTCTAGTTGAATATTCTATTAGGAAATAAAAAAGTCTTCCTATACACACTTTTCTGCTATTCTAAGAATAGAACCTGATAACTTAATTTGTAATACTCTTCTGTACCTATTACTTTAAAATTTTGTTTTTAATAAAAGATACTATGTTTAACCAAAGTACTTGCTCAAGCACGTGTTGATGAAAAAATATCAAACAAATACATAGATCCATCAAAATATTTGAATGCTGAGAGCAGGAAAATTTGAAACGACTGCCAATTCATTAATAGGACAACTCATTCCCCCTTCAGGAGGATGAGATGTTGCTAAGGATCTCTCATAACAATACCCTTTGTAAATAGGTGACTTCTATGCACACAAATTAATTCACCTCAAAGATGCTTATTTTAACAAAGGACTTTGGTGAGGTGTCTGAAAAAAGTAAGTAAATAATTCTAGATTGTATGAATAATGAGGTGTGCATAGTAAAATATGTTCAGTTACTAACCATGCTCAAATGAACTGGATCTTGCATCCACATAGACCACTACTCTGAAATCCTCTTTAAACCCTTGTACAGTTAGCTTGTATTTCAGAGCATGTTCTCTATTACAAGTATTAATCCACATTAAATAAATCTAAGTAAAATTGAATGTATCTCTGAGGCAATCCAAGATAGACCATAAGTCCCTCTTGTCTAAGATAATTAATTGTGCTGAAATCCTTTTCTCTAACAAACAACAAAAAACATTTTTGATATTAACCTCACTAAATAATAGTTATATCCTGTTCTCAGAAATTCTTATTTCATTGTCTAATTATTCTCATACTACGTGAATATTTAAGGGATCTTATCTTACACAAAAATACAGAACTAGTAACACACAGATGGCAAGCCCAAGTACTCATCTACTTAGTTGTTTAGGATATAAAAGGATTATAATATCAGGCTTAATAGCTTAGATCTTACACATCTGCATCTTATCATAGTAGCTTATATGTGTTCCAGCCTTAGATAAAGATTTAATATTGTGTTTATATCTTTTACTGATCAACTGCCATGATTAAGAAATTTGCTATAAAAGGAAAAAAGAGGAATATAGCTATACACACATACATATAATATGTATGTATATATATGCATATAAATATGTATATATACATATAAATGTATGTGTGTGTGTGTGTATATATACATAAAAGGCTTCCCTAGTTTGATATTAGCTGCAGGCAGGAGTCATATAGGTAAGCCAGTTGTACTGACAGAAAATCATAGACAGGCTTAGAGTCAATCAAGTGGGAAATTTTTCCATCCAAGAGAAAATGTCATACTGGGAAAATTGAATTAGGAGAATTCTACCTTGGCCAAAGTAACTCTCCCAATCTTTCTGTGAGATGGAACTCCACATGCAGTTCTTAGATGTCACTCCCACAGGGCTACTATCATTATGGAACACTGGCTCAATAGCATTTCTTGATGATCATACCTGGAACCAGACTCGGGATGATATCAAGTATACAGTCTCAAAATATTCAACCTTAAACAGCAAGTTTCACTAAGAATGCTTAAGGCTGGATATATACTATTTTTGTACTGTTATAACAAATTAGTACAAAAAGTTTATAACAAAACAATACAAAAAGTGCCAGGCTTTCCAAAAAATCACACAATATTCTGTTCTTCTGCTTGTTCTATTTCCCCTTTAGTTTAAACTCATCCTGGCATAAAAATAATCAATAAAATAATTGTAATCTGTAATTTCACAGAGACAATGAACATGGGAAAGTTTACTCAAATAGAATCTCCTCAGAAGAAACTGACAGTTATTTGCAGAAACTCTTCATTTTAGCTAGGTGTGAAGCTAGCTGTTTTCACCTCTGTAGCTCATAATTTTAAGCATCATAGAACTTATGTCACTAGCAAAGCTGAAACAAATTTATAATCAGGTCAAACATCTTCTTGGATAAAACAACAAAGAATTTTTTCCCATTATTATAATCCTGATGAAATAAAATACGAACAAAAAACAGAAATAATTAGCAGCCTTTAGACAACTATTTAACAACTGAATTTATATCCTAACATTATCTAAATTACAAGAGAAGTCATTCTTCTAACCATGTTAGTGTTACCAAGTTTCACACTATAAGCATGTAATTAATTTTACATGAACAGTGCTAGGAAACACATATAAAGCTTTACCAATTTAGTTCCATAACCATTATTAGGTTAGCTCAAGGTGTGTTGGGTCAAGTATATTATAAGTCATTGCTATTAGAATTATTCTAGGTGGAGGGCTGATTTTTGGCCCAAGGCCAAAGCTCTATGGAGTTTAGTCAGATGCTAGCAGGGCATGACCCATCTCAAATCCTTGAGAGTTTTCATAAAGAGAGTTAATACAATGTATGGAGCACTGAAAGTCGCAATATACAACATTTATATAGTACTTATAATATAATATGGGGTAAACCTAATGCTGAACTTTCTATGGAGCTTCTTACAACCCATATTGAAAAGGTCTGTGAGCTAACAGATGCTTGTCTCACTTCACTTGTAGCTTACTAAGAAGTTAAAGCTTCAGCAAATCCAGTCTGGTGCCAGAACCCAGTACTCAGCACTACCTCTCAAACCTAATTACTTCAAACCGTTAGCAGGGCTGGTAAGATCTTAAAACTCTTCGTTATACAGATGAGAACATCTTAAAAGAGATTCCTGCTATACCAAATTCACAGTAAGAACATTATAAATATCTATTGCCATTTCTAAATAAAGTTTCAAATTTTTAACATCATTCTTTTAGTGATTGAATATATGAGAATTTAATCTATAATGCAAAAGATTCCTGATCTAAAAAGAACTTACCATTTTTACCAAGAATCCTAATACAATGAATTACCAAATCAATGTGTGAGAAACGTGCTCACTCTAGAAAAAAACAACACTCCTCATCGTGAAGCCAGGAAAGTTCTCAATATATTTATTTTACATTCATTCTTCTGAATAGGGAGCTCCGTGAATGGGATGGATAATTGTGAAGACTTCACAGGGTATGTCTAAGGGAGTAGGAGAGGTTTGGGATTTGGCCTTGTGATTCTGGAAGGTCAGGGCCTGGAGCTGTGGGCATGCCCTTCCCCCTCTCTCTCAGATGTTAAGAAGATAAGATAATGAACTTCCTGTGAGCTATTTGTTCTCTGCTCCAGGAAGATCTCTCTTCCCCACCACCCCATTTCTTCTTCTAGATTTTCAGACGCCAACCCGGCAGTTGAGTTCCAATAGGGAAAACCTGATCAACCTTGGTCCTCTGTCTAGTTTTCACACCTACACTGTAAGCCCACCTTCCAGACAATGGTGAGAAGGGATAGAGGTGGGTGGGAATATTTTCATTGAGAGTATAAATTAAGGCAGGTTCCCTTTTACCTTGCCTCCTCCATTATGGAGGTGTGCCCAAATCTTGCAAGGTTTGTAAAATAAATTTACTTTATTTCTCCTAAAGATGTCTCTCCTATTATTTAAAAATCCTGTCCCACACATCCCTAATGGAGTAGGCTTGCTCAGACAAATGCAAGGCCTTTTGTGCCCTGTTTCCAATTTGAATTTTCTCTCCTGCCCACCATTGGCTAGGCACTTCAGGGTTCACAGCCTATCTGAAAAACACCTAACCCCCACCCCCACGTGGGTCTCCACTTCATTTTCTTTATATTTTACTTAGTTAAAGGACAATGAGTCATAAATTCTTTTAAAGGAATTTCCTCAATTGATAAGAGGTTGAACCAGGGTGTTTGGGTTTCATTCACCATTAACAGAAGAAGAATTCCGATATTGAAAATAGTGTTGTGGAATGAAATTCTCCTTGCCTTTGGAGTTGCAGATTTTATCCAAAGGACAAGGAAAGAGTTGTTTGCCTTTAGATATGCTGATAAGCAGGTGCCCACATCTTGTTGAGTGAAGTGTTAATCAACATTCCCAAGACTTTCTCTCTAATCTGTTCCTTTTCTTGCCTTCCCCAGCAAATACAAGATTTTCTGGTATATTGCATATTTTCTGTGGGAACAAAAGTTCAGTTCATCTTTTACAAATGTGAGGTATTATCTTTATCCACATTACAGATTGGTAAACTGAGGTAACTTGTTTTAAAATCATGTAATTAACAAATTTCAGATCTGTGCATTTTTCTAACATTTTGCCTGAATACCAAATAGTGTAACCTGACTGATCATAACTGTGCCACTTAAAATGAAACCAGAATTAATTAAATCACATCTGTATCAAAATTCCCAAATGGTATCCTCACAGGAGGATTTCCCAATTGCGAGGCACCCTTAAGACCCACATCTTGATTTAGATTCAGGACATATTTCAAAACGAAACTGGCTTTTGATGGCAACATATAAAATCTCAAAATTTTCTGCCAGGGATTTTAAGATTGAGAACTCATAGTTATCATATAGCTCATTCTAAAAGACACATGGTGACACTCGCAGCTCTCTGTAATTTTTTTTATCTATTTACCTTTGAACTTCTCAAAGGGGCTGATCAATTCTTTTTGTGTATGAAATCGTCCTCACTCTCTCTCACCAGCCCCCAAGGCTTTTCACATGTGGACTACCCTAAGCATGCAGCTTCCTATTCCCATTCCCCAGTTTCTGAGCCCAGGAAGTCCAAGTCACACACCACATAAAGTTTCCCATATCCTTCTTTCTTTCTATGAAATCAGAAAACTTCCTCAAACTCTTCTCAAAATGCTTAAATTTTCTACCTTAATCTCTCTCAGTATGTACATACACACATATGTATATATGTATGCATGTATACAAATATGTATTATGCTAATATGTATGCATATCCCTTCGGTAGTCTTGAAAACCACACATTTTTTTGTACTTCATATTTCTCCTCCTAAACCTTCCTTTTACTCACTCAATTCCCACATTCTCTTCATTCCAGTTGTATCCCAGATCATCTCCATTCCACTGAATTTCTCTCTATAATTTTAGTACATATTGCTATTAAACAAAACCAATGACTTTTACTTTTCTAACTGTATAATTTCATCCCAGATGATTTTCTTCACTAATTTACCTATTCCAATTAAACCCTATAGCTTGATTAGCTCCAATTCAGATGTTTCCTAGGAGATCAAAAGGCTCTGAACTTCTCTCATTTTCCAGGAAAGGGATAGAAACCTGCACTGCCTATTCCTGGGCCCAGCATATAAAGAAATTTGTGGGACAAACCCTTCAAAAATCCATTAAGATGTTCTTAGTAATTAAACAGTTCTCTGCCTCTCAAGGCAGGAGGCCTGTAATGGCTGATATTCTTGTTGCAAAATTTCTAAGTTCAAAGACACACCAATTTGAAAGTTATTTCTAAACTGATTTCTACCATCAGTTTAATTTGTCAAACTACCAATTTTCGAATTGGATTTTCTAATCAAATCTTATTTACATTTGGTTGGTTGTGATTCACAAAAACTTTTCTTTTTTCCATGAATTAACACTCAAAACAGTTTGGTGGCCGAGAAGCCAGGCAGTTCCCCAGATTCACATTGAACATAATCTACAAATCTTAATTTTGAGGTTCAGTAAATCTGGATTTATAATTTCTAATATTCAAGATCAACTTCCAATTAAAGTTCTAGTTGGTTAGAAACAAATTACTTAAAAGCAGTTAAAAGATCAAGTTGTAGTCACCTTCTAACTGCCTCTCTGCATGAGTTATCTTCCTAACAATTTTGCTTTGCAAGGCAGAGAGATTTGCATAGCTCAGTGAGCCACACTGTCAAAGGAAAGAGTCTTATTCAAATTATTTAGTTGGGGAGGGGAAAGGCAGCACCTGGAGAAAAACCATCTCAAACTGTTTCTTTCTCACTGCTCTTTTTGCTGCTATTGGCTCCCATAATATGCTATTACCACATACGTACTCCCATGCGAGGAGAAGGAAAAAAAGCTGTTGGCTTTTTACTCATGGACACACACACACATAAGCACACACCTGTGCTGGCAGCTCTTGTTCCTAGTCTTGTTGGGTCTTACACCTCAACAGCTGCTGCTAGCCAAATTGTTGCAACAGTCTCTTAGCTGTGAAAATCTGTGAAAATCTGAAAGAGGGTTCCCTACTTCTGCAGTTAGTAGAGGCAGAATCACATGTTTGTAAGCGAGGTGTGCCATTTTAACTATCGAATTCCTATGAGAGACTCCCAAGGGAGTTTCATAATAAACTTCGGTGTTCCCTATCATAATAGCAGTCTTCATTACCTCTTCCTTTAAGTTTTTCACACAGTCCCTAAGTGAATACCAGGGTCTGTCTGCAGTAGACCACATAGCATCAGCAGGATATTGTCTCTTACAAGTGGTTCCAGCCAAAGACAACAAATTGGTTGTTTGGTTACCTCTTTGCAAATGATAATCCCTAAAAACTTGCTGTACAAAAGGATTCTAATACTTATGAATCTCATACAATCCACAGTATCTAGAGATACTCCTGCAGCCCCTTCATCAATGATTCTCACCATCCAAGATATTAATGATTCTCCCATTCTCTGGGTGAACCTACTCAAGATATCTGTGGTTTCCTGCTGTGTAAAATACTCCAAAACCTCTCTGAATATGGTATTATGATCTTGTGTTTCTTGCCTCCTTCGCTGGCTGGGGTGCACTGCTGGCTGAGAAGTCTGGTATCATACTGTACCATTCTGTGGCTCAGGAGCAGCATCATACCACAAACATACAGCTGTATCCTCTCTAGATTCTCTCCACCTGTTACCATGGTAACCAGACTGGGGCTGGACTCGACCTGAGCTGAACTGAGGTGCACTCTTGACCTCCTTGGCTCGCTCTGCCTTCTAGCTGATTCCCCATTTTGCTGTGGTATAGGGGAAGTATTCTCATTTGAGTTAGCAGATGTTTCAGTAACTGTCTAGGTTCTCTCTCGTAATAGTATGTCTCTGCTTTCATATATTATACGATGGGCTGTGAGTAAAATCCAGCCTTGTCTAGAGATTGCTGTTGGCATTTCCCTTCCTGACTCAACTGTAACTTCTCTGAGGCATCGCTACAAATCTCTAGGCTGTCCCCTCTGTAGTTTCTGTTTCCAGTCCTCACACAAACCAGTGCCTTTAGATCATTCCCTTGCTAGGGAGGAATAGGTTATATCCTCCCATTCTGGGATAATCATTTCTTCTACCTCTAAACAGAGATCTTATACCTTGCGATCCTGTTTGTGATGCCAAATGTGGCAGTAAGGCGATAGTAACGTTGTAGATGATAATTGTCAAAGTGCCTGTGTGGTTCTGTATCGCAAAGTACACGAGACTCTCCTCAGAGAAGGTAGAAGAAGTAAACCATTTATTCAGACACCAGAGAACCAGATCCCATAAGCCCTTTACCCAGTGGATCAGAGCAGTAAAACATTCAATATATAATGTCACAACATGGAGCCTTGTCATCCCCAAATCTCTCAGACCCCCTGCTGGGGTCTTCCCAAAAACAGACTCACGGTACAGTTGTCACAGTTTGTTCAGCTTTCAGAGGTCGACTTGCATTACCTCAGCTCTAACAGTCACAAACGACCATTAACAGCCATAACAGCTTTCTCTCTCAGCATTTCCTGTGACATAACTTGCTTTTCTTGTCAGGAAGCTCCTTCTTCCACATGTGACTTCGGCATCCTGTGACATAAACAGGCTCACATGGACTATTAATGGGTGGGGAAGATCTTCAAATCTAAATTGCTACTACAATATGTCAAACTGAAATAAAGAAGATTTTCAAAGTAGCAAAAACTAAGGTCTAAAGTAAAGAGAATTGTAATTTGGGGCTACCACGTAGCACCAAAGTACTGGAATACCCAAGAAGGGGAGGGGGGGCAGGGTTAAATACATTTCAATAGGGAGAGAGTCTCATTGGAGGCTTAGCCTGGAGAAGCAATCACATAAGTTGTTTTGCATAATAACCAAAAGTCCATAGAGAAAGCTGGGGAGGCTATAAAATAGAACTGGTTTTGATCGCCCTCAGACAGTTCACGGCCCTGGGATATGGTAAGGTCGACTGTATTCAATACCCTCTATTTGGGTTTTAAAGCCTTCTATAATTTGACCCCTACTAGCGCCTTTGGCCTCCTTGCTGTTCCTCAAACTAGTCACTCTACCTCCCAACTCCATTCATGATTAGAACTCTTTCCCTTCTAATCTCCACCTTCTGGCTTCCTGGCTTTCTTCAAGTTTTATCTAATGGCGCACCTTTGGCAAAAAGATCCCTTAATATTAGTTCTTTCCTTCTATTGATTATTTCCAATTTATCCTTTATATAGTGATAATCACTTAATATCAATTTAGTAACTTCAATAAAGGTCAGAGCCTGAACTGATTAACCAGAGGAAGAGACTGAACTGATTAAGAAGATGAGTCTGAACCTAAACTTCTTTGTTCTCTGAGTAAACTCAGAGAATACCTCTTCCTATGTCAACAAGGCCAGATGGGGCTGACTTAAGAGCATTCTTCCCTCTGTCTATTAGCCATTAAGGATGAGACCCTTGAATGGGAAGGATAATTGTGAAGACTTCACAGGGCAAAAATACAAGGGTTACACTCTTCTCATATTTCTGAAATAGGGAATGTCTGAGGGAGTAGGAGAGGTTTAGAATTTAACCTTGTAGTGACTAAGCTAACAGGGCCTGAAGCTGTAGGTGTGCCCTTCCCCCTCTCTGAGGTGCTAGCACCAAATAGGGAGATAATGGACTACTTGTGAACTGTTTGTTCTCTGCTCCAGAAAGGTCTCCCCTCCCCTCTCCTCATTTCTTCTCCTAGACTTTCAGATGCCACCCCTGGCAGTTGCGTTCTGGATAGGGAAAACCTGAATGGACCAGATCCACCTGGTTCCCTAGTTTACTGACTAGTTTTTTGTGCCTAGATTGTAAGCCCGCCTCCCAGCCAATGGTGAGAAAGGATAGAGGTGGGCAGGAATCTTTGTTCTAAAAGTATATCTGTCCCTGCACTTCCTTTTTACTCTGCCTCCTTCATCAGTTTACTAATGGAGGCATGCCCAAATCTTGCAAGGTTTGTAAAATAAATTTGCTTTGCTTCTCCTAAAGATGTCTCTCCTATTATTTGAAAATTCTGTCCCATATTCCCTTAACCCGAGAAACTATCTTGCTTAATATTTTATGGGCATATACTATGTTAACGGTAAATCAAACACAGAAACGCTGGGTTGTAGTTTCAGCTGACCCTTGTCAACTCTCTTATCTTATTGTATTTGCAACCTATTCAATTTAGAAAAGTCCTTTTCTTGTATTATGGTTAAACATACATGGATATCATAAAATTGAGTAACACAGACATGCTGAGTTGCGACTATTCTAAAAAATGTATTTAAACCTTCTCATTCTTCTGTTTAGGCAGTCAGATTTTGTCTGGTACCATACATATATGTATCTGCTAGCTTTAAGGGAATAAACAATATGAATTTACATATCACCTAGCTTGTTTGCCTACTTTAACCAAACTTTCAGGTCGACAATAGCTTGTTTATGCATTGCTGTTTTCATGTTGTCTCCTTTGTTATGTTGAGGTTTAGGGGTTCTGGGACCCCAAAATAGCAATACATGAATCCTGCCCAAATGAATTTCATCCAAGCCTTCTTTCAGCCAAAGAAAAAACAAAGTTTGTTAAAAATATGCCATGTTGGCCAGACTCTTAAGAAATCTCAGCATTGGTTAGACTCTTAAGGAATCTGAGCCTTTGTGACGCTTGTATTGACAAGCAGGCCAGAATGAATCTGAGCACCTTCATGGAGGCAAGATAGATCTTATATACAGAAAGACTGTGGGGGGATCTAGAGGTGGCCAAGTAGTCTGGGGTTATGGGAGGACGGGTCCAGGGAGGGTCTTGAGGAGGAATCTCGGAGGACCTTGATGGGACTGGGTTGACTAGAGGTCAACTCCAGGAACTAAGAAAAATGGGATTTTGATAGGATCAAGGGTGGAACATAGCCAGAGGCAACCCGGAGCAAACAGAGATTTGGGCCTAGCAATAATGAAAGGCTTACAGCCTCAGGAGAACATCTGCTCAAGTGGGAAGATTCAAGGAGAGTTCAAGGGGTTCCCAGAGCCTGTACCTCATCAGTTAGACTGTAAGCTCCTAAAGTTTTGCAGGGATTATTTCTTGCCTGTCATTGTATCTTTAGCATTTAGCCCAACCTAGCATTTGTTATTCAGTCATGTCCATGTCTTTGTGAACCTGTGGACCACAGCAAGGAGTTTTCTTGGCAGAGATATTGAGTGGTTTGCCATTTCCTTCTTCAGTGGATTAAGGCAAACAGAAGTTAAGTGACTTGCCCCCAGTTACACAGCTAGTAAGTGTCTGAGGCCAATTTTGGACTCGGGTCTTCCTGACTCCAGGCCCAGTACTCTATCCACTGAGCCACCCAGTGACCTCAATCTAGCATTAATAAATGCAATCTGATTGGCTAACTTTATTTTTCTCTTTTCTCACTTTTAGTGTACAGAAGTCTTAGCCTAAAGGAGTCTCTGCATTTGAATTGTAGAAATAATTTCCTTGAAATAAGAATATTGGTTTTTAGGGGCTTAGAGGGATAAGGAAACTATACTTCTGTTTGCTACTGTTGCTTTTACCTGTTTCCTATCTCAAAAATACTCAAAGCCTACTGGTCCCAAATTTCAGAATCCATGAATTAATGGATCTCTTTTAACCTTAAAGTGCTCAGTAAGCTAATGGTAAGCTCTCTGAGAAGATGACCTAGGGAAAAGGAGCCCCAGGTCATGAAAGAAAGTGGGATTTAGGAATGCTGAGAGGCTGTATACCTCACACTTAACGTAGTGCTTGGCACATAGTAAGTGGTTAATAAATGTTTACTGATTGACTGGAGTTATTATATAGTCAGAGCAAAGTGAAACGTTGAGTAGTTAGCTGGATAGCTCAGTAAGCCTAGATGATAGGCTTAGATCATTCAACAACTTCATCAAATCACTCAGTAGTGAGTATGCAACTCATATACAACTTAATTCAATAAAGATTTGTCAAGCATTGCCATATGGGTAATTTGACTTAACTTTTTTTCTTTAGTACAAGAGAGGGTTTAGTTTTAAGGGAGAGGAATTTTAGGAAATTAAAGTGATTTAAAAATAAAGGATCCAAAATAATTAGAAAAACAATTATGTATCTCCATTGTGGAAGTCCATAGACATTGGACATACAAAGATAAAAGAGAGAGTCCCTCCCCTCAAGGACCTTACATATTCCTGAACCAGACAAAGTACTCCAGAATATTTGTGTATGGGGAGATCACTAGTCTCTAAAGGGGTTGAAGAAGACACCCTGAAGAGGGTGGCATGTGAACTGGGGCCTTGAAGAAAAAGAATGATTTCAACAGGCGAAGATGAGAATGGACAACGTCCCTGGGATAAGAGAAAACCTGTGCAAATGTATAGAAACTAGAAATTTGTAAGATAAAGAGTGAGATGGAAAAACATCCAACAGTCCAGCTGTCCTAGAGCATAGAATGGATAAATGCGATGAAACAGAAGATCACAAGGGCCCAGTTTTTGTGTTTTCGTCACTGTTGTCCACTGAATATGTAACATGCTAATTCTATATCTGTTGTGAGTTGAAGCTCACTCACCCAATTTACATAACTGCACAAGGGTGGCCGTTACTACTCCCAACCTCTGATGGTAACTGTATGTGTAGCTATCATTCTAAACATTAGTTCATCATCAGCCACCAGTGCGCTTCCCCTTAATGGTCAGCCAATAGGTTCAGTTAGTTGTTTGGCAAAGGCATTTGTTCAAATGTTATAGCAAGGACAGTAGTTACAAAGCACATCCACCAACATCAGGGGCAACTCTCCTGAAATTATAACTAGAGTCTGGGGGCAGGGGGATGGGGAAGAGTAGACACAGATTTAAAGTATAATGGTAGTGAGTCATACATGCAGGTGACACATTCAGTCCAGAAAACTCAAAACTCCAGAACTGTGGGACTTGGATGTCCTCTCTTTTTCCAGAAAGTCACAATTAAGTTCTTTCTCACAGTGCAAAGTTTTCCAGTGGAACAGTGGTTCAATTAGGCTTTCTCCTTCTCAAGTGCAGTGCCTGTGCTGGATAGGCCAATGGGCTTTTGGGTTGGGTCAAGCAGACTGTGTTAGCTCATTGCCAGGCTCCACTGCGGCTGAACTGGGCCAGGAAGCTGCTGGATGGAGTTGGATTGGTCACACTTGTACTTCTACTTCCACTCAGCTGGGTGGGTGGCTCTCTACTGAGCAGTGACTGATGGCTGGACTTGGCGAGCTGTTCTACTGATGGATGGCTCCTACCAGGCTGGGGTGGATAGGCTGCTGGGCTCTGCTCAGGATGACTGGTTTCTTGGGCTTGCTCTTCATTCTTACTCTTTGTCCCACCTTCAGTCACTGGCTGGGATGGTGATACCGTATTCTGCTGAGGTATGAAGCAGCTGGGTCATGTGGAGGCACATGTGGAGTCATGAAGACCTAAGTTCAAGTCTGGTCTCAGACACTTACTAGCTGTGTGACCTGGGTAAGTCATGTAACCTCTGTCTGCCTCAGTTTCCTCATCTATAAGATGGGAATAAGAATAGCCTTTACCTTCTAAAATCATTGGGAAAATAAAATGAGACCGCATTTGGAAAGCTCTTTGCAAACCTGACTGTTATATAAATGCTAGCTATTATTATTACTGTGATCTTTTCAGCTAAATTACCACCGAGGTCTTTCAGCTGGGACCATTACCCTTAGCTGAAGATAATGGATGTGTTTTCCTTTTGACTCACTCAGAGATCCAACTTTGTGTCATTTGTTGCCTCCAATAAGGAAAGGGGGGAATTGACTGTCCTATGGACAAATTCTTACTGTTCCCCAAACCCCTTGCCCTCTGCTTCATGTTGCCTTAGTTCATTCATTTTTACCTCTCAAACTTCTTCAGGAATCTTGTATAGATAAGTGACTAGGAACACAAGCATGAATGCAGTCTGTGCACTGAAGCTCATTGTCTTCCTGGCCTCTTCATGTTGTGGGTTGAGGGAGCTGCGGTCCAGGAACCCCAAGACTGGAGTTCCAAGATGGGGTCATCGAGGGGGAGTGCCCCTCAAGGACCCAAGTACTGGAGAGAGTTGGGGCCGTCTGGAATAAATTCATGATCTCAAGCATTCTTTAAGTCAAGGTGGCAAAGATTTATTACACTTTACAGCAGGCAAGAGTTCCTAGGGAACCTGCAACCTTACAGGGATGCAGGAAAAGTTTTATAGGAGATGTGGGGGTGAAACATGTAAATTAGGTGTTTTGGGGTGGGATTAGGGAGTGGTTAAGGAACATGAACTTTTTGTATCTCCTGAGCAGGTATCTTACCCAGAGTTCACTGGGAAATAGCCCGAGGCAGGGGGCAGGGGGCAACCTGGAGGTGTGGTTTTGACTGTGAAACATCACTAAGTCAACTAATGGTCAGGGCTGACTGGAAATATCCAGGTGGCTCTCATCAAATGTCTTGTTAGACAAGATGAATGTAAGGGAGTATACATATGACGGTCTAGGATACATATCAGTAAGGTCAGTAAGTAGTAAATATCATTATGGCCCAGTGCACAGCCAATTAGCATGTACACAGGGAATCCAATAAATTCTTTAGGTTCAGCTGGCCACAGTATCAGAAGGAGAGATAAGTGTTTTGCTAAGGCATGCTGCCCTTGAACTGGAGAGGAACTGTCTGAGACAGTATTTTGATTTTAGTGATTTTAGAAGTGGATGTGGTTTTGGAATTGGGATCTAGGCACAGGCACCCAAGCACCCCATTATTCATATGTACCTGAGGTATTCAAGCCTCCCAATCTTTCTAGATTGGGGAATATCTATTTTGTATTTGAAGGCTTCCCCACCCCCCCGTTAACCTTTCAAAGTCTGTCTTTTAGCCTGTGCAGACCTTAAGCTACAGTCTCACTGGGTCTTTCCCTCTTACAAATCAAGGAGGGCAGAGGAGGAAAATTAATTTGGAAATTGAATGGCTAGTTCGGAAGGGAGTATCTCATAAAAGGATTTGGATTTCTGTACAGGAATATAAGAATGATGAACTTCTGAGAAAGGATGTAGAGCCAGTAGAATATATTTGCCTAGTGTCTTAAAAATCTAAATAAAAGGGTTTCTAAAGAGGAAGGACAAGAGAGGGAGAAGACTGCTTATGTTTGTCCACAAAATAGGTACCATAGAGAGTAGATACAATTAAATGACAAGAATAGCATTTGAGATACCTAAAAATATCCAGGAGGAAAAAAAAATCCAGGAAAGGAGCTAGTAGAACTC
Source organism: Trichosurus vulpecula (assembly GCF_011100635.1). Classification (NCBI taxonomy): domain Eukaryota; kingdom Metazoa; phylum Chordata; class Mammalia; order Diprotodontia; family Phalangeridae; genus Trichosurus; species Trichosurus vulpecula. The sequence goes on along the minus strand of NC_050573.1, from coordinate 552,724,625 downwards.
ATTTCCTCAGTTTCTATGTAGAAATGTTCAAAGTTTAGGCACCAAGCAAGAGGAATTAGATATTATATCTAAAGGAGGTGAGTTTGCCCTCAGAAGAAGGGTCCTATGAACTAAAATTCCATAAGAAAAAACAGAACAAGTTGGAACTCTCAAGAATGAAATTCCTGAAGATGAAAAATGCAAGATGTCTGAAGAGACTGCTATGATTATACAAGAAATTCACTCTTGCAGAGCTTGTGAAGATACCCTCTGCCTGCTTTAAGGGGACCTTGTAGAAGCTCCAGGGGGCTGGCTTCCAATTAATCATGAAAGTTCCCTAACTAGTGCCTGAGCTAAAAGAGCTGATGATTCAGGGGACCTGTTAAAAGGAGAGATGGTTTCTAGGTGATATCTCTTGGCTGTGGCTCTTTAGGAACAAATATGTGACTCCACTGAGGGAAGGGAGAAGAGCAGGGTCTTCCACCTGCATTCTGATGACATGGTGATCCTGCCCACTTGTGAGTAAGGCAGATGAAATAAACCAGGCAAGCCTGTACTCAGGTACCTGTAGCCATTGGTGCTGAAGGAGCAGCAACCTCAAGATGAATATGGCCAGCTGGGGACCTTGCAAGTCCCTAAAGGGCTAAAGAACTGGAAAAGGATAAAGGTTGCCCTAATTTTCAAAAAAGAGAAGAGAATATTATTTATATTATACTGATATATATTTATATTCTTACTGTATATGTCTTTATGTTGTCTCCCCTGTTAGAATGTAAACTCCTTCATAGTATGGATTGATTCACCCTTTTTATTTGTATCCCCAGTGCCTAGGATGGTACCTGATATACAAGTGGCACTTTCAAAATGCTTATTGATTGATTGATTGACACAGGCCAGTGAACCCTCTGGGAAAATTCTAGAATGGAGCATTAAAAAGAGGGCTAATAAATGTCTAGTGATTATAAAAAGTCAGCATGGCATCATCAAGAATATGTCATACACAATTCCAAAAATCTCTGGATAGAAAATGCTCTACACATCCAGAGAAAGAACTGATAGAGTCTGAATGCAGATTGAAGCAGACTGTCTTTACTTTCTTTATTTTTTCCTTTTGTTCTGTTTCTTTCATACCATAACTAATATGGAAATGTGTTTTACACGATTGCACATATGTAATTTATATCAAATTGCTTACCATTTTAGGGAGGGTGGAGAGGAGGGAGAAAATTTGGCACTCAAAATTTTATAAAAAAAGAATGTTAAAAACAGTCACACAATATAAATATTTTTTGACAGAATTACTAAACTAGCAGATCAGAGGGATGCGGGATATGTAATTTAGCTAGATTTTTGCAAAGCATGTTATAAAGTATCTTATACCATCCTTGTGAAAAAGATGGAAAGATATGGGTGTTCAGAAGTATTAAACATGTGGCCAACGCTCCTGAGTGTGGCCAAAACCAAATTAAAATATAATTGGAAAATATTTAACAAAATAAATAAAAATACAATAAAACAGAGATAGCATTACATTTCAAAACTAAGTCAATATGTAGCAGGAATACTTATGTATGGCTATTTCTATTAGAGTTTAACATTACTGGGCTAGATGATAATACAGTTAAATGCATTCAGAACTGGCTGAATGACCAGATTAAAAAGTAGTCATTAATGGATCCATTTCAAAGTAACAAGAGGTCTCCAGTGGAGTGCCCCAGGAGTCTGCACTCAGTCTTGTGCTATTTAACATTTAATTGATGGTTTGGACAAAGGCATAGACCATATGCTCTTCAGGTTTGCAGATGCCACAAACTGTGAGGGAGAGCTAATTCCTTAGATGACTATCCAAAAATCTTGACTGGTTAGTATTGGGATGAAAGCAAGGGTATTCTGGTGAATGTCTAACAAACAAATCTTCAAAAAGCGTGAAACAGATCTGAAGAACAAGACAGAGGTCTAGACATTTTCTCTTATCTCCACAACCTATCAAACCTCTCCAAAATAGAAATTATGTACCAAAGATTAAGCCACTTTAGCTGTCTTCATGGCCTAATGCACCCAGAATCCAAAAGACGGAAGATTACAAAAACAAAAACAAAACCCCATAAACTGATGCACACTGACCCTGAGTTCACTCAGCACCCTTCTCCCACTGCCCATGCTACTGACAGTGAGGCTGCATTAGCAAACCCAAGTGTACAATAAAACCGTCATCATATCCTGGTCTTCCCTCCAACCTCTTTCTAGTACCATGGAGACCCTGGTTCCGGGCTGCAGAAATTTGCCCTGGCTGCTATAGGTATAGCCAAGCAGCCATACCCATTCAGGAATAAAAGCCTTCAGGAGGCCACAGTCATGTAGTACCAGGAGAGCTGGTGCTGGGGAAAACAACCCTGTAGTACCAGTGCTAAACAACAACCCTGAACCACTGGTGTGTATGTGTATGTGTGCGTGTGTGCGTGTGTGCGTGTGTGTGTGTGTGTGTGTGTGTTGGTCAGGGGAGATCTGTACTGTGTAGCACTCCACTAAGCCTAAGGGAAAGAGCTCAGCATCTAACGGGGGGCCATTCTAACTATTCAAAAGTCACTTGAGGCAGAGACCTAGGTTAGTGAACTGTGAATTTCCCAGTGTGGGAGCAGGTTGAGTTGCTTTGAGATATAGCCCCCAGGGAAAACACAGTCAAGGAGGAGGGAGTTAGAAAATGAGCAAAAGGGGAAAATAAAGGGTAAATAAAAAACTGAAATTATCAAAGATTCTAGGGAGAAGAAAACTCAACAGAAGCAGATAATAAACAGAAAAAAACAGTAATAATAGAAGGAAATAAGTCTTATAGATCTAGTAAACCAGTTCAGTCATCTATGAATAAATACTGCAAAACAAAGGAAAATGATCCAACATTTGATTAGACAAAGGACCCTGTGTAATATGAGAACACCAAACCACGACACTGTTCCCAAAATGGTTCAAAAGTGAAAAGCATAAGATACTTTTTTTTTTTTTTTACCGGTATTAGTAACATTTTTTCCTTCACTTCCTTTAGCTTAGACAAATCAACAAAACAATAAATCAAGACCTCATTTGTGGCATTTGCCAATTTCTGAGGGGTGAATGTTCATGCTGAAAATTGAACAATTGAGAGATTGTATGAGCTGGCTCCAACATACCCCAGCTGAAAGTAATAAAATGAAATTCAGGATGCATAAATATAAAGTCTTATATTTGGATTCAAAATATCAACACCACAGGCTCTGGGTGGGGAGAGACATAATAAGAAAGTAATTTGTCTGAAAAAAGATTTTTAGGGTTTGGGGGAGCTGCAAGCTCACTGTGAGCCAGCAGTACAATGAGGCAATAAAAAAGCTAATGCGATTTGAGGCTGTGTTCAATTTGGAACATCAGAATTTAAGGACACTGATGAGTTGGAGAATGGCCAGAAGAGAATAATGAAGATGGTGAAGGTTCTTAATTCTAGATCATATGAAGATCCACAGGAGACACTGGAGCCTGGAGAAGAGAAGACTTGGGGAACATACTATCTCCCAAATATTTAAAAGGGACTTTGTTGTCATTCAGTTTTTTCCAACTCTTCTTGTTCTCATTTGGGTTTTTTGGGTTTTTTTTTGGCAAAGATACTTCAGTGGTTTGCCATTTCCTTCTCTAGCTCATTTTACAGATGAGGAAATTGAGGTGATCAGGGTTAAACGACTTGCCCAGGGACACATAGATAGTAACTGTCTGAGGCCAGATTTGAATGCATGAAGATGAGTCTTCTGGACTCCAGACCTTGAACTTTGTCCACTGTACCACGTAGCTGCCCCTGAAAAAAGGATTGGGTTTGGTCCCAGGAGACAATGCAAATTTAGGAAGTTGTCTAAAAATGGAATGGGGGGCAGCTAGGTGGCCCTGAAGTCAGGAGGACCTGAGTTCAAATGCAACCCCAGACACTTGACACACTTGGGCAAGTCACTTAACTCCAATCGCCCTGCCTTCCCTCCTCCAAAACAAACAAACAAACAAACAAACAAAGTGGAATGGGCTGCCTCAGATGGTGGTGGGTTCCTTTACTCTGAAAATCTTTAAGTGGAGATTGTATGACCATTTTTTTGTTATGTTATGGTACAGATTCATTTTTGTGTATAGGTTGAACTAAACGGTCACTGAGATCCCTTCCATCTCTAAAATCCGTGATTCTTCGATACGGCTGGAAAAGTAGCATAAGATTTAAGAAGGAAGCCAGATTGTATAAGGTCTTAAATATCAGTCTGACGCAATAAGGACCCACTGATGGGTTTTGAGTCGGGGCGTGACGTGGTCAGATCTGTACTTCGGGAAGATTTCTTTGGCAGCTGTGGGATTGAAGGATGGAGGCAGGGAGAGCAGTTAGGAGGTTATTGCGATAGTCCAAGTGACAGAAAATGATGCACAGTATAGCGGAAAGAACGTTGGATTGGGAGGTAGAAGACCTCAGGTCACATCATGACTGCTAGTTCGCTTATGGACTTGGGCAAGTCACTTAAACCCCTCAACTTAATTGGACAGTGCTCACTGAACCATTCATGATAACTGAGTCATGTTTACTTACACATGGCTCATAACAGAGCCATGAATAATCCAAAGAATAATTATTATTATAATAACGATAACAGCTAACATTTCTATAGAATTGTACTCTGCAATGACTTTTCACATATTGTTTCATCTGATCTTCAGAACAAACATATGTAGTAGGTGCTGGCGTTTTTGCGTGGCTAGGATCGGTTAGGTGCCTGTTGTGACTTTCCCATGGAATCGTGCCTATGATCACGCCAGCCTTTTCAGTAAGCTTTCTGCTAGGTCTCCAGTATGTCGCCAAATGGCAGTTTTCCCTGTTTTTCTGACGAGGCTCTTCTCTCTTCTTGATTTGGGTCTATTTTTAGCTCTAGCCTCGGAGTGACTCTCCTCTGGGCTCCAGTTGCCTAGCAGCCACCTCTTGACTTGCGTGATTAGTTTAGCAGCAGGTGGTTATTAATATTCTCACTGACATTACCTGGCATTTCCCAAGCAGTAACTGATCAAACATAGAACAGTCTGCAGATGCGCACAGCAGACTGTCACTGGCAGCCTGCACATCTGGATTCTGTGGGCAGTGATGGTGAGTTTTGGGTGTTTGGCTTGGTTTTACGCAGATGCCTTCAGAGGTTTTTACTGTCTCTCCTTGGAGACAGACACATTTTCTGGGTCCTGATCATTCTTAGCCTGCCTCTGGCTCACTTTGAATTTAGAGAATCAGCATCAGTGAACTCACTAAGTCTGACTGGTCCTCTAGGGAAGCTGTGGAACTTTTACCAAGGAAGCATTGCCCTGCAAATGTGGGAAACACATTTTATTGGCTCCCTGAGAATGCATTTGGCTTCTTAGAGATTTTCTTCCTGGCATACAAAAACACAGCACCTCAGACTCTAGATGTCAGCTCATTAGAGTCTCGAGGCGGCATTATACTTATTAGAACTTTAGCAATGCTGTTATGAATAACGGGTCATCTAGCCAGTGGGGAGAAGATGCTCTAAAACTGAGTCCAAAAGCCTGAAAATAAAGACACAAAAATCATTCTGGTTTCATTTCCAGGCTCCCGATATTTCTGTCAAGACATTATGCAGCATAATCGTTTTTCCACATCTCTGTTTTTCAGCTAAGAATGTTATAACATTGAGACACAAAACACGTATATGTACATGCATATCTGCACTTGTGCCAAATACCCAAAGTGAGCCAGCTCACATCAGAGTCTTCCAGGGCTTGAGATAAGTATAAAGTGGCTGAGATAAGTGAGTGTCATTTATCTCTACCAAGGAGTCAATAAAAGCAACCCATCCTGTTTTGGAGAGGGTATATTTGTTGCTTGCATTTTATTACCTAATTTTGATTGTGGTCACATCATTTAACAATGATGCAGAATCTTAGAGCTGGAAAGAAGCTCAGAGGTCATTAAATGTTAGAGCAGAAATGAAAGTAACAGGAATTAAGGATCTCCTTTGGGCTGGGTACTGTGTTAAATACTTTACAAATATTGGCTCATTTTACCCTCCTAAGCTTGTAGGCCACTAAAACCTCCAGATCTTTTCAGACAAATTGCTAGCTTCATCATCTTTATCATCCTGGTACGGGACAAAGAGCCCTGTATTGGGAATAAAGACCCCTGAGTTTGAATCCCAGTTTATTTCAATATCGTAAGTTATTTTAACTGTAATGCTTAATAATTACCTATACTTATAATGAGCTTTTGAGTTTTCAAAGCACTTTCACATATATGATTATCTCCATTCATCTTCTCTGCCTACAAATCATTGTGTGACCATAGGCAAGTTACTTTTCCATGTCATGGTTTCCTCATCTGGAAATAGGGTCATTCAAATCCTTACATGCTACAATCTCATTCTCTTTAGAATTCTAATTGTTTTCTTAGGGGGAATTTTAATCTGAGTCCTCAAGCTTTGGAGGGGGAATATTTGTATAGCGGCCAGACCCATCCCCTGCAAAGTCCTACCCCAATGCCTCTTTCTGACATGGTTGTCACTCTGGGTTCTTGAGGGCTATGTGAAAGATGTGTAAGATGTGACTATTTCTATCATGCTGGAAAAGCTTCAGGTATTTACCCAGCAATAGACTGTATCTGCTCTCTGAGCACCATCCCAGTTAAGCATGAAGACGCTCATCCCCAGGGGCTAGCCACTTAGTGATGAAGTCTTTGACTATGGAAACCCATAAAACAATAATAATCATAAACCATGGTGTTCAGTCCTGTACGGCTTCTTTCTGCTTCTAAAGTGGGGATGGCAGAGTGGCAAAAAGGGGACAGAGGATGCTAAGAATGATATAAGCCTAAATTTGGAACGAGAGCTCAAAGGTCAACTAGTCCAACCTCTTCATTTTACAGATGAGGAAATGGAGGCACAGAGAAATTAAATTAATTTCCCAAGGTCCTACAAATAGCAAATGGCAGAGTCAAGATTCTAATTTGACTTTAAAACTTTTGACTCCAAATCCAACATTCTTGTACCACACTGTTTCTCTACTCCTTGCTCTGAGAGACATGGTAGGTACCAGACTTAAATCCTAGGGTCCTATTTTATTCATACCTTTCTACATCTCTTGGTCCCCAGCAATCTTTGACCATCTCTCCACTTCAACTTAGCTGTTTTTTTAAGCATATGATCCTTGTCTAATGATTCTACTAGAAGGAGTTAATCACATTCATCTTGACATTCTCCCTACAAGGGAAACCTAGAAGACAAAAGGAAGTTCCCAGTTAAATGGAAGCAGGGCTCCCAGTCTCTCCTTGGAGAGGCAAATAAAAGAGCCAGGGTGAGCTTTCTTCTGTTTCCAAAGGCAACAACAAATACAATGTTGTGGAGCACTGGGTCATCTCATATTAAAGTGCTTATGATAAGTATTTGCAAAAAATGCTACCGTGAAAAGAGCTGCAGCATCTGTTGCAGCATGTGTTCCAGAAGATGAAAAGGTAAAGAAATTCTGTGAAGAACTCCATAATACCCTCCGAATTCAATTAATATATACCTTGATTTTGATGACTTCAATGCATAGAAGATGACAAGAAATATGTTGGAAAAGATGGTTTGATAGTCAGGAATGAGAAAGATCAAAGCCTTGAGGGCTGCCCAGAAGACTGGTACCTCTGTATCAAGAATACTCTGAGAGAGGAATCCAAAGGCCCTTCACATAGCAAGCTGTAGCCAGAATGGACTTTGTTTTCTTTGAATGACTCAGCTTGCCTCGTTGAGCTTCCCTGGACGCTGGGGCTTGCTCTTCCGGGGCAGGACCAGAGTTTCCTGTGTGATGAGTCGTGGCGCTGGCTGAGGGGAGGTGTGTTAACGTGGTCTACGCTGGGGGAGGGGCCAAGTCAAGAACCAATCGGCCCTGGTCGTTCAGGCGGCGCTTGATGATGTCAAAAACTCTATAAGAGGGGAGAGGACAGCTTGAAGATCCTCCTTTCCTTTTCGGGTTGGAGCCAGAGACACCTACAGCCGAAGCTGAGCTGCCGGTAGCAGAGCTGACTGGAGGCTAGTGGGTAATCTTCTTACCGTAGAGGGGAAGCATGTATACGATTTTGCCTTATACCATCTCGCTTCTCTGTGGCCTCCTATTTACCCTTGTGAGGCGGACTTACTGGGCCTGGAAGCTTTTGATGAAAATATCAAAATGGGGACGCTGGTTTGTGGGCTTGTTACTGTGGAATGTAAATACATGCTTTAGTTCTCCTGCCTTCTGCCTAGAGAATTCCTTATATCCTGCGGTTCCGGACCTTTTAGGCACATATGAGATTCTCTTTGAAATCATAAATTCTGCCTTCCTAATATACAAGCACCCAGTGCCATCACAAAATTAAATGGATTCTGTTTTACCAGACTAGAAATGAGTCATTAGTGACGTGGGAGTCATTCTTGAATCATCTCTCTGTGTACAGTCAGCCCATTAGCTTGTTAGAGCAAATATCGAAATGAATACAGAACTAGAAGAATAAAAATAAAAAGATATGGTATGCAATGAAAATAGCCTCAGCTTGAAGCATTTAAACTAATTATTATGCCACGGAATGGGATATGGATGGTGGAAAGGCTATCACAACTGATTATAATAAATGAATACATGTTTAACAGATCAGGACAAGGAGATCAAAAGAGTCTAAAACTACCTTAGTCAGTAAACACTTAACCTACATGCCAAGCAGAGAGATGTGGCAGCCAAGGACAGCCCCAGTTTAGAATATAAAATTCTTTGTAAAACCTCCTGGGAAGGGAGAGTGGAAAATTATGAGTGGCATGAATTTCTTAAGACAGTGAGATGGTGGAAGAAAAATCTCACTTTAAAGAAGTATGGTAAGAGATTCAATCAAGTAGTCATCCTGAGGGCATGTAAGGATGAAACTCTAAAATGACAGATAAAAGATGGAAAGGATTTCAAAAGGTCATACGACAAACTCTTTTCAATGTCAGGAATTGTGGAGAACTTTAACATTATAGTTCAGGATGTGCTTCTAGAAGAAACGAAAAGGGTGCAATAGAAAATGAAAATGGAAAAAGCAGCTAGGTCAAATACGGAAAGAGGAAGTCTGTGCTGGATGTGATATAACTTTTGAGGATGTTGAGGGATCAATCCTCAAGGTATCTGAAAGAGGGGAAGATAAGGCAAGGGAAAAAATCTCAGCTCTTCTTATAAAAAACATTGCCAGCAGAATCAATAATCACCAGCCCATATGGTTACTTTCCCATTGATATCACATTTTATGAAAATAATCTACATATGCACAGAGGGCATCATTATTGACGAGTCCATGAGAAGAAAACAGAAACACTTTCACAAGTAATATTCCACAGTGAGCTAAATCTTCACTATCACATGACTGATTAAAAGTTGTAGCTAACTTAACACCCCCACAGTGTTCATTGTTTGATGACTACTAAAATTTTTTTGATACAGTAGATCAAAATGTCAGCTTCAAAGCAATCCTTCAAAAAGGCATCTCCTATGTATCTGCCAAAATTATACAAGACTCTTCAAAATATATTACAGAGATAACCTTGTTTGATGACTCCTGTAATTATTAATGTCAAATGAGGCATAAAGACATGTCACCATCACCACTGTTATGGAGGGATGTCCAGTATAGAATCTCAATTAAAGAGGGATTTCTTATAGCTGATGAGGTTGTCCAGATGCTGCCATTATGCTGATTGTAAATACTGTTGTTAAGAACCATAACTGCACAAAAGAGTTTGGCTTAATTATTCACAAAGAAAAAAAAGTGAGTGAAGAATGTCCATTGTCCAGCCAATGATACTTTTTTTTAGAGTTGAATTAATTTTGTTTAAGTAAGGATAAGGCTACTTAGAAGAATCTTTACATGCAAAAAATGTACATTACAATATTAAACTTTCCTGTACTGAAGTACAAAACCTGCACAAGTGTTTAGTAAAAGAGCACACTTTTAAAAAAATATTTTGACCATTTTAGAGCATCTAAATGTAATTAAAAATCCACAATCGTGAAGAAGGGACGCTAATACCTATTTATGATAATCTATTGGTATTTTTACTTAATGTAAATTAAAAAAAAGTAATTGCTACTTCATGAGCTTTCAGATCACTTTTAGGACCACAGCTTCTACAGCTTAAGTCAAGGAAAATAAAACTCCAAGAAGTGCATTGTGAAGAGCTTCAACAAAGATGTGCAGATCATGGTCATAATACTAGTTGAGCTGGCTTCTTCTAGCGCCTAGTAACTTTCTAGGTTTTAATATGAAATTTTTAAATGGTACATTACTTTTTAGACCAGTGATGCTATTTGGTATATCTGCGTAATGTTATCTGTAGTTAACAGGAGCCTTGTGGCTCAAAAGTGAAAGCAACACCCAGAGCTTAGAGAGAAGGCAGGAGCAAATAATTCCTTCTGCCTTCAATGTCATCAATAGACCAAATGCCCAGGGGTGCCATTGGCAAGGCTCAAGCTTAAGCAGTGGAAAAGGGGAAAAAATGGATAAAAATAAAGGAAACTCAAGAGGAAGGAAAAAAATTTAAAAAAAATTAAAGAGAAAGGTATATATGATGGCAAAAGAAATGACACAAAGCCATTAAAATTTCATCAGGCCACATAGTGACACCAATACCACACTGCCTACCCTTACATGAAGAGAATCTGGCTCTTGTGGATGGTAGAATTAGAAGCTACAATGTAGACTTGAAAAATGTTAGTGAATAAAGGAAGATCCAGAAAGAAGTTCTATGTTCAAACCAAGTTCTTCCAAAGCCCTTTAAAACCATCGGAAAAACCCAGACATAAATGCACTACATAAAAATTTAAAACATTGAGCTTCCAACACTTTTACTTCCCAACACTTGTCTTTTAATGTGCATCATTATGTGGAGAAAGGTTCCTCTTGGATTAAGAGAAAATGCATCTATACCTTGAGAAGATGCTCATATTACATACGTATGTGGCACGTCACTCTTTTATTCTGACTTCTCCACAATGTTTCAAACAGAAAAAAATAGCTTAATAATGTGCTGCCATGTGTGCATTTACTCTGAATGACTATAATATAAACTTTGATTTGAAGCAATGGTGTTACACAGTTCAGCAGTTATTACCAACTCAACCTGTATGTTAAAAACACAAATGAGAAATTAATTTCATTGAGTAATAAAAGTAATTACAATGTTTCCATTGACTACAAATTACCAATAGGATAATTTTCACTCAATTGAGAGGGAAATGGACGTGGAAGCTAAGTATGACTACAGAATGCAAAATAGAATCTATCATACTGCTACAAATTTGCATTTGTGTAAATACTCAAACATATATATTTATGACTGTAGTTCTCCTCCAAGATCATAGAAATCAGCCCTGCAGATGACCACATATCCAAAAATCATCAACACCTAGGCTTTATCTACTTTGCTATACATAGTAGTGGTTATACAGCCGGAGCTGAAGCCATAAGATGTTTAAAAAAAGAAATCATGGGTTGGAATTTTAAAAAGTATTGTCCGCAAAGCTAAAGTACAGTTTGTAAGGCTAGTCAAGAACTAAACTCAAGTAACTAAGCTCAGCATCGAAAAGTAAAAGTTCTACTCCACAAAATGTTGGAAAAATCCTACCCCAAGTTGAAGGTCAACCATACGAGTACTGTACGTAAGCAATGTTTTCAAGAAAAGTTAGATGTAAAGCATATTAATGAAAGTGAATCCTTCCTTCCTACTGGCTTTCACTGCAGAATCAGAGCTGCATGCCCACTGAAGCAAATTGTTCAATAAATTGAAATGTTTTGGTGATTAAAGAGTTAAGACAATGGCCATTCACACAGCAGGCCATTAAAATATACCTGCAGTGTTATGCCTAGTTAAGAGTTCATTCAGGCAGTTCGTATTTCCTTTGTAGCAAATATTTTGCTTTAGAATCTTTTCTTCTGCCCATCCCAGCGTGTTTCCCCTTGCCTCTATACGTACAACTAATAAAATTCTCTTTCTTACCTAAGAGTACTGAAAGTATCTAATAGGGTTGCCTACAGTAGCACACACTGTCAACAGCTGCTCCTATTTTAATAGGCCTTCATGTTAAATATGAGATGATCATTTCTATATGTTCAAAATTTCTTTAACCTCAGATTCATGCACAGTGAGTGATATCTGTATTCTCAAGTGCAAGGTCATAACAGATGAAAGGGTGACGTGTAGATTCCCATAGGTGCATAAACTTTAAATTAAACATCATTATACCCAATAAATTCATAACTAAACCAGTCTGCTATAATGAAAGTAGCAGCAGAGGCTTCTTTTGTTACCTGTGGCTAAAGGAAACCATAGAAGCAGCAGCAGCAATGTACAGGTAAATTCCGATTATGTTTAAGAGCCATGTTATGCATTGGCTTTACTTGGTGATCTCTTGGGAAATTAGTTTAGTAATATTTGCTGATACAGTTATATGACACACATTCTTTCACTGAGCACATACTGACAGAGGAAACCCACTAAACTGGCTATCACAAAGAGTGGGAGATGAACAAAAATTTAGAAAATTGTCACATACTCTGAAGTTGTCTGGTGAAAATGATGTCTGTGCTACATCAGAAAGCTTATTATCAAACTTGCAAACAGACATTTGGCCAAGGTGATTCACGTGTCTATAGGCACATCAGTTTTTTAATACACTGGTAGAATTCCATTCGACAACTAGTTACTAACAAATCCTATATACAACAATGGGCTATATTCAGTTATCTGTTTTCCAACTGGCATGTGTATGCAGATAAACCAAATCAATAAATTACAAAGCATTAGGGAACAAAGAAGCATGATTGCTTTCAAAGAACTTACAACACAGATGGGGAGTTGAGGGATATAGATGCATAAGAAACTAAACAATAATGCAAGAGTTATGGGGGAGGGTGAGTTAGAGAATACAACCAGGAGTTTGCAAGATCGTGGGACTGAGAGGCCACCCCGTGGAGCCCTGGCTGCTTGCTACTGATCCTACTTCTCTGCTGAAGCACTTGGTTGCTTTGGGATGATGAAGCAATCCTCTTATTGGTCGTTTGGGCCTATGATGACAGCAAGAGGTGTCTGCATCAAGAGGACTGGCCATCGGGTCAGGAAGTCACCTGTTCACTAGACTTAAAAAGGGAGATACCTTCCCCTCAACCCCTTTTCACCTGCTGAACATGTAATGACTTTCTGAATTTCTTTTGACTTCTTGTGAGGGTTTGGGGAGGGGCATGCCCTCCTCCAGTCTGGAAGAAATGGCAGACTGCCCATACGTGGAAACTGGAACAGGTGGCAAGCCTGGGTGAGCTTGTGTGTAAATGTCAAAGCCCTAAATGCTTCTATTTGTTATGTGTGTGTGCGTGTGGGTTTTTCCTGAGCATAGATATCCAGATGTTCAGTCTGAGATGGACATACCCAGTCCTGGAGCCATCCTTGTGAGTTGGAGAGGTTGGGAGCTTCTGTTTCCTCACTGGGGTGCCACCTGCCCTTCTGGAAGAATGCTTCTTGGAGAAGATGATCACCAGGAGAAGGAGGAAATCCCAAACTAGGCCTGACTTATCAGTATGTACAGAATTTGAGCAAATCATTTGGTTCACAACAGACCTGAGGTGAAAGTGAAATGCCCATTTAGCAATTCCACAAAATGCTTTGTGTTTGATGTTTCCAGGCAGCTTTCTGGGAGACTTTAACAAGAGTTATATTGCTGCTGCTGCTTACTGAAGTTTTTGTCAATATATGCATGTCAGTCTCTTGTGGTAAGCATTTCTCTTGTGTTGAGGAAATAACCAGCTGTTCTATACCTGATTTACACAGCTCTGCCTCACTAAATCCAATTCATGTGCAAGTCAAGACATGGCTGTCATGATTGTCATTGGTCCTCTTCAAGAATGAAAGATGAACAACAAAACAAAACAAACCTGATTTACATCGTGCCTTTCCATTCTCCCTTCTGGAGAGCCTAGACATGAGCCAAATCCAAGTCTTCAGTGATTCTCTCTGGAGCTTTAGGGAGAAGCCTAAAGAGACAGAGAATTCAAGGGGAAAAAAAGGCTGTCTCCTCTCTTTAGGAACAAGACTTCCTTCAGGCTCAATACTATCCATGCAAACACTCATCCAGGGTTAGGGCCTACCTTGTGGAGGGAGATGGTTAGTGCCCCAGCAACCTTGGGGCCAACAGTGGTTATTTGTATATTGTTACAAGGCAAAAATACTCACTATTCAAACAGTAGCTCAGACAGGTACTTCTGAAACCACAGTACAGAGTTTCAAGGGAGAGTTCTACAGTTCTAGAGATGGATTGGATGTTGGGAGGAGAAATCATTGGATTAAAAACAAAAATTTTTTTTTTTATTGATTTTGAACTTAAATACACGAAGACAAAAACCATATTTCCACATACACAGCACAACATTAAAAAGAGGATTCACTATAAAATCATGAATTTACATTTCACAGTTTGCTTTTTTAAAAAAAACTATATAATAAATACTACACATTATTTCAAAGCTATTCTGCTTTCTATGATTCCTTCAAAATTTTCATTAGATTTTTTTGTTTTAAGAAACTAGATCAAGCTTGGTAGAAGCTGAACCAGTCCTTTCCCAGCCACTCCTTCTGGAGAGGAAAGTTATGATTAGTATGATCTTAGAACCAGAAAGGACTGCGTGGGATGTAATTTTCAAATAATAGGAGAGATATCTTTAGGAGAAACAAAGTAAATTTATTTTACAGACCTTGCAAGATTTGGGCACACCTCCATAATGGAGGAGGCGAGGTAAAAGGGAACCTGCCTTAATTTATACTCTTAATGAAAAGATTCCCACCCACCTCTATCCCTTCTCACCATTGTCCAGGAGGTGGGCTTACAGTCTAGGCATGAAAACTAGACAGAGGACCAAGGTTGATCCAGTCCATTCAGGTTTTTCTTATGGAACTCAACTGCCAGGGTGGCATCTGAAAGTCTAGGAGAAGAAATGGGGTGGGGGTGGGGGGAGGAGAGACCTTCCTGGAGCAGAGAACAAATAGCTCACAGGAAGTTCATTATCTTCTAACATCTTAGAGAGAGGGGGAAGGGCATGCCCACAGCTCCAGGGCCTGACTTTCCAGAATCACAAGACCAAATCCCAAACCTCTCCTACTCCCTTAGACATACCCTGTGAAGTCTTCACAATTATCCATCCCATTCAGGACCTTATGGTGACCCCCTACTTATATGGGCACCACCCTAGTCCAGTCCCTCATCACCTCTTGCCTATATGATTACAATAGCCTCTTAATTGGCACCATGACCTCAAGTCTCTCTCTGCTCCAGTCTTTTGTTCACACGGTTGCTGACTTGGTATTTCTAAAGCCCAGGTCTAACCATATAACCCTAACCAACGGCTCCCTATTGCTTCTAGAATCAAACAAAAGGTCCATGGTTTTTTGAAGCCCTTCTCAATATGTCTGAAGCCTTCCTTTCCAGGCTTTTTACCCATTTTCCCCCTTCATGCACTCTGCAGTAGAGCCAAACCAGTCTTCTTGATGCTCCTCCCCTCTCTCCTTCACTTCCTGTCTTTATGTCTTTGCACAGGCTGTTCCCCTAGGCATAGAATGCACTCCCTTTCCCTCTTGGCTTCATGAAATCCGTAGCTTCCTTCAAAGCTCAGTCCAAAGGCCATCTCCTAATGAGGCCTTACCTGATCCCTTTAGCTGCTAGGCTTCCCCCACCTCAGAAATCACTTTGTGCTTACTTTGTACCTACTTATATGAGTAAATATTGTTTCCTGAGATAGAGCAGAAGCGCTCTGAGGGCAAGGACTTTTGTATCTTTGCCTTTGTGTCCCCAGTGCTTAGGAATCAGGTAATAAGTACTGGTGGATTGATTGCTGGTTGATCTTAACAACACAGCCTTACGAGAAAACTAGAGGTAGAAAAATCTGTAATGAGTAGGGCACAGCCATTCTTTAAGACAGACCCTCTCCCCCATCCCTGGCCCTGCCATGAAGGCTGGAGTATAGTTTTTATTAGAGGTAGCTAGATGGCACAGGGGCTGAAGTACAGGATCTACATTCAAATCCAGCCTCAGACACTTGCTAGCTGTGTGACCCTGGGCAAGTCACTTAACCTTGTCTGCCTCAGTTTTCTCATCTGGCAGATGGTATAATAATACCACTTCTCTCTCAGGACTATTATGAAGATAAGGGGCAGCTAGGTGGAGTAGTGAATAGAGTGCCAGGTCTGGAGTCAGGAAGACCTGAGTTCAAATCCCGTTTCAGACACTTACTAGCTGTGTGATCCTGGGCAAGCCTCAGTTTCCTCATCTGTAAAATAAGCTGGAGAAGGAAATGGGAAATCACTCTAATATCTTTGCCAAGAAAACCCCAAATAGGATCACAAGGAGTATGATTCTTGACTGAAATGACTGAGGATAAAATGAGACAATATTTGTAAAACACTTTGCACACTTTAAGGCACGATAGAAATGTTAGCCATTATTAGTATTTCTATTATCAATCAATATTGATTATGTATCTACCATACTT
Source organism: Trichosurus vulpecula (assembly GCF_011100635.1). Classification (NCBI taxonomy): domain Eukaryota; kingdom Metazoa; phylum Chordata; class Mammalia; order Diprotodontia; family Phalangeridae; genus Trichosurus; species Trichosurus vulpecula. The sequence goes on along the minus strand of NC_050573.1, from coordinate 552,708,085 downwards.
TAGGCACCATGCTAAGCACTGGGGATACAAAAAGAGGCAAAAGACAGTCTCCAACCTCAAGGAGCCCACACTAATGATGAAGGAGATAACAAATATGTACAGACAAGCTGTGTACAAGATGAATAGGAAATAAGTAAAAGAGGGAAGACGTTAGAAATAAGAGGGGTTGGGAAAAGGCCTCGTGGAGAAGATGGAATTTTAGTGGGGACTTCATGGAGGCTGGCAGGCAGAAGGGACAAGGGAGAACATTCTGGGCATGAGGATTAGTTAGAGAAAATGTCTGGAGCCAAGAGATGGAGGGTCTTGTTCATGGAACAGCCAGGAGACCGTGTTACTGAATTGAAGAGTACACTCTGGGGAATAAGATGTAAGAAGCTGACTGGAAGGTTAGAAGGGGACCGGGTCATGAGGAACTTTGAATGCCATTTGAACACATGATTTTGTACTTGATCCTACACTAGAGTTTCTTGAGTTGGGGTGGGGGGGATACTTTAGGAAAATCACTTTAGTGGCTGAATGGAGGATGAATTCGAGTGGAGAGAGACTTGAAGTAGATAGATACCCCAGCAGGCCACTTCAATAATGCAAACTTGAGATGATAAGGGCCTGTACAGGGGAGTGCCAGTGTCGGAGGAGAGAAGCAGGCATGTCTGGGAAATGTTGCAATGGTGAAACAGCAGTCCTTGGCACCAGCTAGGATATGGGCAGGTGGGAGTGGAGGGTCATTGAGAGATAGTGAGGAATCCAGGATGACTCCTAGGTGGTGAGCCTGAGGGGCTAGAAGGCTGGTGTTGCCCTCTTGTTACTATTGTTGTTATTCATCCTTGATTCTTGAGGAGGACCAATGATACCAGGAGGGTGATGCAGTAGGGAATAAGTGAAGTAATACACTAATAGGGAAGGTAGAAGGAGGGGAGAGAGTTTGGAGGGAAAGACAATGAGTTCTCTTTTGGACATGTTTGGTTTAAGATGTCTATTGGACGTCTAGTTTGAGATGTCTGAGAGACAGTTGGAGATGCAAGAGTAAAGGTCAGCGGAGGGGTGGATTTGAGAGTCATCAGCATAGAAATGGTAATTAAACCCAATGGGAGGTGATAAGATCATCTAGTGAAGTGGCATAGAGGGAGAAGAGAAGAGGCCCAGGACAGAACCAAAGGCCCATCTTTGGTTAGAGGGTGTGATCTGGATGAGGATTCAGCAGGAGAGTGAGAAGGAGTAGTCTTATAGGTAGGAGGAGAACCGGGAGAGAACAGAGTCCTGAAAACCTAGAGAGAAGAGAGTGTTAAGGAGAACAGTGTTATCTACAGTCTTAGAGGCAGCAGAGAGGTCAAGGAGAATGAGGATTGAAAAAAGGCCATTGGATTTGGCAATTAAAAGATGATTGGTAACTTTGGAGAGAGCATTTTTGTTCACATGATAAGAAGCCATTAGCGTAGCTATTAGCAGTAGATTTGGGAGAAATCTTTGCATCAAATAACTCTGATAAGGGCCTGATAAGGGAACTAAAACACACACACACACACACACACACACACACACACACACACACACACAAGCTATTCCTCAATGGATAGTAACAAATAATTCCAAAAGAAGAACTAGGAGCTATTAATAACCATGTGAAAGATTCCTTCAAATCATTACACAATGCAACCATTGTGTCTCACAATGAGAGAAATAAAAATCATGAAAACTCTAACATTTCACCTCATATCTGAAAATTTGGCAAAGATGGCAAAATATATGAGAATAGTCAATGTTGGAAGGATTCTAGAAAGACAGATATACTCAGAGATATATGCTGGAGCCAGAGATTGAACTGGTTCAAGAGAAACAATGGTTATATTATCAGTTTGAGCATTTACACATTGGAAATCTGTACACACTACAAAACAGAACTTGATTTATTTTAGAAAGCGAGGGAGAAAATGTGGATTATTCAGATTAACTTCAAAGTGGGTCCTGTGTACTTTTTTTTCCTGGAGAACTTAATGTTGAACATTTACCAGCATACCCCTGGATAAACTTAGCTTGGACCAACCATTCCAGAAAGTAATTTGGAATTAGACTAAAAGAATGACTACAACGTCTATCTATACCCTTTGACAAAGAAATCCCACTGCTAGGTACATAACCCCAAGGAGATCAACTATAGAAAGGCCCCCCCAAAATGTTATAGGAGAACTTTCTTACTAACAAAAAAAGATACACATCTGGGTCTGGAAAAGGCCTGTGAATTCACCGGTAGAAATGAAAAGTCCTGAATGAGGCAACTCCCTCTAACAGTCTCTGCAGTGTATAGGCTTCGAGTGATCCCTAGAATACTATGAATGGCTTTCCCAGGGTAGCATAAACAACATGTATCAGAGGCGGGGCTTGAACCTAGGTGTTCCTGGCTTCAAAGCTGGGTCTTTATCAAGGACTCCACACTGCCTCTGGAGACAAAGTAGCTGCCCAATGATTGGGGAGATGGCTGAACAAGTATGTGGATATGATGGAATATCATTGTGCCAAAAGAAATAACAAATATTAGCAATTTAGAGAAGCATGGGGACATTCGTTTGAACTAATGAAGAAGTGAGGAAGTAGCATCAAGAGGTCAATATACATATATGTGTGTATGTACATAGATATATTACATATAGATAGAGAGTATAATAACGTAAATTTTTAAAGTAATAAAGGCAATTGAAAACAGATTTATTGCAATGACTAATCTTGGCTCCAGGGAATAGATAGAGAAGCAAATTTATCTTTTCTTGGTAGAAAAGTGGACAGCTATGAGTGCTTAATTTTTAAGTGCCTGTGAGACAATCTGTTGTTATTTTGTTTAAGTCTTTTTCTTGGTTAGACTGGAGAGTTAGGGGAGCTAGAGGGAACATTGGAAAATAATTGTGGTCTAATGACAAAAGGCATTAATATAACAAGACCAAAAAGATGAGGTTTCCATGCATAATCCAGATTGAAAGAGAGGGGGAGAGAGAGAGAGAGAGAGAGAGTCAGAAAGATTCGTGTGCAAATCCTGACCCTGACACATAACGTGTGATCCTGAGACAAGCCGCTTTACTTCTCAGTTTCCTCCTATGTAAAATGAGGACCTTAGATGGCCTTTAAGGTCCCTTCTGGCTCTAAATCTATGATTCTGTGATAGCTTTTTGCCTCCCCTCTCAGTCTACCTTTTTGTGACTTCTTTATCACCTTAAGGTCACCCTTACAATGGGCTTTTCCCAGGACCCCTTGCCCTTGGGGATGTTCCTATAATTAGATGCTAGGTTATCCCTAGCTGGACAATCAAAAATGTGGAAGGAAAGCCAAGTCATTACATTCCCACATAACCAAGAGATGGCAGCACTTACCCATAGATGACTCTTACAACCTATTTCCTTTCTGGCTCTAGCTGGAAAGGATCAAGTGATTTAAACCCCCTCTTTTTGGAGACCGACTGGAATGTTCTCCTCCTTGGGTCATTGCCTCAGGCATGGCAGATGAAGCAATCTTGGACAGAGCTAGGTCTTTGAGATATAGTTCCAAGCTCTAAGAAAATTATGTTCTCTGACTTTTGGCTGGCCAACTGACCTAGCCCTGAGGCCAAGTGTGGCTTTCTGTATCTAGGAACTTCATCCTTATGTAAAGCAAGATGGCCCAGGTGAAGCCAAGGAAGGGTTCCTTGAGATAGAGCCATAAGACTCTGTAGGTACAATTTTCCCATCATTTTTGAAAGATTTATGGAGCCAAAATGGTCCTGGATTAGTGGAAAGAGCGATAGCCAGGGAGTCCTAGTCCTGGTTTTCAACTTACTGTATGACCAGGGGCATGTTATTTCTTCTCCTAGGCTCCAGTTCGGTAACATATAAAATGAGAAAGTTGGACTCGGTTATTGTGTTACTTTATGGTCTTGTGAATACAGTTATCTCTAAATAACTTTCCAGCTTTCCCATTCTATAAAATATAGTAGTGACCAAAAGTTGATCTTGGTAGAGGAGGTGGCCATCTAGAAGATGATGTGATTTGAGGGACCCAAGGAAGGCGCCTCTTCCTAATTTTCTCTTGACCAAAAATAGTATCTTCTCCATCAGCCCCTGACTATGGAATCTCTAGGATCATCCCTTTGTTGCTACTCCTTTCCATCTGCCTTCCCAACTTACTGGTCCCAGAAGTGGAATAGATATACTCCTTGTTCCCCATTACCACTTCTCGACGTCCCCTCTACTGTTACCACTCAGCAACCTCTCCTCTTTTGAAGTTAAGGCAATTCAAATTTGTCACCCAATCCAGATCCTAGGGACTATATTATCTACTGATTGTTAGATCATTCTTCTATCTATCTTAGGGAATTCAGTGCCTGGCTCTTTTGGGAGGGAGGACACTAGCAATCTGGAGGTGGTGGAAATCAGGAAAAGTTTCCCATAGCAGTTGAGCTAAGTTGAGCTAAGTTTCCCAGTTGAGCTAAATCTTGGAGAACACCAGGGACAGAGGTACACTGATAGTGCAGCTAGTGCAAGGGCATAGATTTGGAAGACAGGAATCCTTCCTGTTCTTATAGTAGGGGACTTCAAAAACATATTGGTGTTTCCTCAAATACACTAACATCACATTTCCTGTCAACTCAACTCCCATGACCTACCCTTTAACTCCACTTCAAATACACAAAGTTACCATCTTACCATCACTGATAAGTGTTCTGCCTTTATGATCAAGGATCCTGAAATTCCTCTGTCCAACAATAATTTCCTGTTACTCTATCTTTCCCTATTCCTCCCAACCCTATTCTTTGTCCTAAGTATGACTTTCTTTCTTCACTTCCTATCTATTGGTTCCTTCTGTGATGTCTACAGACACATTCTTTCATTTTTTTAAAAACAACAACCCTTTCACTGTATCCTATTACCCTTGCTAAATATTATCCTATATCTCTCTTCCCTTTTTCAGCCTTACTCCTTGAAAAAGTTATCTATATTCGGTGTTTCCATTTCCTCTCTTCTTTTTGTCTTCTTAATTTCCCTGCAAGCTGGCTTTGGACCTCAGCATTCAATTGAAACTGCTTTCTCCAAAGTTACCATGATCTCTTAGTGGGCAGTTCTAATGAGTTTTTTCTTAGTCCTCATTCTTCTGGACCCTGTTGATCTGAACATTCTGCCCTGGGTTTTCGTATGTTGCGCTCTCTTAGGTCTCCTACTCTATCACTTTTTCTTAGTTTCTTTTGCTGTACCGTGATCCATGGCATGCCCACTAACTGTGGGCATGCCCCAAGGACCTCATCAACTCCCATGGGTTCAATTACTACCTTTTATGCAGATCTATTTATCCAACTCTGGAGTCTCTCCTGAGCTCTAATCCCTCATTACAACCTGCCTATTGGATATTTTGAACTGTAGTATAACCCATAGACATCTCAGATTCAACATTCCTTAATTCATCACCTTTCCCCTTCAACTCATTCTTCTTCTGAACTTCCCTATTATAGTGCTGAGTACCAAAATCATCTAAGTTTAAAACTTCAGTATAATCTTCCACTCCTCATTCTCCCTCAGTCAACATAACCAATGAATAGCCAAATCTTGTCATTTCTGTCTCTAGAATATCACTTGCATACAGTTCCTCTCCACTCATATAGACTCCATTCTAGTTCAGACCCTCACCATCTCTTCCTTGGACTATTGTGGTCATCTTCTATTTATTCTCTCAACCTCAAGCCTCTCCTGATCTAATTCATCTAAGTAAGGTGGATTTTAGTGTGTGTAAAGTGGATTTCTTAGAGTTCAGTTTCCCAGGATCCATGACCATAACAGTCTTTGTTTCCCAGGCTCATGGTTCAAAACACCTCCACCATGTTTGCACAGTATTATATAATGATAGATAATGTAAACGTGTGTGCTGAAAATGTAAATATCCACTGTGACTGCACAGTGAGATATAGGGATGAGGTGATGTAAAGTTGTGAGGCTATTGCTGACGATATGCCGTCTTTGTCTGTTGCTCTATAAAGCAGGTGGGCACTGGTCAGTGAGTTGGGGAATCCCTTAGGGTTGAATGCACAAGCTGGAATGCTGTGTGCCTTGACCGGCCCCCATCAAGGCTTGGGGGGAATCTGTGTCTGCCTCAATTGGCCCCCATTGAGGCTTGAGGGAATTTAGGGGAATGCACAAATTGTCCCTGTCTTGATTGTCCCCATCAAGACGCAGGGGTAATTGTACCCCTCTCTCACCAGCTCTTGTGAGAAGGGTGATTAGGGAATCCTGTAAGAGTTTGTGCTCATTATCAGCAACCTTTGTGAGAAGACTAGACTAGAATAAAATAAAATTATTAACCCCTTTCCTGTCTGACCAGATCAAGAGTGAACTAGTGCTAGCAGCCACCCTGTGTGCTAGTGTTATCTGTCTTACATCATCTTTCACACGTTGGCCACAGTGATTTTCCCAAAGCAAAAGTCTGATCATGTCACCTTGTTGTTTAATAAACTCCAAATGCTAAAACTTCTGGAATCAAATTGAAACTCCTCTATTTGGCATTTAAATCTCTCCCTACCTTTCCAGTCTTCTTACATATCACTCCCCTCTGGGGACTCTTGTTATCTAGCTATACTGGCTTACTTGCTGTTCTACGTACGTGGCATCCTGTCTTCCAAATCTATGCCCTCGCACTAGCTGTCCAGTATACTTCCATCCCTAGTCTTCTCAAAGATTTAGCTCAGCCGGGAAACTCAGCTCAACTTAGCTCAACTGCTACGGGAAACATTTCCTGATTTTCACCACCTCCAGATTGCTAGTGTCCTCCCTCCTAAAATGACATCACTTCCTTATCTCTCCCAAGAAGGTGTGTGCTCCTTAGGAGCAGGGACTTTTCATCTTTGTCTTTGTATTTCCAATGTGAAACACAGTTCCTGGCGCATAGTAAGTGCTTAATAAAAGTTTATTATTTTATTAATTGTTTAAAAAATGTCTCCAGAAGGCCCCAGTTAAAAATGTGTATTAGTGGGAACATGGTAACTCGTTATCATTTCTCTTCATATTAGCAGAGATTATAATCTTGAGGGATTAGGAGACTACGCAGGTAAGTTTGTGTGGGAACAGGAAAAGATCTGGAACAGGGGATGTGTCAGGTAGACCTGGACAAAATAAGGTAGTATAAGAGCATTGGGCTGGGGATAAGAGAGAACTGAGACTTAAAAGGGAAAGATGAAGTCAAAGGTGAAATATGGCTGAAAACATTCAACTGATTTATTGTTCTATCAGCGGAACACCTACTTATATGCACAGCTCTAGGATAAGGACTAGGATAAGGGGCAGAGGGAAGGGAAACACAGAAGTATAACAAAAAGTTAGAGCCATAACTCAGAATTTTGGTCCCTGGGACAAGAGGCAAGAAATGGGCCCTTAAACAGGCACAGTGGATAGAACACTGGCCCTGGAGTCAGGAAGGCATCTTCCTGAGTTCAAATCTGGTCTGAGATATTTCCTAGCTGTGTGACCCTGGGCAAGTCATTTAACCCTGTTGGCCTCAGTTTCCTGATCTGTAAAATGAGCTGGAGAAGGAATCTTTGCCAAGAAAACCACAAATGGGGTCACGAAGAGTCGGACACGATTGAAACGGCTAGCTAACAACAGCAACAATTCATGATCTGAAAATAATATAATTTATCAGAACTTCACCTGAGAAGGGGAATTAGTTATGTTAGGGGCTCAGAGATGAGTGAATGAGCAGTAGATGCAGAGCTGGTAGATTCCTCCTTTAACTATATAGATAATATATGTCTGTGTGTATGTATGTACATACACATGCATTTATTCTCTTCCTCTCCCTGTTCCTGACTTTCTATGGAATTCAAAAGCATGTCTCTACTGCTGCCTCACCCTGGAATGTTCTACCATGTCCGAAACCTGCTCACTCTAGAATATCCCTCCTCAAGGCCTGCCCCACCCTCTTCTCCCATTGGTGATTTCCTCCTGGAACTTCCATTTTGTGAAGGGGTCCAGGCTGGCCTGCCTTCATTCTCCTCCCAGGCCTGCTTCTTACCTCCTCTGGCTAAAAATTAATGCCCCCAAGTCAGATATCTTCATTCTCACCAGCTCTCCCACAGCTTTTTCATCTCCTTATTGTGTGTTGTCTTCCTTCATTAGAATGTAAGTTCCTGGAGGGGAGGGACTGCCTTTTTTTTTTTACTCTAATTTATAACCCTAACACTCTTCATTTCCCAGCCAGTTGTGCTCCTTTGTTTTTTTTTTTTGGCAGGGCAATTGGGGTAAGTGACTTGCCCAAGGTCACACAGCTAGCACATGTGTCAAGTGCTGTATTTGAACTCAGGTACTCCTGACTCCAGGGCTGGTGCTGTACTCACTGCGCCACCTATCTGCCCCTAGCTTCACTCCTTTGGACTTTCTCAGTCACCTCCTTGTACTTGCTACCTTCTCTTCCCCACCCCAACCCTTTATTCAATATGGTGCCTTCCCCTATTAGATTGTGAGCCCCTTCTCATATTTATGTCCCCAGTGCTAAGCATGGAACCTGGCACATAGAGAGGGATTAATAAATATTTATTGACTGATAGCCACATAATATAGTAAGCACATAATAAATCCTCATCTTCTTTACCATGTTCTATGCTCATCTGTATCAGATGTATCTAATCTGCTGAAAGACTTCTGCTGCATCACTCCATGCCTTTTCACTGGCTGTGCCCCATGCCTAGAATTCTCTTCTTCCTCATCTTTCCCTCCTGGCTTTTGTGGCTTCCATCAAGCCCCAGCTAAAACCCCACCTTCTACAGAGAGTCTTTCCTCTGTTGATTATGTCCAATTTATCCTAACGATATTTGTACACAATTGTTTTCATGTTGCCTCTCCCATTCAACTGTGACCTTCTTGTGAGCAGGGACATTTTTTTTGCCTTTCTTTGTATCCCCATGGGGGCTTAGCCCGGTCCCTGGCACATAGTAGTCAGTTAATAAATGCTTGTTGACTGACTGGCTCTGTGATCCTAGACAAATGGATTAATCTCTCAGTGTTCTAAGCAATTCTCTAAAGCTATAACTTGCAGAGGAGGAATTGACTGGCATTGGTAGGAGGAGTTTCCTCCTCATGCCAGCAAAATCACAGATCCACTCCCTATCCATATAGATCATCAGAGAATGAGAGCATATCTTACCATATAATTCAACCTCTGCTTTTATGGGAAAGGAAACCAGGCAGCAGAGAGAAGATGGAGCTTAAAAGGTCTCCAGGCTAGTTAGTGCCAGATGTCAGATGAAATTTAAGGTCTACTGACTCAAAAGTCTGAAGCTCTTTTCACATTATATTTCCCTTATAAAAAATTCCGAAAGCCCTGGAATCCAGATCAAGCCTTGACATCAAGATGCCAAGTATGGCTTAAGTAAGCAGTGACTCAAGTAAGACTGTAGCATCTACTCTTACTGGGAATAAATTTAGGCAGCTGGTGGGGCAGGGGCTAGAAAGCTGGTCCTGGAGCCAGGAAGACCTGAGTTCCAATCCGGTCTCAGACACTTCTAGCTGTGCGATCTTGGACAAGTAATTTAACCTCTGCTTGCCTTAGTTTCCTCAACTGTGAAACAAGGATAATAATAGCACCTACGTTGTTGGGAGGATCAAATGAGATGATATTTGTAAAGTGCGCTTAGCACAGCGCCTGGCACATAGTAGGTGCTACGTAAACACTTATTCCCTTTCTCTCTCCCTTCCCCTTAAACAAGTAGGCACTACGTAGATACTTACTGTCTTTCTCTCTCCCTTCCCCTTAAACAAGTAGGTTGCTAGCCATGGTTTTAGAATTCTTTTCTCATCTGAAGGATCGCAGTGACTTTTGGTGCGATCGTATTTGAACTGAACCGTCTTATTCACTCTCAAACACTCCTGCTGGCTTAGAAGGGGATCCCCAGCTACCTCCTTTAACCACACTTGGGAAGAAGAATCATTCCTGAGTCAATAAGTACTTAGAATTCCCGTTTGAAAAGCAGTTTCCTTAATGCAGATGATGTAGTATCTAAAGCCAGCTGCTGATTAAGTCAACAGAACTCCAAAACCTCATTAAAGGGCATCTTGAAATAATCATAAATAATGTTCTGGGGGAGCCTTGGGTGATGTTCGAATTAAAGGAGCCAGATGGTAGGTTCAAGGTCATCAGTCCTAGAGTTAGGGAAAAGTCACCAGGGGGCATAGGTGATAGAGGTTGCTGGGATCATGAAAAAGCTAGGTAACGTGGCAAAGATTTAACCCAAATAATCAGAGACAAGACGAGAAGGCTAGGTGAAGCAGCGGCAGTAGAACTGGCATGCAGGAGACCCAAGTCTTATAAATTTACTAGCTGTGTGACCCTGGGTGAGTCAATTAACTTCTCTTAGTCTCATTTTCCTCATCTGTAAAACAAGGGATTTGGACTAGATGGTCTCTAGCATCCCTTCTAGCTCTAAATCTATGATTCTATGAATCCATGGGGCTAGAGTACAAGAGTTAAAGCAACAGGTCTTCAGAGGTCAAGGGCAGGAGTTGTTCTTACAAGGGTTTAAGAGCATCTCTTGCCTATTATGATAGACTAGTTCTGGTCTACCTGCTCAGCCCCTTCTTGAATTAGCCCACTTCTTTAGATTTAGGTAATCTCCCCTAATATTAGATTAAGCAGTCTTTATATCTATGCCAGCCCTCAAACACTGATTAGCTGTGTGATCCTGGGCAAGTCACTTCACCCTGTTTGCCTCAGTTTCCTCATCTGTAAAATGAGCTGAAGAAGGAAATGGCAAACCACTCCAGCATCTCTGCCAAGAAAACCCCAAACCAGGGCATGAAGAGTCAGACACACCTGGAACAACTGAACAAAGACAACAATAGCAGCCAGAAGGTTTATATCTTCAGGACATGGGAGGAAGCTTCTAGGCTGTACAAAGGATCTGTGGATTTAGGGAAAAAAAGCCCTAAGTAAACTTCTCTCTTGGAATCAGGATGGGTGAGAGCTGCAGCTGGTTCGGTCCCATGATGCCAAACAAACTCCATTCAAGAGAGCATCAGGTCATCGGTCATCAGTCCTAGTCCATGTTTCAGCCAGGACATTCCTTTGCAGGCAGTTGGATGAAGTGGGATGGGAGGAAGAATCAGAGTAAGAAGCAAGTGGGGCTTGGTGGCTGGAGTTACTGATTGTGTGTGTCTGAAACAGAATCAGCATCATGACTGATACATTAAGTAAAAAGATGCTTTTGAGTTGTGAAGTCTAAGCTTCAGTAGAAAATGATTGGTTAGATAAGGATTTTATTATTTCAAATGGAATTTCTCTATCTCTTGCTGATGGGCTTTGTTGGTGATATATAGACATGCTGATGATTTACATAGGTTTATTTCATATCCTGCAACTTTGCTAAAGGAAAATTACATAGTCTTACAAAGAAATTACTTGCCCAGGGTCACGCAGACAGTATGTGTCAGAGGCAAGATTTGAACTCAAATCTCCTTGGCTTTAAAACCTTTCTATGTATGCTCTGTCCCCACTCTCTTAGGGTTGGGCCTAATATATTTCCTCTCTGAGTTCCAGGGTACCCTAAGTAGTTTGTGGGCTTTCTCTCTCCTCTGTCATCAGCTCAAGACTCTACCAGCCCTGCTCCCCCCATCTATTAGGGACCCAGTGACTAGCACCCCTGTTCTAGTTACCGAACATTGGGTAGCTTTTGATATTTACTCCTTCAGAAGTATGGCAAGAAGAAACATACAAACATTTCCTCCTCTCCAAGACTTTAGAGTTCAGTACTCTCACTTTCACAATTTCATTCTCTGGGGAAATAGACTCAAAACTTAGCTCAATTCATATGTAGCATTGGTTCCACCAAGTTCATATCCAAAGGCAGCTTTGCTTCCAGAATGGTGTCCAGAAGGTCACTCCCAAATTGTTCCTATGCCTAGTGAAAAATCTAACTTGAGGCAAAGTAAGGTTGTAATTGTCCATCTAGAGATATATAAAGGGATAGGTGACAGACAGATGATAGAGAGATGGATAGAGAGAGAGAGAGATGGATGGATGGATGGATAGATGGATAGATAGATGGAACACTTATTTGGGACTTACTACTTGATAAGCATTTTGCTGAGCACTGAGGATGCAAATACACGAAAGAGGGGTGGTCCCTGCTCTCAAGGAACTTATATTCTAATATGTGGAAGACATAAAGAGGAACTTGAGTGAGGGAGGTTTAAATGTGGTGATATGTTCAGAAATTGTGGCCAGGAAGTGACATGGAGGCTTGGATCTAGATAAGGAGAAAGCTTACCCATCAAAACCCAAGGTAGGTTCAGGGGCCAAATCTGTCAATGGATCATTTTTCTTTTAGGTCTGTCTTTGTGAGAAAAGTATTTTGTATTTTATTTTTTCCCATTTACAAGTAAAAACAATTTTTAACATTTGTTTTGTTTTTTTAATTTTGAGTTGCAAATTCTCTCCCCTGCCCCTATTGAAAAGGCAAGCAATTTTATGTAGGTTATACATGTTTAATTGTGCAAAACATTTTCCCATATTAGTCATGTTATGAAAGAAAACATAGATTAAAAAACAAGAAAAATAAAGTAAAAAAATATCCTTCAATCTGTATCCCCTCAATTTCCAATTCTTTGCCACCAGAAAAGAACTGATATAAATATTTTTGTGCATATAGGTCTTTTTCCTTTTTTTAAAAAAAAATCTCTATTTGTATCTCTATTTTGTATCTCTATATTGTATCTCTATTTGAGATACAATAGTGGTATTGCTGGGTCAAAGGATATGCATGGTTTTGTAATTCTTTGGGCATAGTTCTAGATTGCTCTCAGAATGGTTGAAATCAGTTCACAATTCCACCAGTGTCTTAGTTTTCCCATATCCTCTCCAACATTTGTCATTTTCCTTTTCTGTCATACTATTCAATCCGATAGATGGGAGGTGGTACCTCAGAATTGTTTTATTTTACATGTCTCCAATCAATAATGATTTAGAGCACTTTTTTCACATGGCTAGAGAGAGTTTTGATTACCACATCTGAAAACTGCCTGTTCATATCTTTTGACCATTTATCAATTGGGAAATGATTTTATTTTTATAAATTTGTTTCAACTCTCTATATATTTGAGAAATAAGGCCTTTATCGGAGTCACTTGTTATATTTTTTTCACAGTTATGATTGCTAACTGTTTTCCTTTCATCCTATTTTCCCCTTGTTTATTCTACTGTATCTCTCCTTTCACACTGTCTCCCCTAAAAACTGTGTTGCTTCTGACTATCATGTCCCCCAACTCCCCTCCATTTTTCTATCCCCTTCCCCTCCTACTTTACTGTAGAATAAGATAGATTTCTATACCCAACTAAGTGTGTATGTTATTACTTCTTGAACAAATTCTGATGAGAGTAAGGTTCAAGTGTTCCCCACTACCTCCCTCTTCTTCCCCTCCACTGTAAAAGCTCTTTCACACCTCTTTTATGCAAGATAATTTACCCCATTCTACTTCTCCCTTTCCCTTTCTCCCAGTGCATTCCTCTTTCTCACTACTTAATTTTTATGTTTTTAGGCATCATTCCATCATATTCAACTTACACCTGTGCCCTCTGTGTATGTATAATCCTTCTAACTACCCTAATAATGAGAAAGGTCTTATGAGTTACAAATATCATATTCCCATGTAAAAGTGTAAACAGTTTAACCTTACTTACGATTTCCTTATGATTTCCCTTTCTTGCTTACCTTTCTATACTTCACTTGAGTCTTCTATTTGAAAGTCAAATTTTCTTTCAGCTCTGGTTTTTTCATCAGGAATGCTTGAAAGTCCTCTATTTCATTGAATATCCATTATTCCTTTTGAAGGATTACACTCAGTTTTTCTGGGTAGGTGATTCTTGGTTGTAATCCTAGCTCCTTTGCCCTCTGGAAGATAATATTCCAAGCCCTCCAATCCTCTAATATAATGACCCCCTATAATCTCCTTCTGACCAGTTGTCTGACCCTCTTACTCTGTGGGCTTTGAGGGCTTGATGGGCTGAGAGGTCTAGAAGCAGCCACTGCTGATGATGATTCAGTTGCTCCCAAGGCCTGCTCTGGGTCTGCTGTGGCCAAATCTTCACTGACTTGGCCTACACTGGACTGTGTTCCACTGTCACCCAGGTGGACCAGAACTCCTAGCTCACCTTGTAAGTTGTCTTGGGCTGGAAAATTTTTTCACACTGTCCTTTTGTGGGTTCTGTCACTCCAAAATTTGTTTCGGGGCATTATTTAAAGTTATTTCAAGGGGATTTGGAAGGGCTCAGGCAAATCTCTGCCTTTTCTCCACCATCTTGGCTCTGCCCCAATAGATTATCTTTTAAAAATACAGCTAATTACTCTCGCAAAAGCTTGACATCTGCAGTTCCTACTCATTTCTTACTACAAGTGATTATAAAACATATAATATATTTAAATTACACAAGGGGCCATATTTTATCTAGTGCTCATTGACTTGTATTTTGTCCTAACATCAGTTGAGTTCCTTCAGTTGAGAATCAATATAATTTTCCCACATTGTGTCATTTTCATTTTTAAAAATCTATCAATTATGTTGAAAAATTCTTTCTATGTGGCATAGCTATCAATAACTTTTCTGAAGTAACAAATCATCCATAACATTAATTTCAACTACATACTGAATTGAATTATGGGTAATGTGACATTCTGAGCCTGAAATTAAACAAACCCTACCTTGCAGCTTATGCTGTTTGGGACTCTGATGTGGTTTCTTTCCTTAATTGGTGATTTTCTTGTTTTAATAAATTGACAGATTTTTAAAAAAAGTATTACTTCTATCTCTGAATATATCCCTTTCTTTCCTCTTCTCAGAAAGCCATCCCCTATTCAAAATAAAAAAAGAAAAAAAGTTCAACAAACTGAAACAACATTAGCTAAGTCTGACTGTACCATGATCCACATAGTTTCTTGATTTTGCAAAGAAAGAAGGAAGGTACCTCACCTTTTCTCTGGAAATAAAATCAGTCCATTATAATTTTTTAAATGTTTTTTTCTCTTCCTCCTATTTACATTGTAGTAGCCATGCATATTGCTTTCCTGGTTCTGCTTATCTCCCAACATTGGTTCAGCTTGTATAAGGCTTCCTATGCTTCTCTGAATTCTTCATGTTTATAATTTTTTATGGTCTAGTAATATTGTTATATTTATTCTTCAAGTCACTCCCCAATTGATGGGCATTGTTCTATTCACTATATTTTCACCCCCAGTGCCTAGCATAGTTCCTGGCACATAGTAGGCACTTACTAAATATTTGGTGATTGCTTGAATGGATAAACATCTACTTTCTTTCTCCTTCTTTGCTATTACAAAAAGAGCTACTATGAATGTTTTGGTGCATATAGCACCTTGCTTTCTGTCTTTGATTTCCTTAGGGTATATGCCTTATTAGAACCTTGTTAGAATCTTTTCATCAAGGGGTACAGGAAATTTATTAACTTTTTCATAATTAGTCTTTTTTGCATAATCCGAAATTGTTTTCCAGAATGGTTTGACCAATTCACAGCTCCATCAACAATATCTTAGTGTGCCTGACTTTTACTAGCTCTTCATCATTCTATATGCCATTCCAAAGGGAAGAGAAAGATATGATTGTGACCAGTAGTCTGTATAGATGTGTATGCCTGTATAACCCATCTCTGCCTCATTATTCTTTTTTCATAAAATAAACAGTAATGTAAGTTCCAATAGATAGTCTGACTATCTAGAAGAATTATACACTCTTATCAGACTTGGATCCCAAGGTATCCAAGTGAGCCTTTGAACATCATTTCAAGCATTTTCCTGAAATACTCTTCAAAAGCAGTTTGCTAAATCTGATGATGGGGGGTGGGAGGAATGAGTGATTTAAAGGCTAAATGGAGCCCTTTGCCCATTAACTTCAAAAGCTGCTTTCATCATATCACCCTGTCTCCTAGTACCTCTTCTCCTTTGATTCTTTTCTTTTTAAACTTTGGTTTGGAAGGCAGGAAAAATACTGGGCTCCTCCTTTCCTTCTGGCTTTGACTATTTCCCCACATAATGGCAAGTAGCAAATCCCTGGCTTTCTAGGAAGAAATGCACTGAGCTGTAGTGATGAAACAGGTGCGGTACAGTAGAAAGAGCCCTGAAAACAATCTGAAGAACAAGGCTGTGAGAATACTGCTCCATGTAGTGGCAAGTCATGGCTTTAGACGACTAAACATGAAGCACATCTCCCTTCTCATGGTGGGAGTGATGGATTGAAGTGGTACTGAATGAAGCATATATTTATCAGACATGGCAAGACTATTGATTTGTTTTGTTTAATTTTACTTATTTTGAGGGGTAGCTAGGTGGCATTGTGGCCAGAGAGCCAGGCCTGGAGTCATGAAGAGTTCAAATCAAATCTGGCTTCAGACATTTACTAGCTGTGTGACTCTGAGTAAGTCACTTAACACTGTTTGCCTTAGTTTCTTCATCTGTAAAATGATCTGGAGAAGGAAATGGCAAACTACTTCAGTATCTTTACCAAGAAAACCCTGAATGGGGTCACAAAGAGTTAGATAGAACTGAGACTACTGAACAATAAACTTATTTGTTATAGGAGAGGGTTGTGTTGGGGAGGGAGGAGAAGGCAGGGTAGCATTAGGTAGTAACTGCAAAAAAAATTGTTTTAAAGGCATCTATAAAACAGGAATGGCAACATCAGGATTCAAACCCAGATCCTCATTTTTTTTTAGATCCAATGCCCTGCTTTTGGACCGCATTCTTTTGTCCATATTTTAGATACTTTGAAACCAGACTTTGTGCACGCTCAGATTACCTAGCATGGGGCACCTACACTGGAAAGGCCAGGGACTAGCTTCGGGAAGAAGACATATTGTGCCTCCCTACCATGAGTGCAAGAACCGCCACTTTCCATCACCTAAGTAGTTGGAGAGGCTACGTCTCTAAAATGACCAGACTAGGACATTCTTGCCCTCTTCCTTGCATTGTCCGAAGGGGAAAGTCTCATTTACCCAAAAATGGGCACCATGAACTGAATAAAGGGAAAGACCACTCCCTTCTTCTCTCCTATATTCCCTCCTCTTCCTTCTCCTTCCCTCTTTTTTTCTCCTCCTACATTTCCTCCTTTTCCCTGACTCTCCCCTTCTCTTCTCCTACCTCTCCTCCTCTCCCCTTCCCTCTTCTCCTCCTACATTTCCTCCCTTCCCTGCCTCTCCCTTTCTTTACTCCTACATTTCCTCCTCTCCCCTCCCCTGTTATCCTCCTACATTTCCTCCCTTCCCTGCTTCTCTCCTCTCCTCCTGTCCTCTCTCTCCTTCTTTCTTCCCTTCTGGTTCTCTTCCTGTTTTGAGAGCTAGGAGCTCTTTGTGTTTTTGCCCCTTTGCCTTTCTAATGCCTTTAGTTCCTGTGGGCTTCTTCATCCCAATCCCAACCTTCATGGTTTTCCATGGTCCTGATCTCTGATGGCAAAATGTCAAAGGGGCTGGAGAGAAGAGGTGGAAGCCTGTGCAGGGAAACTCTCCACAAATTTGCATGAGTTTCCATTGCTGTTTCCTAACATTCCTCAGCTCCACATTATATCAAGCAAGGAGCTGAGGAGTGTACTGTTATACCAGCAGCGAGCAAGACACATCACAGAGTATAAGTTTTAATTGGAGAATTTATTAGCCGGCGGCTGTCCAGGGCACAAGCAACCCAAATCAGAGCAGCCCCGAACAGAGTTCAGGGAATGATTTTTAAGGCAAAGCGGGTGGGTACAGAAGCGGAAGTTTAGCGGTTAATTACTATATGGGTTGTCTCAAGGCTTTTACAGAAAAAAGGTCAAAGAACAGGAATGTTAGCAAATGTCTCTCTTTGCATAACCTTATCCTTTTTAGCTGACAGGAACAGGCCCCTCGAGGCCTAACGGCATTCATGTTGCCTCATTATTTTACTGTTTGGGGGCAGGGGCATTGAGGGACATACCCGTAACAGGACTTGTTTGTTCACTTTGGGTGTGGGTCAGTTTCTTGTTCCTAAAGCCTGAGTCTTGAAACAGGCTCTTGTGCTAATTCAGGTTGAAGCAAGAGGGTGGGGGTCCCTTGGGGGATTACAGGAATGTGTGGCAAGGCATTTTCTTCTTGGTACACGGATGTGTGCTGTAATGCAGGGAGGTGTCAACAACTGTCCTAAAACAGGGTTCTTTATTATAGATCTAAACTGCAATCTTAATTCCAAGTATCACAGTACAAAGGTCAATGAGGCATGGTTTCTCCCGAAGCTTTACAATCTAATTGTAGTAACCACACACACACACACACACACACACACACACACACACTGATGTAGTAGAAACATGATCGAATGGTCCAGGTGCTGGCTCTGATGCTTACCGGCTATGTGATCTTGGGAAAATCATTTAATTTCTCTGAGCCTCAGTTTCATTATCTGTAAAATGGGGATAATAATTCTTATACTACCTAAATCATGGAATTGTTGTGAGGAAAGTGCTTTGCAATTTAAAAGTACTTTCGAGACTAAACAGCTAGGTGATGCAGTGGATAGCATGCTGGATGAGACTCATCTTCCTGAGTTCAGATCTGGACACTTACTAGCTGTGTGACCCTGGGCAAGTAGCTTCATCTGGTTGTCTCCCTTTCCTTGTCTGTAAAATGAGCTGGGGAAGGAAATGGCAAATCACTCCAGTGTCCTTGCCCAGAAAACCCCAAATGGGGTCCTGGAGAGTCAGACATGACTGAACAATAAGAGAGATGTTGCCGTTGTTATACAAGAAAAGATGCATAGGTTAAGTGTCAAATGAGTGGCATATATAGGCACCAAGAGCTACAGGATTTCATACACACATATACATATACACATATACACATACACATACGTATATACATATATATATATATCTATACATCTACATCTATCTATCTATCTATCTATCTATCTATCTATCTATCTACCTATCGATCTATCTATCTATCCATACATATACGATGAAGTGAGGCAGACAGGAGTTTGAGTTAGCTGGAACAAATAGGATGCAGGATATGAGACAAGATGCATGATGTAACCAGCCAGAAAAGTGATCAAAGAAGACTATGCACTGAAGCCCCCCACCATGGACTTACCTGTGTGCTCTCACAAAGCATCCCCTTACCTGATATTCCAGAACAACTCTCCCCTTCCCCCTTTCCTATTCTTTGCTTATCTGTATCACAAAGGCACCTCTGGTTTACCTGATATCCCCATATCCCCTCCTCCCATTCTCTTGTCCCCCTTCCCCTTTATTCTTAAAATTGTATTTAAACCACACCTTTAACTTGGCCAATCACCTTTGCCTCCTCCGGGAAGCAGGGCCAGCTGCCTCCCTTAGGGGAGCAGGGCCTGCTGCCTATGCTCTGCCTCCCCATGTGGAGTACAGCCCATTGGGGCTCTGCCTCATGAGGACCAGGCCAGCTTGGGCACATCACCTCAATAAATGACTTTCTTTAAGTTGGAGACTGTCCGAGTGAATGTGAATTCTTTCAAGACACTAGAACCCACATGTCTATACTCCATCATTTCAAGTGGTACCCAACATTATTGGGGTACCTCATCATAGACACACATATATATAAACATATATACGTACACACAGATACACATATATACACACACGGGGGTGGGGGGAGTAAGAGAGAGAGAGATCTCATAGATAAGAAAATTGAGGCTCAGAGAGTCTCTCCCAAGGCCACATGGCTAGTTAGGGGTGGTCAACCTACAAATACACAAACATTTATTCTTCATCTACTATTTTCAAAATGCTATTCAAATCCCTGACAACAGCAACAGTAATGTTAATGGAAATAAATGAGCTCAAGTGCAGGAGAGGGTACTTGCTTCTAAAGTGGCCGACTGAGGTTTAGGAATCTGAGTACCTAGTGAGAGTTCATAGGCTTTGGAAAGAACCTTCGAGACCAGACCGAGTCCCTAATTTTGTAGAAGAGGAAATGAGACTGAGAGGTTGTCAACCTTTCGCAGAGTTTGTTCAAAGAAAGAGACAAGTAAATTAAGTTGTGTGTCCATGTTTTAATTTCTCTCAAGTGGGCCACATGCATCACATGGGACTTACAATCCAGAACTGGCTCAATTTGGGGGTTGGGGTGCCCAGTTTATATACCTTTTCAACAAGGGTTGATATCATCCCACCTCCTGATAGGAGATACCTCTTCTATCAGATCACCTTCCAACCATACCAGACCACTTCCTGCCTTGGGCTATCTAAGCAGAAGAATCTGTCTCTACCCAAGCCTGAGCAGAACACAAAGGAGCTTCCATACCTTTGATAAAATCAGTTCAAGTTTGGTTTGGGATCTAACTAGGATAAGAAGATTCAATGCAATCTCATTATCAGTAATGTCCTTCTAAAGGGGAAACTGAACTTTGGGGGGAAGCTCTGAGTCTCCAAGATACTGATTACTAGGAAAAAAATCATTTTTCACCAGGTTAAATGACTGGCCCAATGTGACAGAGGTGTTAACAGGGCCAAGACCTGAAGCCAGGTCCTCTTCCTCCAAATTTAACACTCTTTCTCACTATATTACAAATGCAAAGATCTTTTTAAATGCCATAGTTGAACCTTGTTTTATAAGAGGAATAGGCTCAGAGAAGGAAAGAACATGACTTATCCCAGGTCAACCTTCCAGTTAGTGGCCTAGCCAGGATTAGGATCTACATCTCCTACTTCTCAGGCTTCATGGAGGTGGTGAGACTTGATCTTGGATTATCATGGGTGGCTCAAGAAGGGTACAAAGTGCAGGCCACCCATGCTGACAATGAAACAAATTTAGAGGAGAGGATGAGCCCAGAATAATGCCACCTACTGTACTTCTTAGTGTGAGAGCATTCTGAAGTCCTTCTGCCAGGATTATCTCATTTTAATGCTCAAAAATACCCTGAGTAGTAGGGCAAAAGAGCTTTTTTTATTCCCATTTGAAAGATATCGTAAGGAACGTGCTCACTCTAGAAGGAACAATACTCATTGTGAAGCCAGGAAAATTCTCATTTTATTTTATATTTACTTTACATTCCTAGTGAATGGGTACCTCCCATATGGAGAGTATGCTTGCTCAGACAAATGCAATTCTTTTTATGCTGTTCTCAATTTGAATTTCCTCCCTTGCTCTCCATTGGCTAGATGCAACCTCCTGAACTGCCCACGGTCATGTTCTCTTACATGATATGTTCCGCCTCAAACAGCTCATTAAGCATGTGTACAAGCTTCTGACCTTTTACCTGATCAGAAGCCTGTTTCTGCTAGGTCACAGCTCTGATTAGAACCAGGCACCTCTGACTTGCATCCTGTTATCACTTCTGTTATCACCCCTACAATGAGGAAATTGAGTCCAAGAGAACCAAATTGACTTGGCCACAGCTAACTGTCAGACTCAGATAGCCAACCACCTAGCTAGGATTTAGAAGATTCTACTTTGAAAGGAGGTCCTTTTTGACTCCTAGTCATGGCTCTTTGTTCTGTATTATATTGCCTCCCCAGGGCCTAAGGACAAAAGTAGAGGGAAATCACTTGCTGTCAGAGATTTATTAAATCACTGGGACTAAGAAGGCTGAAAAGGCATGATGGTTTCTGTTGCCTTAGGGACAGTGGGTATACTTGGAGTATCCGGATATAATTGCTTACTGAAGGAAGGGATAGGAACAAGGTCAATGTGAAAAGAATGGGAGACTTGTTCATCCTCTTTTGAAGGTTCAGTTAAGTCCGGATGACAGTCAGGATCTTTGGGTGGTGGAGCTTTGAAGGGTTTCACTGAAGGTTTTCTGATTGGCCAGTAATTTCTGGGGAAGAAGTGGGTCAGATTATTGTACTTGCTTGAGAAAGACTTCTGGCGAGTTGGGGGGCTTTGAACAATTACAACCTTAGTTGCCTCGGGAACAAGAGAGAGTTTTGGAGGAGACTGGGTATTTGAGCACTCTGGAATAGGAACAAGGTCCAAATGGTAGGAGACTGGAGTTTCACTAACATTCGGCCTGGGTGTAGATAGATTAGGTCTACAGGTCTTCTTCATGGAGTCATGAGTGCTCTTGGGCAAGAGTAGCCTTGATGGCGCATCTTTGGAATGTGGATGTGCTAGGTAGGACTGGAATACTTGAAAAGGAACTCTGCTAGTCTTGTGTCTTGTTTCATCTTGAGGTAAATATTTCCAGCAAACACTTTTAGGGTTCATTGTCAATGTTATCTTAGGATGCAGTTGCTGAGTTGGAGGTACTGTTGACTAGAAGCTGTTTGTAGAAGTAAGGCAGAAGCTGTCCTCTGCTGGAAAAGTATGGTTTTGCCCTCCACAGAGATTGGTGGTGACCTCTACTCCCATACTGGTCCTGTTTCAGAGGGGCAATTCATGACATTGAGTTGAGATCTTAAAAAAACATTGCAGGTCAAAATGCTTTTGGCAAAGGTCATCTTTGTTTTCCTCCCTATCAAAGTCAGTCAGTCAGTCAAAAAGCATTTGCTAAGTGCAAGGAACCTTGCTGGGTACTGGAGAGATAAAGAAAGGTAGGAAAATGGCTCATGCCCAGAAGGAATTCACATTTTGATGGGGCAGACCAGTCCTCTGAATTCAGTGCATTTAACCCATCCCCAACCTAATGGTGGAACTGGTGTGTGTGTGTGTGTGTGTGTGTGTGTGTGTGTGTGAGAGAGAGAGAGAGAGAGAGAGAGAGAGAGAGAGAGGGAGAGAGAGAGAGACATTGACAGAGACAGAGACAGAGAGACAGAAAGAGACAGGGAGACAGAAAGACAGAGACAGAGAGAGAGGAGAGAGACAGAGAGACAGAGACAGAGACAGAGACAGAGAGAGAGAGAGAGAGAGAGAGAGAGAGAGAGAGAGAGAGAGAGAGAGGTGAGTGGGTCAAATACCCACCCAATTGCAAAGTTAACAGCAACCCTCATTAAACATTTATTATTGTTTGTGCAGAACAATGCATTAAGTGCTTGCTGAGGAGATATAAGAATGAACACAAATGAAAGATGCCTTCATGGAGCTCCTAATCTAATGGATTGTACAATCCAGAAAAGAGAATAGTAAGTAACTTCTTTAATACTCTTTCTCAGACTTCATCCTCTGTGATCTGTCTGCATCATTTGATACTGTTGACCACCCTGAACCACCCATCACTGCTTCTTACTAGTTCTCATTACATCTGCCCTCCCCTTCTTTTTTTACTTCACTGATACATTGTCTTCCTACTTTCGAGTGAGAACTTTGTGAATTGGTCATGGGTTGGATTACCACATCCATGAGAATGCTTCTCAAATCTATACATGCAGTTCCTTTCTCCCTCTCCCTCCTCCCTTCCTCCTTTCCTCCCTCCTTCCCTCCCTCCCTCTCTCCCTTCCTCCTTCCCTTCCTTCCTTCCTTCCATCTGGAAGGGACCT
This sequence comes from Trichosurus vulpecula, assembly GCF_011100635.1. Taxonomy (NCBI): domain Eukaryota; kingdom Metazoa; phylum Chordata; class Mammalia; order Diprotodontia; family Phalangeridae; genus Trichosurus; species Trichosurus vulpecula. The sequence goes on along the minus strand of NC_050573.1, from coordinate 552,684,689 downwards.
TACAGGTCATGAACCAACACTTTCATTTTAGAGATGAGGACACTGAGACTCAGAAGTCATGTGATTTCCCCAAAGCTGCATCTAATAAGTGTCTTTTTGATTCCATTCCAGCTCTCTCTCCACTGCACCAGACTGCCTCTCATCTCCTTACATCTTTCATTTATTGCAAGACTACTGTCTGGGAAAGGAATTTTAAATAACAGGAGAGACATCCTTAGGAAAAACAAAATAAATTTATTTTACAAACCTTGCAAGATTTGGGCACACCTCCATAATGGAGGAGGCAAGGTAAAAGGGAACCTGCCTTAATTTATACTCTTTAATGAAAAGATTCCCACCCACCTCTGTCTCTTCTCACCATTGGCTGGGAGGTGGGCTTACAGTCTAGGCGTGAAAACTAGACAGGGGACCAAGGTTGATCCAGTCCATTCAAGTTTTTCCCTATCGGAACTCAATTGCCGGGGTGGCATCTGAAAGTCTAGGAGAAGAAATGGTTTGAGGGGGGAGAGACCTTCCTGGAGCAGAGAACAAATAGCTCACAGGAAGTTCACTATCTTCTAACATCTGAGAGAGGGGGGGAAGGGCATGCCCACAGCTCCAGGCCCTGACCTTCCAAAATCACAAGGCCAAATCCCAAACCTCTCCTACTCCCTTAGACATACCCTGTGAAGTCTTCACATTTATCCATCCCGTTCACTACCTCTCAGAAGATGTCTCCATTTTGTTTGTGAAATCTCCTGCCATTCAGGGGACAGCTAGGTGGTGCAGTGGAGAGAGTCCTGGCCTTGAAATCAGGAAAACTCATCTTCCTGAGTTCAAATCCAGTCTCAGATGATTAATGGACTCTGGGGGAGAGAATGAGGCTGATGGCTTTGCAGAACTCTGCCTTTTTAAATCCAATTCACTGGCAAGTCAATACATTACCCTCATGATGTCATTGGTCCTCTTCAAGAAGGAAGGAAGACCACCACCAACAGACATTTACTACCTGTGTGACCCTTGGCAGGTCACTTAACCCTGCTTACCTCAGTTTCCTCATCTGTAAAATGAGCTGGAGAAGGAAATAGCAGACCATTCCAGTATCCTTGCCAACACAACTGAAACGACTGAAGAACAGCAACACTAGGATAATATTTATGGTTTTAGTCCCTGAACAGAGAAGAAGTAGCAGACAAGCTCTCTCCCAGTGCTGGCCTGTAAACTTTCTTCAGTCTCAGCCTGTAAAAACCGTCAGCTCAGGGAAGTTCATCTTCTGAGCTCCCGGCTTTGCTTTTTATCCCTTCCCACATGGAGTGATAGCAGCTACTTCTTCTACCTCACCAGCCTTTGAGTTTCATGAGCTCATCCTTCATCCATACTAAGGTGTTAGGGACTTAATATTTTAGCTATATCAGAAATATTTGCATTTTTTTAAATAGGAAAAAGAACACTGTTTAAGCTTTAAAGAATGCAGATCTAATGGATGAAATTCCAGGCACTTTAGGATCTAAGTGGGGGATAGACTTTGATGGAGGGGTCTCCTTAAAGGACACACTTGGGCACCCCTACCTCCTGTGCCTTTGTGTGGTCCTGGTGTGCTTAAGGACAAGGAGATTTGACTTCCCAGGTACTTTGACTGAAGTTCATACTAAGATGGCCACAACTTCCCCAGGGCCCCTGGGCAGGCTCAAAAAGAAGAAATGAAATACTTCAATGAATAGATGTCATTCTGTTCCTCACTGTCCTTCTTCACCGTCCCAGTACAAGAGTACCACAGTATTCTGATTTCTGCTTAATTAGATTAGCCCATAAACTAATCTGGCCAGAGTGGGGTAGTGATGGGTGGGGGAGCATCCACTGTGACATCAGTTGGAGGACATTCACACTCTCTCCTATTTGGTCAAGAGGCCTTCCTGGTGTCATTGTGCTGAAACTGTCAAGTCACCATGTGTGGAGTCACTTTATAAAGTCAAGTGAATGTTTGAACACCTAAGTCAAACCTTTGCCTTCTAGGCTCCCAAGCAGTCTCCTTTGGGAGGCTGTGTACTTATTCCAGAACTGTTCCTTTTGCTCAAAACATGCTCGGAGTCCCTCTTTGGGAATTACATTCATAGTCAGTTTATGGGCACAAAGTCTTCTTACTTTAAAATTACATCTTGTTTTGGACCCCCAAACACATCCCTTAGCTTGATTACTCCTACCTCATTCACTGGACTTGGCTCAGAATTATTTCTGACCATTTTCAAAAATCATATCCACCTTCAAAAGATAAGTATTTGCTACCATTGAAGACCTCCAAGAAAATGTTACATAGGCCAAATTACTTCACATCTCTTGGCTTTTGTACTTATTTTGACTAAATGGCCTGTAATGTATCTTCTAGCCTGGGCATTTATATTCTAATTGCCTTGGGTCAAGTTAGACTGTGCTCTTCACATTGGACAGGCAGAAAGGGAGAGAGAGGTTGGGAGCTTTGTATCTCCCCAATGGTTGGAATGCGGAGGAGTGTGGTTGTGTCGGAGACAAGTCCAGAAACAAGGGATTGTGCGATCTTCTGATTAGCTGATCATACATGAGCTCTGTTAGGGTGGTGTCAAGGCCCCCTGTGTGAGTTGGATAGTGAGTGAAGAAGTTTCCTCAAGGGTTAATAGCTATCTGAACAGTTTTTAGCAGTTAGATTAGGAGACCAGCAGTAGGGTGGGGGTATGGTAACATTGCTACATAACCTCCAGGTACGCCTGACCAGTTTGACCGCTGATATCCTGTCTTTCACAAAGACTTTCATCCTTTAAGGAATTTGCACAAACAGCTATAAAAAACTCTAAGCAGAATTCCTGGAGGTGGCAGATAAGGATTGCCTGCTCCTGGTTTCTAGGCAAAGTTTATCCGTATTTAGATTGTGCACCCTAAGTCCTAGCCAACGGGAGGAAGGGGGAGAAGTGGGGAGGGGGCTTACGTTAGGACCATAAATACAGGCTTTTTCCTTCGCTGGACGAGCCCTAACCTCTACCACTTGGGTGACACGCTTTCTTATGAGAAAGAAGAGTAAACGCCTTTTCTGATTTCAGGCTTGGACTCTGGACTCTTCATTGTGCTATTGCACAACAACCCCTCCCCCTCCCCCCAACGCTGCCATAAGGGACTGGGGCCTTTGCTTTGGAGACTCCTGTTTTGCACTATGCTTCTTCTCTATTCAATGATGTCCAATATTTGGATCATGCACAGCATGTGCACCTCAAAATATTCATATTCATTTGTAAATCACATCTATGTCCCACTAGATGTATTATATACGTTGTAAAACATGATTTACAAAAAAACATGCTAAAAGGATGAAATAAATATTTTTAATCATCTTTATTAATGGAAACTTTGGCTCTCATCATTGACCAAAAGGTTTCTAGTGAGAGCCACGGGATTGACTGGGTTTCATTGGTTTTGACAGTCTTGGCTTAACACTTGGTGATGCAGCGCTATTCAAGGCTCTGATTCTAAGTTCAGTTTATTTTGATGCTAGGTTCTAATGGTTATCTGAGAAATTACAAAGATACATTACTTAGATATGTAGATCCAAATGAAAGAAGAGCATCATGGGCTGTACATATCAAGTCAAGATGTTCATTTTTCAATTACACCCACAAATTCTGCTCAGGTTTTTGTTGAAATTTGGCTGACACATTTCTGTTGTCCATGATGTCAGTCACTCAGGCGTTTACTAAGCATCTTCCTGTGTGGGACAGTTGACGAATTAAAATCAGAGGCATCTCAGGTAGAAAATTGAAAGGATTTTATTACGATCCTGCGGGAAAGGGCAACCCCCACTGAGATTTCTCTCAGTGTCAGAGCATACTGGACACAGAAAATTCAGGTGTTTTTATAGGTCCTTAACTGCGACCCCCTCCCAACCTTTTTCCTCTCGGCTTGAAGGGGCAAACTTTGAGGGTACAGTCTGGACATGATAAATCTACCCCAGTGACGATGGCAAGGAACAGAGGTTTGGTTATCTTTGACAAGCAGAAACCAGTTGTTTGATACCTCATCGCCTAGTAATTCTCACACCTGTTGAAAACTAACCTTTCCCACCATTCTTGCCTCTGCAATGGATGCCTTCCATCACCCTTACATCTGTGGTGGATATCCCCCAGCACCCTTACATTTGTCTCCCATCATTCTTGCATGGCTACATTGCACCTGGCTTTCCAGCTTTTCATCCTTTTCTCTTTTGGCAGCCCCTTGCTCTTGGGTAAATACATAGGATGTAAGCATCCTGTGTCCTATTCTTATTCTTGGAGGATCTCATGGTTACTGACTTGTCTTCCCACAGTCACTAACTTGTCTTACAGAAAAATTTAAGTAGAAAGCTAATTTTAGATTTCGTGAGAGGCTTTCACTATCTCACTCATTCCCATATGCCAGGCACTGGGCTACGTGCTGGCAAAGGACAGTCCCTGCTCTCAAGGAGCTCATAGTCTAATGAAAATAATTATTACAAAAAATAGACAGGATCAGTTGGAAATAATTAATAGAGGAAAGGCAGTAGCATTAAGGGCAGTTAGGAAAGGCTTCTAGGAGAAGATGAGATTTTAGCTAGGACTTCAAAGAAGCCAATGAAGCTAAGAGATGGAGATTAGGAGGAAGAGTATTCGAGGTGGACAGCCAATGTTTATCAATAGTTTTGTAATCTGTTTGGAAGTTGTTGCGTGTCTATTTTTTTTTTACAGATGGGCTCAAAACACACTGAAACTCCTCATTTGGAAGATTTTGAAATGGTTTAGAAAATTCCATGGTGTAAGGAGAGAGCATGCAATAAAGACCTCACTTAGGAGGTATCCTTTGGGCTGAGAGTCAACAGATACTAAAGATTCTAAGAGAGGATGTGAAGAAGGAGTGTATTCCAGGTATGGGGAATACCTTGTGAAAAAAAATGGAGGATGGGATGTTGTGTGGGAGGCACAGCAAGAAAGCCTTGGCAGAACTAGAGTGTACATGAAAGAGAGTAAAGTTGCCCCCTGAGAGAGGGCAAAGACTATGGCAACCTCTGCAAAGAAAATTTCCTAGTTCTTTTTTTTTTTTAACTCAGCTTTATATAAAGGAAAAAAAAAAAACGTTGTTACAATGGCTTAAAACAGTTTTTCTCAGATTATGATACGGTCAATTCAGATTCTAATTAGCAAATGTCTTGCCCATGTCTTCCTTCTCCTTGTATTTCCTCTTCCCATGTGTAAATGGTGTATTCTTGTATTTTATCATATGTTTTATTTGCTTCTTCCCCACCCATTCAATAGGCCTCAGGTGGGCCTAAGTGGGAAAGCTTCATTATATCTTTGTTTGTAAGAAGGCCTAAAGCCCCTACTTATTAGGTGATAAGCCAATGTGGGTGTGAAGCCCTCAGGACCCTAAGGGGAGTTGCTAAGTCCAGAGCCAATGGTATGTGTACCAAGTTCTAGTCAATCATGAATTCAACCAATCAGAGACCTGAGTTCTAGCCAATCAGATGCCTGCTAGGACTCTATAAAAGGAGAACACAGAATTGAAGAGGAACAGAACTGAGAGCAGCAGAACAGAGAGGAAGACATTGAGGCAGCAGACACCAAGAGGGCATTGAAGAGCAGACCAGCGTCGGCAGAGGGGCACAAGAATTAGGATTTGTGAGTGGGGGAAGGTTACAGGATGACTTGGTTCCTTGCTATAATACTATGTTATAATTTCCTTGTTACTACATTGAGGTGGGCTTACTGGTTTTGGAATATAATTGCTACTATATTGAGTTGGGGGTATTGGTTCTTGGATTTGATCCTCTGGAGTCTAAATAAATGTTACACTTCCTCTGCTTTCTTTTTTTTTTCTTAATTTTTTAAAATTTATTTAATATATTTAGTTTTCAGCATTGATTTTCACAAAAGTTTGAATTACAAATTTTTTCCCCATTTCTACTCTCCCCCCACTCCAAGATGGCGTATATTTTGGTTGCCCTGTTCCCCAGTCAGCCCTCCAATCTGTCACCCCACTCCCCTCCCATCCCCCTTTCCCTTCTTCTCTTGTAGGGCAAGATAAATTTCTATGCCCCATTGCCTGTGTATATTATTTCCTAGTTGCATACAAAAACTTTTTTTTGTTGTTGTTTTTGAACATCTGTTTTTAAAACTTTGAGTTCCAAATTCCTCTGCTTTCTTCATAGAGAGTTTTTCATACTTTGCAATTCTGAACCATTCAGTCCTGTTCATGGTCAGCCTCGAGGTCATGAATCTTGCCTTAATGGTATAAAAGCATGACAAAGTACATCACAAGGATGGGCCAAAACACTGGGACATTGAAAGCATCGAGAAACATATAGATCACAGTGATAAGAATGCCCTTAGTAGCAGAGGGTCAAAATTTAAATCTGGAACCCTTTGAACGAAAGGATGAAATTCCTCATTTTGTTTTGTTGGTAAGGAAGGACCTTCATCTGAGTCTTCCATTAAGGAGGGACCCGCCTTTGGTGAAAGAAAAGTGATGAAAAGATTGAGATGGTAGATTCCCAAGGTGTATGTCACAACATAGCAACCCTGTAATAGATAAACTTTAATCCTGTAGATGAAGCGTAGTCCCAGAGTTACAACCCATCACACAGTTGTATAGGGAATGGATTTGTTTAACAAGGACTGGTAAATCTGCCCAAGTCTTGTGAAAAATCTAAATGCCGCAGAAGGCTTCCCATAAACAGAATCTCCCACACTGTCTCATTTGGACATTCTATTGCTCACTGAGCCATGGTGGCCAGGCCATGACACCCCTCAGTGTCTCAGGGGCTCAGAAGGAGGAGGAGGAGGAGGAGTGTTCACGGTATTCTTGAATATTCATGCTTTCTCTCTGAGATTATCTCCATTTGTCTTTTATATTATTTTAATTGCACATTATTGTTTGCATGTTGTCTCCTCCATTACACTGTGATCTCCTAGAGAGAAAACAGGGTTTGGTTTTGTTTTTTCCTTTCTTTGTATCCCCCGTACTCAGCACAGTACCTGGAAGATATTCTTGTTCAGTCATTTCTCAGTCATGTCCAACTCTTCGTGACCTCAACTGGGGTTTTCTTGGCAGAGATATTGGAATGATTTGCCATTTCCTTCTCCAGCTCATTTTATAGATGAGGAAACTGAGGCAAACAGGGTTGGCGACTTGCCCAAAGTGGCACAGCTTATAAGTATCTGAGGGCAGATTTGAATTCAGGAAGATGAGTCTTCATGACTATAGGCCTAGTGCTCTATCCACTGTACCACCTAGCTGTACCTAGCCTGGCAGATTTTGTCATTGTTCAGTCATGTCTGACTCTTCATGAGTCCCTGGATCATATTGTCCATGGGTTTTCTTGGCAGAGGTACTAGAGTGATTTGCCATTTCCTTTCTCTAATGGATTAAGACAAACAGAGGCTGATTGACTTGCCCAAGATCATGCAGCTAATAAGAAAGCCAGATTTGAACTTAGGTCTTCCTGACTTCAGACCCAGTATTCTATCCACTGTGCCACCTAGCTGCACCTAGCCTGGCAGATAGTAGGTTCTTAATAAATGCTTGTTGACTTGTCAGTAAGTCAGGTTTGAGCAATGATGTCTCAAGGTTTAGAACACATAGTCCACACGGGAAGCATTAGAAGGGTGGGGGAAGCATGTGCTCCCTCCCTCCCCCCGCCCTGCCCCAGGTTGGCACCATGGGACAAAATTCTAGTTGCACCAGCAAAGTTATGACTCTGGAAAAGAGGCAGAAGACCTTTGTACAATTCCTACTCTGCAACCTTGGATACATTATTTAACCTCTTTGAGATCCAATTTCCTCATCTGTAAAACCAAAAGGTTAAGATGGTCTCTAAGGTACCCTTCAAGCTCTGAAATATTGGATGAGTGATTGTTAGATTTCTCATATCTAAGTAAAGACACTCGTGCCCTGCAGCTAGAAATGGCCCAGCTTGGAGCAGTCACACAAAGTAAATTGTTAAATGGTGAGTGGCATAAATATTTAAGTGTTTGAGGACTCAGAATAACTCCGATTATTAACCTGACTATCTGGCTGAGGGGTAAATATTTTAGATCTGTAGATCAGAGACTGAAAAATCCTTTGATGGTTTTTACTTTAGTGCAAGAAGTAGCTGGATTAGCTGGGAAGCTTTACCCAGAAGGCACACAGCCAAACCATGCCTGACTTTAAGATGAAGACGCTCAGTGGCTCCAACTAGAGACAATTCTGGCCAACATTCTGCCACTTGGTTACTTGTGTCACGTGATTGAACGGGACCCTGGAGATTCCCATGGGAGTCACTGCATGCATTTTGAGACAAAAACTGTTAGGGGTTGTTGTGGGATGCCACATAGGCCAGTAACACAGAAGACAGCCTGACCAAGATTATCATTGAACTGAGAGACCGCAGTTCAAGGATGGCTGAGCCACACAAAGCCTGGCAGAAGATCAACCACAAATCGATGCTTGGAGATGGAGGCTGACACGGAAAGAAAGCACACCCCATTTATGTCAGTGCCCTGAGGCAGAGTCCCATTTACCCCATGCTAGTTTCAACTTTGTTGGCAGCTAAATCACGCTAAGTGGGAAAGAAACTCTTACTTTAAAATACTCACAGCCTACTCTGTGCCGTGCGATGCCCCCGAGAAGAGTCTTTTTGTATTGCTGCTTATACCATAGCATTGCAAGTGAAGAATAATATTGTTGGGAGTCTAATTCTTGTGCAGGGTGGGGAGAATTGGGGAGCAGGAAGCAGAGGTGCCCCTCCCCAGACCAGCTCCCTTACTTCTCTCTTCCCCCATTGAAGGGTCACTGAAGAACTCTCATACTTGTCAGGATGTCCTCCTCTACCACTGTCATCCCCTCTCACTTTTTCGATGTTATTCGTAAATCGTTCATTGCACTGACGACCGTTTATTGAGCAGGTCCTATGGGTAAGACACTGTATTAGCTATTGTGGGAAATATAAGCAGCTAAGCCAAGTGCAGTGCCACTGGACCTGAAGTCAGGGAGGCCCGAGTTCAAATCTGGCCCATACTAGCTGAGTGACCCTGGGCAGGTCACTTAACCCCTCTTGGACTAGCCATAATGACACCTACCTCCTAGGGCTGTGAGGATCGGATGACATAACACAACTAAAGTGCCTAGCAAACCTTATGGAAACCTATGGAAATGCTCGCTGTTATTGTTATATGAAGAAATATAATAGAGGAGCCCTTGTCCCAAGGAGCTTGGCCTTGCTGCGAAGGTAAGGCTAACGCTTGCCAGTAATGAGTTCCCATAGGGTAGATATGTATACATACATTATATTGTGTGTTATGGATTCAGATGTGTATACACATATATACGTGCAGATATACACACACATGTAGGTATGGATACATAGATCTATGTAGCATTTTTGAGTGTTGGAAGTCAGTAAGTCGATGAACATTTATCAGTGCTTAAGATGGGTCAAAAACTTTACTAAGGACCGCAAAAATAGGCACACACCTGCTAATGGCTTCAGTTGACCAGTGAGTCTAGAAGCCATATAGCAAAGGATTTAGAAGAGAGTGAGACATGAATAAATCATAATTATTCAAAAATTCTATATGCATATAATTTTAGAGAGGTATAGGTATGTAGATAGATAATATTTTAAGGTTTACAGTGGGCTCTTTTTCGCAAGTGTGACTGCTGTTATCCCCATTTTAAGGATAAGAAAACTAAAGCTGGCCTGAAGTTGTACAATGAATGACAGAGCTTAGGCTTGAACGTAGGCCTTCAGACTCCAAATCTAGCACTCGGCCTTGTATTGTGAATTATTTGTTTTGTATTGTTAATTATTGTTAATTACTCAATAAAAGGATTGCTCTGAGAATTTCGATAATTCTTGGCTGACTGTGGGCTGGAGTGGCCAATGAGGGCTTCTTGGAAGAGGATGAGTTTCACTTTGAAGCATGGACAGGATTTAAATGGCCCAGGCAGAGGGAGCCCAGAGCCGCTCAGGAACTCTGTGCGAATGTTGGGGGTGGGGGTGAAGGGAAGGCTGAGAAAAGGGGAGAATCATGTCCTCATTCTTGGCATGCTGGTGTCAGTATTAATTATTGCAATCTGTGGGGAGCCCTCCCTTTTTGGCCAGGAATAAACAAGAATGGGAGAGAAGAGGAGTCTCTGGGACATGTTATTTTTATTTTGAGTACGTTCTCTCGGGACCAGGGTAAAAATGGCCCTCCATCTGGCCCACCCCTCTGCCAAGAAGAAATGATTGATGCCTTTGTGGGGGAGGCTGGGACTGGGAATGCAGCGGGGTGCCTCTAACAACAACTTAGTCCTTTCTCTTGGCACTGAGCCTTCTGATAGAGGATCTAGGAGCATTTTCTAGCTAAGTATTGCATTTGGGTCTACAGCTACGGTCCTATGTGTAAAAGTACCTCAGGAGTTATCTCTCTCCTATCCAGTTCTGCCAGCCAGGTGGCACAAGGGCAGCTAGTTGGGGCAATGGATAGCATGCCAGGCCTGGAGTCAAGAAGACTTGAGTTCAAATCTGGCCTCAGACACTCACTAGCTACGTGACCCTGGATAAGTCACTCAACTCTGTCTGCCTCAGTTTCCTCATCTATAAAATGAGCTGGAGAAGAAAATGGCAAGCCAGTCCAGTATCTTTGCCAAGAAAACCCCAAATGGGGTCATGAAGAGTTGGATATGACTGAAATGAATGAACAATAACAGCCCCTCCAAAACTATACACGCACGCGCTCGCACACACACACACCCACACCCACATCCCGTATACGCCCCACACACAATCAGTGGAATGTCATTGTATATCAAGTCCTCATGTTGGTCAGTTCTCAGAGTACAAATCTCATCCTGAACCCTTATCTTGGCCAGGGATGCCTACACCACTCCAGTGAGGAAGCACTATTTTGCCCAGAGAAGTTAGTCAAGTAAGAAACCATATGGTATAACAGATAGGCAGCCTGCATCATCATCAAGAAAATGGAGGTTCAAGTCCTGTCCTTACAGTAGAGTCATTACACGACCCCTAGCATTTCTTTAACGTTTTTACATTTAATGTAAATGTTTTATTGAAAACCGTATTGAACACATCAACTGAAGTAGGTTAGTAAGCATTTACAATTAAATTAATACAAATGAATATGAAGGAAGCATTTATACGGCATCTGCTCTGTGCCAGGCACTGTGCTAAGGACTTTACAAACATCAGCTCTTGGGGGAGCTACTATCACGATCTTCATTTTACTGCTGAGGAAACTAAAGCAGACACAGTTAAATGACTTGCCCAGGATCGTACTGCTACTAAATGTCTGAAGTCAGATTTGAACCCAGACTTCCCTGATTTCTGGCCCAACATTTTATCCACTGAGCCACGTAGTTACTACCCTCTCTAACATCCCCCACCTGGAATGTGAGACCAACGCCCGGACTGGCTTTCCAGAATGCATGGACCAGGAGGGAGCTGTTTGGACCAGACAGAGTCAAGGTGAAATATAAAATCCCAGAGATTAAAGACACATGAGGTGTGAGAGGAAGACTAACTAGCAGGCTACTACAATGGTCCAGATTACTACTACCACCACCACTACTACTACTTCTGCTGCTACTACTACTGCTACTACCAGCTAACATTTCTATAACACTTACAATGTGCTTAGGCACTGTACTAAGTGCTAAGTTATTATCTTACTTGCTCCTCATAATAATCCTGGGAAGTAGGTGCTATTGTGACCCCCCCCCTTTATAATTGAGGCAACTGAGGTAAACAGAGATTAAGTGACTTGCCCAGGGTCACGCAGCTAGTAAGTGTCTGAGGCTAGATTTGAACTCGGGTCTTCTTGACTCTAGGCCCAGAATTCTATCTACTTTGCCACCTAGCTGCCCCCTACACCAGGGTTGTTACAGTATCAGAGAGGGGGAGGGTGACATTTTCAAGAGATGCTGCAAAGGCTAAGTCAACAAGCCTTGGCAACTGCTTGGATGTTGAGGTGAGTGAGACAGAGTGAGCCGTAGAGACTGACGCCTAGGTTTTGAGCCTGGGGGACCAGGAGGATGGTCGTGCCCTTGATGGTAATAGGGAATTTTGGAAGGTGGGAGGGTGCGAGGGGGAAAACAAGTTCAGTTACAGACATGTTGAGTTTAAGGTGTTTATAGGACATCTAGTTGGAGATTTCTAGTAGGCAGTTGGAGATGTAAGAATGGAGGTGAGAAAAGAGGTTAGAGCTGGATAGGGCTGGATAGGGCTGAAGATTTGAGAATCAGCCTAGATGACAGAGGGCAGCTAGGAGGTGCCATAGTGTACAGAGTGCTGGGTCTGATTTCGAATTTGACCTCAGATATTTACTAGCTGTGTGGCCTTGGACAAATCACTTAACCCTGTTTGCCTCAGTTTTCTCATCTGGAAAATGAACTGGAAAAGGAAACAGCTCCAGTATCTTCGCTGAGAAAACACCAGATGGGGTCACAAAGAGTCAGATGAGACTGAAACTACTGAATGCCAACACAGAGATGATAATTGAATCCATGGGAGCTGATGAGATCACCAAGAGGAATAGTATGGAGAGTGAAAAGAAGAGGAGGGAGCCCTGCCTGTCTTCATCATGTGGTTAGTCAATCAGAACCAGTTCTAGAAGGTCCACCCATGATCCATTCTCTCCATGGTACATCCCCTGTACATCACCATGATTCCTTCGGAGGCACCTCCCTAGATCCTTCGTGTGGAGAGGTCTTGGCAGGTACCCCCCGCCCCTGACACAAGCTATTACAGGTCACAGATCAAATGGACCTTAACCGTTATCTGGGCTGAAGCCCCCCAAATTTGATTAACTTGCCCAAGGCCACACAGATAGTACGTGACAGGGTGGAGATTCAAACCCAGGTCCCCATTGAAGTCTATACCACATTGCCTTTCTAAGGTCTAAGCCTTTCCCAGGTTGCCAATTTTTCTATGTCTGTGTAAACCTCTGGGCTGTTGGGAAATGCATGACAGGAGTTAAAGTTATGTGGGTCTGATTAGAAACTGTAGGATTTTGATTGGGAGATTGAATACCATGACCCCAGTAGGGAGGACAATGAGCCCAGGCATGTGGGTCTGACGTTTAATTTTAGTTTTCACTTGACTGTGGCTGAGGCAGTAGGATGGTGTTTGGAAAAACAGATACTTCAATGGGTGCTTTGAACAGAGGTGAACAAAAGGGTCCTGCTGATGAGGATGGAGCTGTCCTCTGTTCTCCATGCTTCATTTTTAAAATCCCAAGGAGAGTGTTTATGGATGGAATAGACTGAAGTTTTGCTATTGTTTCTCCATGGGCCCCAAGAAAGGACATTACAGGTTAACTCACTTTCTCAGTGCTTGTCATAGGCAGGCACTCTTCACATGATCTTCTCTATTTCTTTAAGATTTTTCCTGTGATTTTTGTCTTTTATAAACTGTAAATGGGGCAGCTAGGGGGTAAAGGGATAGAGTCTGGAAAACTCAACTTCCTGAGCTCAAATCTAGCCTCAGACATTTATCAGCTATGTCACCCTGGGCAAGTCACTTAGCCCTGCTTGTCTCAGTTTTCTCATCTATAAAATGATCCGGAGAAGGAAATGATAAACTACTCCTGCATCTTTTCCAAGAAAAACCCCCATAGGGGCCATGAAAAGTTGGACATGACTGAAACAACTCAACAACAGCAAATAAATTATAAGTGGTAATAAGTGTTCTGTGTCTCCAATCTGTTCGTTAATTGAATGTAGGGTAGGGAGTTCAGTGGAGGACACCAGGGGCTAGCTGGGTATGCACAGCCCTAAACAGGTCAGAGGTTTAAGCTTCTATTCAGAATGCTCAGATTTCCTTCTCCTAGTTGCGGGCTGAGCTGGGTTGAGATGAGAATCTTTTTGTTTCGAGTTTATTCACAACTCTTATCTGAGCTCCTAAACAGCAGGGTTAGATGAATCATATTACTTGAGACCATGCATTTCTAGGCTAATGGAGTCATTGGTGAGCCATTGAAGATTTCTCGGTGAAGTTCCAGCCTCCAGATTAAGGGACAGAGTAGGAGTGTGGAGTGAGGGAAGGTCATTACCCCTGGACCCCCAGGTGGAGGGAGGGGACATATGGCCAGAAAATAGTGGCTACTTCCCTACAAGAAGTGGTTGAAATCCTTATGGTGAGAGGAAAAGAAGAGAGCCCAAGTATTAATTTTTGCTTTCCAGCTAAACCTTGCCAGATAGTAACCCTTTCTGATTGTATCTAGATCTTAGATACAGTTGATGACAGAGCTGAAAATGTTCTCAGAGGTTGTTTGGATCCACTCCTTTATTTGACAAAGGAAACCCCTGAGGGTAGAACTGACTTGTCCAGGGTCACAAATGTAATGTGTATTAGAGCTGGGATTTGAACCTGAGTCTTCTGACTTCCAAATTCTTCTGTCTTTGCATAGTACCATGATCCCTCTTTCTTTTTAAGTTTAGGTAATGGCCTCTCCCCATGGGCTGACTTCTGGTCAAGTCTCAGTCTGGGAGTGGGGAAAGATCGTGTCAGAGTAGAGTTCACAGGACAGATTGAACCTTCCTCTTCACTGGGAAGGGAGGGTTGTGGAGAAGTTCCAGCACAGAGACTACAAAGTGGGGAGGGCAACATTGAGGACAGGCTGGGCTAGCTAATCAGCTGGACAGGATTGGAGGCAGGAGACAATTTTAGAGCTGAGAGAAGACTGCTGAGAGGTGAGAGCCAAGGCCAGTAATGCAATTCATGTTTGAGTTAGAGGAGGAGCACGGGTATAATTTGTCATACTCAGAAACCTCATAGATGCATCCACATTTTTAGCCTAGCCATATGGCTAATATCGCTCTCCCAACTCTCTCAAGCCCTCACCAACTGCAGTCCCCTCTTGACATCGTTGTCCTCAAGGATTTTACAAGACAGTGAATCCAGTGGTTCTCTGGAGAATCTTCTCTTATTCCATCTGCTCTTGTTTTAGGATCTGCTTGCCTTCTATTGCATTTTGATGGTTCTATAATCAGAGGTGTTCTGGAGCCAGATCAAAATGGCTCTCTAGAGCTGGGGTGAAATTTTTAGTCTGTTTATGCAGCAAACACTACCAATCAGCTCTTGATCTTGCTTGGTTGTCTAGACTTAAGAAAGTGATGGGGAAATGTTACTAATGTATATTAAACTTAAAAGTCTGTCATGCATACATTTTTTCCCTTTTGAGAGCCAGTTGCTAAATATTTACCAGCATACCACTTCTTATAACCCAAGGGGCTCTGGGTAAGTGTGCTAAATAGGAATCTAATTCAAGAAGTGATTATATCAACGATGGAAAAACATAATCGAACCTAAGGCTACAAATAATGGAATGCAGGTGTAATTAGGTAATTACAGATCAACAAGCCAATTATTTCTTCCAAGGGACAGGTCTCGTGTGTGAGAGAGCTGTTTTCCTTCACCGGATTATGCTAATGAAGAAGCAGTTGCACTTTGACAGATGCTTTCTCCTCTTCATTAAAAAGGAACACAAGAGTGTGTTTCCATGACTGTTGTTTGCTAAGTTGAACAACTTAATAAGGTTCAAAGAAAAATAGAAACGTTCCATGGGTCAGCGAAGCAAATGTCAAGAATTCAATTCAACGACCATTTATTGAGCACCTACTATGTGACAGCCACTATACCAGGATTTGGGGATACAAAGACAAAATTAAAATGGTCCCTGCCCTCAAGGAGCTTCCATTCTTTTTTTTTTTTATAAATTTCTTTATTTATTTTTAGTTTACCACGCACGGTTCTACATAGTTTTGAGTTCCAGTTTTTCTCCCCTCCCTCCCCCCTCCCTCCCCAAGACGGCATGGAGTCTCATATAACTGTCATGTATGACTTTGCATTGAATTAATTTATACACTAGTCAAGTCGTGGAGAAGAATTTTGACCAATGGAATGAATCATGAGAAAGAAGAAACAGAACCAAAAAAAAAAGAAACCAAACCCAAAAACAAAAGAGAAGCAAAAAAGGCGAGCATGTAGTGTGCCTCAGTCTGTATTCAAACTTCGCAGTTCTTTGTCTCGATGAAGATAGTATTCTCCATCGTGAGGCCCCTGGAGTTGTCCTTGCCCCTTAGGTTGCTGAGAAAAGCGCAGTATGTCAGGGTTGGTCCTCACGGAATCCATATATCTGTGGCTGTGCACAACGTTCAAGGAGCTTCCATTCTATTAAGTGGGAAATGCATGTACACATAAGCAAAGGTAAAATATGGCAAAAGTAAATGTGAGGCAATTTAAATGGAAAGGACTTTAGTAAGGGGAGAGAAATCAGAAAAAAAAACCTCACATAGAAAGTAACACTTGAGCTGATCCCCGAAGGTAGATTCTAAGAGTCAGAGATGAGGAGAAAAGACAGCCTGTGCAAAGGTACAGATAGGGAATGGAATGGTATGCAGAAGAGCAGGAAGTAGGTCAGTTTGGCTGGAACATAGGGTCTATGTTTTTAGTCTATTTTTTCCCTAAAGGCAATAGGGAATCATTGAAGTTTCTTGAGTAGGGGATTGGCACGGTCAGACCTGTGCTTTAGGAACATCGCTGGTGTTACATACAGAGGATCTATTAGAGAGGGGAGATATTTGGGACGAGGGACCAAGTGGGATGCTATTGCAATTTTCCAGTTAAGAGGTAATGAGGGTTTGGCTAAGCCAGGATGGTCGTGTGAAAGGAAGAGAACATTTTTAAAGATGAGCAATGTTTATGAAGAAGAACTTAAAAAGACTTGACAATTGATCCATGTATGAGATAAGGGAGAGATAAGAGTAGAAGATGACTCTGAGGTTGGAAGCTGGAAGGACTGGTTGTTGTTTGTGCTCAAAGAGGACCAAAATCACATCACTGTGTCAGGGCCAAGGTACGGGGTGTCTGATGTGGCTGCTCAGACCAATATGAGCTCCCAAGGCTCTACCACAGGTCGGGCACAAAAAGTCCATATGAACATTGGGAGTGAAGATGTCCCTAAATTCCTGTATCTCACGTTTCTCTTCTGCTACTGCAATTCTGCTTCACTCATAGAACACAGCACCTTCTTTGATGCGGGCACATCAGGCTGCGCAGTCTTTTGCCACATCATGCAATCAATTCCAAAGTTCTTCAGAGAGACCTTGAGAGTGTCCTTGTACACCTTCTTCTGACCTCCGTGTGAGAGCTTGCCTTGTTCGAGTTGTCCACAAAAGTCTTCTTGGAAAATGTATGTTTGGCATTCTAACAACATGGCCAGTGCTTCAGAACTGCCCTCTCTGCAGTAGTTTGAATGCTTGGCAGTTCAGCTCAAGAAAGGACCTCAATGTCCAGTACCTTATCTTGCCAGATGCTCTTCGGACTCTTCCTAAGACAACTCAAATGGAAGTGATTCGGTTTCCTGGCATGGCTCTGGTAACTGTCAAGGTTTCATAGGCATACACCAATGAGGTCAGCACAACAGCTCTGTAGGTCTTTGGTTTGGTAGGTGGTCTAATATTTCTTCTCTCCCACATTTTTCTTCAGAGCCTCCCAACACTGAACTAGCTCTGGCAATGTGTGCCTCATCATATATGTGACATTCCTGGAACGTGCATTGTCAAGGTAAGTGAAGTTATCCATAGCATTAAAAAATTTTCCATTTGCTATAACCAATGGTTCCATGTACAGATGGTGTAGCGCTGGCTGATAAAGAACTTCTGTTTTCTTGGTTGATTGTCAGGCCAAGATTAGCACGAGCAGCAGAGAATCAATTGATCCATGCTGTTGCACCTTAGCCTCAGAGGCTGCATTGAGTGCACGATTATCTGTGAACAAAAAGTCATGCACCAACTCTCCCTCCATGTTAGTCTTGGCTTGAAGCCTTTTCAAGTTAAATAATTTACTACCAGTGCCGCAGCTGACCTTGATGATGTTTGCATGCTTGCTGGAGGCATCCAACAACATCATTGAAAGCATCATGCTAAAAAGCACAGGAACAAGCACACAGAGCTGCTTCACTCCACTGGTTACTGGGAAAGTGCAAGAGCATCATCCATTGTCCTGAACCTGTGCAAGCATGCCATCATGGAAATGGGAAGATAATGGTGCCCAAAAGCAAGTAGGTGGTGCTGTGAGTAGAATGCTCTCCTGGGGTCACAGTTCTGTCTCGACTACATGCTAAGCCATTTGACCCTAGGCATGTCACGACTTCTGTCTGCCTGTTTCCTTAGCTGTAAGGTGGGAATGATAGCAGCACCTTCCTCACAGGGTTGTCGTGAGGATCAAAGGAGAAAATATTTGTAAGGCACTCAGCACAGTGCTTGGCACATAGTAGGCACTTAAATGTTTGTTTCCTTTCTTCAACAAAAAATAGAGTAATTAGGGAGAGGAATGGGTTTTAGGAGAAAGATAATAAGTCTGTTTTGGACATATTGAGTTTGAGATCCCCATGGGATGTTCAGAGAGACTTGTCCAGCAGACAATTAATTGTTAACGAGAGACTGGTGATCAGGAGAAGGACTGATTTTTTTTTGTCTAGACCTGTGGACCTGCGGTCTCGTCAGCATAGAGAAGTCTACCAATACAGGCAACTGTTCTGTAATTTATAGCCCTAGAGAGTCACCTGGAGCACTCAGAGTTGAAGTGATTTGCTTATGGTCACACAGCTCCTATACATTAAAGGTAGGAGTTGAACCTAGGACTTCCTGATTCTAAAGATGATTGTCTATGCACCATACAACCCCACCTGTCTCAGAGAGTGAGAAATCATCGCTACGTTCTCCACCCAGAAACAAGACCTAGAACTGGTACATGAAGGGCCGGCATATCTTAGATTGCACACTCCTTTAGGGCAGAGAGTGAGGTTTCCCCCATTTCACTTAAATAGCCCTAGCACCGAAAAGCAAAATAATGAGGTTATAGAGAGTTCAAGGATTATGGGGTCATCAGAAGCCACAGACTGTAGCCAACTGAATATGGTTACAAGGGAATCAGACAGGAGAGCAGAGATGGTTCAAAGCAATCCATCTCCAATATGGGGGTGGGGTGAGAATGGAATCAAAGTGCATGCCTTAGTGATGGAAGATCAGAGGCACCATCTTTGTGCATGAGGAATGGCACACTGATGAGAATCAGAATGTGCTTTGATGGCACATAACCCCATTTGTACCCTGCTGTGTACATTTGCCATTTCTAATATGATTGAGAACTTCAAAGCTATTTTTCTTCTCAGGGTATTACAGATCACTCTTATTCCTCAGTGCCCATAAATATCCACTGTTTGTTGCCAATTCTCCCTCCACCTCCCATCTTTCCCCTTGCTTGCCCCCCAAAAAGCCTCAGTCATCATTAGAATAGATTAGTGTGGAACAGCAGCGGGGAAAGTATGCCCCATGCCAACATCATTCGCTCTCATTAGTATTAATGGGCCCTAATAAAGACTAAACATGGCAGTAGTGTGGTGGGGCCTGCTGCGATCAGCCAGTGCCCGCTGAGTGCTGGGCTTGTTATACAAGGTCTCTGGCTGTGGTTTACTGTTTGCAGGGTGATTGATAGTGGAGCTATGCAGTTCTAACTCCTCTGGATAAGGTTGGGGGAGGTGTGTGCACCCATGTGTTTGTGATGGTGTGTATGAGGAGAGAGAGAGAGAGAGAGAGAGAGAGAGAGAGAGAGAGAGAAGGAGGGAGAGGGAGAAATAAGCAAAATGTCATAACTGACAGGGCAAGTGGTTCTACTTCAGATGACAAGGGATGGAGATGAATTGAAATGAAGATTTCTAGTCTCATATGATACAAGAATTTCTTGTTGTTGCAGCCCTTTTTCAGTTGGGGTCTGACTCTTCATGACCCCATTTGGGTATGAGAGTGGTTTGTCATTTCCTTCTCCAGCTCATTTTACAGATGAGGAAACTGAGGCAAACAGGATGAAGTGACTTGCCCAGGGTTATGCAACTATTCAGTGTCTGAGGCTGGATTTGACTCATGAAGATAAGTCTTCCTGACTCCAGGCCCAGCACTCTATCTACCACACTAGCTAACTGTCCTAGGCTTGATGGAACTATTAGGTCAACTTGGAATTGGCTTAGTCAAAAAGTGTATTGGAATTAGAAGGATCCCATAAAGAGCATCAGTCCAACCCCCTCATTTTAGAGAGGAGGATCTGAGCCCCAGAAGGATGAAGATTATACTCTCAAAGACATTTAGTAACCAAGCAGAGTCAGAATTAGAACTCAGCTCTCCTGGTTCTTAGTTTGGTGTTCTTTCCATTACACGATGTTGTCTGAGGAAATACTGTGCTGGGAAAAGACCTTTAGTGTTTATAAAATCTTTCTTTCCATCTTTGGTCTAGAGAAGCAGTGCATACCAGGGAAAGAGAGAGCTTTGGGCCTGGATCAGAGGACCTAATTTCAAAGCTTGTCTTCAATGCCTAGTACCTATGGAACTCTGGACAAGCTCTCTAGGCCTCAGTTCCCTCACCTGTTAAATGAGGTGACTGTTCTAGATGGTGTCTGAGGGCCCTTCTAGCTCTAAATCTATGATACTGTCATCCAGCTTCGTATTCTGCTTTTAATAGAGGCCTCTAGAGATAGACCATGGGAGGATATAGCCATTTTCCCTAAAGTCCTGTAGTAATAATGTCATGATGAATATATTATGTGTCACAGGAAAAATTCAGCTGTGCCCTTATAATCATTCTAAGGATTGGCCTATTGCTGTGCTTGAGCTGACAGAAGGGACTCCATATTTGATCACTGACTGACCATATATGCCACATACAAAGCTCCTATGGTTTATTCAGTTCTATTTAGGTAAGGAATGCAAGCTTCTCTTGATCCTAATCTGTTTAGTAAACTTCATCTAATTCATATATTCAAAGTTAACAAACTTTCCTAAACACATTGTCCTGGTGATGGATTGTTTGAGGGGAGGGGGTGGTCACTGCCTGGGCCACCACACCCCACCCAAGGTACTCCTCCCACCTGGTCCATGTGATTCTGCCTAGGAACAATAATCAAATATGAGGACAGAGATCCAGAGCTCTGGGCCCTGCGGGGTGTATCCCACTGTGTGCCCAAGCTGCTGCCTGTGTTTGCCATAAGACATAAGATCTGCCTGTCTGTGAGCAATAGACGGCCTGATCTGTGTTTCTTTAAGCACTCGATTGCCCTCTTGGTACTTCATCCCCAAACTCCTTACATAAATGCATTCTTATTTTTATGGTGACATCTTTATACGACATGTTCTCCTTGCTTTAAAGGCAGGTATATTCCATATTCTCCAAGTAGACATTTATAACAAGCAACGCGATGCTGGAGAGGACTCATGACATTTTGGGGCCGGGCTCATCGACTCAGCATCGGAGAGGTTGCTTTTATCGTTGCCTGGCTTGAAGTCGCACTTCTAAAGCGCTGCAGACCCATAGGTGACCATCTTGTAATTAAAGCTCTCCCCAGGAGAAGACTTTAAGTTTACCCTGTCATTAGTTCCCACACTGGAAGGGAACAAACATTTACTGAATGTCAACTTACCTGCCAGGCATTATACTAAGTACTTAATAAATATTATCTCATAAGGAAGTCATTAGGGTCAAATGAGATTATGCAGGTGAGGTGTTTTTGGAAGCTAAAAGTACTTTACCTTGGCATTATTCTGGACCTTTTCCTTTCCCTCCCCTCCCACATCTGATCAGTTCCCAAAGCTTGCCATTTCTACTTTCACAAAATGTCTCGTATCTGCCCCCTTCTCTCCACTTACCCAACCACTGCCTTGGTTCCAGCCCTCATCGTCTCTCACCAAAACCCCTCGGTCTCCCTGCCTCGAATCTCTCCCCGCTCCAGGCCATCCTGCACCCTGCTGCCTAAGTAATTTTCTTTATTGTTGTTGGTGACAGTGGTCCTTCATTCTCAAAGAGGGCCGATGACATTATGAGGGTGATGTCTTGACTTGCTCATGGATTAGATTTAAGTGAGGAAAAGCTGCCAGAGTCCTCAACCTCACTCTCTCCTCCAGTCATCAAAGTCCAGTGGTGAGACTTATATCAAGATGACTGGTCGTGGCCTGGGATGCATTGGATGACCTTGGCCTTTCTAAATTAAGGCCTTTCCCCGGCCTCAGTTTGTCTGCAGCAATGCTCTTTCAATGACTCAATTTTCCTTAAATTAAGATATATAGCCCCCCACCTGCATTTGAATAATTTTAAATTCAGTTTAAAAGCTCTAATAATAGCATCCAGGGTTGTTGTGAAGGCTAACTGAGATAACATGGAGAAGCACTTAGCAAACCTTAAAGCACTACATAAATGCCAGCTGTTACAGTTGTTATCATTACAACCTGACCCCAACCCATCTTTCCAGCCCAATTAGACATCATTACTCCTTCTCCTACACTCTACAATCCAGCCAGCCTGGCCTCCTCTCTGTCTCCTCTGAGCCTTTGCATTACTTATCTCTCAAGCATAGAGAGCTCTCCCTTCTTATGTCGGACTCTTCCTTTAAGTCTTCTGCATAAAACCTTTTCTGATCTTCCTGACTGCTAGTACCCTTTCCCTCCAAATACCTTTATACCCTTTATGCTACATGTGTATTTTTAGGTGCCTATGTTGCCTGCTAGAATATAATCTCATTGCTATTAATGATTGTTTCATTCTTTGTATCCCTAGTGCCTGACACATAGCAGGTGAGTGATTGGTTGATTGGTAAATGTCAGCTATGATGGTGATGACGGTAAGGACTTTGTATCCCATGCTGTGCCGGACACATGAAGGACACAGTCCATTAAAACTAGTAAATTCATAAGCAACCTGGAGTTTTACTAGTGGGTTTTGGAGTGGGAGGAGAAAGAAATCTCCTATGGTTTCTGGTTACTTGCCAAGTCAAATCTATAGAAGAAGACACTTCCTTTGAGAGTGGGCTGTCAGATAGGCTTACTCAGCTCCCGGTTCTTTTTAAAAGAAAGGTCAGAACCAGGGCTTACTAATACTGGTGTGGGAATGGGCCCTTAATAAGGGAATGTTAAGTTTGCTGCACTGATTGTCTCTCAGTAGTTCCTTTCCCAGGCCACAAATGCCCTAATCACCCCGGGTGAAAGGAAATGTCACTGCCTCAGGAAAGGCAAATCAAAGCCCCCCCAAGGATTTCAATTCTACTTTCCTATGACAGCTCCTCTGACCTCCTGAGGGGAGGCAGGTTTCTGAGCAAAGGGCCTAGTGGCCTTCAGGAGCCTGGGGATTTTTCAACAGAGCCCATTGTTGTGTCAAATAGCATTTCACAGTGAAAGAGCTGAAAGGTCTGAGGATCATAATTGGAGAGAGTTTCTTGGCATTTCCAAGACGGGAGGTATGCTGGGGAAAGGGGAAAAGGGTCTGTCTGTGAAGATAAGATCTGGGTCAGGAAAATACACCCAAGCAGATACTTGTCACTGAGCCTAGGTTTCTGTTGGGGGGTGGGGTGGGAGGGGGAGAGAAGCCATTTTAATAATTCTGGTGCCGGTGCTGTCTTTTGGTCCCAACCTATGATGCCCAGTATGATCCTAGCATACAATGGATCTTACACCCAAGGGAAATCTTCCCTATTTTCCCTCTTCTAATGGCAGAGGGAATGAAGGTGGCTTATGGCCCTAAAGACTCTGCATGATTGCTATTAACAGTGGTGGGGTACCTGACCCTTTTAGAAGGTTGGGTGAGGTTGGTCACAGCAGATGGAGTGCTGGGCTTGGAGTCAGGAATACTTCTGTCCAAACTTGTCTCAGAGACTCACTAGCTGTGTGACCGTAGGCAAGTCACTTAACCTTTATCAGCCTCAGGGCGGTCATTTGTACAAATGAGGAGGGTTGAATTCCGTGGTCTCTAAGTCCCCCCAGGCCTAAATCTCTGGCCCCTGGTGATTTGGATATGAGCTGTCTTCTTGGAACCTGCCGAGTGAGAAAGTAGATGTGCAATTGGATGATTTTCTAGGCAAGTTTTTTTTAATGTTTTAATTTTATTTTTTTCTAGGCAAGTTTTGAAGATGGCAGAATCGCCCTTGGCCCCTTACCACCTTCCTTTACAGGCCATCTTCCATGTCCTGCCCCCCAGGTACCCTCTCCTCTACAGGTACTTCTTGGCTCGCTAGACCCACTTACCTATTTTCATCTGTTTTAGCAGTTTGATGACTTAAAGGAGGTTTTCATGAGTCAGACAAGGGAATACGATTAAAGCCCATTATAGCATTTGTTCAAGGGAAGTCTCCAGGCCTAAAAATGAGAAACCTAAAGGCAGGTTGGAATAGGGGAACAGGATCAAGGGAGAAGGGGTTCAGAGCAAAGGCTACATCTGATTCTCAGTCATCAGAGGGAACAAATGAATGGGGAAAAGCACTAAGAGCTCACTATGGGCTAGGCACTGTACTAAGTGCCGGAAATACAAAAAGGAGAAGACAATTCCTATTCTCAAGGAGCTCGTACTAGAATCAGGGAAGACAACACACATAAGAAAAATGCAGATGTGGGGTGGATGGAGAGGTCCAGAGTTCTGTGTGGCTACAGGGCTGTTGGCAAAGTCCTCAGAGCTCTTAGGATTGAAGGGAGTCTGCATCACAGAAATGGCTTGTCCCTATCAGGAAAGGGAGGAGCAGGCTTAAGGGTTAGGGTGAAGAGGGAATTCTGGGTTCCTTTCAGCAAGGGTGGGGATGTTGGGCCAGGAGGAGAAAAAGGAAGATGGTCATTGGAAACAACAGTGGGGTGGGGAGTGACGGGAAGAATGGGGAGGATGGTCGTACTTGGCACTAGCCCTGGCTGAGGCCAACCAGGAATTCTGACTGGGTTTAGGGCAATCTTTGGTGGGAGATGGGTTCAGAAGGTCCTCCTACTTGGTGTTAGTTCCAGATAACACCCTCCTGGTTCTCCTCTGGAGTCTAGTGTAACAGCAATGCTCCTTGCCACTACTGTGGCTGTGTAAGGCCAATAACACCAGCACACAGGAGGGCTGCTAGCACAAATTCTTTGATCTTCTTTTCTAAGGAAAACAACTTTAAGGGGTTTAATTAAACATACATATATCATTCACTTAATTTAAAAGAAAAAGTCAGTACCCTGAAATTATAAGCAGAAATTATATAAACAGAGCAAATAACACAAATCACCAGACAGGGCTTCTAATTATCTGTTCATAGCAATACATACATAGTTACCAGAGAGAGAAGCAAGAATACCTGGGTTTTCAAAGCGGGGGTGGGATGGGGTTCCTTAGTGGCTACCCAGAGTCTCCTTTGGTCAAATCACATGACACTCTTCCATCGAGTGAGCCCCAAGCAAAATACTAACCTCAGAGTATATATACACTTCTTCAGGGTCAGAGGGCATCACAACCATGTGACTCAAACTCATGTGACTTAGGCTTTCTCATGACTTAAGCAGGTCATCAAAGATTCTTTATTCAATCAAAGACTCTTGATTCAAACAAAGGCAAGACTTAGAGGCACTTGATTGCCTTAGTGCTGAGAAGCACTCCAAAAGAAAAAACAGCAAAAAGTCCCACCCTGCTTGCCATTACATCTAGTCCTCCTACTTGGTGTTAGTTCTAGATAACACCCTCCTGATCCCCCCTGGAGTCTAGTCCTCCTACTTGGCATTTGTTCCAGATAATACCCTCTTGTTATCCTGTTCCACCCCCCCACCCCATCCAGTCCTCTTATTTGCTGTTAGTTCCAGATAATACTCTCCTGGTCCCCTCTTGGAGCTTAGGGTGAGCTAGAGTGAGGGCAAATCTCTGAATCTTTATGGTACCCATTTCCTCATCTACCAAATGAGAGGCTTGGACCTGAAAGGTCTCTTCAAACCCTAAATTGTATGAACTGAGGAGACCAGATGAAACCTTGGAAAAAAGAAAAATACAGGAGAAGACAGAGCCTAGCCCTGTGCTGGAGACCAAAAGACTCAGAGAGAACTGGGATATTGGGACATTTCTCTCAGTTTCTTCTGGAGAGGCAGGCATCCAGTTTGTGGAGTGCTAGGATATGTGGCAGAGTGAGGACGCTTGACCTGGCTCCTGGAGAAGTGACCGAAATGCAGAAGAGTACTTCAGGTGGTAGGTTTGAAAGCATCTGGAAGCCAAGTGTGGGCTTGGAGAAGGCTGGCAGAGAGACACAGCAATGCAGACATCCACTTGGAACACAAGGAGGGACTGCTGCAGTCTATCTCTATGAAGGAAGAGTGGGGACAGGCATTGTCCATTCTTGGTGCCTCCATGAATTGATTCACAGAGCTAGAAGGAATCTTGGATGTCATAGAGTACAAACCCTCATTTCATCGATCTGGAATCTGGAGACTGAAGAGGCAGTGATTTTCCAAGGTCAGCCTATCAGTCAACAAGCATTTACTGAGTGCTTACCTATGTGGCAGGAACTGTGTTAGGCACTGTGGCTACAAACACAAGCAATGAGCAAAACTGTGCCCACCCTCAAGGAGCTTCCATTCTAATGGGGTTAGGGGGAAGGGAAGGTCCCAGAGCTTGTTGAGTGGAAGACCTGGGATCTGAACTTGGATGTCCTGATTCCTAATCAAAAATGTTTCCCTTTATACCACAACCTCAACCAGGAATAGGCTGTCTACTAGATCTTCTCAAGGTGGCCAGTTGGGTTTGTTAATATCTGTTTATGCTCATACTTTTTGCCCACTGGCTCATACGTTTTGCCCACAGTACACAAGGGTAGAACTCTATCAATATGGAAGGAAGATTTTCCCCCCTTGTCCATTTTCTAGGACCAAATAAATTCATCTTTTAATGTCTCTGAGTGGGAACAGAGAATCAGCTTGGAGAGAGAAAGATGTGTTGTTCAAGTACAACTGTTCCTGCTCCAGAAATGCAAAAGAACAGTCTGCAGTCCTTAGTTTAAAAGAAGAGGAAAGAAGCTATCATTTTTAAAACAACAATAGCAAAGTTTTTTTGAAAGCTTTTGTTTTTTATAATAGCAGAATTTCTCGTTCTCCCCACTTCTAGAAATCCATCCCATATAACAAATATTTTTAAAGAAAAAGAAGAGGAAGAGGAGGGGAAAAAGAAACAATTGGTCTATATGTAGAAAAATTCTGAAAATATGTACAGCATGCCATATTCTTGGTCTTCCTGCCTGTGCAAAGGAGTAGGATGGAGACGTCTTCCCAAATGTCTTTGAGGCCATGCTTGTTCTTTGCAGCATTCACTTTTGATTGTTTTGTTGGTCATGATTTTTTCCCACTTATATGGCTGGAGTCAATGCACAGTCTATTTCCTTAGCTCCCTTACTTCACTCTGCATCAGTTCATATAGATTTTTCCATGCTTCTCCATTTTCATCACACACATCATTTCTTATAGTACAATAATATTCCATTATATCCATGTACCACAATATGTTTAGCCATTCCCTGATCTATGGGCATCTACTTTGTTTCCAATTCTTTGCTGTCACAAAAAGTGTTGCTGTAAGTATTTTGGTGCATATGTGGACTTTCTTTTATTTTTATCAATGGCCTAGCGAGAGGACATCTTAATGGAAAAAAACCAATATGAGCAAGACTGTAACCAGGGATAGCTAACCAGGACTTTGCCTCAGGGTGCAGAATTTAGAGGGTCTTGATATCCCTTTCCAACTATAAGAAGATAACAGAACCAGGAGACCAGACAGAGAAATGTGCCCAAAAGCAATATGTTCCAGCCAGAGGATCCACATATGGCAAGGTGGAAAAGACACACTGGAAGGAGAAGCACAGGAAGTCAGATATTAGTTGATAACTGTTTTGTGAAAGAATCATATACCCACAGGGAGCATTCATGGAATGGGCCTAGAGGAATCATCCCAGAGCCTGCTCTGAGTTATTCTGTGTACTTATGGGGAATCTTGTGCTCCCCTCTGAAGGACTTGTTGATTTGGGATGACTCTAGCAAACCCTGAGGGATAAAGTGAGTGAGAGCAGGCTTTGTCAAAGCTACAGCTGATAGTATTGGTCACTAAGCATGAGCAGTGGTCTGGCCCCTCTCTGTCAGTGAGTAACCTTTCATCCTCTCTTTGAAGGGGTGGAGTTGCCCTGCCTAGCTAAAGCACATGTCCCACCCAGGCAAACTTGACCCTTGGCCCTGGACTCTTTTGCCCTGTATTTCTTTTCTTGAAGAGGTTACCAAACTGAACATCAGTGTTGTCTTGGGTATGCTGAGATTTGGAAAAAGATCTTGTGAATTCAAGAAATCCAGAGATCCTGGCTCCCTTCACTGGTGTTGACTGGCAGCAATGGGTGGAGTCTTCTAGGTAGACAGATGAACTTGATCATAGCTGTGGCTTTCCATAAGACAGCTAGGTGCTGCAGTGTCCAGAAGGGTAGATGTGGAGCCAGGAAGACTTGCATTTTAATTCTGCCTCAAATAGTTACTAGCCATGTGACTTCACAAAAGTCACTTAACCTCTGTCTGACTCAGTTTCCTTATTCTGTAAAATGAAGATAATAATAGCCCCTCCCCCCAAAGGGCTGTTGTGATGATCAAATGAAATAATATGTGGAAAGAGCTTTGCAAACCTTAAAGCACAATATAAATATTAGCTATTATTAGTATTATTAAGACATTTGCCATGAGGGAGGTAACGCAGAGCTAAGATGAAATAATGCCTACTCAGCAGTTCTGAAAACCGTTTCATGTTCCAATATTTATGATTCTAGCTCTTGATAGATTATAACAGTAGCTACAAGTTACAAGTTATGGATTGCTTAAGTCTTGTCACTGTATACTGTGGGTGTTTTACCATTTCTTTTGTATGTAGTCAGTCAGTCAATAAGCATGTACTCAGTTGGCCTACCACATGCCAGGCACTGTGCTAGGCACTGGAGTGCAAAGAAAGGCAAAGAAGACTCCCTGTTGTCTAAGAGCTCACAGGCTAATAGGAGAGACAACATGCCAACAACTATGTACAAACAAGATAGGTACAAGTTAAACTGGAGATAATCTCAGAGGGAGAGCTTTAAGATTTAAGAGGACCAGAAAGGCTTCTTGCAGAAGGTGAGACTTTGTTGTTATTGTTCGTCCTTTATTTTTGAAGACGACTGACAGGAGGATATCTTGACTTGCTTGTGAACTGGATTTAAGTGGGGCAGAGTTATGCAAAGTCATCAGCCTCCCTCACTCTTCCTGAGTCATCGAAATCCAATGACAAGACAAAAATCAGGATGACTGGCAATGGCCCGTGACGCAATGGATGACCTAGGTGTCTTCAATGTCTGTGACTCCAGCTGAAACTTGAAGGGAGCCAAGAGGTGAGGATGAGAAAGGAGAGAGTTTCAGGCATGGAGCACAATAGTCAAGATATGGAGACAGTGTTTTGTGCAAGCAATGGTGAGAAGTCCAGTGTTATTGGATCGAAGCTGAGTGGGAGATGGACTGGAATGTGGAGAGGCTTCAGGCAGAGAGACAAACCAGCAGGCCATTGCAATAGTTCAAGCATAGGATGATGAGTGTGTGCACCAGGGAGCTGTCAGTGTGAGGAGGGAAGGAGGTGAATAGGAGAGTCATTACAAAGATAGCAACAACAGGCCTTGGCAACTGATTGGATGTAAAGGAGAGACAGAGAGAGAGTGAGAGAGAGAGAGAGAGGAGAGAGAGAGAGAGACAGAAGACAGAGAAGAGAGAGAGAGAGAGAGAGGAGAGACAGAGACAGACAGACAGACAGAGACACACACACACACACACTACACACACAGAGAGAGAGAGAGAGAGAGAGACAGAGACACAATGAGAGAGACAGAGAGAGAGAGAGACAGAAAGACAGACAGACAGACAGACAAAGACACAGAGAGAGAGAGAGAAAGAGAGAGAGAGAGAGAGAGAGAGAGAGAGAGAGAGAGAGAGAGAGAGAAAGAGAGAGAGACAGAGACAAAGAGAGAGAGAGAGAGATGATTTGAGGATGACATCTATCTTTTGAGCCTTGGTGACTGGGAGGTTGGTGGTACCCTTAATAGTAATAAGGCTTAGGAAGAGGTAGGCAATAGATACCTGTCCCAGAGTATGCTGTTAAATATTTAACTGGGGGTAAAGGGAATGTATGCATGACACACTTCTAAGTTTAATTAGCATGAACATTTTCTCTATTACTCTTAAGTATAGACAATCAACAAAACTAAATCAGGACCTCATTTGCAGCATTTGCTGATTTCCAAGGTGTAAATGCTCACAATGAAAACTTAACAATCTGCTCTGGAGAGCCAGTTTGAGCTGGCTCCAACACATTCCTGCAAAACATGACTCATATTGTGTGGTTAGTGCCTTTCTATTCCCCTTGGACATGAGCCCAAATCTAAGCTATAAGTAAATCTTTCCTGGGAAAGCCAGAGTTGGGGCATAACCATCTAAAGAATGTGAGAAAAGGGAGCCCACCCCTAACCTAGCTCTTCTTATTAAAGGCTGGTTTCCCCCAGAACCTAACCTGGTCCTTATTTTCTCTGTGGGTCCAGAGCTGAGGTGAGTGAGTGGGCAGGGCCTTGGTAGACACAGAGTGGATGCAATTCTTTGTCCTGTTGGGCCAAGTTCTTAATGTTAGATGAAAAATGATAAAATACAATGTTACTTCTTCTACCCCAAAGAGTAATGTCAAATGGTTACCTGCCTAAAAAGAATTCATAGAAGAACTTTTAAAAGACTTTAAAAATCAAGTGAGAGAGATTGAAGAAAAACTAAAAAAAAAAAAAAAAGAACAATCCAAGAAAAACAAGAAGATTATGAAAAGAAAGTCAACCAACTAGAAGAGGACATCCAGAATCTTAAGGAAGAAAATGACTCCTGGAAAATCAGAATTGGGCAAGGAGAAGCTAGAGAAGTTATAAGAGATCAAGAAATAATAAAACAAAATATAAAGAATGAAAAATAGAAGAGAATGTGAAATATCTCATAAGAAAAACAACTGACTTGGAGAAAAAAAATCAAGAAGAGAAAACATAAGAATCACTGGACTACCTGAAAACTACGATCAAAAAAAGAATCTCGATAAAATAATGCAAGAAATAATTAAAGAAAATTGTCCTGAAGAACAAGAGGGGAAAGTAGAAAAAAGAAAAAATCTACTGATCACCACCCAAAAGAAATCCTATAAGGAAAACCCACAGGAATATCATTGTCAAATTCTGAAACCCTCAGCTCAAGGATCACAAGCAACAAGAAAAAACAATTTAAATATGGTGGTGCCACATTTCGAATCACACAAGACGTAGCAGTGGCAACACTAAAAGACTGCAGGTCTCGGAACACTGTATATCAAGGAGCGAAAGAACTGGGGTTCCAGTCAAAAATTTCATACCTGGCAAAGTTAAGCATAATACTGAATGAAAAAAATGGGCATTTAATGAACTTTCAGACATTCAGGATTTTGTTTTAAAAAAACTGAACCTAATAGCAGATTTGATATACAAGGGCCAAGAGAAATATAAGGTACTTACCAAAGACTAATTACAAGAGACTAAATAGGAAAGGCTGCTTATTTTTTATGAATGTAAAATGTAAGATGTATGTCTAAGATTGTTATTAGTAATTGAGTAGTCCATAAGAAAGATTGGGGTAAACCTGAGGATATGATTTTAAAAAGTAAAACTATTTAGGAACAGCTAAAGAGAGTAGTTATTTTATACAAATGAGGTACAAGAATGGATACAGAGCAATTAGGTAGGGGAGGGGGGCTGATAGTTCTAGAAACCTACTTTCATTGGGACTGGGTTCAAGAGGGAACAATACATATATATTTAGAAGAGTATAAAAGTCTTCTACTTTCAGAAAGAAATAAAATGCTAAGGGGATAAGGAGGGGAGAGAGGATAAGAGAGGGATCTTTAGAGGGGAGCATGAAGGAAAAAGTTAAAGGGAGTATAGAAGAGTATATAAAGGGGGTATAGATTAATGAGAATGGGAGGATAAGGGAGGGATCTTTGGAGGAGGGTCAAGGACGACAAGATAGAGGGTAGAAATAAAGTGGGGGAGTCAGGAGGGATAGCAAATAAGAAATATGCACAAACAAAATAAAGATCTGGAGTAGAATTTGTTAGGGAAAAGGGAACAGGGGTGATAATCATGATCTCAGACAAAGTTAAGGCTAAAATAGATTTAATCAAAAGAGAAAAAAAGGGAAACTACACTATGTGTCAGCCATGTTTATCAATGTTGCTTTGGGCTATTTAAAACAATTAGACGGTATAAGGTGGGAATATAGCTGTGGTGTAGCAAATGACGAGTTGGCGGACTTGGAAAAATGTGGAAACACTTGGACTTCTGAAGGAGGAGGTTATCCACTCTCAGAGAAACAGAAGAGAAGTAAGTGTACTATATTTTTACATAGATGCTTATGAATGTATGTGCCTATATATGACTATGATTATTGATATTTAAGTATATATATGTGTAAATGTATGTATGTACAGGTGTATGTGTGTTTATGGATATATGTATAGCTTTGTGCGTATGTGTCTATATGTATGTATGTGTATATATGTGTGTGTGTGTATGTATATATCTGTATCTATATATAAATGTAGCCACACTTCATTGTAGCCTTGGAGCAGGGGAGGGGAAAGGGGGGAAAATGTACAAAGTAAAAAGTGCACAGCAGAGAACAAAAGAAAACTTAAAAAGAAGCAAAGAAAAGACAGACAGCTCTCAACACAGTGTATAGTATTTATTATATAGGCTTTCTTGAAATGGAAATTTATTGTTGTATATTTTGAATCCTCTCTCACATTCTGCTATGCACATGGCAATGTTTTTTTTCTTTATCTATTTTGTATTATTTTAGTTTTAGTATTTAAGTTTGTTTCTTTTTTCTTTTCTTGTTTTTTATTTAAGTTTAAAATTTAAAAATTTACCAATTAAAAAAAGAGTATGATGAAGTTACAGGTGATGATGAGGTTACAGGTGAGCAAACTGAGGCACAGAACAGTTAAGTGGCTTGCCCAGGGACACACTACTAGCTAATAAGTATCAGAGGCAGGACTCAAACCCCGGACTTCCTGACTCCAAGTCCAGTGTACTATCTACGTTGCTGGTGGTTGCCTGCTACTTTGAGACATCATGAACTGAATTTCAGTCCAACCTCCTCATTTGACAAATGAGGAAACTGAGCATTGCAATGAGTTAGAAAAAGCTGCTAAGAGGCAGGGACAGGGCGTAAGCTAGTAAGAGCTCAATTGACCAAGCATCTTAATATTTTTTTCTTTTTTGTAATTAATATTTCTTAGTTTGAAACACTCAGTTCCATAGGTTTTTGAGTTCCAAATTTTCTCCTCCTCTCTTTCCTCCTCCCTCCCTCCCCCAAGATGGCATGTAATTCAATGTAGGTTCTACATATATCTTCACATTAAACTTCTTTTCCAATAAGCAAGTTGTAAAGAAGAATTATAACCAATGAAATGAACCATGAGAAAGATACAACAAAACCAAAAAGAAAAGAAAGAGAGAGCAAATAGTTTGCCTCAGTCTGCATTGAGACTCTGTAATTCTTTCTCTGGATGTGGATAGCCTTTTCCATCATGAGTCTTTTGGAGCTGTCTTAGAATCTTGTATTGTTGAGAAGAGCCAAGTCTATCAAAGTTAGTCCTCACAGAAGCAATGTGTCTATGGTTGTGTACAATGTTCTCCTGGTTCTGCTCCTCTCACTTAGCATCAGATCATACAAGACTCTCCACGTTATTATGAAGTCCATCTGCTCCTCATTTCTTATAACACAGTGTATTCCATTATAGCCATGTACCACAATTTATTTAGCCATTCCCCAGTTGAAGGGCATCTCCTTGATTTCCAATTCTTTGCCACCACAAAAAGGGCTCTATAAATATTTTTGTACATACGGGTCCTTTACCCCTTGTGTGATCCCTTTGGGACACAGCCCTAGAAGTGGTATTGCTGGGTCAAGGGGTATGCACATTTTTATGGCCCTTTGGGCATAGTTCCAAATTGCTCTCCAAAATGGCTGGATCACTTCACAACTCCACCAACAATGCAGTAGTGTTCCAATTTTCCCACATCTTCTCCAGCATTTATCGTTTCCCTATTTTGACATATTAGCCAATCTGACAAGAGAGATGTGGACCTGAGAGTTGTTTTGATTTGCACTTCTCTACTCAATAGTGATTTAGAGCATTTTTTCATATGACTATAGATATCTTTAATTTCTTCCTCTGAAAACTGCCTGTTCATATCCTTTGACCATTTGTCAATTGGGGAACTTAATGTTTTTAACTTTGTTTTTTTCTAGAAAGAAATGCATATCAAGGGAGAAAAAAGTTTGTACCAGGGATATGATCTATACGCCAGCTTCCAATGGAAGTCTTGGGGTCAGTACACTTTAGTTCCAATCTCCTGTACCCCTTGAGAGGCCATCTATCTAGAGGTCTATCTAACAAGTAAGAGAAAAAAGCATGCTTCAATGTGAACTGAGAGTTTATCAGGTCTCCCTCTGGAAGTGGATAGCATTTTTCATCATGTGTCCTTTGGAATTGTCTTGGATCACTGTATTAATTAAAGTAGTTAACTCTTTCATAGTTAATCATCACAACAATATAGCTATTACTGTATATGATGTTTTCCTGCTTCTGCTTACTTCAGTTTGTATCAGTCCATATAAGTCTTCCTAGGTTTTTCTAAAACCATACCCTTCATCATTTCTTACAGCACTCTATCACAAGCATATATCACAAGTTGTTTAGCCATTCCCCAATTGATGGGCATTGCCTCAATTTCCAATTCTTTGCCTTAAAAAAACTGCTAGAAATATTTTTGTATATAGAGGTCATTTTCCTTTTTCTTTGATCTCTTTGGGATAATAGTGCTGTTGCTGGGTCAAAGGGAGATATATAGGAGCTTATCTATATACAGTCACAGGATTTAGATAGATAAAATCTATGTGGTTTTAATTAATTAAGATTAATTTTCATCTTCAATTGGGGCATGAGGAGGACCTATTAACTTGGAACTCTTAATATATTGCTAACTGTTTCCATTTAAGTGGTTTCCTTTCTAATTCTATATATTTTATTTTATGAATTTAAAAATATTATTGTGAAGAGTCTATATGCTTCACTGGACTGACAAAGGGGTCTAGGGCACAAAGAATGTTAAGAACCCTGCTGTAGAATGTAGGAAGGTTGGCGGAAGGTGAGGTAGAATGGGAGAGACTTTTAGAGAATGGGGCATAGGGCCTCTGACAGAAGGAAGTCAGACCTCTTCCAGGCCCTTTGACTTTCTACCTTCTGTTTTTTGTTTCCTACCACCAGGTTACTTATCAGCCTGTTCTCCAGTCCCATCTCCTCATCAAAGGGCCCACTAACACCCATCATGTTGTGTATTATCTTAGGAATCCTAAAACTGGGAGATAGGACTCCACTTCTCTGAGAAGATGCTCGGATGCTGTTAGGGTGGGAATTGCTCCTTATTCCCATGCGTGGTTTTTTTCTTCTATCAGAGCTTTTGTTACTGTTGTCATTTGCAACAACATTTGGATTCAAAAAATTTTAATTGCAGTGCATGGGAACAGGGGGGCAGTGCTGCAGGGGTCTGGAGTGGGCGGAAATGAGCAGAGGAACCTTAATGAGTTAATTAAACTGATGTTGGACTGAGGCTCAGTCTGAACCGACCAGAAGGCACCAAGTGACGTCAGCCAGTCAGACCCCCGCATCAGGGAAAGCGGGGGAAACGTTGAGTCCCTGAAGGCTTTCTCAGCCCTTCTCCTCCCATAGTTTTGACTTCCTACCCAGCTGTGAACCTGCCCTATTTTTGATTTATATTATCATTAATACAGCCCAATGCTCCTGGGAAGATGCAGCTTTGAAAGGCAGATGTTACTGGTGGAGCCTGAGAAATTATAGACCTTGGTGGGAAAGATGAAGATGCAAAATGATTATGTTCACTGGGGCCAACCCTTGTTGCTGATCCCTATACTTGTGTCATGGGTGAGGAGTGCTAATTAAACTGTTTCCTAACTCCAATGGGTGGACATCTCCAAGTCTGGGAGGGGGTGGAAGACATTAGAGGCTCTGATGCTATCAGAATTTTTCCTAGCAACCTAGGACCCTGGGGACAGAAATTCTTTATATCTGATGGCTTAATGATTATCACTTATGAAACCTGAATTGTAGAAAACAGAGACATCAACCCTTTGGTCTTAGGCCTCTCTGGTTATGAGAAAAGTTGGCAATTATCACCAGACCTGCCTGATGGGCTTCTTTATTGACACTCACCAAAGCCTGTTCACATCTACTGACTTGTCCGTGTTGCTGTTTGGTCCTTTTCCAGTCATGGCCAACTCTTCATGACCCCATTGGGGGTATTCTTGTCGAAGATACTGGAGTGATGTGCCATTTCATTCTCCAGTTCATTTTACAGATAAGAAAACCGAGGCAAACAAGGTTAAGTTTCCGTGTCTACATTTGAACTCAGGTCCTCTCTCTCCGGGCCAAATACTCTGCGCATTGTGCCAATTAGCTGCCTCATAACGAATACAGTCATGTTTGAAATTACCTCATCCTCATCTCTGCTTTCCCTAACCCTGTCCCATCCACTCATCCAACAGAGTCCCTTCTTCCCTCCTTGTCTGTCAGGGACACCTTGTTCTTTTGGTAGGTGGTTCTTTTCACCATCTTTACTCCTTATCTTTGATCATATTCAAAGCTGTATCTAGGGTTTTTGGCACCTGGGGCAAGTGGCAGGAAGTGTGGCTTTAGTTGAGGAAGGACAGAGAGTGTGGGGCAGGAGGCAGGGACCCCAATCAAGTCAAGTCAACATTTATTAAGCACTTATTATGTTCCAATGAGGGGGCCAAATGTTGAGGATGCCAAAAAAGGCAAATTATGCTGCCTGCAGGAAGCTCACATTCTGATGGGGGAGACAACATGTAAACAACTAGATACACACGTCACATTGACCAGGTGGGTAGAAGGTAACCTCAGAAAGGCACAACAGAAGAAGATGTTAAGATAATCCTCCTTCAGATAGTGGAATGTGAGCTGTGAAGAAAGTCAAGGAAAGTATGAGGTGGAGATGAAGAGGGAGAACATTGTAGACATGGCCAATGGCATGGAGATGGCAGTGTCTTGGGTGAGGAAAAGCTTCTGGGGTTTCTTGTATCTTACATTCCAACATGCCTTCTTCAATCCAATACCACCAGCCTTTGGGCTGTTCCACAAACAATTCACTTTATCTCTTAGAATCAGTCATTTTCTCTGGCTGTCCCCTCATGCCCGAAACACCCTCCCTCCTCTGTTCTGATTAGTCATCTTCTGGCTTCCTTTTCCATCTTCTGCAGGAAGCCTTCTCTAACCCTTCTGAATCCCTGTGCTTTCCCTTTTTAAATCATCTCCTCTTTATCCTGTATATAGCCTGCTTTGCCTACATTTGTTTACATGTTATCTCCCCCATTAGACCATAAGCTCATCGAAGGAAAGGATTGTCTTTTTGTCTCTTTTAGTACCCTTGTGCCTTGGACACAGTAGGGACTTAAATGTTTATTGATGGAAAAAGAAGGCTCTATCTTTGGGCAAGTCTCTCTGAGACCTGGTTTTCTCTTTAATTGATGAGCCAAAATATTAATGATAACATTTATGTAGTGTTTTATGGTTTTAAAGCCTTTTATTTTGGGGATTGTTAAGAGTTTACCATTTTATACATGAGAAAATGGAGACCACACAGTTAGCAAAGGAAGTAGATGTGAACAGGCTTTGGTGACATTTATCATGAAAATAATGAGTTCCTGGAACTCATTGAACAGAGGAAACTTGGGTTAAACAGTCAGACCCATGCTTTAGAAGATCACCCTCTTTCCTTCCCTCCTTTCCTCCCTCCCTTCCTTCCCTCCTTCCTTTCCTTGCCTTCTCCTTCCTCTTTTCCTCCTTTCCTTCCCTCCCTCCCTCTCCTGCCTTCTCCTTCCTCTATCCCTCCCTCCCTCCTTTCTCTCCCTCCCTTCCTTGCCTTCTCCCGCTATTCCTCTTTTCCTCCCCTCCCTCCCTTCCTTTCCTCCTTCCTTTCCTTGCCTGCTGCTTCCTCTATCCCTCCTTCCCTTCCCTCCCTCCCTTTCTCCTCTCTGATACAGTGGAAAGAGACTCACATTGTCCCTCAGGAGGCCCGTATCCTATTGCCAGCTTTGCTACTGTGTTACCCTGAGCAAGTTACTTCATCCTTATGAGTTTCAATGTCTGAATCTGTAAAGTAAGGGGGCTCAACAAGGTAATCTCCAGGAGTCTATGATTTACTAAGTACTTACTGTGTGCACAACATCCTCCAATACTGTGAAGAATGCTGAAGAAATGTGACATAAGGCCTGCCCTCAAGAAGCTTATGATGGGGATCAGGCATCTAGGTGATGATGTGGGTAGTGGTTAGACCTAGAGGCAGGAAGACTCCTTGGGGCTCTGGAGGAGAGAGTGAGGCCTCACTTAAATCCCATTCATGGGCATGTTAAGGGACTACCCTTGTGATGTCACTGGTCCTTGGATTAACAATAGCAATGAGCTTCCTTGTCTGTAAAATGAGGGGGCTGGCAGATTGAAGCATACTTTTAAAATTTTTTCTTGGGGTTTTTTATCTGTGTTTTCTTTCATAACATGTTTGATGTGGAAATATGTTTGCATGACTGCATGTGTGTAACCTTTATCAAATTGCTTTTCTTCTCAGTGGTGGGGGGAGGGGAGGGAGGGAGAGAATTTGGAACTCAAAATTGTTTTTAGTAAATATTTTAAGTTGTTTTTACATGTAATTGGGGAAAAATAAATATTAAGTTTCTTTAAAAAGAAGAGACCTTAGAAGCAGCTAAGTCCAACAACAGCAAAAAAGGAGAGAAGAGATCGAACTACATGATCCCTGGCTGCATGCTCCTTCAATAGATCTGATGTCTGTCTGCCTCAGCTTCTTCAACTGTAAAATGAGAATGGTGATAACACCCACCTCCCAGATGTGACAGTGTTTGTAAGTCACTTTGAAAAGTGTAAAAGTGGGGCACAAATGCTGGCTTTTATTGTCATCGTTATCATATGTCCTCATTATACAGGTCCTTGTTATGTGTCACTGTTGTTATATGGGGTACCGATGTATATGTTATCACTATCATATTGTAAGAATTGTTACGTATGTTATTGTCTCTTTTTGGTATTAATGGATAAATTTAGACATTTACTACTTTAGGCTTCCCACACCACCCTCCATGAATTTTCCAGATGCGGGACCACGAATACAAGAGGAGGCCTTGATCCAAGAACTTAAACAGAGGCTAGAAATGCTCGGCCAAAAGGAACAACGTCGGCCGTGGAAGGTATTACCGGTTCCCCGTGGCCCTTTCTAAATTCTATTTAATAGAAATCACTCCTCTGAAGTGTCATTTCTTTAAAATTATAATATTCCCTGCTTGGCATAATCTTTGGGAGACAAAACAATTTCACTAAGCCGTTAAACCTGAGCGTGATCTACTAGATGGCTGCAAAGGCCTGATGAGATGTTAGAAATAACATTTAAGAATAAAGGGGGTGGGGAGGAA
Source organism: Trichosurus vulpecula (assembly GCF_011100635.1). Taxonomy (NCBI): domain Eukaryota; kingdom Metazoa; phylum Chordata; class Mammalia; order Diprotodontia; family Phalangeridae; genus Trichosurus; species Trichosurus vulpecula. Next base: position 552,645,266 of record NC_050573.1, on the reverse strand, counting down.
GAGTACTCATAGACATTCATGTCTGGGCTTGGTGAATTTCTCCACTGAGAGCCCATAGCATCTTCTGCCTAATGGAGGCCTTTCTGAAGGTGACATAAACCTATGAATCAGAACCCAGTCCCGATAGGGTCCTGGCCCCTAGGAAGATGCATTCTTTTCTGACCTGGATCTCTTTATACAAGAATGTTCAAATTCCTCCTTTTTTTCCCTTGAAGAGACAGTCCTGGAAAGTGAACCCCAAGTTGACTAGAAGGAACCAGCTTCCTTCAAGGCTCAGTTCATATGATTCTCTTTTTGAAGAAATCTTTCTTGATCCCCTCAGTTGTTATAGTTTTCTCTCTTCTCCCCCAAATGATTCCGGGGTCAGACACACTAGTTATGTGACCCTAGATGAATCATTTAATCTCCCTGTGCCTCGGTTGCCTCATCTGTAAAATGAGGAGGTTGAACTTGATGGTCTCTGAGGTCCCTCCCAGCTCTAATTCTATATTCCTATAATCATGTATATATTTACCTCTTTGTATAAATTGCCTCTACCTCCTCCCCTTGTAGAATGTAAGGTCCTTGAAAACAAGTACTGGGTTTCTTTTCTTCCCTTTTTGTCCTCGTATCCCTGGTATCTAGAACAGTGTCTTGTGAACAGTGAGTGCTTAAAATATTTGTCAGATTGCACTGGATTTGATTGGATTGTAGGTCATCTATGCCAACCCCTTCATTTGACAGAGGAGAAAACTGAGGCCCAGGAATGTTTAGTGACTTGCCTTAAGTCACACATTTTCTTCCTCTCCCTCCACCCTAAAATAGTAAGCAATTTGATACAGGTTGCACATGTGCAATCATATAAAACGTACTTCTGTATCAGAGCAGCATCTGGACTGGACAGACAGATAGCAAAGTGGATAGAGCATTGGGCCTGGCATCAGGAAGACCTGAGTTCAAATCTGCCCTTAGGCACTTACTAGTTGTGTGACCCTGGGCAAGTTACTTGACCCTGTTTGCCTCAGTTTCCTGATCTCTAAAATGAGCTGGAGAAAGAAACAAAAACCAAGTAACTTTGCCAAGATTACCTGAAATGGGGTCACAAAGAGTCAGACACAACTGAATTGAATCAACAACAACCACAAAGAGCCTTAACTAGGTCACAAATCTCCTGACTCTTAATACAGAACTTTTACCAACTAACTTTTTGGTGAAAAAACAATTAAGTCTGTCAGTAGCCGCTTGAAGTGATCCCAAAGTCCTTACATCCTAATGCAAAATTCCTTCATCGGTGGAAAGTACAAAAAGCACTTTGAAGTCCTTTCAGTCTAACTTCAATAAGATTCCAAAGTATGGAGATACTGTCATTTTTTTTAACTTCTTCATATGAAACCTAGCTTAGGCAATTGTATCTCCATGTGTCTCCCTGAACGACCTTGAGGCACTCAATAAAAACCAACTGAATAAATGCCAAGACCAAGCATGGACCTTAGCATTGACAGTGAATGTGACATAGCACCCCCTCCTAAGTGGAGGTAAGCTTAGGCTTCCTTAAGACTAGCATAAGGCCCAGCTAGTATGAGGTTGCTTTCCTTTGCCTTGGTCAGGCCATATCCGGAATACCAAGTTCTGTTCTGGTGCTACATTTTAGGAAGAATAATGACAAATTAGAGAGGTATCATGATGGAGTACATAGAGAATTGGCCTCATAAGTCAGGATCTTACCTCTGACACCCACTGGCTGTGTGGCTCTGGACAAGTCACTTGATCTCTCAGTGACCCAACTCTAAAATTATAAATTTGAGAGTTAGTTGTATATCTGCATTGGTAGAGAGAATTTCCTCAGTGGGGAATTCCCTAAAGCAATAAAATCACAGTTCTGCATAAAGAAAAAAGACAAATTACACGGCACCCACAAGTGGCTAAATAGACTAACGAGGGGACTGGAGACCCCAGTGTGCAGAGATCAGTGGTAGGGAGTAGGGATATTCAGAGTGGAGAAAAGAAGATTTAGAAGAGATATGATGGCAGTCTTCAAGTATTTGAAGAGTTATCATGTGGAAGACATGAGGGCTAGCCAGGGGGCTCAGTGGATAGAGTGGTCAAATCTGGCCTGATACTTACTAGCTGTGTGACCTTGGGCAAGTCACCTGTTTGCCTCAGTTTCCTCAGCTGTTAAAAGGAGCTGCGGAAGGAAACGGCAAACCACTTCAGTATCTTTGACAACAAAACCCCCAATGGGGTCATGAAGAGTTGGGCACAACTGAAAATGATCGAACAACAATAACAACATGTGGGAGAAGAGTTAAATTTGTTTTAATTGGCTTCAGAGTTCAGAACTAGGAGAAATGGGTGGAAAGACATTTCAGCTAAATGGATTTAAACTTGATACAAGGGAGGAAAAACAACCTTCTAAGAACTGACCCAAAGTGGGGTGATCTGCCTTCTCACTAGAGGTCTTTAAGAGAAATCTGGATGATAAATTATAGAGGATATTCTAAAGGGAAATACACTCAAGTATAGGTTGGACCAGAGTAGAGGCCAACTCTACCACTCTGAAATGGTGATTTTCTTTTTTTTCTTTGAAAAATATTTTATTTTTTCCAATCGCATGTAAAAACAATTTTAACATACTTTTTTTTGAGGGGCGAAGGCAGGGCAATTGGGGTTAAGTGCCTTGCCCAAGGTCACACAGCTAGTAAGTGTGTCAAATGTCTGAAGCCAGATTTAAACTCAGGTCCTCCTGACTCTAGGGCTGGTGCTCTACTCACTGCACCACCTAGCTGCCCCTTAACATACATTTTAAATAAAATTTTGAGTTCCAAATTTTCTTCCTCTCTCCCTCCTCCCTAAAATGGTAAGCAATTTGATATAGGTTACATATTTGAGATCTATAAAACATATTTCTGTATTAGTCATGTTGTGAAAAAAGGAAGAGAACAACAAAAAAAAAAAACAATGAAAAAAGTGAACATGGTATCCTCTGATCTGCATTCAGACTTCATCAGTTCTTCCTCTGGATGTAGATGGCATCACAAATCTTTTGGAATTGTCTTGGATCATTGTATTGCTGATAAAAGCCAAGTTGCTGATCATCACACAATGTGGCTGTTACTGTGTACAACATTGTCCTGGTTCTGCTCACTTCACTTTGCATCAGTTCCAGGTTTTCCTGAAGCCAGCCTGCTCGTCATTTCTTATAGCCCAATAGCATTACATTCCTATAGTACAACTTGTCCAGCCATTCCCCGATTGATGGGCATCCCTTCAATTTCCAATTCGTGGCCACCACAAAAAGAGCTGCTATAAGTATTTTTGTACATTGTACTTGGGATTTTCTAGTGCACATAAGGGCAGAATGTGGGTTTGATTTGCCCAGGGTTGACAATATATGCAAAATGGTGTAGTGAAAGAAATCTGGATTTGTAGTTGGGAGATCTGGGTTCAAATCTTGGCTCTGACATTTAGTACCTCTGTGACTTTGGGCAAGTGCCTCCATTTCTTTACCTGTAAAATGAGAGGAATTGGCCTAGATGACCTCCTGAGGTCCTTTTTTGTTCTACAAGCTTGTGGTTCACTGGGGCCCAAACTTACAGTGTAATTATAAGAGGAAATGGACCATGGGGACAGAGATGAAAGGCTATAGAAAGGTGGATTCAGCTGCCCTCAAGCTTCTGAATGGGAGCGGTGGTGGCCAAAATAGCTGAAGGCAGCTTGCTAGTTGGTCTCAACATCCACCCACTCACGCTTAGAGCTGGATGCTGCCACTGTGCCCCTTTCCTGACAAATATAGAAAGCAGGAAAAACTGCCCAGCAACCTGCCCGGACAGAGCAATGTTTGTCTTTTTGCTGTGTCCAAGTACTGTCATCTATGCTCAAAATGCAGCTCAGTTTCCCTCCTAGAAGAGAAAGTAAGAGTCCCTCTACTCCTTAGGGTCTCTTTTAACAACTGCAAGGAGGGCTTCAGTTGAGAAAGAGGACCTCAAGAGGCAGAGGGGAATATCAGCCTATCTTGAAAGCTTGGAGGGTAGAAAAATGTGAAGTAGAAGAAAATAAAAGAGAAAGGCTGCTGAACACTTGGAGTTAACAAGCAGAAGAAGAGGCTATTGGGAGCTCTCAAGAATCCGTGACCACTTGCTCTCTCTGATGGCTTTGCAAGCACCAGCACTGTCGGCGAGAGTCAGTTAACAAGCATTTGTTATTTACTCTCTTATTTTCTTTACTTTCTTATTTACTTTATTTACTTTCTGTAAATGACTAAGATACAAAGAAAGGCAGAAATACGATCCTTGCCTTCAAGGAGTTCCCATTAGAATGGGGGAAATACCATGCGAATAACTATGTGCCTATTGGATATATTCAGGGCAAATGGAAGGGAATCTCATAAGTAAGGCACAAATGATGAGAAATGGGAAATGAACAAGAATATTTACATAGTACTTACTATGTATCACACACTGTGCTAGCACTTTTACAAACATTATCTCATTTTCCTTACAACAACCCTGGGAAGTAAGTGATATTATCATCCTCATTTTATACATAAGAAAACTGAAGCAAACAAAGGTTAAGTGACTCACTCAGGGTCACACCTCTAGTAAGTGTATGAGGCTAGATTTGAACTCAGGCCTTCCTGAATCATCCCACCATTCTATCCACCGGGCCACCTTACCTGCCTCAGAGAAGTTGAAAGGCATTTTGCAAAAGGTGGGATATGAGTTGAGTCAATAGTCAATAAATATTTATTAAGCGCCTACTATGTGCCACCCACTGTGTTAACTGCTGGGGATACAAATACAAAAAAAAAAAAAAAACCAAGGAAAAGAAAAGAGAAAACAAAAGAGAGGACCATCCCTACCTTCAAGAACTTACTATCAATGTCTGAACTGAGATCTTTCCTTAAATGGAATCAGCAATAAAATGATCAGGGAAGCTGATGACAAAGATGAGGAAGGAGAGTGCTTCACCCATGAGAGACAACCACTGCAAAGGACCGAAGATACGGTGTGTGATGCCAGGAATAGCAAGACTTCCTGAATCTTGAGTGCGTGGAGGAGAGTAAAGTATAAGAATATTGGATAGGTAGTAAGGGGCCAAGTTGTGAGAGGTTTTAAAAGCCAAGCAGAAGGTGGCATTTTTTAATTTGGAGGCAATAAGGAGCCAGTGGAGTTTACTTAGTAGGGGGTTACATATGTGGACCCGCATTTTAGGAAGAGCACTTTGACTGTCGGAAGTGGAGAGCGACAAAGTGGCAAAACCAACGAGAAGGCATAGTTCAGCCATGAGATGGGGGGTGGGGCGGCGCTTGTACCAGGGTGGCAGCTTTGTGAGTGGAGAGAAGGCGATGTATACAAGAGAGATTGTAAAGGTAGGAACAACAGGACTCGGCAACAGATTGGATGTGTGTGAGAGAAATGGGTATTAATAATCAATTACTGTTGGGGAGATCCGGGCTTTATTTCTCTTTGTATTTTCCCAGTTCAAAGCCTAGTCCTTGTGAAGGACATTGCTGATAGATGAGATTGCCCACATGCTCTGGGGGTATGTGCTTCTCCTCTCGCCCAATCAGAAAACCTCACAAAGAGAGTGGAATCTAGATGAATTCTTGCCCATTGTGTTCTACTCAAGCAAGACTGGGTGGATGCCTTTTGTCTAGATTGTCTAGATAGTCTCTTTGTCCAAGAGTTACATCCCCCTGCTCCTCATTAGAGTAAGCCCACCTCTTATTATAATATTCTCTCATTAACCAATCAGAGTTGATCCCTACCTGCCAGGAACACCCACTCTCCAGGGGCTAAGCGGCCTCCATGATTCATCTTTGGTTCCTGAGTGTGCCATGACCATATTTCGTTAATTATCTACTAGCCATAATTAATCTAATGATTGTTAATTACCCAGAAATTATGTCTTTCATTCATCACACGTGGGATGAGCGTAAGCATGGAACTGAGGATAGCATCCAAGTTTCAGGCTTAACTGAGAAGATGGTAGTACTGGATAATATTAGTTGGACCAGATGGCCACTGAGGTCCCTTCCAGTTTTAAATTCCTTTGATTGTCCCTGTCGATGACTGGCACTGCCAGCACCCCATGGACTGTGCGGCCTGTGCTTCAAGAATTCCTCCCCCACTGGTGACCTGCACTGCCCACTGACCTACACTTCAATGAGTCTTTGGGAAATCCCTCAGCTGAAAAAAGTTTCAGATTTCTGGGTACCCATGATCATCCATTTTTTAAAATTTAAAAACATTTATTTGCATTGTTTCAGATTATTAACTTAGAAAGGCAATAATAAATATGATTGGGCAAAATAAACAATGGATAGCAATTTACTAAATGTTTCTAAAAACATTTGGCTTCACCACTGTCGCTGCTTGAACTAGAATCTTTGAAATGTCCACCTGTCAGAGCTACTGCTTCTCCTCACAATGTCAATAGCAGCCTCGGTCCCTTCCCTCAAGCAGTTTATAATTAAGGTATTTCTTTCCTTGGAGATGTTACAAGGAAACTGGCCACATGCAGATGCTGCTGGAGTGATGCAGACGGTGGGGCATTTCAAACAATCTAGTGCTGTAGGGAGGAGACAATTGAACTCTGGGCACCCTTGGGCCAGATGAGGACACCCAATTCTTTGGCCTAGTCTCACTAGAATGGACTTTGAAGGAGATCATCCACCTTCTCTTGGCCTGAAGCCACGAGAGCCATTGGATTAGATCACAGTCACTGTCTTCCTCTTCTGTCATTTCTTCTTTGGGGAGAGAGATTTTGGCCAATTTTGCTGTCTTCTGAGTGAGTGTCTGAGAGGCCTACAGCGTTCCTCTTCAGGCTGCCCTCTTGACCCGCCAGATTTTTGCAACCGTTCTGCCTCAGAAATCTCTGGAAGTTTACTCCACTTAGTGTGCTGGAGCCAGTTCTTATAGGCTCTTGAGAGCTGGCTGTTAGATTTTCTTTGGAAGCATTTATACATCAGATATCTGCAAAAACTACCAGATGAAGTCTTGATTTATTGTTTTGCCAAATGTCTTGACTTAAGAAAGTGATAGAGAAAATGTTAATAATACAGATTAAACTTAAAAGTATGTCATCCATACAGTTTTTTTAGAGAGTTGGTTGTTAAACATTTAGCAGCACACCCCCAACATCACTCCTGGACTTCTCACACTAGAAATACCTAATACCCCTGTAGTCTCTTTTTTCTATTGGTTGTTTTCTCCCAGAAACTACATTTTAAAGAGGATGCTGTTTCAACAATCAGGATAGCAGCTGCTGTGGATGTGAAAGACCAACACAACCCCAACAACAAGAATGCTACCAGCACGCTGCAAAAGCACAGGTTCTTTTGATCTGCTTAACTAAGGAAAGCAATGTTAAGGGGTTGACAAGCTTACTTTAATTCAGCATACAAATATCATTCACTTAGTTCAGGGGAAAAGACCAGAACCCTGAACTTCAGAGCAAAATACAAACTCAAATCCCAATACATAGTTACCAGAGTTTAACAAAGTCCCAGCATCCGGGTTACAAGCTGGAGGGCTCCTTAGCTACAGCTGCCCAGAGTCTCCCCATCAGCACACCAGCATGAGTGAGGGCCCTAAATAAATTACAAACATCGACAGACAGACCAAATACAGATTCATAGTTACCAACATCTAGGTTCAGCCTGGGAGCTCATAATGTGGGCTGGCCCAGAGTCACTGGCACCACCACTGCTGTGGGTAAGAGCTCCAAAGAAGAGAAGGCCCACCCCTGGTTTTATATCTTTTTCAGGGTCAGGGTTGAGTCACACATGCAACTCACCCATGTGACCTAGAATAGTCACAAAGAGGCGACTTAAACCCACATGGTCTAAGAGCCTCTGATGTCCCAAACCTATCACTCAAACTCATGTGTAAACCAGGCCCTCCCTTAGTTAGCCCCACCTGGGGCCCCACCTTGATTACCAAGTCACACCCACATAGGTTTAGCACCTAATTGGGGTTTGGGCCTGGGGCTTAGCACCTAGTAAGACTCAAAGACACTTAATTAATCATTTTAAAACAGTAAGAAAGTCCCAACTCAATTGATATTACAGATGCCCTGGCCAGCCATGTTTTTATTACTTTCCAGGTTGCACTCCTGACTCCAGCCTTTCTTTATCATAACTTCACTGATATATCCAGTTCTCTCCTTTTCCCTCCCCTTTCCCTGTCTCTCCGTCTACTTACCCCTTTCAGCTTCTTTTGATGTGTTGTCTTCCCCCACTAGAATGTAAGCTTCTTGAGGGCAGGGGCTGTCTTTTTTTTTTCTTTCTGCTTTGTATTTGAATTTCTAGCAATTAGCACAGTTCCTGGGACACAGTAAGTGTTTAATAAATGCTTGTTGACTTGATTGGACTTGCAAGGGATACTTGCCTGCCTGAGGCTCACCATAAAACCACACTAATGCCTTGAGACACAGTCATGCCCCATTTATCTCAGGTCAGACTTCCAGCAATTTCAGCTCTCTGAAATATGGGAATGCAGGAGGTAAAAAGGAAGGGGCCTCTTAACCCCTGAAATCATCCCTATACTGAAGTCAAGCAGTTATTTCTCACACCCTCAATCACAAACTTCTTGACTCTCATTTAAAAATAAGTCTTATTAGGTTTGGTTATCTGGTTTCCCAGGCTGTACAAGATTAGAAACGGCAAATTAGAAGATAGCAGTTGAATGTGTGTTTGTAGGGGAGCTGTTAGGGCGACAATAACCACAGCAGAGGTGACTCCTGACAGTGCAACATCAAGAGAAGAGATAGAAAAACCAAAAATTAGCTGTAAAATCTTATTCCTGCAGAGCACAATAATGCATGTTTATTATTGGGAAGAAAAAGTTATTTTGTCAAGAAAAGGTTAAATTATGCCCAACATCGTCTTTTTAAACAGGCAGAGAGGGATAGCTTATTGGCACAGTGGATAGCACTCCATCCTTGAAAGGCAGGAAGATCTGAGTTCAAATTCAGCCTCAGTTCTTACTAGCTATGTGATCCTGGGCAAGTCACTTAACGCTGAATGCTTTCCCCCCCAAAATAATAATAAAATAAAGAAGTAGGGAAACAGCTAATACTTTTTTGGGAAAAATTTCCATTCAACATTTGCACATGAAAGGGTGAAACTTAGTTCAATTAGTTCAATTTCCCTAGATTCCTTCAAATCCCAGCTACAGGACTATAGGATTGTAGTGGGACTATAGGACAACTCACCTACAGGAAAGCCTTTCCCCATCTTCTTTAATGCCAAGTGCCTCCCCCCTGTTGATTGCTTGCTTTTTATCTCATATTGCTCGCTGGTCCCAAGTTGTTTGCATGTTGTCACCCTCATTAGATTGTGAGCTCCTTGACAGCAGAGACTGTCTTTTGCCTTTCTTTGTATTTGCAGTGCTTACTTGGTATAGTATCTAGCACATGTTGGTGCTGTTCCGTTGTTTCAGTCATGTCTTACTCTTCATGACCCCATTTGGGGTTTTCTTAGCAAATGCACTGGAGTGGTTTGCATTTCCTTCTCCAATATGTCCCTGGTTTATAGATGAAGAACTGAGGCAAACATCATTAAGTGACGTGACCAGGGTTCCTTGGCTAGTAAGTCTGAGGGCAGATTGGAACTCAAAAAGATGAGCCTTACTGACTTCAGGCTCAGCACTCTATCCATTGCATCACCTATCACTATGTACCGCTCTGGCACATAGTAGGTGCTTAATAAATGCTTTTTGAGTATTCACCTCAATTATCAGGAAAGTTCACTTATGTGGACTAGCCTCTTTCAGCCAAATAAATGAGAAGAGGAGAGGAAGAGGAATTCAACATCTCTGCACAGGGCTCAGACATCCTGGTCCAGCCACAATAAAATTTTTCACTGACACTCCTGTTAATGACTTCTTGTTACTCCTAGAATGCCCATACACGATGTTTCTCCTTAAAGCAGCAAGTCATGAAAGGTCAGGAGAGGTTTGGTTTTTAGCTGACTTTTTGACTAAGGAGATTTTTTGCCCCTAAGAACATCTACACCTATTCAAAATGGAATGCAATCAATCATATTTGAACTTAGGATCTGAGCAAGGTCATACCTGGTTAGTATGAACAAATGAGTGAATGAAAAAGCATTTAGTAAGCACTCACTATGTTCCAAGCATTGTGCTAAGTAACAGGAATAGGAATTTAAAAAAAGCTTAAGAGTTAGTCCCTGCCCTTAAGGAAGTGTAATGGTAACAGGGCAGGACTTTTTGCTGTTTTTCTCTTTTGGGATGCCAAGGCTATCAAGTGCCTTTAATGAGTCTCTCCTTTGTTTGAACAGGGCAGGTAAAGTAGGATCTTTTTATTTTGGAGTGTTTCTCAGTACTAAGGCAATTGGGAGTCATTGATTTGTATATGACATGGTGCTAGAGATTGAAGAACTTGCCCACACCCTAAATGCTAAGTTGGCCCCAGCCCTCAGGGTCCTGAACAGTGTATATGTGCTGGAAGGTTAGCATTTGACTTTCACAGATATATCATTGGAAGAGTGTTGGTGACAAGACTCCGGGCAAGCCATTGAAACAACCCCCCCACCCAGCTTTGATAACCCAGATGTTGGAGCTTCTGTGGTAACTACGTGTTGCTATGGATAGATTGGTTTGTGTTATTTACTCTGTTTATATAATGCATGCTTATAATTTCTGTTTGCATTTGCTCTGAAGTTTAGGGGTATATTATGAAGGCAAAATTTATGATTTCAAAGAGAATCATATATATGTCTGAAAGGTTCAGAACTGCAGGATATAAGGAATTTTCTAGGTAGGAGGCAGAAGAATTAAAGTATGTATTTAAGCTCCAAAGTAACAGACCCACGAACCAGCGTTCCCATTTTGATATTTTGATCAAAAGCTTCCAGGCCCAATAAGTCCACCTCACAAGAGTAACCAGGAGGCCACAGAGAAGCATGATGGTATAAAGCAAAATCATATACATGCTTCCCCTCTATGGTAAAAAGATTACCCACTGGCCTCAAGTCCTTGCTCAGCACTCCTTGGTCCACAGCACTCCTTGGGTCAGCTCTGCTACTGGCAGCTCCTGCTTCAGGTTTGGCTGTAGCTGTATCTGGCTCCGGTGGAAAAGGGATCTTCAAGCTGTCTTCTCTCCTCTTATAGGGTTTTTGACATGATCAAGCACCACCTGAATGACCAGAGCCTAGGCTCTGGTGATTGGTTCTTGAGTTGGCCCCTCCCCTTAGGACCCTGGGAGGTTCACATCCACGTAGATTAGGTTAACACCCAATAGGGCATGGCTCTGGAGTTAACACCTCCCCTTAGCCAGCCCCATGAATCGTCACAAAGAGGTGGACTTAAACCCACACGGTCTAAAAGCCTCTGCTGTCCCAGACATGTAAACTAGGCCCTCCCCGGAGTTAGCCCTACCTTGGGTTCCACCAAGGTTCCACACCTAACAGGGCTCTGGGCCTGGGGCCCAGCACCCAGCAAGGCTCAATGAGATAAACTGAGTCATTCAAGGAAAACAAAGGCCATTCTGCTTACAAGGGGGCTGATCTTTTCTCCCTGAACTAAGTGAAAGATATATGTATGTCTTATTAAACTGAGATTGTTAACCCCCTAAAGTTGCTTTCCTTAGAAAAGCAGGTCAAAGAACTTGGGCTGGCAGCCCTTCTGTGTGCTGGTGTTGTTGGCCTTACACAGCCACAGTAGCGGCAGGCAGCATTGTTGTTACAGGAAGTCACACTCTAATTGGGAGAGACAACACATAAAAGGAAGTCCAGGCTCAGAGAAGTGAGAAAGGGATAGAAATTCTAAGGTTCAGCCATGGACAGATGACAAGGCCCAGAAGTCCTTAGATTACCTGAGCAGTTAAGATGATGACAATGCTGAGGGAACGAAAGGGCACTGAGGCAGGCAGATGGTAAGACCCAGAGGATCTTAGAAGGCAATGACAGGAAAGATAGCAAGAACTAGTGGTCCTCCATCTCATTAGAAGAAATAGAATTTTGACTTTCATCTTATTCAAACTCTGTGAGCAGATGAGCAGTCAAGGTGAGGGGGAAAGGCAGGAGGCAGGGAGATGGGATGTCCCTGGTGTCAGTGGCTTTTCCTACTACCCAGTCATCTGGGTGGGTTCTGGGACGGCCTGGGGAGAGGTTTGTTGTTTGGTTTGTTGAGTCATTCAGTCGTGTCCAATTTCAAGCACGTTCGTTGCTTCCATGACACTATCTGTCCATATCATCCTCTACCTTCCCTTTCTCTTTTTGCCTTCAGTCTTTCTCAGCATCAGGGTCTTTTCTAATGAATCCTGTCTTCTCACTATGTGGCCAGAATATTTAAGCAGTGGACAGATGGCAAAGTCCAGAAGTAGAGGAAGAGCGATAAGGGGCAAAATAAGGGGGTAGGGCGCTCTTAGCGGTACTTGGATGGAAGAGCTATTGGGTGCTGTAAGCTTTTACTTTGAAATGCAACCAGGCATAGTCGATAGGAGCCTGGAATTAGAGTCAGAAAACCTGAGTTCAAATCCTGCTTCTGAACCTTCCTAACTGTATGACCCTGGACAAGTTATTTAACTCTAGGAGCCTCATTTTCCTCAACTACAAAATGAAGACGTTATATTAGAAGACCTCTGTTGCCTCAGTTTTTTTAACTCTATATAAATTATAGACTGAATGAAGGGGGAAATATGCCTGCAGTCTCTGAAGGGGCAACAGTTAACATGCTTAGGAGGCTCTCTATCACCTTCTTTGGTTGGAACAAGGGATTTATGATGCTAGGATAGCCAATTCAATCCCTAGATAAATCATGGCTTCACATAACGACAATGCTATTCTTGGCCAGAAGTTGAATCAGGATGCCAGGATATCTTTCTTACCAAGGCATGCCTTTGTCTCAAAGGAAACTGGGCAATGAAATATAGGCAGCTTGATGCAAAATAATCTTCTTTAATTCCCTACACAGACTCCAGCTCCAGCTACCACTTAAAGCTCTGTTAGACAGTAAATATCCAATCCTCTAAGAGCTTATGGCAAAGTCTGCAGCCTCAGTATGGCTCTGGGAATCCCCTTCATGGTTCAAGGAGTATCAAGAGCTGACTTAACTCCAGAGAGTATATCATGTGGAAGGTTGAGTGACTTCAAACTTTTGGAATGTTACTTTGCATTGGAATTGTCCAGAGAAGTGATGATGACTGGTCAATAGGCTGTTGGCTAGAGGAGAGAAGGGAAGATTTTTCAAGGCTAAGGTCACTTTTCATTTCCCCCATGAACAAGTTAATATCATATACAGAAAATGCTGTTTCATGGCTTAATCCTACATCATTAACTCTGGCCAGTTGTGTTGTTGCTCTGCCCTGTTCGCTCTCAGTCCTGGATGATACAGACCGTTGATCTCCTCCATTCCTATCTGCAAATGGCGAGATGTATGGGCGGAGATCAGGAAACTGTACTGACTGGGTCTTCTACAAATTCCTACTCTTTAACTTTAACTGGGCTCTCAGATCCTCTTGTATTTATTGTCAGATTACTTTTCCCAGCCTTGCTGCTTTGAATAAATAGGGAAAATAAAATGTGTCCATCTGACAGCATATATATTCACAAATGGCTGAGGCTGGTTGGTAACAAAGGCACAGGAAGAGAAGGAGGAAGACAAGCTGGGAACAGGAGAGTGTTGGCAAAGAAAGAGGACTCTGGATATTTTTGCCTTTATCTTACTCAGGGGATGGCACTGAAAGCAAGGGGAATATTTCAGACTCATCCTTGGTTACCTGAGAAACCGATGTACAGCGTGGCTGAATGTTGGAGCACCAGGCAGCATATTAGAAAAAGAGTATGTCTCTTCTGGCCCTTTGGATTGGCAGGAAGCAATGGGCAAAGACAAGCCTGAGGGCAGGCACAGTTTCTCCTTGTAACATTCATATTTGGGGACATGGATCAGTAGAAGTAATAATCCAACTCATTGAAGAACCTATGTTTTGTTTTCTTCCTTTTAAGAACACTTCCTTTGACGTCATGAAGTAGCGTGGAAAGAGTTGCCTTCACATCTAGAAGGACTTGGGTTCAGGTGTAGCCTCTGACACATACTGGCTGTATGGCCTACAAGTCACTTAAACTTTCATTGCTCTGGGTAACTCTCTAAGACAGTATATTAGAAAGAAGTTGCCAGATTATATTGATAGAGGGAATTTCCTCATCTGAGAGTTCTTTTTATCAATGAAATCACAGGATCAATACATATTCCTAGCCTATCCTTAAAAGCAACTTGCTACAACAATTGGGAAGAAAGGGAAACTACACTCACTTTTCCTAGATTTCATAGGATTTAGAGTTTTAAAGGACCTCAGTGGTCATCCTATCCAAACCCCTCCTTCTAGAGAGGCAGAGAGAAAGTGATTCTTCCAAATTCACATAAGTGGGAAATCACAGTGGCAAGTTTTGACCTCAGAATTTTTAGCCCAGGGCCTCTGACTCGAAACTTAGCATTCTTTGTGCCACACTAGATATTTCCTTGATTACAAGTCAAGAGAAGGAAAAAAAAACCCACAAATATAGGCAATCTCTTGAATTAATGACTCAAGAAGTATTCATTCATCTTTTATTATCACATTTTGTACGACGATAATTTTAAACCCTCGAATGCCGAAGCTGGCTCCTATGAACTCATGAGAACCAACTGCTCAGTGTTTAATGTGAGCATTTGCACCTCAGAAATCAGTGAACACTGCAAGGCTTGATTTATTGTTTTGCTGTTTGTCCACATTTAAGAAAATAATAGAGAAAATGCTAATGATGCAGATGAAACTTAAAAGTATGTCCTGTATATATTTTTCCCCTGGAGAGCTGGTTGTTAAACATTCACCAGCATAGCCCTAGTTGGATACCTTCTATTCTCTCCTCAAGTCTCCAGCTCCACTTCTTTCTCAGTCTAAGACTCTAATTCTGACATTGAAGAACTTTGACCCAAATTTCCACAGTTCCCCATATCCTTTTTCTGTCTTTCACTATCCATCCTCTCCTACTTTTCCTCCATTTCAAGGGAAGAAGTCCATGCTTAGAAGCTTCTCTTCAGCAAGGCTGTAACCCTGTCCCGTGCCTTCTCATGTCCTTCCTGACTAATACGAAATCATTCCCCCTCTCTCTCATAGCCAGGAGATGGAAAGTCACGTCCAGGAACAGTTAAGAGTCCAGATTGACTGGAAGAGGCAGAATGTGAAATAAGCCTGGAAAGGTAGATGGGAACCAGATTGTGTGGGACTTTGAATACTAAACTAATGAATTTTTATTTTATCCTAGAAGTCATGGAGAGCACTGAACTTTTTGAGGGTGGTGAAAGAAATACAGAGTATCCCGAAAGTCTTAATGCAGTTTGAAAAATGTTAATAGCTTAAAATTAGACACCCTGTACTTAGTCAAAGATGTTATGATAATATTATATCATCCCTCTCTAATTCTTTTGATTGTCAGAATATAATATTCCATGGTGCTTATTCTTAAGAAAGAGGATTCATCTCTATAGAACAAAACGCCACATTACAGGCTCCTTCTCAACAAGGTGTCTTCCATCCATATATTCACATTATTCAGGATTCTGTGGAAGAAGAAACAACAAAAATCACCCTGTCAACTGTTCATTGACCTTCTGATGCCAAACATCAGACAAGGCATAAAACAGGGAGATGTATGTTTGCTGAAGTATTCATCGCTGTGATATTATATTCTCTACATCTTCCAGGCAATTGTGAGATCCTAAAAATGTGGTCTGTTGTTGAACAGAATTTGTGAAAGCCTTCTTGGTTTTTTATTAATACTCTCCCTGAGTATTGCTTCAATTTATGACCCTCATAAAGATTTTGTATAGATGAGAGAACAGTCATATAGGTGATGATAAGAATTGCTGCTGTTCAGTCATTTCAGTCTCCTTGTGACCCCATTTGCCGTTTTCTTGGCAAAGATACTGGAATGGTTCGCCATTTCCTTCTCCAGATCATTTTACAGATGAAGAAAGGGAGACAAGCTAGGTTAAGTGACTTGCCCAGAGACATGAACTGGTAAGTCTCTGAGGCTGGATTTGAACTCGGGTCTTCCTGACTCCGGGTCCGGTGCTGTATCTACTGCACCAACTAGTTGCTCCAATGATAATCATGGCGAGTGTTTATATAGCACCTTCAGTTTTGCAAAGCACTTTACAAATATTATCTCATTTTATCCTCTATCGCGATTTTACAGATAAAGAAATTGAGGCAGGTGGTTATGTGACTTGCCTAGGGTCACACAGTGTCTGAATTCGAGTTTGAACTTAGGTCTTCCTGCTTCCACATCTAGCACTCTACCCATTGGGCCGCCTCATGTCCTCTGACGGGTAGTCGCTAATGTTCTCTCAGTCACCTTTTTTTTTTTTTGGCTAAGAGTAAGATTTGAGATTTTTCCATGTCTTTGGTATCTTCCCTTCCTTTAGATAATTTGGAAATTGGTCCTCCAATGCCTGTACAATTACATATTGTCAAATACACATCTCCTCTCCATATACTTGATCTGAGTATATGGCTGCTTTCCCCATCTTTGTTCTCTTTAGATCTGTTTCTTCTTCCTCTGTAAGCACCACCAGGGTTAGTCCTACTAGCCTTAGGGCAAAAACAGTTTATTGTAACAATTTTTGCAAAACCCTCCCATTTTTCTCCTGTTCATAGTCCTTCTATTTTGGTCTGTGAAATGACTGTTGAGCGATATCTTGTCAAGCTTTCTTTAGATTTCATTCTCTACCACTTCTCTCTTCTTTATGAGATGATATTGCTCATAATCATCTACCATCTTTCTTTTTGCCAGTAAGTTTCTGTTCTAACCCAGTGGTATTTTTCAAAAGTCATCCCTCTCTGTTGGGCACAAGTCAAATGTGTGCTTACTGAGGTGTTAACACTTAATCCTCGGCCACTAATATTGGTGCACAAGCTCTGGTTATTTTCCAAGTGGTTCTTTTGCAAATATTTATCATTAGTACTACAATCCACAAAACATTTCTTATAGATTTGGGGCATAGGATAAAACCCACTCTGCCAACTCCCTTTTTTGCCTTTCCAAGGAATACCCAAGCCCATGTAGCTGCCTCCACAAAAGTTCTGCCCTGATGTCTCATCATGGCATAGATGGATCCTAGGTCCTTGAAGGCTAAATAAGCCAAGAACAAGCTCAAACAGGTTTTACCATGCTGAAAAGCCTTCATATATGGCCCTGGGAACAGAGGACCAGCCCAGTTAATCACAGAGAGGCACATCATCAGCAAGCCAGAACCTGGTAATAGAATTTTTTGGACCACAGAAGGAAGGAAAAAAAATATTTATAAGAACTAACTATGTGCTAAACACTTTGCAAATACTGTTTTTGCACAATAACCCTGGGAGGTAGGTGCTGTCATATTTTACAGTTGAGGAAACTGAGGCAAACAGAGGTTAAGTGAATTGTCCAGGCATGATACAGCTAGTGAGTGTTTAAAGCTGGAATTGAACTCCGGTCTTACTAACTCTAGGCCTAGTAGTCTATCCATGGTGCCCTCTAACGCCTCTATGCAACACATGAAACAAAGAAGAATAAAAAATGGCTCTCAGTCCTGTGAAACTTCCTTCTGTTTCTGCTTTGGCAATGGTAGAATTAGAGAAAGGCAAACGGGATCCCAATTTCCAAAAAATAGAAGGTAATGGAATCTGCAAGCTCCAGGAGAGGGGACAGAGGGTCAAGAAGCACACAGCTGTTAGACCTCCTGTACACTTGAACTTGGTTGTCAGTATTCTAAATGTGAGATCCTTGTCCAATGACAAACGAATAGGCATATTGCTGGAGGAACTGAAATCATATTAACCTTGACATTCTTTATGAGATACATAAATATATTATTCATGAAAATGAATAATGATTCTGTTCCTTCTTTATCACAGAATGTCAGAGTTGGAAGGGACCTCGGGCTAGTCTGTTTAACCCTCTCTATAAAGAACCCACTCTACAATGTACCCAAGAAGGGATCATACAACCTTTATGAAAATACAACCTCCAGTGAGGGGAACATCCTACCTCCCAAGGCAGCACATTCTACCTTGTTTAACTCTGATTATTAGGAAATCTTTTGCTTATGTAAGGCCTAAATCTCTCTGCAGCCACCATACATTGACTCCTAGTTCTACTTTCTGGGACCAGTCAAAAAAAGAAAATCTTATCCATTGTCCATGGTGATGGCTTTTCAAATACCTAAAGACAATCTTTTCCAGGTCCAAGATTCATTATTTCTTCAACCGAGATTCAGAGGGCATGAATATGAGGCTGTTCACCACCACTGGCCTCCCTCCTCTCCAGCCTGCCCTCTGGAATTTTCCTACTGTGCCCCTTTGTGTTCCTCCCTCCCACCCATCAAAACACAGATTAGTCAGTTTCCTTTTATGTGTTGTCTTCCCCTATTGGAATACAAGCTCTTTGAGGTCAAGGACTGTCTTTCTTTCTGTTTGTCTTTGTATTCCCAGTGCTTAGTATAGTGCCTGGCACATACTGAGTGCTTAATAATAACTTGTTGACCGACCAGTCATGGTTGCTGTCCTCTGGATGGTCTCCATCTTATCAATGCCCTTTCTAAAATGTGGTACCCAAAATGGAACACAATACTCCACTGAGGTCTGGCTAGAGCAGAGTACAGACCTACTGCCACCTCTCTAATTCTGGGATACTAATCTTCCCTTAACGTAATCTCTCTTTGCATTAGATTTCTTGACTCCCACAAAACCCTTTTGACTCATATTGAACCTGTAGTCTCCATTAGCCTGTGCGCTCCTTGTATTCCCAATGCGTAGTACAGTGCCTGGCACATAGCAGACGTCTAATAAACGTCTGTTGACTGACTCGCCCTAAAATTGCCAGGTCTTTTTTATTTTAAAACTGTGGCATTACCATGCCTTCCCCATCTTTTGCTTATGATTTTCAGAACTTACGCTTAAATTACCAAATTTAGTGTTTCTGGATTTTTGTCCAATATCCCAATTAATCTATTAGGATCTTTCTGAATCCTGACTTCGCAGTTGATTAGCCATCCTGCCATCTGCCCCCTGCTTTGCATTATCTTCAGATTTGATGAGCATGACTTCCATACCTTTATCCAAGTCCTTGATTAAGATGTTAAGCAGCACAGGACCAAGCACTGACCTCTGGAGTGGCTCCCTCCATTAGACACTTCCTTCCAAGTTGACACTGAACCACTAATGACCACTATTAGAGTCCAGCCATTCAATCAGTTCTGAATCTGCCTAATTGTCCTATTTTCTAGCCCACAACTCCCCATCTTTTCCAAAAGAATAACTTAAGAATCTGCAAAAATGCTTCACTAAAATCTAGCTAAACTAACATGTATTACCTATATCAAATTGCTTGCCTTCTCAATGATGGCGGTGGGGGGGGGGGGTTGGGGAGTGGGATGGAGGGAGGGAAATAATTTGCAACTCAAAATTTAAAAAAATGTTAAAACTTGTTTTTACATGTAATTGGGGAAAAATAAAATATTATTTTGAAAGTCTAGCTTAAATATGTGTATTATATTCTTCTGATATACGAGTGTAGTAATATTGTCAAAAATGCCGATAAGGTTAGTCTGATGTGACCTGTTCTTGAGGAAGCCGTGTTGCACTTTTGTGATCATTTCCTTTTCTAGATAGATATAGGCTAATTATCCCTTTAATATTATAGTCTATTTAATAGTACAGTCTAGAATTTTGCTGTATATTTTTTATAAAATTTTTAAAATATTTAATATTTTTTATTTATAGTTTACAACGCTCAGTTCTACATCTTTGCTGTAAATTAAGTCAGGTTCAGTGGCCTGTAGTTTGTTCACTCTATTCTTATTCCTTTTTTGAACATTGGGGAAACATTTGCCCATCTCTAACCCTGTGATAGCTCTTCTGTTTTCCATGATCTTTCAAATATCACTTAGGTTTAGCATTCACATCAGTCAGTTTGCAGTAACTAAGGATCTGGGCCAAGTGACCTGAACTCATGAAGCGTAATTACTTCTACTTTTACACTCCTCCTACTTGTGTTGTGAGGCATTTTTATTCTGTCCTTTACATTTCCAAGGTCATTATTTTTGACTGAGAACAATAAGAACGGAACAGCTTCTCCACATCATCTCCCACATTGCTTCTCGCCCATCTTTGGACCTTCTATCCTCCCTAATTCTAACTCTTAAAACATTTTTAGCTCTCCTGGCCAGACTCAGCTGATTCTCAGTTTTGTATTCTTGACACTGTTCTTGCAGCACCAACTGGTTCATCCTCTGTTATGTATAAAAATTACTACAACTTTTGAGCTTTTTGTAGTAGAAGGGATGGGTTGGCACTGAGCCATCCATACTCTATTCTAAGTTCCTCTTATCATGAACCAGTGGTAATGACTGTTAGATAACTGACAGGGCTTAGAGGAGCAGGTTATGATCATAGAACTCAGCAAAGGCAATTAGTTCATTTGGGGATTGAAAATCATGTAATATTAATTAAGGTATGACTTTTTTACTGTTTTCTCTTTTAGAATGCTAAAGTAATAAAGTGCCTTTGATTAAACCTTGCTAGGTGCTAAGCTGCAGGCCCACACCCTTTTGCTGATCAGGTGTGAAGCCTTCAAGTCCTGAGAAGGGTATATAAACTCAGAGGTTAGCATTTTGTTTGAGGCTCTCACTCACTGGAAGAGTGTTGGTGTGGAGACTCTGGGCAGCCCTTGTTAAGAGTCCCTAGCTTTGAAGAAAACCCAGATGTTGGTGCTTCTCTTTTCAGTAAATATGTATGCGATGCCTTGATCAGACAAAGCCTGTCTGTTGAATTGTGTTATTTGCTCTGTTTATGTTGTCTCTGTTTGGAATTTTGGTTTGCATTTGCCCTGAAGTTCTTTTCCCTCTGAACTAAGTAAATTATATATGTATGTTTCATTAAAGTGAGATTGTTAACTCCTTAAAGTTGCTTTCCTTAGAAAAGCAGATCAAAGAACCTGTGCTAGCAGCCCTCCTGTGTGCTGGTGTTATTGGTCTTACACAGCCACTGTAGTGGCAAGTAGCATTGTTTTTACACCTCATAATCTCATAAGCAGATTACACTAACATCTGAGACAACCAGCCATAGTAGGGGGGGAAAGAAAAAAAAACAGCAGCAGAACATCTGGGTAGCCTTGAATGCAGAGGTTTTGTCCTGGGACACATATAATTTTTTTTCTTTTTTTATTAATTAATTAATTATTTTTAGATTACAACACTCAGTTCCACAAGTTTTTCACTTCCAAATTTTCTCCCCCTCCCTCTCCTTCTCCTCCCCGCTCAAGATGGCATGTAATCTGATATAGGTTCTACATATACCTTCACATTAAACTTATTTTCCCAATAATCAAGTTGTAAAGAAGAATTATAACCAATGAAATGAACCATGAGAAAGATGTAACAAAACCAAAAAGAAAAGAAAAAAGAAGAGAGAGAGAGAGAGAGAGAGAGAGAGAGAGAGAGAGAGAGAGAAAATAGTTTGCTTCAATCTGCATTCAGATTCCATAATTCTTTCTCAAGATGTGGATAGCCTTTTCCATTATGAGTCTTTTGGAACTGTCTTAAAACCTTGCATTGTTGAGAAGGGCCAAGGCTATCAAAGTTAGTCATCACAGAAGCAATATGATTGTGGTTGTATACAAGGTTCTCTTGGTTCTACTCCCTTCACTCATCATCAGATCATATAATTCCAGGTTATTATGAGGTCCATCTGCTCCTCATTTCATACAATAATATTCCATTACATTCATGCACCACAATTTGTTTAGCAATTCCCCAACTGATGGGCATACCCTTGGTTTCCAATTCTTTGCCACCACAAAAAGAACTGCTATAAATATTTTTGTACATACAAGTCCTTTTGTATGATCTCTTTGGGATATAGCCCAAACCAATTTGTAAGTGGTATTGTTGGGTCAAAGGGTATGCACATTTTTATAACCCTCTGGGCATAGTTCTAAACTGCTCTCCAGAATGGTTGGATCAGTTCACAACTCCACCAACAATGCAATAGTGTTCCAATTTTTCCCACATCTTCTCCAGCATTTATCATTTTCCTGTTTTGACATGTTAGCCAATCTGACAAGAGAGATGTGGTAGCTGAGAGTTGTTTTGATTTGCATTTCTCTAATTAATAGTGACTTAGAGCATTTTTTCATATGCCTATAGATATCTTTGATTTCTTCCTCTGAAAACTGCCTGTTCATGTTCTTTGACCATTTATCAATTGGGGAATGACTTGTATTCTTATAAACTTAAGTCAGTTCCCTGTATATTTTAGAAATGAGGCCTTTGGCAGAGACACTGGTTGTAAAAATTCTTTCCCAATTTTCTGCTTCCCTCCTAATCTTTGTTGTATTGGTTTTGTTTATACAAAAACTTTTCAATTTAATGTAATCAAAATTATCCATTTTCTATTTTGTAATGCTCTCTATCTCTTGTTTAGTCATAAATTCCTCCCTTCTGCATCAGTCTGAAGGGTAAACTATTCCCTTATCTCCCAAATTGCTTATAGTATCAGTCTTTATATCTAAGTTGTGAACCCATTTTGACTTTATTTTGGCATATGGAGTAAGATATGGGTCTATGCCCAGTTTCTGCCATACTATTTTCCAGTTTTCCTAGCAGTTTTTGTGAAACAGTGAGTTCTTAACCCAGAAGAGTAGATAACTATATTCATTGACTACTGCATCTTTTGTACCTAACCTATTTCACTGATCCATCACTCTACGCATATAATTTTTGTATTTATGTAAGAGCAATGGGAGGGCACAAAGGGCATTGTACTTGGCACTTGAATTGGCCTCCTGAATCTCCAACTTAATAACTGCATGACCTTGGGTGAATCAAGTTTTCTTATGTATAAAATGGGTGTTCATGGGCATGAGCCCATAATGTAATCTCATAGGATTACAAAAGAAGCAGCTTGGCATAGTAGATAACAAGCCAGCCTTAAAAACAGTAAGACCTGTGTTCAAATCTTGTTGTTGTTTAGTCGCTCAGTTGTGTCTGACCCTTTGTGATCACATGGACCATAGCATGCTAGGTCTTTCTAGCCTCCACTATTTCCTCAAGTCTGTCCAAGCTCATATTCGTTGTTTATGTGACACTATCTATCCATCCCGTCTTCAGTCTTCTCTTCTCCTTTTGTGCTCCATCTTTACTAACACTGGAGTCTTTCCCAATGAATCCTGTCTTCTCATTATGTGGCCAAAGTATTTAAGCTTCAACTTTGTCCTTTCAATGAATACCAAGTCTTACCTCTGATATATACTGGCTGTGTGATCCTCACAAATGGCTACTCTGTAATACTAAAAGTCGCAGAGAAAGTGCCAACCTGCATTGGTAGAGGAAGTCTCCATCCTGGAGTTCATTATTCCAAGGTAAGATTCCCATTCCAAGAGTCATATACTTAGAACTGAAAGGCCTAAGAGTCATCGAAAGTCAGGTTAGAGTACACCAAGTCCGACTTCCTCATTTTGTAGCTGAGAAGAGAAGTAAAGAGATGAAGAAATTTGCTTAAGGCCACACAGTGGGAAAACAGGAATCATTGGTATTTAACATTTTCCCATCAAGGCAATACTATAAGTTTGGAAGCCTTTATAGGTTCCTGGGGAGGTAGGGATAACCGCAGTGGGAAGGAGTTTTGCTTGACTATTGACAGGCTCAGGAGTAAGTTCTTGACATTTTTTTGGTTGTTGTTGTCTTAAATAAAGTCTTATATCTGATGTTAAGTTAGTCTGAAGGCTTGGAAGGGAGCTGAGAATCCCTTTCCTATTGTTGTGAAGACCTAAACAAAATGAAATCTTGATATTCTCAGGTGAAACCCTGATTGGGAACACAAGCCAAAGGGTATTATTGCAGAGGAAACCCCAAGACTGGACTCAGCGTAAACACATGGTGCTAGGTCATGTATTAACACAAATAAGGTTTTTAATAAATGGACTAAATGACACAAGGGAAGGTATACAGCACCTATGGAACATGAAACAGATATTCAGGACCACCAAGCTCATCACTCATTCTAGGCTTCCTTTTGTCTGTTTCTCCTGTTTCTGGGGCCTCTGAGAAGGTGCCCAAATTCTTCTCCTGCCCTTTGCCCTCCTCTTACCATGTGGGGCATACATTAAGAGCTTGATATTTGCCTTCCAGACCACCCACCTTATTGACCCAGGCCTGGAAAAGTGACCAAGTAGACCAGGCACAGAACAGAAGGTGTTCCTATTAGCTAATTGAATGATATCCCTGATAGGTGAAGGGATCATCTCCATAGCTCTTGAGATACTAAGAAATCACCAAACCAATTTGTAACACTCATATTTCTGAAGCTCCCTGGAGGCCTACCACCATGATGATGTGGATGGTAATGACAGATGGGATTTATACAGTGCTTTAAGGTTTGCAGGGTGCATTGCATGTTATTTCATTTGGGCCTTGGCACAAGTTGGTCACTCATTTTCAGCTGTGTCCGACTCTCCGTGACCCTCCTTGGGGTTTTCTTGGCAAAGAACTGGAGTGGTTTGCCATTTCCTTCTTCAGCTCATTTTACAGGTGAGGAAACTGAGAGAAACAAGGTTAAATGACTTGCCTGTGGTTCTGTAGCTAGTAAGTGTCTGAGACCAGATTTGAACTTTGGAAGATGAGTCTCCCTGACTCCAGGCTCAGCACTCTATCCACTGAGCCTGCCCTACAATCCTGAAAGGTAGGTACTGTACTCATTGTACAGATAAGAAAACTGAGTCTGATAGAGATTAAAGTGACTTGCCCAGAGCCACAAGAAGGAAATTCAGAAAGTCTCTCCTTACCTCTATAGGTGACAAGAGATTTAGGCTTAGGGTTTCCCCTGGATTCCCAGATTGAAGGATGCCTTTGTGTTTGGCAAACTGAGACAAATCCCCAGCATTCCCTGGGTGGTGGATCTGGACCTCTAAGGGATTTTAGAGTTTGCTAGTTTCTCAAGAATCATCACTTTCCCACCCCTGTTCCTTCAAATAGACCCCGGCTCATGCCTGGAATGTCCTTCCATATATCCTGTGTAACCATAGGAAAGTTACTTGGCCTTCCTAGGCCTCATCTTCCACATCCGATTGCTTTGAGATCCCTTCCAGCTCTACAGCTATGATCCTTCAACAAGCACAGCAAACCATCACATGCCTATTGTATGCATTGTGTACCCTTTAATTTTTTCCTGCTGAAATCCATCCTTGACTTCCCCACCCAGTCCAAGTTCCAGCTTTTCAGCCTAACTCCTCTGCTCCCACCAAGATGAAATCAATTTCTCCCTTCTCAGATTTCAAATAACCCTTTGTCTAGACCCCTCATTTGCCTTAAAAACACTGTTCTGAGAAGAGGTCTCTGGGCCTGACCAGGCTGCCCAGGTGTGAATGAGACAAAAAAGGGGAAGAACACATCTAGAGTCATTTGTCTGGTGGTCTGAAGGTCATTGATCATAGATTTAGAGCCCCCTCATTTTACAGATGAGCATGTTGAGGCCCAGAGAAGGGAAACCATGCTTAGTCTCAAGACTACTTGAGAATATAATAGAATTTAATTGACAATTGACAATTGACAACCATATATATGAATAACCTGTTAATTGAGAATTTAACAGGAATCTGAACTGAATCCAACTATACCAGTGCGAGTTTCCACATTGGAATACAGTTGACAAGAAAGTCAACTTAATTTTCTCATTCATAAAATGTAAGAATTAAACCAAATTATCTCTGAGCCCTCACTTCCCTTGAAAATCTTGAATTCTGTGATCTGTCAGCACTTTCTAGCCCTTCACAATCACGAAAGTTTGTGTGTAGCATATTATTCGCTCTAAAGGACTTTCACATTCATTATCTCATTTGAGCTTATAATAATTCTATGAAGTAGAGAGGAGCAAATATTAATGATTTCTCTTTGACAGATGGACAAATGATGACTCACAGAGGTGAATTAACTTGTCCAAAGTCACAGAAGGAGTCAGTGAGAGACCTGGGATTAGAACACAGGTTTTCTCCAGGCTCATTTCTCCAGGCTATATTACTCTATCTCCTTACTTATTACACAGAATATACATTTTATTGGGAAAATGGTCCTTAAATCTTCCCAAATCTACACCTGTGGAAGATTCCCTCAGATCTCGTGGCAATGAAAGCCAAGTCAGCAATGTATAAATAAATACCTTCCTAGATCTTCATGTAGACCTCCCCCACATAATCCTCCTAACTGGCATGAACAGCTTGCCTTGGGGCTCAAGCAAAAAAGATATTGGGGCAAGATGTGCACTGCATGCAGTAGGCATTTAATAAATGTTGAATGAGTGAATGCTCTCTGCTTTCTTTGAGAAAAAAGATGTTCCTTGAGCACCTTTTGCTTTTTTGAGTTTGGTCACTGATTAGGATCTCTGAGCGTCAGTCAATCTTTTTGACATTTCTTACTATGCCCTATCTTGAGAAGGCAATTTAGTATAGTAGAAAGAGCACCGAACAAGGCTGGTCCCTGAGTTCAATTATAGTCTCAGACACTTACAAAATGTAGGACCCTGGACAAATCACTTAGCTGCCTCAGTTTCCTCATCTACATGGGGATAATAATAGTACCTAACTCCCAAGGTTGTTATGAGAAACAAATGAGATATCTATAAAGCATTTGGCACAGTGCTTGGCTCATAGTAGGTGCTTAAGAAATACTTATTTTCTTCTCTTCTTCCTCTTTCCAATTCTGACACTGAATTGCTGTAAAATGGGGATCCCTTCCCTGTCTCTCATATCCCTACAATATGGTTGTTATGAGGATCAAGCAACAGAAGTGTTCATGGCATGCTGGCACATCCCTGTAATCCTGGCTAATGGGATCTCTGCTAATAGACCTCTTAAAGCACTGGCATTTCTGAGCTGCCGTGGGCCAAATAATCAGGTTTCTGAACTAAGTCTGGCACCAATACAGCAAGTCCTCAAGAGCATGGAGCCATCCAGATGGGATGAACAGGCTCAGATTGTTAACAGAGGATCATAAAGCTACCAGGATTGGGCCCATGAGTAACTACTGAAGGTCCAGCTTAGGCAAGACAGGAAAATTGGGGGAATGGAGGGAGACAGACAGAGACACAGTCAGAGAGGGAGGGAGAGAGGCAGAGGCAGAAACAGAGACAGAGAAAGAGGGAGAGACAGAGAGAGAGAAAAAGAAAGGAAGAGAGAGGAAAAACAAAGGAAGAGAGGAAGAGAGAGAGGGAAAAGAAAGGAAGAAAAGGAGAGAAAGAGTGGGGAAAGGGAGGGGTTAGGAGAATGCAAAATAGTTTTGATAAATTAAAAGGTATTACACAGATGCAAGAAATGATTATTAACAATAACAACAGTGTCCCTCTTCTGAGGCAAAAAGAAATGGCAGTGACCTCAGTTACCTTTGGATATGGTGTCTGGAACTTGGACACTCCAGTTTCACACTAGAGGATAAATCAGTGAAAAATTTCAAAAGAATTTTAGAACCCAACCTCTGTCATCTTAGTACCACAGGAGGTAGCTGCTTCGCCTAACACTTCTGCCTTCTTCCAGTGCTCCACAGTCCTCACCAAACTACCCAATAGCATTTCCATCAGGGTTGCTCCATCTTGCTGAAGGACAAGATTGTTAGGGAATCCCATCACTTAAAGCCATACTGGACAAAGTAAATGGACCCACAAATCCAAGGGAGTGCATGATTATTTTATTTAGGGGGAGATCGTTTAAACAAACATAGACATTTTATGACTTCACAGAACACTCAAAAACAAACCCTCCAGCAGGACCACAAATGATTTCAGAGTTTGTTTCTTTAGAAATGAAGGGCATTGCAGGAATTGCCCTAAATGAGGAGTCAGAAGCATTGGTCTGCTGTGTCACCTTGGGAGTGTTACTTTGGAGCTCCCTGCCTCGGTTTCTTCCTCTGTAAAATGAGATGTTGGGCTAGATGAGCCCAGTGGCATGGCTCCGTGTTTCCAGCACTTTTGCATCCCTTCCTCCCAATTCCCAGCCTTTTCCTAAGACACTTTCTCTCCACCTTCTGCTATCTAGCTTTCTCTTTCTCTTGGGAAACAAAGCTGTGTTCCTTACACCACATATGCAAATGAACCTCAGAGTATCGAAACTTCAGCAGCAAACACAGCCCTCGTTCACTTGAGAAATCACCGCTGCCTGACTCCGCTTTCTGCCAGAAGGTGTTTCAGACTCTGTCAGCCCTACACACCTTTTGGGCCATTGTTTTAATTGGGCTAAAAGGTTAACGAGTCCTCCTTTTCAACTTTACAGACTCCAGATGGAGGCACGGAGTTGTTTTTAGCTAAGGCTCTTCCTTCCTAACTCCTTCTTCACCCTTTAACTTTGGCTGTCCTTTCTATTCAGCATTTGTCACCAGGAGCCACCACAGCTTGGGTGAAGAGAAACTTAGAGCAAGTCTTTGATGAGCAAAGAAAGAGGGCAAATCAGAGAATTTCAGTCTGGGAAGGTACCTTCCACATTATCTGGGCCAGCCCGCTCATTTTACAGTGGAAGAAACTGAGACCCATGGAAAGAAAATGGCTTGCACAGGATCCTAGAGCCCAGAGGTGAGACTAGGCTCCCAGGCATGTGTGCATGCGTGTGTGTGTGGGGGGGGTGCCATTCCCTGAGGCTAAGGTTTGTTTTCCAGTGTTTTCTGTGGGACTTGCCTTCATTGTAACCTAACTCGGACAGAGCATCAATATTGTGCCAGGCACTGCTATAAAAAGGAACTAGAGTCTAAGATCATTTCTGAAGAGGAAAGTTGGTCAATTAATAGTCCTCGATGGGATCTTGCACACGAATGGGAATTTCTGGCTGCAGGCATTATCATTCCATGATCTTAGAGCTGTGGAAGAGGGACAGAACAAAAGATCTGGGTTAAGGTTTGCCCTTTGGAATAAGAGCCCTCCCAACCAATGTGAGCTAAGAATTGACTTAGTAGGTCACACATCTAAACACACATTTCTCTCATGGCTCCACTTTTGACTCTCCAGACTTCTCCATGTTCTTTCCAGCTGCCTTTTTACCCTGGAGATGCCTCTGCCTCTGTGGTCAGCCCCCTCCTTCCATTTGTGAGTTCTTGCTCAGAATCTCCATTTGAGTGCCCAGACAGAGATAGCTTCTTTCCTTGCTCACTCCTGGCTCTCCAGATTTTTCCTGCTTAGCCTTCTCCCATTAGAACGTAAGCCTCTTGAGGATAAAGACTGTCTTCTTTTTGTTTGTATTTGTATTCCCAGTGCTTAATACAGTACCTAGCCTAGCATATACTTAATAAATGTGTGCTCTCTCCACCCACTTTTCTCTCTCCCTCCCTCCCTCCGTGTCTCTCTCTCTCTCTCTCTCTCTCACTCCCTCTCTGCCCCCCCGATTCTTTTTGCCACAGAGGGAACATATTTTAATTGTTAATAATAATATCTTGTATATGCATAATGCCTTTTAATTTTCCAAAGTTCTTTCTATCTCTCTGTCTTGATTTTGACAACAACACTATTGTAGAGTTAGGATGCGTGTGTTGAAGATCTGGAGTATCAAGAAATTAAGTGATTTGACCACAGTCATAAAGCAGTTTAGTGTGTGAATTGGGACAGCCCAGCTTTCCTTTATATCCCTTTGCCTTGCCCATGTATGTATGACCCGGCTAACCTAACCTAAGATCGTTAGGGAATCCCATCACTTAAAGCCATACTGGACAAAGTAAATGGACCCATAAATCCAAGGGAGTGCATGATTATTTTATTTAGGGGGAGATTGTCAATCCTCTTCCCTTGCTCAATTATAACCCCATTCATCATTTGAAAGTACCTACCACTATTGTGTCGATACCAGATCTGCACACAGTCTTCCTCCTCGAGGGCAGAATGGATGCCATCATCTGGCTGATTTCCATCCCAGTAGTTGTAGTCATAGGATGTGCCATCTGTCCATTCAAACTGACCTTCCTGTTGTATACCCCATCCAGAGGCAAGGGGCAAATGGGGTGCAAGAAGATCAAGAATTTATGACACGTGGCACAGATCTGACCATTACTCACATCGGTGCATGCAGCGATGAGGATTAGGCAAGGCTGGAGACATATAGAATAGGGACCTTCTCCTGTGAATGAGTGTGTTTTTTAAAAGTTATGCTAGTTGCCCTCAAAGAGGATCAAGAGTTGAAATGAAGCAAATTTCAGTTAAAAATTAGGAACATACAACAAAGAAGGAACTACAAAGAAGGACCAAAATAAAGGAAACATCAAAGAAATGTATGATCAAGAAATAAAATGGGCTGGTCATGTAGAGAAAGTGGAACAACCAATGGACAGTCCATATACTCCAGTGATATCCTGATGGTATCAAGAAAAATCGAGGAAATTACCCGGCAGTTTAGTGGATTCACTGAAGGGGAGAACTTAAGAGTTTCAATCAGTATCTTTGACGGAAACACTTCCAATTAGACAGCTAGGTGGTGCAGTGACTACAGTACTGGACCTGGGGTCAGAAAGATCCGAATTGAAAGCCTGCCTCCAATACTTAGCAGTTGTGTGACCTTAGGCAGGTCGCTTGATCTATGTTTGCCTCAGTCTTCTCATCTGTAATGGGGATAATAACAGCAATAACCTTCCAGGATTGTTGTGAGGGCAACATGAGATAATATTTGTAAAGCACTTTGTAAACCCTGAAGTGCTAAATAACGGCTAACTGTTCTTATTATATCATTATTATTACAATGAGGAGATCATGGATTCATTTGAGTTGAGTGTGAGGAAGACATTTTCAAAGTTAGAGTTGTCGGGAAATCATAAATTCCTTGAAAATGAAGGTCTTTAAGCAGAAAGTGGATGGGAATTTGTTAGGGATGCTACAGAGGAACTTCAAGTATCTGGTAGAGGTCAGACTTAATGATCTCTAATGACTCTTCCAACTCTAAAGTTCTATGTTTCTATGGTTAGAGAAATGTTCTAGAGCTATATAGTTCAGTATAGTATAACCCCAAAGCCCATTGGTATAGAACTCTTTCCTCATTGATGGAGATAAATATCCTGTGCTTGCATGAGGGGTACGGTGGATTTGGCAGAACACCCTCATGAAGGTGCAGGGTATTAATCTCCACCAACAAGGATAGAATCCTAATCCCAATGGGCTTTGAGACTAGGGTTACAACAGTAAATCCTAGGTTAAGATTTTTGTTAAAATGAAAGATAAAAGAACCATCGTGCATATATCAGACCTTCATTGATGTGTGGTTTCAGTAGATGAGCAGCTATTCTTCTCACCTGTCTCCGGTCATGAAGTCCCATCCAGATGTCTGTTGGTATCCCTGGAACACAGCTGTTTACAAGATCATGTACAAAGACATTCTCTTCCCAACTATGAAGGAAAGGATAACATAGTTTTATGCTAACATTTTCCAGTCAATTGATCAATCAAAAAGCATTTATTAAGCATTTACTGTATGCCAGGCACTCTGCTTGTGGCATTTATAGATACAAAGAAAAAGCAAAAACAGCCCCTGCCCTCAAGGAGTTTACATTCGAAAGGGAGAAACAATATATACAGAAACTGATACATACAGCATAAATATGGAGTAGAGGGAAGGTAGCCCTAGAGAGGAAGGCACTACATGTTGGGGTGATGGGAAAGAACTTTAGGAAGAGGAGGCATTTGACTTAAGTCTTAAAGGAAGTTAAAGATTTAAGAGTGGAGGGAGAACATTCCAGACATGGGAGATAGACAGTGCAAAGGCACGGTGATGAAGAGTTATGTGTGAGGAACAGCAAGTATGTAAGTATGGCTGGACTACAGAGTATATGAAAGGGCTGTGTGTGGTTGTTGTTGTGGTATGGTTTGTACGTCATTCTCAAAGAGAACCATGACATCAAGGAGATGATGACTTCCAATTGACTTTGATTTGAGTAAGGGAGGGCTGTGCTAAGTCAACAGCCTCCCTTTCTCCTCCAGAGCCATCTGGGTCCAGTGGCCAGATGCAGATCAAGATGACTAAAGATGGCCCAGGATGCGGTGGCCCTTTTAAGGACCTTGGCCCTTTTAAACTAAGGGCTTTTCAAATTCCCACTTTGAGTGAGGCACCGCCCATTCAATGAATAGGCCTCTTTAAGAAGTGAGTCAAGGGATGGCCCCTTTAATTAAAAAATATCAAGCTGGGAGGGGAAGACCCTCAGGGTTGCTGGTCCAAAGAGAAATAGTTACTATTTACATTCACTCTGAGCCCGGAGGGCCCAAAAAACAACCAGTAAGGGGTGCTTGGACAGGGAGTTAAAAGACTGAGAAGATGGGAAGGAGCCAGGTTATGGAGAGCTTTAAATGCCAAACAGAGGGTGTTATATTTAATCTTAGAAGTAATAGGGAGTTATTGGAGTTTATTGAGTAAGGGAATAACACGGTCAGACCTGTGCTTTAGGAAAACCACTGTCGTAGTTGTGTGGAGAATGAACTAGATTGGAGAGAGACCTGAGGACAGACGGACTCTAGTGGAATTTCATGAGTGGTGGGGATGGAGATGGAGAGGTTACATAGATGGAGAGGTTACATAGTTAAACTTGTATGTTAAGTTTATACATACATACACACATATATATGCACATACATACAGACATGCATATACACACAGCATACAGACATATTTATATTTACACACACACACATATATATATATGTATATGTTTGCTTTCTTTTATTATTTAGCAAACAGCTCTCAGAGCAAGAAGAGTCATGCCTTTTCCACTGGGGCCAGTGCTGGTGGTGAGAGCATCCCTTTTCTTTTTTGTAATTGATCTGAAGTCAGGTGGACTTGGGTTCAAAATCCCACCTCTGATGCTTCTATCTTTGTCACCATAAGTCACTTAACTTTGCTGAGCCTCAGTTTCCTCATCTGGCAAAAAGAACACCAGTATGACCCATCTCACAAGGTTGTTGTGAGGCTCAAATGAGATCATGGAATTGCAACCTTTAAAGCACTTTATAAATTTGTCAATTATTAATATTATTGTTATGATGATTATTAATAATGCTTATGGGTAAGACCACCTCCCTCCTTCCTCCACGTGTGAAAATAATCATGCATCATTCCATTTTCTTCAATCTCTCACTTGAAGAACTGGCAATGAGGGCATGCTGATGAAGTCCACACTTCCTGCACCATCTGCAAAGCTCCGACGGGAATGACCCAGATCTGACTCTGCTGATGTGACGCAGCTTTTTACTTATCCTTAGGGATGAAGCGAGGGTTCAGAGGACCTGCGTGCCTTTGGTTTAAATGAATGCGATTCCTTCTTCATAGGAGGATGATCCTTCAGTTTCACTTCAGAGTTTTCCTGGTGCATCAGTGTGTGTGTGTGTGTGTGTGTGTGTGTGTGTGTAATATACATATATAACATATCAGCATATATATTATTAAGGGACTGTGTTCTCTAGTTACTGAGTGCTGTTCACTGTGACTGGTTCTAATGTGAGAAGGCTTAAGTAAGTGTTGGGGGTGGGGAGGAACAGGATGCTTCTGGGACCTTCATCCTGGGAAGTACTAAGTGCCCTGAGGCATGAATGATGAGAACCACTCCTTCCTTCAAGACTCTGGAGGCCACTGGGGAATTCTGTGTGACAGGAATTCACAACAGAGAAATATTCATCCGTTTGTTCCAATTCATCAATAGGACTAAATCTGAAGTCTTATGCTTGGGCTAAAAAAAAAAATTAAAATACAGGGATGGGAGGAGGCTGGGTTAATGCAGACTTTGCTAGAGGCAGTTAGGTGATGCGGTAGATTGAGCACTGGGCCTGGAATCAGGACAGACCTGAGTTCAAATCTGGCCTCAGACACTTACTAGCTGTGTGACCTTGGGCAAGTAACAACCTCTGTCTGCCTCAGTTTCCTCAACTGTAAAATGAAGATGATAATAGCATCTACCTCCCAGGGTTGTTGTGAGGGTAACACAAAACAACATTTGTAGAGCACTTAACTTGGCGCCTGGCACTTAGTAGGCACAACATAAATGGTAGGCATTATTATAAAAACAGTTGGGGGTTTTGGGAGACTGCAGACTACATATAAGACAGCCTTATAGCGTGGCAACAAAGAAAGGAGATGCGTAGCTTTGGGAGAGGCATCGCCTCTAGGAATGGAAAGTGAGAGTCTCTTTGTACTCTGCCCTCACCAGGCATCTGGAGTATTGTGTTCATGGATGGGTGCCCCAAGTTAGGAAGGACATTGATAAGCTGAAGAGCGTCCAAAGGAGAGGAGGATGAAGAGCCTTGCAACCATGCCATAGAAGGATTGGCTGAAAGAACTGGAGGAGACTTAGGAGGAGTAGCAGGTATGACTGCTATTTTCAAGTATTTAAAGGAATGTCATGGAAAAGAAGGAATGAAGACTTGTTCTCTTTGGCAGAACCAGAAGTGGCAAGGGGATATAGTAAACACAGAAGCACGCTCAGAATCAGGAAGACTTGAGTTCAAATCCAGCCTCACACATTGTGAGCTATGTGACCCTGAACAAACTACTTAAACTCTCCCTCAGTTTCCTCATTTGTAAAATGGGGCTAATAATAACCCTATCTGTTAGATAGGTACCTCTTAGGGTTGTTGTGATCATAAAATGAGATAAGATAAAGTACTATATAAATGCTAGGTGTTATTACTAGCAGTAGTAGGACTAGCATTATCATACCTAGTCATTAAGTAACAAAGAGGCAGATTTAGGCTCGATGTCAGGAAAAACATTCTAATAGTTGGAGCTGTCCAAAAGCAGCAGAACAACTCCATTCCCCCCCCCCCCCCCCATCGTTAGTCTTTGAGAGGAGACTAGATGGCTGCTTGTCAGGGTTATAGTAGAGATCAGGTATCATTTGAAAGTCTGTGATTCTATGAGTCATCTGATGTGCCAGAGAAAAGAAATGTATCGCCTCCAGCAAACCTAGAATTGTAGAAGGACTATCCAAAGGGAACAGCCCATCAACTGGGGAGAAAATAGAATGGCAACTGGATAGGATAAAGAACTAGAAAAAAAAAGATTAAGAAGTCAGTCAGAGAGAACCAGGAAAGAACAGAGAGAGGAGAGAACACCAAGAGATACTCTTGATACAACAAAGGTCAAGAAGGATGAGTATTGAAAAAGGAGCATTAGATTTGGTGATTAACAAATCCTCAATAACTTTGGAAAGAGCAGTTTCAGCTGAAGGATGAGGTTAGAAGCAAGGCTGTAAAGTGTTCAGAATAGATTAAAAGGAGAAGTAGAGGCAGTGACTGCAGATTGCCTTCCCAAAGGAATTTAGTTGAGAAATAGAGGGGAAATATAGGATGAACACTAGTAAGGGTGGTAGGATCTACTGAAGGTTTTTGAAGGATGAAAGAGGTATAGACATGTTTGTAGGTAGCAGAGAGGGAACCAACAGACTGGGAGACATTGCAGACAGAATGGGGATGATAATAGCGGCAATCTGGAGAGAAGATGGGATGAGACGGGCTTAAGAGTGCACATGGACTTTGGGGCCGTGTCTTCATTCAAGTCTGGAGTAAAGGACAGGATTGTGGTGGAAGATATCTGGGAAACGTGAAAGAAAGAGAGAAGAGGGAGTGAATGGATGAATGGCCTCAATTTCTGTGGTTAAGTTTGAGTGAGGTTCTTATCTGAGAGACAGGGGACGGGAAGTTCCATGGGAGGCTTGAGGAGAGAAAAGAACATTTGAACAGTCACTATGGAGAGTAGGATAGTGAATTGGTTATAAAAGAGTAGAATTATTGCCTTGCTACTTTGATGGCCCAACTGATAACATCATTTTGTAGTTGTCCCTGTCAGCATGGTTACATGATTCTCTCCAGCTCTATTAAGAGTCCCATAAATAGGAGTGAAGGGAGAATGATGAAAGTAATCCATGAGTGGAGTTTGGTAAGATGGGCATGGGATTATGGAGTAGAGGATAGTGTAGAGTTGAATTGATGCACTGTGGGGTCTGGACAGGGAAGGGAGGAAAATGTAACCAATGCAGAAGGCCTAGGCCTAGGGAAGAACCAAGGGCCAGAAGCATGAAATATTCTGACTCAGCCACTATGACCAGTGATTCAGGGAATATGAGAGAAAGCATATCAATATTAGAAAGAGTATCAAAGAAAGTAATGTTATCTGGAGGGAGCCAGTTCTTGGGGAATGACAGAAGATGGAAGGAGCAAATGAAAAGAAAATGTTAAATTATGTAACAGGAATTCCCTGGGGCACAGTAGAAGGGTCAGATCAATCTGGATTGAGATTTTAGAAAGATTAGGAGGAGGTAGATGGGAGTAAAAGAAAAGGAAATCGGGGATGGGAAATGGTGGCGGGGGGAGTGTTCAGAATCACAGGAATGGGGCAAGTATAAGTGATTAGTGATGGTAACCAATGATAACCATTGAGGAACAAGTCCAGACTGAGCAACAATTACTGGAGAGAGAGCCTATGAGAGACCCATGAGATCAGGGTCCAATCTCCTAGTGGTTGGTGACGTGTCTTGTGAAGGCTGAGAAGCTCACCTCTCAACAGGCAGGTACAGGAGAATGTAGAGTCAGGAGGCTGGGGGGGGGAGTTTAGGCTGGAGAGGAGCCTGAGGGCTGGGAGGGAAAGAAGGTCTTATCCCCTTCACTGCTGATGTTGGAAAGAGAAGGACTTTCCCCAAAATGACTACAATAATGGATTCTCTTTTCCCCTTCTGCTTATATCTCATCAAGGCCCTTGTAAACTCCTACAGGGCAGGGAACACATCGCACTTCTCTAAATTTTGTTGTTGGTTTGTTGTTCAGTCCTTTTCAGCCATGTCTGACTCTTTGTTTTCCCATTTGGGGTTTTCTTGGCCAAGATACTAGAGTGGTCTGCCATTTCCTTCTCCAGCTCATTTTACAGATAAGGAACCAAGGCAAACAGGGTTAAGTGGCTTGCCTAGGGTCACACAGCAAGTAAGTATCTGAAGCTGGATTTGAACTCAGAAAGATGAGCCTTCCCGACTTCAGAGTTGGCACTCTATCCACTGCACCACCGAGCTGCCCTATTTCTCTAAATGCACCACCATAAATGACTAGCAAAATGTCTTGCACATAATAGGCATTTAATAAATATTCAATGACTAATTGACATGGCATCCTGTTTATAAAGTCTCTGTCCCACAAAGCAAGGGGATACCAGGAAAGATTAGGATGTCTGTCTCGGGGTTAGAATAGCTGACAAGTAATCCCCACTGAGTCTTGAGTCTCATTTCTTGCTGTTGTTGTTCATCCTTCATTCCCAAAGAAGAATCACGAGGGTGATGTCTTGACTTGCACATGAATTGGCTTTAAGTGAGACAGAGCTATGCAAAGTAGTCAGCCTTTCTTGCAGGCCACAAATCAAATATGCCTATTGCATGTGATAAAGGCAAGAAGCCATACCTTTAGACTTATTCACTCATATTTTTATTCATGAAATTGATTTTGTACCCAGAACAGATTGATAAGTATTTATTAAGCACCTACTACATGCCAGGTACTGTGCTAAGTGCTGGTGATAAAAAAAGGCAAAAGACAGTCTCTGGTCTTGAGAAACTCACAATCTAGTGGGGGTTTGAGCTCTCTTTCCTATGCTTATGAAGACATCTTGAATCCAGAGTTGATAATTAACCCCCTTGATATAGCAAAAGACCACCTTCTTCCTTAATGAAGATCTTTGAGACCTACTTAGTGATCTTTGGAGAGAAGGATGATGTTTATATCTCTCACCATGAGACCTTTACAGGAAAAATGCCTGTTGATGAAAGGAGTTTTCAGCCAGTGTCTTGTTAATAGTGCTATTAATAATAATAATTTTTTATTGCTCTTTTGTTGTTTTGTTTTTGGCAGGGCAATTGGGGTTAAGTGACTTGCCCAAGGTCACACAGCTAGTAAGTGTGTCAAGTGTCTGAGGCCATATTTGAACTCAGGTCCTCCTGACTCCAGGGCTGGTGCTGTACTCACTGCACCACCTAGCTGCCCCAGTAATAATAATTATTAGGTGCTTTAAGGTTTGCAAAACACCTTACATATATTACCTTATTTGACCCTCACAAATAGGTGAATATAAGATGTAGGTACTATTATCATCACCATTTTACAGATGAGGAAAGCAGCTTAGAGAAGTTCAAGGACTTTCCCAGAGTGACACCCCTAGCCAATATGAATATTTGTCTTATGATGGCCAGAACTATTTCAAAAAGAAATTACCCTGGGTAGGATCTATTTTCAATTGCAAAAGAGAAACTCCACTTGGAAAACTTATCCCCTACTCATCCTTCCCAAACTCTACCCCAACCCCTTCTAAGTAGAAAAGGAGAATGTCATGGGCATGAGAGGTAGCAAGAGCTAACGAATTCCTGCTAAGCTCACCTGTGGATGGAGGCCAGTTTGGCTGACTTTGTCCCGATGGAGAACTCTGCACAGTAAAGGTCAGCTTCAGCCCAGGTCTTATTGAGAGGGAAGAATCTATAGCAGTAACCTTCATACTCCATCCAGAACAGAGGACATGGATAGGGCTGAATCATCTCTGGCAAGGCTGGAGAAAAAGAAGGCCAGAAAGTGGATGGAAATGTGTATACACACACACACACACACACACACACACACACACACACACACACACATATATATATATATATATGTATATACATGTTTACATAATAATAGCTAACATTTATATAGTGCCTATTATGTGTTAGGCACCATGCTAAGGATTTTACAAGGATTATCTCACTTGATCTTCATAATAACCATGGAAGGTAAGTGTTATCATTATCTCCATTTTACAGATGAGGAAACTGAGGCAGATAGCAGTTAAGTGACTTGCCCAGGATCACATAGCTAGTAAGTGTTTGAGGCTGGATTTGAACTTAGGTCTTTCTGACTCCAGGCCTTTTGTTTTCTTACTAAATTTTACCTATTGCTTTAGGATGTAGTGAGAAAAGAGAACTGAACAAGGGAACTGAAGCAGAGGGAAGTAGCTTTGCCAAGGATACCTAGTGGCAGAGCCAGGACAATGAACCAGATCTCTTAACACTTAACCCTGTACCCTGTATAGAAATTCTATATCACGTATGCCAATTCATAAAATGAATAAGTAAAGTTTGTTGGTTGTATTGCTATGCATACATTTTAGTCCCCAGAAACCTTGAGGAACCAAATTGTCATATTAGGTCAGTGTTTTCTAGCTTTCTAGCACAGCCATGACTAGCCTCTCCTACTGCTGCTTCCTTCTTTACTATAGACATTTAGTGGCTGTGGGGTCTTTGACAAAGTGAGAGAGAGAAACAAGATGTGATGGAGGAGAGAAAGGAGTTGAGGATGGCTAAAGTGAAACCGATGGAGTGGTGCCTTTGAATTAGCCTTAGCTAATTTCCCACACTAGGGATAGAATGCAAAGGAGTAGAAAACATCAATAGAGGTCAGTACTTTCAGTAGAAGGAAATTCAAATTAAATGGAAAAGCCAATTAACAAAAGAATCTCTGACTAAGAGACATGGAAGAGTAGTTGATAGACATCCATTTTTATAAAGTTGCTTTTAGTATATCCCTTCACCTACCAAGTGCCCCTCAAGAATATCATCCAATATGCTCTTTTACAAGGTACTATGTTAGTTTTGTTTGTTTCTCAAGTTGAGAGAGGTAGTGTATTGTAGCAAAAATAATACTGGATTCAAAATCAGAGACCTGGCACTAATTAGCCTGTGTGACCTTGGACAAGTCCTTAACTCCTCTGATTTTCAGTTCTTTTATCTAGAAAATGAAAAGTTTAGTTTCAGTTTTTTTTTCCCAACCACTAGTTCAAAGACCATCATTAGTCTGTGATAAATTTTACTCATTTGCAAAAGTTTTATTAGAAAGGGTCCTTCTTTTAAGAACAACAGCAACAACCTCTAACCTTAAAAATATTTATTCTTCACTCTCTTTCTCCTCTTCCCTGGGTCCCAATTTTCCAAGGACCCTCTTCTGTGGTGTTTGGTCAGCTAAGATTGCAGAGAATGGAATGGTCCATGGTAAACAATTTATATATTTATCAGTTCTCAGAATAGTCTGCGTTGGGAAAACACTAGATTAGATGACCTCTAACCTCCCTTTCAGCTTTACATTATATAATTTTTAAACATAATTCTATTCAATCAATATTTTTGGTGTTGTTTAATTATTTCAGTTGTGTCCAACTTATCATAACCCCATTTGAGGCTTTTCTGGCAAAAATACTGGAGAGGTTTGCCATTTCCTTATCCAGCTCATTATTTTTTAGGTAAGGAAACTGAGACAAACAGGGTTAAGTGACTTGCCCTGGGTCACATAGCTCATAAGCATCTGAGACCAGATCTGAATTCAGGAAGAGGAATCTTCCTGACTCCAGGCTGGTGATCCATCCACTGTACCACCTAGCTGCTCCAATAAATGTTTTTAGACACCTCACATTTGAATAACTTATATGTCCAATGTAAAGCAAAGTATTGTCATGGATAGGAGATCAGCTAGCCTTGAAATCCAAGAGACAGGTTCAGTCCTTCCTCTGATACATACCAGCTCTGAGACCTGGGGCAAGTCACTTATTTCATTACCTTGGACAGCTCTCTAAAGCTACAAGTTACAGATGAATTGCTGAGTGGTATCAAAGAAAGGAGTTTCTGCTTTAGGAGTTCCCAAGTTAATGAAATCACAAGTCCAGATGAAAGATACTGAAGGAGATACAAATATGAATGAGATGTAGCTCCCTCATCTCAAAAACTTACAATTTATGGTAGACATATTATTTTCAA
Organism: Trichosurus vulpecula; assembly: GCF_011100635.1. Lineage (NCBI taxonomy): Eukaryota > Metazoa > Chordata > Mammalia > Diprotodontia > Phalangeridae > Trichosurus > Trichosurus vulpecula. The sequence goes on along the minus strand of NC_050573.1, from coordinate 552,604,503 downwards.
CTATCTGCACAAGTAGGATTTCTCCATTAGCAGGGATAGACTGTGCTATACTATTCATAATGTCTTTTAATATCTCCTTGTGACTAATAATAAACTCTTATTTATATAGCACTTCACAGCACATAAAGTACTTCCCTTACAAAAGTCCTATGAGGTGGGAATGAATATATCATCACCTCCATTTTACATATGAGACAACGAGAGGCTTTTCCAAGTCTTTTCAATGAGCAAATGGCAGAGCTAGGATCTGAAACCAAGTCATCTTTTTCTATCTAGATAGCTGGCCAAGAGTAGTGGTATAATTTATAATCACCAAAGCTAAAGAGCCAATGTGGGAATTGGGTTTTTGTGCTTGGCCTCATCATCATAGTTCTTTAACCTGCCCCAGATTCTTACCTGTTGTGGGACCCTTTCTGTGAAGGTCATACCATAATGCTAGGAGCACCACTGGGCGTGTGCCAAGGCCCTCCCTGATGATATAGGTTTGTTTCTGGGACAGGATTCCCAAGATTCCAAGGCAACTGTTCCAGGAAGCTTCTGAGCTTCTCATTTTCTACCCCATTGTAATGACAAGCAGGACGGGACTTTTTGTTCTTTTTTGTTTGAGTGTTTCTCAGAACTAAGGCTATCAAGTGCTTTTGATTGAGTCTTGCTTTTGTTTCAATCAAGAGTCTTTGATTGAAGCCAGAATCTTTGATCACCTACTTAAGTCATGGGAAGGCCTAGGTCACATGGTTGTGATGCCCTCTGACCCTGAAGAAGTCTATATATACTCTGAGGTTAGCATTTTGCTTGGAGCTCACTCATTGGAAGAGCATTCCTGGGATTTCACCAGATGAGACTCTGGGTAGCCATTAAGGAGCCCCTGGGCTTTGAAAACTCAGATGTTGGTGCTTCTCTCTCTGGTAACTATGTATGCATTGCTATGGAGAGACATAAGCCTTATCTGCTGATTTGTGTTATTTGCTCCGTTTATATAATTTCTGCTTGTCATTTCTGTTTGTGTTTTCTCTGAAGTTCAAGGTGCTGACTTTTTCCCCTGAACTAAGTGAATGATATATGTATGTTTAGTTAAAATGAGATTGTAAACCCCTTAAAGTTGCTTTCCTCAGAAAAGCAGATCAAAGAACATGTGCTAGCAGCCCTCCTGTGTGCTGGTGTTATTGGCCTTATACAACCACAGTAGCTGCTAGCAACATTGTTGTTACACTCATTTAACAAAATACTTACCTCCAACTAACACCCACTATCAGCTCTGGCTTATTGCATGGTCAACAATAGCCCTTATCCCAAGGCTCTATGGCCTAGCCCTTGATCATTGAATGGGTGTTGCCTCAGACAAACTGAGGCTTGGGAAAGGCCTTAATTTAGAAAGGCTGAGGTCATCCACCACATCCCAGACCATCGCCAGTCTTGACTGCTGTCTTACCACTGGATTTTGATGACCCTGGAGGAGAGAATAGGTTGACAACTTTGTGTAGCTCTGCCTCACTTAAATCCTGTTCACCTGAAAGTCATGATAGCACCCTCACGATGTCCTTGGTCCTCTTCAAGAATGAAGGACAAACAACAGCAATAAATAGCTCACATTTTTGTAGCCCATTCAAATCGTCGTGGCGCCTTCTTACAACATCCTTGTGACATAGGTAGTGCAAGGATTTTTATTTCCATTGCATAGATGGAGAAACTGAGGCCTACAGAGGTTAAGTGACTTGCTAAATTGAGCCCAAATCTTCTGGAACCAAAACCATCAAACACTCCTTCTAGTACATTCCTAAAGAGATCCTTCAATGAGAGAAGGGCTTCTGAGAAGGAGCTATCTTGTTCCTGTGTCTAGTCGGGCCTCTCCTAAATTCTAAAAGCCAGGAGAACATTTCAACAGTAAATAGAAGGTGTAGGAAACTAGACACCTGGGCAGTGACCTCCATACAACTTTCTCTGACAGCCTTTCCCCACTTCTTCTCATTAATCTGATTTGCTTCATGGAGCAACTGATGCCTGTGGTGACCTACAGTTAAATACAGCAGAAACAGGGCTGTGACAGGTCAGCGCTGACCCTTTCTCCTCTAGGGAAGCCCAGGCTCCTTAGTTGAGACAGCACAGAGATGCAGAAGAGTTTTTTGAATCTCTAGAAATCATAAATCAGCTCCAATCTGGCCATCATTTAAGCTCTTCTTTATCTTTCCAGTTTTTAAGTTTTGGTCCCAGGCTGATTTTAGCCTAGCGCATCCCTTCCGTCTATAGCCAATCCCATCAGGCTCACCAAGAAAGAGATTCCACCATCTCTGACCTTGTCACTCATTTGTTCAAAAACTTTCAGTGGCTCCCCATTGCCTACTGGTACTGATAGTCAAGGCCCTCCACATCTTACTCCAAACCACCCTTCTAACCTAATTTTCTGCCGTTTACTCTTCACATACTCTATGTTTCTGCCAAACAAGACTTCTCTGAGGTCCCGGTTCTTGTCCTCTCCTCTCCCACCTCTATGCCTTTGTTCATGCTGTCACCATGCTTAACTCTATCTGTTGGAATTCCCTTTCTTCTTTCAAGGCCTAATTCATGTGCCAACTCCTCCGTGGGCCTTGAGTACTCTATTCCTCAAGGTGAAAATATCCCTTCCCTTCATGGATGATCACAGAACTTTGGACTTTTCCTTTGAAATCATCTCATTCTCCCTGTATGTTACAGTGATTTGGGCGCCTCTTTCCCCCATTAGAGTATAAGCTCCTAGAGACCAGGGTCTACATCCTATCTCTTTTTGTATCTAGTATAGAGTTTTACACATAGCTGGCATTTTATAAATGTGCATCGACTTGAATTTGTTTTTGATTTTCAGATAGATAGCTGGATGAATGGATGGATAGATAGACAGACAGACAGACAGACAGATAGATAGATAGATAGGGATAGATAGACAGGCAGACATACACAGACAGACAGATAGATAGATAGATAGATAGATAGATATAAATAGGTAGATAGATAGATAGACAGGCAGACACACACAGACAGATAGATAGACAGGCAGACACAGACAGATAGATAGATAGACAGTTAGACACACACATAGATAGATAGAGTGATAGAGATAGATAGACAGACAGGCAGACACACAAAGACAGACAGGCAGACACACACAGACAGATAGATAGATAGATGGATAGATAGATAGATAGAGATAGATAGATAGACAGGCAGACACACAAAGACAGACAGGCAGGCACACACAGACAGATAGATAGATAGATGGATAGATAGATAGATAGATAGATAGATAGATAGATAGATAGATAGAGATAGATAGATAGACAGGCAGACACACACAGACAGACAGATAGACAGATAGACAGGAAGACACAGACAGACAGAGAGATAGAGAGATAGGTAGACAGACAGGCAGACACACACAGACAGACAGACAGATAGACAGATAGACAGGAAGACACAGACAGACAGATAGAGAGATAGAGAGATAGGTAGACAGACAGGCAGACACACACAGACAGATAGACAGATAGATAGATTGACAGACAGGCAGACACACAGACAGACAGGCAGACACAGACAGACAGACAGACAGACAGACAGATAGATAGATAGATAGATAGATAGATAGATAGATAGATACTTGTTAAACACATGCCCTGGGCCAGGCACTGTATTAAGTGCTGGAGACATAAATACAAGCAAGAAAGACAGTTCCTGCCCTCAAGCTTAGATTCTAATTAAGGGAGATGAGGCAAAGAGGGGTGGTGGAAGGAAGGGGGGTACAACTGTCTCAGCATCTGTGTGGAGATGACGGAAAGTGGTTACAGTGCCTGAGTTCTTCCCCTCACCCAAAATGAGGCAAAAGCTCAGAGTCAAGGGACTCCAGGACAAAGTCCAGGATTGTTGCTGGGTTTGTTTGTTTGTTTGGGGTGGGGGGGAGGTTGAGGAAGCAAAGCAAAGGGAATACTCTCCCATGCATGGGCTTTCCTGCTTTACTCCAAGTTCATTTCCTATTATCCTATCCTTTTGGGGAATGAACTTGAGGCAAGCATAGCGTTCTTATAGGAAATAGAAATATCCACCTTTTTGTTTTCTTTTTCCAGTGTCAGAAGGAAAATCTTCCCATTCCTCTTTCCCAAGATTGTTTTTCTCATTGCTTGTCCTTTGTTTTCAAAAAGGACCAGTGACATCATGAGGACGACATCTTTCTTGACTTTCAGGTGAACTGGACTTAAGTGAGGCAGAGCTGCTCAAAGTCATCAGCCTCACTCTCTCCTCCAGAGTCCTCGAAATCCAGTGGCAAGACAAAGGTCAGGGCCAGAATGCAGGATTAATGTTTGGGGGACCAGAGTGGAAAGAGCAACGGACTTGGTCTAGATGATCTCTGAAATTCCTTCTAATCCTTAACATTTGGGGAGATGTGGGTACGAATCTAAGCTCTACTGCTTAGTAGTTGGTTCTGTGGCCTTGGCCCAGCTGATCGCTCTCTTTAAGCCTAGGTCTCATAGGATCACAGGTTTAGAGCTGAAAAGGACCTTCCTAGTCCAAGCTCTCAATTTTATAGATGAGGAAGCTGAAGGACAAGGGGGTTAAGTGGCATGCCCATGGTCACACAGCTAGTATGTGAGGCAGAATTTGAATCCAGATCTCCCTGACCCAAACTCGAAGGCTCTATCCACTGTACCACCTTTTGGCCTCAGAAGCCAAAGTGAGAGGTCATGAAACTTGCACCGAGGCAGTGGCTATGCGAGTGCAGAGAAGGATATGGATATGAGAAATGGAGAAGTAGAAATAATGCATTAGACAAGCAGATGTCCCAGATTCCCAGGTCCCATTCACAATGGCCTGAAGCAGAAACCTCATAAGGCTGCCTCTCAATCTGGAAGGGAACTTGGGGGGAAGGGGCTGCTATCTAATCAACCCCCTCATCTTACAGACAAGGAAACTGAGGTCCAGAGCAATGAAATGACTTGCCAAATTATTTATCATGCAAATTAGAACACAAGTTATTTGAATCTAATTCCCCTGACTTCAAAGCTATCATCTGCTTAACTAGGATGGCTGTGAGCCTCTCCATTAAGACTATGAGCTCCCTGGGGCAGTTAGGTGGCACAGCGAGTAGAGCACCGGCCTTGGAGTAAGGAGGACCTGAGTTCAAATATGAACTCGGATGCTTGACAGGCTCACTAGCTGTCTGACCTTAGGCAAGTCACTTAACCTCAATTGCCTTGCTTTCCCCCCTAAAAAAAAAAGACTATGAGCTCCTTGAGAGCAAGGACTGTCTTTTACCTCTCTTTGTATCCCCTTCATTTATCACAGTGCCTGGTACACAGTAGGTGCTTAATAAATGCTTAGTGAATAACCTATCTCAAATTGCTTGCCTTCTCAATGAGGAGGAAGAAGAGGATAGGAGGATAAAATTCGGAACTCAAAAATTTTAAAAACAAATAGAAAATAATTCTTTTTACATGTAATTGGGAAATTTTTTTAAAATGCTTTCTGATTAACTGACCTCAGAATTAAATGAGGGTAACCATACTGACCTCACTGAATGGCTCTGGCCAGAAGTTCTAAGTTGAGTTCTAAACCCTTGGTCACTCAATAGTAGTAGTCAGGGAAAAAAATTCTCTTTCATCTGGGCAGGGGCTCAGGGAGATTGCTAGCTGTAAGTGAAGTCGCCTTCTCCTACATCCAGATCGTTGTGAGGATCAAATCAGCCAGCATTTGGAAATTGCTTTGAAAATCATAAAGCAATACTCAAATGCAAGCAATTGTTACTCAACTATGGTTAGTTTTCCTGTCTTGTTTACAAAAGGGGACCCAAACTGTGTGGCCTTTGGCCAGATGTTGTGCATTGAGTCACCACAGATTTCACCTGTTATGTTTGAATTCAGTGTTTGGAAAGCCTTGGTCTTGTTCAGGGTGAGGGTGGGGGTGAGGAAAGGTGAGAGCAGTTTGGTTGCTTTGGGTTTTTTTAAAGAAAAACTTTGTCAGCTTCCCACTCAATCGAGTTACGTGCTACAGAAGGCCAAGTAACGCCTCAAGAACAGGCTGCTGCCTCCCACTGAGGTCAGTCACAAGAATAAATGAGAAAAGAAGGTGGTAGGAGCAGATTCGATTTCCATAGTTGTCTCTGCCCAGCTGAGACGTCATTTGGAGCCAGCTCTGAGCTGAACTTAGAGCTGAGTCCTAAGACCCTGGTCACTCAGCAGCATTGACTGGGAAAGAGTCTCTTTGTCTTCTGGGCAGGAGGATGGGGAGGTTGGCGGCCTTCCCCCAAATCTGAACTCATCCCCTTATTTTCTTATACCTGGCACAGTAAATAGAGAGTCAGCCTTGAAACCAGGAACACGTGGATTCCAGTCTGGCTTCTGACACATGATGGCCCGTGACCCTGGAACGTCAGAACCTCTCAGTGGGCTAGGCAGTTCTGAAGCAATCACAGAGAAGATGCTGACCTGCCCTGGTAGAGAGAGTTTCCTCGCTCTGGAGTTCTCTATACCATTTAAATGACACATTCAGTCCCTATCCCCATCCAACACTCTCTGGAAGGAAGGAAAGGATGAGGAAGGGAGGGAGGGAGGGAAGGAAGGAGGGAGGGAGGAAATGAAGGAGTGAGGGAGGGAAAAAAGGAAGGAAAGAAGGAATGAAGGAAGGAGGAAGAAAGAAGGAAGGAAGGAAGGAAAGAAGGAAGGGGAGGAAAGAAGGAAGGAAGGGAGGGAGAAAGGAAGAGAGGGAGGAAAGAAAGACAGAGGGAAACAAGCATTTATTAAGTGTCTATTATGTGCCCTGGCACCTGGTGAACGCTTTACAAATATCAGCTCATATGACCCTCCCACCAACCCCATAAAGTAGGTAATACTATTTCCACTTTACAGTTCAGGAAACTGAGGCAAACAGAGGTTAAGTGACTTGCCTAAGACTGCCTGAGACTGAATTTAACCTCAGCTCTTCTAGACCCAGTGCCCTATCTACAGCATCACTTAGCTGCCTTCAGGCACTACCCTCACCCCAGGCATAAATACTTCAACTCCGGGCATTCTAAGGACTACTCCCTGCCCTCCTGCCCCAGCTGTGGACAGGAAGAAAAAAAACAGGACCAGTCTTCTCCCCGAGGTAAAGAATATTTGGTGGCTCCATCTCCCTGCGCTGCCCTAGAGATTCCTCAGAGACATCAGGATGAGAGAGTGCTGGAATTCAGCTTTAAAGGAGCCCCCAAACAGCAGCCTGCTGCTCTTTTGTCGAAATGCTTTCCTCTAGGGAAGTACAGACAGGAGTCTTCTGGGCCTTCTGAGACCAGGCAGATCTGGGCGGCTGCCAAACACATCCTGCTCTTCTTTTCTGTTCTCCTCCTTTGTTCTCCACATGCTCATTCATTCATTCATCCGTCAAACATTTATTAAGCACTTCCTGGATGCTGTGTATTGTGCTAGGAGCTAGAGGGGTTAAAGACAGATGCTCTGTCCACTGCGGTGAAGGAAGAATGCTAATACGGATAGCTGGCATTTCTCTAACACTCGTACAATTTGTAAGGCATTTTTACAAGCATTACTTCATTAGACGCTCCTAACAACTCCAGGAGGTAGGTACTAATTTTACCCACATTTTACAGATAAGGAAACTGAGTCAGAGAGCGAGTAAGTGACTTGCCCAGGGTCACAAAGCTGGTAAGTATCTGAGGTGTGATTTGAACTCAGTCCATGCTCTATCAGTGGTACCACCTGGTTGCCTCAGTGAAAAGTCTTATTTCCATCCTGACCACCCCCCTCCTTAACCTGTTTCCTCTTCTCTTATGTTTAATGGCTTTCCAAACAACAAGCTTCACCCATAGGGCAAAAGCTGATAGGATCCCAGCTCTAGAGCTGAGAAGGACCTCCCAAGCCATCCAGCCCAACACCTCCATTTTATAGATGAGGAAACTGAGCCCAAGGACAATAAATACCAAAGGGGAGATTTGAACCCAGGTCCTCTGATTCTAGCACTTTTCCATTAAACCCCATGGTAGTTGTTCTACCACAGTAGGATGGTGGAAAGAGAACTGGAGTTGGGATCCTAAGATGGAGATTCACACGTTCTGGCTCTACCACTGTTTAGCTTTGTATTATGCCCAGGGTCGTACAGCCAATACATATCAGAAATAGGTCTTGAGTCCACATCCACCCGAATGAGGCTGCTTCACTACACCCTACTACCTCCATAAACCATAGGAAACCATAGGTAGTAAGTCCTATTTGCAGAGGGCTTTAAGGTTTGCAAATGACTTTCTTCACAACAGTCCAATAAAGTAGCTAATACAAGTTTTCTCATCCTGATTCTGCAGGTTAAGACAGTGATGCTGAATGACTGGCCACTAGTGATCAGAAGCAAGATCGGAACCCAGATCTTTCCTGATGCCAAGTCTAGTATTTTTTCCACTAAATCTCTTAATTTGAAACTTCTTGTTGCTTCAAACTGTGAAATAAGAGTTAAACAAACCTATTCTAGGTCACCAGCTGCTAGAACTCTCTCCTCAGGAAGCCTGGCATCCCTCAATTCTCGAGAACGTCTGGCAATGCCCCTCGGTCCTTGAGGTCTCCCCACACTGCAATCACCCTACAATAGCAAAACTAGCATTCTGCCTATGCCACCTGGGTTCGGAGGGCCCAGTCATTCATTCCATTTACCCCCCACCGCCACAGCTAGCATCTGGAACATGTCCCTGGGCTCTGGGACTGGGCTGACCTGTGTCCAGAATAATCCCTATGAATGGGAGCTGTCACAGAGCTGAGCAAGCCCAGGCCTGATTCCAGCATTAAGAGCCACTGAGAAAGAACAGGAGCTCTCTCTGAAACATGAGGAGTTCTGCTTGATCTAATTTGCATCCATATGACCTTTCAAAATGCCCTGAAAGGAAGAGCTGAGACTTATGGCCTCCACAGGCCTCCCGGTGCACACTCACCTGGGCTGATTTTAATGTCTGTCTGTGGAAATGCTTGGCTAGAGAGGAAAGCCAAAGAGACAGCAGTGGCCCACAGCTCCCACCTCACCATCTTCCCTGACCCTGGAGAAAGGAGTCCACAGAATGGAAGAGGAGCCACTTCAAGAGCAGACCCTTCTTGGAGATCCCCTGCTCTGGGCCTCAGGCTGAGCCGGCTGGCTGGACAGCAGCCCTCTCCCCTCCCTTTGCTGAAACTGCAACCTGTCAGAGCTGGGAAGGCTGGTGGAGGGGAGGAGAAAGGAGGGGGAAGGAAGGAAAAGGAGAGGAGGGGAACAAATGAAGGGGGCAAGGAGGGAGGGGTGTTCCAGCCCTGTAACACTGCACATTAGATAACATCTTAGACAGTGAAATACTTTGTTTTACCGGCAGCACTTGTCTCTATCCTTTTTCCCCTGGACTTGGGGTATCACTGCATATAGATATAAAATATACCCACATAAAAATGGAATCTTATTTTTGCAAGCCATAAAGTGCGATATAAATGTCAGCTGCTATTAATAATAATAATGAACATTAATATCCAGGATATCCCCGAAATTCTAGTGCAGTTTTAAGTTTCAGTAGCTTAAAACTGCACCAAGACTTTTGGAACACTCCATATAAGTGGTGTACGGTATAGTTGGACTGGAGGTTAGAAATCTCAAGGTTCAAATCCTGCCCCAGGAACCATGTGACCATAGGCAAGTCTCTGGGGCTCAGTTTCCCCATCTGTAATATGGGGAAAGGAACAGCACCTACTTCACAGAATTGTGGGGATCAGACCCAAGCCTCTATCTCTATAAAGTGTCCGCCAACCTTACTGCACTATATAAATGTCAGCTGTGGCTATGTAAGATAGGTCCCTCTGAACCATCTCTCTGCAGTTCCCTCAGTTCCCTCAACTGAAAATGGTAGGATTGTGCTAAATGATATCTGAAACATCTGCTGGGATGTGGGTGAAATTCTCTGAGATGATTTCTAGAGTCTCCTTCAGCTCCAAAATTTATAATTCTAAATTGGTGGCTATATCCAAGAGAGGAAGAGGCCCAGGTTTGTTTGTTTTTTAAGAGCTTTCTGTTTGAATCTTATGGGAGTATAACAGGCTTTAGAGTCATTTCCAAGGTAGTAGTAGCCTGCTGTTAGCTAGGCGGCATGGTTGGAAAAGGTGCTGGATATGGTGTCAAAAGACCTGGGTTAAAATTGTGATTCTTATCTAAGTGTGCCTATGAGTAAGTTAGTCTTTCCTTGTCTATAAAATGGGAGCTAGAGAGACTCATGGACCTCTTAGGTTCTTTCCAGTTCTAAATCTGTGTTTTCCTAGCCGAAGCTGGGAGCTCTCAAAACTATTTATAAGATTGGTCATTCAAATTACAGAATTTCAGAGCAGCAAGAAAGCTGTCTATGCTGAGGATGCACAGAGTCCAGTTTTCCATTGGCTGACAATATAACCTCAGACAGGGTAACAGTAGCCCCCCCACCTCTTTGCCTTCACTTTCTTCATCTGGAGCGCGAAGGAGTTGGATTTCATCGTATTTAAGGCCTTCTACAGCTCTATAAGGCTTATAATCTATGACAACAGACTTTGATCTCACCTACCTAGGGGCAGTTGGGTGGAAAAGTGGATAGAGCACTGGACCTAAAGTCAGGAAGACACGAGTTAAAATCTAGCCTCAGACGTACATTGGCTGTGTGACCCTGGGCAAGTCACTTAACCTCTGTTTGCCTTCATCCATTTGAGAAGGAAATGGCAAACCACACTAGTAGCTTTGCCAAGAAAACCCCATGAATGGTATGGCAGGGACACAAAGAGTGGGATCTGGCTGAACAACAAACAACTCAGGGTTGTCGTGAGGCTCAAACAAGATAATTTTTGTAAAGAGCTTAGCAGAGTGTCTGGCACATAGTAGGTGCTTATTCCCTTCCCCAGCCTCTTCAGGTTTGAGGAAATTAACTCATCGAAGGCTTTAGAGTTAAGGTCTCCTGCCTTATAGTTCAGTGATCTGTACCCCACTAAGTCTTCTGCTAGAATGAGAGCAGGGATTGTTTCATCTTTTGCATTGCTCTCTCTGGTAACTAGCACTCTGCTTGGGCACATAGTAGGTGCTCCATAAATACTTGTTGATTGATTCTGCAGGTTGAAATGCATCCTGGGGGATTGCTCTGGGTCCAGTTTAGGCATTTGGAAGGTCTTTGCCTTCTACTTGGCTGATGGCAAGGTTAGTACGAGGAAGTGGTTGATTCATGCAGCCTACTTTCCCTTAATTGCGGAATGGGCATGGATGATGTTGGGAAGCCTATGGGAAATCAGAGGATTCTATTACAAGGTCCTGACTTATAACAGATGGTTTTCACGTATGTGTGATAAAAAGGTGAGGGGAACAGAAGAAAAAAATGGTGTGATAAAAGGGAGAGGGGAACAGAAGAAGAAAAATAAGACCCCCCCCAAATCTCTTGTCCCTATATCAGCTGTTTCTCCCACACTAATGTGGCATAGTGGAAAAGGCACTGAATTTGGAGTCACAAGTCCTGAGTTTGAATCCCAGCTCTGTCCCTTACTACCTGGGTGACTTTGGACAAACCACTTCACCTCATCTACAAAATGAGAGGGCTGGGGCCTGATAATTTTCTACGGTCCCTTCCAGTCCTAAATCTACAGTTTTAGGATTCTTCCACACATCTTCCTCTTCCTGCCAAAAGGTCCAACCTAAGAATCTTTGAGGTGCCCCTAACAACCAACACCTCTGCCTGGCATTCGTGCTTTGTAAAGCTGGCACTAAATTCACTAGCTATGTCTGTGAAACAAGTCACCCTCAATTATGGAGGTTCGGCTTACTCTTGCCCACATGGCGTGCTCTCTGCTGAGACTAGTGTCGAAAGTAAGGCAAGGATTGAGTCAGGCTGAGGGTATACCTCACTTTACACAATGGACATGTTATTGAAAAGCTACACATATGTAAAATTTCTCTAAATCAAATCTCATATTAAATACACTGGGGAATTGTATGGGGAAACTTTATTAGTGTTTAAATCTAACCCTGGTGGCTGAGAGACCAGATTGTTGCTTAGAGACCAGATTTGTTGAATGCTTAAGACTGCAGGTTATGGGGATCCTCAAAAAACTTCCAGGGGAGCTGACACCAAAGGTCAATTCAAGAACGTAAGGTGTTTCCTTCTTCCCTTTATACCTCTTTAGTAACCTATTTGAAAACTGACTCCATGCTGGCCAATTAGCTGTTGTTTCCTTGTTTGAATCCAATATGATATATAACTTACAGAGACTGGGGAGGGGTCACCTGTTTCAGCTCACCTCCATGCCATATGACTTAATAAACTGTTTGTGCCTTTTTCAATTCTGTGTTTGTTTTCTGCATTCAGCTGTGAAAGGAGCAAGCCTTTGAGATAGGCAGCTGGGTGGTGGTGGATAGAGCATTGAATTTTGGAGTCAGGAATAATTTGGACACCAATTCTATCTCAGACACTTACTGCTGTATGACCCAACCCTTCTTTTCTCTTTGGGAGGGGCTGGGTGGAGGAGTGGGGAGGTGAGAGTAGGGGATGATTTTTCCAGGTGGTGGTTCTCTTTTGCCACTGAAAGAAAATCACGCCCAGGGCAATTTATTATTGAAATGATTTTTGCCATCATAAGACAAAAATTCAAGGGGGCTGGTCTCAGTTTCCCCAAGGATGATAGCTGTTGTTGAGTTGTTTTTCAGTTACATCTGACTCTCTGTGACCCCATGTGGGGTTTTCTTAGCAAAAATACTGGAGTGGTTTGCCATTTTCTTCTCCAGCTCATTTTACAGATGAGGAAACTGAGGTAAACAGGGTTACGTGACTTACCCAGGGTCACACAGCTAGTAAGTGTCTGAGGCCAAATTGGAACTCAGATCTTCTTGACTCCAGGCCTGGAACTCTATCCACTTTGTCACCTAGCTGCCCTCTGATAATAGTACTCACTTGCTAGGGTTGTTGTGGAGATTTAATATGTAAAGTGCTTTGCAAACTTTAGAGGTTTATCTAAGTGTGAGCTATGTTTATTTTTTATCTGTCTTCTAAGTTGAATTTTGGATATTAGTTTCCTGTAAATTTTTCTTGTCCTCCACCCTTGACAAATGTAGAAAAGGTCAACTCTGGCCCATCCTAAAGTTAAAAGATTCACCCTCCCCACCTCTGGCAGCAATGCTTAAGTTTCAGACCCAAAAGAGCTGCTTCCAAAGGCCTGGGAACCATCAGCAAAGGATCACTTCAGGGTAGTCCTGGTAGTCGACATTGAAACAACATCAGCGGTGATAAGGGGTATTGGTGAGCTATTCTCTAGGTCTCAGATAGAGAGCAGAAGGCCAGGGATGAATAGTCTGGGGTGGTGGCCCCCAAAATTCCAGAGTCTCATGCAAGTTGGGACTAGGAAGAAGTTCCTTGGATCAGTCAGGCCCCCAACTTGGCAAAACCCATTGCTCTATAGGACTCCATGTCAAGTACATACAGGCAGGAGCTCTGAGCCCATAGATGAATTAAATGTTTCTTAAATTGAATTGAGGAAGGTGGGGAGTGGCAGAGGGGATGAGGATGGGAAGAAAGCTCTTTGAACATTGAGGCAGTGAGGAAGCTCCAGCACCTTCTTCCAACCACTTAAACTGTGGTAAATACAGAAGCTACCTCAAAAACCTCTCCCCACAGTCCCTAACACTCCTCCCTTGCATTGAACTCTTACTGACTCCTCACCTTAGTCATTCCACTTCTCCCTGGTCTCCGTGGTTTCCTCCCACCCGGAGCATTGTAAAGGTGCTTGGATTTTGCTAATTAAAAAGGAGCGGGACCATGAGGCTGGGCACCTTGGGCCATAGTTTCCATGGAAACCAGTTGGCTTTCCCTGTACCTTGCCAATGTCTCTCTCACCTCTGATAGGTTCTCTCCCTTCTAGAATTCACTCTGTATTAGTCTATGTGTAATTAGTCATTCTGACCTACCACAGAGAGACTTAAGAGATCCACCACACAAAGGATGACAGATTTAGACCTGGAAGCACACTTACCGATGAAGAAACTGAGGCGTTGCCCAAAGTCAAATGGGGAAGGGGAAGGATGGCTAAGACCCCTGAGGGGCTGTCTCCCATCACCTCAGAATAGCAAGGAATGGGACAAATAAAGCAACACCAAACACCAAGGAAGGGGAAGAGCTCATCATGAGGAAAACCTCTCAGAAAAAGCAGAGGAGATCGAAAAAAATGAGTAAAAAACCAAAAAGAGGCTTTAATACAATGAATAAATGTTCTAGAGTAAGGCAAACAATGCAAAACCCCTAGATCAGAGGGAATAATGATATTTAATACGCCTCTTCTTTTCAATTAACACTTATTAAACACTTACTATATGTCAGGCACTGTGCTAAGCGCTTTATAATTATTATTTCATTTGATGCCCACAACCCTGGGAGGTACTAGGATTTTCCCCATTTTATAGTGTAAGAAACTGAGCAAACGGAAGTTAATGACTTGTCTGGGGCCACACAGCTAGTAAGTGTCTAAGACCATATTTGAATTCAGATCTTTCTGACTCCAGGTCCCAAAGCTCTAACCACGGCACCATCTAGCTAAAAACCAAAGGAGATGCTCTCTCCATCCATGGAGTCCTCAATGGGGCAAATCACAAATGGTAAAGATGGCCAAGTTTGAGTCATGCCATCCACAACTAGTTCCACAAATGGCACCAAAATGGCATCAAGATACCTAGGGTGACCAAGATGTAAGTCTCTGAAAGGGGCTGACTCCATGTTCCTGAGGAACATGTGATTTGATAAGAAGGAATGGAAGAAGATGCAGGCCGGCATTACCAAAATGATTAGCATCTAGGGAGAGACCATCACGGCCACCAGCACCTAGACCCCCAAGGCCAATAAGAAGAGCTCGCTTTGATGCAGTATCAGAGGAAGAAGAACGGTGTAGTAGATAAATAGTTGGCCTCACACTCAGGAAGCCCCGGACTCGAATCTTACCTTTGACAAATACCAGTTGTATGGCCCTGGGTAAGCCCTTTAACTTCTCGACGCTCTAGGCAATTTTCTAATGCCATGAGCATAGGGAAATATACCGAGCTGCACAATAGAGGGAGTTTTCTGGGGAATTCCCTACATTAGTGAAATCGCAAATCCAGGCCCATCCCTATTTATATAGCGCTTCGAAGTTGACAAATTACATCAGTTCATTTGATCTGAACAACCGTTTTATGATGTTGTTGTTCAGTTATTTCAGTCATGTCCACCTTCATGACTCTATTCAGGGTTTCTTGGCAAAGATACTGGAGTGATTTGCAACTTCCTTTTCCAGATCATTTGCCAGATGAGGAAACTGAGGCAAAAGGGGTGAAGTGATTTGCTTAGGGTCACACAGCTAGTAAGTATCTGAGGCCAAATTTGAACCCAGGTCTTCCTAATTCCAGGCCTGGCACTCTAATCCTCCACCTAGATAAATGTGATATTATTATTGTAGCAGCACAAAACTGTGGAACAAAGTCAGTCCTGAGGTAGCCTGGCCTCTCAAAAGAGGGGCAAAGGCAGTGGTAGGATTCAGCCAGTTTGCACTGGTTCAGTAGAACCGGTACCTAATTTTAGGTTGAACCAGTTGTTAGAGGGGAGCGGGGCCTGCACCTGCCATGTCAGCAGTGGCACCTTGGCTCAGTGGAGAATCAGTTGTTAATTTATTTGAATCCCACCACTGGGCTAAGGGCCTAGCTGCTAGGCTCCAGTACCCTCCTGCCCTGAAGCCTCGGGGAACGTTTAAAACACTTAGATTTGCTTCATGTCTAAGATGTCTCCAAAAGGAAGTAGAAAGGCCTTCAATGTACACTATAGATCAGGTATAGGACAGCTATTTATATATTCCACATAAAAGAAATACCTAAAACAAAAAAACTCAGAAACATTCAATGATGGATTTAAACATGAAGTGATAACGTATAACTACTCTTACATTGTTACAGGAGGTCAATATGGAAAAGACATGAACATTTAGGGGGCCTTGTCTTAGCTTGGCACTACCCAAAATGCTCCCTTCAAGGCAGATGCCTTCGAGTAAACTAGGCCAGGGATTGGACTCCTCTCAGTGGTGATACCTTCTTTTTGAAATGCAGTAGGAGCTGCAGGCTGGGGCGGTGGGGAGGCGTGGGCAGGGAGGGAGAAGCAGGGTAGAGCTGGGACCACCTAAGGAACCCAGGAACTGCTAAACTTTTGAAGTAGCCATTCTAGAAAAGTCCGTCTATCAGGATCGCTGTTTGGATACCTGTGCTCATGGCAAGAAACACAAAGCAGAAGAGATATATCCCTGGAGGCTCAAGATCTTGCTCACCATTTCTGAGAGAGACAGATAGACAGAGACAGAGAGGAGAGAGAAAAAAGACAGAGTCAGACAGAAAAAGAAAGAGACAAATAGAGAGACACAGACACAGAGAAACATCTGGAAAGGGAGAGACAGAGAGAGAAACAGCAGTGGAGAGAGGCAGAGAAAAAGAGAGATAGCCAAAGAGAGAGAGATGGAGAGTGTTGGCCAAAGAGAGGAGATGGAGAGAGAGACAGAGAAAGAAAGAGAGGGATGAAGAGAGGAAGAGGGACAGAGAGGGCAGAGACATACAGGGAACCAAGACTAGCTGAGTCATCCCATGGCACTTTAATGTTGAGTCAAAACGTTGGAAGTGGCTTCAAAATCCATTGAATGGAATGTGTGCACGCGCGCGCACGCGCGGGTGTGTGTGTGTATGTGTGTGTGCATGTGCGTGTGCGCGTGTGTGTATGAGGTGACGAGCAGGGGAGATGCTCTCCTGTTTGCCTCTGTACATTAGCATCCTTTATTATGTTATCATCCTCATTTTATAGCTAAGGAAGCTTGGGCTCCAAGACTTACTGAGAGGTGTCCACCTACTAAGGCTCTGAGGCTGGATTTGAACCCAGATTTTCCTGTTTCCAAGTCTAGTACTATGAAGGTCCTCAGGACCAAGATCACTATACTTAGGAGCCACTTAGGAGCCTATCAAATACGCTGGCCCTAAAGTCAGCACCAAATGTACAGCTGCCAAGACTACCAAGCCCAGCAACCCCAAGGTTGCCAGAACCATTGACCCTATACTTACCAAGCCCACCAGCCCTAAAGTGGCAAATCCAAGATTACTGACTGGTGCTAAGTCCGCTCGGGAGAAAGGCTGCCTGTTCCAAGCCTACAAAATATAAACGTTGGTCCTTCAGGACAGAAGCCCTTGTTTGAACCTGAAACTAGTTTCTTTTCTTTGCCAGGGCATCATTAGCCTTCACTTTTTTGTACAAATAAAAGAAAGAAAATAGAGGAGCATGGAAGAAAGGAAGGAGTAACCAGGACTCTCTCCTTCCTCCCTCCATAGTGGAACAACCATCAACATTTCCCAAATGGTTTAGAAGATCAGTCAGACAAATAGTGAAAAATAAGGTTGGAAACGAGAGCTCTCAAAGATGAAATTTTTTAAAAGGCGAATAGGAAAACAGATCACTTAGAATGTGAGATGATAGATTTCTCTGAAATAGGGACTCCTAGGCATGATTCACACCCAGACCTTCTGACTCCAGCCGGAGAGTTTGGTCACACTGCCTCATGCTGCCTGTCCTGATCTGACTTCATCCTTGACCAGTTCTCCAGGAATCATCCCTGCTTCCTTGCCTCATTCCTCAGAGAAGCCTGCCATCACCTCCAAGCAATCCTGCTGGCTAAGGCCTCCTCCTGAATCAGAAGCCGAAAACATCAGTGTAAAAACAGAGAGATGGCGGGCGAAATAGAAAACAGGAGCCTCAGAGAGGCAGGGAGGTAAAGGATGTGGCCGGCAGAGGGCAGCACGACTCCCTCCAAGCTGCCCTATCCTTGAACACTCCAGAGGGGCAGGTTAATTTCTTCTAAAGTTAGTTTAGATCTGAGTATGTCCTTAGACAACTTCCATGAGAACAATACTATCACCTACCTCCCAGGACTGGAATGAGGGCCAAATGAGACAATAATTGTTAAACACTTGGCGCAGTGCCTGGCCCATAGGAAGTGCTAACAGAAACATTAGCTGTTATTGTTATTGTATTATTATTACAAATCATCAGGCCTAGCCTCCTTAATTCAATTAGAATTTTTATTTTAATTTTGTTGATGTCTTTTGTTTTTACATCACATCCTTTCCCTTCCCCTTTCCCCGCCTAGCAAGCTATCCCTTGTAACCAAAATCCAGAAAGAGAAAGAGAGAGAGAGAAGGCGGGGAGGGAGGGAGGAAGAGAGAGAGCGAGAGAGAGAGAGAGAGAGAGAAAGAGAGAGAGAGAGAAAGGAAGGAAGGAAGGAATTAACCCCACATTGCATAATTTTTACCTCCATCCCTCATATAAACTCCTGAATTATACAAAGGTAAAATGATTCTCTTCTTGACATTATAGTAATCCTGCCACCATTTTTGTTTTGTGGAGCAGCAGTTTGAAACAGACTGGGTCATCCAGGGTCTTCAAGACTACTGCCTTTATGCTTCTAAAATCTTTTATTCCATGACCCGATCTTCCTGCCTGTGTGGCTAAAACAATGTTTAGTTATTTTCATGTAAAGGTGGTACCTAATTCAAAGAAAAAAGAAGCCAGCAGCTTACCATCCTGAGGAGTGGAAAATTGAATTGGCTTCCATTGATCGCTCCCATGATGCCTTACTTGGGAGCCATGAAGCAAAACAGCAAGACTGAACTCTGTTTCAGGTCAGGGGGCAATAGTGTACATGTTACTTTCATAAATGCAGGCTGCGGATGTCACTAAAGAACCAGTTTAAGACCTTAGGAAATCTAGGCATAGAATCACAGAATTTTGCAACGGGAAAGGATTTTAGAGATAATCTAGACACTGCCCTGGTGCCCTAGGACATCTGTGTCTCCCAAATTCCCTTTCTTTCTCATGCTATTAAATCCTAATCTCGCAGGAGGGATTAACTTCTTATTTCAATGAAGACTTGAAGCTCCTTTGGCTAAAGATTATGTATATATATATATATATATATACACATATATATATATATATGACATAAATGAAAAAATAGTATTTTTTTAAATTAGAAGTCAGATGAAATGCAAAGACCAATTTTTATTCCAAGGGACTGATGACAGAATACATGTCCCTCCTCTCAATAGAGTGATGGTGGACTCTCAATGTGGAATGGTATTAACATCATTGGGTTGTTATATTGGTTAACATTATTTAACTTTTTGTTGTTTGTGTCACAGGAGATTTCTCTGACTGAGCTTTATTGAGAAGTCATTATGCTATAAAAAAACACAATGCATCAATAAAATATTTTTAAAGATGTTGCATATCATCCAGAGAGTCAACAGCCAGCACAATGAAACCACTGGGCCTCAATTTCCTTATCTGTAAAATTAATTCCAAATTTCCTTCCTTAGGAATGAGGGGCAGCTTCATGCAGTGGATGGAGAGCCTTAGAGTTAGGAACAAGTGGGCCAAAGTCCTACTTCTGATCTTTACTACCTAGGTGAGTCACTTACCCAGTGTCCTTGGCAATTCCCTGAGACTATAAATTGAACAAAGGACAGCTTCGTGGAGTAGTGGATAGAGTGCCTGGAAAGGAGTCATGAAGAGTCATCTTCCTGAGTTCAAATCTGGCCTCACACACTTGCTAGCTGTGTGGCCCTGGACAAGTCACTTTAACCCTATTTGCCTGTAAATTTATTTAAATATTTATTATATAAATATTATTTTATAAATATTTATAAATATTTATGTAAATATTTATCTGTAAAATGAACTGGAGAAGGAAATGGTAAACTATTCCAGTTTCTCTGCCAAGAAAATCCAAATGGGATATATGACCACCGTAACTGAATAACAACAAAAATAAATCGGACAATGGTTGCTGACCTGTATTGACAGAGGTAGTTTTCTTACCATGGATCATAGATCTGGACCAAAACAAAGCAAAAATTTTCCTTTTAGTCCTGAGATTCCGTATTATGCACAATCATCTGCATTCTGAAAGGGCTAGGAAGAAAGACATTATACGTGAAAAGAATATTAGACTATAGAATCTTTTTTTTAACTTGTGGAATAAAGTAAGCATTTTCATAATAGTATAATTAAAAATGATTGCACATGAAACTGCAAATCTATTATGTGCAATTTGCTATTCCTTTTAAATATATAGTAAATTTATCGTTAAATTTATTTTTTCTTTTTTTCTTCCCTTCCCCCCCCCACCCTAGAGATGGCTACCATTA
Organism: Trichosurus vulpecula; assembly: GCF_011100635.1. Taxonomy (NCBI): domain Eukaryota; kingdom Metazoa; phylum Chordata; class Mammalia; order Diprotodontia; family Phalangeridae; genus Trichosurus; species Trichosurus vulpecula. The sequence goes on along the minus strand of NC_050573.1, from coordinate 552,584,304 downwards.
GACAAAAATATCATACATATGTATATATATATATGTATGTAAAATCATTCTATGCATAGTTATATCATCATCCTTCATATGTTCTTCGTGGTTAATATTTACAATAGTCAAAATGGCTAATTCGATCAAAGTTGTCCTTATGACAATATTGCTGTTATCATACACAGAGTCCCCTTGGCTCTGCTCGTTCTGCTCTTCATCTTTCCATGCAAGTCTCTCCACATTTCTCTAAGATCGTCGAGCTCATCATTTCTTGTAGCACAGTTGTATTCCATCGCAATTCTATACCACAACTTGTTCAGCCGTTCTCCACCTAAGAGGCAGCCCCAAAGTTTCCAGTTCTTTGCCAACACAAAGAGAGTTGCTATAAATATTTTAGAACATATAAGTTCTTTTCCTTTTTCCCTAATCATTCTGGGAAACAGTGGTATTGCTATGTCAAAGGCAGTTTAGTAACTCTTTGGGCGTAATTCCAGATTGCTCTCCAAAATGGTTGGATCAGTTCACAATTCCACCAACAATGAATAAGTGTCCCAATTTTTCCACATCCCCTCCAACATTTGTTGACTATAGAATTTGGAATATAGAATCTTAAAGATGGAGAGATCTTAGATGCCATTAAGCCAGGCACTCACTTTCAAGTAGAAATACCCTTTACAAACATGGTAGGTGGTCATTCATCTTATGCTGGAACACTTTCAGGGATGAAAACTCATTATCTCATGAATCAGTTCATTCCATTGGAAATAATTATCAGCTCTAATTATTAGAAAGTTTGTATTTATAAGTGAACCCCAAATCTGACCCTCTATAATTGACCCATTGATCCTAGTTTTGAATTGCACAAACCTGAAGATGACTACCTGGTCTTCTCTTCTCTAGATTCAACATTTCCTGTTCCTTCAACCCTTCTTCATATGACAGAATTTCAAGACCTTTCCCCATTCCACCTGTCTGACTCAGAACATAACCCAATTTCACCACATCCAGGGCTGTTTTGGAGCCAGCTTGAACCAGCTCATGACAGCTGATGGCTAAATTTGCAACGTGAGAATTTACACCTTGGACATGGGTGAACACTAGCAGTCAGGGTATGATTTATTGTCCTGTTCATTGTCTAGACTTAAGAAAGTGATGGAAAAATGCCAATGATGCAGATAAAACTTACAAGTGTGTGATATGCATATGTATATACATATATATGTATATGTATATACATATATATGTTTCCCCACAGAAAGCTGGTTGTTAAACATTTACTAGCACATCTCTGACCACATCTCTTTTAAAATAATGCACTAAGAATTAAACATACCCCAGATGTGGTCTGACCATTTTAAAATACAGTAAGTTGACTGTCTCTCTTGTTCTAGATGTTGTATTTTATTTACAGATTTTATTATATTTTATTAACATAGCCTAAGATCACATTTCTATTGGTATAGGAACTCCCATCCCTGAGGTCAATCACAACTCACCTATAAAGAATAGTCTTAGAAATTTGCATCCTCCCCCTCTCCCCTGCTAGATCATGTGTAGAAAGATTGTCCAGGTCACACTGCAAAGGACAGAATAGAGTAGGGTAACACTGGAAGCAGAAAGACCTTTTGAAAACTATTATAATAGTGAAAGTGATGAAAACTGAACTTGGGTACTTTTGGAATGAAAAGGGAAGGATGAATATGAATAATATTGAAAAGGTGGGGGTGATATGACTTGGAAACTGATTGGATGAAAGCATAAGGTACAGAGTGGGACCCAAAATGACTGAAGTTTCAAACTGAGGTGTCTGGGACATCAAAAGAAACTGGGAGGTTAGGGAGAGAAGCAGGTTTAGAGAATTACACTTAGGGTACATTGGGTTTGAAGGACTGGTGGGATATCCAGGTAAAGGTATTTTTATTTTTTGTTTATTTTTAGTTTGCAACATTCACTTTTATAAGATTTTGAGTTCTAAATTCTCCCCCCTCCCTCCACTCCCCCTTCCCAAGATGGTATGTAGTCTGATACAGGCTATACATGTACAACCACATTAAACATATTTCCGCATTAGTCATGTTGTGAAAGAAGAATCAGAACAAAAGGCAAAAAGCAAAGAAAGAAAAAGAGAGAAAATAGTGTCTTCAGTCTGCATTCGGACTCCATAGTTCTTTCTCTGGATGTGGATGGCATTTTCCATTATGGATCTTTTGAAACTGTCTTGGATCGTTGCATTGCTGAGAAGAGCTAAGTCTATCAAAGTTGGTCATCATACAGTATTGCCGTTACTGTGTACAATGTTCCTCCTGGTTCTGCTCCACTCAGCATTGGTAAAGCTACAAGAAATTCAAAACGCAATTCTGGAGAGAGAACAGAGCTGGAAATATACATCTATCTATATATCTATCTATATCTGTGGATCATATATGTAGAGGTGATAATCAAAGTCATGGAATTAGATAAGATTTTCAAGGAAAGAAGTAGAAAGGGAAGAGAAGAGGACCAAGGACAGAGCAAAGACTTGGGCAATATCCACCTTGAAGGAGGCAGAGAAGTAATTAGAGTGGCAGGAAGAGAACCACGAAGTGTAGTGTCCTAGAAGCCAAGGAATGAGAGCATATAAGAGAGGGAATTTTTAATAGCGTCAAATTCTACAGAAAGGACAAGCAGAATGAGGACTGGAAAAAGGCCATGCGGGCTAGCATTAAGGATTAGAGTCACTTTGGGGAGAGCAGTTTCAGTATAGTGGTGTATTAGGAGGGCAGAGTTTATAATCTCAAAGAGGATCATAAACATGTCTGAAACGTTCGGAACCGCCGGATATAAGAAACTCTCAAAGTAGAAGGCAGAAGAATCAAAACATTTATTTAGGCTCCACAGTAACCAACCCATGAACCAGCAACCCCATTTTGATATATTGATCAAAAGCTTCCAGGCCCAATAAGTACGCCTTGAAAGAGTAACCAGGAGGCTACAGAGAAGCATGATTGCGTAAAGCAAAATCATGTTTCCCCCTCTATGGTAATAAGATTACCCACTGGCCTGAAGTCTTTGTTCAGCTTTCTCCCATAGGTCAGCTCTGCTACTGGCAGCTCCTGCTTCAGCTGTGTCTGTGGCTGTGGCTGTAACTGACGTAACTGCCGTAACTGCCTCTGTAACTGCCTCTGGCTCCAACTGTCGCTGTAACTGTCGCTGTAATGGCCTGAAGTCTTTGTTCAGCTTTCTCCCGTAGGTTAGCTCTGCTACTGGCAGCTCCTGCTTCAGCTGTGGCTGTAACTGACGTAACTGTCGTAACTGCCTCTGTAACTGTCGTTGTAACTGTCTCTGGCTCCAACCGGAAAAGGAAAAGAGAGGATCTTCAAGCTGTCCTCTCCCCTCTTATAGAGTTTTTTTGACATCATCAAGCACCGCCTGAACGACCAGGGCCGATTGGTTCTTGACTTGGCCCCTCCCCCTAGCATAGCCGTTAACACCTCCCCTCAGCCAGCCCCATGACTCATCACACAGGAAGTTGTCTGCTTCCTGGAATGCTCCTTGGGCCTCCTGCCCCGGAAGAGCAAGCCACAGTGTCCAGAGGCTCAATGAGGTAAGCTGAGTCATTCAAAGAAAACAAAGGCCATTCTGGCTACAAGTGGTGAGATAGATAGATAGAAAGAAGGATAGATAGATAGATAGATTGATAGATGGATGGATGAGATGGATGGATGGATGGATGGATGGATGGATGGATGGATGGATGGGTGGGATAGATAGGTAGACAGATAGATGGATGGATGGATGGATGGATGGGTGGATGAGATAGGTAGACAGATAGATGGATGGATGGATGCATGCATGGATGCATGGATGGATGGATGCACCAATGGATGGATGCATCAATGGATGGATGGATGGATGAGATAGATAGATAGATAGATAGATAGATAGATAGATAGATAGATAGACTGACAGAGTATTTAGTCAGTCAGTCAACAAGAACATCTTAAGAGTCTCCGGTCCCTGCCCCAAAGGAGTTCACAGTCTAGTTGGAGAGACAACATGCACAGAACTATATACATACAAGACATAGAGTTGTTGTTGCTGTTTCTTCATTTTTGAAGAGAAAGCTCACCACAGGGGGATGTCTTAACTTGTGTGGGAAGTGGACTTAAGTGAGGCAAAATTACACAAAGACACAAGCCTCACTGTCTCTTCCAGTCATCTAAGTCCCGTGTCAGAACAAAAGTCAGGACAACTGGAGGGATGCAGTGGATGACCTTGGCACCTTCAACGTCTGACCAAGCTCTAAGTGCTCCATAGCAGCTGCTTCATGGCCATTAGGACAAATTGTTCTCCTCTTCTCCTTCCATTGGGGTGAAGTCTTCACATGCTTGGTAGTAGATATTTCCCCTAACTCACCAATGAGTTTGAGGCCGATTGCTTTCAATCCACCTGGTTAAGCCATCTATTGAGATGGTTTTATTGGGGCGTGGCCACTGCACACGCTATAGCTTCTTGGAGCCACAGGGGAGAGTTTAGCAGCAGGTGTACACCAAAGACGGATGAGTAGCCCTGAAAAGGGCTCAGCAAGCCCTCCTACTAGAGGTGCTAGTCCTCCTTGATGACTCCATACGCCCCACAAGACATATATAGAGTACAAGGGAGATAATGTCCCATGGAAGGCACTAGCAGTGGGGTAGAATAGGAAAGACCTCCTCCAGAAGATGAGGTTTGAAGGAATCTAGGGAAGGCAGGAGACAGAGACCAGGAGGGAGAGCATACCAGGCATGGGGGACAGTGACAGCAGTGTTGTGTGGGAGGAATAACGTGAAGAACACTTGTTCCATCATAGAGTACTTGGAGTACTCTTCTATTGTACTGTGTGCAGCATAAGGAGACTTGAAAGGCAGAGGAGGGCTAGTTATAAAGGACTTTAAATGCCAAACAGGATTTATATTTGATCCTGGAGATCACAGGGAGTTACTGGAGCACACTGAATGGGGTGTGTAACTGAAGGGACTGAAAGGACCTATATTTGAGGAAGATCACTGTGGCGCCTTAATTAAGAGTGGACTGGAGTGGAGAGAGTCTTGATGTAGCTAACCAGTAACCAGCAAGTTATTGCAATGGTCCAGGTGAGGGGCAGCCATGTCACAGGAGAGAAAGCATCTATGAATGATGTTTATGAAAGGCAAGCGAAGAGCCAAGAATGACACCCAGGTTGAAAGCCTGGGTGACAGGGACAATAACAGTGTCTTTGATAATAGAGAAGGTCTGGAATGTTTGGGACATATTAAGTTTAAGATGTCCATAAGACATCCAGCTCAAGATGTCTAAAAGACAACTAGTATTGTGAGCGTAGAGGTCAGAGGAGAGGTTAGGGCTGGATAAACAGGTCAGAGAGTCATCCACATATCAACAGTTCTCTTTTCATATTGAGGTTAGTGGAAGGTTTTTGAGTGAGAGTGACAAGATGAGAGAAATTGGTTAGGAGGATTGATCAGGCAGCTTTATGGATGATAGACTGGAGAAGGGAGAAAAGAGAGACAGTTAGCCTGGTGAAAAAGTGGAGAAAAGATGAGGGCCTGACCAAAAGTGGTTGCATTACAAATTCAAAGAAAGGGACCTACCTTGACATTTCTTCTCAGGCTTCTTCTCATTTTCATAAGTTTTATAAGGTGCAATTTGCTTTATCTATGGATACTCCCACCACCACCTCCCCCTTCACCCCAAATAAAGCAGCAACTTTGAGTGCATGGCACAAATAAATAGATCTTTAATTTCAATAAATATACACTCTCCATCGTACCAGACAATATGTTCTGAAAAATGTACAGAAACATTCCAAAGAGTGAACAGTTCTGCTCTCTAACTAGACTACCTTCTTAACTTAGGGGCTGTTGGGGAAGAATGACGTTAATGCACACACAAACACAGAAAGACCCACAAGAATCTGTCAGGGAAAGAGATTGAGTCCGATGGAGGTTTGGGGACATTTCAGTCCATGACACCGGTCTTTGGAGATTCTAAACATCTCTTCATTGGTTTGCTCTGGATCACGCTATGAGTCCACTCAAAAGGATTATTCTGCTGTGTCATATTCCACATACTTTACATACAGATACATGAATATTAGATGGGTGGGTCTCTGACAAACAGGATGTAACTGTGGGACAAATCATTCAGGAGGGAAGGCAAGAGATCTGGGTCCCAGCACGCCATCTTCCACACAAGAGGACTCAGGTACACACATATTCACACACGTGTGCATTTAGACAAGAACATGAACACACAAACCAAGAGTCCTAGGGTAATAAGCTAACACGAGGACAGATCCATTAAGTCAGAAGTTATTTTACCACATTATATATATTGGATTTTTTTCCCAAACAGTCTAATCTACTCATCACATTCACCAAGAGAACACATAGATACTTAAACCTCTGGGAAAGAGAATCGGGTGTGCACTCACTGTCAGCAGACAGTGACTATTTCAAAAGTTTCCTATTGGACAATAACCCTCCCATCCTCTGACCCGACACCAAGCAGACCAGTCAGATAGAGGTTGGGCCGCCTTCTTCTTATTAATTCAAAAGTGCCCTTGGCATTGAAAGTGAAGCCGTGGGGCAAAGATTGGAGGGGGTAGCAACATCAGAGGGTGTGTCCACTAGGTCCCAGAGAAGAAACAATGGACACAGTTCCCATCATCTGGAAATGGGCCACAGGAATGTCTTTTGAGGCACCTTATCAAAGGCAGTCATGTTGATACCAGTAGTTGTGTCCATCGGTCTCAATTCCTCAGCGATTATGTATGCATGTACTCATATGTATAGTATGTGCACGTGTGTATGTCAGCCTTTTTTCCCTCTCAATATTTTTGGGGAAAAGAAATCACCCAGGAATTCACGTCACCTCAAGAGAGGCAGGGGAGACTCGGTCACACTCAGCTCGGGACCGTAGGCTGTGCCACTGCTCCACTGCTGTCCGGTGGGTATTCAGCATCCGCCTCCAATGGTTGGATTCAGAGGAACCAGTAGAGTACTGGCCAATGACGATGCGCCCGATGAAGTCGTTGCTGCTCTTCATATTGTGGCCGTACACTGGAAAGACAGAATGGAGGAAAGGAGAGATACAAAGGTCATGAGGAAAGGAAAGCCAGCCAAGGGCAAGGGGGAGAGGAGGGGAGAGTTTGGTAGTATATGTATATGATAAAAAATTTTTTTAAAGGGATATCAGTGAGAAGATGATAAATCCCTTCAAATCAGGGACTATCCTCTCCTCCTTCACTCAATTTGAAAATATTTTTAGGTTCTACATGTACAATCATGTTAAACATATTTCCACATTAGTCATGTTGTGAAGGAAGAATCAGAACAAAAGAGAAAAACCATGAGAAAGAAAAAACAAAAAAGAGAGAAAATAATATGCTTCAATCTGCATTCTGGGTGTGGAAGCATTTTGCATTATGAGTTCTTTGGTATTGTCTTTGATCGTTGTATTGCTGAGAAGAGCCAAGTCTATTAAAGTTGGTCACTGCACAATGTTGCTGCTACTATGTACAACATTCCCCTGGTTCTGCTCCCCTTACTGAGCATCGGTTCGTGTAAGTCTTTCCAGGTTTTTCCTGAAATCCACCTGCTCCTCATTTCTTAAAGCACAACAGAATTCCGTTACATTCATGTACCCCAACTTGTTCAGCCTTTCCCCAACTGATGGATGTCCCCTCAATTTCCAATTCTTGGCCACCACAAAAAGAGCTGCTATAAATATTTTTGTACATGTGGGTCCTTTTTCCTTTTTTATGATCTCTTTGGGATACAGCCCCAGAAGTGGTATTGCTGGGTCAAAGGGTATGCCCAGTTTTATAGCCCTTTGGGCATAGTCTCAAATTGTTCTCCAGAATGGTTGAGTCTGTTCACAACTCCACCTAACTCAATTTTTTAAATGACAAGTTAATAACCATACTGTATTTTAAAGTCAAATCCAAGAGTTCTTAACAGGGGGCAGTGAATTTTTTTAAAAAGACATATTTTGATAACAGTATTTTAATTTTGATTTTTTATTTTATGCATTTAAAAACATTATTCTGATAAGGGGTCCATAGACTCTACCAGACTGTCAAAGGCTCTACCAGACAAAAAAGGTTAGGTACCCTTGATCTAATCTATCTCATAGTTTTGTTTATAAAGGTTTCTGTTGTCCCACACTATTCCATCAGACTGTAAACTTCTTGAAGTTAAGGTCCCAGGTCTATTTAGCTCATGCTGACAATGTGTGAGGTGCAGCAAGTTCCTAATAATTTATTTTTGACCTTGAAGAATCACAAAATTATGGAATTTTAGAGCTGGAAGGAAACATCTTGGTGTAGGAGAATGAGTGCCGATTGTGCAGCAGGAACTTGGTTCAAAAGCAAGTTCTGCCACTTTTGTGACCTTGACCAAGTCTCTTACCCTCTCTCAGTCTCAGTTTCCTCATTTGTAAAATTAGATCTCTTTCAGCTCTAAAGCTAAGATCTTATAATCTCAGTGACCACAGGTTCAGCTCATACCCACTGTAACGTCCCCAACAAGTACTCAGTCAGCATGTGTTTAAAGACTTTAAAAGACTGATGAAGGGCAGCTAGGTGGCACAGTGGATGGAGTACTGGCCCCGGAGTGAGAAGAACTTGAGTTTGAATTCAACCTCAGACTCTTGACACTTACTAGCTGTGTAAGTCACTTAATCCTGATTGCCTCACAAAACAAACAAACAAACAAACAAACAAACCCAAAAGACTTCTGCTGAGGGTTAACATGCTGCCTCTCAAGGCAACTCCTCCACTTTTGCTCTAATTGTGAGGAAGTTTTTCATAGGTAATAAAGGGACTTTTTCGAGAGACTATCACATCCCACTCCCTTGTTTCACAGATGAGGAAACTGAGGCACAAAGTTGTGTTAAGTGATTTACCCAGGGTCATGCAGCCAATGAAAGTCTGAAGCAGGATTTCAACTCTAGTCTTCCTGACTCCAAGCCCAGAACTCTTGCTGTTGCTCAGTCATGCCCAACTCCTTGCAACCCCATTTGGGATTTTCTTGGCAAAGATACATTCCAGATGAGGAAATGGAGCAAGCTGAACAGTGTTCACTGACTTGCCCAGGGCTACACAGCTAGAAAATGTCTGAGGCCAGGTTTAAACTCGACAAGATGAATCCTCCTGACTCCAGACCTGGCACTCTATCCACCCTACCACCTGGCTGCCCAGCACTCTAGGGAGCCTACTTCCACCCATCTTTCCTGGCTCTGTCGTCAGGGTCCAAATGGAACAAGTTGAATCCCAATGACGATGAGGACGATGATGGTGATGATGACGATGATGATGATGGTGACGATGATGATGATGGTGACGATGATGATGATGGTGACGATGATGATGATGGTGATGATGATGGTGACGATGATGACAATGATGATGGTGATGATAACGACAATGACGATGATGATGGTGATGATGGTGATGATGGTGATGATGATGATGGTGATGATGATGGTGATGATGACAATGACGATGATGATGGTGATGATGATGATGATGGTGATGATGATGATGATGGTGATGATGATGATGATGGTGATGATGACAATGACGATGATGGTGATGATGATGGTGACGATGATGACAATGATGATGATGATAAGGATAATGACAACGACGATGATGGTGATGATGGTGATGATGACGATAATGATGACAATGACGATGATGATGATAATGATGACGATGACGATGATGATGACGGTGATGATGATGATGATGGTGATGATGACAATGACGATGATGATGGCTAACATTTCTATAATGCTTATTTTGTTTTACAATTGTTATCTCATTTGGTCCTCACAATAACCCTGGGAGGGAGGTATTATTATTAGCCCACTTTTACAGATGAGGAAACTGAGGCAAACAAGTTAAATGACTTGTCCAGGGTCACACAGCTAGTGTGCCCAAGTGGGTGTCAGGCTGAATTTGAATTCAGGTCTTCCTGACTACTGGCCTAATGCTGTATCCACTGCATCACCTGACTTCCCCAACAATAAGGATTCTTCACATCTGTGCACCTATCATCCAATCAGCCAGTGAGTCAATAAGCATTTCTTGAGCACTTTCTAAGTGCCAGGCAAAGATACAACAACAAAAGGCAAAACTAGGCCCTGCTTCTAGCATAATGAAGAAATAACAGTTAAATAAATGGTATATTGAGGAGGTGCACAGAGTAGAAGTTAACCTTAGAGGAGAAGACTCAACCGAACATAAGAACAGAGGCATTGTTCTATCTGGCCCACAGCTGACCCCCTCATTGGGAGATGCTACTCCCTTCAACTTATTATGGGGGTGCGCTAAGGTGGGGACAGAGAAGGAAGGACTATTAACATCTATTTAGTACAAGTCATGGGTTTTCTGTTAGGAGATACTACCACTTCTCCAACCCTTTACAGGGAGGCCAGCATGAAACATTTTCTCAGGAAGATTTTCACTGTTAATATCCACACACATTTAGTGATCATCTTGAAAGCCTAATGAGATCATTAGCTTGATTTATCCTTGGAGTCGTCTTAGCCCATTCTCTCTCTGTACCACGGCATTCCTCATGATCTGCTGCTCTCATGGGCACCCAGACTGTCTGGGTTATTAATGAGGGACCATAGAATGTGATGTATCATGGATTTACCCAGCACGAGCCAGGCAAGCGCAGGATTGATCCCAGGAGGTATTCTGATGATCAAATAAGCCAGTCAAAATATGCAAAAAAAAAAACCCAAAACAGTGCTCAGATAGCAATGAAGCCCTGGCCTCCCCCATGAGATCCACATCATGTCTATAAAATTATGAAAATGGAGAAATGAAAATAACTAAAAACCAAACCTACCACCTACTCCCATCCTCACCAAGAGGTTTATAAAATAATCAAAACAAACATCCAGATCTGAGGCTAATCCCACAAAAATCATTAGCATGGTTTTGTTCTGCTCTTTGCAGTCAGAGCTGTGGGCTGAGATTATCGATAGGTGTGCCTGAATGATTTAGACTGCTCATCTCCTGGAGAACACAAGATCACAGGAGTCTGGACTTACAGCTGGAAGGCAGAGGTCATCAAGTCCAGTCCCTTCCATTTATGAATGGGAAAACTGAGGTCCTGGCAGTTAAATGCCTTGCCCAAGGTCAAATAGCTATTGAGTGGTTTGAGGTGACATTTGAACCCAGGTCTTCCTCAATCCAAGTCCAGGGCACTACCCACTACATGATAATATATTGTTGTAGGTCCTCCGAAAATATGAATGGGCTTTATTTTTTAAAGAAATTCTACTGTACGAAAATTCAAAGTTATACAATAGATTCAGGAGGAGGAGAGAATAAGGAGGAGGAAGAGATTGAGAGGATGGGGGAAGAGATATGATTTCATTAGTATTAGGAATTCCCAGTGAGGAAAGTCGCTCCACCGGTGCAGATGGGCACCAAGGTAGCAGGATTTGAAACCAGGTCTTTCTAATTCTAGAGTAAGCTTTCCATCCATGATCCTGGTCTACCTCTCAACGAGGGAGATGTTGTTGTTTGTCCTTCTTAGCTGAAGAGGGTCAAGGCACAGTGTGTCCAAATGTGGCTGGTCAGTCTAATACGATCTCAGAAGGTACAAATACTCCACTGGAACATTTGAGATGGAGATGCCTCTAATTTTCCTCATCTCATGGTTCTTTGGAGCTACAGCAGTTCTGCTTTGCCTATAGAACACAGAGCCTTTTTGATGCAGGCACACCACGCTGAGTGGTTATGTGCCAGCACCTCCTATATCTCACAATGATTACTAAAGTTCTTCAGAGAGACCTTGAGAGTGTCCTTGCACTGCTTTTTCTGACCTCAGTGTGGTCACATCTGTGCACCTATCATTCGGTTAGCCAGTCACTCAATGAGCATTTCTTAAGCACTTCCTCCAAGTTCTCCATAAAATGGCTTAAGAATGCGTTGCTTTACTACAGGAGTTGTATATACAGCCTCCCTACTGCATCTGTAAAAAGTCAAGGTCCCCCAGGTCTTTCCTGGTTCTAAATCTATAATCCGCCAATAGGAAATTATTCCATTTACAAAGACTCTATTTTCACAGAGCTTTTCGTTGACAAATCTATCACATTAAGCGAGGCAGCCTCAGAGGATTTTGCAGTTGTCGGGCAGTAGTTCTGGAAAGCAGTTGTTTTGAAAACCATCTGAAAATACCAACGGACTACAAGTGGAACACAAGTCAGCGGCGTGATACGGCGGCCAGACCCTCAGGCCATCTCGGACTGACTGTGTTGATAGGCAAAGCTTTCAGGAGTAGGGAAGTAATCTTGTCACTGTATTCGGCCTCCCTTAGACCTGCTCTTGAATACCGCATTCAGTTCTGGACATCACAGTTTAGGAAAGACATGGGTCATCTGAAATTGGACCCAAAGAGTTATTAAACCGCAATACTGCTATTAGGTCTGTTTCCTGAGAAGGTAACGGAAAAAGGAAAAGAACTTACACGTCCCAAATACTTATAGCAGCTCTCTTTGTTGGCGAACGACTAGAAATTGCCAGGAAGCCTATCAATTGGAGAATGGCTAAATAAATTATGGTATACGATTGTGATGTGGAATCCCATTGTGTTATAAGAAATAACAAGCTCAACGATTTTAGAAAAACATGGAAAGCCTTGCAGAAATAATGAATAGGGAAGTAAGCGGAACCAAGAGAATGTTATCTATAGTAGCTACAATACTGTTTTAAGCACAACTGTGAGCAACTATTGTTAGTATCATACATGACCAAATTATCCACAAAGGACCTATGGAGAAAGACACAATCTGCGTCCGGAGAAAGAACTGATTAACAGAAGCATGTATAGTATGGCATTATATGTATGTGTATGTGCATGTGCATGTGCACGTGTGTGCACTCACATGTCTAATGGTAACCGTGTCTACAATGAGAGGAGGTAAGAAAAAAAAAGAAAGTTACAGGATAACTTTATTATATGTTTAAAAGGAAAAGCAAGTTGTACATAATAGACTGTAGTTTCATGTGCAATTCTCTTTTTTTCTGTTCTACTTTCGTTACAAAAATGCTTGTTTTATTTCTTAAGTTCAGAATTTTTTTTTAAAGGGACATTGGTAAACTGAGGAGTGTAGTGAGTAAGTCAATTAGAATGATGAAGGGCCTTGAGTCCATGTCCTGTGAGGATAAAGTGAAGGATGTAAGAATAGAGAAGACCTGGGCGGGGTGGGGGGGGCGGTGCCTTGAAAACTTTCTTCAAATATTTGAAAAGCGCTGATGTGAAGAAAGGATTAGACTTGCTCTATTTGACCTCAAAGGGCAGAACTAGTAACAATGGTGGGTAGGAGCTGTCTTTAGGCTAGAATTTAGGCTAGAATGCCAGGAGAAACTTCCTAACAGCTTGAGCTGTCCAAACATTGAATGGGCTGCCTCAAAAGGCAAGGATTCCCTCTCCTTGGAGTTTTCATGGTGGGGTGTAATGGTAAGGTAAATTTGAAGCTCTTTCCCACCCATTAACAGGCCCATGTGACCTGCTCATGTCATGGGAAGCCTAAGTTACATATGGTGGGAGGAGCTTGCTGAACAAGTAGAACTGGCAGGGTGGAGCAGGAAATGCTGAGAGAGAGTCAGAGCCATGGGATAAAAAGGACACAGGCAAGGAGTGAGCTAGGATTTGGGCGTGTTTGTGGGAAGGCCCCAGCAGGGGGGAAGGCCAATGGGATGGCATGGCTCCCTGCTGTGATAGTGTGGTCTAACTTCTTTGCTGCTATGATGGATCGGACTTACTGGTTGTGGGATTTGGTCCTTTGTGTCTGAACAAATGTTTTACTTCTTCTGCCTTCTATATGGAGAATTTCTTGTATTTTGCAATACAGAACTACACAGGCATATGCACAATTATCGCCGATGTGATTATGGCCTTGCTGACACATGAGGCTGGACAACAACTCATCGGGCATGTTGCAGTAGGGATTCCTTCTGAGTATGCATTGTACTAGATAGAACGCTAGGCAGATCCGATTCTAAAATTCTGTGGTTCTGTAACATCAAAGTAATCCCTCCTTATCCTCCTCTTCATACCACTTTCCCACCATTGACTTTGAATACAAAATCAAATTTTGTACCCCATCTTAGGTTCTTTGAGATTTTTCTCTTCTCTTTGGCCAAACTCCCGAAGTTCCTCTGGGTTTCCAAAGCTCAAAAGGAAGCCTGGTATAGGGGATAGAGTGGGAGGCCTAGAGTCAGAAAGACCAGAATTCAAATCCTGCCTCAGATATGTACTAGCTGTGTTAAGATGCGCATGTCACTTAACTGCTGCTTGCCTCGGTGTCCTCAGCTGTAAAATGGGGATAAGGGCAGCTGCTCGGTGGCACAGAGAATACAGTGCTGGGGCTGGAGTCAGGAAGATTCCTTTTGCTGATTTCAAATCCAGCCTCAGACACTTACTAGCTGTGTGACCCTGGGCAAATCACTTCACCCTGCTTGCATCTGGAAAATGAGCCGGAAGAGGAAATGGCAAACCACTCCAGTATCTTTGCCAAGAAAACCCCAAATGGAGTCAGGAAGAGTCAGACACGACTGAAATGACTGAACCACAACCAAAATGGGGTTAACGATGGTGCCTACCTCCCAGGTTGTTACAAGGATCACAGGAGATAGTATTTGTAAAGTACACTTAACATAGAGCCTGACTACAGCAGGTGCCGTATAAATGCTATATGGTAGCAGTGATGAACGCGCAGACCTGTACCTAAAATAAGGCCAAGGGTTTTTATACCCTATAGGTCTTGGAAATGGGGCTGCAAGAAAGGCAGTGTGTAGCTCTCCTCTCCCCATCAAAAATGACAATTTAACAGCCAATGAAAGAGTGAGTGCTGGATGACTTATACACTCATTAATTGGGTCCAAAGTAGGGGTCTGTCTGCTGAGCTACGTCTAGGCGAATTACAGCTCATCGGTGGACATACAGGCAAATATACACACACTCACATATGCCTCTCCCAATAACCTAAAATGTAAACTGTAATGAGCTGAGACTGACTGATAGCAGTAGTCTCCCATTCTAATATTGCCATTAGCAGATCATTAAATTGAAAGAGGGCAGTAATAATCATTGGCCACTCTCAAATGTGTTATCTCATTTCATCTTTTTCAACAAATCTGTGAGTTGAGTAGTTATTAAGCTCTTTTAAAAAGGGAAAGACACTGCGCTTTCTACCACACGTCTATCCTTCTGCCAGTCTGGATGATTTGCCATCATCTATAAATACCCCATACTTTCCATTTCGGTGCCTTTCCTCATGCTGTTCCCTATGCTTGTTTACCCATCTTTTAAAATCCAGCTCCAGGGCTGCTTACTATAAGAAACCTTTCCTGATTCCTTTAGGTATTACTTTTTCCCGTTCCTTGAGTCAGTGGAGGAGACAGATGTACCCGAGTATTGTGAGTTCGGGGAAATACATTTTTTCTCAGATAAAGTAACCTCTGAGAGCAAGGAAAACAGCTAGATGGGGGGAGTTGTATTTTACTTCCCTCCCAATTGGCAACCACAATATAAATAAGAGTTATTCTGCTTTAGAGAGGGGTCTCCACCATGTTCGAGATCTCCTGTCAATACAAGGAATTCTGATAAGACTAACCACTGAGAAATGCATTCCCCATGGGAACACACCTGGCCTTTAGTAACCTCTCTGATGCCAAGGACTGCAAGCTTCCTAACTTCCTTTTCTACTATGGCAGGCCACTGATTGGCTGTGTATTCTAAACAAGCTTATAAAGCTATAAAAACCCAATCTCTCTCTTAAGAAGTTGAAGCCACTATCAGCCCAAGCAATCTTCCTCCATGCACTGATAAATTTCCTTTCAGTCTGGCTTTTTGCTTTTTGACCCCCAACCCCCAGACTTACAGACCTCATGGTGGGTGAGATATTCCCCTGCCATGGAAATTTCCACAACAAATATCACACCTTTCCAATTCACTTACCCTGTACTGCCTAGTCTTCTAGTTGTTTGCATAGATACTGTATCTCCCTACTAGACAATAAGGGAAGGTAGAATCTTATCTAACCTTTGTAGTTCCCTTAACATTTAGTGCAGTGATCTGCAATTAACAGTCAACATGTATGTTTAAGGCCTCTACCAAGTGCCAGGCACTATGCTACAGGCAATGGGAATCCAAAGATAAAAACTAAACAGTCCCTGCCCTCAAGGAGCTTACCTACTATCAGGAGAGACAACATACACATAAACAAGTATATACAGAATGCATAAAAAATAATTTTGGGAGGGAGGGAAGTAGTAAATGAGAGAGAATCAGGGAAGGTTTCCTGAAAGTGATGCCTGTACTGAACCTTGAAAAAAACAAGGAGTTCTAAGAGATGGAGGCCAGCAGAGAGTGTGTTCCAGGCATATGGGACAGCAGATACAGAAGCAGAGAGATGGTAGATAGATAGGAAAACAGCAAGAACAGTTTGGAAGGACCATAGAGTGGGGGAATGAGAGTAACGGATAATAAGGTTGGAAAAATAAATTGGAGGTAGGTTGTGAAGGGCTTTAAATGCCAACCAAAGAGTTTATATTTTCTCCTGTATGTAACAGAAAGCTGCTGAAGTCTACAAAGTCAGAGAATGACATGGTCCAACTAACTAGTGCTTTAGGAAAATAATTAATTTTTTCTTTCTTTTTCTTTTAAAATTGATTTATTTAATTATTTTTAGTTTTCAACATTTGCTTTTATAAGATTTTGAGTTCTAAATTCCCCGCTTCCTCCACTCTCCCCTCCCCAGGATGGCAAGCAATTTGATATAGGATATACGGGTGTGATCATATTAAATATATTTAGGAAAACAATTTAGCACAACATTCGTGTGTGGACCTAGAGCCAGGATGATCTGAGTTCAAATCCAGCCTCAGACATTTACTAGCTGTGTGACCCTGGGTAAGTTACTTACAAGTTACTGTCTACCTCAGCTTCCTCATCTGTAATTATACAGATGGATTAGAGGATAATGATAGCACTTGCCTCATGGGATTGTTGTGAGGGTCAAATGAAATCATATTGGACCTTAGACTATATCTGGTACAACCCCTCTCTTCATCTTATAGGTGATAAAACACTCTGGGCATTTTCTCTGGCTGTACCCCATTCCTGGAATGTTCTCTCTCCTCATCTCAGTCTACCGGCATCTTTAAGTTTCAGCTATGATCTATTCTCCAAGCTCTCTTAATTCTAGTGCCCTCCCTCTTTGAACTATTTCCTACTTATCCTGCATATTGTCTATACATATTTGTTTCTTGTTGTTGCCCCCAAATAGATGGCTTTATCCCTGGAACTAAGCACAATGCCCAGCACATTGCTGTTGTTCAGTCAGGTCTAATTCTTCATGCCCACTTGGGGTGTCATTTAATGTTGATTGTCCTTGCAATATTACTGTTACCATGTACAATGATCTCCTGGGTCTGCTTGTTTCACATTCTATCAGTTCCTCTAAGTCTTCCCAGGTTTTTCTGAATCCATCCTGCCCACCATTTCCTATAGCACAATCAAATTCCATCACAATCAGATATCACAACTTGTTCAACCATTCCTCAGTTGATGAACATCCACTCAATTTCCATTCTTTGCCACCACAGAATGAGCTGCTATAAATATTTTTTTTTTTTACAAATAGGTCCTTTTTCCTTAGACCCAGTGGTGGTATTGCTGGGTCAAAGGGTATGCAGTTAGATTGCCCTTTGGCCATAGCTCCAAATTGTTCTCCAGAATAGTTGGACTAGTTCACAACTCCACCAACAGTCCCAATTTTTCTACATCCCCTCAAGTATTTGTTATTTTCCTGTTCTGTCATGTTGACCAATTTGATAGGTGTGAGGTAGTACTGCTAGAGTAGTTTTAATTTACATTTCAATTATAATTAGTAGTGATTTAGAGCACTTTTGTGTGACTATTAATAGTTTTGATTTCTTCTTCTGCAACCTGACTTCATATTCTTTGACCATTTATCAACTGGGGAGTGGCTCTTATTTTTACAAATTTAGTTCTGTTCTGTCACATTTTTAGACATAATAATGACAAACTTGGTCATCAGTTTTCCCAAGCCATAGCATCTGAAGTAGCATTTACAGGTTAAAGGAGATTGCTATAGATAGGGAAAATGACAGCCAAATATTGAGGAAAGAGACAGAAAAGCTATTTTAAAAAAAAAAACAAACAGGAACTAAAGAAGCATGAAAGCCATGGGAACCAAGAGTGCCAAGTAAGAGAGCTGTGAAATCCTCTATTCATCCAAATAGCTCCTAGAGGCAATGTTACTGTATAATAATTGATTTTTACATGATGATTGTGAGGCAAGAAGGGATAGATTATGCGATACTCTGTTTAAGAAGGTAGGGAAGAGTCTCTGATTGATGAGGAACCCATTGCTACTAGCCAGAGATATCAACTGTACATATTATCTCCTTCAATAGAAGGTATGCTCCCCGAGAGGAGGCAACTGTTTGATTTTTGTCTTTGTATCCCATAATAGGCGCTGAATAAATTCTTGTTGGTTGATTTTTAAAAGGCAGAAAATAAGTCATATTTTAAAGTGATTTCCATAAAAATGTTTAAGATTTTATGTTTTTGTGCTTGAAGAGGAAAACATCAGTTATGTGGAGATTTAATTTGAATAGAAGAACTCATTAGAATGGAAGTTCCTTAAAGAAAGAGACTCTGTATCCTGTAGCATCATAGGTGCTTAATAATTGCTTGTTGAGTTCAATTGAATTGCTATAATGGCATCAATTAAATGAGGAATGATTGTCTAATATCTATGAAGTATGAATGGACAAGGAAAAATGGGTTTTTTTATAAAAATGTAAAGAGAAATGCTATTACTTAGTAATGCCAATGATTTCCCATCATCCTAAAGGCTACTTCCTCAGAATGTAATGCTCTCTAAGTCCACGGGGATAAGTTTCCCCAAGTCCTTCTCATTCCTTATTCTTGCTTTGGATAAAAGGATTAAAAATGCTGAGGGGAGTTGACCAGGCTGAGTTGGTGAGACTGAGATGCAATCTGCCTTGTTGGAGGAAATACACACATTGATAAGACTGATAGTCTCCTTCTGATGACAGTGATATCTTCAGCAGTTACCATGCAAACTATCAATAGCATTTAAGAAAAAAAGTATTTGATTTCTGGTCTCTAACCAAGTTGCCACTTAAGAATCATCTCATGTATCTGTTTCTATGGTGCTCATCACCATGGCATTTCAGAGCTCAGACAAATATTCTTGGCAAAACAAATGCAAACACACGAAGAAAACGTTTCACTGGATTCTTGGCCCTAGAAACCAACATTTGAGAGAAGGGTGACAGATTACTTTTCTAATCACAGATTCTACATTCCATGAGCAAGAGTCAAAAGAGAATTCAGGCTTTCACAGATTTATGTATGTTTAAAAAAAAAAAGCCAGTTCTTGAATGTAACAGCTGAATCACTTTTGGTTGCTAATTGCCAGTTAAGGAAGTAAAATTAGAAGAGTTGGAATGTGGGTGTAATAAACATTCCAAATAAGACCAAGATCTTCGAAGATTTCAGCAGATTGTACTGGTTACACATATCTTATGTTTCACTCACTGTGGGATATTCTGTACTCAGATATGGCTTTAAATGCCCACTCCCTAAGCCAGCTTCTTTTTTGAACTTTATCCAGAAGGGACAGTCAGCTTCAAAGACACAATGTGGCTTTGGATCATGGGCATACATATTGGCCATATATTACTTCTAAAATCTCTCTTCTTATGTGTTATATTGGGATAGTATAGGTCTTCCTCCAGTTTATACCCAATGCTACTTCAGAAATCAAATGAAAGAGAGAACTGGAATGCACATACAGTTTGCGCCACCCCCCACCATGGAAATTAATGGCGGCTTGCAGCAGAAATACACTCAGAAATACCACTTGTTCTTCCAGGCCCCATAAGAGATCAAAGTGAAGAAGAAAAGTACTCATATGCACAAAATTATTTATAGCAATTCTTTTTCTGGTGGCAAAGAAGTGGAAACTGATGGGATGCCCATCAATTATGGAATGGCTGGACAAGTTATGGTATGTGAATGTGTGGAATACTAATGGTGCTGTAAGAAACGATCAAAGGGATGGTTTCAGAAAAACCTGGGAAGACTCGTATGAACTGATGCAAATTGAAAGGAGAACCAGGAGAACAATGTGTATTATAACAACAACATTGTAATGATAACTTTGAATGACTTAGTAACTCTGATCAAAACAATTAAAAACACTATCCACTTCCATATAGAGAGAGCTGATGGACTCAAGAGTGCAGGTTGAAGCGTATTTTCTTTTCTTTCTTTTCTTTTTTTTTTTGGACAGGATTAGTGCAGAGTTTTATTTTGCATGTCTATACATATTTGCAACAAGTTTTGTTTTTCTTGCCCTTTCAATGACTAGGGAGGGGGAAAAGGGAGGGGGAGAGAATTTGCAACTGAAAATAAAATTGAATTTTTAAAATACGTGTCAAATTAGATGTGCTTGCAGATGGCCTAAGAGGTCAGTTTAGGGACCTTGAACCCCAACTTCTTATGTAGAAGACTAAAGATTTTTAATTCCTCAGCCAATAGTGTCCCAGAATCTTAGTCTTCAAGCCAGAGAAACTTTGGGAGTTGCCTCATGGGTAACTTCAAGTTCAAGAGTTCCAGGACTGGAACTTCTAGAGAGGTGTGTGTGTGTGCATGCGTGTCTGTGTGTCTCTGTGTGTGTGTGTGTGTGTGAGAGAGAGAGACAGAGACAGAGAGAGAGACAGAGACAGACAAGAGAGACAGAGACAGAGAGACACACATGCACACCAAGAGACAGACAGACAGAAAGACACAAAGACAGAGGGAGATAGAGACAGAGATAGAGAAGAGAAGAGGAGAAGTGGGAGAGAGAGAGACAGACAGACAGACAGAGACAGAGACAGAGAATATCTTGATTCATTGCTCATGGAGAGAGAAGAGGATTGTCCCCACAGTTCTTGAAGAGCATCCATCTTGGGACAATACAAGTCCAATAGACACAGGGCTGGTTATTCAGTTGTCCTTAAAGGAAGTTTACCTTCCAGGAGGAATCTGAACCACAAGGTGGCACTATGAGTCTTGGAGAGACTGGCTAGGACTGTGTAGGAGAGAAAGTTAAAGGGTTACCCAATAGCAACGCCTAGTTCACCTTCCTTCCATAGAGGCTCCTATAGGAGCTATTTGAGTGCTTTCTCCATTTCTGTATTTGTACAGGGGGCTCCCATAAGGTTGATGCCCTCTTCTGAATTTTATGTAGGATGAAATAAAGATGTTCTACACCTAGACTGGCAAGTACAAACTTGAGTGTTCGCATGAGAGCTAAGGAGCCCTTGTATCTACTTTTGGGGAAAACGAAAAAGAAGCTATTTTCCTGGGGTAAGCCTCAGTGGAGGAAATAAGCAAAAAAAGAGACAATAGACCTTTGGGAGTCAGTTCCCTAGGAACCCAGAGTCCATTGGTAATTCTAGGTTACCTATCTCAGACCCAAAATTTCAACAAGTGGAGTGGACTTTGGAGTCAGGAGGAACCTTAAGAGACCTGAGCACAAGTCTGATCATGTCACTCCCCTCTTCAAGAAACTTCAGTGGTTTTCTATTGCCTCTGGGACAAAATACAAACCTCTCAGCTTGACATCAAAAGCCCTTCCCCATCTGGTTCCACTTTCCCTTCCAGTGTTCTTGGATATTGCTTCTTTTCACACATTCTACATCCCAGCCAGACTAACCTACTCACTGTTCTCCAAATGCAGCATTTTATTTCTCACCTCCTTCTTCTACACTGGCTGCCTTGCCAGGGATACATTCCTCCCTCTCCTTCTTCAAAGCTTACTCAGGTACAATCTTCTCTGGCAAACCTTGCTGCCATCCTCAGAGTGGGACACTGCCATGCACCAGCAGCAGGAAGGCCCCTGGGATGTATTTTCTTTGCTGACATTTTTCAGAAAAGAAAGTAAGTGGTAATACCATATCTTTTCCTGATACTGTTTTCAAGTGCTTTCATGTTATCTCATTTGATTCCCCACAATTCCATTCACTATCCTATTCACCATAGAGCCTTTCCTAAACCTGTTTATCCCTACTCATACCTCCTACTCATACCCTTAACTCCCATCACCATCTCAGCTGAGAATCTTGCCTCATCTTTCACTGAAAAATTTGAGGCCATTCACCAAGAGGTAGCTCTTCTCTCTTTCTCCCCATCGCATATCGCTTAGATGCCTTTCCTTCAAGTAGTGAAGACAGTGGGTCTCACAAGAAGCGGTGGCCCTTCTTCACTCAGGGCTTAGCATAGGGCCTGGCACATAGCAGGTGTTTAATAAATATTTGTTGTCTGATTCTTTGACGAGGCGTGCACATGTGATCCCATTCCATCCTATCCTGTCGATGGCCATCTTTATCATCCCTCCTCTCTCACTAATCTTCATTCTCTCCCTCTCTGCTGGTTGCTTCCCTATTGCTTGCAAACACATCTGTCTCTCCCATCCTCAAAACCTTCACTTGATCCATCCATCCCTGCTATCTATTGTCCTGTATCTCTCCTTCCTTTAGTGGCTGAACTTAAGAAGACCATCTATAAGTGATGTCTTCACTTCCCTTCCTCTCACCCTCTTCTTAACTCTCTGGAATCTGCCTTCTGATCTCATCATTCAATCAAAACTGATCTCTCCAAAGTTACCAGTGATCTCTTACTTGATAACTCTAGTGGCCTTTTCTCAGTCCTCATCCTTCTTGACCTCTGCAGCCATCAATACTATTGATAACCCTCTTCTCTTTGACCTTCTTTATGTTTTCATGATACTGCTTTCTCTTGGTTTCTTCCTACCTCTCTGACTGGTCCTTCTCAGTCACCTTTGCTGACAAGTCATCCAGGTAACATCTTCTAACCCTGAGTGTCCCCCAAGATTCTCCTGGGTCACCTTGTCTTCTTCCTCTGTACTATGTTGCTTAGTGATCTCATCAGTTCCCAGAGATTCAATGATCATTTCTATGCAGGTGATTCTCAAATTTACTTGTCCAGTCCTAGCCTCTCTCCTGACCTCTAGTCTCACATCACCAATTACCTATTGGACATCTTAAACTGGACATCTCAGATATTTCAAACTTGATATGTCTAAAACTGAATTCATCTTCCCCCTCAAACCCTCCTCTCTTTCTAACTTCTCCATTACCCTCAAGAATACCTCCGCCCTCCCAGTCACCCAGGTTCACACCCAGGTGTCATCCTCCACTCTACATGCTCTCTCACCCCTTACATCCAATGTTGCCAAATCCTGTGGTTTTACCTTCAGAACATCCCTTGCATATGCCCCTTTTTGTCTTTTGACATAGCACTGAACTAACTCCAGTCTCTCCCCACTCCAAGGGCAGATCTGCCCATGTCATCCCTTCAAATTCAACAAAATCCAGGGGCTCCCTATTACCTCCAGGATGTAATATAAAAGCCTCCATTTGGATTTTAAAGCCCTCTATAACCTGGCACCTTCCTACCTTTTTAATCTTCTTACGGGGGTAGCTAGGTGGCACAATGAGTAGATCGCCAACCCTGGAATCAGGAGGACCTGAGTTCAAATCCAGCCTCAGACATTTGACTCACTTACTAGCTGTGTGACCTTGAGCAAGTCACTTAACCCCAACTGCCCTGTCTTCCCCCCTCCAAAAAAAAGCATTTCTAATCTTCTCACATCTTACTTCCCCCTCCACATACTCTATGATCTGGTAACACTGGTCCAAGCCACTCCATCTCCAACTATGAGCATTTTCACTGGCTGATCCCCATGTACAGAATCCTGTCCCTCCTCATTTCTGCCTCCTGGGGCTCACTTCAAGTCTCAAGTAAAATCCCACTTTCTGCAAGAAGCCTTTTCTATTCCTCCTTAATTATAGTTCCCTCCCTCTGAGATGACCTGTTGTTGTTCGTCCTTCGTTCTTGAGCAGCCCAAGCGTCATCACGAGGGCAATGAATTGACTTGTGCATGAAGCAGACTTAACTGAAGTGAGGCAGAGTGGCACAAAGTTGTCAGCCTCACTGTCTCCTCCAGAGTCACTGAAGTCCACAGTGGCAAGACCAAGGTCAAGATGACTGGCGATAGCCCAGGAGGCAGTGGGTGACATGTATATATCTTGTTTGTCCATAGTTGATTGAACATTGTCTCCCCCATTCGACTGGGAGCTCCTTAAGGACGTGGACTGGCTTTTGTCTTTGTACCCCCAGTACTTAGCACAGTAGCTGGCCCATACTAGGTACTTAACCCTCATAGAACTGACTGGCCTATGAGTTTAGAAAGGCAGGTACTACTCCCATTTTATAGACCATAAAACTAAGATTTAAAGATAAATTATTTGCTCAAGGTTTTATGGCTGTAGATATCCAAGTAGAACCCCATCCTTGGCTCTGCCCACTGCATGATGCTACTTTGTACACGCCATGACCCTCCCTACTTCCTCTGCCCTTCTACCATTCTTCCCAATTCCTTCTACACTTTGCTCCAAACTGCCTCCCTCCAGCGATAAATAAATGTTTCCTACCACAAAATCTGATCAATCCTTTATTCACCTCAGCATTCTTGTCCCTGGTTTTTAATGTCTTTGTAGGAAACGATTCCTTTTTTCTAACTAGAGTGTGAGCATAGCAGAGACATTATGTTTTCTCCTTCATGGCATGCAGCAACACTGGTAGAATCCTTGGCGCCCTGCTACTCCCTCCACTAGCCTGTTGTTTCTAGCTTCACACCATCTCTTATGTATGTGTGTGTGTGTGTGTGTGTGTGTATATATATATACACACACATATACACACACAAATATATGTATGTATGTATGTATGTATGTATGTATCCCCTTCTCTCCACTAACACAGCCACAACTCTAATTTACATTCTCATCACCTTTGCTGGGACTCTTGCAATAGCCTTCTAACTGAACTCCCTGCCACAAGCCTCTCCCTTTTCCAATTCATCATTAGCTCAGCTTCCTGAGCTTAGATCAAACCACTGAGCAGGAGTACCTCCAACTCAAGAAATTCTAAGCAGAGGTTACCTTAAAAAATTATTCAGTGCCCCACCCAAGAAATCCACTTTCTTTAATCCTTCAACTTTTTTAAAAATTTCCATCATTTCAAACTACTACTGTCCCCCTGGATCATTCCAGCATCTTCCGGGAGCAGTATCTCCCACTTTGGGAACCTATATAATCTGATGACTCTCTTATTACCTCCAAGGTCAAACACAAAGTCCTTTGGCACTTAAAACCCATCACAATCTGACCCCTTTCTACCTTTCCAATCTTCTTACATTTATTATTCGACCATAATAATCCTGCGAGACTGGCCTTCTTCCAGTTCCTCAAATACAACATGCTCTCTTCTGTCCCCATGGCTGCTCCACCATGGCTGGGATGTTCTCCCTCCTAATATTGGCTTCTTAGTCTTCCTTCAAGACTCAGCTCAAATCTCATCTTCTTCAGGAGGACTTTCCCAGTACTCCTGGTTGCTAGTGCCTTCCCTCTGAGATTACCTTCATACATACACACATATACACACATATATACATAAATACATGCATACATGCATAGATGGGGCAGCTGGGTGGCACAGAGTATTGGACCTGGATTGGGAAGACTCATCTTCCTGAGTGCAAATCTGCCCTCAGACACTTATTAGCTGTGTGATCCTGGGTAGGTCACTGAACCTTATTTGTCTCAGATCTCCATCTGTAAAATGAGCTAGAAAAGGAAATGGCAAACCATTCCAGTATCTTTGCCAAGAAAACTCCAAATAAATAGAGTTGGACACAACTGAAATGACTAAACAACAATAAATATACGTGTGTGTATACATATGCACACGTATACACGCATATGTTATATGTATGTACAAACATAGACATGTATAAATGTGTATCTTGTATATATTCTTTATATATACATATATATATATATATATATATATATATATATAATGAGTTATGTCTGTCTCCCCCATTAGAATGTGAATGCCTCAAAGGCAGGCTTTTCTCTGCATCCCCATTGTTTGCAAAGTGCATCTGGACATGTTCCAAACCCCGAGGACACATGGAACACAGTGTGGGAATTGGGTAAACCACACTGACTCCACCTTGTGACTCAATTTTGGGTTTAGCACAGCCTTTTTTCTGTTCAGTTATGAGTCTAGTCTAATTTCTGCCTTGTGAGAAGACTTTATTCTATTGTGGGAATTAGGAGAAAATTTTATTGCCTTGTTTGAACCTAGCCGAGCATGGCTGGAAAGCTGCATCACCTCTACCTGCTGCTTAGAGACCCTTAACTAAGGACCTACGTAATGCTGACCAGAAACCCAGTCAGACCCAAAGATTGATGCAAGGAGTTTTCACACAATTACATATCTTAAGCAGCCCATACGTCTCATCTGAAAACTGGCCTCACACTGGTCAGTCATTTACTGGTGCCATGTTCCTTTGATTACTCACAGAGACTTGGGAGGAGTGAGATATCTCTCTGTCTCATTTCAGGGAGCTGCACCTGCTCATTCTCCCCCCTCTCAACTCAGAAAGTTCTTAATCTTTCCTCCAATTAGAAATCAGATTACCTAATTTTGTATCCTGGTTTTTCAATAGGCTTTCAGTGGCATCTGACTCTTTGCGACTCCATTTGGGGTTTTCTTGGCAGAGATACTGGAGAGGTTTGCCATTTCCTTCCCCAGCTCATTTTCTACATGAGGGAACTAAGGCAAACAGAGTTAAGTGACTTGCCCAAGGTCACACAGCTAGTAAGTGTCTGAGGCTGGATTTGAATTCAGGTCTTCCTGACTATAGGCCCAGGGCTCTATCCACTGAACCACCTACCCACCTCCTGGTTTATATCCAGTTAACTGTTTGCTTTTAATTGACAATGTGGCCAGCTGGACTCCTCTGTATTCCATACAAGAAGGGACTCAGCATGCATATCTTTCTGCTATCTCTTGTAGTAAAATAAGTTACTACTCAAATCTTTTCAAATCATGGCTGCTAGTTGACATAATGCATGAAAGGCTGTCTCCCCCTGTATTCGGAGTCCAGTGACAAGCTGAGAAGGCCCAGTCCTGATTTGTTATGCCATTGGCACTCATTGCTTAATAAATTCCTATGCTCAGAATCTCAAACCTTTGTTTCCTCAGTTAACTTCAGATTTCACCCGTCACAACAGTAAATACTTAATAAATGTTTGTTGACTGATTATACTGAGTGGCAAGGAGGGCAGCTCCAGATAATTTTAATAACCCCACCCAAGTGGCCTCAAGGTACCACTTGGAGCACAGGGGCTCTTCTGTAGGGGTGCTGATGAAGGAGGAAAGCACAAGACTCACGTTCAGAGGTGGGGGGAGGGGAACAGATTCACCTCAACCCGACCTGATACTGAGAACTAAAACCTGACCGGAAGATGAGAAGGGCAACATGCTTCTTGAGCAAGCTCCCATGAGGTCAGAAAGCAGTTGAAACTGTAGTGCCGGGGGTAACCCTTGTGCGACCCTGTGTTAAAGCTGAGTGCCAGGAGGCTCCATGTCTCCAGTCAAGACCATAAGCTTCTAGAATATTCTCCTGCCCCACCCCCAGTTCCCCATAGTCTCGACAGACCCCAGAAAACTGAGGAGCTGGACTTTGAGACCCTGCTGGCTAGGCACTACAGAAAACGATAAACTCACATTTAGACACTCTTCCTTCCTTTTCAAAACATTTTCCCCACTGGATTGTGAGCTCCTAGAGAATAAGGCCTGCCTTCCACCTGTCTTTGGCTCTCCAGTGCCTGACACATCATTGGCGCTTAATACATGTTTCTCGATTGATTGTTTAATGTTCATTGACCGACCGACTTCTCATGTAAGAGGAAGGTGTAAGAGATGCTCTTATCCTCCTTTGGCAGATAGTTAGTTGTCCAAGGTCACACAGCCAAGACAACAGCAAAACGTCAGTCAGCCAACAAGCATATATTAAGCACCTACTATGTTCTAGGCACTGTGATAAGCACGGGGATACAAAGAAAGGCAACAGATAGTACCTAATACAGTATACTGCATCAAACACATAGGGAGGAGAAGCTGAGCAGGACCACCCCACCTAAATAATTGACTTTCCTTTATGCAGGTCTCATTTGCCAAGAAAAACAAAACAAAACAAAACAAAACAAACAAAGAGCCACAGACAGAACTTCGGAAAGGCTGATTTTTAAGACCTCCTAAGAGTCTCACCCAGTGACCATTGTAAAGCCTTCTTGGCCCATTAAGCTGTGTAGTCCAGGTAGCCTGAAAACCAGATTCTGCTCAAAGAGCGACATATTTTTGTCTGAACAAGGCTTTGTGGTGGAGCCATTTGGACAGTCAGCAGAACTGTTAGGATTTTTTTCTTTTTTTTCTATCCCATTTTAAAGACAAAGCAGCCATCTCCTGTTTCTAAAGTACCCACCCAAAAGCCAGGGCACAGGTGTTGAAATGATGGCAGTGATAAAACAAAGATATTTGGAGATGATTATGGCATCATGGTGTGGGGCTAAATATAAGCAACCATGAACGGAGCTGCCCTCAGCAGGCTGGGAAAAGCCAAATCTGAAATGGGATTATTGCATTCCTATTATCACTTAAACTGCCTTGGAGATGCCCCTTGGCCACACTCACAGGTTGTTGAAATCCAAGGTCCACTGTGATCATTTCTAAAGGGCCATATGAATCCTTTGTTATGAGGAGCAGCTGCACATGCCACAGTAAAAAGAGCCAAGGAGACCTTGTTTGTGCACCAGCTTTGACAGTGGCTCCACGCTCAGCCACCTGTTTCAAGGTGTGAACTTGGCCAAGTCAGTTTCTCTGGGGCTCCAGCTTCCTCATCTGAGGGGATGGATTAATTAATCTCCAAGATCCTTTCTACTTCCTAAGCTATTACAGCAATAGTAGATGAATCTATATTGATGAAATTTTAATTAAATTTCTATCTTCCCTATCTCCTCCCATGTATATCCCCTTATTCTCCATTCACAAAGCCACAGTCCTAGTTCAGCTTCCATGGACTGTTTAAAGAGACTCAATTGATTGACCTGCCTCAAGTCTCACCTCACATTAATATGTCCCCTATTCAGCCATCAAAATTAATTTCCTAAAACATGTCTTCCCACCCCAAGGCAATAAACCCCAGTGTCTTCCTATTGTCTCTAGAATCAAATATAAACTCCTCTGTTGGCATTTAAAGCTCCTTCTGACCTGACCCCTTCTTACCTCCTCAGTCTCCTCTCTATACTTTACTCTCCTTCTTCACACTTTCCTGTCCAGCTACATTGGCCCATTTGCTATTCCTCATATACAACAGTGCTTTGCTTGTTTCTGTGCCTTGTTCCTGGCTGTCCCCCATGCCTGGAAGGCCTCCCCCTCTTGTCCTCTACCTCTCAGATTCCCTAGCTTCCTTCAAGACTCAGCTCAAATCCCGCCTTTTCTACGGGGCCTTTCCCAGCACCCTGCTGCTAATACCTTTCCTTCTCCTACCTTCCATCTCCTCAGTACAGTTATCCCTTCCACTTTGCAACTTTCCCCATAAGAAATTAAATAGGAATTTTGGGGCAGTTTTGCAGAAGCCACAGATGACACATGAAGGCCAGCAGATGACGCAGAGACCATGACCAAATAATTAACCCAAATTTTACAATAAGGTATTGTAAATACCCCATAAAAGAAAAAGAAAAAAATCAGCCTTCTTCTCTGGTATTAATGGAGGGTTAAAAACTTTTACATGGATTTCCCAGATTGTGGTGGGATTTGGGGTGGGGCACCATACCCCTAACCCCCATGGTGTGGAAGGGATAACTGTATATATTTAGTCATTTATATGTTGACTCTCCTATTAGAAGGAGAGTTCTTTGAGATCAGGGAATGTTTCTGCTGTTCTTCATACCCTCAGCACTCAGTGCACATGGTAAGGGTAAAACTGGGCAATGCTGATACATTCTCATCCAGAAGAGACCAGGGAACTGACTTTGGAAAAGTCATTATGGAAGTGCCTTGGGGAGATTAGGAGCATGCAGAGACATCCTATAATTGGCTATGGTCTTCTAGCCATATATGAAGAGGAATCTTTTAGATCAGGTGCATAGCCAAAACAAGAGGCATTCAAAAGGCTAGTCACCCATAACCCATTCCTCCTTTTTGGACTGATATCTTCCTATCTGGCAGCATTCAGGTGAGAGAAGAGAATCAATGTTTAAAGAGAGAGGCCCTCCTGTCAGGGGCCACAGGAGGCCTGAATATGGGCCTCAGTTCTTTGTCTTTCTTTTTTAGGCAAAGAAGAACAGGGATTGAGATCTGAGAGTGGAGCCCAGGCCAGGTTTTGAAGCCAGTACAGCATAGAGGCACTAAGGAATGAGCAGGAACCTATGGCATGCAGACTATTACTGGCTAATACAGGTACTCATCCAGCAGGGATGCTGCATTCGGTCATGAACTTGGAACCAATGCTATATAGCCTACTCTCCTTAGAAAATGAATGTATAGAGGAGAGTGTGCCTCCCTGGTGTTGGGAGACAGGAAGAATGTTTATACTTCTGTTGTTGCTAAATCGTAGAAGTAAATATCTTTTTGAAAAAATTAATCAAGGCTGACTGATTAAATGAAACTGGGACACTAGTCACTGGTGGTTAATAGTAGTGGGAACAGACCAGAATGGGATTAAGCTGCCCTAGAACCCTGTGAGGGTGATATATAGCTGGGCCTTGCTCTGGGAGAGTGAGGCCAGATGACTTTCTACACAAGCATTTAATAAATGCCTTTTGTGGACTAACTCTTAAATGAGACGTTGCTTTTCTGGGGCTTAGAAATGAAGAGGTTTCTGTTACAGGTAAAACTATCCCTAAGTTATGTCGAATCTGATCAGTTACCTCAAGTCCCACACCTAGGAAGTGATATTTGAAGGAGAATCAGGTAATAGTCATAGCTGACATTTATTTACATATGACTCCCACCCTGGTACCAAAGTGACTTTTCCCAAAACTCAGGTCTATGTCATTCTCTTGCTCTACTAGGTCCCGTAGCTTCCTATTATCTCCCGAATCAAACAGAAGCTGTTCTGTTTGGCCTTTTAAGCTTTTCACAACCTGGTCCCAACCTCCCTTGGCAGCCTTTTTATATATCACTGCCCTTTATGAATTCTATGGCCTGGACAAATGGCCCTCTTGGTTGTGCGCCTCACACATGACACTACAAATCTCCCATTTCTATGCCTTTGCACAAACTCTTCCTCATGTATTGAACTACTCCCTCGTCACATACGTGTTCTAGTCAACAAACCTTTATTCAGCACCTACTATGTGCCAAGCACCATGTCAAGCACTGGGGATACAAAGAAATGCAAAAAAATAGTCTCTGCTCTCAAGAAGCTCCCAGACTAATAATAAGGGGAAAACACATGACCAGCTGTGGGCAAACAAGGAGTAGCTAGGTGGCTCAGTGGATAGAGTGCCCAGCCTACAGTCAGAAAGACTCAAGTCTGGCCTCAGACACTTAGGAGCTGTGTGACCCTGGGCAAGTCACTTCACCCTGTTTGCCTCAGTTTCCTCATCTGGAAAAATGAGCTAAAGAAGGAAATGGCAAACCACTCCAGCACCTTTGCCCAGAAAACCCTAAATTGGGTCATGAAGAGCTGGACATGCAACGACAGAATAACAAAAATGGACAGCAAGATCTAGACGGGACCGAGTGAAGACAAACAGCAGAGGGAAGGGACTATAATGAAGAGGGACTGGGAATATTGTTCAGTGGCTAGAGCTCTGGGCCTGGAGTTCAAATCCAGTCTAGGACACTCACCAGCTGTGTATGATCCTGGGCATTTTCCTCGTCTGTGGAATGGCACCTCCTTTCCCAGGGTTGTTGCGAGGATCCGGCGCACCATAACTACTACAGAACTGTTCACTATTATTATACAATCTAGATTTTCTAGCTTCCTTCAAACCTCAGCTCAAGGAGCACTTCTTATCTGACCCCTTCTGACGCTAAGGTCTCTCCCTACAGGAAATGAATACTAATAGCCAATATTGAGAATTTTACTAGCATTTATACAGCGTGTCAAGGTTTGTGAGACACTCAACAAATATTTCATCGCATCTCCACCACAAGCCTAGAAGGTAAGTGTTCTT
The DNA here is from genome assembly GCF_011100635.1 of Trichosurus vulpecula. NCBI lineage: Eukaryota > Metazoa > Chordata > Mammalia > Diprotodontia > Phalangeridae > Trichosurus > Trichosurus vulpecula. The sequence continues at coordinate 552,552,107 of NC_050573.1, read as the reverse complement.
GTCACCTTCATGTTATAGGTGAGGTAACTGAGGCAGAGGTTAAGTAACTTCCAGGGTTATACAGCTAGTAAATATCTGAGGCCATATTCTGGACTCCGGGTCTGGGTGCTATCTACTTCATATAGCTAAAAATTACCTTGTATTTATGCTGTCTATATACATACATATATATACATACATACATATATTCACACATATACACACAGATATACATAGATTGTTGTTGGTGTCCAGTTGTGTCTGACTCTTCATGACCCCATTTGGGGTTTTCTCATCAGAGACACCACAGTGGTTTGCCATTTCCTTCTCTAGATCATTTTACAGAAAAGGAAACTGAGGCAAACAGGGTGAAGTGACTTGCCCAGGGTCACATAGCCAGTAAGTGTCTGAAGCCAGACAAGAAATCATGAAGAGGAGTCTTTCTGACTCCAAGCCCAACAGTTTATACACTGTGCCAGCTAGATTCCCATCATTTTATATGTGTGTGTATGCATGTGTGTGTATATATATATATGTGTGTGTGCATGTGTATATGCATGTGTGTATGCATGTGTATATATGTGTGTGTGTATGCCTGTATATGTATGTGTGAATGTGTATATGTGTATGCATGGGTGTGTGCATATATGTGTTTATACATATCTATTCACATACACATAGACACACACATGCTACAGATTAGAAAAAAGAACAGAATGGTTAAGTGATCCAGGTCACAGAACCACTCAGCTCACCTCTTGTGACTCTAAAACCCCATTTCCATTATGCTACAATACCTCCTCACTAGTTGAGTCAATTCAATCCAATTTACTTTTTTAAAAACCACATATTAAGGACCTCCTCAGGACAAGGCACTCTGCTACATTGTTGCTGTTCATTCTTCCTTTCTGAAGACCAACGATATCATGGGTGGTGTCTTGACTTGATTTGCACATGAGCTGGATTCAAGTGAGGGGGAGTTGCACAAAGTCTCTCTTTGTCAGCCTTGCTCTCTCTCCCTGAGTTAGTGGTAGGACAAAAATCAGGATGACTGGCAATGACCTGGAATGCAATGGTGACCTTGGTGTCTTTGATGTCTGACCAAGCTTTAAGCACTCCACAGTACCTGCTTCAGCCTGCTTCATGGCCATTGGAACAAATTGTTCTTATCCGCCCATTCTTATGGAGGAAAGTCTTCACATGCTTGGGGTAGGCATTCCCCTAACTCACTGACGGGTTTGAAGCCTGTCAGTTACCCTCAAACTAGTTTAGCCCATCTGCTGAGATGGATGGTTATATCAAGGTATGGCATACGACAGGTTCCTGGAGCCACAGGTAAGAGCTGGGTGGATCAGGTAGACACCAAAGAGCAGCCCTGAAAAGGGCTCAGCAGCTCTCACACCAGAGGTGTTAGTCCTCCTGAAACACCTCAAACACCCTGTTGTGCCAGATGCTGAACATGCAAAGATAGGAACAAAAGGAGTTTACATTCTGCTAGGGGAAAATAATAAATCAAATGTATATAGGATTTAAGGTGTCTTCCTGAAAACAACCCTGTTTGCAGGTTTGGGGGGATTTAGGGCAACACTAGATCTGTGATGCAATGATTTCTTCAGTGGAGGAAACTCCCGAGAGAAAATTCTATCTACAAATGCAGATGAGCAATTCCTCTGTAATTTATACAGTCTCACTGATTTGCTAAGGGGCACCAAAAAGTTAAGTGACTTGCCCAGGGTATCACAGCCAGTAGGTGCCAGAGACTAGACTGAAATCCAGGTATTTCTGATTCCAAAGCCTGTCTCTATCCCATGTGACCTCACTGTCTCACCACTGCAAGTGGAGTAATCTCCACTATTTTCAGATAAGGATCATGTAGATTGAAGAAGTCAGATAACGCAATCACTAGTGTTCAATTCTTTAGAAAAAAAAATCTGAGTCTTACATTCATAGTCAATTTACAAAATCCCTGTCCTATGTCCTTCCCCCAAACCCAAGGAATCCCCTACCTCCCCCTCCCTCAATTCAGGCTCCATGTTATCTTTCACTGTAACGTTCTTCCCTTCCAAAATGGCTAATACACATTTTAACCTCTTTTCCCCTGGATGACATGTTTTCAGATCAAACACATAATATCACCTGCTCTAGAGCCCAGTTCCTCCAGAGGAGGCCCTTTTTCTAGATTTCTAGAGGATCTTACCCTAATGAGGATTGACTAACATTTCTATCTTGCTACTATATGAGTCTGAATCAACCTATCCATATCAATGCAGAGGACATCAAAACCCAAATGGAAGATTATGGGGTATCAGTCCAATCTGCCCACACAGCTCCACAAAGGCACTTAATGAAATGCTTGTTGACTGACTGCCTGATATTCATTCCCCCTCTTCTCAAAATAGATTTCCAGTAAAAACCCATCATTGAAACCTTCCGTGTATGAGTAAAATGACCTGAGTTAAATAACTGTAGATTCTAATGACAGTGGCTAGAGTTGATATCCCAGACCTAACTTCCAGGATTTGGCCAGGGTCATGTTAAAAAAACACAGGTCATGAGGCTGCAAGATTCCACACAGTAGAAAGAGCACTAATTAGTGCTTAGTTAGAGCTTAATTAAGCTCCAGTCCTGTTTCTGCTACTTACTCCCTTACATTATTTTGGTCAAGTGATTTCGTCTTTGTGAGTCTCGATTTCTTCATATGTAAAATGAGAAGGTTGAACTGAGATTCCTTCCAGCTCTAGGTGATGCAGCCAATAGAATGCTGGACTTGAAGTCAGGAAGATGTGAGTTCAAATTCAGCTTCAGACCCTTACTAGCTTGGAACCCTGGGCAAGGCCCTTAACCTCTCCTTTGTAAAATGAAGGTTGTAAGGATAAAATAGGATCTTTGCCAAATACTCTGCACACCTGAAAGCGCTAACATAAAAGCTAGCTATTATTACTATAATTGTGACGATTCCATAATAAGAGCAAACATAGAGAATAGACGCAAGTGTTCCATTCATGCAGCTCATATGTTGTTGCTGTTTTAAACCAGTAAATAATGTTTCTTGAACTTTCACCAAAAGCTACATGCTATGCAAACTGACTATATTCTACCCTGGCTGAAAGAAGGGAGCAGATCCTGTTTAGGGCTTTTCTAATAGACCTGAATTTTATTGAGTTGGCACTGGCCAGACCCCAGTATTTTAAGGCTTGAGCTTCCTAGGCCATGAATATCAGCTGCCCTGCTTGTGTAAAGTCAAGTCTGGTAGGAAAACAGCCAGAAGGGAAGAGAAGATGCTTTCAGGTGATTATTTTGTTCCAGACTGATGAGATCTCAGCTGCGCCCTTCATCTGGAACCAACTGCATAACGAGAGGTGACATGGGCAGCTCAATCCAAAGGCTGTTTCCCCTTTAGCTAGACTTAAAAGGCTGTGTCTTGGGGTTCTATTTTTTCCATTTAAATACTGGCTACAGGGCATGTGTTTAACAAATCCTTAACTTTCCATCTGTATCTCCCAGGGGAAACCTTCCCTGAACATCCTTTGGTTCAAATCCATTGAAATCATTAATCAGACATTCAGATGGAAGGAAAAGCCCCAGGAGAAGCTCAGTCAGTTGGCTGGGGCTCACCCGAAGCTCAGTGAGACTCAGCACTGCCAATTTTAACCAGAAGCATCTGTTAGAATTGATGCTTCTCACCTCTTAAACCTTCTGGTTGCCACACATAGCCGCTTTGAGAACAGGTTTGAGGGTCCCTAGGGGGACTAGTGAGCACTCTGATATTCTATCTCTGGTCTAGTCTTTTCTCCTGGGTGGCTTCCTTCTGCTTAAGCAACATGGTACAGTTTGGGGGGGGGGGGGTGGGAGTGAGTGGAACTGGGTTTGAATCCAGATCTGCTACATACATCCCAGGTAACCTAAGACCAATCATTTAACCTCTCTGGGTTTCAGTTGTCTACCTGGAAACTGAAGGGGCTGAACTAGATTGGTCATGAGCTCCTGATTGAATATGGCAACTTCTGGCTTTGGCCAGGGAACCATGTTGCCCCTCTCCCCATTGCACCCTGCTGCACGTATCAACATAATAAAAGAAAGAAAATGTGGGAACCAAATTCATGTGATTCTTCACTTGTATTGTGAGCCATTAAATCACATCCTCCCTTGACCCCGACCCTGCCAAAGGCCTTTATTCTTTTTACAATGGTCCACATATGGAATCATTAAATTCCACCTCCTCTAAGAAGCTTTCACTGACCACCTGACCCAGAAGTTTCATGGGATTTCCATCTAGAAGGGACCTCAGAAGTCAGCCCATTCAATCACCTCATTCCATCAGTGAATAAGCTAAAGTCTAGGAAAGTGAACTAACTTCCTCCTCATCCCTGTCTTTTAGAGTCTTCACCTGCTTGAGCAAAACTCCCTTCTCCATAACTACCTCTTCCCACATTCTCATTCCTATCCAGCCTAGCCCAACTCTTCTCTAGGTGTTAGCCTCCTCTAACCCCACCCTTCCCACTATGACCTCTGGAACAAATCACCCTCTTTCTGCCATCTGGAACTCAACAAAGCCCAGCCATCTCCTGAAGACATCCTGTGCCAGCCACCCTATTCAGTGCTGACTGCCCCTCCTCTAATGCCATCCCTAACCCCACTCCCACCCTCCAACACACAGTGCCAAGAGGAGTTCATATACTTCTTGCCCAATAAACATTGGCTGCTTGATTACAAGTTCAAGATCATAGAGACAGAATAGTTTGGAATGAGATAAGTTCTAAAGTGTGAACATCTCCCAGTGTTACTTCCAGACTCTTCCTGTGCTCATAATCTGGCACTCTTCAAGAAAGTAAAAGTATAAAAAGACTAGAGGGGTGTTTTCACTACCCTCAACCTGCCATAAGATCTAGCCACAATGGTCTTCTTACTGTTCCTCCCACACATTCCAGGTCAACCCTAGTCATCCTGACTTTTGTCTTGCCATTAGACTAAATACAGTGGGTGTCAAGTAGAGCAGCTCTAGATAATTTTAATAACCCCACCTAAATGGCCCTAAAGAAGGACAGGGGCCCAAGGTACCACTGAGAGTATAAACTAGAGGCTCTTCTGTAGGAGGTGCTGATGAAGGAGAAAAGCACAAGACTCAAGTACAGAGGTGGGGTAAGGGAAACAGATTTACCCCAACCCAACCTCATATTGAGAACTAAAACCTGATTAGAAGATGAGAAGGGCAGGGTGCTTCTTGAGCAAGTTTCCATGAGGTCAGAAAGCAGTTGAAACTGTAGTGCCAGGGGGTAACCCTGTAATGGGTAGTAAAGTGGGACTTTTTGTTATCTTTTGTTTTGGAATGCTTCTCAGCACTAAGGCAATCAAGTGCCTTTGAGTCTTGCCTTTGTTTCAAACAAGAATCTTTGATTGAATTGGGAGTTTTTGATGACCTGCTTAAGTCATGGAAATGCCTAGGTCACATGGGTTTGAGTCGCATGGTTGTGTATATATACTCTGAGGTTAGCATTTTGCTTGGGGCTCACTCACTGGAAGAGTGTCATGTGATTTGACCACAGGAGACTCTGAGTAGTCATTAAGGAGCACCTCCGGCTTTGAAAAACCCAGATGTTGGTGCTTCTCTCTCTGGTAACTATGTATATAATGTCTTGGACAGACAGCTAGAAGCCTGTCTGCTGATTTGTGTTATTTTGCTCTCTTCCTATAATTTCTGCTTGTAATTTCTGTTTGTGTTTCTCTGAAGGTCAGGGTGCTGACTTTTTCGCCTGACCTAAGTGAATGATATATCTATGTTTAATTAAAGTGAGATTGTAAACCCCTTAAAGTTGCTTTCCTTAGAAAAGCAGATCAAAGAACCTATGCTAGCAGCCCTCCTGTGTACTGGTATTATTGGCCTTACACAGCCACAGTAGCAGCCAGTAGCATTGATGTTACAAATCCTTGGATGGCCCTGTGTTAAAATTGGCTACAAGGAGGCTCCATGTCTCCAGTCAAGACAACGGACCTCTCAGGCATCCTCCTGCCCTATCCCCAATCCCCTACTGTCTGGATAGGCCTCTGAAGAAAGACTGAGGAGCTAGACTTTGAGACCCTGCTGGCCGGGCACTACAAAACATGATAACATATTTAGACACTCTTTCATCATTTTCAAAACATTTTCCCTATTAAATTTTGAGCTCCTGGAGAGCATGGCCTGTCTTTAACCTTTTTTATATCTCCAGTGCCTGATATATGTTTTTGATTGGTTGGCTATTAAAATTTATTGATGGTGGAGCAATTAGAGCTTGGTAAGACATTGAAGATGCCAAGGCCATCCATTGCATGTCAAGCCACTGCACTTCAATAACTGGAGACTTTGTGAAATTCTGCCTCACTTAAATCCAATCCATGAGCAAGTCAAGACATCAGCCCATGATGCCATAGGTCCCCTTCGAGATGAAGGACGAGCAACAATAACGCGACACTCCTTTGTACCTTTTCAATGACACATGCCAGGAATGCTTTCCCTCCTTATCTCCTCCTCCTGGGTTCCCTGGTTTCCTTCAAGACAGCTCAACTTTCCTGGTTCTTTCTTCTGCTAACATCTCTCCCCTAAGATCACCTTCTACTATCTATATTTCATCCATATAGAGCTGTCTGTATGTGAGCTCCCTAAGAACAGGAACCATGTTTTTGCCTTTCTTTGTATCTTTAGCACTTAACATAATGCCTGGCACATTAAATAAATGCTTGCTTACTGACACTAACACCTCAAACTCAACATGACCACAACTTAATTTATCATTTCCACCCCAATAACTGCTTTATTTTTGTTGATGGCACCACTAACATCCCAGTCGTTCAACCTTGAACCCTCAGATTCATATTCCCTGTTCCTCATTCCAGGTAGTTGCCGAGTATCAAATATTCCACGATACTTCTTATATTCATCTCTTCCTTCTGATTGTCTGCAATCACTCCAGTTCAGGCCTTTGTCTCTTCTCCCCCAAACTGTTGTAATAGTCCATGAATCGGTCTTCTGTCACCCATCTATTTACCCTTTCCAAGCATTTCATCCTCCACACCACTGCCTAAGAAAGCTTCCTCATATACTTATTACTATTATGATGCCACTTCCTTACTCACAACTGTCAGGGGCTCCCCGTTGCCTGCTGCCATTTGAGTCCTCCACAACCTGGCTCCAAGCCTGCAGTTCCAGTGTTACTTCACGGTACTCGGTTCAGCCAGACTGATCTCTCCATTGGCTGGCTCTGACCTCTCCAAACTCCGGGGCTTTGCTCATGTTTTTCCCCTATTTGTAATGGACTTTCCATGCGTGCACACATGTACACAGATACAACACACACCTCTACACCTCCCTCAATCTAGTAAATTCCTTCCCTTATTTCCAAGGCCCAACTCAGGTACCATTTTCTCCCCAAAGCTTTCTCTAAGCTCTGTATTCCACATGAAATTGGATTATTTGTCCTCAAATCTCTCAAAGCACTTCACTGAGTCCTGTGCATGTATTACTCGGTCTCCCTTATATCTTGTTTGTATACACATCTTTCCCTGACTAGACTCCAGGATAGGAGGATTGGTAACATAGCTCTCTTCATATCCCTAGAGCATAGTACATATAAAATGTTTGTCAAAGTGAAGCATATTGAGAAAGTTAAAGGAATGGGAAAGTAAAAACTATAATGATATTGTGGTGAAGCTTGGGGACAGAGAAGAAGGACAGGCTGTGGCTGAGGTTGCTCCTTCATACATAAGAACTCTACTCACAGCTCTAAAAAGTCCTCTAGCAACATGTAAAAACAAGAAAAAATTATTATCTTTCTACCCAATGGATTTTATCCCTCCGCAATATACTAGGCTTGGGTATCATTCTTTTTTTTAATCTTGAATCCTAGAAATCCTTTATGTCCTCACCTTTAAAAAGAGGGAGGGAGGGAGGGAGAGAGGGAGGGAGGGAGAGAGGGAGAGACGGAGAGAGGGAGAGAGAGAGAGAGAGAGAGAGAGAGAGAGAGAGAGAGAGAGAGAGAGAGAGAGAGAGATTAAAGACGGCTCCATGGCCCCACTCAAACTTTGTGGCTCCCACCTACTTGACCCTTGGTGCCTTCTTCCCAAGTCACAGCTTGTGTTGCTGCTCACCTCCCTCTCTCCACATTTCACTCAACCTTTGGGCCTCCCTCCTCTTCACCTTGCTCCAAGGAAACACTATACAATACTTTCCTTTCAGTTCATAGCTGTTGCTAGTCCCCATTTATTCCCCTCCTAACTCAATACTTATGCCTTCCTCTCTCCATGAACGACCTCCCCTCTATGCTTCCCGCTCAGGCCACAGATGATGCTACAGCCCACCTACTTTCATCTTCCATGTCCCTACATTCAACCCCTGTGACTCCCTCTTAGGTCACAGTTATACAGCTACTACTTTTTTCTTCCTTCCTGCCCCACTTCAACCCCTGTGTCTCCCTTTCAAGACTTGTGCCTCCATCTCAGGCCACACAGATGCCACTGCTGCCCACTCTTTTCTTCTATGCCCCCACTAAGCCCTTTCCCATCCCTCCCCAGGCCCCCAATGGTGATGCTGCCCACCCACACTCATTCCACACTCCTGTTTTCCCCTGCTCTCTTCTTCCATACTCAATTCGGGCTGCAGCTACTATGCCCATCTGGTACATCTTCTCTCCCTTCCTGTCCCACTCAACCCATGTGTCTCCCTTCTAGACCATGACAGCTGCTGCTGCTGCTATTGGCCTCCTCCTCATTTCCTCCCTCCTTCCCTCACTGTAGCTACCTAGCTTCTTTCTTGTTTTTGTGTCTTGTCTCACCAGAAAATCTAATTAACCAATTTAGTTCTGCTGCTGCAGAAGGCCAAGTAATAATAGAAAACAGAGCAAGTGGCCTTCCTTGCTCCCACCACAGATGCCTGAGAGACCTCTGAATACCCCAGTAAGACTGAGAAGCCTATGAAGTACAGCGACTGATGCAGAATTCTTGTTGAAATGCAAAGTAATGGTGCCTCACTCTTCTCAGTCTCCTTTGCCTGATAATCACACATATCCCAGCCCCTAACTATGGTTGTACCCCCAATCTGTCAAAGACCCTCCCCTGGCTTCTCTCTCTGCATTCTCTCACTTGGAGATCTTGAAAGCTCCCTTGGGTTTAATTATCGTCTACACAGATGGTTCCCAGAGTTACATATCTCTGAGCTCCAATCCTGCTTCACCGATTGCCTATTGGTTATTTCATATCCAATTCCCAGAGGCACCTCAAACGCAGTATGTCTAAATCAGAGCTCATTATCTTTTCCCACCTCTGAATTTCTTTTATGGTGTCACCATCTTTCTATTCACCCAGCTTTGCAATCTCAGTGTCATCTTTGACTTCTCACTCTATATATCCAATCAATTGTCAAATTTCATATCATTTCTACCCCTACAATCTCTATCGCATCCATCTTCTTCTCTCTACCTACATAGTCATCATCTTTGTTCAAGTAGGTCTTTAGCAACTCTCACTTGTACTATGAAAAAGCCATCTTTACTAGTGAAGTGAGAAGAACCAGGAGAACATCGTACACAGTAATGGCAGTATTGTAGTGATGATCAACTATAAAAGATACAGCTACTCTAATCCAGACAAGGCTCCAAGAAAACTCCAAAGGACTCATGATGGAAAATGCTCTCACCTCCAGAGAGAGAGCTGACAAACTCTAAGTGCAGATTGAAGCACCATTTTTGCACTTTCGTTATTCTTCTTGGTGCTTTGTTTATTTGTTTGTTTGCAACATGACTATTATGGAAATGTTTTGCATGATTTTCACATGTATAATTGATATCACACTGCTTGCCTTCTCAATGTGTGGGGGAAGGGTGGACAAGAGGGAGAAATCAGAACTCAAAATTTAAAAAAAAAATAAATGTTAAAAATAATTTTTTTAAAGTTAAGAAAAAGCCCTATACTGTTCCTCAAGTCTCTGCCCTCTCCAATCCATCCTTCACATAGCTGCTAAATTGGCCTCCCTGAAGTACACATCTGACCATGTTATTCTCTGGCTCAATTACTTTAGTCATTGAGCGCCCAATTAGTTCTAGGATCAAAATACTGCTTGGCCTTTAAAGTCCTTCATAACCTGGCTCCAACCCATCTTTCCTGCCTTATGTATACTTCCCTTCTGCAGAAAGGGCAATATCTACTAGGGTGCTAGTCAGGGGGGATGAGCTTGCCTCTCGTAAGGCGCTACCCCACGTTAGCTAAGATAGATGAGGTTTGAACTTTAAAAGGTACTAAAATCACACTCAAGACAAAGTTCCCAGGACACTGAGGCTTGAATTACTGACATAGCGTCCTGGTGGTCTAAGAAAAAAGCCAGTACAGTCAGGAGCTCTTCCCTTGGCACCTTCTTGTCATTATGGTGAATGCTGAGTCAAGGAAGCTTTGACCAACTAATTCAATGCTGTAGCCTTTGCTGAATTTCCTTTCCATGCTATGGTTAAGTAAATTTCCTTTTGTTAGCTATTAGATGGTCTGTGAATGTCTCATGTCGTTCTAATCCCTAAACTGAATCACCACCAGAGCAGCCTGAATTGCGCCTGATCTTTATAAAACCCTTTGCAGACTCTGCAGACTGACCAATTTGGTCTTGTTCCTGTCCCTCACATTCTATATCCAGTACCAGCATCTTTACCCAGACTGGCCCCCATGCTTGGAATGCACATGCTTCTCACCACTACCTCTTAAAACCCCCTAGTTTCCTTTCTGGCTCAGCTCAAGCATCACCTTGTACATGGAGCCTTTCCTGACCCTCCCCAGCTGCTAGTGACCTCCCTCCCACATAAATGCCCCACCTTCTACTCCCTCAAATTCCCTTGTATTTATTTTGTTAAGATGATTTACATAAATGTTCTCTTCTCCAATTGAATAACACAACACAAACTCCTTGAGTACAAATGGATAATTTTGTCTTTGTACCCAGGACCAAGGACAGTGCCTGGTGCTTAGAGGAACTCAGATGTTTATCCACAGGTTACTTATATACATTATCTCATTTGTGTGGTACAGGCATTATTTTGAAGATGAGGAAACTGAGGCCCAGAATGACTAAGAGTGGAGACAATATTCAGGTCTGGAAAATGCTCAGAATGGGTTCAGACACTGGAGTAATTCCATCGTGTGAAAGCAGTGTTCATTGTGAGGCATTTCCTTTGGATGATTTTGTCCCTAATCAACTCAAATTTCATTCTTTTTACCTATTTAAAAGTAATAACCCAGCAGCCTCAATCCCAGCCTTCAATTTCTTTTGATAGAATAAAGTTTCACTGAATTTCCCTTATGGCTTCTGGGTTAAGAATTTGCTATTTTAGGGGTTGAACTTTTTTTTCCCTTCCTACCTTCTTTTGATTCTAGATATGGAAATCACCTGACTGAAAATTACAGGAAGAGGAATCTTCTTGACGCATAAAAGAAGACGTTCAGGAAGCCAGGAATACCAGCCAAAGCTTAATTACAGCCTTTTACTAAGGAATCTCTGTGCAAAAATTTAAATTGCTGCTCAACCTCACTTTTGTGATGAAATGTTTGGAAACAAGATAATGGGTTGGATTTCGGCATTTCAGACGGGAGTCATTTCTGTTATTTAAAAATGAAAAGCTCCAAAATTCTGTGGGTTTGAGTCCTGTTGTAATGTAGATTTGCCCAGATACCCACCGATTCACTCGATTTTTCCCAGACCATACCCCATACCTTTATCCCAGGGGTCTGACAAGCTTCTCTAGCACTCATCATAGGAGATCCTGAAACCCTGACTCCTCAAATGTTTCTTATACTAAAAAAGTTCATATCACTTAGTGTGTGACCACTGGATGGAATGGAGGGAGGGTGTGGACAGAGAGAGGCAACACAGTTAAGGTGATGGCACTATTAGAGAGGTCGCCAGGATTGAGCCAGGCCCAGCCACAGAGGTGCTCACCAGGGGCACAACCAAGAAATAGGACTGGCTAGGAAGCTCCAAAGGAGTTCATAATCTTTTTGCATGTCCTCAACCTCTTTGGCACTCCAGTGAACCCTATGGACCCAGTAATGTTTTTGGATGCAAAAATAAAATACATGAGATTATAAATGAAACCAATTATGCTGAAATACAGCTACCAAAATAGTTTTTAAAATCAGTTCATGGATCCCAGGTTAAGAAACCCTGCGCTAGGAGCATCTCTATCTTAACTAACTTTTCTGGCTATCTAGGTACTCTGTTAGAAGGTAAACTACAAACTCAATTGTCTCTAAACGGCTAAAGGAAAACAAGTGAAATCAGGTCCTGAGGCAAAGCCCTATACTCAATGGCCATGATTCAAAATGGGTTCACAGGATTCTGAGCCAGAAAGTACACTAGAGATCACCTAGCCTAACCCTTTTCATTTTACATTTTACTGAGACTCAGAGACATCAAATATTTCCCCTCCAAGTACTTATACTTCGCACACAGCCCTTGGCTTATACTTACAAGTCTATTTTTCCGTGTATTTAGTCTCTATAACTTTTGAGTGTTGTGTCCTGTCACCCTCCTATCTTTCTTTAGGTTCATTCACATGACTGCTTTTTGTCTTAGTCTGAAAGTTTTCCTACATCAGGAACCTCTTCTTAACTTGATCTATATGGCACAGGGCCTGCAGCAACAGGAGGTCACCAAATGTTTTTGGCTGACTGGTTCATTGATTAGGTAAAGACCTTTTGGGTGGTAGGCACGGAGGCCAGCCAGTACATAAAATAATGCCTGACATTTACATTTTGCAAAGTTTTTAGTATACATTCTATCAGCTGAGCTTTACAAGAATTTTGTGACATCGGAAGGTACTGCTGATATCAGCATTATTCCCATCTTACAGATGTGTAAACAGGCTGAGAGAGGTCCAGTGACCGACTAACCTGTGGTCACATAGTTAGTAAGAGATAGAGACAGGATATAAATGTGTGTTTTCCTAAAGCCCAGGACTCTGTCCACTATGCCACAAGCATCTTAGTGATGAAGCTGTGCTCACAAAACAAAAAGGTTTACTTGCTTCCCAGGTCCCTTCCATTCACTGATGAAGGAACACCAGCCTAAGAGTCAGGGTGCTTATGGGCTTGAATCCCAGCTCCATCTATGTTCATAGGAAGGGCTCTGCCAACTTAAAACATTATATCAAGCCAGGGATGATGACAATAAATTTTCCATGTGACTTCTGCTCCCTCCCCCCAGGGGTCTCAATCAATGAACTAGTCATCTGAAAGCTTTATGATCTTATCTGGCCCACAGATGGGGGAAGAGCCAAACAAACTGTAGGAATCAATGCAATAGACTCTTACTAGTCCATAAGAGACAATGGATTTGAAGAATTATTTCAGAGAAGCACAGGAAGAGTTATATGAACTGATGCCGTATGGAGCAAACAGAACCAGATAAACAATATATGCAATCTCTACAACAACATAAATGGAAAACACGACAACAACAACAACGAAAAGCCAAAACACTGTGTCATTATAGTGATGAAAGAAACGCTGTATAATTATAAATCTTGTCCCTGAAAAAAAGATGGGGAAAAAAGGTCCTTTCCTTCCGTCCTTAGAGAAGTAGGGGACTGTGGGTATAGAAAGCTGCAAATACTGTCAGATGCAGCTAATGAGTTGCTTAGTTTTGTTGAATTGTTTCCTTTTTTTAAACATTCCCTTTCTTTTCATATTTTTTTTACAAGAGATGACTCAATGAATAGAATATATTTGGAAATGGAGTTGGTTAGTTTGGTTAAATTGCTCTCTTTTTTAAAATTTCATTTTCTCTTTATATTTTGTTACAAGAAAAACACTGGCTCCGAACTCAGAGGCACTGAGTTCAAATACTATCTCAGATGCTCCCTATTTGCGTGACCTCAGGCAATTCACTGAACCTTCCTGGACCTCCGTTTTCTGCATCCGTACAATGGGTGGGTTGGGCCAGACAGCTTTTGAGGCATCTTCCAGCTCAGAAGCTATGACCTTATGATCTTCTCCAAGCTAGAAGCTGGCTCTCAGGAAGACACTGTCCCTGAGCAAGGGCAAAAGTGAAAATGGTGACCCAGGGCTCCATCAGGGTCTGAGCTAAGGACACCTACCTGTAAATACTAGGCTGGCGTTTTCAAGTTCTTCCTGTGGGACCTTGAAACTGAATGACTCATTGTAGAAGGGATCGATTGTGCCTCTCATAAAGGAAGTCTTCTTGGTCTTCACAAGTTTGAGTCCGTGTACCAGCTGGATCTTCACAAAGGGGTCTGGGGAGAGAGGTACAAAGGAGACATGGAAGGTCAGAGCCACAGGGACCCTTGGAGGTCCTTCAGCCCAACCCTCTCATTTTACAGAGGAGAAAAGGAGAGATACGGTGAACGCCCAAGACAATAATTGCAAAGCCCTTAACGTAGTGGTGTTTAATAATAGGTGCTTAATAAATACTACTCCTCTCTCCTTTCCTCACCTTCTTCCCAAAATAATTTTGTTATTCAGTCGTGTCTGACTCTTCATGACCCCATGTGGGGTTTTGCTGGCAAAGATACTAGAGTGGTTTGCCATTTCTTTCTCCAGTTCCCTTTTACAGATGAGGAAACTGAGGTAAACAGGGTGAAGTGACTTGCCCAGGGTGACACAGCTCCTCTGAACCTTGGTGATTCTAAGCCCAGTGTTCTGTCCATTTCACCACCTAGCAGACCAGGTTAATAACAGGAGCTTAATAAATGTTCCTCCTACCTCCTCTCCCTATCCTCTTCCCAAGGTCATGCAGTCAGCTAATGCAAATCTAAGACTAGAACTGGGTCTCAGGACTCCCAATTCAGGCTCTTTTGCCAATGGCATAAGCTGGGCCCTGGGGGGAGGGGGGTGAGGAATGGGATTTGGATAGGTAGACGTGGAAAGGGAATATCTTGAAGATAGCTTGTAAGAATGCAGAGGCAGAGGAGGCAAGTCACCCCTGGGAAATATTTAAGCAGAAATAACACTATGCATAGGGAGCAGGGTTAGGGGACTAGACCTGTGATCTGATTGGCAGGAGGAATTCCCAAATGAGAAAACTCATTCTACCGAGGGAGGTTAGGGCTTTGTCTGCAACTGATAATCTTGGAGAGTTGGCCTGTCGCACTGAATAGTTCAACGACTTGCCCAGGGTCACGCGGCCAGTCTGTGTCAGAGGCAGGACTTTAATCTAGCTCTCCATCTACTACCCCGTCTGTCTCTCTAGTAGTGAGCAGCAGTATGAAACAAGGCTAGAAAGGCGAAGCTAGACTATGCAGGATTTTAAATGCCAGGCTAAGGAGCCTACATCTTATCCTTGAGGCAATAGGGGGCCCCTGAAGGTTTTTGGGTAAGGGAATTACATAGTCAGACCCATGCTACAGGGAGGTTACTTGGGTAGCTGTGTGGAGGATGGATTGAAGAGAGGAAAGGGAGGAGACTAACATCCTAAAATGTAAGCCAGTGAAATGATCCTGGTGAGAGGTAAAGAGGGGCTGGATCCGAGTGGTGACAGGGTGAGGAGACAGGAAAAGACTGATATAAGATCTGTTACAGAGGGAGAGTTGACAAGAGAGATAATTGGTTGGATTGGGAGAAGGAAGTAAAGAAGAGAGAAATTTCCAAGACAACCAAGTTTTCGAAGGATAGGCTAACTGGGATGATAGTGGTGCCGTCCACAGAAATAGGGAGATTAGGAGGCAGAGTCAGCTGAGGAGGAAAGATTAGTTCTGACTGAGCCCATTACCTCATCCGACCCTTATGACAGCACTACCTCCACTGAAGGAAAATGACCTGCCCAAAGCTATACGGCCAATTCGTAAAAAGCCAAAAGTGGAATCTCCAGACAGTACTTTTTATGAGGAAAATGATATAATGGTTAGGAAGCTGGATTTGAAGCCAGGAAGATGTGAGTTCAAATCCCACTTCAGATATTTACTAGCTCTGTTACTGTAGGCTTCCTCATCTACAAAATGAAGGTATTGGATCCCTGTAACTTGAAGACCCCATCCAATTCCAAATCCATTTGCCGATGTAACCTATGACTCAGGTTCAAAGCCTGCCTGAGGCACTTACTAGATGTTACCAGGAGTAAGAGGGTGGCTCAGTGGTGCAGTGGATAGGGTACTGGGCTTAGAGTCAGAAAGATTCATTCTCATGAGTTCAAATCTGGCCTCAGACACTTCCTAGCTGTGTGACCCTGGGCAAGTCACTTCACCCTGTTTGCCTCAATTTTCTCATGAGGAAAGTGAGCTGGAGAAGGCAATGGCAAACCGCTCCAGTATCTCCGCCAGATGGGGTCACAAGAAGTCGGACATGACTGAAACAACTCAGCAACAACCTATTTGAATCCTCTGAGTTTGAGAGGGAGACACCAACACCCTCCAACAGGGTTGTATTGTAAGATTAGACCTGGAAGGATACTTAAGAAGTCATCGAGTTCAGCCAAACACACCCCTTTTACAGGCAAGAAAGAAAGAGGTACAACATTAGCTCAACCTCACAGGGATGAGTAAGCAACAGGAATGGAATTTAAATGGACGTCCTTTGACTCCAAATCTAGCATTCTTTATTTAAAAGTTAGCTCTTAGTACTGTTTCCACTGTATCACATTAGGGGAAGAGAAGAGAGAGAGAAAAAAAGCATTTACACGGCACCTACTATGTGCCAGGCACTGTGCTAAACAAATATAACTTCATTTGAGCCTCACAACAATCCTGGAAGGTAGGTACTATCATCGTACCAATTTTACAGTTGAGGAAACTGAGGCAGACAAAAGTGACTTTCGCAGGGTCGCCTAGCTAATAAGTATCTGAAGCTGAATTTGAGCGCAGGTCTTCCTGACTAAAGACCCAGGACTCTATCCACTGTCCTACCTAGCAGCTAACTACATCAGAGTCAGTATTAAAGGCAAAGATGAGTTTGGGCATCACCACTTTTGCCCTCAGTGCTTTGCAAGGGATGGCTACCTCAATTATACCATTTCTGTTCTCATAGAAAAAGCCATTTCCTGATGAAGTGAAACTAGGTTAAATATCCATTAAAACTGTAAAGTTGGCTCTAAAATATAATCTCTGATACAATTTTTAAACTTAAATATTATAAAATTTAAATATTAAAAAGAGGCTTATTTTTGATAACCAAGGAGGGGAAACATTAATTCTCAAGTTTTGGAGACTGAACTGAGAAGATGTCCTTAGGTCATTTGGCATAGCAGAAAGTGCTGTGGATTTAAGGGTAGATGAAGAGGGTTTAAATTGAAGTGACATTAATTCTTATTCTCAGAGAGGTGCTGTGAGGAGAACAAGGGATTTGGAGTCAGAGAACCTGCATTTGAATTCCCACTCCTACTATCTGCCACCTGTGTGACTTTAGGGGAGTTATTTAACCCTCTGGGTCTCAGTTTCCTCATCTAAAAAAGGGAAGAGACTAATCTAGATGACCTCCAAGGTCTCTTGCAACTCTAAATCTATGATTCTATACAGGACTTAGCCTTTCTGAGCCTCAGTTTACAAAACTGTAAAATGGAGATAAAACTCATATGCCCTACCTAAGGGATTATTGGGAAGGATCAAAGAATTAAAAGAAATAGCTAATAAATGTGAAATGGCCACTAGGTGGCGCAGTGGGTAGGGTGCCAGCGCTGGAGTCAGGAGACTCATCTATCTTCCTGAGTTCAAATCCGGCTTCAGGCATTTCCTAGCTGTGTGAGCCTGGGCAAATCACTAATCCCTGTTTGCCTCAGTTCCTGATCTGGAAAATGAACTGGAGAAGGAAATGACAAATCACTCCAGTTTCTTTGCCAAGAAAACCCCAAACAGGGTCATGAAAAGACACCAGTGAAAACGACTACACAACAAAACTATATAGATGTAAATTGTCATCATCATCATTAATGATAACGATATATCTGCAAACCGTAAAGTTCCATATAAATCCCAATAATGATGACCATGATGATGATTAGAATTTAAGATGCCTGCTCCTTATGGTTCACATGTCCTGAGTTTTGCACACTGTTGCCACCTGCTGTTATCATTCCTGAATTGCAAGAGCAGCACTCTGAGGGATCAATCTAGAAGCATGTATTAAGTGCCCACTATATGCTAGGCACTGTGCTAGTCGGTGGATTCACAAATACAAAATTCCTTTAGAAATTAAATCTACATGGGGAAATGTTTTATGTGCTTGCACCTATATACAGGTCGCTTATTGTCTCAGGGAAGGGATGGGGAGGGAGGGAGGGAGGGATACAATTTGGAACTCAAAACTTTAAAAAATGTTAAAAACTGTTTTACACATAATTGGGGAAAAATAAAATATTATTAAAATAAATTGAGACGTTGCACTTAAAAAAGAAGAAAATTGGAAAGGCAGGAGAGAGCTACGTTATGAAGGGCTTTAAAAGCCAAAGGGAACAGCAGTATGCATAGTATGGTTTTACATACATACTACATGCCTACACACATACACACACACATATATATACACACATCTACAGATATGTCAAATGGTGGACATCTCTAGTACAGAGGGAGCAGGGAAAATTTTAGCACTTAAAATGTAGCAAAAAATAAATTAAAAAAGAAGTTGAATCCTCAAAACCATATGGGTATAGGGGCTGGAGCACTGGACCCAGAGTCAGCAGGACCTGAGTCCAAATCCTGCTTCTGTGACCCTGGATAAGTTAGTTAACCTCTGTCTGCCTTAGTTTCCTAAACTGTAAAATGGGAATGATTATAGAACCTACCTCCCAGGATTGTTGTACCAAATGAGATAATATTTGTAGAGCGCTTAGCACAGTGCCTGACATGTAATAGGTGCTTAATAAATATTTTTCCTTTCTTCATGAACTGACAGCATTTTTCAAATGTGATCTCAGAATATTTCTAGTTACAGATCTCCAATTAGGTCACCAAGATAGTATTCACTAGCTTCTATAAGTGAGAGAAATCTGAAAAAAAAAATCCCCTCTACCATCCAACATTTTGAAAACATTTATTGTTCACGAAGCTCTTTGCCAGATGTGAAGATTAAACAAAACAAAGTTTCTGGGGCTCATTTCCCTCACCTGCCATCCTCCTCAAGGTCTTTTGAAAAGCCTTCCTTGACCAACCAGGGAGAATTGGACCTGTAGCCTCCCACTCCCAGGTGCTCCCTTCGCCTGAGGAAACCTCTGCCCTTTGTCAACACACATCTTTACCTGAGCCTTGACTCATGTCTGTCTGAAGAAGCTGCTTGGCTCTTATCACATCAACATTCAATCTTCCAGCACTTGGTAGATAATTCAATGACAGCAGCAGCTCTCCCAGCTCCACTTCGTTCTGTGGAGAAAGAAGATGATAAGGAGTTAAAAATGGTAGCCATGGTGATTCCCCAAAATGAATAAGTCAGCAATCTCAAACACATTTTTTAGAATCAAAAAAATTCACCCAACTACAACAATGCTATATTTATCCTGGAAGAAGAGAAATCGTAATGGTCTTACATGTTAGGATGGATCCCTTATTTAGCGTTGGCAAGGACCTTAGGTCATCTAGTTCAGCTTATTCATTTTGTAGATGTGAACTGAGGATTCAAGGGGTTATGTGATTTGCACAGAACTAGGATTCAAGCTTTGGTTTCAAACTCCAAAACCCGAACTCTTTCTACTGCACTTTCCTACTCTCTCTCTCTCTCATTGGATCCTCCTAATAGGTTCAAGAAACATCAGAAGATCACAGAATTTTGGCCATGCCTTTGCCTTTTGACAGTTTCTACCCATTGCTACTGGTTCTGCCTTCTGAGGCCAAACAGAACAAGTCTAATCTCAAATACTCGAAGTTGGCTATCATGTCTTCCCTCAGCAATGACTGTCACAGACCCAAATTCTACATGGTGCTTCCACATCCATTCTTTTATTTGACACATCAGCCCCATGAAGGAGATAGGTAGGGACAGTTGGTTCCCCCCATTTTATAGATAAGACAACTAAGGCCCTCCTACCTTAAGTGATTTACCAAACCAAATGAGAAAAATTTAAAGGATCAAGTGCCGCAGATACAACAGCTTCTCCCTGAAATGCACCAAATGGCCAACTTCTTTGATGGCATATCAAGATAGAACATGGTCTTGGTTTCCCTGCTCCCAGTCTCCCATTCATGCTCTCCATAGCTGCCAAACTGATATATTTCTAATCCATCTGACCACGTCATTTTCTCGCTTAAGAAACTTCGATGTCTCACTATTGTCAACCTAGGATAATGTACAAAGTTATCTGTTTGGCATTTAAAATCCTTTATTTCCTACCTCTAGATTCCCCTTCCAGTCTTACGACACACTACTTCCCTTCACACACTCGCCAGGATCCCAAACTGGCCTTGGTGCTGTCCCTCATACAAGGCATTTCATTCTCCATCTCCACACTTTTGCATAGGCTGTCTCTCATGCCTGGAACGCACTTGCTCTTCATCTGCCATCTTAGAATCCTCAGCTTCTTTCAAGGTTCAGCTCTAATGCCACCTGCTACAGAAGACTTCTCCCGCAAATCCCCCTCCTCGAGCTATTAGTGGTTCCCCTCTCCAAATTACTTTGTATGTATTTTGTATGGACTTCTCTTCATATGTGTTGTTTCCCTAGAATGTAAGCTATCTGAGGTCAGGGATTATTTTGGTTTTGTTCTTTTGTGTCGTCTGAGAGCTAGGTGGTTCGGTAGAGAAAGCACCAGGCATCGAATCAGGCTCAACTCCCTCCCAAGACACTTACTAGCTGCTCGACCCAGGGCAAGTCACTTCACTTCCATCTGCCTCGGTTTCTTCAACTGTGAAAAGCACCTGCTTCCCAGGCTAGTCGTCGTAAGGATCAAATAAGAATATCTGTAAAGTGCTTAGCACCATCCCTGGCACATAGTAGGCACTTAAATCCTTGTTCCCTCCCGCCTCTGACACAATGCTTAGCACCATCCCTGGCACACAGTAGGCACTTAAATCCTTGTTCCCTCCCCCACCCCTTCCCTGGCACATAGTAGGCACTTAAATCCTTGTTCCCTCCCACCTCTGGCACAATGCTTAGCGCCATCCCTGGCACATAGTAGGCACTTAAATCCTTGTTCCCTCCCACCTCTGGCACAATGCTTAGCACCATCCCTGGCACACAGTAGGCACTTAAATCCTTGTTCCTTCCCATCTCTGGCACAATGCTTAGCACCATCCCTGGCACACAGTAGGCACTTAAATCCTTGTTCCTTCCCCCCCACCCCGTCCCTGGCACATAGTAGGCACTTAAATCCTTGTTCCCTCCCGCCTCTGGCACAATGCTTGGCACCATCCCTGGCACATAGTAGGCACTTAAATCCTTGTTCCCTCCCACCTCTGGCACAGTGCTTAGCACACACTAGGCACCTGATATATACCTGCTATACTAATAAATGCAGGACATAGATCAGTTTTCCAAACTGTTTCCAACACTCCCTCAGCAGAAGCAGTGACCTCAGAGGCTTAAAATACGTAAATAAATGGATCGTGCCCGAGAGACCACCAAGTCATGCCTTTGATTCTAATAGCAAAACAGTTTCCTTTTTCACTGAGCAGATAATAACATCCTGCGTCTGGAAGGGCCATCAGTGGGTTCACAGCCCGAGCACAGTACAGCATAGATGAGAACCGTCCTAAGGGGAGACAGCTGGGCTTTAAATTGGTAGGCTTTTTCCAAAGTCCTTGGCTTCTAAAAGTTCTTTTCCGTCACCCTCCTTTGCCCCTTCAATCCATGCACCCCCAGTCTTGGAAGCTTTAAATGCCACCAAACACATGAAGACTAGGAGAATTCCAGGGCTTAACTCTCTCAACTCAGCTTCCCCAAGATCACTTGGACAATCTCACAGCTATTACAACCAGGGACAAGGTCAGAAGATGCAACTTTTTCCAGAAAGTGTCCCTGAAAAATAACTCATTTTCATGAGAGAAGTGCCACTGAATTCTTCCGGAGCCTCTAGGAGGCATTGCCTGTGCTTGTAAGCCAAGAAAATTTTGTCCCTCGAGGGCTCATAAATCAGACTGATAGCCGAGTGGGCCTCCTTTTTAAAAATTTAACCAGATTTCATTCTGAGATGCAATTTGTAGGGAGAGGGTGAGAGGGAAGCAAGGGGAGGAAGGCAAAGGGGGAAAATGTCTAATTCAATCGATGTGGTTGATTTAACGTTGAAGAAATTGAATTATATAGATCTAGCATTATTTGGGGGTTATTTCTTTTAGAGAGGGGCCAAATGAAGGACAATTTAGTCCAGTGAGAAATCAGCCTACATTTCAGTATAACTGCACTGGGACATAGGAAGAGGAGAAAGAGAGAGTAAAAAGGACCCAGTATGTCTTAGAAAAATTATAACTGCACATGCAATTACTGCTTTGCAATCCAGAGGCAGGCATAATGCTGTCTCATCATTCCCCACATCTGCTTTCATACCCCAGGATCCCTGTCTGTGAAACAGCTTGTAGAGAACAGTTTGAAAGGTGATTTAGAATAAAGGATTTCTTCATCATAAAAAAGCACCTACCACCTCTATCTATCCCCAGCTATGAAATCCGGTCACCAACACTGCCTTTTCAAAGATTTGGCCCCAAATAACCAATTGTCATGACTAAATCTTCATTAGCTAGAGACAAAATTGACAGCCTCCCATCTATCCCAGAAGTCTTCAAAAGTAAGGCGGTCAATAGAGGTAGATGACTAAGTATCTACCAAAACCAGCACCTTGATTCTATAGCAGGTAGTTGGAGAAGCGGCTACATACCCAGGGCATATTTGTCCAGTTCTCTCACCCATAAACTGGGCATAGTAACAACAACTCTACCTACCTGACAGGGGCTATCATGAAGATGGCATCAGCTCCTGCTCTCTGCTCATCTCCAGGCTCATTACCTTGCCAACCACATCAGAAATCAGTTCTCACAATTTGGCCTTTTCTTCTGATTGGTCACTGCCTCCACAGACTACTGTGTCAGGAAATCCCCAGCCTCTACTCTTCACGTCATTCCCTACTCACTGGACATCCGCTTCCCAATCTCACCAATTACCTTGCCTCCACAGGTACACCTTTTCATCACTCTTCCCCCAATTCTGGAACTGTGGACCATAATCAAATCAACTCTATCATTGTCCATGAATGGAGTGTACCAGTCTGTAACCCCAGTCACCATCCTGGTAAACTTCTGCCTAAGTGTCCCCTCCCTGGCCACCACTCCCCTATGTTAGATTGTAAGCTCCTTTTGTAAACAGGGACTGCCTTTACTTTTGTATTTGTATATGTATCCCCAGGACTTAACACAATGTTTGGCATGTAATAAGTGCTTAATAAATGCTTTTTCATTCATTCGTGCCAATGTGATCTCATGTTGGTACACTATGCTGATGCCTTTTTTTTGGTACTTTTGGAATTGTGGAGAGGAAATGGCAACCTTGACTTCAAGAGACTTCGTTCTTTCTACTTTGGGGAGTGAGAAGATTGTAAGGAGGTTCCAAGGGCTCTGAGAAATGAGGAAGGCCCCTTTATTCCTTTATTATATCCAAGAAAACAAATTGTGGATCTCTAATGCACAACTCCCAACTATCACTTTTAAAAGCTAACCATTTGTCATCCTCATTACACTTTTCAAGCAAGCTTACTTTTGCCTTTCTCAGGCACAGAAACAAAGAAAACCCACTTGTATCCTATTTTCTGTGGACCCTGCAATTCATTATACACGAATCCATCATGTGGCCTTCGTTGATTTCCCAGTGAAGCATCTCATTGGCATGTCCATACTTTCTTCCCAGGCATCACTGTGATTAATTTATAAGACATTTGTCTGGTTTGGGGGTCATAGTCTGTGGTTGCAGAACAGGACAGAAACATATCTAGGAGAGGGAAACCAGGGCTTTGCCCCAGAATGCCATATTTAGAGTGTTCTTTCAGCATTGTCAGTCCTTCAAGACTAATGAAATGACAGAGCTTAGTAGCCAGTTAGAAAGAATAATTAGTTCAGATAGGCAATTAGAAAGAGAAGACCAAGATGAGTTCCACCCCTGCTGCTCCACCATATCAAGTGAAGGCATGGCAAGTGTGAGCATGTGCTCCCCATGTCCTCACTTATATGGGAGGCAGGATGGGGAAGAGTGGTAGTATCTGTCCTCAATGCAAAAAAATTCCTAGTTATGGCTCTGGAACACGGTGGAGTCAGATGATACATATTAAAGAAACAAATCCATGACTTTGGTTTCATTAGCATTGTACTCCAACCAAAACAGGGAGAGATTTGGGAGTTTCAGCCCATTGCCTTAGAGCTAGGGATCTGAACCTGGGGTCTAAGAACCCCTAAGGGATACATGAATAAACTTCAGAGAATCTATGAAGTAGGACAGGAAAAATTACACACCCACACCCAGACCCACATACTTTTTTTTACTACCATCTAATTGAAATTTAGCATTTCTTTCAGTTACTTAAAACATTCTTCTAAGATGGGATCAATAGGTTTCTCCAGACTGCCAAAAGGAGTCTGTGTCATAACACAAAAAATGGTTAAGAACTCCTGCCGTAGAAAGTTCTTTAAAGCCTGTTTGTAAGTTGCTGGGTCTGTTTGTTCTTTCAGAGAAAGGCTGCTGACCTATGATCAGCAACATAGTCCATTTCAAAGTCCTTGAGTTGAAATTCAGACCCAGGAATAGGGGGCATGTCAACTTCCCATGATGCTTCTCAATGACACATGTACATGCCCTCAATACTGTATCAATCACCAGAAACTCAACTCCTGTCTCCTCTCCTAAAGCAATGGCCCCACCTCAT
Source organism: Trichosurus vulpecula (assembly GCF_011100635.1). Lineage (NCBI taxonomy): Eukaryota > Metazoa > Chordata > Mammalia > Diprotodontia > Phalangeridae > Trichosurus > Trichosurus vulpecula. Next base: position 552,527,347 of record NC_050573.1, on the reverse strand, counting down.
GTGGAATGTCAAAACCTAACTAAGGCCATGAAGCTGGACCAGGATAGTATAGTTCTAGTAACTCCAAGATCTCCAACTACACAACTGGAAAAATCATCATGGTACATTCAACCAAAGAAGAAGCAAGCATTTGGAAAATAAAGCCTCTTTGAGCCTCCTCTCCAAAGCATTAGCTTACAATATGTCTGCCTCAGTGGAATAGACCAGATTCCTTCTTACGTTATTCTTACTACCTACCCATCCCTGGATGGAATACACATCTTCTCAAGAGGCGGCTTCAGAAAGTCCAGGGAAGAGCTGCTGGTTATCCTTTGAAGATCTGAAAGGCAGCTCTGTGAATTATTCCTTTCTCCATCTTGATTTAGTCAGGCAGGAGTATATCTCACATGCAAACACACATAGATCTTTGCAAAGAGATTTCAAAGAATCGCTAGGGCTTCTAAGAGCTTATTTGGCCTATTAAAATCCTTTATCCTATTTTCCCTTCCCCTCAAGTCTCCACTTACAAAGTCTGGAATGTGGCACTATATCTAACTTTAGCCTCAGTGGTTTTGACAATAGACTTCTGAAAGCACAAGAATGTGGTTTTAAAGGGAATGGAGTATGGAAGGAGGGCAAGAGAATCAAAGGGGAAAGCCCTTGACAGAGCTCAGCCAAAACTGGGCTGAGTGCTGGGGGTGACCCTTTCAGCTCAATGAATCTCTCAGAGAACTTTTCAGTTGCCATTAGGACCTAAGTGAGGCCCATAAAAAGGAAAGGACAGAATTACAGTAATTATGCTGTTCCATGGACAGACTTATACTAACTGATACAAAATACAGTAAGAAAAATAAGAAAAGCAGAACAATGTATGTGAAATATGACAACTTTGTAGCACTCCATGTCATAAAATTGTAATCACCAAGTTGGGCCCAGAAGAAAAAATATGAGAATATCTTCCTCTACATATTTCCAGAGGTGGAGGACCACAGATGTGGAATATGGTATACAAAAGACTTTGCTTCTGTGGATTGCTTTTCTTCCTTAGCGTTTTTTAAGAGTCCTTTAATAAAAGGGATGTCTTACTTGGAGGGGTAGGAAGACAGTGGGAAATCCAGGTTTTGTAAAAAAACAAAAGGTATCAATAAAAACTTATTTTAAAAAAAGATATTAGGCTTTTCCATGGCTAATTAATTCATCACATGAGGTGCTCCCAGGTCACTGAATTACAGGAAGCAGCAAAGGACCATCCACCCTACACCATCAACAATAACCTCTTCTTAGCAAGCAGTCTAAGAGACAAAGTTCAGAGGTGGTGTGTAAACACAGAACTCAACCCAACTTATGGAACCACCAGCGGCACTGCCCTACATATAAACTCTTTTCATGAGGCAGGTATAGATGAAGCCAGATGACCTAATGCAGCCTTTCAAACATCATTCTTCCGATGGCACTAGAGGGAGAGGATGACGTGTGTATCACAGGCCTTTGATGGTACAGTGAGAGGAAAATGCTCTATTCTTAAGAACTAGAGGATCGATCTGAGCTATAATGACTATGAGTCCCTAGCATAGAGAGATATTTAATCATTGGGTATTGCTCTAAACATCACAGATGTTCCATCCCCTGAGGTGACAGCATCCACAAAACTATATTCTTCACCATTTCAACAAGTGGGAACACATAGCTAGATCTAGAAGGGATCCAATTCTCTCATTTTACAGCTGAGGACACTGAGGTCCAAAGATGGTAAGGAGCTTGATCGTACTATCGAAAGATTGCTAGACTTGGAGCCAGCAAAACCAGAATTCAAAGCCTGCCTCAGACACTAGCTATGTGACTCTGGGCATTTAATCATTCAACCTCAGGTTCCTTGTCTGTAAAATGGGGATAGTGATAGCACCTCACAGGGCAAGAAGATCAAATAAGATAACATGAAAAGTGCTTTGCATGCTTTTAAGCACTATACAAATACTGCCTATTAGTGTGGTGGTTGTTGTTGCCCAATGTGGGATTTGTACTCAAGTCTTCTTGCTCCAGGACAGTATACTTTCAACCATACCACAATAACTCCCACCACGTGCCCTGGAGCAACAGGCAGGTAGCTTTTTGCTAACTTAGCCTGGTTGAAGTAAAAGAGTGTTAGTTATATCCTTTTCTTGGCTTGGCATGCATTTCACTCAAGATCTAGAAAATGACGATGCTAAAAGATTTAGCACGATGACCAACCATGATGGCAGGGGATTGATAATAAATGTGTGCAGAATGGAAATGTGCATTTTTGGACACAGTCAATGTGGGAATTTCTTTTGCTTGGTTATGCAAATTTTTTGCCAGGCTTTTCTCTTCCTTTTCAGCAGGGTTGAGTGAGGAGAGAAAATCAATTTTTGGGGCAGAGCCAAGATGGCAGAGTAAAAGCAGGGACTTGCTTGAGCTCTCCCCCAAACCCCTCCAAATACCTGTAAAAATGACTCTAAACAAATTCTAGAGCTACAGAACCCACAAAATGACAGAGTGAAACAAATCTCCAGCCCAAGACAACCTGGAAGGTGAACAGGAAAGGCCTATCACACCTGGCTGGGAGTGGAGCCACACTGGCACAGCTGGGGCTGGAGCAGGCCTCAGAGGATGAAATCACTAGCAGCTGTGGTGGTTTCCAGACTTCTCAACCTACAACCACCAAAGACAACGTAGAAGGTCAGTGGGAAACTTCTGGAACCGGGTGAGAGACGAGCACAGTCCAGCCCCAGCCCAGGGGTGGTAGAGGTGGCGGTGGTGGCAGCAGCAGCAGGAGAGGCTGCTTCAGGAGCTCCAGGCCCACAGATGGTGAGGCCATCAAGCTGCTGATCAGAGCAGGATTGCAGGGATCACTTTGCTGGCACCGAGGCTGGATTCTCTTACTTTGTCCTGCTTGGATCTGGGTTGCAGTCCTGAGTGGCGGTCCTGGGGTGAGGAGGAGCACTGGGATGAGGAGGAGCACTGGCATGGAAGAGCTTGTGGTGGCTGTGGAGAAGGAATCCTCTTCACAGTTCCAAGGCAGAAAAGAGTGCGTGAGGTCACTCACAGACCAGAGCATAGGCCAGGAGAGGAGTAATCACCTCTCCTTTGATCATATCACCTTAGAAGAACTGAAAAGTTACAAGTGCCAAGAAATATCTCTGAAAATAGCTACACAAAACCCCTGAAAATTTGGACAGAGCACTATTCACTCTGGAAGCAGAGTCCTACCTCAACAGAGAGCTCAAAAGTCAAGTAATTGGCTGGGAAAGTGAGAAAACAGCATAAAAAATCAGACTATAGAATCTTATTTTGGTGACAAAGAAGATCAAAACAGACAACCAGAAGAAAACAACAAAGTCAAAGCTCCCACATCCAAAGCCTCCAAGAAAAATATGAATTGGTCTCAGGTCATGAAAGAGCTCAAAAAAGGATTTGGAAAATCAAGTAAGAGAAGTAGAGGAAAAATTGCAAAGAGAAATGAGAGTGATGCAAGAAAACCACGAAAAACAAGTCAATGACTTGCTAAAGGAGACCCAAAAAAATACTGAATAAAATAACACCTTAAAAAATAGACTAACCCAAATGGCAAAAGAGCTCCAAAAAGCCAATGAGGAGAAGAACGCCTTAAAAGGCAGAATTGGCCAAATGGAAAAGGAGGTCCAAAAGATCACTGAAGAAAATCATTCCTTAAAAATTAGAATGGAGCAAATGGAAGCTAAAGACTTTATGAGAAATCAAGAAATTATAAAACAGAACCAAAAAATAAAAAAAAACAGAAGACAATGTGAACTAATTCATTGGAAAGACCACTGACCTGAAGAATAGATCCAGGAGAGATAATTTTAAAATTATTGGACTACCTGAAAGCCATGATACAAAAAGAGCCTAGACATCATCTTTCAAGAAATTATCAAGGAAAACTGCCATGATATTCTAGAACCAGTGGGTTAAATAGAAATGGGAAAAATACACCAATCACCTCTTGAAAAAGACACCAAAAGGAAAACTCCTAGGAATATTGTAGACAAATTCCAGAATTCCCAGGTCAAGGAGAAAATATTGCAAGTATCCAGAAAGAAAAAATTCAAGTATTGTGGAAACACAATCATGATAATACAAGATTTAGCAGCTTCTACATTAAGGGATTGAAGGGCTTAGAATATGATATTCTGGAGGTCAAAGAAGCTAGGATTAAAACCAAAAATCACCTACCTAGAAAAGCTGAGTTTTTTCCCTTCAGGGGAAAAATTGATATTCAATGAAATAGAGGACATTCAAGCATTCTTGATGAAAAGACCACAGCTGAATAGAAAATCAAATCAAATAAGAGAATCAAGAGAAGCATGAAAAGGTAAACAGTGAGGAGAAATTATAAGGGACTTACTAAGGTTGAACTGTTTACATTCCAACATGGAAAGATAATATTTGTAACTCATGAGATCTTTCTCAGTATTAGGGTAGTTGAAGGGAGTATACATACATACATACATACATACATACATATATACATATCTACATAAAGACAGAGGGCATAGGGTGAGTTGAATAGGAGGGGATGGTATCTAAAAAATAAAATTAAGGAGTGAGAGAGGAATATATTGGGAGAAGGAGAAAGGGAGAGATAGAATGGGGTAAATTATCTCACATAAAAGAGGCAAGAAAAAGCTGTTACAATGGAGGGGAAGAGCAGGGAGGTAAAAGGAAATGAATGAACCTTATTCTCATCGGACTTGACTTAAGGAGAGTATAACATACACACTCAACTGGGTACGTTGCCCTACAAGAAAGTAGGGGGAAAGGGGATAATAGGGAGGGGATGATAGAAGGGAGGGCAGATTGGGGAGGGGGTAGTCAGAAGCAAACACTTTTGAAAAGGGACAGGCAAAGGAGAAAACAGAATAAATGGAGGGGTGGGATAGGATGGAGGGAAATATAGTTAGTCTTTCACAACATGACTATTATGGAAGTGTTTTGCATAAATACACATGTATAACTTATATTGAATTGCTTGCCTACTCAATGAGGGTGGGTGGGGAGGGAAGAAGGGAGAGAATTTGGAACTCAAAGTTCTAAAAACAAATGTCAAAAACTGGTTTTAGATGCAACTGGGAAATAAGATATACAGGCAATGGCGTATAGAAATCTATCTTGCCCTACAAGGAAGTAAGGGGGAAAGGATGGGGGGGGGCGGTGTTGATAGAAGGGAGAGCAGACTGGGGGAAGGAGTAATCAGAATGCATGCCATCTTGGAGTCGGGCAGAGGGGAGAGATGGGGAGAAAATCTAGAATTCAAAATCTTGTGGAAATGAGTGCTGAAAACTAAATATGAATAAATTTTTTAAAAGTCACAAAAAAAGAAAATCAATTTTTGTTCATTAAAAAAATAAATTTTATAAAAGCCTAGAAATTGTACCTCAAAAGCAAATTTACCCATAAGACCTTTACACAGCATGAACTCCAAGAGCAACATTGAAGTGAGACTCCTAAATGTTTCTACCTTCACACACATCAGCACAACGTTAGCACCAGGTTTGATTTGAAGAGGAGCCCAACCCTGAATTTCTCCTCTTGTTTCCTTTCACCACAGCTAAGCTCTAATCAATTAAAAAAGGACATCTAAAAAGCCATTTGGTATCAAAAGACTATGAGAAAAGGCATTGGTGTAGCACTCCTTCAGAAGTTACATAATTGTGTGGTGCTAACGGTGGTTTCTCTGCCTTCCCGCCGGATTCGGGGTCTCTTCCACCTATGCTTAAGGCAGCCAGCAGAGAGCTTCTTTGAACATGCTCTTTTCCAACCTGTAAAGGCTTTGCTATGCCTGCTAGGGATGACTCCAACAAAGAAGACGGGAGGAAAGAAAGGGAAACCTGAGCTCCAGAGTTGTATTTTCCCTTTGATGTCTGATGAGTCTATGTTCATGGCTCAATGGCTGTCCATTGTCTACTCCAAATCCTCTCTAGGGTCTGGAAAAAAGTGAGGCACATCAGCCCCCCAAGTTGGTTTTTCAGCGTGTTTCACTCCTTAGGCACCTGTTAATGGCAAACTACATAAGGGTATGTCTGCCTGATAACAAGAAAAACACACATGTAAAACTTGGCCTTTGGTAACATACAAAATTTGCCAGCCATGGCAAATCCAAGCCCGATAATCAAGAGAACTGAGAGGAGGAGAAAAAAGTATTCCCATTCCTTCCTTGTGGAAATAGTAGCATCGGTGATGTGCTAAGTAACTGGGACCCAGTAGGCTAACGATAACGACAGCATAACTAACATTTCTGTGTTTTAAGGTTTGCAAAGTGCTTTATAAATCTTATTTTATCGTCGCAACAACCTTGGAAGGTAAGTGCTGATTGGGAAGTGAGGCAGTCAGATCAAGTGACTGCCCAGGGTCACACAACTAGGAATGTTTGAGGAAGAATTTGAAATCAGGTCCTTCCGACTCCAGGTCCAGCACTCTATCCACTGTGACACCTACATACTTGAAGGAAGCCAAATACAAGTGTCTACAGGAGGCTCTATACACACCAAAATATCCATAACGACACAAAAGTGGAAACAAAGTGGATGCCCATCAACTGCGGCATGGCTAACCAAATTGTGGTGCGTGGATGAAAGGGAAGGTTACTGAGCCATAAGAAGGTAAAAATACAAAGGATTTTTATATGTCTGATATGAACTGATGCAGAGGGAAGTAAGCACAACAAGAAAATACATATACAACGTCTACAACAGCGTAAATAGAAACTAATGTGTAATTAGAATAAATTAATTTGGCCTCAAAGAAAGGTTGAAAAAATGTACCTCTCTCCCTTCTTTACAGAAACGGGGCGCTACAGGTATGGAATACTGCATATGCTGTCAGATACAGGGGGTCATTCCATTAACAAGCAATTATTAAGCACCTACTATGTGCCAGGCACTTGGTGTTTCGGTTGGTTTTTCTAAATTGCTTTTCCCCCCTTTCTTTTTTTAATCTCTGTTACAAAGGGATGGATTGCTGGGTAGGAGAGGATCTTATGCAGTATTAGAAAAAGAAGCTGATGTGAAAACCGAAGGTAAGAAGAAAAAGGCTAATTTTTTAAAGGAATAGGAAAATACTCACTGCCAGGCATTTTAAGGAAACCTTCTGAGCTGGCTGACCATGTTTTAGCCGCCAGAGCCTCTCTGTCTTTTAGGCTACCAGTTGAGATGTTCTGCCCTGTTCTCTCTGCCAAGCCAAATTCTATCTTTTCTTCCACATTCAGCTTAAAACCTCCCCCTCCACGAATACTTCCCTAGCCGCTCCAAGCGGATGGGATCTTGCCCCTCCTCTGGAGCTGATAGGTTACCTCCTGGTAAGGTTTCTTTTTTTTTCTTTTATTTTTTTTTACTTAATATTTATTTAATATTTTTAGTTTTCAGCATTAATTTTCACAAGCGTTTGAACTACAAATTTTCTCCCCATTTCTACCCTCCCCCCCCCCCACTCCAAGACGGCGTGTATTCTGATTGTCCCGTTCCCCAGGCAGCCCTCCCCTCTGTCACCCCCCTCCCCATCATCTCCTTTTCCCTTATTTTCTTGTAGGGCAAGGCAGATGTTTACGCCCCATCGCCTGGTTGGTCCCGGCGCAGCCCACTCTGGGCTCTGCTCCCAGCTCCGTGCGGGGTAGACCTCACCCAGCGACCGTTCTAGGACGGGTTCAGAGCCATTTCCGTAGGTTTTTGGAGGGACCTGGCGGGGGAGCTCGCGCAAGCCCCCGCTGTCCAGCCGCCATCTTGGCTCCGCCGTTGCCTCGAGGTGCTGTTGTTTAGTTGTCTCCAGTCACGTCTGACCCTTCGTGGCCCCTTTTGGGGTTCTCTTGGCAGAGATCCTGGAGCGCTTTGCCGTTTCCTTCTCCGGCTCACTTTACAGATGAGGAAACTGAGGCAGACGGGGTGAAGTGACTGGCCCGGGGTCACACGGCTAGTCAGTGTCTGAGGCCGGATTCAAACTCCAATCTTCCTGACTCCAGGCCCGGTCCTCTATCCGCTGCACCACCCACCTGGTCTCTGATTCAATCACCATGTTCTGTATGTTTTTCAATCTCTTATTTTCCTAAGGCTAAGCAACCTGAGAGCAGGGCCTCCATCTTATTTATCTTGACAACTCTCTCCCGGTGTTGAGCGCAGTGCCTCGCACACAGTAGGTACTCAAAAGATGTGTAACGCGAATGCCGCTAAACTCTGCATTCGCACAGATTACAGGGTTTGATGGAGAGGTATTTCTGCATGACGCGTTAGCTTAAGACCCAAAACCCACCGGGCTAAGAACTTCAACGGTCGTCTTTTAAACTCAATTGGCAACAGACTAGCAAGCTCTACGAGGCACATGTATTGTTGAAGTAAACATTTAAATGCAGACATGTCGGGATCATTCCATTAACGAGCAACCGTTAAGCACCTACTATGTGCCAGGTACTTGGTGTTCAGGCTAAGAATGTCGATGGTCATCTTTTAAACTCAATTGGCAACAGATTAGCAAACTGTAAGGCGCATGTATTGTTGAAGTAAAGATTGCAATGTGGACTTAATTAAGGAGAGACAGTGTCGCACGGTGTTGGTGCAGACAGAGTTCCAGGCCTGGAGTCAGGAAGATTCCTCTTCCTAAGTTCAAATCCAGCTTCAGACATGAATGACCCAATGCAATTACGAAGGATCAGACAGGACTGAAACAACTGGACCATAACAGTGCGGCGTAGAGACAAAAGGCTGACTTTAGAGTTAGGAATGCCTAGAGTTGGTTCAAGTCTTGCCTCTTACACAAACTAGGGGTGGGGTCATGGTAAAGTCACTTAATCTCTGAGTGCCCTAGGTGAATGTCTAAGACTACAAATTACAGAGGAGTTGCTATTTGGCATCAGTGAGGGGAGTTTCCCTATCAGGAGTTTATAACAGTGATGAAATCACAGGTGGAGATTCCTATTCCTCCCTTCTCCCCAGTCCACACTCGGAAAGGTTGTTATGGCAAAGTCTTTGGCAGGGCTAACAAAAGGTTGGAAAGACTCATTCAAACCAGCCTTGGAGAGTCCGCTGGTCTCCACCATCCCGGGTGAATGAAGAGGTCTTCTCTCTCAGTTCTCTTTCACTTGCCCTCCGTAGCTGGTGAAGGAGACTGTGCCACTGCTCTCCTGCTCTGGGGACCGCTGTGACCACCATCTTCTCTACAGCTCCCTCTACTGTCTCTATTCCCTCTCCATCCTCCCCCACACCCCACATTTCAGGCTGGTGCAACTGGCTAGCACCATGGATAGAGCACCAGGCCTGGAGTCAAGAAGACCTACATTCAAATATGACCCCAGATACTTCCTAGCTGTGTGACCCTGGGTAAGTCACTTAACTACTTCTCATCTCAGTTTCCTCAGCAGTAAAATGAAGATAATAGCACCTATGTCCCTGGATTGTCGTGATCAAATGAGATTAGCACGGTGCCGGGCACACAGGAGGTGCTTAATAAATGCTTGTTCACTTCTTGCCTTCCTTCCATAGACACACAGTTTCATGGGAATTGAAATCCTAGGAACTCGAATCCGATCCGTCCTTGAGGCCCAGGGCCTCATTTGAAATACAGCCCATAGGTACCAATTTATTTATAGCAGCTCTTTTCATAGGAGCAAAGAACTGGAGACCAACTGGGGGATGACTGAACGAATGATGGTATATGAATGTAACAGAACACGACTGCTCCGTAAGAAATGGTGAAAGGAATGGTTTCGGTGAAATCTGGGAAGACCTGTATAAGCCGAGGAAAAGTGACACTGGCAGAACTAGAAGACTAATTTACACTATAATAACATTGACGGCCTTATCAACCACAACTCCAGAGGTGGGATGATGAGGCCTACTAGCCACCTTCTAACAGAGAAGCGACAGACTCAGGAGACAGAATGAGATACAGCCTTTTTGGACACGACCATTGCAGGATTTGTTTGACTATGCTTATTTGTTGTAACAAATCTGACTTTCTTCTCTTTTTCTTTTTTAATGGTGGTGGGGAGTGAGAAGGAAAGAAAATCATTTTTATTCATTGAAAAAATTAATAAATTTTTTCAAAAAGAAATGTAGGCTTTTCTCTAAAACGAGTCTAGTTACAAATGTTTAATGACTGATTAAAAATCACTTTCTTTGTGCCCTGTCTCCTCTGTGAGAAGCTCACTTTTTAGCAGGGGAGGAGAGGGGAACACGGTCATGTTTCCCAGTGTGCGGCTCAAGGACCCTGTGAGAGAAGCAGGCTAACTGTGTATTAGCCACCATCACTCAAAGGCTTAAGTTAGCTTAGCCACTGTGTTGTCAAGGACAATTGGGTTTACACTGCCATTTCAACTCACCCCAGGAAAGCAATTTCCTTGTTTGATTAGAGGCCTAACTGACAGAGCCCTAGTCATCCTGATGGTGTGAATGCCGCAGGGGCCTTTGGAAAGTGCTGAATTATACTACCTGCCACTCTGGCTACTAACCTCTGATTCGTCTTTGATCCAGCAGCATCCCTGATAACCATGGGAGCTACATGAAAGAAAAAAACCCTCTTCACTATCACCTGGAGGGAGCGGAAGCTCAGAATCACCCCACATCTGGTCCAAAGGAAATCGTGGCAGCAGCTGCTTTGGTAAGTGGAGAGGATTTGCATTTCAAGATCTGCCTTATGAGCTGCTTGGCCCCTTCCACATACACAGCGCCTCTTTTGTCCAATTTAATTCTTAAAATGGCCTAAGAAGCCCAAAATACAGCTCAGACACAAGTGTGCAAAGTGGGTCAATACTGACCATCACGGACCATCCAGCACTGAAGCATGTGACCAAGAAATGAGCCCAAGCAAAACCCAGGGCTCTTTTCCGATCCTGATGCATTAAGTGACCTTTTTCTCTGCTGTAGGGAATTGTGATATAGGAGTAAAAGCACTAGGTTTGAAGTCAGAGTCCATATCGAAGCCAAGCTCTGCTATTCACCAGTTGTGTGACTTTGGTCTGGTCACTTACCTCCTCTGAGCCTCAGTATCCTCATCTATAAAGTGAGAGGGCTAAATGATTTCTTCCAGCTCTAAATTTTATGATCCTATACTATCGAGATGGGAGTGAGGGACACCTCACCTCCACCTCTTAGAACCCTTAGTTTCTTTCAAAGCTCAGCTCGAGCACCATCTTTGTACAGCTGCTGGGGGGATTAAGCTCCTCCACCAAACACTATTTTTTTGGAGGCAATTAAGGCTAAGTGACTTGCATAGGGTCATACAGCTAGAAAGAGTCTGAAGCTAGATTTGAACTCAGGTCTTTCTGACTCCAGGACAATTCTATTCACTGTACTACTTAGCCACCCCTTATATTTATTTTAGAAACAGAAATTTTCCTCTAAGGACTCCTTTTATGAATTCCAAAATTTTGGGTATGTTTTTATTTTGTATATATTTACATATTTACATGTTATCTTCTCTGAAATAATTTAAGCTTCTTGAGGGCAGGGACTGTTACACTTTTTTTTTTCCTTTGTTATCCTCAGTGCCTAAAACCGCATCTGACACTAATAAGGCTTGCGGGTTAATTGATTGATGGGGGTTGAAGGGTGAGAAGGAAAGATGGAAGAGTCTGCAGATGCTTTGGGCAGATCATGAAGGTCTTCCCTGCCAGGATCTCCCTAGCCAGACTTCCAGTAGGAGCTTTTTCCCACCAGTCTGGCATCCTTTCCTATTATTGCCTCCCAGTTCTTGAACAAGGATGCCAAATTTACAACATCTCCTTCTCTGCTAAACACCACCACATACTGATCCTGGCTTGACATAACTTGCCAAGCTTCACCTAACAGAAGCCCCTCCGCAGCAAACTTGAGTCGTTTCAGTTGTGTCCTACTCTTCATAATCCCTTTTGGGTTTTTGTTTGCAGCAAAGATACTGGCGTGGTTTGCCATTTCCTTCTCCACTTCATTTTCCAGATGAGGAAACTGAGGCAAACAGTGTTATGTGACATGCCCAGGGTCACACAGCTAGTAGGTATCTGAGGCCAGATTTGAACTCAGGAAGATGAGTCTTTCAGATTCCAAGCCTAGGGCTCTATCCACTGAGCCATCCAGCTGACCTCCACAATAAAGAAATGGATCCACAGAGAAATGGGTCCTTCTCCCTGATGGCCCTTGTCAGCGCTGTTACGATAATCCATTTCTAAGTGGAACATTATAGGCTCCTAGACTTCCATGGCTGGAAGGAACCATAGAGGCCCAATCTACTCATTTTACAGGTGAAAAAACCAAGAACCAGAGAGCTTCAATGATTTATCCAAGATCACGCAACAAGTAGCAGAGCCAATCAATAAGGCTATACTAAGCACCTATAATATGCCAGGAGCTGAGTTAAGTAACAGGATTGTTACAAACATCTCTGCCCTCTAGGAGCACACAACCTAGCCTGGAGAGACATATACCTAAACAGAGATATGCAAAATAAATGCAAGATAATTTTGAGAGAAAGACACTAGCAGTTGGGGAAGGGGAGTAAGGAGTGGGAATCAGGAAAAGATTCATGTAGTAGGTGGTACTTGAACTGGCTCCTGAAAGAAAATAGAGATTCCATGAGGCAGAAGTAAAAAAAAAAAGTGCATTCCAGGCATGAACTGAGAGCCAGGGGAAAGAGAGAAGCCGAGGAGGCGTTCATTGCTAATGAATGTTAAAAGAAGTATCAGCTATTACATATTAAGTATATTATAGATTGGTGTTATATACTGACATCCCAGATAATTATATGCTAGTGTTGTATATCATATAGACTGTAATTATATTTGTATGCTATATAATACAATCATATATTCGTATCTGTATCCAATAAAATATAATTATATGTGTGTGTCCCATATCGTATATAATTACATATTCATATCCTATATAATGTAATTCTATATTTGTATCATATATATGTAATCTGATTCTATATTTGTATCTTATATAATTCCATATTACCATAATATACAATATAATTATTTATTAGTATCCTATATGATATATAATATAATTATTAGCATTCTATAAAATACAATATCTATTTGTTCAATATATAATAGTATCCTATTTAATATATAATTATCCTATGAAATATAACTATCTATTTGTATAATATATAATATTACCTATTAGTATCCTATATAATCTACAATATAATTATCTATTGGTATCATGAAATATATAATTATTATATATTTATGTACAAATATATATAACACACAATTATATATAGTATTCTATATTAAAGCTGGAAAGGACTTTAAATACCAAACAAAGGCATTTCTATTTGATCCTAGAGGTAGGGAGGAGCAGCACTGTTAGACTGCACTTTAGGCGAGGCACTCCAGCAGCTGCCTGGAGGGTGAATTTAAGTGAGAAGACACCCAAGGCAAGATGACACACTGGGCAGAGATTCAAGGTCTTTTGACCCAAGCTTCCCTAACTTCCATGGCTTGGTTTTCTGCTAATTAAAATTGAGGCACCTGGTTCTTTCTTAGATCGAGTCCTCTTGGGCTGAGAGCCCTCCTGGAGCTGAAAGCCAGAATATCCTTTGAATTTCCTGAAGTGTTTGTCCAGCACGATCATATAGGTCATCGGCACCAGGGCCACTAGGAAGCCAAGTGCCTGGGGGCTAAGAAATCACAAGCTTGGTCCCTGAAAAAAAAGACATTACCCACCAAGGGCAGCTTTCCAAAGCCCTTTTTCTTTTCGTCCAGCCTCCTGGTGTGGTACTATTACTGAGACATTTGCATCTGGTTACTGATATGATTAACCACCAAAAGCAAGGGCAATATAGCCTCCTCCTGGGCAAGAAGTGATTCTGAAAAAGTCAAGGCACAGAGGCTGTTCGAGTGAATACACAAAAGCCTGGATGGAAGGCAGCTCCAGGCCAAGTGAAGGAATGGCTTTCATCAAAAGACTGACATTTACCTTGTCAAGAGCCTTGACTGTGGAGCCCTTCATGACTTGGGCACAATAACAGAATACCAAACACTGTTATTCGTTTTTATTTACCAGGTCACGGTATTTAGACCGAGCTTGTGGCACAACGTTGTCTGGTGGCTCCAAGAGCTCCAGACAGACTCTGGGAGCCAGAGTTTCAGCAGGTGGCCTTAGGAAGCTTTAACCTTCAGCTTCCTTTGGCAAAAACAAACTAAACAGTCTCTTCCGTCCTAACTGTCCCAATAGTGTTAAGACTAAGACCCTGTGTTTGCAGACCTAATGGAATCCTGTGGGCCCCAGGGGGCTTTCCTGGCTTTCCTTCCAGGCCTTCCTCCTCCCATCCATGCCTGAGATCCTGCAGCTGACCATTTAGATAGGTTTGCCATATAGTGACTTGGCAGCCCCATGACAGCCCTCGAGTGTGTGGTGGTACGTGTTTCCCTGCATTTGTTTCAATTAAAATTTGACTTGTATCATTCAGTCACGCCTGACTCTTCATGACCCCATGTGGGGTTTTCTTGGCCAAGATACTGGAATCATCTCCAGCTCATTATACTGACGAGGAAACTAAGACAAACATGATGATTCGACTTGCCCAGGGTCACCTAGCTAGTGAGCGTCTGAAGCCAAACTTGAACTCAGGGCTTCCTGACTCCAGGCTCAGGGCTCTATCCACTGCACCACCTATCTGATTACTGTAAGGAGTTTCAAATGAAAATGGGCCTCTGAAATGAATCGATGGGGCACTATGGCTGTGGTGGGAAGAGCACTGTATTTGAAGGCAGAAGATCAGACTTCAAATCCTAGCTCAGTCGCTTACTGTCTGTGTGACTTTGACTGAGTCACCCTCCTTTCTCTGGGCCCAAGTTTCTTCATATGCAAAATGAAGGGATTAGGGATTAGACTAGAAGCAGTGATTTTTTTTTTGAGGCAATCAGGGTTAAGTGACTTGCCCAGGGTCACTTAGCTAGTAAGATTTGAACTCAGGTCCTCCTGCCTCTAGGACTGCTGCTTTACCCACTATGCCACCTAGCTTCCCCAGAAGCAGGGATTCTTAACCAAGGGACCCCTTCTCAAAAGGATGCTTTTAAATTCATAAAATTAAATTCAAAGGATTACAAAGAAAACCAAATATACTGAAATGTAAATTAGCAAAATATATACATATACTAATTCACAGACCCCAAGTTAAACATCCCTGGACCTGATGATTCCTTCCGGTTCTAAATTCAGTAACACCAGCATTTTCCCATTCAATCTCTTTTTTCATGTTTTACTGCTACAAAAGAATGGCTCTGTATTGTAGCCTTGGCTTCTTAGGGTTCAGTGTGTGACTGTGAGGGATGGGTGCACATTTGCTGGTTTGGAGGAAGGATGTATTTGGAAAATTGGCTGGGAGGGCCATTTACATTTTCTTGATGGGCTGGCCAGATGCCGTGAGGGAGGCATGGCAAGTGACAAGCCTCCACTTAGATTGAGGAATTCTTGAAAGTCTAACTGCCCATCCCAGTTGAGGTCCAGTTTCTTCATCATTCGGCCCAGAACACCAGGGTCCTTCTGGTTCTGTGTGAAGGAGGCCAGCCTAAATGCGCTCTGTGTTCATGAAGGTCAGGAACTCAGTCTTGGAGAGGGTGTTTGGGGAGTTGGTCGTCTCCCAGCTAGCATACTTCTGGAAAACAGCTATCATGGACTCAGTGCCTCTCTCTTGTTTCAGTGGGGGTGATTTTTTGGCCATTGTGGAGGGAAGAGGAGGATCTGGAGGCAGAGCCTCTCTAGAGAGTAGCTTCAGAGAGCAAGCAAATGCCCCAAGCAAAGGATTTGTGGGGCTCAGAACTTCTTTCTGGATAACCAATGCCCCTTTCTCTTGGGTTACATTGCCCCCGTGTAATCTTTTCAAGATTCACTTGAGGGACAGAAGAGGGACAGTCAGTCAGCTTTAATTAATTAACCACTGCTACAAAGGTTGATGCTACACCCTAGCCACTAACACCAAAATGAGAGCGGTTTTAAGATCAAAATTCCCAGGCTGAGTAACAAGGGTTTGCCCACAACCACATGAGCTTCATCAAAATATTTTTATCAAAAGTCCCCAAAGGAAGAACTCGGGGATTCTAACCCATACCCTACCTGAAAGCAACCACCCTGTGGCCCCCTGGCTCTCTAAGGGAAGCCTAGAGTCTGAAAGAACCACTCTATTGCCACAGTCATAGTGTTGGAATCATTGCTTGTTTGTTTGGTCGGTTGGTTGGTTGTTGTTAAAGACCTGGAAGGGCAGCCGCTGCGGGGCACAGTGGATACAGCACCAGCTCTGGAGTCCAATCTTGGACACTAGCGGTGTGACCCTAGGCAAGCTGCTTAACACCAACTGCCTCCGGAAAAAAATAGAACTGGAAAGGACTTTAGGGATCATTGAGTCTAACACCCTCACTTTACCAGTGTGGAAACTGAGGCTCAGAGGAGTTAAGTACTGTACTTAAGGCCATATTACTTGTGATGGAGTCAGGTTCATAGACCAAGAGCTAGAAAGGACCTTATAGATCACTGAGTCCTACCCCCTTATTTTCCAGATGAAGAGCCTGAGACCTGGAGAAGTCAAAGTACTTGCCGAGGGTCACATACCTGCATCACCCATGCATCGAAGGTGGGATGTGAACTTGGGTCTTCCTGGCTCCAAGTTCAGCACGCCACACCTAATGCCACAGGTGTTCAGACTCACAACGAAGCAGTGTCCTTGCAGCTACCCGAGAGATTGCCAGCAGCTGTACTGTGTGCCTCAGCCTTATTACAAAGGGCCCACAACTTCCCATGTGCACTAAACATTGTCATTTTGATCTTTTTTTAGAACCACAAAATATGCAGCGTGACCCAGGATAACAATTGAGTAAATATTCAGTCTGGGTCTTATTTATTTTTGTATACTATATAAAATTTTATTTATTTAAATAATTTTAGAAATAAATTTATTTTTATATAATATATATAAATATAAATGTTTTATTATTGTGGTTGGTTTAGACATTTAATTTCATTTTTGTAAGGAATTCTCAGTGTAAAAAGTCTACACACCATGTAGAATGGTGAATCATCTGAATCTTAGAACAGTGACTCAAATTCAAATAGAAACAGATCCCCTTGGGTGCATATTGACTTAGGAAATGACAAACTGACATTATCTATGTTGTATTGAGGGGCATGTAGGTACGTAGTGGATAGAGTGTCAAGCCTAAAGGCAGGAAGATCTGAGTTCAAATCTGGTCTCAGATACTTACTAGGTGTATGACTTTAGGCAAGTCAGTTAACTCTGTTTGCCTCAGTTTCCTCATCTGTAAAATGAGCTGGAGAAGGAAATGGGAAGTATCTTTGCCAAGAAAACCCCAAATGGGGTCACAAAGAGTCAGACAAGACTGAAAAGACTGAATAACAACAAAATGGAATATATTTTGATTTCTTTTGTTAAACATTTCCCAATTACATTTTAATCTGGTTCAGGTCTCACCGAGGAGGTTTGCAGGCCTTGAGTCTGACACCTCCATCTTAGAGGATTTCCTGGAGCTTGCCCAGGGTCATAAAGTTGGTCAAGATTTGAACCCAGGACTTCCTGACTCCAAGGCCAGCCTTTACAAGGTATGCTGCACGGCCTTTCATACCTTCTGCAGGCTGAATAATATCTCACACACACACACACACACACACACACACACACACACACACATCACTTTTTCAAATGTAAGCAGCCATAGTTGTGATTAATAAAATACAAATTCATTTAAAAGTATTACTGAATCTATATTAGCTTATTGACATTTATTTCTCAATTAATAAATACTCACAGAAAAATGGAAAGGCATAATAGTTTAGCAGATGAAGGGCTGGTGGGCCCTGGAGTCAAGATGGCCTGTGTTCAAGTGAGGCTTCTGACACATATTGTTTGTGCGTCTAGGGGAAAGTTACCAACGCTCTCTATGCCCCAGACTAAGGCTACACATTGTGGAGTCGTTACTGATCTTCATTGCTTGTGGGAATTTCATAGAGTCATAGATCTAGAGATGGAAGGGACCTTGCACCTTCTCTAGTCTTACAGAGAAGGAAACTGAGACCTAGTAACTTAAATGACTTGACCAATGTCATAGAGGTGATTAGCATCACCAAGAGTCCCCCACACTGATGAAATCACAGGTCTGAACAAAAAATATTCCTATTCCAAAAAAATGGAATTCCTATTGCAAAGAATAATTGAAGTAAGGGGGGCATTATACCCAAGAAGGCCAGAAGCCAGTGATGTGGACTTCAAATAAAATGAAACAAATATGAAAAGGCCGATGTCAATGCATGGTGTTATTACCCAATGGTCTCGGGTCTTGAATCCAACTGACTGAGCTCACAGCTGAACAAAATTTAAACTCACTGGGTTTGGCAGTGCTAAGGGCATGAAATAAAATCATCCAGCCCTCAGACAGGAGAAGGAAAGGGCTGATGTGGATTTAGAGGATTTGACTGTTCCTGAAAGCCACATCCATCCTCAAAGGATGAAGGTTTGCCATCCCTAGAGGCCCTTCTGTTTCCCAAAGAGGGAAATAATTTCACTTCTTTGCAATTGCTTCCTCACCTGCAAAATGAGAAAGTCCAGCTTGGTCTCCAAGGTTCCTTCCGGTTTTAAACATTCTACTGATCTGATATCCTATATTCAGAGAGTGAGTCCCGGGAAGGAGATGGAAATATCGAGCACTGTAAGCATCAAAGACTGCTTCTGTATTTTCATCTCTAGCACTTTGCGCAGTATTTGGCAACTTTTTGTTGCACGTCTGACTCTTTGTGACCTCATTTGGGGTTTTCTTGGCAAAGATACTGGAGTGGTTTTGCCGTTTCCTTCTCCAACTCAATTTACAGATGAAGAAACTGAGGCAAACAGGGTTAAGTGACTTGCCCAGGGCCACATAGCTAGTAAGTTTCTGAGTCTGGATTTGAACTCAGACTAGACGCCTGGCATGCATTTAGGTGGCCAGACTAGGCACACATTATGTGCTTAATGGGTATGTAAATAATGTGGGTAGCTGGTGTCCCAATGGATAGAGCACCGGGCCTGGAGTCAGGAAGATTCATCTTCCTGAGTTCAAATCCAGACTCAGAAACTTACCAGCTGCGTGACTCTGGGCCACTTAACCTTGTTTGCCTCCATTTCCTTATCTGTAAAATGAGCTGGAGAAGGAAATGGCAAAGACTCCAGTATCTCTGCCAAGAAGACACCAAATGGGGTCGTGAAGAGTCAGACACAACCAAAATAGATGAACAACAATTGCTTAATAAACGTTGTGAGGTTTTGTTTCTTTTTTTTTCCATTCAGCCTATTACCTCTCAAGGGGGCAGTTTTGATGGAGGCAACCATTCTTTGGATATATACATTCTAATGTATTTGGTTTAGGGTTTGGGTTTTTTTTTTTAATCCTTGTTATTTTGTAATGATACCACCATTGGTCTGGCTATTTCCCAAACACAGACAGCTATGGATATCACCCTGAACTCTTCTTCCTCAACTTGTTCAATGCTATTCAGTATTCAACCCTTGGCAATAAAAGGTTTCGCTTCATATAGAGTAAATCTCAGCCTAACGCCATCTTATGAAACATAAATATCTGCCAGACCCATGTGCAAATATCACTTTTTAACAAAACACATTTCCTTCTGTTTGTACAAAATCCAACACTTCTCCCAATAATCTTTTCAAATCAAGCATACTGAGAATAATTTGGCTGTGTAATACAATACTGCTGTGCTCCTCTGGCTTCCCCCCAAGATGGAGTGGCCTGGTTTCCATGCTGGTCACACAAGTTGTAGCTTCCAGACTTTAGAGATACCACAGTTTTCCTAATAGAGGTTCTTAGCCCAGAGTCTATGAACTTGTTGTTTTCAATATTTAATATTTTAATATTAATATTAATAATTATTTTTTAATATTTAATATTCAATGTAATCAGTTTCCTTTGTAATCCTATGTATTTTACTTTATGCATTTAGCTAACATTTATATAATGCTTACTGTGTGCCAGGCACTTGGCTAACATTTTATAATTGTTATGTCATTTGATCATGTAAAAACATTATTATGAGAAACGGGCGAAAGTCTTCATCAGACTTCCAAGTGGGTCTGTGACACAGAAACGGATAAAACCCGCTGTCCTCATGTTCGAGGACCACGCCTAAATGTCAATGCCCACCCCCGGATGTCACACATTTACATAGCATTATACCCGCATGGCGCTTTAGAAAAAGAGTGTGTCGTCACTACTGTAAGGCAGGCAATAACATTATTACCATTTTACCCAGGCCCCAAAGGCTAAAAGATCTGCTCAGGGCAACACAGCAAGCCCATGGAAGAGCACCCAGCAGTCTCATAATCCAATGGCTTTTCCATCCAATTACAGATTTTATCTTCAGACATCGAATCACTGCCCTGCCTTTTAGGCAGCTTCTAGGCATTGTCACTCATGGCCGATTTCCTCCAAACTCCTTAGAAAAGTGCCCACTACGCACATCCAAGGCAGTATTACTTTTCAGCAACAAATGATGCCGAGCCACTACAAGGCACGGATTTATTTCCACCCTTTATTACCAGAGCCCAGTTCACCCTAATCTACCCTAATGAAAAGGGTATCTCTTAATGGCTTACTTGACTCGATGTTGCTTTCAAGCCACTTTTACATATAATGTGTTAAACCAGATCTGAAATCCATCCTGAAATTCAGGGGATCATAAAATATGACTTCTTGTTGAGTCATTTCAGTTGTGTCCAGTGCTTCGTAAGCCCATTTTGGATTTTCTTGCCAAAGATACTGAAATGGTTTGCCTTTTCCTTTTGCAGCTTATTTTAAAGATGAGAAACTGAGGCAAACAGGGTTGAGTGACTTGCCCAGGGCCACACAGCTAATTAGTGTCTGAGGCTGGATTTGAACTCAGGTCCTCCTGACTCCAGGGCTGGAGCTGTATCCACTGCACCACCTAGCCACCCTACAAAGTACGATAGGATCACCAAACTGGCCATGAACACTCCGCTCCAACTCCCAAATAGCCCCACCCAAAGATGTAATGTTCAAAAGGAAGATGGACAAGCAGGATATTATGATGAGAGCCACAGTATGAATCTATGCTACACCTTTAAAATATTCCTCTGATTACCCTTCCCATGGCTTTTCCATGGCGGAGAATGCAGAACAACTCTAAAATCACCCTCTAAGGCTATTCCCCACTCAATGCCCCCCAGTGGTTAAAAGTCAAATGATCCATGTTTTGTCCACACAACATGACACAACCAGGCGAGTTCATTTTTGTACCCATTACACTGACTGGTTTATTGATACAATTATTGGCTCACTGGACCACAGATTCAGAACTGGAAGGGACCTTCATTTTTGTTGTTGTGGTTCACTTGTTTCAGTCATGTCTGACGCTTCATCAGCCCTTTGGGATTTTCTTGTCAGAGATATTGGAGTGGTTTGCCATTTCTTTCACCAGCTCATTTTACAGATGAGGAAACTGAGGCAAATGGGGTTATGCAACTTGCTCAGGGTCACATAGATGATACATGCCTGAGGCCAGATTTGAACTCAGGAAGATGAGTCTTCCTGACTCTAGGCCTGACACTCTGTCCATTGCACCACCTGGCTGCCCTGGATTTTACAGAGAGGGAAACTGGGACCCAGAGGGAGTAAGTGACTTGTCCAAAGTCACAAAGCAGTAAGTGGCGCAATTGAGATCTGAACTCAGGTCCTCTGGTTCCAAAGCCATTGACCAAAGTAAGCAAGTGGATCCTGTTGGATATATAACCTGCCTGGTTTTCAATGATGGTTTTATTTACATTCTCTAACAAAGGACCCCTGAGAGGGTCCTTATTCAGAACAAATATTTCCTCTACTAAATGTCACTTTGAAATCAAATTATCTGGAAGAGAAAAAATGCAAAATAACTGTCATTACGGCCTCAGTTACTCTTTCAGAATCTCTCTGTTAAAGCACTTGGAAAATGAAGCGGGAGGAAAATGATGGGCACAAAACGTTTGCCCCAATCGGGATTTATGAGTGGAACCCTGAGTGATATGAATTAATAATCACCGACTGAACAACACAAACCCCACAAGTTAGCAGAAGCTATGTCTGACCCAGAGTTGAAACTGGTGGAGGTCTTCATGACTTCTAACCTGTTGGAATCTATCGACATGGAAATTTGCTTTTATTCCAAAAAATTCACAAGGGTACCAGAATTCTCATAAAACTAAGAGTCTTAAGCTCAACCTACGATGGCGATCCAACCTTCTGGCTAACGCAGTCACCAAATGCCATCCGTACCATCGGCATCGAGAATTTAGGAGAAAGAAAAAGCAGCCCCAGGACTTGAATTGAACCCATAAAATGTCACATTCAGTCTATTGCTCAGATTCTCGTCCAGAAGACACGAAGGCTGGAGTTACAAGAGATGTCCTCTGCCTCTTGCCTTTAGAATAAACACTTGTTATTCCACCTAAGTGCGATTACTACTGCCTGATCAACGTGCTAGCAGTGAAAAAGAGACTTGGATTCAGCTCCAAATAGAAAACTCTACCAGGAAAACAATTAACAAAGCTCTAACTGGCCAAGCTTCCCTACCTGTTGCTAGGCCAGCTCGCCTTAGAGTACCTGCTAAAACCCATCATGACTCCAGGAGCTGCTAAGCTCCTCCACAAAACCCTCAACCAGACATGATACCACAGGACATAGGACAAAGGGGTTCTGAACCTTTTCTGGATTATGAACCTCTTGGGCAATCCGAAGGCACCTATGAACCCTCTTCTCAGAAAATAATTTTAAACACATATAATAAAAGCCATAGGATTAGTGGGTCAGTCCCTAGCATTAAATAAGCATGTACTGTCCCTAGCTAGGCACTGTGCTAAGGGCTAGGAAAACAAAGAAAGGTAAAGGACAGACCTGCCCTCAAAGAGCTCCATCGAAAACAACACTACACAAACAAGGTAAAAACAGGATCTACTGGGAGTCTTCTCAGAGGGAAAGCACTAAGATTAAAGAGGACTGGGAAAGACTTCTTGAAGAAGGTGGGATTTTGGTGGAGACTTGAAGAAAGCCAAGGAAGGAGGGTAAGAATTCCAGATATGGGAAACTGCATGAACAGCAAGGAGACCACTGTCACTGGACTGAAGGGTATGTTTAGGAGAGTAAAGTAAGACTGGAAAGGTATGTATGGTGTGTGTGTGTGTGTGTGTGTGTGTGTGTGTGTGAGAGAGAGAGAGACAGAGAGAGACAGACAGACAGAGAGAGACAGAGAGAGAGAGAGAGAGAGACAGAGAGAGAGAGAGAGACAGAGAAAAAGAGAGACAGAGAAAGAGAGACAGAGATGGAGAGGGAGGGAGAGAGGAAAAGGGAGAGGGAGAGGGAGAGGGAGAGAGATAGAGACAGAGAGAGAGAGAGAGAGAGAGAGAGAGAGAGAGAGAGAGAGAGAGAGAGAGAGAGAAAGGAATTACACTGAAATACAGCTATCAAAATATTTTTTAAATCAAGTCACAGTCTCGAGGTTAAGAACTCCTGAATTCTAACCCTTTCCTCTCATTTTATAGATGGGGCAGCTATGCCTCAGAGAGGACAAGTGACTCCCCCAAGTTCTTACAAGCATTAAGTAGCAGAGCCAGATCTGGCCCTGACCAGTGCGTCAGCAGCAGCAGCAGCATCTATATATAGTGCTTACTATGTGCCAGGCACTGTGCTAACTGCTTTACAATTATTACATCATTTGATCCTCAGAACAACCCTGGGAGGTTGGTGCTATTATTATCCCCATTCTACAGATGAGGAAACTGAGGCCAAAAGAACAACTTGCCCACAGACACACAGCTAGTAAGGGTTGGAGGCTGGATTTGAACTCAGATCTTCCTCACTATCCACTGTGCCACCTAGCTGCTATACTTTGTCAGTCAGTCAATTAGCATTTATTAAGTGCCTATTACATGCCAGGCACTGTTTTAAGTACCAGAAATACAAAGAAAGGCAAAAAACAGCCCCTGCTCTGGATGAATTCACCATCTTCCTAATTGTAAGCCCTACCTCTACAACTAGGATCATGCTCAGTATGCAGTAGGTGTATAATTATTGTTGCCTAAGTAAAGCACAACCAAACTCTTCCTTCCTCCCAGAAGCCTTCCCAGAATGAACAGCATCTTGTCCTTAGATCAGTATAACGGGCCCTGGTACATCTCCACTCATTCACTTACACTTGTGCCGATACTAGTTCTATATGAAGCCCAGTGCTCTAATTGACACTAGACACTCACTCCTTAGAAGGAAAGCTACGGCCAATCTGCACAACATAATAAAAAGCAGAGATGTTACCTTGCCCACAAAGGTCTGCATAGTCAAAGATACCTTTTTTCAGTAGCAATGTATGGCTGTGAGAGTTGGGCTGGAGGGAAAGCTGAGCACTGTAGAAGCAACACTTAAATGGTGGTTCTGGAGAAGACTTTGAGAGTCCCTTGGACAGCAAGGAGGTCAAATGAGTCAATACTTGAATTAATTCAGACTACTCACTGGAAGGACAAATACTGAAGCTGAAGCTTAAATCCTTTGGCCACGTGAGAGGACAAGGCTCATTGGAAAAGACCCTAATGTTGGGAAAGACTGAAGGAAAAAGGAGAAGAGGATGGCAGAGAATGAAATGGATAGATGGTGTCATGGAAGCAACAAACATGAACTCTGACAGACTTTGGAAGATAGTGGACAATAGCAGGGCCTGGTATGCTATAGTCCATGGGCCACGAAGAGCCAAAGATGACTGATTGAATGAACAAAAACAACATAAATGAATGATAAGACTTAATTAGCCTTCCTTTCTCAATATCGACCTCAGTAGCAGGTTGACAACTCTCATGAACTGAAGGGAAGAAGAGAGAGTGCAGAGAAGACAATATATCTTGGAGTCTATAACTCTAGGCTCTAGCTAGTAATGAAAAATGACAAACACGCGCTGGGTGACCAACCAATTCTAAAAATGATCGGGCACAGTGGAGGGTGACATGGATAGAAGGTGTCACGCAAGTAACAAACATGTACTTGGACAGACTTCGAGAGATAGTAGAGAACAGAAGGGCCTGGCGTCCTGTGGTCCATGGGTCATGAAGCGCCAAAGATGACTGATTGAATGAACAACAAAAACGACATAAATGAATGATAAGGCTTAATTAGCCTTCCTTTCTCAATATCGACCTCAGTAGCAGGTAGACAACTCTCATGAATTGAAGGGAAGAAGAGAGAGTGCAGAGAAGACAAAATATCTTGGAGTCCATAACTCTAGGCTCTAGCTAGTAATGAAAAATGACAAACACGCGCTGGGCGACCAACCAATTCTAAAAATGATTGGGCACAGAGCAGGGTGAGATGGATAGATGGTGTCACAGAAGTAACGAACATGTACTTGGACAGACTTCGAGAGCTGGTAGAGAACAGAAGGGCCTGGTGTGCTGTCGTCCATGGGGTCACAAAGAGTTGGACACGACTGAGCAACAACAATGAAATTGTGTAGTGGGCCTCATTACTTTATGGTCATGCCTCATATTTAGAAAAAAGATTGTTCATGTGCCTACCTCTATTACTTATACTCAATTAAACACCCACAAGTTTTTAACCCCAGGCTAGCTTTCCCTTCCTACTCAAAGTGAATCCAGTCAATCACTCTACAAGTCAGTCAACAGACACTGGTATTAAGCGTCTATTATCACTTATGACTAACATGGAATGTTCTGCATGGCTTCCATGTATGATCAACATCACATTGCTTACCTTCTCCATGGGGAAGGAGTGGGGAGGGAGAACGAATTTAGAACTCAAAATTTTCAAAAATGGCTTAAAATTTTTACATGCAATTGGAAATACTTAATGAAGTAAATGAAAATATTAAAAAACCAGGGAAAAAGTGTCTGCTATTGCTACCCTCTCTCTTCCTGGACCTACATGAAGCAGTTAAATATTGAACTTAGTCCCTTAGCCAAGGTATCTTAACCGGAACTTGATTTTAAAAAAAATGTATATTTTGATAACTTGATTTCAATATAATCGGTTTCCTTTTTGATACTGTGTACTGTATTTTATTTTATGCACTTTAGAACATTATTTTGGAAAGGGGCACTAAGCCTTTAGCAGCCTGACAAAGGGATCTATGCCTTAAACCCAGCATTAGGAAAATAGAATTTCAGAAAAAAAAAAAGCAAGCCAGTGATGATCCTCAGTGGTGTTATTCAGATCATCTTCCTCTAAGATCATCTTCCCTCTATTCCAACGGATTGCAAATTTCTTAAAGGTAGGGACTCTTTCTTTTCACTTCTATTCATATTCTCAGACTTGGCACAGTGTGTGGCACATAGGGGCTAAATTAGTGTTTACTGATGGTCAGGACTAATTGATGAGAAGTATTTTGCATGTACCTAATTATTTCTCTATTGTCTAACCTTTAGAATATAAGCTCCTTGAGGGCAGGGACTGCTTTCCTGCCTTTCTTTATATGCCCAGCAAGTGTATATTAAATGCTTATTGGCTTCATTGATTATAATGCGAATAATACAATGCAAATAATAAAGCATTGTCTACACCTGATCTCTTTGATTTCTCTTTGTCGATCTGTAAGCTTCTCGGCTGCAAGGGTCAGGCTTTGACTTAATGACTAAGAGTGACTGATGTAGTCCATGACCAAACAACTATTGGCGTGGACCATCCATTTATGAGTGTGCTTGTGTGTGTGAGCTCCAACTCCACGTTGCTGTTGTTCAGTCGTGCCCCACTCTTCGTGACCCCGTCTGGGGTTTTCTTGGCAAAGATACTGAAGCGGTTTGCCATTTTCTTCTCTAGCTCATTTAACATGTGAGGAAACTGAGGCAAGCAGAGTTAGGTGACTTGCCCAGGGTCACCCTTGCCCTGATTCCAAGCCCAGCACTCTAACCGTGTACCACCTAGCTGCCTGATTCCACACTAAATCATAGTAGGTACAAATTTATGTACGGAAGGAACCTCCAGAACTTTAATGGGGGGGGGTAGGTGGCACAGTAGACACAGACTGGACCTGGAATGAGGAAGACGAGTTCAAATATTGCCTCAAACACTTCCTATCCGTGTGACCTGGAGCAAGTTATTTGACTGTTCTCTCAGCCTCAGTTTCCTCATCTGCCCAAAGGGAATTAAGACAGCATCTACCTCCCAGGGCTGCCGTGAGACTCAAAGGCGATGACACGTGTGAGGCACTCTGTAAGTGCTGCAGGAATGCTGGTCTTATCATTAATCTCTCTGCCCCTCACTGGCACCCACCATCAGATCTCTGCCCACTGACCAGCAGTGGCACTGAGAAGCGCTTCTACACACTGTTGATAGAATCAGCGAATCTGGCGGGTCTTCACGTGGGAGTGCGAGAAGCCACGTCGCTGCAAGCCGTTAGCGAAGATGGGAGATGGCAGCTCCCTGGCCTCGTTCACCCTCGCTGTTAGATAATTATGCCACAGCTACCTATGTTCCCAAGACAAGAACCCACAGTTAGCTTGCCTCGATAACCCTAATAATCATCACCCAGGGAAAGATCCCAGTCAGTGTGGGTGCTCCGTAAGTAGTCAGACAGCTTTCAGGGAGTCAGGGTATCAATTCCCAGGCAACAAATCATCTTTCATTCCTTCCACGTTCTCCAAAGCTGCTTTTTTTTAGACAAAAGTAAATGCCATTTTTTTACCCAGTAATCATCTCTATTCCTTCTTATAGGTCATCAAGCATCCTTCCCTTACAAGTCAAGAATCTTTCACCCAGCTAGTAGAAGTCACAGACATGCTTCCTTACCTGAGAACTGGGAATCAGGGCTTTCCACCAGTGCCCCCCCTTCACCAGGTCCACTTCACTTAAAGGCACGGAAACTTTCCCAATGACACAGTGACGTGAGAATTTATCAAAATCCACTACAGTTAAAAGCAAAGTTCTTCTTTGGGCTTCTAGAAATGGGATCTCAAAGGTGTAGCGCTCCTCAAACACCGGGTTCTGGGTCTTGCGTTTCACACCCGTCTGCTTGGAATTCTTCTGGTCTGGCAAGAGGCAGATCTTCACGTAGGGGTTGGAGTGAGCCATATCTTGTCGAGAGCCATCATAGGAGATGGGAGGTGGTAGGTCCCTGGCCTCAATAACCCTCACTGTTAGGTAATTATGCAGCAGATCATACTGGGTGCTGAAATGCAGCATACCCAGCTGGTACTTGGATAAGATCTCCTCATCAGTCAGGGAGTCCATGTCATCACTGTTAGAGTCAAGGGAGTATAGTCTGGGCTCGAACTTTCTAAAATAGTCATCAGGGGTGTAGGTCCTTCTCAGCACTGATGGTTGGATGATTTCTTTCTTGGCTCCGATAATCCCAAACTCAATGGGTTTAATGTCAATTAGTGGTGAGCTGGGCCGTCTGGACTCCAGACCTAAAGAGTAGTCACACAAAACATGGATGATACGACTTTCTAAATGACAGAGGGCTCTTTTATATCTATTTTATTTCAGAAGTTCATCAATAAACATTTATTAAGTGCCTACTATGTGCTAGGCACTGTGCTAAGGAGGCCACGTGGTATATTTAGTAATAAGAATACTAGATTAAGATTCTAAAGACACAGGTTCTAATTCTGACTCTCAAATCTAACCTCAGACACTGCCTCGCTGTGTGACCCTGGGCAAGTCACCTAACCCTGTTAACTTCAGTTCCCTCATCTGTTAAACAAGCCGAAGAAGAAAACGCAAACCACTCCAACATCTTTGCCAAGAGAACGCCAAGTGGGGCCACAAAGAGTGAGACGTGACTGAAAACAACTGGACAACAGTGACTTCGGGTTGTCATTCCAATTATCTCCACCATAGTATTTCATTTCCTATTGGTAAAGTGAAGAAGTCAGCAGCGTGGTACAGCGGGGGAAATGCTAGATATGTCATCAGGGGACAAGGCTTCAACGTGTGGCTCTGCCATCTACTGCCTGTTCAACACTGGGTCAAGTGGTTTGGGGCCTCTTTGGACCTCTCTTTCACCATCTATAAAGTGAAAGAGTTGAACTCTGGGGTCTCTCCCCATTCAAGATCTATGATCCCAAGATCCTATGATCTATAAAATGCGGAGCTGGATTCAGAGATGTCAAACTGAAGAAGTCCTGGCCACAATCACCTGCAAAACTCCCTAGTGCTGGCTTTAACCAAATTAAAGCGTAATTTGGAAATGTTTAACAAAATGCATAAAAATAAAACACAACATAGATAATGTTAATTTGAGGTTTTCTAAGTCAATACGCAGCCAGCAGGGATCTGTTTCTATTTGAGTTTGACAGTGCTTGATTAGATGGTCTCTAATTTGATGTGCAGCTTCGTGGATCAGTAGATAGAGCCCTGGGTCTCATACATTTACTAGCTGTGTGACCCTGAGCAAATCACTTAACCCTGTTTGCCTCAGTTTCCTCATCTGTAAAGTGAGCTGAAGAAGGAAATGGCAAACTACTCCAGTATCTCTGCCAACTGAGAACAACTGAACAACTACCCCAAAAAAGTGTCTTTTAGCTCTTTGAATGCAAGTGTTCAAAGCCAGCCTTAGGTCAAATTGTGCAACAGGCAAGGTTTGATACACCACTGAATGTTGGAACTCCAAGAGACTTCTAAGGGATTTTCCTTAATTCTGGTACCTCCCCTCTATGATTATCTCCCATTTATCCTGTACATGTCTTATTTGTACATGTTGTTTGCATACCTTTAGACTGTGTGCCCCTTGAGGACAGGGCCTGTTCTTTGCCTTCCTTTGTATCCCCAGAATTAGCACAGTGCTTGGCCAGCCATATTAGGTATTTAATAAATGCTTGTTGACTTGATCTTAGAGATCATTTAGTCATAACCACTTGTTTTGCAGTTGAAGAAAACAAATTCTAGAAAGAATAGGTTCCTTGTGACTATCTTTTCTTTTTCTCCAACAAAATCTATTGTCATAAAAGCATCTGAAAACCCTTTTCACATCAAAGTATGCGTAACCGTTAAGTCAGTATACCACCTCTCCCAATATGTGATGTTTTTTGCCTTACCGCCCCCCCCACCCCATGGAATAAATGGGCTTCTTTTGTTCAGCTGTTTTTCAGTCACATCTGACTCTTCCTCACCCCATTTGGCGTTTTCTTGGCAAAAATACTGGAGTAGTTTGCCATTTCCTTCTCCAGCTCATTTTGCAGGTGGAAAAACTGGGGCAAACAGGGTTAAGTGCCTGGCCCAAAGTCATCAGCTAGTGAGTGTCAGAGCCTTGATTTGAACTCAGGAAGATGAGTCTTCCTGACTCTAAGCCCTTCGTCTGTACGCTGAAATCATATCACATGACACACAGTCTACTGTGTCCCCATTTTATACCTTGGAGGTATCTATGAGATAGGAAAATCATGAGAGAGAGTAGGTATAGTGGAAGGATCACAGAACGTCAGCGTTCAAATTACGATTACCAGCTTCAACACGCAACAACAGTGTGACCGAGGGAAAGTCAGATAACTTTCCTAAGTCTCAGTTTCCTCATCTGCAAATGGAATTAATAGTTACTGCACTCAGTGCCTCGTGAGGTTGTTGGGGAAAAACCACCCATGACCCTTAAAGTACCATACAAACGAGGCTGCCATTATTATAGCTGACAACAATAGTCATCAGTTTGATCAATCCAATTAAACAACTGATCGATTCAATGAGGCAGAGGAAAAAGTCAAACAAAGTCCTTAGATTCAGAGTGGTATCGGGTCATGTATCGTCATGTATCAACACAATCCCCCACTTCTTTTTCAGATAAAGCAGGTTAGACCAGAGAGGAAAGATGGGAGGGAGGGAAGGAGGGAAGGAGGAAAGATGGAAGGAAGAGAAAGACGAAAGGAAGAAGGAGGGAAGGCAAGGGGAAAGGAAAGAGGGAGAAAGGAAAGAAGAAAAGAGAGAGGAAAGAGGGGAAGAAGGGAGGGAGAAAAGAAAGAAAGAAGAAAAGGAGGAAGGGAGAGAAAAAGGAAAGAAGTAATAGAGGAAGGAAGGATGGAGGAATGGAGGAAGGAAGAAAAAGGAAGGAGGGAGAGAGGAACAGAGGGAGAAAGAAAGGAAAGAAGAAAGGATGGAGGAAAGGGAGGACAGAGAGAAGGAAGAACAGAGGAAGGAAGGAAGGAAAGAAGAAAAGAAGGAAGGAAGAAAAGATAGGAAAAAACACTTACTATTTATTAAGCACCTACTGTGCCTATTTATTAAGTACCTACTATGTGCCAAGTACCATGCTAAGAGCTTACAAATATTGCCTTATTTGATCCTCACAACAACCCTAGAAGATAGATATTCTTTTTATTCCCATTTTCCCGACAGACAGAGGTTAAGTTACTTGCCCAGGGTCACACAGCTCTGGGCTTTCCTCAGTGCTCTAGCCCTCCCACCTGCCTCAGGCAAAGTGATTTGCCTGAGGTCTCCCAGCTAGTCAGGGCCATTAACTAAAACCAATCGACGCCCTAGACGTAGCTTTAGTCCCACAAACAAACAAGCAGAGATCCTCTCCACTTCCCTCAGCTAGAGTTTCCCATAATCAAGGCCACCCTGAGTGAGCTATCAGTCCTCTGACTGGTCCTTCCTCCTCCAGCAGCTCCCCCTCTCATCTTTCTCTTTGGGAACACTGAAGCTCCTGAGAGAACCTGCTGTCTCTATTCTCCTGGCCTTGCATTTGATGCAATTGGAAATGGATTTGCTTTGGATCTGTAGGCAAGCTACAAGGGCAAGGGTTTCTTGAGCTGTAATTTGCACAGCGGGTGACCATCTAGAAGCTTACTTGAAATCCTCCGGGTAAGGCTGTATGCAGACTTTGATGTATCTGAAGACGAGCATCTCCTATCTGAGGAATCATCCTGTGGGGTTGGAGGAGCCTCACTGGCGGTGTGGTCTGAGTCCCCATTCTTGTCTTCATTCCGGTTGGTCATCCTAGTGAAGAGGAAGAGATTTCAGGAGTTGCCCAGGAGAAACCGATCGGGTCCTCCAGGAACTACTACCTTAATTAGTTAATGACTTGAGAAATGACAACACGGAGGTGTGCTTTGCTGTGAAGAGAAAAATATGAATTGCTCCCTTCTCTTTAGAATTAGAATTCTAAGCTCAGAGGAGGGACACATAGGGTTGGAAGCATGCTGTGTTTACTTCTCTCAAATGCCACAAGGGAAGACCTAGGAAAGCCAGAGATGGAGAATGATGCCATATGGCCCACCTGCAGACGTTCTTCCCTTCCACCCACCTACCCTCAGTTTTTCTGGATCTTCCTTGGCCCTTGGGAGGTTTACACAGAAGTAAACACAATATGGATACTACCTGCAGATACTACCTTTCCCCTACACTGGGAACGGTACAGGATTTGTAATCCAGAAACCTGGCTTAAAATCCTGGCTCTGATACATATTAGCGAAGTGACCACGGCAACTCAATTCATCACTTTGAGTCTTAATTTCCCCATTTACAAAATGGAGGTAATAATCATGCTAGCTCTATCACAAGGTTGTGAGAAAAGTGCTCTGCAAATCTTAAATGGATAAACATAAGCTAGTATTTCATCCAGCAGCCGTTAGATTATGCCCATCTGTACCTACAGCTCTGAATTTCCAACCTCTAAGATCCTATCCTTCCATGAAAGACTAGTTTTCTCTATCCTTAATTTTAATTGTAATATGCTTATTTGTGCATATATTGTACCTCCCCAGAAGAATGTAAGTTCTTTGAGGGTAAAGACTGTTGTTGTTGGATTTTTTTTTTATTCCCAATGCCTAGTATGGTCCCTGAGAGCAGGTGCTTAATAAATGCTTGCTGAACTACATAAGTGCTTAATAAATGCTTGTTGAATTACTAACTGAATTTCACAAAGCTTTCACTAATTCCCCCAATTAATCCCCCAAGATGTAATCTCAGACTCCTCTGAACTTATGAACTCCTTAAAGGCAGGGACCATGTCTTCCCATAAATCCTAAAGCTAAAGCAGACCTGAAAGGTCCTCAAGTCCAACCCCTGTATTTTACAGATGAGGAGCTGAGGTTAAAAAGGTAAAGTGGTTTGCAGTGTTTGTGGTCACAGTGTTTGTAAAGATCAGCACCCAGGTCTTCTTCATTCTAAGCCAGCCCTCTATCCACCACAGCATAGTGCCCTATTCATTCCTCTATTCCCCCAGAGGGCCTAACACAGGGCCTTGCCTATTAGACGTCATTTGTTGAATATGAAACATAAATAAATGAAGCAGCAGTCTTTCCTAAGGTGGGAGAGGTTTTACCATATGTCTTGAGCATGTGTCACAAGCCGTATGTTAAGTTCACACGCATTTGTCTCACACACACACACACACACACACACATCCTGGTGCCCTGCCCTGTACAGACTGGTACCTTGTGCCCGCTGCTGTCATCACAGCCCCCCATGCAGTGCTGGAGGGCAGGCATGAAAAACAGCACAGCCAGGCCTGCACACTTGACATTTTCACTCCCTGCTTGTTTAAATACATACAACTGCCTACTCAGTAAATAAATCTGGGGATGCACACACTACAACACCATACCTTTCCAGGAGCGTTTTTTAAAAATCATCACACATTTAGTTGGCCCCCCAAAATCCATTAAGTGTTGACCACTGCTCAGAGGGAGACCAAGTCCTCTTATCCTACCCAGGTGCGTTCTATCTCTTACCATGGTTAAACTACAGGTTATTCACCAATAGTTTGTTAAAGAGAGAACAACAGAACTTCCCTGGCCAGGAAAGGTCTGAACTAAAGTCAACAAGCATTTATTAGTTCTGGGGGTACAAAGAAAGGCAAAATCAGTTCCTGCCTTCAAGGAACTTGCACTCTAATGGGTGTGGGGAAAGGGAACAACATGTAAATAACTCAGTACATACAAGATATATATAAAGTAGATAGTAGCTGGGGGAACTGGGAAAGGCCTCTCCCAAAAGGATGGATTTGAGCTGTCTTGAAGACAACATTTATAAAGGGTTTAGTACTGTGTATGGCACATAGTATGTGCTTAATAAATGCTTTGGGGGTGGGGATGGGGAGTCAGAAGATGGAGGTGAGCAAGGAGAGCACAGAGAGTCTCATCTGCATAAAAAAGCTTGGCAGACAGATGCTTCTTTATCCTATGACTTGCCATGGCCTCAGCTCAACTCCACTAGAATCTCGGGGACATAAGCCACAAGATTGGGTCTTTGAAGCATTCAACATCTGGGTTTTGGTCAGACTTTTTGTTTTTCAACAGAGACTTGCTATGTGCCTACACACTTGGCCTCTATCTGTGGGCTAGATATCATTCTGCTTTTACCTCAAAAGATTAAGTTTGACTGCCTACTAAAGGGACAGAAAAGGAGGGAAGGCCTCCATGTAGGGTAGGGGGCTTCCAATTTGGGAAGCTCTAGTTCCAGACATATACAATTCTAGTCTCAACTGCCCACAGAAGCAATCCTTTTAACATTGACCTTGGGCCAACTGGATGTTTAAGGAATCTATAGTAGGCTATGGAGAAGAGGCAAGATGTCCTAGAAGATAGAGAGCCAGCAGGCAAGTCACTTAAACTCTCATCTCTCTCAGCACATTTTTAAGAATGGCAACCCCCATTGGTAAAGGGAGTTTCTTTGCCAGAGTTGCCAAATGCTATTTGAACCACATTTCCAGTTCCTCCCCCTACATTGGACTACTAACCTCCAAAAACCAAGCCATGGTGGATATAACATCGCACCAACTACCTCAGAGAGTTGTTAGAAAAAGACACTTTGTAAACCAAAAAGCATCACATAAATGTTTTATAATAGAGTACTTTTAAAAGACAGAATAAAAACGATAATAACCGACATTGACATAGCACTTTCTTGTTTGTTGGTCACAAAACATTTTACATGTATCATCTCACTGGAGCCTCAAAATGACCCAGCTAGGTAGGCACTGTTGTTACTGTCTCCACTTTACAGACGAGAAGATCAAGGCTCAGAGTGGCTAAGTGGTTTAAGTGATGTGCTCAGAGTCACATAGCTCAGAGATTTAAACCCAGTGCTTCCTGATTTCAAGACTGGCAACCTGTCCTATACCATGATGGCTTTCAAATGCATGATTAAGGGACTCCTACCCCCACTGATCCTCTCTGATCTGAA
The DNA here is from genome assembly GCF_011100635.1 of Trichosurus vulpecula. Taxonomy (NCBI): domain Eukaryota; kingdom Metazoa; phylum Chordata; class Mammalia; order Diprotodontia; family Phalangeridae; genus Trichosurus; species Trichosurus vulpecula. Next base: position 552,492,261 of record NC_050573.1, on the reverse strand, counting down.
GGCTGGCCGAGTCAAACAGAGCCTCCGAGAACCCTGCAGCTTTGCTACCTGCCCACCCTAGCCCTCTGACCACATTCCTAGTCTAGCCATGGGAAGGTGGATAGACACGTGGACCAGAAAATTCAAAACCACTTTCCAAAAATATCTGAGTGGCTGACAGATGGAGATATGTTGTATGCAGGCGCAGGAGGAGAACGAATTGGAAATAAAATGAAAGACGCTGAAGAGACCATAAACAGCGTTGGAGGGCTGGAAGTGCTTGTCTCTGTCACCCTATTTCTGATGCAATTAGAGCTTGGGCTGGAGAAAATGTGAGCATCCCAGGAGCTACCTGCAGTGCTGACCTGCATGAGTGGTATTAGAATTATAAACTCATTACGGAATGTGATTGTTCATAGTCCTTTGCTGCTTGGAACTCACTCATACTTTGAGCATTAAAACCTCCTTAGAGGTCCATGCCTAAAATGGGCTGAGGAACCTTAGAAGCCAGCTAGGCCAACTCCCACCCCAATTTACAGATGACAAAACTGAGGCCCAGAGTTTGAGTGCCTAAGATCACACAGGTAGTAAGACAGGATCTATCTAAATTCATACCCAAAGCCAGTGCTGTTTACACTCGGTCTCACCGACATGCCAGATACCAGAAAGGGTAGCATACAAGCTAATATTTGCATCATGACAAAGATTTTCATTAGCCTCTTGAACTGCAATTATTCCTCCTTTTGAGGGCCCCTGGCCCTTTCAGGCAAAGAGGAACATATCCCAGGGCTATTTCCAATAATGCTTAAAAATCTCTCAGGCACACTCACATTCACACTCACACTCACTCTCACACACACGAAGCACTATGCCATATTAACCAAAGGAAGCCAGGACAACTCCACTTACAACCAGGGTGGAGTCTGGGCAGGGAAAGGTCCCAAGATTTCAACTTCATCTTCACTGGACTGGCAGCAGCTACACTCGTAACACTTTTGACAGCAGTGGCGACAGGTCCATCTACACAGCAGCAGATCAGAGATTCTAGAAAGAAAGCCCTGAGGACATGTGGGAAGGGGATGGGGGAAGGGGGGAGATAAGAAAAAAGCCCACTAATATTAACAGCAGTCAATCACTGATGTCGATCACTGATGAAAATGATGACATTCAGGAGGTCTCTCCCTGCTGCCAAACACTCAGAACAAAATGTTTTCCCATTTCTATTTACCAACTGCAGGCAGCATGACAGCAAACAGAATCTTACTGAAGCCATTAAGAGAGAGACAGAGAGAGAGAGGAAAAAAAAAGCCATTGCAGGTATTTTCTTTTGTAGTTTATTTGATTGCCTTCTTTGATGTGTGGGTGGTTTACACAATATTGGGGGAAACAGACAATATGTTCCTGGAGCTAAATATATATTATTTTATCTTTAAAAAAGCAAAAAAACAAAAAAAACCGATTCCAGTGGCATGCCAGTGAATAAGAGAAAGAGTCTTAAATGGCAGGGGTGGGGGAAGAACCCCTTCATGTAAACTATTTCCTCTGGCTGGGGTCCTCTCCCTCAAGCTGCCTTTTATAAGAACATCTCTAATTGCGCAGTTATCAATGTCTGACTGTTTAATACTCTCTCTCTACCTAGTGCACAAGATAAGACTCCCAAATGAAAGACAACCCTTCTTGATTAGAAACCAGACAGAATGAATCATCCAATTAACTCACCTCATTTAATGGCTCCAACTGTCCTTTTAGGTATCCATTACGAAGCAAGGGGTGGGGGTGGGGCAGGAGAAGAAAAAACGAAAGAGACAAGACCAGTTTAGCAATGCTCAGACAACTCAAAAATCCCCACACCTTTCTACTCACCATCTCGGGGGACAGAATGGAACTTCCTAACAAGGGGTTGCTATATCCAGGGCTGCTGCTCCCCTCATGACAAACCACATCTAATAAATAAATGAGAAACTTTAGCCTTTCAATTGGATTTGCACCGTATGGTGTATGAATCAGAGCGGGTGGATAGATAGTTGAGCTATCCAATGCAGCCACACTTTGGGGAAAATAGCAAACCTTCCTATACAGAAATATCCAAGAAGCCAACCAAAATGTATCATTAGCTCACGTAGCAGGCAAACACATCCTGGAGGCCATTTGGTGCCCCATCCTCCCAGAGGCCTAGCCTTCCAACTTTGGCTTCTGAGGTAGAGATGGTAGGAAGTTTAATCCTTCTGATAGTCTTGAAAAATAAATAGCCCAAAAGGAAACCAGGTTCTGTGGAGCTCAAACTCATGCTACATTTTCCCCTCCTGTCCACCATCCTCTGCCTCAGACATGCCCAGAGCAATACCCCTTAGCCTCTTCCTCCCCTACCCTGTTGGCTCTCTAACTGTGCCCATTAGACAGGGGAGGAAATAAGCAGCAGCTTGGGAATGCTTAATGGGGCCAAGTTTGGCAGGAAGGGGAAGAATGAATAAGATCTGTTAACAAGCCTGGTTTCCCAGGGCCAGTCCAGCCTGGCTCCTAAGCTGAACATTGAGCTTATCAGAACTGTTAGGAGGAAGACCAAACTACATCCGAAGCTGGACGGCAGCAAAGAAAAGGGTCTAGCATCAAGATATATGCATTCAAATCCTGTCTCTGAAACCTACTGCCTGTGTGACCTTTGTCAAGTCATTTCCTTTCTTTGGGCCTCAGTTTCTTCATCCATAAAATGAAGGGGCTAGATGACCTCAAAGATACCTTCTAAAATTAGATTTATTATCATAAACAGAAATAGGACTCACTGAGTTTAACAGACATCACTATGGTTAAGATACAGGCAGCAGGGACAGACTTCTTGAATGTCATTATTCCTCATCAAAGATTGACACAAGCAATTATCCAATGGTAATATGGGGGGGGGGGGGCTCTGCTTCTCTACCTAAGAAATAGGGGAATGTTTAGAAGGGTATACTTTCTAAATACTTCATGAGGTTGTTGTGAGGAGCAAATGAGATAATGTATGTGAAAGCACTTTGAAAAGCATAAGACACTATACAAAAGGAAGCTGCGATGTCCTATCCTTATTTTTAGCTATCAGGGAAAAACTTCCCTATTGATGCTATAACCTTCAAGGGAAATGAGACAAAGCAACACGTATAAACCCATGGGGAATACACATCTGTGAACGCAAGTTTGGTTTCCTAAATTCCTCACAACGAAACACCTTCCCCTGACCATGTATCCCAGGTACAAAATGGATGTTTTGGTATCAGGGAAGGCAAAGATGATGAATGAAATGTATGAGGAGAGGTTCTCTCTAAGGTTTCTCTAAGAAGAACCTACAGTTCCTATGGTGTGGTCAAAGAAGGAAGATTCATTCGAAGCCAAAAAAAAAAAAATGCTGCCTAAGGAGTGATCTGGAACCTATGGAAAAGGAAGGGGATAAAAAATGTTCTGAAGGAAAAGTAGACATTTTAAAGGAAAAGCAGCAGCCTGGGGCCCTCCAAAGATTAGGTGCTTAATAAATATTTGGGGTTGTTAATGATGATAATGGAGGTGAGGAGACTGAACCGAAAAGGGACTTGATAACATTGTAAATGTGAAAAAACCTAGGCTGGGGAGAAGAAAAAAAAGGTTGACCACAGATATGAAATCTGTGAAATAAGATCAAATGTCAAAGACAGTAATTCAGCAGGAAAAATCTAAGGCTGAACCCCAATGGGTTCATGGCTTGGGAGACGATAACTGGGTACAGAACAACGGATGGATGTGGAGATTTTATGTCAGCTTTAAAATACCAGATTTAGAGATGATGTAGAAAAAAATGAGAGAGAACTAGACTAGGAATCAAGAAAACTATAAGTCTCAGCTCCAAATAACTGACTCTATGACCTTGGGAAAGTCGCTCACCCTCTTTAGGTCTCACTTTCTTCTATGGTAGTTATCCCCTGTAACATTCTATGGTTCTCTGCATTCGTCAGAATGCCACAAAGCTTTGGGCACCCTCATGACCTTGGGGCTTACCTGCAGCCCTCATTCAGCACTCTTGGGGATAAAGGCGCCTGAACCAAGCATGGGTCCTTTAAAGGCCTGATTTGAAATCATCTCGGTCAAAGGCTATCCGCCAGGTCTCCTCACCTTCTTACCTCATGTAACCTCCTTTCTTAAGACTTCCCTGATAGTTCTCCCCTTGACTACCTCCGCACAATGCACTGTCCTTCCTCACCACCCGACATTTCACGTCCAACCATCAAATCATTTTCGTCTCTCCAGCCCTCCTTTAGCAGTCAAGCCTAGGAGGAAAGGAGACGTCCTTGTCCCTCCAGCCGAACAGCTGCAAGTCTCCGCTCCGGCGGCCAATTAGCCAGAGCCGTAACCACGGTAACTGCAGCTGGCCGACCCAGGGCTTGCCCCGGGCCGTTCTCCTTGGAGCCCCACCCCTTCCTCCCCTCTCTCTCTTTTCCCCCACCCCCACTCCCGGGCTCCCATTGCGGCCTCGGGTAAAGAATACCCCTTCCCCACTGCTCCACAGCTGGAGCTCAGAACTCGCAGCTGCTCCCACTGCTGGAGGCTAAAGACAAGGCAAGGCAAATACAAGAGTGGTCCGGTGGGTGCCAGGAGCTTTCCTGCCCCGCCCATATCGCACCACGCCCCACCCCAGGCCAGTCTCCCCTAGACTGGACAAACCCACAGGGTCCTTGCAGTAAGCAGGGCCTCTCACCCTGAACTATCCTTCTCACCCTACATTATTCCGCAGCCCCCCTCCACCCAGTCCCGCGCTCCCATTGCCCTTCCACGTCTGCTTTGCCCCAGCCTCAATAGCCGCTGATGGTCTCAACCACAGAGCTCCTGGGCAGCTCAAGAGCCCGCGCAAACAGGTTGCCTCTTTGAAACCTTTTATTCCCAAACTGCCACTGTCTCTCCCTGTTTCCCTCCTCCCCCGCTCTTTTGGCAAGTTTCTCGCGCGTGGGGCTGAGCGCCAGCCCCACGGCAGCGGATGAGCCAGCAGGGCGCAGCTGGCCAGCTCGGGGCTAGTGGTCCTGGTCCTCATCCAGTCGTCCCCGCGCTTCCTCCGCCGCTGCCAACGCCATCTCCACCCCAGCCCTGGCCCCGGCCCGGACACGTCCCTCCTGCCACAGCCCTACCTGTATATACGCCATCTTCGCTCGCTCTCACTCCAGCCCGGGCATGGCGCTGCTACATCCACTTTGCCCTCCACCACGAGGGAGGTGAAGAAAGGAAAAGGGGAGAGAGAGGAAAAAAACCGACCCGATCGCCCCAGACGTGACTTGCTTGGCTGATCAGCGGCGCCCATGCCCTCCGCGCAGCTGGCCGCCCCGTCTCTTCCTCTTCATGGTCCTGCCCCCGGGCTCTCTGACCTGGGTGGGCGCCTTATAGGCGGAGAGACAGCCAGGGGAGGGGGCCCTCCTGACCTGCGCCCCAGCAGCACCCTACTCCCTCCTCTCTTTCCCCCGCCCCCCGGGCGCTTCTGCCTTCCTCCCTTCCCTGCGTTCTGGTCTCGGCCGCCAGCGGCGCCAGGAGCATCAGGCGCCTTTCAGCCTCTGGCCCCCGCCTCGCACGGGCTCCGCGATGCTCCCAGCCAGCCTCGCAGAGGTCCCCGGGCTCGGGCCACACCGCCCGCACCTGGCAACTGAGTCCGGCGCTGGTGTCAGTAAGGACCCAAGCTCCGGGGTCCACAGCCGGTCTGGTCTGAAGACGGAAGGAGCAGAACTCCGGGGTGGGGAAGGGGACGAGGGGAAATAGCCGCGGTGGGGCGGGCGGGGGCGGGGGAGGGGGAGTGATGCCCAGGGCAGTGTCGGTCTGAACTAGGAGCCTGCACCTGTCGCGGGGCGGAACAGAAACCCAGCCTCCAAGTGGCTGCCCAGGAACTGTCTAAGGGACATTTAGGGGATGGGGCCGGAGGTGGTGAATTCGCTTAGTGCCCCTGTCCCTGACCCAGGCGATGAGAAGTTTCGTCTCCTCTGTGTTCATCTGAAACCTCTTAGTGTCTGGGGGACCCCAGAGAGTGGACAGGAGGACCGCGGGGCGCTACTGTGCCGGGTGTACGGGGAAGGCACCGGGAGGGAAGCCTCAGAGCTGGAGTGAAGGGAGGGACCAAAAGTCGGAAGAGGAAAGGGTGTGGGCCACGCAGGGGCCCCAAAGTGACTGGCGCTCCCCAAGTCCAAAAGAGTTGGTGTTCCCGGGGCGCAACAGGTTGGAGAGGTCCAACGGCGCCACCCAGCGGGCGCAACGCCGCACTGCTTCAGAGAGCAGCGGCCGGCCTTTCAGCCTGAGCCGGCGCAGCGAGAGTGAAGTTACAAAGGAGCCTGGGCCGACAGTGCCTTGGAGGAGCCCTGGGCAGCAAGGGAAAAGATGAAGGGGAGGGCTGGCAGATATTTGAAAGGCGGGTCAACGCGAGGCAATATAGAAGCTGACCACAGCAAAAATTGTGGCAAAAGTCCGAGGGTGCCCACAGTGACACTTGCAACCCTCCCCTCCCCCCATCAAATTGACGTGTGTGTGTGTGTGTGTGTGTGTGTGTGTGTGTGTCCCAGGCAGATGTCACAGTGTCTGAAATCCCATCATTAGCAATTTAGTTTGTTGACTTATTTTGGATTCAAGATTGGTCTCACTCAACAAACTGTGCAAAGTCTCTAACATCTTAAATTAGCTTTCCCAAGCTAATTCCTTCACAAACTACTTTGGTGCTTGAAATACATTGATGAAACCCATAAATGCTGTTTCAGAGGGGCTGGGGGTGTGGAATTCCCTCCCTCTCTCCCTGTAAAGTGGATGGGCATAGCGAAAATTGAGTCTGTTTTTATTCTCCCAAACTACTGCAGATAATGCATATTTTTGATATATACATTATTTTTCAGTTTAGAGGGGGAAATTTCATTAGTATTGAACTTTTCTCACAGAAACCTTATTAGTGTCCTGTGGAACAACTAGGATTCTCTGGAAGGCAATTTGGGAAATGCTGCCATTATTAAGAAAATTAGTTTAGCATCTCAGGCACTTGGAGGAGCCTGGGGTGGGGGTGGGGGATGGGATCTAAGAATCCCTGGCACTTGCTCATGAGGGTGTTAGAAAGGTGAAATAGAGAGCGATGGAGACAAGTGCCCAATCCACAGTTTTGCTTAGGGCTTATCCTCTATGTACTTGGGGTGAGGAGTTAGGAATAAGTCTGCACCCTGGAGTTCTTAATAATGGATAGAAATGAGGCTAATCCTAAACAGAATTGTGAAATAAATGGTTTGTCTCTGGGATTGCCCAGGCTCCTGTCTGTCCCCTGGAACATCTCCATCAGGCCATGCAGCACTCTCCCTTTTTGATCTTGTGCGAGAGCATCTCTCCAGGCAGAGCATACCAGATTTCACAGACTCTAGGAGATAGAAGGGACCTTTCTCCACTTTAGCCTGCTCCACCTTCATAGTGATTGTATGTCTCCCTTGGGATGACTCAACTCTTCAGTCAACTAAATGATTGCTGGGTCCCTGCCTGAACCCAATATATCATCACAAGATCCAGCCGTTATGCACACTCTTCACTTCCAGTTAGCTCTCTGTCCTGCTCCACTTCCATACAGGCTACCTGCCTCTTCCTCACCACCACCCCCCATCTGGATACTTTCCTCCCACTCTCCCTTTTCAGCTCCCCTTTATATTTTGTCTTCCTCTATTAGAATGTAGGCTTCTTAAGAATAGGAACCGTCAAAAAGGATGTACATATTAAAAAATATTTATGGCAGCTCTTTTGTGACGGCAGACAATTGGAAATTGAGGGGATACCCATCAATTAGGGAGTGGCTGAAAAAGTTGTGGCAAATGAATGTAATGGAATGTGTCAGAATACTATTAGTTTTCCAGAGCTAAGGCCCGGTAAGCAAGCTATGTCCTGAGCTTGGCATAACAACAATCCTTTGCCCTCACCTTCTGGAACTGTTGGTCCCTGAGCTTGGGCAAGCACCAGCAGGTCCAGACATGAACCCTGCTATGAACAGACTTTTTGTCACTAGACAACTCTGCCTCACTGTTGTTGTTGTGCTTTACCACTGTTGTACTACACTGTTTGATTCTTTATCTAGCCACAAGTCTATAAATCAAGGTTCACGTCCCACTGCCTTGGATCCTCCCCACTAGGGGTGGGGCCCCAGCACACGTGTCCTTGCCCACGGGCCATTTCCCTCACTTTGAAATTAACTTCTGTTTGATTCCTGACTCTCCTGTCTCCAGCCTGCTCTGTTTGGCCAGTTCAGTCCAACTGACATTAGTTGGTGTCAGAAGTGGGACTGGACATGGAACTAGGTCGTTGAACTCTCTGGTACCAGCAGAATGGACTAGGCACCACAGAAGATTTATTTCTTCAGAGTCCAACACCCTCTCCCAAATCTAGTAGTCCTGTGCCCTTCTCCTTGCTCCAATAACCTGAGCTCCCACCTTGGTCCAGCTCACCATTCTTTGGGAGGAAAACTCCAGGGCCCCTCCAGTGACCTGATTCATCTCAGATCACTCTGGTAAGGATATCCTTTTTCTTTTCTTCAAATCATTATTTGTTTATTAAATATTTTTAGTTTTCTGCATTAATTTTCACAAGAGTTTGAATTACAAATTTTCTCTCCATTTCTACCCTTCCCCCCACTCCAAGATGGCATATATTCTGATTGCCCCGTTCCCCAGTCAGCCCTCCCTTCTGTCACCCCACTCCCCCCCATCCCCTTTTCCCTTACTTTATTGTAGGGCAAGGTAGATTTCTATGCCCCATTGCCTGTATATCTAATTTCCTAGTTGCATGCAAAAACTTTTTTTTGAACATCTCCTTTTAAAACTTTGAGTTCCAAATTCTCTCCCCACTTCCCTCCCCACCCATCCTCCCTAAGAAGACAAGGAATTCAACATAGGCCACATGTGTATCATTATGCAAAACCCTTCAACAGTACTCATGTTGTGAAAGACTAACTATATTTTGCTCCTTCCTATCCTATCCCCCTTTATCCAATTTTCTCCCTTGACCCTGTCCCTTTTCAAAAGTGTCCTTTTGATTACCTCCTCCCCCTATCTGCCCTCCCTTCTATCATGCCCCCTTTTTTATCTCCTTCCTTCTTCTTTCCTGTGGAGTAAGATACCCAATTGAGTGTGTATGTTATTCCCTCCTCAGGTCAACTCCAACGAGAGCAAGATTCACTCATTCCCCCTCACCTGTCCCCTCTTCCCTCCCAAAGGAACTAATTTGTCTTGCCACTTTTATGTGAGATAATTTACCCCATTCTATCTCTCCCTTTCTCCCTCTCTCAATATATTCCTCTCTCATCCCTTAATTTGGTTTTATTTTTTTAGATATCATCCCTTCATATTCAACTCACCCTGTGCCCTCTGTCTATATATAAATATATATATATATATACATATGTATATGTATGTGTACATATATATGTATATGTATGTGTGTATATATATATGTATATTCCCTTCAGCTACCCTAATACTGAGGTCTCATGAATTATATACATCATCTTTCCATGTAGGAATGTAAACAAAACAGTTCAACTTTAGTAAGTCCCTTATGATTTCTCTTTCTTGTTTACCTTTTCATGCTTCTCTTGATTCTTGGGTTTGAAAGTCCAATTTTCTATTCAGCTCTGTTCTTTTCACTGAAAAAGCTTGAAAGTCCTCTATTTTGTTGAAAATCCATATTTTGCCTTGAAGCATGATACTCAGTTTTGCTGGGCAGGTGATTCTTGGTTTTAATCCTAGCTCCATTGACCTCCAGAATATCATATTCTGGATCCCTTAATGTAGAAGCTGCTAGATCTTGTATTATCCTGATTGTATTTCCACAATACTCAAATTGTTTCTTTCTGGCTGCTTTCAGTATTTTCTCCTTGATCTGGGAGCTCTGGAGTTTGGCAACAATATTCGTAGGAGTTTTCTTTTTGGAATCTTTTTCAGAAGGCGATCAGTGGATTCTTTCCATTTCTATTTTACCCTCTGGCTCTAGAGTATCAGGGTAGTATCTCCTTGATAATTTCTTGAAAGATGCATATCTAGGGCTCTTTTTTTGATCATGGCTTTCAGGTAGTCCAATAATTTTTAAATTATCTCTCCTGGATCTATTTTCCTAGGTCAGTGGTTTTTCCAATGAGATATTTCACATTGTCTTCCACTTTTTCATTCCTTTGGTTCTGTTTTATAATATCTTGATTTCTTATAAAGTCACTAGCTTCCACTTGCTCCAATCTCATTTTTAAGGTAGTATTTTCTTCAGTGGTCTTTTGGACCTCCTTTTCCATTTCGCTGATTCTGCCTTTCAAGGCATCCTTCTCCTCACTGGCTTTTTGGAACTCTTTTGCCATTTGAGTTAGTGTATTTTTAAGGTGTTGTTTTCTTCAGTGTTTTTTTCAGTATTTTTTTGGTTCTCCTTTAGCAAGTCATTGACTTGTTTTTCATGGTTTTCTTGCATCATTCTCATTTCTGGTCCCAATTTTTCCTCTACTTCTTTAACTTGCTTTTCCAACTCCTTTTTGAGCTCTTCCATGGCCTGAGACCAGTTCATGTTTTTCTTGGAGGCTTTTGATGTAGGCTCTTTGACTTTGTTGACTTCTTCTGGCTGTATGTTTTGGTCTTCTTTGTCACCAAAGAAAGATTCCAAAGTCTGAGTCTGAATCTGAGTTGGTTTTCGCTGCCTGGCCATGTTCCCAGCCAACTTACTTGACCCTTGAGTTTTGCCTCAGGGTATGACTGCTTGTAGAGAGTACCTTGTTCCAAGCTTGGGGGGATGTGCTGTTGTTTTCCGAGCTACTTCTATACAGCAAGCTCTGCCACACCAGCACTCTTCCTCCGCCAAGAACTGCCAACCCAGACATGACTCAGATCTTAAGCAGGCTCTGCACTCCGCTCTGATCCGCCATTTAATTCCTCCCACCAGGTGGGCCTGGAGCCGGAAGCAACTGCAGCTGCACCACCCCCACCACCTCCTGGGGTGGTGGCCAAACCTCGAACTCCTTTCACTCTGTCCCCTGCAGCTTTTCCCACTAACCTTCTCTGTTGTCTTTGGTGTTTGTGGGTTGATAAGTCTGGTAACTGCCACAGCTCACTGATTCAGGGCGCTAGGGCCTGTTCTGCCCAGCTCCCAGACTGGTTGGTCCGGGCACAGCCCACCTGGGGCTCTGTTCTGCTGCACTCCCAGATCCGTGCATGATAGACCTTACCCAGTGACCATCCAGGCTGTCCTGGGCTGGAGCCCTGCTTCCCTCTGCTATTTTGTGGGTTCTGTAGTTCTAGAATTTGTTCAGAGCCATTTTTCATCAGTGTTTGGAGGGTCCTGAGGGAGAGCCCTAGGCAAGTCCCTGCTTTCCAGCTGCCATCTTGGCTCTGCCCCCCCTAGAGGACTCAAGGATATCCTTTCTTAAACTGTAACTGTATGCCTCTGTTTTAAAGCTGCACTCCTTGGAAATGTGTACCTCTGCCTAACTGGTTAAAATTAGAATTTTAATTGCACACTTTGTTAAAACTGTTTGTGTCTGTTTTTATCTGTCTTGTCATTTTGTCTGTGTTTGTCTTTGTAAAATGTAAACTGTCTGTGTCATGCTTGTGTTGTGAACTAGATTCTGTTACCTTGAAAGATTTAAAATTCATCCTGCCAGAAAAGCTTCTAAGGGCTGTAACCAAAGAGTTTAGAACACTGGGAAAGATTAATGAACTTTTATACTTGAAGCAATTGTCCTAGTAAGGAGGACTAACTCCCACTTTAGACTTTCTGAAGGAGATTAGGTTATAAGAAAAAAAAATCTGCAGGACACTTTTTTCTGTCATTTCAGCTTTGGTTATGCTGGAATTATAGAAATAAAGTCAGATAATCAAAGTTTGTAGAACTACTAAAACATCTTGGTAGATTAAGAAGTTTGGAGATTAATCATTTTAAGATTGCAGAGAACTCCTGGGATTTGGGGTGATTCCAATGACTCACTCCTTTCTGAAATATCTTAATAAGTTTTAGAGTACATAATATGGATTAGATTTTTTTAAAAGTAAATGGCAAGGTTAGTAGCTTTGTTGTTCTTGGGCAATGAAGTAAGGCAGGTAGTTTGGAAGCAATCCCAGAGTGAAAAAAAAAATAGGTAAGCAGTTTGCACTTTATAACAACCTCTTGTTAACCCTTCCTTGACTATGCCTGTGACTCCCCCAGGTCAGAGACCCACTCCTTCTTGTTCTGTTAAGCCCTCTCATCTCAGATCAGATTCCCAAATAAAGGTATTGGAAAAAATGCTGGGAATGTAGGGAAACTTGGATTACATTCTGGTTGCAGAAATTTCTTAGCTGTGTAATCTTAGACAAGTTATCTCATCTCTGTTTGTCACAGTTTCCTGATCTGTAAAGAGAAGAAGAATAATGGTACCCACCTCCCAGGGTTGTTGTGAGATCAAAATAGTATAATGATTGTAAAGCCCTTAAGATGTCATTGACATATGCTAAGTATGACATTATTTCTCTAATTATAATTGTTACGTACCTGATAACTCCGAAGTTGTTTTAAAATGCCAAAAGTAATAAAATTAATGATTTTTCTATGGGATAATTTGGAAATGCAATCTATGGCCCCTGAGGGTTTGTTTCATGTTTTAAATGCATGATATTATTTATGTTATTATTGTATTTCTAAATTTTCATATTGTCAAACTTGAGAGACCATTATAACAGAAATGCTGTTAGACAAAACTTTTTAATTTGGATGCTGTTACACATGAATTGAGCTTTTAAAAAGATATGATAAAAATAGATATTTGAAAACTTAAATATTTAATGAGGTATGTTTTGTTATAAAACAGATAATGTTTACTATAATAGCAAATTTCCATTTGAAAATCTTGGCTATCATGAAGGTGTATATGGTAGTTCAGAGACATAGCTTCAACATATTAACAATGGATCAACTGTCATGTCTGCTTATGTCCAAAGCCCCAGAACATGGGTAGATTTAATTTGTAAGTAAAGGTTAGTGAAATTTTGCTATTTAAGGGACTGTAATTTACTATCATTTTGAACTTTGATTTGGCAGTTGTCTGAGTTATCATGAAGCCAATAGTAGAAAATGGCATGTGCAGCAGTCTGGGAACTGCTTAAGGTGGACGGCTGTGCCTGGGAAAGATTTTGGGGATGACTTTGGCATGGCCCAAAATCTGATCCTCTGACTCTATATCCCCATTGTGCTATTTCCTTTCCGAAAAGGCAATTTCTCCACCTGGTTAATCCCGAGCCTTGCTTTTGATACCCTATGACTACACGATTGGCTATCACATATGACTCATGCCTGGAATCAAAGAGAACTAAGAGTTCTCCCCTCTGTTGTGATATGACGTTGTTTTAACTATGTCCCTCTTTTTCCTTTCATAGCAAATTTCTATTAGCAAATCGTTTGCAAGTTTTGTAAATACAGTACTCGATCTATTTAATAATAGACTGATCCTGGAACATCTCTGAGTTACTATAATAGGATGCAAGTGTGAACATCTTACAATTTTAACTTGAATTTGTGGTCAAATTGTAATATAGGGATGATATCGTCCTAAGTGATTAGACAAAGTAATAAGACAAAGATGTAATGTAAACATTTTCTAAATAAATGGAATAGTAAATGGGATTATACGATTGGTTCCCAAATTCATCTGTCATGGAAATTCAGGCTTTGAGTATTCTTTAGTAATAAATTCTCAAAATTGGATTAAGGATTTTACACATAAATTATATTGATAATGGTAAAGAAAGTGAAATTATTTTCCCATTTTAAAGCGTCTGATAATTTTAAAAGGCAGAAGAACTCATTTTACAGTTGTACCCTCATGAATTTTTAAAAGATTCTTACATCGGGAGCAGAACCAGGAGAACATTGTATGCAATTACAGACACATTGTATCTGTGATGACTAACTTTGATAGACTAGGCTCTTCTGAGCAATGCAAGGTTCTAAGACAACTCCAAAAGACTTATGATGGAAAAAGCTGTCCACATCCAGAGAAAGAATTACGAAGTCTGAATGCAGGTTGAAGCAAACTATTTGCTCTCTCTCTCTTTTTTAGTTTTTGTTTTTGCTCTGTTTCTTCTTCCTTGTGGTTCATTCTATTGGTTATAATTCTTCTTTACAATTTGACTATTGTGAAAATATGTTTAATGTGAAGGTATATGTAGAGCCTATATCAGATTACATGCCGTTTTGGTGGGGGGGGGGGAAGAGAAGGAGGAGGAGAAAACCTGGAACTCAAAAACTTGTGAAACTGAATGTTGTAAACTAAAAATAAATAAATTTAAATTTAAAAAAAGATTCTTATATTGGTGTAACACCAATCATGGCAGCACACCTGAGGACTGCTACTGTGAATAATTTCAAGGGTCTAATCACATAGTATAATGAACTATATATTTATTCAGCAATAAACTAAACACTGTTCAATAAAGCATAACATTCATAACAACATGCTTAAGTAAAACATATCTTATACATGTATATATATACATATATATATATCATATCACTCAGTATGTCATATGGTGCATAGCATATATCATTGCATTCAGTAGCATTCCCCAAAATACTTGTTTACAGGATAAGGTCTTCCCTAGTGCAACACATCCTTAAGGGATAGCAAAAATACCACACCACCCACCCCTAGGTCACAGTAAGAATTTCACACTGCACAACATATATCATTGAATCCCCAAAATCAGGGGGACCCAGGCTAGGGTCTTCCCTAGCACGACACATCCTTAGGGGGTAGCAGAAAATACCACACCATCCACCCCTAGGTCACAGTAAGAACAGTCTCCTTAATTAATACCAAGTGCCCAAGTAAAGTCCTCTTTCATCTTGACTCAAAGTTGACTTCCAAGTCCCATGGCTCTTCTTCCATGGGCTGACTGCTCCCAACTCTCACCTGGATTCACATGTTGGCAGCTCTCTGCTCCTGCACCAGGTCTCAGCTCACAGAGACTGCTCCACTCCAAGCTCTTCCTGTTCCTGCCCAACAGCAGACTCCAGAGGTTCCTGCCCACAGCTTCTATTTCTGGGAAAGCAAAGCTTAACAGGGCAACAACACACACTACCAGCACCACCATCTCAATTCACCTCCAAAGTCCAAGGGCTCTGTGATAACAGCTCAGTTCACTTTAACAGCTCTTAAAAGGGACTTAAGCTAAGCCTCCTTCCCATGGGCAGGTTTCTGCCCTACAGCTCCATTTGTTTTTACAGCCCAGAAGCTCCTTCAGCAAGTCTCTGTCATCAAAGGTCTCCTCTTTGCTCTCAGAGGTCTCCTCTCAGTTCTCAGAGGTTTCCTCTCAGCTCTTAAAGGTTTCCTCTCCCCAGCTCTTTTAGGTTTCGTCTCAGCTCAGTGCTCAAAGCTTATTTTTCTTCAGTTCTGTCTCTTCTTTTCATTCTCTTCTCAATGCTGGCAGCTCTTTCATAGCTGGATCTCTCAATGTCTCCTTTCTCTCAACACCAGCTCTCTTTATATACCGTTCTGGTAAGCATCTGCTTGGCTGAAATTCATTCCCCAAGTCTCTGGCTAGAACTCAATATACATGTCTGATGGGCTAGAGCCCCCATACAAATCTCTGATTGGCTAGAACTCAATCCAGCAAAAAATCCTATCTTGCTTGCCGTTACAATTGGGTATAGGATTTAGGTAAGGATAGAAACAACAAATGGTATATAAACTGAAATTCTCTAAAGTTTCAAGATTGAAGAACCAAATTTAAGTGATTATATTAAATTATACTAGTCAGATTTACTTAGATTTGAAACCAGAGAAGCAGAATCCCTTTAGAGCTGTCCTGAGAATAAAGCATATTGTCCAAGAAAAGATATCTAGAGACCAGATGATTATATAAGACATCTGGGACCCAAAATGTGCTGGTTAAATGGACATTGAGAATAGATTACTAGGGTATAAAGAGACTTGATGTTAATTAATATTAGTTATAACTATTATATTGCTTTGCATGATTTATGTTTAAGTTTTCTTGGTGGGGGCAGCTAGGTGGTTCAGTAAGTAGAGAACCAGCCCTGGAGTCAGGAGGACGTGAGCTCAAATTCGGCCTCAGACACTTGACACACTTACTAGCTGTGTGACCTTGGGCAAGTCACTTAACCCCGATTGCCCTGCCTTCCCCCCTCCAAAAAAAAAGTTTCATTGGTCACCTTGGTGACATATAAATCTCCTTTCTCAAAACTAGTCCATTATAAGCCCTCTAAATATTTTTATTTGCACCTGACTTAATGTAATTGTGCAATTATGGAAATTGTGAGAAAACTTTATTGTACTGTTTGAACCTAGCCCCGCATGGCTGGGAAACTGGCGCATCTCTATGTGCTGTTTAGAGATCCTTAACTAAGAACCTATGTTATGCTGACCAGAAACTCAGGTCCAAAGATTGATGCAAGGAGTTTTATCACA
This sequence comes from Trichosurus vulpecula, assembly GCF_011100635.1. NCBI lineage: Eukaryota > Metazoa > Chordata > Mammalia > Diprotodontia > Phalangeridae > Trichosurus > Trichosurus vulpecula. Next base: position 552,475,862 of record NC_050573.1, on the reverse strand, counting down.
GTTGTCAGCCCATATGTCTTCTAAGGGTCCCTACTAGGTCCTTCTGACTCTTCCCACAGCTGTCAAATTTGTGGGTGTGTACTCCTGGATCACACGAAGAAAGCTCTTGCTCCTGAGTAGACAGCAGAATCCCATGGGGACCTCAGGATTCATTTAATATGGACCCAGAAGCAGCCAACACCCAGAGGAAACCGCTATCCCAAGATTCCAGACAAGAGCTAGTATACTGTCCTACTTTTTTTTTCTTCTCCCCTCTACATTCTTGCCCCCACCCACACCCACCTTTTCTTCTTACAAGCAAACAATGGCTAGACAAGACCTATTCAACGCAACATCTCATCGTGGTCTCTTATGGCATCTTGGCTTATACCTGCCTCTTCTTTACTGGCCAGAAAGGTAGCAGTTCTTTCAGACCCTCTCCCTTTGGCCAAAAGGGGGAAATGTCAATATACAATTAGGAGATACCCTGTTTTCCAGAGCTAAGGCCCAGTAAGCAATCTGTGTACTGAGCTTGGCATAACAACAATCCTTTGCACTCACCTTCTGGAACTGATAGTCCCTGAGCTTGGGCAAGCACCAACAGGTCCAGACATGAAGCCCTGCTATGAACAGACTTTTTGTCACTAGACAACCTTGCTTCACTGTTGCTCCACTACACTGTTTGATTCTTTATCTAGCCACAAGTACATAAATCGAAGTTCACTCCCACTGCCTTGGATCCTCCCCACTAGGGGTGGAGCCCCAGCACATGTGTCCTTGCTCACAGGCCGTTTCCCTCACTTTGAAATTAAACTTCTGTTTGATTCCTGACTCTCCTGTCTCCAGCCTGCTCTATTTGGCTCCAGCCATCCACAGGTTAGAGGCCGGTTCGGTCTGGTTGACAAATACTAGTACGCTATAAAAAATGATAAGTAGGAAGATTTCAGAAAAACCTGGAAAGGCTTGTATGAACTGATGCAAAATGAAGTGAGCAGAACCAGGAGAGCATTGTACACAGTAGCAGCAACAGTGTGATGATCAACTGTGAATGATTTAGCTCTTCTCAGCAACGCAATGATCCAAGACAACTCCAAAGGACACATGATGGAAAATGCTATCCACATCCAGAGAAAGAACTAATGGAGTCTGAATGTATATCAAAGCATACTATTTTCATTTTATTGTTTTCATAGTTCTTTTCTTTTGGCCTGTTTCCTCTTTCACAACATGACTAATAGGGAAATACATTTTACATGATTGCACATACATAACCTATACTAAATTACTAAACTTCTTAAGAAGGAAGGAGGTGAGGGAGGGAGAGAGATAATTTGGAACTCAAAATTTTAAAAATATTGATGTTAAGAATTGTCTTTACCTGTAATTAGAAAAAATACAATTTTAAAATAAATAAACTACATGGTTAAAAAAAAGAATAGGGATCATCTCGTTTTCTTGTTTTTGTATCCTCAGCACTTGGCACAGTAAGTATCCTCAGCCTGGCACATAGTAAGCACTTAATCTTCGCCCTATCCATCCATCTATCTATCCCCCCTTTTCTCTATCTATCCCTCTACCTACATCTCTATGTATCCATTGATCTCTCTATCTGTCTAGTTCTATCAGTTTCTCTGCTTATCTTTCTCTCTATCCATCCATCCAATTATCTGTCTGTCCATCTGTTATCTACCCATCCACCCAACTATCTATCTATCCGTCTATCTCTATCTATTCATTGATCTCTCTGCCTATCTCTATCTCGATCCATCTATGCATCTAGCTCTATCTATTCATCAGTCTCTCTACTTATCTATCTTTATCAATCCAACTATCTATCCATCTATTTGTTTATCCATCTAGCTCTCTACCTACTGATTGTCCTCTCTCTCTCTCTCTCTCTCTCTCTCTCTCTCTCTCTCTCTCTCTCTCTCTTCTCTCTCCCCACCCTCCCCCATCCTTTCCAAATTGAACAGAAACACCCACTGCAATATCTCCAACAAGTAGTTATCCTGCTTTTCTTTGGAGACTGAGCAAGGAGGAATCCACAGTTTCCTAACTCAGACTATTCTACCTTTGGATAGCTCTTATTGTTAGGAAATATTTTTCTTCATATCAAATCTAAATCTGTCTGTTTGCAACGTCCACCCATCACTCCTAGCTTTACCCTCTGAGGCCAAGTAGAACTAATCAAATCTCTTTTCCTAACCTGAGCACTCTGAAGCAGGTCTGTCCTGAAGTAGAATATTCTGACCCCACTTCAGCCAAGCCCCTTTATTTTCTGACTGTGAGCCCTAACCAACAAGACTGGTTTATGTTTCTAAGAGACAACTAATCTCCCCATCCTCCAGAAGTCTATAAAGTCAAGTCCTGCCTGACCTTGCTGCCTAATTAAGGCAGAAGGAAAGATAGGTACATTTCCTCAAAGTGGGTCAGCCTCATCCCCATGATGCCAGGTCCTTAGGAAGAGAATCCAGAGGTTCAGTCCCTCTCGGTTCCTGGAAAAGCATCAATAATACCACTATGCCCTGAGGCCCAAGTGCTTCTTAGAGAATTGAAAATTCGAAGACTGAAAGTACAATGAACTCAATTCTCTTGCAATATCCCCTCACCAGTGACCACAAGCGGACTCCAGCCTTGGTACCAAGCCAGAGAGGCTTTCGAAGGAAAAAAAAACAATCTGGAGGAAAGCCTGCTGTTAGCGCTGAGCTGGTCCTGAGGGTCACAGAGAATTAGTAAAGGCCGATAATAGATATTTAGGCAGGTAAGTGGTACGATAGGTACAGCCGGGATCTGGAGTTAGGAAGATCTGAGCTCAAGTCCAGCCTCAAACACTTGCTAGCTTTGTAATCCTGGGCAGGTCATTTAACTTCTATTTGTCTCAGTTTGTTCATCTGTAAAAAGGGGATAATAATAGCCCCTACCTCCCAGGGTTGTTAGGAAGATCAGTGAGATAAGAATTGTGAAATGCTTAACATGGTGCCTAGCGCACAGTAAGTGCGCTACATTAGCTACATTTGCCACTGAAGTTAGTGACTATAGCTCATATTGGCTGACCGCCAGAGACAACCTATGAAATAGCTAAGAAACTGGAAGAGAAACAAAAGATCCTCCATGGGCGATGTCCACAGAAACTCATCTAACAATATGTGGACAATGGGGTGTCTAACAAATGTCTGACTTGAACTGATATGTTTACAGAAACAGGAGTTCATGTTTGTGATATGGGTCATCACTACCAAAATCTACAGAAAGCTCAGATTTATTAACTGATAGACTTTGCAAGAAAATGATAGAAATTGTACAATATAGCACTGTACTTTCTAAAAATTTAGCATCTACCAAATCCCTAGAAAGATGATCAAATGTCCAGAACTGCACACAAGAATAATTACCAACTCTTCATAAACTAACAGATGACAAATCATCATTCCAGAAACACAAACCTCAAAATGTCCTAGAGAATTCAGAATTCAGCTAAGTGACCCAGAGTTCTAGACCTGCAGTCAGAATGCCTGAGTTCAAAGCCTGCCTTAGACATTTACTAGCTGTGTGAGACTAAGCAAGTCCCATAACTTCTCTTAGTCTCAGTTTTCTCACCTGTAAAATGGGGATAATCACAGCACCTACTTCATAGAGTTGTTCTGAGGATCAAATGAGATAGCATGTGTAAAGCACTTCACAAGCTTTAAAGCATTACATAAATACAAGCTATTGTAATTATTAACAGATAAACTACTGCAACTGGAATATGAAATTGCTACAAAGCACTGAGTCATAAAAATTAAAAAGCATCTTAACAGATGTTTTCATACCAAACATTCATAACCTTTAAACCATATGGAATGAAAAACTCTCAACATATCGAGACCTAGGAGAAGAAATTAAGTATATGTCATCCCTGTCGGTCTGTCAATAAGTCAGTTAATAAGTATCTATTCTTTACTCTGTGCCAGAGACTGTGCTAAGCACTGGGGATACAAAGGAATGATTGTCCTAAGGACAGTTTCAGCAAACCTACAGAAGACAAGCCTGTGTCCCAATATTTTCATTCAGTTACAAAACTCAATCTGTTATCTCCCTATGGAGTAGTTTGCCCAACACTAAACATAAAAGAATAACAAGATAGCAACTTGATCCAAGACTGTTTCTATCTGAGTTCCATCAAACATAAATCTGAGGAGAATTAAATAATAACAATGATAATAACAACTGATATTTACATAGAACATTGAAGTTTCTATAGGGAGACAGCAAAGTTTTTCACTGGCCAAAATATATCACCAAAGTGACAGGGTTCTGCTGTACGTAATGAAGGCAGGAGTGTGGGCCTGGTTTTCAATGAAAATGACCTCACCTTCTTCCTTTACTTTATGTTCTGATCAAATTATTTGCATACTAAGGCAGAGAAGATCTTGGGAATTTCAAACCCTAAGTCAGATGATTGATTTTTTTTCAGTTGTCTGGGACAAAGAACAATGAGCTCATCCCCAGAAACAGGTGTTACATGAAAATACTTAACCTTGGCCTGGCAATATCCCTAGCTCTTGTTAAAAGTCTGCAGTAGTTCCAAGCCTCTGTGATGACAGAGTTTTTATTTTGCCCTCATTAGAGAGAGGCTTTCTAGTCACTACACCCCCAGAAGACCACAGCTGAAGGCGCTATCAGATGCATCTGAAAAGATGAAGGCCAGGAGCCAATAGGAGGGAACAATGATGTCCAGCAACAACCACAAGTTCTAGCAAAGTGACAAGCCCATTAAAGAGCAAGGAAATCCAGATGGAGAAAGATGGAGAATACCAGAGATGGGAAACCCAAAATGGAGCAACAGCAACATTCTAGAACAACCAGTGGCTAGCCCCAAACAGAGCATCACTCAGCATGGAACAGACCCAGAAAGAGCAGGTTAAGGAGATTGCCAGGAGACATAGGTGGCCCTGTACCTTCAGAGAAGTGAGTTGTCCTTCCACCCATATGTCCTAATCACAAGCATTCATTCCACATGTGCTTCTCCATATGTTTGCCCTAGCCACATGCATTCCGTACATGTATGGTCTCCATCACACATGCGTCATCTCTATATTTCTACCCTCCCTATAGATGGTGTGTGTATTTGTGAGGGGAATAAGACCAAGATTTATGAGGTGATTTTCCATCGCTATTTCTCTTACTATGCTATTTCATTAAATTCCTTTGCTTGGAACTAGTTGCATCCTTTCATGTAAAAGTAAATATATTGGTAGGAGGTCGTAAGTAAAGTAAATATATTGGTGGGAGGCCATAAGCTACAGTTTTGAGTGGGTGCAAATCCACAAAGCAGTGTCAACTTGTATAGCTTTTCTGCCTTTTTAAGCAATGAGGAGTGCCTTAGATGCTTCATTTACAAAGCACATTTTCTCATTAAAGCTTTTCAACAACCTTGTGAGCTGAGTACTACAGTCATTCTTATCCCCTTTTCAGAGATGACACTGTACAGAGATGCAAAGACGTTAACTTACTTGTCCATGATCACAAGTAAGTGTTAAAGTCAAAACTGGAACCTAAGTCTTCTGAACTCCAAGTCTGGCACACTTGGTGTTGCTGTCCTTGGGCCACTGCCTTCAAAGAATGTAAGTTGAAGTTCACCCAAAGAGCAATAGAGAGAGTGAGAGATATATGGTAGGCATGAGTATCTTCCAGCATGTTGCAAAAGAAAAATGGTGAGGAGAACAAGCATCAGGAACATTATCAGAAAAGTGGAAACTCAGTAAAGGAAGCGAACTTAATGACCACCTGATAAATCATCCCCATGTTCCATTGGTATACACACAATGCAAAGAGACTAGAGAAAGCCCCCAGAACATTGGGTGGATCCTCTTGTGGAGGATCTGTGAGAGGGCATGGACAAGAGTCACATCAGATAAGATGATGTAGATGGTTTCTGACCTCTACAGTTGGATAGAGTACCCACAAATCAATTCCTTCAAAGCAAGAAGTTTCTAAAGCCACTGAAGGTCATGGTGACTCATTCCCCTCCCCAGTGCTGACCAAAGATTTACCTCTGACCCTACCCCTTGCAATCCCACCACAGACATAGCCAACCTACAGTCGTAGGTTTACAGCCCAACTGAGGACAGCAGAGAGACATAATAGTAGTTTTCTCTTTGAGTACTTCAGAACATAGTTAAAAGTGGTCATGCAGACCACAGTCCTTAAATTACTAATTTTAATTAACAAGAATTTGAACATCAAATGTAATTTCTGGCATCCATATGGTGAGTCCGGCTCCTTGCTGGGTTTGCTATTTCAGCACTAAACAGTCTGACAACACTTGTCTCCTAAGTCAATTTAATTATATCACTTCCCCAGCATGCCATGCAGATCCAGTTTTAAATGACCCTTTAACCCTAGGCAGCATCACAGAACACACAGGAAGACAATGGCTCTGGACTGATTACACAAGGCTCTTGGAAATAGTACAGGCCACTCCCTATTAAGAACAGTACTAATAGATGATAACATTGAACAATATATCCCAAGCCTTCTTAACTTCACATTATTCCTGGGTTATATTTCCAACAGTTCAGTCTACTTGTGATTTCCTAAAGTCAGCATTTCACCTGCCTTTGCATAGTCTAGCCCTCATGCCTGGAATGTACTCTTAGACTCCTTCCTTCCTCAGCTCATGCACAGCATCTTACAGGAAGCCATTTCTGATTCCCTTATGTTTTCTCCTTTATAAAATAATTGTGTATGTACTTATCTGTGCATATATTGTACTCCTTTCTCAGTAGAACATAAGTTTCCTGAAGTTAAGGACTACTTTTCATTTTATTTATCTTCAGAGCCTACCTAGCACAGTGCCTGGCACATAGTTAGAACCTAATGAAAGTTTGTCAGGTGGGAGCAGACTTCTACCTACATTTGCCCACCTTCCGCAAGATAGGGACTGAATGCACACCTTCCTTTGCCTGCTAGCCAAAACTAAAAATACTCAGCAGATTCTAGAGGGACTCATCATCATCACTGGCAAAATGAATTCATTAAATACCTTACTTCATTTGGCATTATGCTAAGGTGCCGCACTAAAAGACTCCAGTCTCTACCCCCTAAATGCTTACACCACACTATCAAGCTAGAAGAACTGAGTATCAATAGCCAAGATTACCCTAGATTAGATTATGGAATTTCTTGTCCCAGAGATCTTTAATACATAGTATTCCTTAGGCTAGAAGGATTGGGAATGGAAAAGCAGGAAGAGGTTCTCCTGGAGGCAGGAGGATGGACAATATGACTTCAAGAGGTCACTAGCAACTAAAAGATGCAAATCTTAATAAGGTACTTGACTCACCCCTGGAGTATTGACTCGTGCAGGTCCTTGAGTCCCAGAGATCTCTTCACCTGGCATATCTAAGTGATGACACCACTATTCTTGAAGATATATAGGGGACTCTGTTAGTCCAACCTGTGAAACCTGTGCAATCTCCTCTGGCCAACTGCAGCTCCTCGGCTTGAGAATTTACAAAGAGCCCTTAACTAAGGCTGGTAGCTATGCTTAACCAAGTCTTTTCTAGCCAGTGAATCAGTGCAGGGGAGCAGAAAAGAGTAACTAATTATTTAGTCTAGAGAAGGAAAAGCTGAGGGTGACTTAATAACAGTCTTCAAGGATATGAAGGGTGATTATGAGGAGGCTGGTGACCAGCTGTTTTCTGTCTTCACTAAGGCTAGAAAAAGAATGAGAGTCAGTTGTAGAAAGAAGGGCCTAAGGAAACATGAAGGGGAATCTCTCCTACTGTTAAATGTCATAGGATCATAGGATTTTGAGATGAAGATCAGCTAGTCCAACTCCCACACTCTACTGGTTAGGAAACTGAGGACCCTGGGGACTTTATACAACTAGTAAAAATGGCAGAGCTGGGAGCTTCAATCCCAGGTCAACCAACTTCAAATTCAGTGTTGTTTCCACTGTACTACCTTTAGATAGTAATGCAGATTTCCAAGGGAGAAAAAATTGACCAAGATGGAGCTCATTCCTATCCAGAGGAAGATGAGGAAAGACAATTATGGACCACTTGGGGTCTTTTAATCAATCTTCTCTGGAAGGAGGGGGAGGTCTTAACGCTCTAGAACAGTAGTCTCCATAGTTGAGTACTGTGACCTAACTCCAAGGGTTGTGTGATCAGCCAATCAGAGGGTGGGAAGACGGTTTGCATCCCACACTCCCTGTGAAAGCTGATCATGGGGTTTGTTGCTAACACACCCTCCCAAAATTCTCCCTTTCTGTAAGTTCCCAACCTTTGCCTTTCAGAGCAGAGCTAAACAGTTATAATCTAACCATTACCCAGACACCCACAGTAGCACTTGCCCCAGTACTTTTGGGAAAATACATGAATTTCCTAACCCAGCATACCTGCTCCCCAACTCCAATCCTGCTGGGGCTTTGGCAGGCTCTCCTCAGAGGGCAGACTCTGCCCTCCGAGGCAGTGACCAATAAATAAGAGTGCTCTCTCCCTTTCATTTTAGGTGGAATAGAGTGAGTCTCACAAGATGAACTGGCATAGATGAGTGATCATCCATATAAGTGATTTTATTACTTTATCTTTGCCCCCTCACCAAAACCTAGCCCCTTTCTCTATGGTGACCCCATGCTCTCCCTAACCCATTCCTCCTATATAACCAGTTGCCAAATCCAGTTATTTCAACCTCAACATCTCTCACTTGTATTCTCTACTCCACTCAGACTGCCACCATACTAACTGAGCCCCCTTTAGCCTCTCCTCTGAACTCTTTTTTTTAAAATTTTATCATTTTTATTTAATATTTTAGTTTTCAACATTGATTTCCACCAGATTTCGAGATACGAATTTTCTCCCCATTACTACCCTCCGCCCCTACTCCAAGATGGCATATATTCTGATTGCCCCTTTCCCCAGTCTGCCCTCCCTTCTGTCACCCCACTCCCCCTCCAACCCCTTTCCCTTTATTTTCGTGTAGGGCAGGATAGATTTCTATGCCCCATTCTCTATATAGCATGTTTCCCAGCTGCAAGCAAAAACAACTTTTTTTTGAGCATCTGCTTTTAAAACTTTGAGTTCCAAATTCTCTCCCCTCTTCCCTTCCCACCTTCCCACCCTCCCTAGGAATACAAGGAATTCAACATAGGCCATACGCGTATCATTATGTAAAACACTTCCACAAAACTCATGTTGTGAAAGGCTAACTATATTTCCTTCCATCCTATCCTGTCTCCCTTTATTTAATTTTCTCCCTTGACCCTGTCCCTTTTCAAAAGTGTTTGCTTTTGATTACCTCCTCCCCTATCTGCCCTCCCTTCTATCATCCCCCCTTTTTTAATCCCCTTCTTCTTACTTTCCTGTGGAGTAAGATACCCAATTGAGTGTGTATGTATTCCCTCCTCTAGTCAAATCCAATGAGAGCAAGATTCACTCATTCCCCTTCACCTGCCCCCTCTTCCCTTCCAACACTTTTATGTGAGATAATTTACTCCATTCTATCTCTCCCTTTCTCCCTCTCTCAATATATTCCTCTCTCACCCCTTAATTTTATTTTTTTAAGACATCATCCTTTCATATTCAACTCACCCTGTGCCTTCTGTCTATATATATGTATACTCCCTTCAGCTACCCTAATACTGAGAAAGGTCTCATGAATTACACACATCATCTTTCCATGTAGGAATGTAAACAAAACAGTTCAACTTTAGTAAGTCCCTTATGATTTCTCTTTCTTGATCACCTTTTTATGCTTCTCTTGATTCTTGCATTGATCTTGCTCTGGTCTTCTCAATGAGAAAGCTTGAAAGTCCTCTACTTTATTGAAAATCCATATTTTGCCTTGGAGCATTATACTCAGTTTTGCTGGGCAGGTGATTCTTGGTTTTAATCCTAGCTCCTTTGACCTCTGGAATATCATATTCCAAACCCTTCAATCCCTTAATGTGGAAGCTGCTAGATCTTGTATTATCCTGATTGTGTTTCTACAATACTCAAATTGTTTCTTTCTGACTGCTTGCAGTATTTTCTCCTTGACCTGGAAACTCTGGAATTTGGCTACAATATTCCTAGGAGTTTTCTTTTTGGGATCTTCGTGAGGAGGCGATCAGTGGATTCTTTCAATTTCTATTTTACCCTCTGGTTCTAGAATATCAGGGCAGTTCTCCTTGATAATTTCTTGAAAGATGATGTCTAGGCTCTTTTTTTGATCATGGCTCTCAAGTAGTCCAATAATTTTAAAATTATCTCTCTTGGATCCGTTCTCCAGATCAGTGGTTTCTCCAACGAGATATTTCACATTGTCTTCCATTTTTTCATTCCTTTGGTTCTGTTTTATAATATCTTGATTTCTCATAAAGTCACTAGCTTCCACTTGCTCCAATCTAATTTTTAAGGTAGTATTCTCTTCAGTATTTTTTGGGTGTCCTTTAGCAAGTCACTGACTTGTTTTTCATGATTTTCTTGCACCACTCTCATTTCTCACTCCAATTTTTCCTCTACTTCTCTTACTTGCTTTTCCAAATCCTTTTTGAGCTCTTCCATGGCCTGAGACCAATTCATATTTTTCTTGGATGCTTTTGATGTAGGCTCTTTGACTTTGTTGACTTCTTCTGGCTGTATGTTTTGATCTTCTTTGTTGCCAAAAAAGGAATCTAGAGTTTGAATTTGAGTCTGAGTTTGAGTCTGAGTTCGTTTTTGCTGCCTGTTCATGTTCCCGGCCAACTACTTGACCCTTGAGCTTTTTGTCAGGGTATGACTGCTTTTAAAGTAGAGCGTACTTTGTCCCAAGCTTTAGGTCCAAGCACTGCTGTTTTCAGAGCTACTTCTATTCCACCATCACCGTAGGCTCTGTCACAGCAGTGCTCCTCCTCCCCCAAGAACTACCAACCGGGACCACAATACAAATCCAAGCAGGGCACAGCAAGAGAACCTGCCTCTGTGCCCACAAAGCGTTCCTTGCACTCCCGCTCTGATCTGCTGCTAGATGCTTCCCACCGTGTAAGCCAGGGACTCGGGAAGCAGCTGATGCTGGAGCTCTGGAAGCAGCCTCAGGAGCTTCCTGCTGCTGCCACTGCCACTGCTGCACCACCTCCACCACCCCCAGGGATGGGGTCAGACCGCTCTCACCTCGATCCCGCAGTTTCCCACTAACCTGCTCTTTGGCGTTTGTGGGTTGAGAAGTCTGATAACTGCCACAGCTCAATGATTCATGGCCCTAAGGCCTGTTCTGGCAGCTGACTCTAGGTCCGGTCTGTCCTGGCATGGCCCACGCTGGGCTGTGTTCTGCTCCCAGCACCATGTGATAGACCCTTCCCAGCGACCATCCAGGCTCTCCTGGGCTGGAGACCTGTTTCCCTCTGCTATTTTGTGTGTTCTGCAGCTCTAGAATTTGTTCAGAGCCATTTTTTTACAGGTATTTGGAGGGATTTGGGGGAGAGCTTGCCCTTCTAAAATCCATGCTCCGCAGAGTTGCCAAAGTGAGTTTCATGAAGCACAGGTCTAACCAAGGCACTCCCCTACTCAATAAACTCCAGTAGCTCGTAGTGACTATAAGACCAAATACTATTTGTCTTTATCTTCTCCCTTTGAAGTTCCTACTTCTGTATATGTTTTATAATATGCATATGATTAGTACTTTAGTACATATGTACTCCAAAAATATACTCAAATCAATCTGTGATAATTATAAATGTGGATATTCTTTCTAATGATACAGAACACAATTTATCCATGCCCACACATCTTCTGAGACTATTGTCCATTTTCTCCCAAAAGTTCACGATGGGGGGCTCACCCACAGACTTGTAAACAATTGTAATGGAAATCAGGGTGGTACTTTTTTGCTGTTTTTTTCTTTTGGAGTGCTTCTCAGCACTAAGGCAATCAAGTGCCTTTGATTGAGTCTTGCCTTTGTTTGAATCAAGAGTCTTTGATGACCTGCTTAAGTCACAAGAAAGCCTAATGAGTTTGAGTCACATGGTTGTGATGCCCTCTGACCCTGAAGAAGCCTATATATACTTGGAGGTTAGCATTTTGCTTTGGGGGCTCACTCATTGGAAAAGTGTCTGTGTGGAGACTCTGGGTATAGAAGTCCCCACCCCACCCTGGCTTTGAAAACTCAGATGTTGGTGCTTCTCTCTCTGGTAACTATGTATGTATTGCTATGGACAGACAGAAGCCCTTTCTGCTGATTTGTTATTTGCTCTGTTTATACAATTTCTGCTTGTAATTTCTGTTTGTGTTTTCTCTGAAGGTCAGGGTGCTTTTTCCCCTGAACCAAGTGAATGATGTATGTATGTTTAGTTAAAATTAAATTTTCACCCTTCAAAGTTGCTTTTCTTAGAAAAGCAGATCAACCTGTGCTAGCAGCCCTCCTGTGTTCTGGTGTTATTGGACTTACACCTCCACAGCAGCTGCAAGCAGCATTGTTGTTACAATAATTTATAAATAAGTGAATATATACAGATTAGAAGTGCATGCTCAAAACATTTTCACTGGTAAGGGTATGTGATTATACAAGTTTGGAGATCATTGCTACAGAGAACACGTTATATTCCATGATTGCACAGGTGCTGTCTTCTTCCCCAAGTATTGTTCCTGAAGTGTAGAAACAGGGGAAGCTTTAGAGCCATAGACTCAGGCAAAAGTTCTCATCAGGGTCTACCACCATTAGCAATTTCATAGGCTCAGGACAGTGCCCCATCTAAGTGAAGGAGGAGCAGGCTTCCTTCTTTTAATTTTTTTAAAAAATTTTAACTCACAGATTAACACACTGTTGGAGCTCCCTTTCCCAATGTCCCCCAATCTCTTAGAAACACAAAGATACACCTCACTGGATCAATTTAGAATGGGTGGATCCCAAGGGAAACATACAAATTCACACATGAAGGAAGAACAGAAGAGGATCCCAGGATAATACAGGCCTAGAATTCACTGGTTCACACAATTCTGCTCAAACTTACTGCCTACAAACCATATAGTCTCTCAGCAAAGATGAAATGAGCTGCCAGAATTAGATTACAGAAATTAGAGGGGTCCCTAACACTGGCTCTTATCAGTTGGAATAGCTATCTTTAATGTTACCTTTAGGTGATGACAACACATTGGAGCTATGTAGCTACTGCTACTCATCGGTCCCTTCTGCCACCATCTGCCAGGACCCCATCCAAGAAGCATGGTGGAAATAATCAAGAGCTATTTGTGACTATGGCTCTTCAGGGAAGTCCAGGGCGGAGGACTAGCCCTGAATGGTCCCAATCAGTCAACCAATCAATATTTGCTATTGCCATCATTATGGTTCTAGACAGTAAAACTCCACGAAGACAGGGGATATACCTTCCCTGAATGATGCCGCCACAGTACTCTGCACAGAGTAGGCACGTAATAAAAGTTTATCACATTGAGAGCACTAATGTTCTAACTCCAATATTAGACATAACAAGAAGGAATTGACATGACCAGACACAAACTTTTTCCAGTATCTCCTTGGCTCTAATTACAGTCAATTCAATTATCCCGATTAGTGATGTGAGCCATAGCTGATCCAAAGCAGAAACTCATTTTAAAATTGTGATCAAGGAATCCTAGAAGTTGGACCTAGAAGAGTCATCTGATCCAACCCTTCTCATCTCACAGACGAGGAAACGGAGGCCCAGGGAAGCTAAACGACTTGCCTAAGGCCACACAGGTAGACAGTAACTGGGCCAGGATTCACAGCCTAGGCTCTCAGACTCCAAATCCATGGCTCTGGTCAATATGTAGTTTCTCTTTGGCTTCGAAATGAATATTTGCGTATTTCATTATCTATATATTTATTTTATGAGATTTAGGTCATTTTGTTTACCACAAGTCAATATTAGAAGCAATTTGGAGCAGTCACTACTCACCATGGAAGGTGGGGATAGGCCCTTAAGAAATATATTAGGAGATGAAAAGTATTGCCTACCATGTGCCAGGCACTCTGCCAAGCGCTTACAAATATTACCTCACTTGAGTCTCACTACAACCCTATGAGATAGGTACTATTATTTTCATTTTACAGTTGAGGAAACTGAGGCATAGGTTAAGTGACTTGCCCAGGGTCACACAGGTGAGAAGTGTCTGGGGTTAGATTTGAAATCAGGTCTTCTGACTAGAAGCCATGTAGACTGCCTAAACAGTCTGCAGTGTAGATAATTCCTGCAAAGATAATCAAGCGTTTACTATGTGTCCGTATTATCTAAGTGGCGTAAAAATCAAGAAATACTCCCATTCCCACTGTGCTTCACTATACCTGGACTGAACCTCAACAAAAAGGTCAGACTAAAGATGACTACAGTCTATCTGTCTTGTCAGCAGGCAGTTTTTTTTTTTTATCATTATTTCATTGTCATCAAAAGCACCACAAAATAGCTACCTACAGTGGGGGCTGGAGAAGAGGGGAGGGGAGAAGCCAGAACCAATGTACAGAAAAACATCATCCCTACCCATGAATTTCTAGATTGTCTTATCACGAACCTCCCGCTGTTATTCATATGTACTTATTAGACAAGATGATATAGAAGTTCCAGCGCTAGGCATCTTTGCTGGTTGTTCCCCACACCTGGAATGGTCTCTCTCCTCAACCCCACCTCCCGGCTTCCCAGGCTTCCTTTAAGCCCCAGCTAAAACCCCACTTCCCACAGGAAGCTTTTATTTAGTGACTTCTGCACTCTTGCTAATTTTCAGTTTATCCTGAATATAGATTGTCTGTACACAGTTGTCTACATGTTGTCTCCTCCATTAGAGTCTATGCTCCTGGAAGGCAGGCACTGTCTTTTGCATTTTTTTTAGAATGGTGCCTGACACACAGTAGACTCTTAATAAGTGTTTACTGACTAACTGACTGACTAAAGAGAGGAAAATGGAATCTTGAACTTAAAGCCAGGAAGACCTAGGTTCAAATCCTGCCTCTGACAATACTTAAAAATAACAGCTAGGATTTATATAGTGTCTTCAGATTTGCAAAGCACATTCCATATATGGCCTCGTTTGATCCTCACAACAACTGTGAAGTAGATGCTATTATCATCCCCATTTACAGTTGAGGAAACTAAAGCATGCAGAGATTAAGTGACTCGCCCAGGGAGACATAGCTAGTAAGTATCTGAAACTAGATTTGAACCCAGGTCTTCCTGATTCCAAATCTAGCCCTCCATCTGCCCTGCACTACTGACCAGTGTTGTGACCAGGTTACTTGATTTCTCAGAGCCTCAATTTCCTCATCCCTAAAACAGGGTTAAGAAACCTACTTCAGAAGGTTGTGGAGAGGCGTAAATAAGCTAATGGTGTTAAAGTGCTTTGCAAGCTTTCAAATGCTAGCTACATGTCAGCCATATTATCATTAATACCAACACTCCCTAGAAATATTGCATTCCCGCTCCCATGGGATGTGCAGTAATATAATTTTAGAACTAGTGAAATATGGACATAAATGACATCATTCCCAAAATATGCAAAATTCCCAAAATATATCTTCTCTATGTCTTGCCCTCCTCTCCTTTAAAAAAAAATGGTTACATTGAAGGTGGCAAGAGAGAAATGAGAATGAGCAGGAAGGGAGGGGGAGGCAACTTTTTGGATTTTTGGTAAAGTGAATAAACTACCTTTTGATTTGTGCTAAAGTGGTAGAGTCAGCCAGACAATGAATTCGATGTTCTCTGACCTGCGTATCTTGCTCACTGCAACCATAGGAAATTCCTTGTAAACTCAACCCGTAGGCCACACTTCAAAGAAATCTATTGAACATTACAGAAAAATGGGCCCATTTGGAAACTTTTACTGGCCACTATTTTGTCTCAAGATGTTTCAAACTCAACCATAATTTGAAATTAAGGCTCCAACCTTCCTTCCCAATCTTTTTCCACGTTATTTGCCCTCACATACTCTATGTCCCAGCTAAACTGATCTGTTAATTCTGCCTTAAATTTGACATTTCCCATCCTGACTCCTAGCATTCACATAGGCCTACAGACCCCCATCACCTCCGTGGCCATATCTCCATCTTTTAGAATCCTTCTTTTCTTAAAAGGCTCAGCTCAGGGGTCACCGCCTCTACGAAGCCTCCCCTGGTCCCTCAAATTTTTCTAGAGTACTTGGTCTAGATCTCTTTTGCCCCCTAATAGCTAAGCATTTATATTACAGGTTTGCAAGGTGATTTATAAATATCACCTCATTTTATCTTTACAACATCTACCCTCAGAAGTAAGTGCTAGTATTAGGCCCACTTTGTAGATGAGAAAACTGAGACAGATTTAATGACTTACTCAGGACCACACAGCTAGCACTGAGGCCAGTTCCGAACTCAAGTCTCTCCCTTATCTCTACCACTGTCTTCCCTAGCTTCCTTTAAGTTTCAGCTAAACTCCCATATTCTATAGAAAGTCTTTCCAGACCCATCTTAATTCAGCGCCTTCCTTCTCTTAATTATTTCCTAATTATGCTGTATATAGCATGTTTGTGTATATTTCTTTGTTGTTGTCTCCCCTCTTAGAGTGTAAGCTTCTTGAGGCAGCAGCTGTCTTTCGCCTCTCTTTGTATCCCCAGGGTTTAGCACAGTGTCTAGTATGTATCAATGGTTGGTGTTTTTTTTGACTGACTGACTGATTCCAGGTCCGTTGCTCTACCTACAACACCTAGCTGCCTGTCATCTGCATGAGACCTAACTGCCACTCTGGAGGACCTGCGATGAAGCATGCTATTCACCCTCTGATGGGGGATGACAGAATACAGATACAATGAGACATGGGCTTTTGGACATGGCCAGTCTGGGCATTTGTTGCCTTCTGCTTGTTATCCCAAAATTGGTGAATATATACTTATTGCCAGCTTCTCGGTTGCAGGGACTATGCCTCATTTTAAATATGTACTCTTTATACAATGACTTGCATACTTTGAACATTAAGTAAAAGTCTGTTGAATCAAGGTTTGAGTAGGTGCCTTTGGCTAACAATCAAGATTTTGTTACAATCAGTCAAGCTAGAACACAGAATAAAACAGGCAGAGACTGGCAGTCAAACAGCAATGTCTAGTGGTCAAGTAAAAACAGAGACAGTCAGTCAGTCAACAATTATTTATGAAGCACCTACTATGTGCCAAGCCTCCTTGATACAAAGGCCAAAGAGTCCCTCCTCTCAAGCAGCTCACAATTATGGACAAACAAGCTATTTACGGGATAAATGGGAGACAATCCGCAGAGGGGGGGCAATGGCATTGGGGCGAGAAAAGCAGAGGTAAAGGATCATAGACTTACAGCTGCTGAGGTTGCCTAACCCAGCGTTCTCATTTTATAGAGGAGGATGTCCAGGTTTAGAAAGCTTAAATCACTCACCCAAGAATGCACAAATGATAAGTAGCCTACATCACCTTTGAACCCAGGGATGCCTCTAAAGTGCTCTTTTCACTGCTTTGGTCAATGAAACACCCAAGAGAAATGGCAGAGGACTCAGTGTTTGAGGTACAGAGATTAGATTAGATGGTTCCCTTTCAACTCTTAAATTCTCATTTTACAGATATGGAAACTAGGGTCCACAGTGGTTAAGGGATTTATTCAAGTTCACCTAGACAGTTAATGAAAGAACCAGGGCTAGAAACTAGATCCCGTGACTGCCAATTCAATATTTTTTTCTGGTGCACCATGCTGCTGTTTTCTTCATGGAGTTCCCCGATATTTCTCAGATTCTCTTCCAAATCATCAATCCCTGGTTTTGGTCCTGGGATTGAATGAGAAGAATTGTCACCATCATGTCATACTCCCCTCAGCCATGCTGGTTTGGCAGTTTTGAGAAGTTTTACAGAGATCAAGGACCTCAGCAAACTGCCCAAACAAAAGGGATTGTCCGGAGGACCGTGTGATTCCTTCTTCTCTGTCCCTTAAATACTTGACTCTGCTGATACTATTAGCTGAACCCCAGTGAGTTGGCCCTTCTGTTAGAAGAAGCCAGGACCGAGCACATGTGTAAGTGCATTTTCCCATTTGATCCATTTGTAGACTCCAATTGTTTTCCCTAGCATCTGTCAGCTGAAGAGGGTTTTCTACTGGGCAAGGCTGCCATGGAGGCTATGAGGTGAGGGGCCCATGTGCTTTTTCAGAACTGCCTACTTTAACTTTTTAACTTTTAACTGCTCACAGTAAAAGAACATTCAAGCTTTTTCTATGTTATTATGCACTAAATGAGGCCTTCATCTTTGAAAATGCATCTTTCAAGTCATTAAACTAATGTCTGAGTCATCTATGCCTGTCCCTCAGATGAAGGATGTGTGTTTGAAAGACAATAAATGTAGTTGAGGATACTAGGATGTAGGAGCATTTTTTTTAAGTCATCAGGATTCCATCATGTAAATTCCCTTGGGGACAATGTTTAAAACTTGAAATTCAGTAACACCGAGGAATTGCTTAAGGGGTTGACATTTCCCGTAGCCTGTTACTGTACCACTGTTTTATACGTATGAATTTGTGTGTGCAGTTTTTAAAGGTTCTGGAAGAAATCTGATCCAAGGGGTCCTAATTCTGCAGAAACATCTCCTAGCTCCCCAAGAGGAAACCACCTACCACACTGTGGTACGACTGGCAATAGTGGATGACAGCCATTCCTCTACTCATCCCTATCATTTGTATTTCTTCTTTTCTTTTACCTCCCTTCCTTTCTACTTCCCCTGTTCACTTTCATTCACTTCTACTTTTTCCTCTTCCCCAGTCTATGACCTAGACCTGCCAGTAGTTGGCTCGACCATCTCTCCGTCCCACTGGCGACTTCAGAGCTGATGAAGTTCCAGACCCCAGCCTATACAGAAAAGACCTCCTATGAAGAGTCCTTTGATGGAATTAGAGAGCAGCTAGCTAGCCGTCAGTTAACCAAGGATCATCCCCAAGTGGCCCTTTAAAAAGTCAGATATGATCCCTAACAAGTCAGTTATGCATCAGTATTGTAGAGATGATCAACCGTGAAAGATTTAGCTACTTTGATCAAGACAATGATTCAAGATGATCCCAAAGGACCCACAATGAAAAATGCTATTGACCTCCAGAGAGAACTAATGAACTCTGACTGCATATAGATGCAGACTTTTTCTCTTGATTTTTCTTGAAGTTTTTTTGTCTGTTTTCTTTTGTGGCATGGCTAATATGGAAATAGGCTTTGCATGACTTCACATGTATAATCAATATGAAATCTCTTGCCTTCTCAAGGAGAAGGATGGAACACGTTACTGGGGAATAAAGAAACGGAGTAGATACATCCAGACAACAATTTATGTAACAACGCATGCAGTTGCAGAAACAAACCAGGACTAAGGCTCTAGGTAGCCAAGCACCCAGAACCTGGGTTTCTACATAGTTAATATGCAATTTGGAGGGAGTAAAAAACAGAATTATAGCGATTGAGACACCTAGTTTCTTATTGGTGAAGGGGAATAGGAGAAACTGAAGTGAGAGAGAGAAGGGTAGTCTTGTGACGTTCTTTAAGTCAGGGAACCTTTGGAAGGGGGTGTAATTTTGTGGCTTCTACAAAATCGGGTGACTTACAAGCAGCTAAAACTAAGCTTCAACAAAACAGTGTATAAAGGCAAAATGGAGTCACTAATGTTCTTTTTAATGTAACAGGTAGGAGGAAAGGAGAGAAATTTGGAACTCAGATTTTTAAAAAACGAATGTTTAAAAAATGTACATGTAATTGGGAAATATTTAATAAAATAAAAAAACTTTTAAAAGAATAAGTAACAAGTTATGAGCAGGCCACAACTTTGAAAAGTCCACAGGTTGGCAGCAGAGCTCTAGAAGAACACAATTCTTAAGAGAGAATCAATCTGCACCTTGGGGTTATAGGGGAGAGGGGAAGGGTCTTTCTCTTTTTCCCAAAATTGGCCATGATGTCTTATAACAGTGCTACTCACCCAGTAGAAAATACCACATCCAACGGGGAACATCAGTCAAAGCAGGAGATAGCCATGAGGAGCATGAGTGCTTGAACAGAGAAAAGAGCCATCCCTTGCACTGAGAGCTGCACTGTGGAAAAGATTGGGTTCTAGCAAAACCAGATGAGTGGCAAGAAGTATAAGAACAGCAGAAGAAGGCAAAGGACATCAGAGCCCCAAAGTGACCTGATGTGAGTTGCCTGGGCCAGCCAGGTATGTTGCCTATATGTGTGCTTTTCTGCTAATGTACTCCATGTCAGTCATCTAGTCAACAAGCATTTTATATGCCTGGCACTAGACACTGTGCTAAGGGCTGGGAATATAAATACAAGTAAAAAGAAAGTCTCTACCCTCAAGGAATTTACGTTCTAATAGAAGATAGTACATAAAAAGAGCTCAAAAGGGGGAAAGTGGGGGAAAGGGAGAGGGTTCTAGTTGGGGATATAATGAAGAAGAGGACATTGTGGGGCAGCTAGGTGGCGCAGTGAGTAGAGCACCGGCCCTGGAGTCAGGAGGATCTGAGTTCAAATCTGACCTCAGATACTTGGCACATTTAGTAGTTGTATGACCTTGGGCAAGTCACTTAACCCCAATTGCCCTGCCTTCCCCCCTCCTCCAAAAAAAAAAAGAAGATGAGATTGTAGTCTGATGAGAAAATGTATATTTGTTTCCAGTCTTCTCACTGATTCTATGTGTTGCTGTGGGAAAGCATGCCCTAGGTTTATGGGCAGAATGATTGGTTGCTATCGACCTCAGAATGTCATCTTAATAAATGCTTTTTTTTTTAAACTAATTACATCTTTTTTGTTGTTGTTGTTCAGTCACGTTCAATTTTTGGTGACCCTATTTGGGGTTTTCTCGACAAAGATACTGGAGTGGTTCGTCATTTCCTTCTCCAGTTCATTTTACAAATGAGGAAACTGAGGCAAACAGGGGTAAGTGACTTGCCCAGGGTCACACAGCTAGTAAGCGTCTGAGGCCAGACTTGAAGTTATGAGGATAAGTCTTCCTGACTCCAAGCCCAGTGCTGTAGCCACTGTACCACCTAGCTGCCCTAATATGTCTATTGGCTGGCTGTTAAAGACAAGGGTACTAATGGAAGCTCACGAGCTATAGGTTTGGGAATATTGACTCCAGGAGCCTGAAGTAGCTGTCCTCTAGGGCACCAAATCATTGAATACAATTTGCAAAGGGTAGTCCAGAGGGAACACTACCAGACTATATAAAAGTAAATGCAAACTCGGATCAAACAGTATAAAAGCAAAAGTAATAAAAAGCAATTTCCAAAAGGGATAGAGTGCTATTAGAGAGGAGTTAAGTGGGGTGGAGGAGACATCAGGAAGGCCTCATACAGGAAGTAGTAGCAGAACTGTGCTTTGAAGGAAGCTAGGAATTCCCAAACTCACAGATAAGGATCGAGTACAGTCCAGAAACAGCGACTTGTGGTGCAAAGACACAGATGTGCAAGAGGGAATCGCCAATAGGACAGTTTGACTAGAAGTTCAGTCATGCTTCTCACTTCACACTTCGTCCCATGGCTCCCAAGAGTCTAGTATTCTGGCCCTCTGCTCCAAGGAGAGTCAAAGATCCCTTTCCACCCAGATTTTCAAAGTCAGCACTTAGCAACCAATGCACCGCAGAAGGCAGTGCAAGGTCAGAATTGGGCCAACATTTTGAAAGTTTGCCAACCCTGGATCTATCATGAATTATAATTATAAATCTACCATCTGTTGATAAGATTAGCTCAGTTCTTACCAGTAAAATAAACAAATTTCACT
The DNA here is from genome assembly GCF_011100635.1 of Trichosurus vulpecula. Lineage (NCBI taxonomy): Eukaryota > Metazoa > Chordata > Mammalia > Diprotodontia > Phalangeridae > Trichosurus > Trichosurus vulpecula. Next base: position 552,454,186 of record NC_050573.1, on the reverse strand, counting down.
GGACAACATGACATCATTTTCAACATCCTGTACCAGTGCTTTCTAAATGTCTTCTGGGAGGAAAGGAGATTCATGCGAAAAGTTAATAATGCACAGGACATGCCCTAGAAGAGAAAAGTATAGGGAAGTGCCATCCAAATGTAGTGTGTGTGGGCACCTCTCACCCAGTTCACAGGGCGGATCAGCTAGTCAGATAAGAAAGACACAAGTTACATACGCATTCAGAATGATAACTCACCCCTACAGATTTGTTTACCTTTAACAGTCAGAGAAAGGGAAAGGCAGAGCAGAGGAACAAGTGTTTATTAAGCACCTACTACATGCCAAGTATTGTGCTAATAATATAAATTTTATCTCATTTGAACCTCACAATAACACTGAGAGGCAGGTGCTATTATTATCCTTATGTTACAGTTGAGGAAACACAGGTTAAATGACTTACCCAGGGCCACACAGCTACTAAGTGTCCAAGCTGGATTTGAATACAGGTCTTCCTGACTCTAGACCCAGAGCTCTATCCCCAGCACAACCCAAAAAAAGGCATTTGATGAAATTCCTCCCACAAAAATGGGACATACCTCCCCACAAATACCACTGCATTTTTAGGAAGAATAGATACACGGAGGGAACAGGCATGGAGAGGCTCAAAAATGGGGAATATCTATCTCCAGGGTAGAAGTACAGATGGGGCAATTCATGTCTCCCATGCTGCATGCAGGGCACTGATGTGTTCTGGTGATCATGCCACTTCTGTCAGGCTGGTTCCCACCTGGTCTCCAGTGGACATATGGGCTCCTCCAAACACTACTCAGCTGTTCATTGTTCCCAGGGACACATCTCCACCTTATGCATAATCTCTGCCATCCACAGTTCTGCCAAATACTGCTCTCCCAGACACAGTCTCCACCATGCCCTGCCTGCCCATTCATGCTCTTGCTTGGCAGTTTGTGATTGCACACATTTTCTCTGCTTCCAGACTCTGGCTTCAGCTGCTATGCTTTCGTAGTTCAAAGCCACAGGCACACATACATATGTACATACATATGCATGTATGTGTGTATGTGCATATGTATATATACACAGTGTGTGCATGTATATATGTATACATGTGTATGTGTGCATATATGTGCATGTATAAACATTTACATATGTGTATACATATAGATAAAACATTTACACACATATATTTATATCTATGTTTATATATTTATATAAATAAATTGAGGCAATGGGCTGTTTTCCTAAAGAAGACACCAATATAGGAAGCCCATTGCCTGAGTCTGAAGACCAGAACTAGCCTTAGTCAAATCCCTTTCTTGGCTTTTTTACTTATAGAATTGCCTGTCTATTCCTTTCCACAGAGTCCAGAAGGAGACAGTTCGTCCCACATAAGAAGTCCTTAAGAACACAGATGAGTGTTTTCTCCCAGCTAGCTAATGCTTTAGGTTAAATCTTTTGGGGGGGCGGGGTATGGGATCCCACTTCCTGGTCCAGAAAGTTGAGTGTTTCTGTCATACTTCACCCTAGCTTATGGTAGGCATTCTCTGGGGCTCCTGATTTTAATCTCTGAAGTCTGGATATTATATCTGGACATTATCCATACGAGGTTCGTTTGCCCAATTAAAAAAAAAACAACCACATCATTAGTTCAAGGATTCCTGTTTCCCAATCCAAATCATTTTCCCATGTAAATGAGTAAAACAAAAACAGAGACAAATCTCAACCCAAGGGACAAGGTCATTGTCTCTTAAACATGCTTGGTCGCATTCCTGGTCTTTCCTATGCAGACACAGATGAAGAAAGCCTAAAGGAGTGCACCCTTAGACTACTCCTTGTCCATAACTCCTGAAATGCTTCAACTCTTAGCATAGAGCTAAAAGTGCTTGGCACATGCATATTTAGTAAGGCTGGCATACGGTAGGTACTTAGCAAATGCTTGTTGCTTGATTGGTTGAAACCATCACGATTCTTTTTAGGAACTTCCCACAAGTCCAGTTGATAAAACATTCCTCTTCCTCATTTCTCCAGCTGATATTTGCAGTAGGTCCCCACCCCCTTTCTCTTTTCTCTCACTTAAAGCTCTGCCTCATTTCAGCCACGGTGAAGGAACATTATGAAACACTTGCTTCCTTTCTCAAAGGACAACAGCACACTCCACTTGTAAAAAGGTAGTTAGTAGGATAATTGACTGAAGTCTGTATTTCACGGGATGAAACATTGCAAGAGAAGTCCTCATATTCAGAGGCTGGTGGGAGCCTCTGCTAGTTAGCATCTTGGTGATACCAGTTCAGTTGTTTTTCAGGATCAATCAGGATATTTTCTTTTCAATGGCACCAATTCTTCTATAGCCAGATGTCCAGGCAGTTGAGGCACAGTGTCAACTCTGGATAAATAGGAAGGAACTGTGAATTTTCATACTACAGAACACAGCAGGCAAAGTTTCATTTGTTTTTCTCCAAGAAAATCACCTGTGTTCAATTTGCAATTGTAAAAGAGTAAAACTCACCCAAGAAAATATGTGAATCCACTGAAAATGGGGGGAAAAACCTACAAAAACAGTGAATGATTCTTGGACATGAAACAAACTTAGCTTTAAGTGACGAGATTGCACTACCATGATTTACTGTTGAGTTCATCTCAGTGATTTCCTACTTATGTGTGCTTCAAACATGCACTCTTTGGGCATGTTTCACACAGCCAGAAAGAACAATTAGAAAAGCCATTAATGTGTCTGTTTTACACTTTCATTGCCAAGGGTTATCTTTTTTGAAGATATTCTTCCTTGATTAAAGAGATTAGGTGCTTGTAGAGGACTTAACTACACTGGATGAAAAGGAATGTCCCAGTGGTGATCTGTACCACTGAAGGGAACATACACATCTGTAAGATAACAGATTTATTGGGAAGAAAATGGTGCCCAGTAATTCCTGTTATTTTCCTCCAGGAGCTTCCAATCTAGTTGAGGAGACAAGACATCGCTATATGAAATAATTAGTAAGTTAACCACCCCAGAGCCCACTGATGCCCATGTGCCTGATCCTACTCAATAATAAGGCCCCATCATGAAAGTTACATGTTTGTCCTATGGTTATGCATGCCACTCAATAACAAAGGCCATGCTGAGGTACCATCAAGTTTTCTATGGCTCTCAAAGAGCTGCCTACCTTTGTCTCCTTTTTTGAATGGCTGGTTTAAAGTGTGATTCATTAAATTAGACTTTTGGTTTAACCTCAATTCTCCAAAAAAACCTGCCCTCTTCCCTTCACTCCTACTTTTCAAAGGAGTCAATCACATAAGCATAAAAAAACTGCATATAATTCTATGTAGCAAGAGAAAAAATTGGGGAGAGGGAATGCAAATACATTAAACAAACAACACACAAGCCAAACACTTCCACACCAAACCCTTTAGGGCCTACAGGCAAGTAAGTCAAAACCAGGAGTTTAAAGTTCATAGTTAGGATCTTCAGATTCAAACTTCCCCATTGTCTGCAGGCATGTCTAAGAAAACCCCTAAAATTAAGGAGCACCATTCAGGTGCGCAGGTTTAAACCTTTGCATTATGAGTAGAGAAGCCTGAAGACATCCAAGACATTGAGGTTAGAACAAAGTACTTGTCTTACCTATTCACTCTCCAAGAGAATTTATGTTAAATCCCAAGTTTTCCTGTTCTTTCAAGTTTGGTCACATTTTCTGTTTAAGTAGTACTAGTGATGGCTTAGATAGAGATTTTATTAATCATAAGGACTCTGACTTGCATGCTTAATTATGTATGAATAGAGAAATATTAAAGAGGGAAGAATAGTGGTTAACACATCATGAAAAAAGAAAGATGGGGCATAATATGTATACCCTCTTTGTCTGAATTTTTGCCAGAATCTGACTAGGGGCTCAGGATCTGTATGAGAGAGAATTTTTTTATTGTTCTATTTTATAAAGTTCCTAAAGCAGGATAAAGAAAACATTAATCTGGGGTATCCTTTTAGTGGCAAATGGCAAATTGAAATAGTTTGGCTGGCTGAAGTACTGTTCCCCATTGTTTTCCTTTCTTCTTTTTTGCAGAAACCTTGTGGTAGAACTGAGGGGTGGTAGCTAGAGAGTAGATCATACTTGATAGGAGCACAAGGGGAAAAGAATAAGGCCCACAATATAGGGGTAGAAGCCAGGGGTGTGGGGGAGGACCCCCTCCTTTCCCATAGGGGATAAGGGAAAGGAAAAAAGAACATTTATTGAGTGCCTACTGTGTGTCAGGCACTTTACAAATACTATCTCATTTGACCCTCACAACAACATTATGAAGTAAGTTGAGGAAACTGAAGCCATGCAGTTTAGTGACTTGCCCAGGTCACAGGGCTGGTATCTGAGGTTTGATCTTGAATGGGATGGATAATTGTGAAGACTTCACAGGGTATGCCTAATGGAGTAGGAGAGGTTTTGGGATTTGACTTTGTGATTTTGGAAGGTCAGGGCCTGGAGCTGTGGGCATGCCCTTTCCCCTCTCTCTCAGAAGTTAGAAAATAATGAACTTCCTGTGAGCTATTTGTTCTCTGCTCCAGGAAGGTCTCTCTTCACCCCCCCACCCCATTTCTTCTAGCCTTTCAGATGCCACCCTGGCAGTTGAGTTCTGATAGGGAAAAACCTGAATGGACCAGATCAACTTTGGTCCTCTGCCTAGTTTTCACACCTAGACTGTAAGCCCACCTCCCAGCCAATGGTGACAAGGGATAGAGGTGAGTGGGAATCTTTTCATTAAAGAGTATAAATTAAGGCAGGTTCCCTTTTGCCTCTCCTCCTCCATTATGGAGGTGTGCCCAAATCTTGCAAGGTTTGTAAAATAAATTTACTTTGTTTCTCCTAAGGATGTCTCTCTTGTTATTTGAAAATCCTGTCCCAAACAATCTGAACAAAGGTTTTCTTGACCTGCAGCTCAGTGTACTATCAGTATACTAATACACCAGGCTCAGTGAGCTATCCTCTGTGCCACCCGGTAGACTCTAATTAGGCAGAGCAACAAGCATTTATTAAGCATTTACCATATGCCAGACACTGTGCTACCCATCAGGAATGCAAACACACAGGTAAAGAAAAATAGTCCTGCCCTTCAAAGAGCTTTCATTCTAATGGAGGAAGACAACACCAAAAAGGGAGTGTAAAAGTGGGGAGTGTGGAAAGGTACTCACATAAGGGAACGGTGTCAAAGTCTGAGAAGTCAGAAAGTGAGCCAAAAAGTCAATGGGGACTGGCTGGCTTGGGCCCCTCCCCAAAATAAAAGGGGAGCAGAACTCACCAACGGGAGAAGGGGGCCATCAGGAATGTTCCAGGATGAAGAGGCCCCAGGTGCTAAGGGAATTTCCAGACTGATGTAGTGGCTGAGGCATGGTGGCAAAGTCCAGTGGGTGAGCCTTCTCTTCTTAGATAAACAACCAACACCATCATATGTGCCATACAACAAATGATCATCCCTTACCATTCATTCCACAGGGCCTACTAAAGTGCTGGGTCTTCAGGGAGCATATAGTGTAGTAGAGGAAATAATAGATAGACAGACAGACAGATAGATAAAGAAATACAAGATAAATGCAAAATAATGGGGGGAAGGTGTTGGCACTAGAAAGTGGAAAGATCAGGAGAAGCCTCAAGCAAGAGAGGACAAAAGCCATTCTTAGAAGGAAATTAGGGAATCTGAGAGGCAAAGGTAGGGAGGAAGAACATTCCAGGCCTGGGAGATGGCCTCTGCAAAGGAAAAAGGCACTGTGCTAAATGCTAGGGAAATAAAAAGAAGCAAAAGATAGTCTCTGCCCTCAAGGAGCTTATAATCTAATGGGGGAAGCAACAAGCAAACAAATACATACAAAACAAGCCATATACAAGGCAAATAGGAGATAATTAAAAGAAGGAAAGCACTGAGATTAAGAGGGGTTGGGGAAGGCTTCCTGTAGAAAGCGAGGGTTTAGATGGGACTTAAAGGAAGGGATGGAGGGGAGTGTTCCAAGTATAGAGGACAGCCAAAGAGAATGACTGGAGCCAAGAGATGGACAGTCTCGTTCATGGAACAGCTAGGAGACCAGTGTCACTGATTGGAAGAGTATATGTCAAAGAATAAGGTATAAGAAGACTGGAGAGGCAAACAGGGGATGGATTATGAAGGGCTTTGAATGCCAAACAGAGCATGTTGTATTTGTTATTGAAGGCAATAGGGAGCCACTGGAGTCTATTGGGGTGGGGAGGGGGGTGGAGAAGTGATCAGACCTGTTGTAGGAAAATCACTTCAGTGGCTGAATGGAGAACAGATTAGAGTGGAGGGAGACTAGAGGCAGGCAGACCCACCAGCAGGCTATTATGATACTTCAGGCATGAAGTGACAAGGGCCATAACTAGAGTGGTGGCAGTATCAGAGGAAATATGTTCTAGAGATGGTGCAGAGGTGATATTGGTAAGCTTTGGCCACAGACTGGATGCAGGGATGAGAGACAGCGATGAGTCTGTATAAGTGCTAGGTTTTAAGTCTGAGGGACTGGGAGGATGATATTGTCTGCTATAAGTAGTAGGCAAAGTAGGAAGACGGGAGGGATTCGGTGAAAAGATAATGAATTCTGTTTTTAACATATTCAGTTTAAAATGTCTACCGGATATCTAGTTTGAGAGGTCTGAAAGGAGATGAGATATTGGTGGTCAGCTGAGAGATTTGGACAGGAAAGGTAGATTTGAGAATCATCAGCATAGAGATGGTAATTAAATCCATGGGAACTGATGAGATCACCGAATGAAGTGGTATTGAGGGAGAAGAGAAAAGAGCCCAGGACAGAGCTCTGAGCAGCACCTACAGTTAGAGGTTGTGAACCGGAAGAGGATCCAGAAAGGAGACGGCGAATGAGTGGTCAGATAGGTAGGAGGAGAACCAAGAGAGAGTGGTGACCCAAAAACCTAGAGAGAAAAGAGAATCAAGAAGGAGAGAGTGATCAACAGTGTCAGAGATTTCAGAGAGGTCAAGGAGAATGAGGACTGAGAAAAGGCCATTGGATCTGGCAACTATGAGACTGTTGGTAACTTTGGAGAGCAGATTTGAATGATAAGGTCAGAAGCCAGATTGTAAGGGGTCAACAGGAAAGTGAGAGGGAAGAAAGGGGAGACACCTATGGTAAATGAGCTTTTCAAGGAGTTTAGCTATCCAGGGCAGAAGGATCAAGTGATGACTTTTTTCAGGATCAAGGAGACATAAGCATGTCTGTAGGCAGTAGGAAATGAGTCAATAGAGAGAAATAGAAAGGAAGAGATTAAAAATAAAGTAAAAGAATGGGGGTGGCAGAGGGGTCAACCTGCTGGGGGAGATGGGATGGAATAGGTCACTTGAACAAGTGGAGGGGTTAGCCTCGGTAAGGAGTAAGCCCATTTCATCATGTGATACAGGAGTGAGGGAGGAGAATGTGGCAGAAGGCACCTGAGTGGTAGGAAGTGAGGAAGAAGGGAGAAGAGGGGAAAATATGAGGCAAGATTCTCAGCTAAGAGAATGGGGGGATGGGGAGCCATGGAAGGTTGGAGGAGGGATGAAAAGGTTTGAGAGAGTGACTGTGGAGAGTGGGATGGTGAGTTGGTAAGGGAGGTATAGTCGGGTTGACTAGCAGCAGTGAATGTGAGATTATGTTACATGAATCTGTAGTGGATCCAGGAGAAATGGTTGTGTGATTTTCTCCACTTTTGTTCAGCAACAGGTGTGTAGGCACAAATACAGTGAATGGTAGGAGTGAGCCAAAGCTGAGAATAGTATTTATGATAAAGGGAAAACAGGTCAGTTTGGTTGGACCATGGAGTTTGTGAAGGGAAGTAATGCGCAGTTATTAATCAATCAATAAATATTTATTAAGAGCTTACTATGTGCCAAGCACTGTGCTAAGGGCTGGGGATACAAAAAGAGGCAAACATGGTCCCTGCCCTCAAGGAGTTTATAATCAAATGGGGGAGAAAACATCCAAACAAATACATACAAAGCAAGCTATATGTAGGATAAATTGAAAATGTATTGAAAAAAATTGACAGGGGGAAGTCACTGGAATTAAGAGGGGCAGGGGAAGGTTTCAAGTGAAAGAAAGGATTTTAGGTGGGATTTCAAGGAGGCTAGGGAGGTGGAGAAGAGGAAGAAGAGCCTTGAAAAGTTTTGAAGGACCCTAAAGGCCAAACAGGAGAGCTTGGCTGGTGACCCTGATTCTTTAATTTGGTGACTGGGTTTTTCCTGCTGTAGATCCTTGGCCCATGTTAGCCCTAACATACACATCACACACACAGATTCCTGACATCTGTGTACACACACACACACACACACACACACATGCTTTTTTCTCAAGAGAAAATGAACAGGTGGTATCTTGAAAGACCTTTTCCACAATGAAAATGCAACCCCGTAAATATTTCATAGACCCTTCCCCAGTATGCCTCACAGTCATTTTTTCATTGTCCTCTTGTGGTTAATTACAGGTGCTGAAGGGCAGAACCAGAAGTGGTAACCGATCATGACTACTGGCTGGCTTATAAAAATCCCTCATTGATCTAGAACTGTCTAGAGTTTTTAAAATTTCATCCAGAATGACACATGCCTACATAATGGCATAAAAATATTTCCTCCTCTTTGTCTCCTTGGCATTCCTCATCAGAATAAAAAATTGCAGTACTCTAATGCTCAGATGACAAGATTTATAGACCTCTCACATGCCTATGAATTTACATGATTTTCCCCCCATATTTCTAGGTTCCCCAAAGGAATAACAAGCCCATCTTATTACATTGCCCCAGCCTGCAGCTCAGCTCTGAGGACGGCCTCCTGTATTTTATTTTTCTAATGGCCATTCTCTCCTAAGAATCTAATAAAGGCCTTCTGGAGCACACAGAGAGGGGAGGGGAGAGGAGTCTGACTGAGAATGTGCTGCTCTTTCAAAAGCAGAGGTGGCGAGAGGGTGATTAATCATTCATTTGTTTGTTCAGCGAGCATTGATTGAAAACAGTTTGTGCATAGAATTAAACTAGTCGCTGGCTAGGAGTGAAGGTAAGTAGATATAACAGAAATAGAAGAAATTGTTTCTGCCTCCGAAAAACCTGGAATCATATCATGAGTGTACTTTTATTAAAGAAAATCCGTTAGATAAAAATCTGAACAACAAAACAGATAAATCAGGCAGTGATCATTTGCTATATGAAAGGAGAACTCACTTTACAGAAGCCTTTGGCACAGAATTCCTTTAACCAGCGTGATCCACAAATGCATTTATAATGAAATTGATTAACAACTCTGCTTACACATTTTTTTTCAGTAAAATATCAAATGCGTTAAGTGGGCCCCGCTTGGCCTATTGACAGGCCTTGCTGTTATATTATATGCCTCTATGTTGTTGTTTTCAGTCGTATCCACCTCTTCATGACCCCTCTTTTGGGGTTTTTCTTGGCAAAGATACTGGAGGGGTTTGCTATTTCCTTCTCCAGCTCATTTTGCAAATAAGGAAACTGAGGCAGACAGGGTTATGTGACTCGCCCAGGGCCACACACCTAGTGTCCAAGACCAGATTTGAATTCCAGAAGAATTCTTGTCTCCCAGGGCTGGTCCTCTATTTAACACACCAGCTAGTTGCCCATTATATGCCTATATTGGGCATATCATTATCTCCATTTTAGAGTTGGAGAAACTGAAGGAAGATCACACAGCTAAGAAGTGTCTCGTGTCAGATTTGAACTCAGAGACCTTCCGGACTCTCAGCCCAAAGCTCTACCCACTGCACCATCAAGGTTTTCTCTAAGTTCCCCCTGGGATCAACAGAGTATATTAGTCAATTTTATCTGCAGTTTTTAAAATTGCCTCAAGTTCCTTCTTCCCTCAAATAATGGGGCACTCACCTGACTTTATGACACAGGGGAGGAATCCAAACATAATTAGCTAGTATCACAAACAAGGACACTGAGCAGTCCAGTGCTCAGATAGCATTGGATAGCTGGTCGGGGTCAATGCCAGTCTCTTAACTATAGTTCATGTTAAGCTCTTTCCACCCCACCATCTGCAGCGCTAACTCCTTAAACTTTATCAGTCATTCGCATCCTAATGTGAAGGAATATTATCAGGATTTTTACAGGTAGCAGGTTTTTATCAGGAAAAGGCATACAGACAGTAGATTCCTGGAGAATATGGGTTGATAGAAAGCAAGGACCTATGAAAAGGTATGAACAGGTAGTTTTCAGAAGAGTAAACAAGTTGTTAATAATCGCTTGGAGAAATGCTTAATCTTCATAGTAATCTATGAAATTCAAATGAAAACAGCTTTGAGTAAACACTTCATACCCATCAAATTAGCTAAAACAATGAAATGCAATGCTGGGGGGGATTGTAGAGAAATCTTGTATGTACACAGGTTCATTCCTGGTATCACACACTTGTAAAAATCATTTAAGAGAGCAATCTGGTTATACATAGCGAAAATACCCCAAGATAATCATGCCCTTTGACCCGATGATTTCATTGCAATATAATATAAAAGTTTTATCAAAAACAAACAAAAAAGAGCTATCGATTCAAAGATATTCGTAGCAGCAACATACATGTAATAAGAGAGCTAGATGACGGGGTCCCAAGCCTTAGAGCATGTACAGATTTGCCCTTCCTGGTGAGCCATAAGAAGTATGTGCAGATATCCAGATATTCCCTGACTAGTTCCAATCCAACATGTGAAACTTTGGAAAGCTCTATTTCCAACCACGCATGACTAAAAGGCTGCTATTGTGTGATGTTAAAAGTTCTTCTAATTGGCTGCTGGTCGCTCAGTCAGTAAGTGAGGCAAGCAGTGCCGTGAGCCCTAGGGTGAGGGGAAGGGCAGCTGCCCCTTCTTCTACCAGATGCCATGTGTTTGTGAGCATATGGGACCTCTTTCCTTTTTCGTTTGTTCTGTGCTCACCTTAGGTGAATGAGTTTTCCAAGAGTCATCCAGGTGGCCTGATGAATTCAGGAGAGCCAGAGTCCCATCAGAAGACCCCACCAGTGTTCTGAGGCAGTAGCAATGTCTGCTGAAGTGGTAGTGGCCAAAGAAAGAGCAAAGAGTTGCAGATGGCTGTGGAAAGTCACCCACAGATAGACTGTGACCCCAAATGACAGAGAAACATGCCAGATGTGGACCCCAGAAAATCACCAGTCCTTAGGGCCCAACAGAGAGCTACACCTAACGGGAACTTCATGAGGCCTCCACAAAGAGAGAAAAGGGCGTCCAGGGCCAGGAGTTGGAAAATGCCCCTTGGCCACATACATTCTCTGCATGAGAGTCGACTCAAGTTTGAGCCTACTCTCCTCAGAGATCTTGTATGTAGATTCGGAAAATATGCTTCTGGAGAGAATGTTTTCGCTGGCCTCCTCAGTAAAATCTCTTTCATAAAAGCTAATAGAGTCTAACTGATTCTGACTTACTACGGAGAGCAGGGTGGTGGGGGCTTAGGAGCTCCAGGATTAGAAGGCACAATCCCTCAGCGTTACACCTGCAGCTCTGAGGGGAGTGGCAGCCATCACGTAGGGACCAGTTCCACCAACACAAGTAGGAGTTGGGAGGAAGTGGGCCAGAGGGGGATGCTATGTGTGTAACTTTTTTCAAATGAAAGCAACTTAAATGTCCAAAGTAAGGGAAAGGCAAAATACGGCAAGCAGCACAATGGATAGGGTACTACACCAGACCTGAGGTCAAATCTGACCTCAGACGCTTCCTAGCTGTGTGACCCGAGGCAAGTCACCTAACCGCTGCCTGCCTCAGTTTCCTCATCTGTAAAATAGAGATAATGCTAGCACCTACCTCCAAAGGTTGTTGTGAGCATCAAATGAGATGACATTTGAAAGCATATAGCACATAGTAAGTGGTATATAAGTGTTAGTTATTATTAATGTTAACATAATGAGACATTGAAATGTCATTAAGACTGACAAGAAAATGCAAAGAAATCCAGAAAGATGTTTATTGTGCTTCACAGACACTGTGTTTTTTTACTGTGTTTTGAAGGTTTGGGACAACCCAGACTCAAGCAAGTCTATCGGCACCATTTTTCTAACAGCATGTGCTCACATCACGACTCTGTGTCACATTTTGGTAATTCTCGCAATATCTCAAACTTTTTAATTATTATTATATCTGTCATGGTTATCTGTAATCACTGATCTTTGATGTTACAATTATAATTGTATTGGGGTGTCATGAACCACACCCATATGAGATGGTGAACTTAATCAATAAACATCGTCTGTGTTCTGACTGTTCCATTGACCTACTGTTCCTGTCTCTCTCCCTCTCCTCAGGTCTCCCTATTCCCCGAGACACAATAATATTGAAATTAGGCCAGTTAATAATCCTACAACGGTGTCTAAGTGTTCAAGTGAAAGGAAGAGGCAATGGATGTGGCAAACTTCACTGTTGTCTTATTTTAAGAAATTGTCACAGCCCAACTTTCAGCAACTACCACCCTGAACAGTCAGCAGCCATCAGCATCAAGGCAAGACCCTCCACCAGCAAAAAAAGTTACAACTTCTCCGAGGCTCAAATGATGGTTAGCATTTTTATCAATAAAGTATTTTTAAATTAAGGCATGTACATTTTTTAGACATAATACTATTGCATACTAACAGACTGTAGTATGGTGTAAACATAACTTTTTATGTACTGGGAAACCAAAACATTCATGTGACTCATTCTATTGCATTATTTGCTTTATTGTGGTGGCCTGAAACCAAACCCACAATGTCTTTGAGGTATGCCAGTATGTCAAGTTTGAGCCCACTTTCCCCAAGGACCTTATATATGCAAGTGGAGGGGGCTGCCCTAGTTATTTTATAACAACTGCTCTTGCTATTCTTTTTCAGTAAACCCCTCTTACAGAGGCTAATAGATTTCAACTGGTTGATTGATGATGGGGAACATAGGGCTCTGCAACAACAATGCTGCTTGCTGCTGCTGTAGAGGTGTAAGGCCAATAACACCAGCACACAAGAAGGCTGGTAGCACAGGTTCTTTGATCTGCTTTTTTAAAGAAAGCAACTTAAAGGGGTTTACAATCTCACTTTAATCATACATACATATATCATTCACTTAGTCCAGGGGGAAAAATCAGCACCCTGAACTTCAGAGCAAATATAAACAAATTACAAGCAGAAATTATATAAACAGAGCAAAATAGCACAGATCAATAGACAGGCTTCTATCTGTCTGACCAAGACATCACCTACATAGTTACCAGAGAGAGAAACACCAACATCTAGGTTTTTCAAAGCTGGGGATGCGGGGGGTGGGGGAGAGACTCCAACGGCTACCCATCTGATCAAATCACACGAACACTCTTCCAGTGAGTGAACCCCCCAAAACAAAACCTCACCTTCTGCAGTTCTGAGAGTTCTCGACCCTCTATTCTCAAGTCTAGGTTCAATGGCTATCCTCTCAGTACATATACCCTTTTTTCAGGGCCCAAGGGCTTCATACCTCTCCTGATCTAATTAGCAAAAGGGCCTTCCTACAAACAAAGGCAAGACTAAATCAAAGCCACTTGATTGCCTTAGTGCTGAGAAGTACTCCAAAAGAAAAAAACAGTAAAAAGTTCTACTTTGTTTGCCCTTAGACAGGCTCAGAAGCTACAATGCTGGAAGCTGCAACCTCTCGGAGTTATGTGGAGGAGAAGACCGGAAGGAGTGTACCCAGAGCAGTGTGCTACACAAGAAGAAGTGGACCCTACTCTTCTTTTAACCAGGGGCACCAGCACTGGATGCCAAAGCTATCAATCAGTATCAGGAAAAGGAGGCAAGCCAGCCAAGCAACAAGAAGGACCTGAGGGAGAAACAGGAGGTGGCATGTAACCAAGTGTATCAGGAGGGCAGAGTTTATAATCTCAAAGAGGATCATAAACATGTCTGAAAGGTTCGGAACCGCCGGATATAAGAAACTCTCAAAGTAGAAGGCAGAAGAATCAAAACATTTATTTAGGCTCCACAGTAACCAACCCATGAACCAGAAGCCCCATTTTGATATGTTGATCAAAATCTTCCAGGCCCAATAAGTACGCCTTGCAAGAGTAACCAGGAGGCTACAGAGAAGCATGATTGCGTAAAGCAAAATCATGCTTCCCCCTCGATGGTAATAAGATTACCCACTGGCCTGAAGTCTTTGTTCAGCTTCCTCCCGTAGGTCAGCTCTGCTACTGGCAGCTCCTGCTTCAGCTGTGTCTGTGGCTGTAACTGTAACTGACGTAACTGTCGTAACTGCCTCTGTAACTGCCGTTGTAATGGCCTGAAGTCTTTGTTCAGCTTTCTCCCGTAGGTTAGCTCTGCTACTGGCAGCTCCTGCTTCAGCTATAGCTGTGGCTGTAACTGACGTAACTGTCGTTGTAACTGTCGCTGGCTCCAACCGGAAAAGGAAGAGAGAGCTCTTCAAGCTGTCCTCTCCCCTCTTATAGGGTTTTTGACATCATCAAGCTCCGCCCGAATGACCAGGGCCGATTGGTTCCTGAGTTGGCCCCTCCCCCTAGCATAGACATTAACACCTCCCCTCAGCCAGCCCCATGACTCATCACACAGGAAGTTGTCTGGTCCTGCCCCGGAAGAGCAAGCCACAGTGTCCAGAGGCTCAATGAGGTAAGCTGAGTCATTCAAAGAAAACAAAGGCCATTCTGGTTACACTCCACCCCTTGTTATAGGATACATAATCTAATCAGCCATGTATCCTAGAACATACATTGTGATCCAATTACAAAGGAAACTAAAACATATCATTCATTATAAAGCAAAACATATCATTTGGTGACATTCCTAAATATTGGTTTACGATTCAAATGTGATCCACCCCTAGGTCCCAGCAAGATAATCTCTTCAATCAATCATCCCCAAAATAATTATTAATAATTCAAATGTCCACCCCTAAATCCTTGTATCCATTACATAGGATCAATAATATCATAACAATAAAACAACACAGCAAGGATAACACAAAATAAGTAAACAGAACACTATCATCATTTCCACCCCCCTTGAACGATTGGGGCTCAAAATCTTGGGGTGAGGGGTGAAGGTCTCATTTTCCATAGCTTCTTCATGCTGAAATTGGATGTAGAGATGGCCCTGCCCCCAAAAAGTCCCATTCCAGAGGTCATTTCTTTAACAAGCTGGCAGGAATTCCAAGAATGCTACATGCTTAGGCAGTCACCGGAAAGTGCAGGGTGCTTAAGCCTGAAGGAAACAAAACTAGCAACAAGGTTAGCCAAAACAAAGGACAAAAAGAATAGTCTGTGAATCTATTATTATAACCTATTCACGGTAAAATATATGGTTCAGGGGTACGATTTGGTAATTATTTTCCCCTGAATAGACAACTGTTACAGTGTTGTCCTTCCCATGGGCTATAACTTCTGCAGCCTTTGGAATATCATCTGGCTTCCGTTTTACCCATACCTTAGCTCCTGACTTTATTCTATCAATGGAGCAAGACCCTTTTGCCCCTCTAGTAGTTATTTTGGGAGGAGGGTCAGTTTTCACAAAGGGTATTTTTTCACAGGGGATAATAATGACTTGAACCATCCTATCATTTCTACAAAATTGTACAGGTTTTTTACCCATATTCTGGAGTGTCACAACAATTTCTTTTTGATAATTAGAATCTATCACTCCAGCCAATACATGTATTCCTTGAGCTGCTAATCCTGGTTTAGGTAATATCCGTCCAAGATGATTCTTGGGGATTCTCATACATACTCCAGTAGGGGTTTTTCTTATCTCTTTCCTATTTAACCTAAAATTCTCTATACAATGTAAATCATATCCTGCTGAACCAGGTGTTCCTGGACTTGGTAGTGGGACATCTTCCCTCACAGTCCAAAATTCAATGTTTTGGATCTCACATGTTTGCTGTTCTCTGATCTGCAGATTTGGGGTCATCATTCTGGCTAGAGGTGTACTCCCCCCTAAGGGCCTATTATTCAAATTACGTAAGGCAATAGACAAATTATCCTTCCAATGTCGATATGAATTATTTGAGCTTAATTTTCTCAGCTGTTCTTTCAACAATTCATTCATTCTTTCAATTAGCCCAGATGCTTGTGGGTAATATGGAATATGATATATCCATTCTATATTATTCAACACACAATATCTTTTCACTTCTTTGCCCTTGAAATGTGACCCATTGTCACTTTGAATCTGCATTGGGGTTCCATAATATAAACTTACAATATCTAGAGTTTTACAGGTGTTTTTCTGAGTTGCGTCTTTATAAGGACAAGCCACTAGTACACCTGAATAGGTGTCAACACACGTACATACATATTTACATCCTTTATCCTGGGGTAGTGGGCCAATATAATCTATCTGCCAAATTTGGGCTGGAACTTTTCCCCTTGCTATTTCTCCAGTAACTATCCTAGGAAGAGTTCGTTCTTTTTCTAATTGGCATATACAACACTCCTCTGTTATTTGTTTTAACAACGCATGAGAAATACTGATACCTCGATCCTGTGCCCATCGATGGGTGGCCTGGACCCCTAAATGGCCAGCAGTCTGGTGGACCCATCTTGCTAAGGCTGGGTCATCAGTTGGAGTCGGAGTAGGGACAATACATTCAGTAGCAATCTTTGCTAGTCGATCCGCATGTGCATTGTACTCACGTTCTGGTGTGGTCAGGGTTGCATGAGCATCAACATGAAAAACTGACAGATCTGTAACCAAAGACATGTCCCATATATTTTCCCATAACTCTTTACCCCAAACTTGTTTGCCATGAATCTCCCAATTCTGATTCCTCCATATAGGCATCCACGTAGCTAATCCATTAGCTACCGCCCACGAGTCAGTAAATATATGACACTGTCCTCCTTTCTCTGCTCTGATGGCCTGATGCACTGCCATCAGTTCAGCATATTGGCTACTTCCACCTATCCCAGAACTTTCCAGAGTTCTCCTTGTACAGGGGTTATAGGCTACTGCTTTCCAATGTCTCTTCTGTCCTAAATATTTTGCTGTCCCATCAGTAAACCAAGCATGTTTCTTCTGTTCTTCATTTAGTCCGTCATATCCATTATTCCATTTCACTAAGGATGGTACCATCTGTTGCTTAGATTCAAGGGGCTTTTCATTGCTCTCAGTATCAATGTTCGCCACAGATTCATGTAGAGCAGAAACTCCATTTTTGCCTGCTCTGGACCTATTCTGAATATACCACTTCCATTTGATTATGCTTGCCTCTTGTGCATGTCCAATTCTGTGAGAAGCTGGGGTACTCATTACCCAAGTCATAATTGGAATTCCAGGCCTTAATACCACTTCATGACCCAGAGTTAGTTGCTCAGTTTCTACTAAAGCCCAATATGCAGCTAACAGCTGCTTCTCAAAAGGTGTATATTGCACTCCAGATGAGGGCAGTTTCCTTGACCAAAAGCCTAAAGGTACACTTCGGCTTTGTTGTTTTTGCCACAGACTCCAATTTGCATAGTCATCTTGTACAGTCACTTGTAACTCCACTGGCCCATTTTGCATAGGCCATAAGTCTAGAGCTAATTGAATAGCAGCCTTTGCTTCCTCAAAAGCTCTACTTTGTTCAAGTCCCCAGTCAAATTCATATTTCTTTCTGGTGACTTTATACAAGGGTTTTAAAATCTGTCCCAAATGTGGGATGTGGTGTCTCCAATAACCAAACAGCCCTATGAACTTTTGGGCCTCTTTCTTATTGGTAGGGGTGGGAAAATCCTGGATTTTTTGTCGAGCTTGTGGGAGAATTTCTCGCAGTCCTCTATTCCACTGTATCCCCAAGAATTTTACAGTTTGAGCTGGCCCTTGAACCTTTGCGGGGTTGATTTCCCATCCTTTGCTTTTCATATGGTCAATTAATAATGCTAAACTCTCCTCCACCTCCTTTATATTCTTTCCCTGTATCATGATGTCATCTATGTAATGTGTAAGCTGTACACCAGGTAACTTTAATTCATCCAAATGTTCAGCTACAATCCTGTGGCAAATAGTTGGGCTATGAATATATCCTTGCGGCAGGCGTGTAAATGTATACTGTCGGCCTTGCCAAGTAAAAGCAAACTGATTCCATTGCTTGGGGTCTATTGGGATTGTAAAGAAGGCATTGGCCAAATCAATAACTGCATACCAAGTCCCTTCATGTTTTTGTATTCTCTCTATTAAAGTAACCGTGTCTGGGACAGCAGCATACAAGGGAGGAGTCACTTTGTTCAGCTGTCTATAATCTACTGTCATCCTCCATGTTCCATCTGACTTTCGGACTGGCCAGACAGGGTTGTTCCATTGAGTAGTTGTAGGGACTAACACTCCTGCCTCAACACATTCTCTTATAGTGTTGGCAATTTCATCTTGCCCACCTGGCACACGATATTGCCTCAAAGTAATTACTTCAGAAGGTTCGGGCAAAGTGATTGGATCCATCTTGATTTTCCCCACTAAGACTGCATTAATGCCTATTTTCCTCACAGCAAATTGGTATTTCCCTTCAGGTAAATTTAAGGTCATACCCTTCAAAATGTCTATTCCAATGATGTATTCAGGAATAGGCACAATAACCACACTATATTCTTTCTTGGGCAACTGTCCAATTTTCATCATCAATTTAACTTGTCTGGCTGATATTTCAGTCCCTCCTAGTCCTGTAATGGTAATAGGAGTTCCATGGCTGAACTTGTCTGGATTTCCATAAATAAGGGTGGCCTCGGCCCCAGTATCTATTAATGCCTCAGTTACCGTACTTGACCCATTTTTCCAATATATGGTCAAGTTAATGTGAGGTCTGCAATCCAGCCTGTGTATTTCCTTAATTTGGACTGGGGCTCGGCCTGTTCCCTAGTATTCCCTTTCATATGATTCACTTGGGTTTGAAGGTTCAACATCTGTAGTATTTGCAGGAGCAGTTCTTATTTCCCTATCTCTCCTGTTATCAAGGCCTTTATCTCTGTACATTCTATATAATTCATTGGTTGGAATTCCATCTATCATTTCAAAACCTACTCCTGCTCTCAATAAAGCAGTAAACATTTCTTCCTTGTTACTCTCCTTTGGCGCCAAGTTTGCTGGTTATTCACCCTTCTCTCTCGAGGAGATCTATCCCCTCCCCAGTCACCTAAGTCATGTAACTGTAAAATCTTATTTATCACTGTTGTAAGACGGCTCCCTACTTCTCCAAGTAATAAATTCAAAATTAGTTGTTTATAAGCAGGGGGAGCTGTCCTAATTATTAAATTCCTATGAGGCAGTTCCATTGAATCATTGTAATATTTGTCTGCAGTTCCTGTCATAATGGCAGTCTTCATTACCTCCTCCTTTAGTCTCATGATACAATCTCTAAGTGAATACCAGGGTCTGTGCTCAGTGGGCCACATAGAATCAGTAGCATATCTCTTATTGCATCCCACAGCGGCTAATGCCAACAGAGTAGTCCTGCTATCACCATCTCCTTGCTGATGATGTTCCCTAAAAGCTTGTTGAACTAGAGGATCATGGCTGATACCTATGAATCTCATGCAGTCTGTCCCATCTACTGATATTCCACCGGCCCCTTGATCACTGAGTCTTACCATCCAAGATATCAATGGTTCTCCTATTCTTTGGCTGAATCTACTCAAAATATCTGTGACCTCTTGCGGTGAGAAATCTTCCTGAATTTCCCTTGTAACTGAATCTTCACCTCGGGTTTCTGTCTTCCTCCTTTGTATGGGTCGAGCCCTTGTCTGATCATTTAACCATCTCCTATTCTCTGTGTGAGGCACATCCTGAACCCCAGTAGTGTTTTGTGCCTCAGCCCCTAACATTGTCTCATTCTCTCCCCACTCACTTCCTCTGCCACCATGGCTAGGACGAAGCAGGCAGTCAGGCTTTTTCTGGGCTGGGTTGAAATGCACTCTGGGCTTTTTTGGTCTCCTGTTGCTCTTAGCCACATTAATAGAAAAGTTCTCATTTGAGTCAGTTTGGTCTCCTGCTATCTGAGATTCCCCTTCTTCCTGTGGGGTAGGAGTGCCCCCATGTCTTTCACTTAATCTCAATCTTTCGTATACTAGCCGGTAGGCTGATAACACTATCCAGCTTTGCCTAGATAGTGATGCCCCTGACTGAATCCCAACTTCTCGTAAACACTTTTCCAAATCCCTAGGATCTCCTTTCCGTAGCCTTGGTTCCCAGTTTTCACAGGGTCCAGCTTTTTTAGCCAATTCTTTTGCTAGGGAGGAATAAAATGGATCCTCCCATCCTGGGATATTCATCTCTTCCTCTGAAATTGTTCTGCTTCTAAATAGAGATCTTATACCTAGCGATCCTGTTCGTGACGCCAAATGTATCAGGAGGGCAGAGTTTATAATCTCAAAGAGGATCATAAACATGTCTGAAAGGTTCGGAACCGCCGGATATAAGAAACTCTCAAAGTAGAAGGCAGAAGAATCAAAACATTTATTTAGGCTCCACAGTAACCAACCCATGAACCAGAAGCCCCATTTTGATATGTTGATCATAATCTTCCAGGCCCAATAAGTACGCCTTGAAAGAGTAACCAGGAGGCTACAGAGAAACATGATTGCGTAAAGCAAAATCATGTTTCCCCCTTTTATGGTAATAAGATTACCCACTGGACTGAAGTCTTTGTTCAGCTTCCTCCCGTAGGTCAGCTCTGCTACTGGCAGCTCCTGCTTCAGCTGTGTCTGTGGCTGTAACTGTAACTGACGTAACTGTCGTAACTGCCTCTGTAACTGCCGTTGTAATGGCCTGAAGTCTTTGTTCAGCTTTCTCCCGTAGGTTAGCTCTGCTACTGGCAGCTCCTGCTTCAGCTATAGCTGTGGCTGTAACTGACGTAACTGTCGTTGTAACTGTCGCTGGCTCCAACCGGAAAAGGAAGAGAGAGCTCTTCAAGCTGTCCTCTCCCCTCTTATAGGGTTTTTGACATCATCAAGCTCCGCCCGAATGACCAGGGCCGATTGGTTCCTGAGTTGGCCCCTCCCCCTAGCATAGACATTAACACCTCCCCTCAGCCAGCCCCATGACTCATCACACAGGAAGTTGTCTGGTCCTGCCCCGGAAGAGCAAGCCACAGTGTCCAGAGGCTCAATGAGGTAAGCTGAGTCATTCAAAGAAAACAAAGGCCATTCTGGTTACACCAAGCAGGTCAAATACTGCCACCCCTTGTCCTGCTGCCTCCTCAGTTCCAAGTAAAGGAAACCTAGAGCCCTTGTGACTAAGAGCCCTGGGAAAAGTTATTCATCACCCAAGTCCACTAGCTCTGCTTCCCAAGCTACCTCCCTCTTCTCCTCAGCTATTGTTTAGGAGAGTAACCCCTGCAGAGAATCTTCCCAATGACTCCTCTCTATGGGTGCTATAGCCCCCATCTTCTTAGCAGACTCAGCTACTAGAGACTCAGAAAAGAAAGTCTTTGACACCTCTAAATGGCTGTATGAGAAGCCAGATATCAGTTTTATCAATGGAAATAACAGTAAAGATGCACCATTGCTATCTGCCTTGCCACTATGCTCCAAGGACTCCTAAGTCTTTTCACCTACCATGTAGTCAAACCTTCCTAGATGTGTTGTCTCTTCCTTTGGAACATGAGCTTCTTGAGAGTGAGGACTTACTTTTCTACTTCTTTAACCACCACCATCCCAGATGCTTAGCAAATAGTAAGCATTTAATAATACTTTTTAATCATTCATATGTAACAACACACCACAATTCGATTGAGGAATTTGCTCTCTCTCTCTCTCTCTCTCTCTCTCTGTCTCCAGGGATGCACACTCACAGACTAGATTCAGTCTTGATGGCAAACCCTTCTTTTTTTCCTTGAGTTCTCTGGATTTTTATACACTAACCCCACCAATAGTTCTAAAGAGAGTCACTTAAAGATTAGATTTGGCTCATATTCAAAGTCATCTCAAAAAGAGAGGTAGAAAAGTACTCAGCATACAATGGAAATGAGATATGGGACAGCTATTTATTTCCTCTACACAAAACAAATGCTTGCAACACAAAAGACTAACAAGTGCACATTGACAAAGACTTTAAAAAGAAACTTGTAACTCCTGTCATACTCCAGGAGGCTTATACTTAAAATATTAATACATGAAGCACTCAGCAGAATTGCAGAATAAGTATATCACTTTCACTTAGCCTCTGAAGCATCTTAACAACTCCCTCAGAGTTCATGTTGTGGTGATTAAGAAGTTTCAAGAGACATAGTTCTGGGTAATTTATTCATTTTATTAATAAGGACAGCACATTTATTAATAAAGGGATGGTCATTTGACTTCTCACTTAGACCAAAGACAATCATGGCTGCAGGCTCACAGTTTATATACTCTTTGAAGAGTTCCCCAGGGTGGGAATCAATCTTGATTGGCTAACAATTAATGAGAGAACAATATTACAATGAGGGGCTGAGAGTGACAGCGGGGTGACCCATGGACAAAGAAACCGTCTCCATACCCAGACCACTTCCAATCTATTCAAAGGATTTATGCCTCACCCAAGCCTGAGCAGAACACAATAGTTACTCTACCCCCACCTCCCCTCCCCACCCCATGGAGTCTGAACAAGAAAGTTAGTACAATCTCTTTATCAGTAATGTCCTTCAAGAGACCAAACTTTTTAAAAATCAGGACTTTAGAAAGGGGGGAAAACTCTAGATGCCCCCAAATCATCAGTTATTAATAATCATTTCTCTCAATGTCTACTAGCAAGCAAGGTTAAGATTTGTGCTCATCCTCTAGTAGGTGGCTGTTTTTACCTATAAACTTCAGTAGTCTCAGGGGGGATACCTCCCAAAATCCAACCAACATCAACTGAAGGCCCCAGAAACTCCCCAAATGGGGTCATGATAGAGGAGAGCAGGAGTCTGGAGGAGAGCAGGCCCTTAGGAAATGATAACACCTAATACACAGTCATTCATCAGGCCAACCAGCAATGTTTAAACTGATATTGCCAGTGCTGGCTGATCATTTAGGCAATTGTTGGTGGTCAATAGTTTTGTTGTGGTCCAGGGGTGCTGAGAGCTCTGAAATACAAGGGGAAAGGCACGGGTCTGCCTCAAAAGAATTCAACCACTGAAGCCTTCTTTCAGTCCAAGACGAGGTTTATTAAAACACCAGCTGGAGTGGGCAAGATTCCTAATGAGCCTGTGCTATTTGTGACACCAAGACAAGTGAGCCAGATTTTAAGAATCTGACCAATGTAATTGGGGCGAGAGGGACACTTTTATACAGAAAGGCTGTGGGAAGATCTGAAAGGGCAGTTAAAAGGACTGTTAACCTGAAGCGGCAATGCCTCAGGGACTGAGGGACAACACCCGGGACTGGTCCAGATCCCAAAGACATGGTCTTTTCCTTTCAGGGATTCAGATCCCATCCCCATCGTTCCCCCTCAAGCAAATAGGACCAAAAATGTTTTGGGGTAAGGGGCAAAGGTCTCGGTTTCTGAAACTGCTTCCTGCTGGCAAGGGGCATAGAGATGTCCCTGCCTCAAAGGAGTCCCAGGGAGGAGATTGACTGGAACTGAACATAGGCTGCATCCAGGGGATGATAGGGGGACATAGACTGGTACCCACTATCTGGAAGACACAAATCTGACAAGCAAGTCTGCAGGGCCCAAATATAGGGAGAAGGAAAAGTGCAAGAGACCCATTAGAATAATTTACATTTGACGTACAGGGTTATCTGATCTTGTTACTGTCTCAATAGTTTCCACTCTGATTCCAGTTTCTTTAGAAAGATCAGATGTTTTTGGAAAGTAACACTTTATCAGGTAGAAGTTTTCCTCCCTTGGCCAGAGACTGACTTTTACTCCAATTATAACAAAAGACTTGGGAGGATACTTAAGTAATGATTAGGCCAAATAAGTTACCTCCCTCTAAGAAAATTGATTGCACTGAAATTCTCTTCCCCAAACCAAACTGAAGGTATTTCTGATTTAATTTCAGTAATTTGGAATCTGAAATGACTACAGTTCAGGTCAAAACAGCAAGATCTCATACATTTGCACTGTGTCTGTATCTTTTACTGACCATTTGCTCTAATTATAGAACTTTGCTTTAAAAGGATAAAGGAAGGACAAGTTTTTTTTCTTTTTTTTTGTATTTATTTAGTATTTATTTTTTCCCCAGTTACATGTAGACAAGAATTTTTAACATTTGAGTTCCAAATTCTCTCCCTTCCTCTCGCTCTACCCTCTCCCATTGAGAAGGCAAGCAATTCCATATAGGTTATATATGTGTAGTAATGTAAAATATATTCATAATAGACATGTGAAAGAAAACAGATTTTTTAAAAATCAAGAAAAGTAAAGAACGTGAAAAAAGAAAAAAAAACAAAAGTTGTTTCGATCTGTATTCAGACACCATCAGTTCTTTCTCTGGGAATGGATAAAATATTTCATCCTAAATCCTTCAGAGTTGTCATCGGTCATTGTGTTGCTGAGAATAACTAAGTCATCCTACAATATTGCTGTTACTTTGTACCCATAATATTTCATTTTGCATCAACCCATGTAAGTCTTTCTAGGTTTTTCTGAGAGCATCCTATTTATCATTTCTTACAGTACAATACTATTCCATCACAATTACATACCACAACTTATTCAGCCATTCCCCAGTTGATGTGCATCCCCTCAATTTACAATTCTTTTTTTCCTTTTAAATTTATTTATTTTCAGTTTACAACATTCAGTTCCACAAGTTTTTGAGTTCCAAACTTTCTCCCCCTCCCTCTATTCCCTCCACCCACCTAAGAAGACATGTAATCTGATATAGGTTCTACATATACCTTCACATTAAACTTATTTTCACAAGAGTCAAGTTGTAAAGAATTATAACAAATGGAATGAACCATGAGTAAGAAGAAACAAAACAAAACAAAGAGAGAGAGGAGAGAGCAAGTAGCTTGCTTCCATCTGCACTCAGACTGCGTAATTCTTTCTCTGGATGTGGATAGCATTTTCCATCATGAGTCTTTTGGAGTTGTCTTAGAACTTTGCACTGCTGAGAAGAGCCGAGCCTATCAGAGTTAGTCATCACAAATACAGTCTTCACTCAGCATCAATTCATATGTCTTTCCAGGTTATTACAAAGTCCATCTGCTCCTCATTTCTTATAGCACAATAGTATTCCATTACATTCATATACCACAACTTTTTTAGTCATTCCCCAATTGATGGGCATCCCCTTGATTTCCAATTCTTGGCCACCACAAAAAGAGGTGCTATAAATATTTTTGTACATACGGGTCCTTTTCCCATTTGTATGATCTCTTTGGGATACAGTCCTAGAAATGGTATTGCTGGGTCAAAGGGTATGCACATTTTTATAGCCCTTGGGCCTAGTTCCAAATTGCTCTCCAGAATGGTTGAATCAATTCACAACTCCACCATTTGTGTTCCAATTTTCCCACATCTTCTCCAGAATTTATAATTTTCCTGTTTTGTCATGTTAGCCAATCTGACAGGTGAGATGTGGTACCTAAGAGTTGTTTTGATAGGCATTTCTCTAACTAATAATGTTTTAGAGCATTTTCATATAACTATAGATATCTTTAATTTCTACCTCTGAAAACTCCCTATTCATATCCTTTGACCATTTCTCAATTGGAAAAAGACTTGTATTCTTATAAATTTGACTCAGTTCCCTGCATATTTTAGAAATGAGGCCTTTATCAGAGACACTGGTTGTAAAAATTCTTTCCCAATTTTCTGCTTCCCTCCTAATCTTGGTTACATTGGTTTTGTTTGTATAAAAAACTTTTCAATTTAATGTAATCAAAATTATCCATTTTGCATTTTGTAATGCTATCTCTAGTTTGGTTATAAATTCTTCCCTTTTCCATAAATCTGACAGGCAAACTATTCCTTGCTCCCCCAAATTGCTTATAGTATCAACCTTTATATCTAAGTCGTGAACCCATTTTGACTTCATTTTGGTATATGGAGTAAGATATTGGTCTGTGCCCAATTTCTGCCATACTCTTTTCCAGTTTTTCCAGCAATTTTTATTAAATAGTGAGTTTTTATCCCAGAAGCTGGATTCTTTGGGTTGATCAAAATGTATGTCACTATAGTCATTGATTACTGTATCTTGTGTACCTAACCTATTCCACAGACCCACCACTCTATTTCTTAGCCAGTACCAAGTAGTTTTGATGATTGTTGCTTTATAATACAGTTTAAGATCTCATATGGCTAGGCCAATTCTTTTCATTAATTCCCTTGATATTCTGGACCTTTTGTTCTTCCAGATGAATTTTTTTATTATTTTTTCTAGCTCTATAAAGTAATTTTTTGGTAGTTTGATTGTTATGGCACTAAATAAGTAATTTAATTTAGGTTAAATTGTCATTTTCATTATATTAGCTTGGCCTAACCACAAGCAACTGATTTTTTTCCAATTATTTAGATCTGACTTTATTTGAGTGAAAAGTGTTTTTTAATTGTGTTCATGTAGTTCCTGGGTTTGTTTTGGCAGGTAGACTTCCAAATATTTCATAGTGTCTACAGTAACTTTAAATGGCATTTCTCTTTCTATCTCGTGCTCTTGGGCTTTGTTAGTAATATATAAGAATGACGAGGATTTATGTGGGTTTATTTTATATCCTGAAACTTTGCTAAAGTTATTTATTATTTCAAGTAGTTTTTTACTTGATTCTCTAGGATTCTCTGAGTATATCATCATATCATCTGCAAAGAGTGATAACTTAGTTTCTTCTTAGCCTATTCTAATTCTTTCCATTTCTTTTTCTTCTCTTATTGCTAAAGCTAACATTTCTAGCACCAAATTGAATAATAAGGGTGATAATGATAATTGTTTCACCCCTAATCTTATTGGAAATGCATCTAGCTTATGCCCATTACATACAATGCTTGCTGATGGTTTTAGGTAGATGCTACTTATCATTTTAAGGAAGACTTCATTTATTCCTCTGCTTTCTAGTGTTTTTAATATGAATGGGTGTTGTATTTTGTCAAAAGCTTTTTCTGCATCTATTGAGATAATCATATGGTTTCTACTAGTTTTGTTATTGGTATGGTCAATTACGCTGATATTTTTCCTAATATTGAACTAGCCTTGCATTCCTGGAATAAATCCTACCTGATCATAGTGTCTTATTCTCATGATAAGTTGCTGTAATCTTTTTGCTAATGTTTTACTTAAAATTTTTGCATCTATATTCATTAGGGAAATGGGTCTATAATTTTCTTTCTTTGTTTTGACTCTTCCTGGTTTAGGTGTTAGTGCCATATTTGTGTCATTAGAAGAATTTGGTAGAACTCCTTCTTTCCCTATTTTCCCAAATAGTCTATAAAGTATTGGAATTAATTGTTCTTTAAATGTTTGATAGAATTTGCTTGTAAATCCATCTGGCCCTGAAGATTTTTTCCTAGGGAATTCATTGATGGCTTGTTCAATTTCTTTTTCTGAGATGGGGTTATTTAAGTATATTACTTTCTCTTCTGTTAATCTGGGGGATTTATATTTTTGTAAATATTTATCCATTTCCCTAAGATTGTCAAATTTATGGGCATACAATTGAGCAAAATAATTCTTAATTATTATTTTAATTTCCTCTTCATTGGAGGTGAATTCACCTTTTTAATTTTTGATACTGGTAATTTGGTTTTTTTCTTCCTTTTTTTTAATCAAATTGACCAATGATTTATCAATTTTATTGGTTTTTTTTTTCATGAAACCAGCTCTTAGTTTTAGGTATTAGTTCAATTGTTTTCTTAATTTCAATCAATTTACAATTCTTTACCCCCAGAAAAGAGCTTCTATAATTTTTATACACCTAGGTCCTTTTCCTTTTTTATCTCTTTTGGGATACAGATCTAGTAGTGGTATTGCTATGTCAAAGAATATGTGTGGTTTTATAGTCCTTTGGGCATAGCTTCAAATTGCTCTATAGAATGGTTTAATCAATTCACAACTCCAACAACAGTATATTAATGTCCCATTTTTCCCACACCCCTTTCAATATTTGTCGTTTACCTTTTCTGTCCTATTATCTAATCTAATAGATATGAGGTAGTATTTCAAGATTGTTTTAACTTACATTTCTCCAGTCAATAGTGAGTGGCTATCGATAGCTTTAATTACTTCATCTGAAAACTGATTATATCTTTTTATCATTTATCAATTGGGGAATGGCTCTTATTTTTATAAATTTGATACAGTTCTCTATATGTTAGAGAATTGAGGCCTTTATCAGGGAACCTTGATTCATTTTTTTTTATAGTTCCTATTGGAAATACAGTTGTATTTCCCTCCATACTATTCTCCCTACTCTCCTTTATTATATTCTCTCTTGTCTTTCACCCTGTCCCTCTCAAAAGTGTTTTACTTCTGATTACCCCTTCCCCCATTCTGCCCTCCCTTCTATCACCCCCCCTTCTCTTTACCCTTCCCCTTCTGTTTTCCTGCAAAGTAAGATAGATTTCCCTACCCCATTGCCTGTGTATCTTATTTCCCACTTACATGTGAAAACAGTTTTTAACATTTGCTTTTAAAACTTTGAGTTCCAAATTCTCACCCTAATCCCTCTCTACACACCTTCATCGAGAAGACAAGCTAGTCAATGTAGGTTATACATGTGTAGTCATGTAAAACACTTCCATAATATTCATGTTGTTTCCTTTCACCCTGTCCCTCCTCAAAAGTGTTCACTTCTAATAACCCCCTCTCCCAATCTGCCCTCCCTTCTATCAAACACACACCCTCTCTTTTATCTTCTTCTCCCCTGCTTTTTTATAAGGTAAGATAGATTTCCACAGGGAACTGATGTGTACATTATTCCCTCCTTAAGCCATTTCTGATGAGAGTAAGGTTCACTCGATCCCTCTCATCTCCCCCCTCTTCCCCTCCACTACACAAGCTTTTGCTTGCCTCTTTTATGTCAGATAATTTACCCCATTCTACCTCTCCCTTTCTCCTTCTTCCAGTACATTCCTCTCTCAACCCTTAATTTTGTTTTTTAGATATCATCACTTCATAATCAACTTACCCTGTGTCCTCTGTCTGTATATAATTCCTTCCAACTACCCTAACAATGAGGAAGGTGTCATGAGTTACAAATATCATCTTTCCATGTAGGAATGTAAACAGTTCAACTTTAATAAGTCACTTATGATTTCTCTTTCCTGTTTACCTTTTCATGCTTCTCTTGAGTCTTGTATTTGAAAGCCAATTTTTCTATTTAGCTCTGGTTTTTTTCTTATGAATTCATTAAATTTCTCTACATCATTGAATATCAATTTTCCCACTCATGGGTTACATTCAGTTTTGCTGGGTAGGTGATTCTTGGTTTTAATCCTAGCTCCTTTGACCTCCAGAATATTATATTCCAAGTCCTCTGATCCCTTAATGTGGAAGTTGCTAAATCTTGTATTATCCTGATTCCACAATACTTGTATTGTTTCTTTCTGGCTGCTTGCAATATTTTCTCCTTGACCTGGGAACCCTGGAATTTGGCCATAATGTTACTGCGAGTTTTGATTTGGGGATCTCTTTCAGGAGGTGAGCAGTAGATTCTTTATGTTTCTGCTTTACCCTCTGGTTCTAGAATATCAGAGCAATGTTCCTTGATAATTTCTGGAAAGATGATGTCTAGGTTCTTTTTTTTTATCATGGCTTTCAGGTAGTCCAATAATTTTAAAATTATCTCTCCTGGATCTATTCTCCAGATCAGTTGTTTTCCAATGAGGTATTACAGTGTCTTCTATTTTATCATTCTTTTGGTTTTATTTTATAATTTATTGATTTGTCATGGAATCATTAGCTTCCATTTGCTCCATTCTAATTTTTAAGGAATTATTTTCTTCAGTGATCTTTTGGATCTCCTTTTCCATTTGGCCAATTCTGATTTTTAAGGCATTGTTCTTCTCATTGGCTTTTTGGACCTCTTTTGCCATTTGGTCTAGTCTATTTTTAAGGTGTTATTTTCTACAGTATTTTTTGGGTCCCCTTTAGCAAGTTGTTGACTTGTTTTTCATGATTTTATTGAATCACTCTAATTTCTCTTCTCAATTTTCCCTCTACTTCTCTTGCTTGATTTTCAAAATCCTTTTTGAGATCTTCTATGGCCTGAGACCAATTCATCTTTTTCTTGGAGGTTTTGGATGTAGGAGCTTTGACTTTCTTGTCTTATTCTGATTGCATGTTTTGATCTTCCTTGTTACCAAAGTAAGTTTGTATCATCTGATTTTTTCCATTGTCTGCTCATTTTCCCAGCCTATTATTTGACTTTTTAACTCTTTATTAAGGTAGGGCTCTGCTTCCAGTGCAGGGGGGCGGGGCATACTGTCCCAAGCTTCAAGGGTTTTGTGTAGCTGTTTTCAGAGATATTTCTGGGGACCTGTAAGTTTTCAGTTCTTCCAAGGTGGTATGATCTAAGGAGAGGTGTTTACTCTTCTTCTGGCCTGTGCTCTGCTCTGTGAGTTACCACAAGCATTCTTTTCTGCCCTGGAACTGTGAAGAGGGTCCCTCTGCTTTGCTGCCTCAGCCTCTGCTATGCCAGGGCTCCTCCTCACCCCAGGACTGCCACTTAAGACTGCAATCCAGATCCAAAAATGGGCAAATCAATGGAATCCTGCCTTACTGCCAGCAAAGAGACCCCTATAATCTCCTTCTGACCAGTTATTCGATCTTTTTACTGCCTGTGGACTGAGAGCTCCAGAAACAACCCCTGCCGCTGCTGAGTCAGTTACTCCCACAGCCTGCTCCAGGTTTGCTGGGTCTAGGGCTGGACTGCACTCCTCTGTCACCCAGGTCTGACAGCCCTTTCCTACTGACCTTCTAAGTTGCCTTCGGCATTTGTGGGCCAGATTTTATGAATCTGATCAGTTCAATAGATGGACACTTTTATGCAGAAAGGCTGTGGATTATCTGGGAACATCTGGAGATTAAAGTTTCTGGTGCCGACAATGAGGATCACAATGAAAGGGTTATTGACTGGAATGGGCAATGCCTTGGGCGAATGCCAGGGACTGGGCCATGTAAGAAAGTCCAGGGGCTTTACTTTTGTGAAGTCCAGATCCCAAAGACATGGTCTTTTCCTTTTAGGGGTTCATATCCCATCCCTGTCAGTTTCATTCATATCTGACTCTTCGTGACTCCATTTGGGGTTTTCTTGGCAAAGATACCGGAGTGGTTTGCCATTTCTGTCTCCAGTTCATTTTACAGATGAGGAAACTGAGGCAAACAGGGTTAAGTGAGTTACCCCGGGTCACATAGCTACTAAGCGCCCGAGGCCAGATTTAAACTCAGGAAGATGGGTCTTCCTGACTCCAGGACCAGCCCTCTATGCACCATACCAGCTAAGCTGCCCTAGCTACTTAGTGACAGGGAAAACATAAATATCCTCCTTGGTTTCCACCCTGCTCCTGATTCAATACAAAGGAAGGAACTGGGCAGAGGCCTGTGGACAGAAAGACAAGATGCTACTCCAGAAAAATGGGCTCAAACACAGACGTTTCTGGACCCTCAGACTGCTTCTTAGTGGCTCCCAAACCACCTTGTAAATAACTGCAAGCTCTTGGGGTTGGGGGTGGAAGGGGAGACAGTTATCAGGGGTCTTGCAGATGAGTTCCAGAAGAGGCTAGACATGCCCCCAAAATGCAGAAACTACTGGAGAGAAAAGGAAACTTGATGCCACAAGGCTATTTAGGCAGGAAAATGGAGAAGACTAAAGAAATGGAAGGGTTTGAGAGAGGGCAGAATGGTTTTAGGAGTTCCTAAAAAAAATAGTTAAAAGTACCATACATTATACAAGCAGTTATATCCACCAGAAAAGTCCTTAATTGGCTATTTGGTTGCCCTTTCACATGTCTTTCTAAGAATTCCTCTTGATTCTTTCAAAATTTGTTTTTACTGACTTTGACACCTAATTATTTCCAGAGATGTTTTTATTAGCTGCCCAACTGTATTTCCTGTTACTGTCTTAACATAGAGATCACTAGCTGGAAGTTAGGTTCCCCCACCCCAAGGGACTGTATTTTTTTAAAACACAAAACTGCCCACCCCTTACTCCACTCAGTTGGCTCTTTCCTTTCAGTCACTGAGGACTGCTTCCAAAAAGCCCCTCTACAAGCAGCTGGGATGGATTGCAGCCACCTGGCACTCTCAGGGAAATCTGGTGCTCTGTGTTTGGAGTACATGGTCCTGAGATCCCTAAGACAGTGAATAGCAAAGAGCCTGAGGGTGGGTGGAATCATTCAACTTGGCCTGGAGCCTAGAACCTTTGGCCTAGTCAAAGGAAGTACTGATGTTTTTCCAGACCTAATTAAAAGGAGAAGGAGGAGCTGTAGGAAGAAGAAATTGTTTGGTTTCTGGGTATGAGAAAACAGAACTGCCCCAAGAAGGATTATTGTTGAGTCACAGCCCTCATGTATTGCTCCTTTTTCTCTCCTTTCCTAGCAAATAATCCCAGCATAACAGGGACCTGGACAGTGAGTGTCCAGTCCTGGGAGCCTTTGAAATGGATTCTGCCTGCTAGCAATCAGTATAGCAGTTGGGTGAGCTAGCTTCTGAAATACAGGGTGATGCAGAGAGGAGGGCTCCTTTTCCTGGTTCAAAGCACTCAAGGGTGTTCTGTCACTTCCTTGCTCATTTACCCAATGGAGAAGAAAAGGTTTTTGATTGGGTTCTGAGCTGGAACTGAGACTACAAACAAAAGGTATTAATTGTCTAAATCCATCTCTCTTTCCTGGTGGCAATTGAGGGAAGAAATGCTGTAAGCCTTCTGGAGGAGAGAGAGATCAATTTTGTATAAATGCTCAGTCCCAGCTCAGCAGCCAATCAAAATTCACCATGCAGAGCAGAAGAAATAGTCGAAGAACCCCTTTGTAGCCTCTGAACTGGGGAGCTAGACTACTCCATTAGGCATCATCACACTTCCAGAAGCAGGTTCACCAAACCCTCCATGTGGATTGGCAACAGGCAGAAGCTACTGACCACGCTCCCAGGATAAAGCCCCCATCGGTCAGTCCTCTGTTACATTAGTCACAGTCTAGCTTCCTATGCCTTGAAATAACATGCATGAAACTTTTTAAGTGACATTGTCATCACTACTGGATGGGACGGATAATTGTGAAGACTTCACAGGGTATGTCTAAGGGAGTAGGAGAGGTTTGGTATTTGGCCTTGTGATTCTGGAAGGTCAGGGCCTGGAGCTGAGGGCATGCCCTTCCCCCTCTCTCTCAGATGGTAGAAGATAATGAGCTTCCTGTGAGCTATTTGTTCTCTGCTCCAGGAAGGTCTCTCCCTCCACCCCACACTTCTTCTCCTAGACTTTCAGACGCCACCCCAGCAGTTGAGTTCCAATAGGGAAAACCTGAATGGACCGATCAACCTTGGTTTTCTGTCTAGTTTTCACGCCTAGACTGTAAGCCCACCTCCCAGCCAATGGTGAGAAGGGATAGAGGTTGGTGGAAATCTTTTCATTAAGAGTATAAATTAAGGCAGATTCCCTTTTACCTCGCCTCCTCCATTACGGAGGTGTGCCCAAATCTTGCAAGGTTTGTTTCTCCTAAAGATGTCTCTCCTATTATCTGAAAATTCTGTCCCATACCCTACTCTTATTTAGATTAATTCAGGTATGTAGGCCCTTATGATCTCTTTTCCCTCCTCCACAACCCTGATCTCAGATCCTTCACTAAAGTATAAAGGATCAAGGGGATTTGCATCTTAAGCCTTTAAAGCTAAGGGGAAAGAAAAGGAAGGGAAACACTTTGAGGAAACATGGAGGCATCTGATTTTAATATAGTCTGTGCTCCTGCCTGTCTTATTGGTCTCAGTCATTCTGTCAAATAAAGACCTACTATGTGCCAGGTACTATGCTAAGCACTAGAGCTACAATGAAGGGTAAAAGATAGTCTCTGCCCTCTAGAAGTTTACAATCTAATGTGAGAGACAATGTGCAAATAACTATGTAGGAACAAATTATATACAGAATAAATGGGAAATAATCAACAAAGGGAAGGCCCCAGAATTAAGAGGGATTATGAAAGGCTCCCTGTAGAAGGCAGGCATTTAACTGTAACTTGTTGGAAGGCAGGGAAGCCAGGAGACAGAGATGAAGAGGGAGATGGTACCATGCATGGGCAACAGCCTCTAGTCAGGAGATAGTTTCTTGTTCAAAAAACAGAAAAAGTGTC
This sequence comes from Trichosurus vulpecula, assembly GCF_011100635.1. Classification (NCBI taxonomy): domain Eukaryota; kingdom Metazoa; phylum Chordata; class Mammalia; order Diprotodontia; family Phalangeridae; genus Trichosurus; species Trichosurus vulpecula. The sequence continues at coordinate 552,420,037 of NC_050573.1, read as the reverse complement.
TGAGTCAATGGATGCCAGAGTATATGGAGGGGGGCAGAGTATAAGGTGTAAGAAGGTTGGAAAGGAGGAGTAGGTTAGGAAGGGCTTTGAATATCAAATAGAAGATTTGATATTTGATCCTAGAAATGATAAGGTAGGAGGGTAACATGGTCAGAACTTTGCTTTAAGAAGGCTACTTTGACAGCTAAGTGCAGGACGGACTGGAGTGGGGAGACCAGAGGAAGGCAGCCCCATCTGCAGGCTATTGTAATAGTCTAGGCCTGAGATGAGGAGGGCCTTCACCAGGGTTGTATAATCACAGAGCAAGAGGAAAAGTGCCAGAAACCAGATGCAGAGCTAATGCAGGTTGTAAAAGTCTCTTGGAGCAGGAGTGAGTGTCTACTGCTCCAGAGGCCTGACTGAGTCTGTCATGATCATCCCAGAGCTGTGACAGTGTGGCATGAAAGAAATGCTGCACACATTCCAAGCAAACATTACCTTGGATGCTGAAACAGCCAATTCTTATTTTATCATCTCTGAAGATCTGAAGAGTATGACAAGTGGAGACACATTGCAGAATGTGCCCAACGGTCCTGAGAGATTTTCTTTTAATACAGGAATGGGTATGTAGGCCTTTAGTTCAGGCAAATACTACTGGGAGGTGAATGTGAAAGGACAGAGTTGGTCCCCATGGATGTCTGTAAAGAATCCCTGAACAGGAGGACTAACGACCATCATTCTCTTCAAGACATACTCCAGCTCAGCTGCTATCAAGGAGCAAATGCTTCTCATGTTTTAACCAGCTTCCCATTTTCAAGGTAGCTCTTCCAAGGTGGTATGATCCAACGAGAGGTGTTTACTCCTCTCCTGGCCTATGCTCTGGTCTGGGAGTGACCACGAGCACTCTTTTCTACTTTGGAACTATGAGGAGGATTCACTCTTCACTGCCCAAGCTCCACCACACCAGTGCTCTTCCTTGCCCCAAGAACACCACCCAGGACTGTGACCTAGTTGGAAGCACAGGCAAAGCAAGAGAATCCTGCCTCAGCACCAGCAAAGGATCCTTGCAATACCCCTCTGATCAGCCACTCAATCCCCTCACTGTCAGTAGGCCAAGAGCTCCAGAAGCTGCTACTGCCGCAGCTGCCACCACCTCCACCCTGGGGCTGGGGCCAGACTGTGATCCTCTATCCCCCAGGCGCAACAGACCTTTCCTACTGGCCTTCTAAGTTGTCTTTGGCATTTTTGGTTTGAGAAGTCTGGAAACCGCCACAGCTGCCACTGATTCAGTTCCCCGAAGCCTGTTCTGGTCCATCTGTGCTGGCATGGCCCGTACTAGACTAAGTACTTCTCTCAGACTGGTGCAACAGACCTTGCGTATTGACCTTCAAGGTTGTCTTGGGCTGGAAATTTGTTTAACTCTCATTCTGTGGGTTCTGCTGCTCACAGGTATTTGGAGGGTTTTGGAGTCTAAATCACTATTGATTAGAGAAATGCAAAACAAAACAACTTTCAGGTACCACGTCACACTTATCAGGCTAACATGACAAAGGGAAAATGATAAATGTTGGAGAAGATGTGGGAAAATTGGAACACTAATGCATTGTTGATGGACTTGTGAACTTATCCAACCATTCTGGAGAGCAATTTGGAACTATGCCCAAAGGGCTATAAAAATGTGCATACCCTTTGACCCAGCAATACCACTTCTAAGGCTGTATCCCAAAGAGACCGTAAAAATTAGAAAAGGACCCATATATACAAAAATATTTATAGAAGCTCTTTTTGTGGTGGTCAAGAATTGGACACTGAAGTGATGCCCATCAATTGGGGAATGATTGAACAAATTGTGGTACATGAATGTGATGGAATACTATCGTGATGAGAAATGATGAGCAGGTGGACTTCAGAAAAACCTGGAAAGATGTATATGAACTGATGCTGACTGAGGGGAGCAGAACCAGGAGAACATTGCGCATAGTAACAGCCATATTGTATAATAATTAACTTTGATAGACTAAGCTCTTCTCAGCAAAGCAAGGATCTAAGACAACTCTAAAAGAGTCATGATGGGAAATGCTGTCCATATCCAAAGAAACAACTATGGAGTCTGAATGCAGATCAAAGCGTATTATTGGCTCTCTTTTTTTGCTGTCATTGTTCTGTTTTGTTTCTTCTTTCTGGTGGTTCTTCCCATTGCTAATTCTTCTTTAGAACAGGACTAATGTGAAAATATGTTTAATATGAATGTATATGTAGAGCCTATATCAGATTGCATGCCATCTTGGGGAGGAGAGAGGGGAGAGGCGGGGAGAAAATTTAAGACTCAAAAGCTTATGGAAGTGAATGTTGAAAACTAAAATTTATTTATTTATCTATCTATCTATTTATTTATTTTTTAGAATAGACACTCTGAATACTGTTTAGGATGGTTCATATGGGAAGGGATAAATCTCTCTTAGAGCTAAAGCTGCTCAGACAATGAATATAATTAGTATTTTCATTCCACAATGCAAACTTAAAGATGATAATTTCCCAATGGTTACTTTCCTTGCCCACCAAAGGATGTAATTTGTCTGTAGTTCAAAATTCTGTAGAATAAAATAATTCAATAACTTTAATTTTATTGATAATGCAGTATGTGGAATAAATATGTATTAGGCACATTTAAAAAAAATTGTTTTCTCGTAAGCCCAGGCTGTTAAGATAGATAGACAAACAGATAGACACAGACAAAGAGAGAGACAGAGAGATACAGAAAGAGGCAGAAACAGAAAAAGAAAGAAAGAAAGAAGAAAGAAAGAAAGAAAGAAAGAAAGAAAGAAAGAAAGAAAGAAAGAAAGAAAGAAAGAAAGAAGGAAAGGAAGGAAGGGTGGGTGGGTGGGAGGAAGGAAGGAAGGGAGGAAGGGAGGAAGGAAGGAAGACAATTTGTTCAGCCAGTCCCCAATTGAAAAATGTTTGTTTACATGTAATTGAGGAAAAAATAAAAATAAATATTTTTAAAAGTACAATTGTTTTCCTCCCCAAGTTTGTGGACCCCTTGAAATCTAACCATAGTCCCTATGGGGATCCAAGGATCCCAGGTTAAAAGTCCATGGAACAGGGGTGTCCTGAAGCCAGTTCAAATGAGAGTTAATTGTTAAAATTTCATTGTGAGCATCTACCTAAACCATCAACAAGCATTATTTGCAATGGGGATAAGCTAGATGCATTCCCAATAAGATCAGGGGTGAAACAAGGATGTCCATTATCACCCCTATTATTCAATTTGGTACTAGAAATGTTAGCTGTAGCAATAAGAGAAGAAAAAGAAATTGAAAGAATTAGAATAGGAAAAGAAGAAACTAAATTATCACTTTTTGCAGATGATATGATGATTTATTTAGAGAATCCTAGAGAATCAAGTAAAAAACTACTTGAAATAATAAACAACTTTAGCAAAGTTGCAGGATATAAAATAAACCCACATAAATCCTCAGCATTCCTATACATTCCTGACAAATCCCAACAGCAAGAGATAGAAAGAGAAATTCCATTCAAAGTTACTGTAGACACTATAAAATATTTGGGAGTCTATTTGCCAAGAAAAACCCAGGGCCTATATGAACATAACTATGAAACACTTTGCACGTGAATAAAATCAGATCTAAATAAATGGAGAAATATTAGTTGCTCATGGTTAGGCCGAGCTAATATAATAAAAATGACAATTTTACCTAAATTAATCTATCTATTCAGTGCCATACCAATCGAACTACCAAAAAATTTTTTTACTGAGCTGGACAAAATAATAACAAAATTCATTTGGAAAAACAAGAGGTCTAGAGTATCTAGGATATTAATGAAAAGACATGCTAGAGAAGGTGGCCTAGCGATACCAGATATTAAACTGTACTACACAGCAGCAGTCATCAAAACTGCCTGGTACTGGTTAAGAAACAGGGGTGTGGATCAGTGGAATAGGATAAGTACACAAGTAGGTGAAATCAACAAGTTTAGCAATCTACTCTTTGGTAAACCCAAAGAGGCCAGCTTCTGGGCTAAGAATTCACTATTTCACAAAAACTGTTGGGAAAATTGGAAAATGGTAGGGCAGAAACTGGGCATAAACTAATATCTTACACCATATACCAAAATAAAGTCAAAATGGGTTCATGATTTAGGAGTAAAGGCCGATACTATAAGTAATTTGGGAGAGCAAGGAATAGTCTATTTATCAGATTTATGGAAAAGAAAAGAATTCATGATCCAACAAGAGATAGAGATCATTACAAAATGCAAAATGGATAATTTTGATTATGTCAAATTGAAATGTTTTTGTACAAAAAAAGCCAATGCAACAAGAATTAGGAGGGAAGCAGAAAATTGGGAGAAAATCTTTGCAACCAGTATCTCTGATAAAGGCCTCATTTCTAAAATATACAGGGAACTGAGCCAAATATATAGGAATACAAGCCATTCCCCAATTGAGAAATGGTCAAAGGATATGAACAGGCAGTTTTCAGAGGAAGAAATTAAAGCTATCTATAGGCATATGGAAAAAATGCTCTGGATCACTACTGATTAGAGAAATGCAAATCAAAACAACTCTTAGATACCACATCTCTCCTGTCAGATTGGCTAAAATAACAAAACAGGAAAATAATAAATGCTGGAAAGGATGTGGGGAGATTGGAACATTGTTACATTGCTGGTGGAGTTGTGAGCTGATCCAGCCATTTTGGAGAGCAATTTGGAACTATGCCCAAAGGGCTATAAAAATGTTCATACCCTTTGACCCAGCATTACCACTTCTAGGGTTGTATCCCAAAGAAATCACACAAGCGGGAAAAGGACCCATATGTACAAGGATATTTATAGCAGCTCTTTTTGTGGTAGCCAAGAATTGGAAATCAAAGGGATGCCTATCAATTGGGGAATGGCTGAACAAGCTGTGGTATATGAAAGTAATGGAATACTATTGTGCCATAAGAAATGGGGATGATGCAGACTTCATAACAACCTGGAAAAACCTACATGACATAATGCTGAGTGAGCGGAGCAGAGCCAGGAAAACATTGTACACAACCACAGATATATGGACTCCGTGAGGACCAACCCTGACATACTTCACTCTTCTCAGCAACGTAAGGTGCAAGGACAACTCCAGGGGACTCATGATGGAGAATGCTATCTTCATCCAGAGAAAGAACTGTGAAGTTTGAATACAGATTGAGGCGCACTACATGTTTGCCTTTTTTGCTTCTCTTTTGTTTTTGGTTTTTTTTTGTTTTGTTTTGTTTTTTGGTCATGTCTCTTCTTTCTCATGATTCATTCCATTGGTCATAATTCTTCTCCACAACTTGACTAGTGTATAAATTAATTCAATGCGAAGTTATACATGGTAGTTATATGAGATTCCAGGCCGTCTTGGGGAGGGAGGGGGGAGGGAGGGGAGAAAATCTGGAACTCAAAATTATGTAGAACCGTGTGTGGTAAACTAAAAATAAATAAATAAATTTAAAAAATTTCATTGTGAGCATTTATACCCGGGAAATGAGCAGGGCTTCACTCACTGCTTTGTAAAAATGAGATGGAGAAAATGTTAGTAAAGCAAATTAGACTTAAAAGGAAGACTTGAGTTCAAATGCAGCTTCAGACACTTACTAGCTGTATAACTCTGGGCAAGTCATGTCACCCTGTTTGCCTCAGTTTCCTCATCTGTAAAATTAGCTGGAGAAGGAAATGGAAAACCACTCCAGTATCTTGGCCAAAAAAAAAAAAACAAACCCACATGGAGTGGCAAAGAGTCAGACATGACTGAAAGGACCGAACAACAACAGAAGTGTAAATTTGAACTCATCTACTAAAGGATTGAGATTGCAAAGGAAGGAAACCATAGCCATACAAGGAGTGATGGCCAACTAGCCAAAATTCAGGGAGTGCCAAGAAGCTGGCCATATGTCTGACTTACTGGGGTTTCCCCATGCTTCAATCCTTTTTATTGTGGTTGCCTGTAGCCCTTTTCTCCACTTGACTTTGATGTGTCGGCAGTATCGTGGTCTGGTGCCACCAAACCTCCCATGGACTTAGCCACGCTCCTCTTATTTGATGCCTAGCACAAGACCTTACATACAGTGGACATATAGGAATAACTGTATGTTGAATGAATCAGTGCTCTCATGTAGCACATCTGTCGATGAATGGTACATTGACACCAAAATCAAGCTTGAAGTGAGAAGAAATATGAACTTCAAGTTCAAACACACACCCTTCTTCCTTTGACCTTGTTACGAAAGGTCTTTCACACCCTTCCCTACCAAGCATTCCTTTCAGCAGTGAGCAGATACCAGTTTGAGTCCAGTCATGTGACCAGTTTGTGCTTAGAGTTCAATTGTTTCATACCTTACTCGGTGTCAGGTAAATAACCACCATGAGTCATAAGCAAACCACTTTTGCTGATTTTCCGAGGCTTCCGAGGTAATCTAAAATAAGTTATTTTATAAATTTCAACACCGGTTACTTTTCTTTTCTGTTTTTTCCTTAAATTCACTTCCTGGCAAATGTTATTTGAGGATGACAAAGTCCTGTGCTGAAGTGTTCTTCAGATTTGTGCTTACTTTGGCTACTCAGCCAGAGATACAGTCTGATTATCATTAATAGTACTGAGGTTCTTATCAATGATAACAAGGTGTTTCAAGAAGCCCAGGACGCTAGACTGCAGCTAAGTGAATTCCAACCAGGGAGCTCAAAAGGAACAAAGATAAAAAAAAAGAGAGAGAGAATAAGAAAAAACACTGGAAATCCTGCTGAGGCCTCTTAACCAAGAGGCGGGACCAGAAGTGTGAACCGTGACCCACCTGTCCATGCGGTTCCTTGTTTCATTATATTTATTTGGGACAAAGGAGGACTTTTTTGGTGAATGGAGAAGGGAGATGAGTTAGTGGGTCATGACGGAGATGCAAAAGGAACATTAGTAAAATGTTTAAAAGCACCAAGTCTAGAAGGTGTCATATTTTTAAAAGTTTCAATTTAAAAGTTAAATTTGCATGACCTAATGAAGAGCCAGATGGGCAGAACCAAGAGAATGGTGTATACAGTAACAACAGTATTGTTTTAAGAACAACTTTGAGCAGTCATTTCGACTGTTATAAATACTCAAATTAGCTACAAGGGTCCTACGAGAGGAGACGCATCTGCTTCTAAAGAAAGAACTGACAAACAGAAGACTATATAGTAAGGTTTTACATCTACATCTATACATGTGTATACATATATGTGTGTGTGTGTGTGTGTATATAATACACACACACACACACACACACAGTGGTGGGATTCAAATAAATTAACAACCGGTTCTCTGCTCTAATGACCACTTTAAGTATACAAAAAGATATACCAAAAGGTTGTTTAATATTTCATGTATTTAATACTCAAATAAGAACAATAAAAGAGGTGCACGAAACTAGATTGTGTCATAAGAAAGAGTTTTAAAATATTAATGAAAAAATATTAAATCATACCTGACAAAAACATATCCTCATGGAGCAAAAGCAGCCACGTGACCACAGCAGCCAATGTTGGATCCTATGCAGAACTAAAATTCATCCTACCTATTCGAACTCTTTTTTTCTTCTACTCCCACGGCTTCCGAGATTGGCGATAAGATAACCCTTGAAATCTATATTTCTGTTGGTTCATCGTGTCCCAGATTTCTATTGGTTTCACCGTTCAGGGAACACCAGTGCACTCATCTCTCGGGGGAATTTGGGGCTGTAACACAAAGTGGAAACAAATGACAGCTTGTCACCCCCTGGTTGTTTGGCAGTTTTTCTCTTTGTGTTATATGTTTGTTTACTGAAGTAAGGGAATTAAAATGTAGCATTTCATCAAAGGTATAATGAGTTTTAAGAAATGAATAAATAAATATTAAAAGCATAGTTCTGTCAATCTTTTTCACCCATAGACGGAATGAACATTACTACGGGTGCTTAGAAAACGCTGTTGGGCAGATGAACATTAAAAAAGAGTAAGGAATGAAAATTTGTGCCCACCATAGAGAGAACCCTGATTACAACTGCCATTTTAGCAACCAGTTCACCTAACAACATAAAATTAGGTATCCGTTCTGCCGAACCAGCACGAACCAGATGAATCCCACCACTGTACACACTGTGTATATACATGTAATATATATGTATATATACAGTCTATGTATGTATGTGTGTGCATGTGTGTCTAATGGTGGCCATCCAGGGGGAGGGAGTAGGGAAAAAAGAGAAAGTTACATAGCTTTATTATATATTTGAAAGGAAAATCAAGTTGTACATAATAGATCTGCAGTTTCATGTGCAATCTTTTTTTTCCTATTCTATTTTGTTACAGAAATGTTTATTTTATTTCTTAAATTCAGAGTAAAAAAAATGGAGTTGAAAGAAAAAAAGTTAAATTTAATGTACTCTTTTAAAAAAATTTTTTTAAATTCAGTTTCACATAAAATCCTCCAGTTTAGTTCTTCGAAAACATAAATGTGTTTGTTGATTTAAGTTTATATCTTGGAGATACAATTCAAAGAAAGAGAGGCCCATCAACATAATTCCTAACCCCATGGCTAAGTCCTTTATTTTTTCTGAGTCTCTAGTTCCCTCAGGCACAGTGACCAGATATATTTTCCCACATGGGAATGTATTTCCTGTTTATTTTTCCAGTTCATGGGTGTTCATATATTTGAGATGGGAATTTGTAGTCAAACTGAAATGAGCTATCTTGGTAAACCAGATAGACTTGAAGCACGCACTGTGATTTGTATTTGCATTTAAATTAAATTTGTATCACATTCCCATTGTCTGGGATTTTCAGAAAACAGTTTTACCTCAGACAATACCCATGTGAGTTCGTATGTAAGTCTAAATGTACATTTGTCCTCTACGTATGATTATACGCAGCGTATTTCACATACCCACAATTATTAGTGATTTTAACAGTTGAAATAAATATATAATCTCTTTATATTTTGCAAAGTATTTTCCTTACTAAAATCCACCTTAAGGCCACAGGACCACAGATTTAGAGCTGGCAGAGACCTATGAGGCCTCTTCATTTTATAGATGAGGATACCACCTCTAGAATCAAGTATAAACTTCTTTGTTCAGCAGTGAAAACCCTTCTCAACTGGGCCCCTTCCCACCTTTCCAGTCTTCTTACACTTTACTCCCCTCTATGTACTCTACCATCCAGGTACTTGGGCCTTCTGGCTGATCCTCAAACAAGACACTCCGTCTTCGGACCTCAAGAATTTGCAGTGACAGTCCCCAACTCCTGGAATGCTCCACCTCCTCACTGTCCCCTCCTGACTTCCTTCAAGGCTTAGCTCAAATTCCAGGCCTTTCCTGGTATTACCTCCCCCTCTACCCTCCCCGTTACTAAGGCCTTCTCTCTGAAATCACCTTCCTTCTACCTAGTATACAGGGTGTCCCAAAAGTCCTAGAGCAGGTTTAAGCTTTAAGCTTATGAGAGCTATAAGCTTAAAGCTTAAACCTGCTCTTAGACTTTTGGGAAATTCTACGTTATTGGGGGTTAGAGAGCAGATCACCAGATAATCTGGAAAATCCGTGTAAAATTTTTTGGCCCTCCTTTCATACCAGAGAAGAAGTTTGAATTATTGTGATACTAAAAGATAAAATATGTTGATATGATACAATACATATCTTTTATGTATTTCTGGGCTTCTAAACTTTTTCTGTGTAGTCTGCTGGCCTGTACCTTCCACAAAACTCCAAGAAAAATCCTCATTTAATTTCTCATGCCAACCCACAATGTATTGAAGCCATGATGGGAAAAGTTGTGATGCAGAAGGGATAACTATATATATATATCTCATAATTGGCAGCTTGGTGGCAATCAGGAACTAAGTGTTACAGTGGATAAAGTGCCAGGCCTGAAGGCAGGAAGATTCTTCATTCTCAGTTTAAACCCATCCTCAGCTATGTGACCCTAGGCAACTGTAACAGTAATGTAAAGGGAAAAACCTTTCCCATCCATTAATAGGCCATGTGACCTGCCTGGGTCACATGGAAGCCTGAGTCACATAAGCCTGTGGTGGGAGGAGCTTGCTGAACAGGTGGAACAGAAAGGGTGAAGCAGAACTAAGAGAAAGTGAGACAGAGAAGCCAGAGCTGGGAGAGAGAGAGAGACAGAGCAGCAGCTAGTATGAGTGAAAGCCAGGGAGGGGTTTTGCTTGAGGATGTTTGTTTGTGGGAAGGCCCTAACAGAGGGAAGGCTTGGGGATGTTGGTGCCCCCTGCATTGATGATGTGTATAGATTTCTTTGTTGTTATGATGGATTTGGCTTGCTGGTGTTGGGATCTGGCTTTCTGGCGTTTGAATGTTTTGGTTCTGTCTTCCACGAAAAGAATCTGTTATATTTTGTGATTCAGAACTACGCCGGCATATTCACAGCAGCTGTAGCAGCTGTGGGTATCGCATTGGCATTACAGCAAGTCACTTAGACCTGTTTGCCTCAGTTTCCTCATCTACATAGAAAGCTAGAGAAGGAAATGGCAAGCCACTCCAGTATCTTTGCCAAGAAAACCCCAAATGGGGTCATGAAGTGTTGAACACAACTCAACAACAACAAACTTATCTTGCATGTAAATAGTTATTTGTATATACCCTCTTCCCCCTCAGAATTTGAGATCCAGAGCCACGTTTTTCTCTTTCTTTGTAACCTCAGCACTTGCAGGGCCATCTCCAGTCATCCTGATCTATGTCTTGCCACTGGACCCAGATGGCTCTGGAGGAGAAAGTGATGCTGGCAACCTTGCGCAGCCCTCTCTCACTTAATTCCAATTCACTTTAAAGTCATGGCATCACCTTCCTGATGTCACGGTCCTCTTTGAGAACAAAGGGCAAACAACAACAACCCTGCACAGAGTAAGTGCATAATAAATGCTTTTTGAAACCCTAAGGTTACACCTCACATCCAGTAAATAATTAAATTGAAAAAGATGACAAAAGATAGGAATAGTCAATTTTGGAAGGGTTGGGGGAAGAAACACACATACATTAGTGCATTGTTGGTGGAGCTGCAGATTGGTATAGCTATTTTGAGAAGCAATTTGGAATTACACAAGTAAAATGACTAAAATGTTCATACCCTTTGACCCAGAGAATCCATTGCTAGAAGGCCATGATAAGAAGAAAGCCCCCATGCATGCCAAAATATTTATTGTAGCACTGTTTGTGATAGCAAAGAATCAGAAACAAAGAAAATGTCCATCGATTGGAAAATGACTAAACATGAATGTAATGGAATATTACTGTTCTGTAAGAAATAATGTGTGTGATGAAGACAGAGAAGCTTGGAAAGATCTATATTGAACTGATGCAAAATGAAGCAAGCAGAACCAAGAAAACAACATAGACAATGACTACAACCATACAAATGGCAAGAACAACCCACATACACACACACAAAAAGAAATCAAAAGTGAATGCTGCAAAATCATAAAGGACAAACGTCTTGAAAGAAGAGGTGCAAGAAGACAGTCTTAACACACCCCTCCCTTCACAGAGGTGGGAGGTCCACATGTCACACATCAAACATATTTTCAGACTTTTTCCAATGTGTGGATGAGCTAATGCTGATTTTTATCCCTCTTCTTTTATCTTTAAAAGTACTACTTATTATATGGAATGACTGTCTGGGAGGGGGAAGCGGAGGGATATTGGGAGAAACTATGACATTGTAAAAAACAAAAGACATCAATAAAAATTTACTTAAAAAATAAAAGGTTTAATGACTGATTGAGGACCAGAGAAGTGAAATGATTTGCCTAAGGTTACAAAGGCAATAACTAGCAGGATTAGTATTTGAACCCAGGATCCCTGACTCCAGATCTGGGAGTGCGGTGGGAATGTTATAAACTCCTTTTTGCTGATCCGAGATCCTAGGATTCAGAGCTGGAAAGATTCTTGGAGACCATCTAGTCTTGCCCCTTCCTTTTCCTATTGAAGAAGCTGAAACTCAGAGAGGTTCACTGAGCTGCCCACCCTCACACAGCAAACAAATGTCAGAACAAGAACTCAAACCCAGGCCTCTTGACTCCCTTTCAAATAAACACAAGATCTTGGGCTACCAACTCCACTGAGCTTAGCTTCCAGTTCCTCTGACCTCTATGATCCCAGGTTGGTCCCACCCTTTCCTGCCTTTGTCACAGGTGTTTACATCATCCTACGTACCTGAAATGCACTCTCCCCCCTCACCCCTCACTACAGCTCCACCTGTGGAGAATGTGTCTGACCTTAAAGCTCTATTTCCATCTTCCTTAGGAGGTTTTTCCCTGATTCCTCCCAACTAAAAGTGATCTTTCCCTCTTCTCCTCTCCTTTCACTATATTTTGTACCTCCCCAATCTACTTGCTACATTTTATTTTACATTATGGCGTTCCTATACATTTTTTAAAAAATCAACACCTGCTAGGCCACAAGGTCCTTGAGGGAAGAATTCATCTTTCTATCCCCGAGAGCCCCTCACAGGGTCTTCCACACAGTAGGCATTTAATAAATGCTTGCTGAAGGGAAGTGAGAGAAATGATTATTAAATAACCAATTATTGAGGAGATCCAGGTTTTTTCTCTTCCTCGATCCTCATTCTCTACTAGGCCAAGCCAGCATCTGAAGGACATCGTTGACAGATGAGACTGCCCACATCCCTGGGATACATGCCTTTTGATCCTGGGTGGGAGCTGTTATCCTTACAAAGAAGTTACTGCTGTTGTTTGTCTTTTGTTTTCAAAGAGGACTGGGGCATCAGGGAGGTGATACCATGACATGAAAGTGAATTGAATTTAAGTGAGGGAGGGCTGTGCAAAGTCACCAGCCTCCCTTTCTCCTCTGGAGCCACCTGGGTCTAAGGGAGAGGTATAGATCAGGAAGACTGGAGATGGCCCTGCACAAAGAATTTAATCTAAGCCGACCCATTGGGAAGTTTGGGCAGGGGGGTAGATCCTTTGTCGAGATCACCAGAGGCTAGGGGTGGTCTGAAATTGAAAGTGATCAGAGTCTGTCCCTCAGCCCCTCGTTAGAATAGGTACACCTCTCATTTTATGTGTGTATATATGTGTGTGTGTATGTATGTATGTGTGTGTGTATATATGTGTGTATGCATATACATTATACATATATATATATAAAAAAATTCCCTGTCAGTGTTAACCAATCATAGTTGATTGCCACCCTCTCTCCAAGGGTACATAAGCTTTGAGTGGGTTCCATGAGGGGTCTTTGGCATCTGAGAGTGCCACTGACCCCTTTTATTAATTATTTGCTAGCATCATTAATAAAATAAGCAATTACTCAGAAACTATGTCTCTTGAGCTTTTTATACATCACAGAGGCTTATTGTCTTATACGTCTTTCCATCCCCAAGTTCCTATCAGAGCGTCTTGCATACAGTAGGCATTTAACAAATGTTTGTTGAAGGAAGGCTGATGGTGGTGATGTAGTCACAGGACCTGAGTTTGAATCCTCAGTGACCTCACCTGTAAAATGAAGGAATTAGACTCTTGGGGGGACAGGGGGAGGTGTCACATTTGTATCCCAAAAAATTTCCAAGTACATCAGAACCAGATTAAAATGTAATTGGGAAATTTTTTAAAATAAATAAATAAGTAAAAATACAATACAACATAGATAACTTGCGGTCTTCTAAGTCAATATGGGGCCTGCTGGAGTAAGTTTCCTATTAGAGTTTGACATCACTGAACTAGACAACACAGGTAGCCCCCATAAGCCATTTAATGAAGAAGCCTTAAGAAATTAAAAAACCCTAGAAGGGAAACTGAGTCACTTTCTCACAGTAAAACCATCAGTTACCACCCAAAGCCCCTTTTCCAACCTTTGGGGAGTTTGAGTATTAATGAGCCTCAATTCCCCAGGAGTCTAACCTCCCCCCACTAACATGAATTAACACCAGTCCCTAGGTCCATGTTCCCAGCTCCCTTCCCCCAATGCCTTGGTCCCACTGGACCCAAATAAGAATAGTATAGAAAACTATCAGATGTTAATGTTTTGGGAGAGGGTGTCCATTGCTCCATTCCCTCTGGGGCCCCAGCAAGGTACCCATTTCCACGTGGAGATCCAAAAAATCTAACTAGTTTCTGCCAGTTACCCAACGGCTCTTCACTATGGTATCTCCTCTTATGGCTTTCTGGTTTCCTTGGGAGCTCTATGTTTCCTTGTACAAAACTTGGGTATTCTGAACCTTCCTAAGTCTAAATTAAGGCAATGACCTCAAAAGTCCCTTGCAGCTGCAGATCTATGAACCTATAATTGAAAAGGGGAAACTGAGGACAAGTCTAATTCCCTCCTTTATGAGCTTCATTTGTCTTCATCTGCCAAAAAGAGGGGATGGGAGGAGAGGAGTTCTAAGTCCCCATCAGTTCTAAATCTATGATCCTATGACTCCATCTTCAAACTCAAGAAATGAAAAATCAAGATGCTTTATGTTGCCAGAAGCAGAAGAAGGAGGTTGTCATCCTCCCTGGGTTCTTCCTGAGAAAGGCTGGAGGAGGAGAGGCATGGGACCGTTGGATGATATCCCACAAAGCCTTCTGCCAGGAAATACCGGGTGATAACTAACATTCGCATCTCTACGTGCCAGGGACTGTGAGAAGCATTTTCTGTTATTATTTCATTTGATTTTCATGACAGCCCTGGGAGGTAGGTGTTCGCATTATCCCCACTTTACAGCTGAGAAAATGGAGGCAGACAGAGGTTAAGGGACTAGCCCGGGGCCACACAGCTAATAAGTGTCTGTGGCCAGATCTGAATTCAGGCCTTCCTGCCTTCAGTCTCTATCCACTTTGCCAACAACTGCCCAGAAAAGCCACGGACTTCCCAGGTGCTGAGGAAACCATTGCATTAGTGAGGTGACGCACTATTACAGACCCGGGGCTCGAAGTGACTTCAGAAAGCATCCAATGCAATACTCCCTTTCTACAGATTAGGGCACTGAGGGCTCAGGAGGTTATTAAATAATACTGTGTAGTGGATAGTGCACTGGACCCAGAGTCATCGGAGACCTTGGTTCAAATCCTGCCTCAGACACTCACTAGCTATGTGACCCTGAAAAAGTCACTCGAGTCCTCTGTGCCTCAGTTTCCTCAGCTGTAAGATGAGAGGATTGAGCTCCATGGATTTTAAAGTCCCTTCTGGCTCTATGATCCTAAGTGGATTGCCCAAGGTCACACGTCTAATAAGAATCAGAAGTGGGATTCAAACCTGAGACCTCTGATTCCAAAGACAATGCTCTTTTCATTGTAAGTACTGTCCGCCTCCAGCTTGTGGCAAAGGAAGGGCTGACTGCACCGCGGGTCATAGTGGCATCGCTTTATTCTCTCTTCTCCCTGACTCCGTGCCACCTGCCAGAGTTCTCTGAGGGGAAGCCGGCCCCTTGCTTATCTGAGCATTCCTAAGTTGGCCCAGAAACAAGTCATTGTTGTGGGGTCATCTGTTGTGAAAGAAAGATGAAAGGGAAGCAATTCTGGGCATAAAGCCTGCCGAAATTCAGGCCTTTCATTCCTAGAGGGTAGTAGAAGTGATCAGGAGAGCAAAAAGTCCCATTGAGGCATTTCATCCTACTCAGAGCTGCCTAACAATCTCCTCTCAGGAGAAGGTACTACCAGGCGGTCTTTCTCATCCTCCTAAAAGGCGCCTCAAGCTATTAGGGCCCACAGTTCTCCCACAGCGGGCAGGCCCAGGCATGAGGACTAAGTTATTTCTTGTGCCATAGGAGGGGGTGAGACTAAGAGTGTCTTTGCTTTTGGGCCTGGCAATGAAAAATGTGATTAGCCTGTTTAAAGTAATCAAAAGCAGCCCCATCCTTTTAATGAGCAATTAACTGAAAATCCCTTAAAAAGGAGCAAACACTTGGAGAGACAGCCTCAGAGCATGTTGAGACTGAGAAAGAAGGCTTAAAACTCAAGGGTAAGGCCTGAATATGCTCATCAGAAATCACGGAAAAATCTTGGGTTTTTTTTTTTCAGTTTCCTTTAAGATAAAGGTTTCTAAGTGTAGTGATAGTTTGGCCTCACTGTTCCAGAGCCTGGCCAGCTACTTCTCCCCCTTAGACTAAGGGTATCCCTAAGGGGTGCTATCAGCTCTACTAGCCCCAATTCTGATGTGTTCTTTCCTGTTATTTGTCAATGATTAGTGCCTAGTTCCATTTAACCAATTAACATCAATTAGCTTTTACTTTTACTTTGAAAACATAGCAAGAACAGAAGTACAAAGACCTGGTCCACACTCTCTCTTCTATCATCCCAGTCCCTAAGCAGAGTGGGCTCAGAGTTAAGAGTTTCCACATAGCATTCACCCCACCAAGTTCACTCCCAGTCATGGCATGGATGAAAGGTGATAAGTCTTCATCTCTGCTACTGCTGGACTAGGTTGGTCAATTGAGACTTCAGGCCCTACTGTTTAGCTCCTGGAAAATCCTAGCATGGACTTTAGCTTCCAGACTCTGATGGCTTGCTCTCCTGACTTTTCTTTCTTAAAAAAAATAATGAGTATTTATTTTCTTTCCCTCCCACTTCCCATCCCCTGGGAAAAGAAAAAAGAAATAGAAAAAAGAAAAAGAAAAAAGAAATAGAAAACCTTTATAATACATTTGCACATTCAAGCAAAATCAATGACCACATTGGCCATGTCCAAAAATGTGTCTCTTCTGCATATTTAGCTCATTATCTCTCTGTCATCTTCTGATCTTTCAGAGTTCACAAGGTCATAGCCATCCAATATTCTTCACTTAAAAGAGGGGGAAAAATGCAGAGGCAAAGAAGAGAGGTTTGTGTCAGCCTTGGCTTGAGAAAACCCAAGGCCTCTCTCCTTATAGCACTCTCTTTGATCAGAACTCAGTCAGGGAGGGAAAAAAAAAACCAACCAAGACCTGGCTGCTTAATGTCTTTTGAATGAGCCTCCATTTCATCTATGAAGCCAATCCATATGAAGACAAGTCTATATCGAGGTTAGTTGAGTGGAACAGCCACCACTACCAGCACCACCACCATCATATGGAGGGAAAAAAATCACAACCCCAGAGGTATCTGACTCATTTTTTTCTCCGTCAGCTATTAACTACAAGTGGGCTGATGGTGGGGGCAGGGGGGGGAAGTGTGCAAGAGAACACTGGAGGCTGTATATATACAGAGAGTGCAAATGACTTGTCATCTGTGGCCTGAAGCTGATGCTCAAAGAAAATTATGGGTGCTCCTAACTCGAGATCCCAGGCTCTGGATGCTATATCCACCAAGGACTCTGGGTCCTCACTAAGATTTTCTGAAATGTGCCTATACAACCAATACCTAATTCTCAGAGAAGAGTGCTGGGGAGAATCTTTCAGAAGCAGTCAAGACACCTAAAAAAATAATTTGTGGGTGGAGAATGTGGCCTTGGCGGAAGGAAATTACTGAGGCAGCTGGAGAACACCTCAAGTAAAACCTCCCCATGGGTCTCCGGAAGAAAATGGTAAGACATTTTATGGACCACTTATATCTCGGTTATCCATTCTAGAAGAGTGGGGAGACCGGGTGATAACAGGTATGGTAGACCAGGCCTGAATCAGGCCAGTCTAGCAGTTCACATTCAAGACTGAAACAAAATAAGATACTCTTCCCTCTCCAATTACTTAAAAGGTGGCAAAAGAGATATTAAACAAGAGTCTGAAAATCTAGCGTCCTCTGATTTTGCTCTGATATTTTCAAAGTAATAGGAGAAACTACAACCTTAGACTCCAGCCTAGAATCTTCTTGTGTTACATCTATGAAGAGGAAAGAAGGTATAATCAATATTTCGATGCCCATTGATCAGTATAACATCTAATAAAAAAACCCTCCTTACTTTACTTGCCTGGTGCTAACCAATAGTTTGCCTCACCAATAACTTTGGTGGGAAGGAAGTGAGAAAATCTTCTCCCTTTACAGTAAATTCCATGGAGGGGTGGGGGAGTGGGGGGAAGGGCAGGATTTTAGGTGCCATTGACTTGTTTCTGAGATCTTATTGGCACAAAGTACATAGTGCTGTGGGTGTAAAAAGCAAATCATCCCATCTTTATTAGACTTCCATTTCATAGCTCCAGATAGATTCTATCAGCTTTGCTCTCAGCCCTTTCAATTCCCCACATCTTTCATTTGAGGGAAGGAGATAAATTCTCCAAGTCCAGGAGAGTCCTCCACATCTTAGGAGCCTTCTCGCCCATCTTTGTGTTCATGGGATCAGTCCGCTTGCTATTTGCTTCTCCACCACGTGTCTGGTTCTACCAGGGAAAATATACCAGAATGGAGTTCCTCTACCTTGTTCCCCTAATCGAGATCCCCTAACCGCAGCCTGCCTTGATTCATTGGAAAAGTATAACCCTCCATAACTTCCTCTTTACCCGCCTTCCCACTAAGTGTTCTCACCCCTTTGCCTACAAGGAATGTAAACCTTTTTACAGGTTCATGCACACTTTTCTCACTATGTCAATGTTGACCGAGACTGGGCACAGCTGGAAGAGCACTTATCAGTCATCTTGGCTAACCCTTTTGTTTCTTTTTTGAAGATTAGGAAACTGAAACCCAGAAGGGTTGAGAAATTTGTCCAAAGTAACAAAGGCAGGAACTGTAGAAACCTAAACACGGATATTGACTCCAAAGCCGGTGATCTCTTCCCTTCAAATAAAAGTAAATAAAGCCAATTAAGCCCCGATTGAAGCTAACGCTGACCAAAGGTTTGCTACAATTCAATCCAGTTCAGCAAGGTGTTGTCGAGCATAGCTTTGTGGAGGCCAGAGCCCTGAAACTCTGAGAAAGGCAAGAATTGGGCTCCTAGTCTTAGTGCCGATTTGCTGTTGACCTTGGACCTTTCTATTCCTTCCCATCTCCAATCCGCTGGCCATTGACACGGCCGGACGGTTTTTCAAAACAAAGCGTGGTCATTGCAGATGATGCTGTGAGTACCAACTCATGTTAAGTGCAGTGGAGAAGGCCATTTGTGAAAGCTGTGATTGGGAGCAGCTGTATGAGGGTGGTATTCTCTGGCTTCTGGAAAACACCCCATATGCGGGGGAAGCAAGCAGAGGGGCGTGTGCTCTGAGTCACCAAGAAAACTGGTGCAATAAGTTTGTGGAGAAAAAAGTGTATATGAACATGTATGTACACACTCATACATACACATATGTGGCATCTACAGTGTAGGTGGCGGTAAAAAAAAAAGTAGGAATAATCTGTTTCAAGAGGCAACCTTTCCCCTGGGAAGGGAAAAAGCCCTAAAAACCATGAAAAGAAAATCATGTGTGCCTCAAGCATTTTAATCCCTGTGAAGTTTGGAGAAAATAGCTGCTTCCTCCTTTCCCTTCCCCCCAACCCCCACTTCTTCCTAACTCCTAAATGCACAAGGCAGGATGAAGTCAGTCATTTGGGAAATGGGGTTTTTGCAAAAATGAAAGAGGATATCTTTGGTCACCCTCTCTTTAAAAAAAAAATTAAAAATAAAAAACGCAAGTGAAAGAGACCCTGATCAATCCACTGGGTCTAAAAAACTCAGCTGGAGCCTGGAGTCAAGCCCTGTGCCTCTTCCAGACAACTTGTAAACATCTCTACTGCTGGTCCATTTTGGACCCCAGCTGTTGGACTGACAGAGTCACTTCCTGTATAAGTAACCTCCATTGGGGAAGTGGGGTGGGGGTGGCAGGCAAGGAAATGAATCACCCTTTTATTCTGGGGGTGGGGCAAAGAACAGGCAATGTCCAAGCCAGATGCCTCAATTCTGCTGGTCTTCTTGTCATGGACTCCCTTTACATACAGAATTCCAAGGAAATCCTTGGCCAGGGCACCTCCTCCCCTACTAGACACACACTTGAAAGACCCTCCCTGCAGTGGTTTTGGAAAGGGGCTATGGAAACTTAAAAGCAGATGTTTTCCTCCAAGCCAGCAATTCAGTTTTGTTAGAATAAATGGAGCTCTTCCGATAAAGCTCTTCTGCCAGTAGCTGGCCCTCACTGCTATGGATTTTGGAAGAGTAAAACCCCAGGACATTTTAAGTACTTTATCTGATGATTTGGAAAGAGGAAGTTCATACCACTCAGTTTCTGAATCCTAGACATTTATAAAAAACAAAATTTAAACCATTGGAAAAATGACCAATCCTTTCCCTTCGCACCTTTTCCTAGCTGCAGACCCAAATAAGCGAAGCAAGACCTAAGATTCTCCATCTCTAAAACTCACAGTTAAAGTTACTGTGCATGCATCACATTTGAAAGGCATCTTTTCCTATTTAGTTAAGTATCAGTAATAACCAACCAGACCCAATCATCCTTTCACATGGCTCTGCTTAACCATTAGGAGACAGTGTATGTTAGGCGAGGTTTGTTTACAAATTTGTTTGGGTTTGTCTGCTGTGTCTTAACAAAATTTATCCATTAAAAAAGATAAACAAGAGGCACATCCTCTAATCCTAGTTACCTAGTGAATTTGCTTGGATTATGAGTGTTCCTAGATGCTACACTCATCGTTGTCGTCCTTCAGTCATGTCTCATTCTTTGGGACCCCATTTGGGTTTTCTTGGCAAAGATACTGTGGTGGTTTGCCATTTCCTTCTCCAGCTCATTTTACAGATGAGGAAACTGAGGTAAATGGGATTAAATTAATTGCCCAGAGTCACACAGTAAATCAGTGAATATCTGAGGACCGATTCGAACTCAGGAAGAGGAGCCTTCCAGACTCTGGCCCAACACTAGATACACTGCAAAACCTTGTCTTTTTAAGAAGTGGCAGCCTGGAGGTGGAGCAGAGATGGCTGAGTAAAAACAGGGACTCTCCTGAGCTCTCCCCCAAACCCCTCCAAATACCTTTTTAAAATTACTTTAAACAAAACCTAGAGCAGCAGAACCCACAAAAAGACATAATGAAACAAATTTCCAGGCCAAGACAACTTGGAAGGTTGGCAAAAAAGGTCTGTTGCACCAGGGTAATACAGGAGCACAGTCCAGTGCAGGCCGAGCCAGCACAGACCGGGCCCCTGGAAACCCAGGGCATGTCTTCGGAGTGCCTGAATCAGTATCGGCAGCTGCTGCTGCTGCTGCTGCTTCCAGAGCTCTGAGACCATAGCCAGTAAGGGGGTCAAACAGCTGGTAAAAGGAGATTACAGGGGTCTCCTCGCTGGCACTGAGGCAGGACTCTGTTGCTTTGCCCATACTTGGGTCTGGGTCGAAATCCTGGATGGCAGTCCTAGGGTGAGGAGGAGCACTGGCATAGCAGAGCTTGTGGCCACAGTGGAGGGGGAGCCTTCCTCAGAGTTTCAGGGTAGAAGAAAGAACTTACATTGTTCACAGACCAGAGCACAAGCCAGGAGAGTAATAAACACTTCTCCTTAGATCATACTGATGGAATCCTAAAGCACCTTGGAAGAAGTGAAAACTCACAGGTCCCTGGAAGTATCTTTGAAAATAGCTGTACAAAACCACTGAAGCTTGGCACAGTGCGCTCTCCACACTGGAAACAGAGCCCAACTTTAAAAGAGCTAAAAATCAACTGATAGGCTGGGAAAATGAGCAAGCAATGGAAAAAAAAAAACCTCTGACTATTGAAAGTTACTATGATGACAAGAAAGATCAAAACATGCACTCAGAAGAAGACAACAAAGTCAAAGCTCCTTCATCCACAGCATCCAAGAAAAATATGAATTGGTCTTGGGCCATGGAAGAGCTAGAAAAGGATTTTGAAAATCAAGTAAGAGACGTAGGGGAAAAATTGGGAAAAGAAATTAGAGGGATGCAAGAAAATCATGAAAATGAAAACTGCCAGGAATATTGTAGCCAAATTGCAGAGTTCCCAGGTCAAAGAGAAAATATTGCAAGCAACCAGAAAGAAACAATTCAAGTATCACGGAGCCACAGTCAGGATAACACAAGATTTAGCAGCTTCTACATTAAAGGATTGGAGGGTTTGGAATGTGATGTTCTGGAGGGCAAAGGAGCTAGGATTACAACCAAGAGTCACCTACCCAGCAAAACTGAATATAATTCTTCAAGGGGAAAAATGGACATCCAATGAGATACAGGATTTCAAGCATTCTTGATGAAAAGACCAGAGCTGAATAGAAAATTTGACTTTCAAATGCAAGACTCAAGAGATGCATAAAAAAGTAGACAGGAAAGGGAAACCAGAAGGGATTTAATAATTTTAAACTGTTTACATTCCCACATGGCAACATAATATTTTTAATTCACGAGACCTTTCTCATTATTAGAGCAGTTAGAAGATATTATATATAGGTGTGAGTTGAATATGAAGGGATGATACGTAAAAAAAAACAGAATTAAGGGGAGAGAAGAATGTACTGGGAGAAAGAGAAAGGGAGGGGTAGAATGGGAGAGGAAGAATCTCACATAAAAGAGGCAAGAAAAAGCTTTTACAGTGAAAAGGAAGATGGGGGAAGCGAGGAGGACTGAGTGAACCTTACTCTCATCAGAATTGGCTCAAAGAGGGAATAACGTACACACTCAATTAGGTTCATCTATCCTACCCTACAGGAAAGTAGGAGGAGAAGGGGATGGGGATGGGGATGAGAGAAGGGAGGGCAGACTGGGGGAGGGGGTAGTCAGAAGCAAAACACTTGAGGGACAGGGTGAAAGGAGAGAGAGAAAATAGAATAAACAGGGGTGGGGGCAGACAGGATGGAGGGAAATACACCTAGCAATAGTAACTGTGAAAAAAAATTGAAGTAAGTTTCTCTGATGAAGAGAGGGAGAGAATTTGGAACTCAAAGTTTTAAAAATGAACATAAAAATTGTTTTTACATGTAACTGGGGAAAAATAAAATACTAAATAAATTTTTAAAAAAGAAGCAGCAGCCTGCAGACTCTCTCTGGATTCAGAAGGATGAGCTGGGTGGGGCACAAACTGGAAGAAACATATGGAAGTAGGTGCACCTGGGTTGAAGAGGAAACAATGTATACAGCTGGAAGGATATAGAAGCCTTCTGAACATGTGGAGAGGAGAGAAAACTGGGGGACTGGGTGGGGAAGGACTTTTAGAGAGGTATTTGGGAAGGTGAGGGGAGAGGTTGGGGCTTTTGGAGAGGGGGGTAGATTGGGATTGGCAAGGTGGGGGAAGGGGGACTATTGGAAGGGTGGGTGGGCTGGGGAGTGGGAGAGTAGGGGGAGAAGATAAGGTAACAAGGACAGGGTAAAAAAAGAAGCTGAGAAAGAAAATAGTAAGTAAAAATAAGATGGAGGGAAATTCACAAATAGTAATTAAAACTTTTAATTTTTAACAGCTCTCTTTGTGGCGGCAAAGAACAAGTTGTGGTATATGGTCGTGATAGAATACTATTGTTCTATAAGAAATAATCATAGAGGGGCAGCTAGGTGGCACAGTGAGTAGAGCACCAGCCCTGGAGTCAGAAGGACCCCAGTTCAAATCTAGCCTCAGACACTTGACACACTTACTAGCTGTGTGACCTTGGGCAAGTCACTTAACCCCAACTGCCCTCTAAAAAAAACAAAAGAAAAAAATGACCTTAGAAAGGTATGGAACAGAACTGGGATTCAGCAGGTTTGGCAGAACTGATACCTAATTTTATGTTGAGTTTGTCGAAGCAGTTGTTAAAATGGCATTTGTAATCAAAGTTCTCTCTAAGGTGGGCACCTGAGCCGCTGCCCAATGTGGAAATCACAAATATATATTCCCGCCCCCCCCCCACAAAGGCAGTGCTGTGTCCTAGCCCGAGAAAGTGGTCCAGGATGGAGGCACGGAGAAGGAACTGATAAATAGAAGTATGTATAGAATAATTTTACATATTCATAACCATTTGTGTCTAGTGGTAGTCACTCTAGGGTGGAGTGGGGGAAGGGAAGGGAAGAAAAAAAGAAGTTTACATGCTAACTTTATTGTATATTTAAAAGGAATAGCAAGTTGCACATAATAGATTTGAAGTTTCATATGCTATCATCTTTTTTTATACTACATAATGAAAATGCTTTATTCCATAAATTAAAGATTAAATAAATTTTAAAAGAAACATTAAATATTTATGAAAGCTGAGTCATTAAAAAAAGGCAGACTGAAGGCTCAAAGTCAGGAAGACCTGAATATGTGTATTATCTATTAGGATGTGAGGGGCTTTTTTGACCATTGCTACATGGGTAAGCTTCACTGTGACATAATGATCTATTTTTGGCAATGTTCCTTCAGCTTAAGCTAGGAAAAAGGGAACCCAGGTTGGATTAAATCATCTCCTTGGTTCATAATGATATTTTACATCTCCCTTTTGGAGATGTGTGGCCTTGGGCTTAATTTTATTCCAAGATCTCTCTTCAATCATCAGCCCCCATGACATAAATCATGTAAGCCTGCCAGTGTTATTTTGAAGAGAAACAAAAGACAACAGGAACATAGTTTATTCTACTTGGTTAACTTGGACTTCTGGGAAGGAATGGAATCATACAGAAGACACGGATGTGGTGTGGCCACAATTACACATCTCTCTCCTATATGTCCCCTTCTGTCCCCTCACCATAGTTCAGGTCCTCAATGTCTCTCCTAGATTATAATAGCCCCGTAACTGGCACCCCCTACCTCTTGTCTCGCCCTCTCCAAACCAACTTCCACACATCTGCAGAAGCAGTTTTCTTGAAGGAGTCACTCTCCTAACTCGAAAAACTCCTGTGACTGACTCACTTATTTTCTCCTCAGCACAACAGTGATGGATGGCATTTACATAATTCTTTAAGGTTTGCCAAGCATTTAACCATTCGTTCCCTCATTTGATCTATTACAAAGTGATTTGTTTGGCATTTGGAGTTCTTCCCTACTGGACCCCTTTTCTGTCTTCTCACTTTATTTCCCTCCCCACTCCTAGAGCCCACCAGGTCACCTAGTCAGCTGAATCTTTCCTCTAAGATTGCCTTCCTTCTACTCTATGCCTATTTGTTTATTTTATCTCCCCCGTGCTTCTTGAGGGCAGGCAGGTTGTAGTTTTTTACCCTTCTTTGTGATCTTGGCACACAAGTGCTTAATAAATGCTTATTTGATTGATATTGGAGGCTGGACTGGGTGATTTCTAAGGTCTAAATCCATGAGCCTACAAAGAGAGTCAGAAATAGAAAGGAATAAAGATTATCTAGAAAAATCCTCGTATCATGTTGTTGTTACTGTTGGGTTGTTTTTCAGTTGTGCATGATTCTTTGTGACTGCATTTGGCATTTTTTTGGCAAAGGTACCAGTTTGCCATTCTCTTCTCCGGCTCATTTTACAGATGAGGAAACTGAGGCAAACAGGTGACGTGACCTGCCCAGGGTCACACAGCTAATGTCTAAGGCCAAATTTGAATTCAGGTCTTCCTGACTCCAGGTTCAGTACTCTATCCACTGTGCCACCTAGCTTTTAATGCCTCGAAAAGTCAAGACATCATATGACGTCATCGGTCCTCTTCAAGAACAAAGAATGAACAGTAACAACAGAAGGGTGATGGAATATTATATGACTTGCTTGTGTTCAACAGCCAGGACTCAGTGCTCTGAATGGTGAGTATACAAAATCACCAGCCTAAGCGGGAGAGGCACACAAGACAAGCTAATTCCATACCCACAGTATATTGGCAATACTTTTGTGTCAGTTTTTCAAACCCTAGAAGAAATATAGGTATTATCAGATACAAAAGGCATGGGGTGCAGAAGGCAGCAAGAAACAGAGATCAGCCAATCAGTCAAATGGCATTTATCAAGCTCCTACTATGTGCCCAGCCCTGCGTTAAGAATTGGAGATACAAAGAAAGGCAAACAAAAAAAAACAGTACTTGTGAAACAGTACAGTGGATGGGAGGTCAGAGTCTAATGGGCAGAAGAAGGTGGGGCAGGATAGCAGGCAAAGTAAAAAGTAAGAGGTGAATGGTGAAGGTAGCTGACACTAAAGGAAGCATTGATTTGGCCCAAGAAATGGAGTGTGACACCATGTGAGGAAGTATATTCGGTGTCTAAAAGGGGCTGGCTGGGCAAAACTTGCTTCTGTATTGGAACATTCCACGCTTTGGTCTGGCTTTACTTCTGACGGTGGATTTGGTACCAGCTCTACTGAGAACACAGAGCAGCTATGTGTGCAGTGGATAGAGTGCCTGGAGTTAGGAAGACTCATCTTCCTGAGTTCAAATCTGGCCTCGGACACTTATTGGCTGTGTGACCCTGGGCAAGTTACTTCACCCTGTCTGTCTCAGTTTCCCCAGTATCTCTGCTAAGAATACCCCAAATGGGGTCATGAAGAGGTGGACACGACTGAAAAATAACAAAACAAAATGTACCGGGAGTACAGTAGTTTCTCTCTCTTCCTTGCAGAGCGTGGCCCACACCTAGAATCCAGACAACTAAAGAGAGCCCTCCTATAATTGCAATGTGGTTAGACAATGGTATATAGCATTCAGAGGGCTTATCTTTTCTAGAAATCTACTTTTCAGATGGCCTAATTTCTTCCAGCATCCTACTAGAGCATAGACGATATAATCCCTGTCTCACAAATGAGAAAACTATGGGAACAGAGTGGTTCATCCACTCTGTCCAGGTTCATCCAGCATTAGAAAATCCAGTTCTCTTCCTCTCAAACTTGTCAGTGGACTTTGGACCAGGGCAGTGATTTCACACATACAGGGAACTCCTAAAAAGTAAAGTGCCTTTACCAATTCAGATCAGCACTTGCTCTTCAATTTATAACCTCATAGAGTGGCCTGGGGTGCTGAGGTTTAGTGACTTGAACAGTCACACAGCCAACATATGGCATAAAAGGTGGGACTGAGGTCAGCTCTCTATCCACTACATCACACTGCCTCCCTCAAATGGACATCAGAAATTCAAATACCCATCACTATTAACATCTCTGGAATCCAGATAATAGGGTGTGCCGTAACTGGGCATGAGGATCTGGGTTTTCCTTGGAGCAAATCTAATAGGTATGACTAATGTTTAATGGGCAGAAGGCTGCTGGTTTCACCTTGGCTATGTTACAAGCTTTAAGCTCTCCCTAGGACGTGCAGGCTTTGATCACTCTATCAGCTCCAGGCCCAAATTTCACCTTAAGCCAATATCCTTTCTTAGTAGTAAACATTTATCATTTAGAGAAAGCCAGAGAGCATCCAAAGAACTGAAGGATCTTGGGGTGTAGAGGGACACCACAGACTAGGACTAGGGACCTGAGGGATGTCCACTGGATATCTACATAAAGAAAAGGTCCGTGAAAATTAGGAAATCCCTGTATTGCCTAACTTCGGGCAAGCACATGGGGTCAAGGTACCCAGGGCTGCCACAAGCCCCACACCAAGGTGTCGCCTTGGCATACGTAACATATATATGTAAATTGTAGTCACTATATTTATTTCATAGGAAACAACTTCCTTTTCATATGAGAAAAAATAAGATACAAGTTTGTATAAAGCATCACAAGTTCTGTATGCACATCCCCAAGAATCTTCCCATGCTATAAATTCAACCTACAGGCAGAGGTTCCAAAAAGCTTGTTTATTCATAGAATGAAATATAGGAGAACAGTTTAAAGTCACCCTCTTCCCAATAAAAGTGCAAACGTCTTTGGACCTTAAAAGAGAAAGTAAATGGCGCATTTTAACACTTTGCAATAGGCTGAAATCTTAAGCTTTTTTTTTTTTTTTTTTTTTTTGCTATAGCAGCAGAACAACATTCAGTTTAGTTTTTGGTCTTTTTTTTTTTTTGAAAGAGACATTTATCATGACTTTTCACTGCCAAAAGACAAGAAATATTAAACAGACTTGCTTTGTAATACTTTATGTACTTTTGAAAAATTAAAATCAAGTAGGCAGAATGTTTTAAGTTAACTGAATTAAGGCACATTGACTTCATGAGGATAGCAACTATGTCATATTTTTTCTATCCCAAGGTGCCTTGCATTTACTAGGCACTTAGCAAATAGTGTTGATAATCAAAACATGTTCAGTTTGCTTAAGAATATGTATCATTTTTGATACTTATAAAGGCAAAGAAACGTGTATATGACTTAGTTGGTGTTCTCTTGGTGTATCTATAATCTTATTCTTCTCCAGTCCCCCCACCCCCCGCCTTACACCCATGACTAACAGGGTCATTATAATCTTCTCTTATAAGTGCTTTATACCTTTCAAAGATGCAGGTATAAGAATATGTAGGCATGAAATTATAAAATGGTAGTGTCGAAGTCTTTTTAAAATAACAATAATGGTCATGATAATACCGAGCTGTTTTTTTTTCCTTTTCAATGTACTTTGCAAACCAACATTAGCTCTGCTACTCCTCATAAACCTCTCATGAGGTAGGGGTGCAATTATCCTCAGTTTACAGATGGGGAAGTTGAGGCAGACAGGCCCAAAGTCACAGAGGCACTTGCTCTTGAGATAAGAGGGGGGAAAAGTTTTGGGGCCATATCTTATTAAGAGATAAATTTCAACCAGATTGCAAAAGTGGCACTTTGAGAATGTGGACTACCTCTTTCAGGCTGCTAGAGGTGCCAATGGGTAAAAGTCCTGTTTCAATGGTGAGTAATCTAATAGCCTGAGTTAATATACCCATGAAGGGGGTAGGGGAGAAGACTGAAATTAAGCTGTGGGAAGGTGAGACACGTGACCCACAGTCCTGACAGTTTTTTCTGAGGCTCAATGCCATCAGATAAATCATTGAAAAGATACCAACTAGGATGCTTTAAAAAAATGTATACGGTGTGGGTTACCTGGAAAGTCTCCAAAACTAAGTGAGGCACCTGAGAGAATTCCTAGATCACACCCAGACATCAAATCATTCCCTTGGTGGGATCTAGCTTCCTGTTTCCCAGGGCGCTCAGCCACTGCCTGAAAGCATGTGCCATCTGGACAGCCAAGTCCGACATAACGGAAGAGCTTGAGCCCACAGTCCCAGGGAAGGAGGTGCTATGAACCGACCCACACTTCCTTTGGTAAAGAGTTTTGATCAGTATCCTGACAACTCAACTCTCAATAGTCACATTAGATAATTTATGTGAAAAGTCCTATCTGTAGCTGTATTAATCTATTGGTTTAGCTTTACAATAAAGCTTGGATAATAGCTAATACTTGGAATATTGCACCCCAATACGTAGGTAACAAAACTATAACCAAAAATACCGAGCCTCACGTATCCAAGGAGTAGACCAATTAATATTATACACAGTTCCAATGAATTCCTCCTGTCCAATTCTCTCATCCTCTCTTCTCCTATCTTCACGTCGTTTTCATTCTTCTGACTTTCCTTACTTTGCCATCTTTTCATTCACTTTCCTAGTCCTTCCAATATTCTTTGCTCCTCTTTCTCATTTTCCCTTTTTCAGGCTTGAGTTTCATTTTGCAAAAACACTTGTAGGACCCAATTCTACCCTCCCCAGAAAAATCCAGTACAGTTTCCACATGGGTCAGGGGAAGTTACTTTTGGTACCTGGGTGCCTCAGGATAGAATGATTCATCTTCCCCCAATTTTCTTCTGGCACCAGCAACTCGTATAACTACTGTAACACCAGTAGGAAAATAAAACAAGCTCATTAGAGGTTTCCATGTATTTTATCTCCAGTACCAAACACACACCAAAAAAATGTGTACATTAAAAAAAAGAGAGAGAACTACCCGCTGGAATGATCCACCATGTAACACATCTAAGGGAATGGTGCCATAATAAAATAAAAAATAAATTTAAGTGCCCTAGGCAACCATCATCCCTTGTTTATATGCCATATTATTTCATGTGTACACAGTACATGTTTTGGGCTACTAAGCATTGACCAAAATTGATCTAAATCTCTAAGCTTTGGTTACCACATACAAAGAACAGTTGCTCGGCATGGCATATAAATAAGACATTTATGTTTAGAAAACACAAATACAATGCCCCATTAATTAAAAAATAATAATAATAAAACCTTGAGAATAGCCATGGCTTTAGATAGGATACCTGAAAATAAGGCTGCAGCAGCAGCACATTACCAATTGTTTTTAAATAACATTTAAAAAAAAATCTATCACCATAGTTAGAAATTTTGATAAATAAACCTTACTAAGTTTTATGGCTGCTCAAATTCTTCTATTTCCCTACCTGAAAGATCCAAAACTTGTATTAAAGATGAAAATATTTTGAGGTCAACTATTTTAAATTGTCCCAGTTCCTGAACTGGCTAATGAGAATGCTCTTTAGGTGGATTACATGAAATGGTGTTTTTTTTAAATACAGATAAAGGATATAATAACCTTAATATTTATTAAAAGAAGTTTATCTTAATGGTAAAGTTTAGATTCCTTTATGTTACCATGCTTATAGACAGATTGCTTTGGCAAATTCAGTACCTAATAACTAACACTGATATAAAAAAAGAAGCTGGAATGGTTTTTGATATAGAAACTTTCCTATACTTTTCTACAAACTGAGCTGTCCACCAAAAAACTAACTCCCCCAAGGCCCATCACTAACTTGTTTTCCTAATGTGCCAGCCTGTGCTTCAAAGGAAGCCAGTGTTCAGTGCAGCCCAGTCTGAGGAGTCTTCATGTGAGGTTATTATTTATAAATTATTAATCCAGAAACTAGAGAGGAGCCTCCCAAAGCAGCAAAGTTTGAGGAACTTCCTTAAGACTGTCCAAGCACTCAACCAACAACGGTCCTATTCTGAATAGTTAGAACTTCCATTTTAAAGTTTGTGAATTCTTGGGATACCCATCCGTTTATTTTAAACAGAGAGAGAGAGAGAGAGAGAGAGAGAGAGAGACAAGCTAGGCCAAACCCATCAGTGGGACAACTGACAATTTAAGCCTAATGGCAAGTGGTAAAAATGTGACTGCACCTCAGTCAAAGCTAGAAATTTAGAGGCTTGTAAGGAAAGATTTCAGAAAAGATCAACAACAGAAAAAGAACTCTACTGCTATGTGGGGTTTACTTAGGTACGATTTATGCCTTGGGGGGGGGGAGGGGGAACGGCTGGCAAAGGTTCTTATTTCACTTGCTCTCCTGTTTTCTGCTTTTTCCCTTTTACAGCCTCAGGAATAACCATCCTTAATGAACCTGCAATCTATGCCCAAGGTGTTGAACTGTGTGGAAATGCAGCTGTTTTATGGAAGCTTGGCAGTCTCTGAGAATGCACAATATTAAAATAACCCTGGTAGAACTGGCATCGCTTCCTTCAGGGCCCCTAAAGGCTCTAAATTCAGAAGCAGCTTGGGTGGTGGCTGTGCAATGAAACTCAGGTCATTCCAAAGTCAGAAGGCATCCCTCATGTACCCTGGGTTTTCTTTCAATAAGGCATTTTAAAATTGGGGGGGGGGGAAGATTAGCTTCCTATCAAGTAGCAAAAATTTGATTTAATATGCCAAAGGGAAGGCCTAAAACTCTCTCTAATCTAGGCACAGACAAGTTTTATGATCTCATCAGTGTTGCTCAAAAACATTTGTCGTTACCCATGGTCCTTTGCACTAACTAGCATTTTTCACTCCCTGGCTTCTTCAGGAATGTTAAGTAAGGATGCCAACTAATTTATATTGCTGTATAATTGGTCTGCAACACTTGGTCATAACAATTACTATAAAATTAAGGCGTTTATCAAAATAAAGTGCTATTTTCTCCTTAAAAGGGTTTTTTTCCTAACAAATTCTCCATCACCCTTTGGCATGTTGTGAACCAGAATGCTTTGAGATCTCGTCAAACACGCTCTTCATTGCACTGCTCACAGAGCACACTAACTTAATACGTAGAATCCATAACTGAGTGCACCATCCTCTCTTCTTCCAGCTGTGCTCTGAGATCCGGATTCACGTCTGCAAGGCAAGTGAACACGTGCTCTGGGCTCCCACCTCCCCCAGCTCCCCTTTTGACCGCACTCTCCCACGGCCTGAGTTCTTAGACTGTTAAAAACCAATCAACATTTGAACTCTTGGCTCCTAAGTAGTGGCAGGAAAGTACGTATCTCTAGTTTGTATAGTGTAAAGGAGGCCGGGGCCAAACTGCGGGAGCTCGAAAAATGTGAGCCTACACGGCCGCCAGGACCATTCATTCTAGCGACCCAAAGGTTGTGACGCAGCCCGCCCCCAGCCCGCAAACCAAGAGCACCTGGTGGCCATTCCCCCCCCCCCGCCCCGCCCCCTCTCCCCACAGAACTGAGAGACGGGCCTCACTAAGCCAGTTAGTAAGCTTCCTAGCCCCCAGGATCCCTTCTCGGGATTAGTGGTCAGGTGAAGGCATTTTTGCGGTCTTAGGGATCGTGCTCCGGGAAACCCTGGACCCGCGGGCTCCGGGGCTGGGGGCTCCTGGCCAGGTAGCGGGGTCCCCCGTAGGGCCGGAGAAGCTGGGGCAGCCGGCGCCACGTGGACACCAGTCGCGCCGCCACGAACTCCCGGGCGCGGCCGTCGAAGGAGGCCAGGAGGTCAACCGGGGCGGCCTCGCGCAGCACTTTGGGCAGCGGGCCGATCTCGGCTGTGAGTCCGACGGCTCCGTCCGGGCCCAGAAGACAGTGGAAAAGAGGCCGCTGGCGGAGCAAGCAGTCCCGCAGGTAGAGCACCAGCTCCTCCAGCCTCTCTCTCAAGCGGACCTCTTCCCAACTATGCAAAGGGTCCCCGCGAAGCAGCAGAGTCAGAAGCGCGGTCTTGAGCGTGTAAGACGACAGGATGCGCCCCCACTGCGATGAGGCCACGGGGTCCAGCCCTCGTGCGCCCAGATCCCTCAGGGCCTTTAGCAACTGCAGGCATTTAAGGTGACAAGCCCCGGGTGGGGCTCGCTCTTGCAGCCAGCCCAGCAGCCGCTGCTCCTGGCGAGCCGTGTTCAGGCCCCACAGTGCCTCAACCCTCAGCCCCCCTGGGAGCTCCGACGGGGGCCCGGGGGGAGGCAGGGGCGGTGCCACCAAGAAGACCCCATCGCCCAAGTGAACAGCGGGGATAAGGCGCACTGCCATAGAGAGCCGGCAGCAACCGTAGTCGGTGCGGCAAGGCAGGATGTGCAGGGTGGGGGGTTGGTCGAGGCCCCCGGGAGATAAGCTAACCCGGCAGCGCTCCTCCAAGCTGTACCGCACCGTGGCGAGGCATCGCTGCAAATGCGCCTGGAACCAGCGCGACACGAGCGCCGCAGAGAGGTGGCGCCGGCCCCGCAGGTCCACGCAGAACCCGTCGGAGAAGGGTTTGGAGTCCCGGTGCCACTGGCTTCCAGCTCCACCAGAAGGCGAGGGCGGTGGGGCCTTGAGGGTGCACACGAAGCAGCCACGAAGCGCCGGGGGCAGCTCGGGCTCGGAGCCCAGGCCCCGAGGTTCCAGCGCCACCAGCGGCGGGAGGCGCAAGGGGACCAGCACGTCGAAGCCGTCGGGCCGGCGGATCTTGTGCTGCTCGTAGGCGCTGCCCACCTGGACGAAGTCTCCCCGAAAGGCCAGAGCTAGGGCTCCTCCGGGAGAAGGGCCTGGAGATCCCCTGGCCCGGCCGGCACGGACCAGCTCGCCCACGATGCGGCTGACGTGCGCTTTGCTGTGGCCCAGCACATGAGGGGACAGGCGAACTTCGTGCTCGTAGTAACTCTCCAGTAAAACACTGAGGCCTGGCTCCTGGAGGGGTCTCGAAGAGGACGGGGCGAGCCCCTGGTGGGGGGCTCGAGGCAGGAAGCGCTGCCGGGCGGCGTGGCGAAAACGCAAGAGGAGGTAGCCCAAGAACAGCAAGAGAATCGCTTTGAGCAGCGGGAAGCCGGCGTCCTCGCCGTCCTGGGGCGCGGCAGAGCCGCCCCTTCCGCTCAGGATGTGGTAGAGACAGACCAGGGCCGTGCAGAAGCCGGTCACCAGCGGCCAAAAGACGCGCAGGTTGAGGGTGTAGTGCACCGACATTCTGGGCGCCGGGGGCGACGTCCGATGGCAGTCAGCCCATGGTCCGGCCCTCCGCGACGGTGGCGCCCCCTTCTTCGCCCCCGCATCCACGCGGCAGCTGGAGCCCTGCCCTGCCTCCGTCGCCCTCCCTGGGGCCGGCTCAGCCCTTAGCTGGGTCCTGGAAGACGAGCCTCCTCTTCTCGATCAGCCCTGGCTCCCGCACCGTCTCTGGCTCTCGGGATCTCTCGGTCCCTTCTCCCAGCTCAGGTTCTCTTTCCAGCTTAGGTTGCGGTTCTGCCCCGCCCCGCCCTCCAGCGCACGCCTCAGGTCCGGGCCTTTCCCCAGCTCCGGTCTGGTTTCGGGTTCCGGGCTTGTTCCCAACTCGGCTTCTCTCCCGGCCCCGCGTCCAGGCGCAGTCCCGCCTGCCGGCCGCTGTCCCGGCCCTGCGTCCAGGCGCAGTACCGCCTGCCGGCGGCTGTCCCGGCCCCTAGCTTGCTTGCTGTAGTCTCCCCTCTCCAGGTCCGCGCTTATTTCCGTTCACTGCCCGGCAAGTTCGGAGCCTCCGCCCTCTCCTTCCCGCCCTGCCAAGGCTCAGGTCCGCCGGCTGTCGGGTCGGTCGGTCCACGTCCCAGCCTCTGGCACCCTGGACCTGGGCTCCCGAGGTTCAGGCCCTGGCTTTCCCCGATCCCGTTACTTGGGCCGCGAAGTTTCCTCTTCCGAGGAGAGAAGAGGCCGAGCCAGCGAGTGGAGAGGAAATGCCGAAGTCTGGGAGCCGAGCGGGGAGCGGGCGGGGTCGGCCCCCTCCCCCGGGGCCGCCTCCTTAAAGCTACACGAGGCCGGAGAGGACCTGGAAGTTGGGCCAAACTGGGCCAGAAACTTAGTGCTCTGCAACCGGGTGCTGAAAGTACCAGGAACGCAGGCCTGGGAAACATGAAAGAGGAACGGCTGGGGCAGGCGCACACCGGGCCGGCTTTGGGCCAGGGCAGTCACTGCCACAGGGGAACCGCTCATAAACACACAGTCAAAAAGAAAGGTGGACAGCAGAGAGAAATTAACACACCCAAGCTGTAATCCCTGAATGTATAGGCCCAGGCTAGCGCGCCGGGGTGGTGAGGGGTAGTTGTCATAGACATATGACTTACCTTCCTCTTTCTTTCGTCTTTTCTCTTTCCTTCCTTCCTTCTTACCCTTCTACGAAAGTATGTTTCTATGTATGTATGTATATGTAATGGATAACATATGTAATGGATGGTTGGGGGTGAAAGATTTCTCTTCTAGGAATAGACCTACTAGACATTCTGGTTTGCAAGAAATACCTCCTGTTATATAGATCCTTTTCTTTCTTTTCTTTTCTTTCTTTTTTAAACCAAGAAAACACATTTATCCAAATCGTAGCAGGACAGAAATCAGAGAAATCATCCACAAGAGAATACATACCAGACAATACAGAGTGAAGTTCTTCGATTGGAAGAGAAATAATTTAGTTCAACCAGGAAAAAGTGTCCTGGATATCACTCAAGGGGGAAACTCCCTGAAGTCTCTGGAGTAGCAAGCTGCGGATGGGAGCATGACAAAGACTTGCTGCTCCTGTCATGTGTTCCCAGAATCTTTTCCTCCAAGAAACCTGAAGTAGACCTTTTAATTTCTAGTTTCATTCTATTTCTAGATTTGTCCCAATGGAATAGGAAACAGCTCCAGGGTGCCAGAGCCCGCTGCTTCCCTCACTGGCCTAGAGCGTGAAGACAGTTCTATCCTGATACTGCCACTAACTGGCTGTATGTAGCAAGTTAGCTACTTTGAGCCTCAGTTTACTCATCTCTAAAAAGAGAAAGTTGGATGACTTTAGGGTCCCTCAAGCACTAACATTCTATTGTATTGGCCCCCCAGATTTTATATTATACACGAGAATTAGAATTTTTAATTTAAAGAGAAACTACAAATTAGCATACAATTTTTTATAATTATGCAGCTACAAATAAATCTGGTATTTTTATCCAGGAACCACCTTTTGAATCAACAAATCCTATGAATGTGTCCTAGTTCCCAGATGAGAGTGGGCCCCTAATGCCATCCATTGCTACCTCTCCTTGCTCCTCTCAGATGGATGTGTTAGAGAAGGGGAGATGTGGTGGGATTGTTAGAGTTCCCCTCAAACTGCCCCTGTAAAGAAACATTGGACAAGTCACTCATTAAGACTGACCACTATAGATTTAGCAAAGCATTCAGGGAAACCACGGAGGATATAGAAAAAAAGGGGGGGAGGGACATCAACAGCCAGCATCACTACTACTAACAGCTGGCATTTATATAATTCTTTAAAGATCCTCAGAACAACCCTTTGGTGAAATTATCATCCCCATTCGCAGATGAGGATGCCGAGTCTAAGATAGGTTAAATGACTAGGCCAGATAGAAATGTCTGAGGAAGAAATCAAACTGGGATCTTCCCGATTCCAAGTCCAGATTTCTATTCACTTCACCAAATGAACACCCTCTTTGGGGTATGCTGAGGAAGTCTATAGTACTATCCCTGCCTAGAGAAACTTGCAGTATTGTGGAGATAATCACAACTACTTCTCAGTCAAGAATGTATCATTTTACCAGCGTGAGTCCTCCCACTGTAACTTAGTAGATAGTCTCTTAGGGTTGTGGCCAAGACAAACCTCACCCCACAGACAGCCTGATGGTGAGGTAGGCTGGTACTACAGCTACCTCCCGGCTCTCACTTAGATCCTCTGCAGCTTCGTAAGACTCTGCAAAAACCAAAGGATGATGAGGCATCCATATAGGACATTAGTGGAAAGAAGCACCCAAAAGCCAGCATATTACAATATTAAAATGCTGAAATTCATACGATAAAGTGCCAAGATGTATGGGGTGGATGTCAGGGGCAGTACTTGAAAGGGTAAATATCTAGCTGCAGTAATAACTAGGGGTTCAATGGATAGAGCACAGGGCCTGGAGTAAGGAAGGTCTGAGTTCAAATCCAGACTCAGATTTTTACTAGCTCCTCTCCTTTCCTCCCTTCCTCTCTCTTCTCCGTCCTTCCTTCCTTCCTACCTTTACATCTTTTCTATCTTCCATCTCTTCTTTCTTACCTTCCTGCCTTCCACCATTCCTCCCTTCTCCCTCCCTCCTTCCTTCCTTCCTTCTTTCCATGTTGATTGAGTTTGGGGGCGAAGTTTCATAGAGGAGGTCAGATTTAGTAATAATAGTTAGCATTTAAGTAGCACTTTACAAACATTAACTAATGTCACCCTCACAGCAACATCCTGGCGGTGGGTGCTATTATTATCCCTGTTTTACAGATGGGGAATCTGAGATTGATAGAGGTTAAGTGGCTTGCCCGGGTCACACAGCCAGTAAATATCTGCGACTGGATTTGAACTCGCGCTGTCCCGATGCCACGCCCATCGCTCCATGCACTTTGTCCCAGTGCCTTAAGGTGGCCCCGGTGAGGTAAGATGTAAATAGGCAGAGGAGAAGGCATTCTTGGGGGAGGGCCAACATTAGCTTGACATAGATACGGAACCGTGTGCAGATCACAGCTCTGATACGGTGGAGTGTGCGCATCCTGAAACTGAAAAAGTAGGTAGGTTAAGATGGGACTGGATTAGGACTTTGAATGCTACCAGGGGAGGTCGCGTTTTTGATCTGAGGAGGGCTATTCAAAACAAATGTTTCAACTCTAGGGAACGAGCGCTGTATTCACTCTCATTAACCTAATACAGTGGGCTGTGTTTTCCAGCTTTAAAAATAGACTAGAGGCACCTAGGTGTAGGATTAGACATTTTCAGCATAAACTCTCCGATATTAGATGCTCCGACACGGACGCAAATTCCCAGAATTGTCCTAGTCTGGGAGAAAGAGGGAGAAAGGAGTTGTGTTTTGAACCACACGGCATAATAATAGCAGTTCCTATTTGTAAAAGCAAGAAGATTTGCAAAGCAATTTTACACACATTATCTAAGTTGTTACAACAACTTACCTCAATATATGGTTACCTCCATTTTATAGATGAGGAAACAGGCTTGGAAAGATTAAGCAAAATGCCCAGGGTCACATAGCTTGCAAACATCAGGGATTCAAAACCAGATCTTCCTGAATCTAAACCCAGAGAA
Organism: Trichosurus vulpecula; assembly: GCF_011100635.1. Taxonomy (NCBI): domain Eukaryota; kingdom Metazoa; phylum Chordata; class Mammalia; order Diprotodontia; family Phalangeridae; genus Trichosurus; species Trichosurus vulpecula. Next base: position 552,382,115 of record NC_050573.1, on the reverse strand, counting down.
ATTCCCCAGTTTGGTCCCAGCCTCTTGGGTTTTGATTACTTTTATTTGTTTGTTTTTGGTACCTTTTGTTGTTGTTTTAAAGGAATTTTTAAAAACCAAACTTTTCACAGGTATGGTACATAGGCCTTCCTTTAATAACCTCCAGTAAAGACTGTTGGTCCAGCCTTGTCCTGCTTCAGAGGAAAGCAAGCCCATACTGGATTACTGACCGTCACTGGAAAATGCTTCCCTCTGGTCTGTACTCTGTCCTGAGGCCTTTGTACATTTAAGAGTCACACTTAATGCAGAAAAAGGAGAGCTTTGGTCTCATAGAGATGAAGCAATAGAAAGGGGCTAATGAGTATGTAATGCAATTGTATGCCTATTAAATGATCCAATATTTAACTGAAGCCCTTGAGAATTATACTATAAACCTAACACAATTAAAGATTAATAAACTGATTTTTTTTCATCTACATTAGGTTCCACTGAATGCTCGTATCACAGACCTTTATGAAAGTCATCATCACCAGGAAGATTGTTGGGCTATTTTCCATACTTACTGGTGAGTAATTCACTTTGGTTATATAGTTCATGGGGCCAAACTTGGGAGTTTTCGAAAGCCAGACTTGAATTATACAGCTATCCAATATTCACACATTAGAGATGTGATTTTTTTTTCTCTTCAGTTTTCTCTTCAGAATATTTGCTTTGCCCAGCCGGGCTCTTGTGGGTCTCTTAGTCAGTTGTACTTAAAATAAAGAGCAGTACCTTACAGCGATCCCTGTGATTATGTGTCTACAGACACAATCATGATGGGGTTATGACCAGCCAGAAAACAGTACTGCCCAAGACCAGGTTCAGATTATAATCACACTCTGGTGTTTTCACTTAGGGGTGTGTGGGGAATGGGGGAGGGGGTTGGTTTCTCCTTTGTCCAAAGACAGAAACCATTGCTGTCTTCGTTAGACTCCAGAAGATCACTGGACGATGGGCGTTTTGATCCCTAAAAGGACGAGCACTTTGAGTCACTGTGATTTCCTTCCGGCTAAAGAGACTCAGATTTACTTATTTTCCTGAAGGGGGAAAAAAAAAAGAGAGACTTCCCAGGTAAAGTGGCATGCGAATGCAGCAACCAGAAGGAGAGAATGGCAGACTCAGTATGTTATTGCTTTGAGCTGTCACACTTCCTCCCTGCTCCGCTTCTTAACGTTGTGCTCACTGGATCGGGGGAGGGGTGCCTAGGATAAGACCAGAATAGTAATATCCTCACCTATTTTGATGACCTCATCCCGCTCAGAACTTGGGCTGCCTTGTCTTTGTACCTCTCTTACTGCAGTTATCAGATTTTGCTTTGTTCAACATAGAGACCAAACCTATCTCAGAACTATGCAATTTCAGAGCTAGAGGGATATCAGAGGCCATCTAGTCCAATGTGTATCTTTAAAAAAAAACCCCTATAATGTAATTAGCAAGTGTCATCCAGTGTTAGCTTGAAGACCTCCAGTGGTGAGAAACCCACTGCCCATTCCATTTTGGGAGAGCTCTGTTATCGAGTTTTTAGTTGTTGGTGTTCAATCATTTTTCAGCTGTGTCTAACCATTCGTGACCCCATTCTGGGTTTGCTTGGCAAAGATACTGGAGTGGTTTGCCATTTGCTTCTCCAGCTCATTTTATAGACGAGGAAACTTGGGCAGATATGGCCAAGTGACTTCCCCAGGGTCACATAGCTAGTCAGTATGTGAGGTCAAATTTGAACTCAGCTCCTCCTGACTCCAAGGCTGGCACTCTATACTGTATCACCCAGCTCCATCACTCAGTGATGAGGCTGGAAGTCAGATTATAAGGGGTTGAAAGGTGAATGAGAAGGGAAGTGGAAGAACCTGCAGTAACTTCATCCTTTTGAATGTTTTAATCTATTTCATTTTTTTCATTTTAAAATATTCTGGCTGGGAGTATTGCCATCCCACGCCAAGCCCATTTTGACCTGTCAGCGATTTAGAAACGATGTCTTAAAGCTTCTAATTGTAAAATCTCTAATTATTTCTACTCCTTTTTACAGCTAACTGATTTAGCACCCTCATTTGCCTATTCTGCACTATAATTATACTGGGAAAGATATAGTGACTGTGATACTTTTCTGTACTGACTTCCTAAATCGTCAGATTCATACCTGGAAACATGCCGTGTTATTCAGGGGACACCTGTCTCACTTGTCTGTTAATGCACAAGTCCTCTCAGACTGACTAATTCCCAAGTCCGCTGCAACCTCATTGCACTTAATTGGGGACATCCTTTACCGATTTTTCCCTTTGTTAAAGGAGTATAGTAGAGAAACAGGAGAAAACTTGCTTATCTTTTTATAGGCCTCTCCAAAGGTCATTGATTCCTCAGTAGGTGGGAGTGGCATACAACACATTGTGAGGTAAAAATGGATCACCAGTTTTACCCTCTGATCCAGAACTCTAGGATCTTTCCTTAGCAAAGCCATCTCTGGTGGTATAAGTGATACATCTGAGATATATCTTTAATGTATTTTTTTTCTGAATCTGCATGAAGGAATGTTCTAATGCCCCTAGATTTTAAAGGAACCTAATAATCTCCATGCTATAATTTTAATTTAACAATCACTGTCGTGATAACCAACAAGTACAATATATAATTTGATACAATGTTTAGTCTATGTGAGTGAAAACAAGATGCAAACTGACTGGTCTGGTGTTCTCATATGGGAAGGCACCACTGTTATGGTCTGTAACCTCAACAATATGCTTGACTCCTCATTCTTCCTCATCCCATATATTCGATCAGTTACCAAAACTGCTCTTTTCCCCCTCTAAAACATCTCTTGCATCTGACGCCTTCTCTCTTCTTACACACAGGCCCTCATCTCCTTTCTCCTAGATCACTGCAATAGTCTTTTCCTTAGTCTCCCTCATTTGAGTCCCTCTATTCACTTCGGTCCATCCCCGACACAGCTGCCAAAGAGATATTCCTTAAGCTCAGATCTAACTGTGTCACTGCCTACTAAAAAACTCCATTGAGTCCCTATTGCCTCTAGGATAAAATATAAACTGCTCTGTTCAGCTTTTAAAGCTTATCACGATCTGGCCCCAACCTCTTTGCAGCCTCACTGTAAATCACTCCCCACCCCACCAGCTGACATCCAGCCAAAATGGCCTTCACTCACAGAACTCCAGCTCCCATCTCCTCTGTCCTGGCCACCCTCTTTACCTGGAATGTTTTCCCTCCTTATCTCTGCCTCAGAGAATCTCTTTCTTCTTTCCAGGTGCAACTCAAGCACCTGAAGCCCTTTCCCATCATTTTGTATTTGTTCTCTTATTTATTCTGTATATATTATACTTGTAGCCCATATTTAGAGTTTCTTGAGGATGTAAATTGTTTCTTTTTTCGAATTGTATGCCTGATGACTACTACCACTGTCTGGTACATTTAATCAATGCTTGTTAATTGACTGATTGGGGGCAGCTGGATGGCACAGTGGATACAGTGCCAGCTCTGGAGTCAGGAAGACCTGAGTTCAAATCTGACCTCAGAGACTTATTAGCTGTGTGACCCTGGGCAAGTCAGTTGAACATAATTTGCTTTACTTGTTTCCTAAGATTAATTGGGAAGTATTTAAAGGTTTATCAGGTCTACCTCCCTGGTATAAAATATAAAGTGTGTGACATAGACACCATAAACACTGTCATGTGCTAAGGATCCAAATCAAGGTGGAAACTCTTACTTAAACAGTAATCATTTGCATTTTAATAGTATAATTTTATTCATGTTGGTACTCCCTCCACCTCTGCAAGTTGGAACTTCTTTATAGAGTAGTAGATAGTCTTTAGGAGTTGCTAACGCCAAGAAATTCCTGTCCCTGAAGCAGAGATCTCCAAGCCTCTCTGAATTTATCTAGGCTGGCCATAGGAGAAATGGCCATATGGTTCGTCACCAGACCTAGACTTTTACTGTCTGTTTGAAGCCCTTAGCATCCTTTAAAATTTATCATCTTTCTTGAGTAGATGTTAATTTCCTGATACCAATGGATAAGAAATAGGTTCTAATAACCTCTCCCTCATGTTCTGGTAATAATGAGTTCACATGTATAACAGCAATTTAAACTTTCTAAAAATTTTTCTGCAAGAGTGTAGAGGCATTGGTTGTCCGATTTTAGAGCTGAGGAAATTCCTCATTTTACAGATCAGGAGCCTGAGATACTGAGAGAATGTAGGACCTTGTCCTACCTCACAAAGCTATTCAATGGCAGAGCCAGAATTCAAACCCAGTCCTTAAGACTCCAAATCCAGTGAGGTTTTTTTTTCCTTGACTCTGTGGCCCTCTATACTTGGAGTTTCATATCTGTTTATCTGTTTCTCTTCCTTCGTAGGATCATAGAGCCAAACTTCTCATATAAAAAGCAATACCCACTTCTTACATGTCTCAATCATTTAATTCCCTGTAACATGGCTTCTGTCCCCACCAATCTGTTGAAACGAAATTCTTGAAAGTCGCCAACTGGTTTACAATAACCAGATCCACTTCCTTTTTTCCCCAGTGCTCAGTGAGGAACTATGTAATCTAGTAGAGAGAGTAAGAGATGAAATACCAGGAGACCTAAGTTCTAGTCCTGACTACTGTCCCTTTAACTATGTGACCTTGATCCAGAATATCAAGGGAATTAATGAAAAGAAATGTTAGGGAAGTTGGCCTTACCATACCAGATCTTAAATTGAATTATAAATCAGCAATCATCAAAACTACTGGCTAAGAAATAGAGTGGTGGATCAGTGGAATAGGTTAGGCACACAAGACACAGTAGTCAATGACTATAGTAATCTACTGTTTGATAAACCCAAAGACTACAGCTTCTCGGATAAGAACTCACTATCTGACAAAAACTTCTGGAAAATAGTATGGCAGGACCTAGGCACAGACCAACATCTTACACAGTATACCAAATAAAGTCAAAATGGGTACACGATTTAGATAGAAAGGCTGATACTATGAGCAAACTAGGAGAGCAAGGAAGAGTTTACCTGTCAGATTTATGGAGAAGGGAAGAATATATAACCAAACAATAGATAGAGAACATTATGAAATGCAAAACAGATAACTTTTATTACATTAAATTGAAAAGTTTTTGCATAAAGCCAGTGCAACCAAGATTAGGAGGGAAGCAGAAAACTGGGGAAGAATTTTTACAGCCAGTGTCTCTGATAAAAGCCTCATTTCTAAAATATATAGAGAACTAAGTCAAATTTATAAGAATACAAGTCATTCCCCAATTGATAAATGGCCAAAGGATATGAACAGGCAGTTTTCAGATAAAGAAATGAAAGCTATCTATAGGTATATGAAAAAATGCTCTAAATCACTATTGATTAGAGAAATGCAAATCAAAACAACTCTGAGGTACCACATCACACCTATCAGATTGGCTAACATGACAAAACAGGAAAATGATAAATGCTGGAATGTGGGAAATTGGTTGGTGGAGTTGTGAACTGATCTAATCATTCTGGAATGCAATTTGGAACTATGCCCAAAGGGCTATAAAAAATGTGCATACCTTTTGACCCAGCAATACCACTTCTAGGGCTGTATCCCAGAGATCATACAAATGGGAAAACAACCCACATGTACAAAAATATTTATAGAAGCTCTTTTTGTGGTGGTCAAGAATTGGAAATTGGGGGGATTCCCATCAGTTGGGGAATAGCTGAACAAGTTGTGGCATATTAATGTAACAGAATACTACTGTACTATAAGAAATTATGAGCAGGCAGACTAGAAAAAGCTGGAAAGACATATAGACTGATGCTGAGTGAGGTGAGCAGAACCAGGAGAACATTGTACACAGCAACAGCCACATTGTGTGATGACTAATTTTGATAGACTTATCTCTTCTTAGCAGTGCAAGAATCTAAGATAATTCCAAAAGACTCATGATGGAAAATGCTATCGACATCCAGAAAAAGAACTATGGAGTCTGAATGCAGATTGAAGAATCTTGTCTGCTCTCTCTCTCTCTTTTTTGTTTGTTTCTTCTTTCTTGTGATCTCTCCCATTGGTTCTAATTCTTTTTTACAACATGACTAATGTGAAAATAGGTTTAATATGAATATATACGTAGAGCCTATATCAAATTACATGCAGGCTTGGGGTGGGGGAGGAGAGAGATGCAGAGGAAATATGAAATTCAAAATCTTACGGAAGTGAATGTTGAAAACTAGAAATAAATAAATAAATTTAAAAATAATAATAAAATGTGACTTTGGTCATTTGTCATTTTTGAGCTTTAGTTGTCTGTAAAATAATGGGGTAAAATTAGATAACTTGTGGGATTTCTTTCTACTTTAAAATTCAATCTCTCCGTCTCTGTCTGTCTCTGTCTCTCTCCTCCTTCTCTCCTTTTCTTTCTTTTTCCCTCTCCTCCTTTCCCCACCCCACTTCTCTGCTTTCACAAAATTTTCTATAGCATTTAATGCTGTTATCTCAACTCCCTTGTCTTTTGATACTGTCATTTTTTTTTACTTTTTTTCTTTCCTTGCCTTTTAACCATGTGGTGTACTGTTTACTGGATATTTTCATATGAATGTCCTGACTTCAGTTCAAATTCAACCTGTGTAAAACAGCTCATCTGTCTTCCCCATAACTCTGGCTCCTCCTGACTTGCCGATTTTTATCCTTTTTCCCACCATTCCCAATCACCCGAATCATCTTTGACTCATCCATCTCCTTTGCTTTCTGACCTTCATGTTTTCCTTCATACCGCTTCTTCCATCCATCCCACCATCCTCTTGTCTCCCTTTGTCACCAATTGTCCCAATTATCTTAAAGCTAAACCACTAAAGCAATCTCCAAACTGAACACCATATCTATGATTCATCTTGTACATCACATCCAGAATCCTAAAATATTGTTATTATATCCTTCTCCGGCTTCCCACGATCCGTGGGGAAAAGTCTAGATTTCAGCCTGACTTTCATGGTTCATGCAATCTGGTCCAACCTATCATTTTTACTGTGTTTCCCAATTCTTCCCAGTGGGAAGACGTTGCTCTAGGTAGGCTTGTGTGTTTATTGTTCCTACAGCACAGCTTGTTCATATCTTCCTCCAATGTTGTCCATTATTCCCCCTACCTGGAATCTCTCTTTTTTTTTTTAATTTTCAGTTCCAAACTTTCTCCCTCCTTCCACTCCTTTTCCCACCCATTGAGAAGAAATGTGACACCCATTATACATATAAAGTCATGCAAAACACTTTCACATTAACGTGTTGGAGGGGAAGCAAGAAAAATTAAGTGAAAAAAATACGAAATCTGCACTCAGAGTTCATCAGTTCTCTCTCTAGAGGTGGGACAGCATTTTTTTTATCATGGGTTCTTTGGAATTGTCTTGGATCATTGTCTTGATCAGAGTAGCCAAGTCTGTTCACAGTTAATCATGGTTAAAATGTTGCTGTTACTGTATACAATTTTCTCCTAGTTCGCTCATTTCACTTTGCAGCAGCTTGTATAAATCTCACCAGGATTTCCTGAAGCCATTCCTTTAGTCGTTTCTTATAGCACAGTAGTATTCTCTCACAATTATATACCACAACGTGTTCAGCCATCCCCAGTTGATGGGCATCCCCTCGGTTTCAAATTCTTTGCCACAACAAAAAGAGCTGCTATAAATATTTTTTGTACATATGGGACCTTTTCCTTTTTTTTCATTTCTTTAGAATATAGACCTAGTCGTGGTATTTCTGGGTATGCACAGTTTTAAAGCCCTTTGGGCAGTTCTAAATTGTCCAGAGTGGTTGGACCAGTTCACAACTTCACCACCTTCCCTATTTTTCTGCATCCCTTCCAACATTTGTTATTTTGCTTTTCTGTCATGTTAGCCAATCTGATAAGCGTGATAGCTTTTTAATTTGCACTTTTCTAGACAATAGTCATTTAGAGCACTTTTCCATGTCATATCACATTGATAGCTTTAATTTATTCTTCTGAAAACTGCCTGTTCATTTCTTTTGACTATTTATCAATTGGGGAATGACTCATTTTTATCAACCCTTAAATTATATTTAAGAACTTAGACCTTTAGGCCAGGTTGTGAAGGACCTCAAAAACAAATCCACATATTTATGCTAGAGGTAGGACGCACCCACTAGGGCTTAATGAGCAGAGGAGTGACATGGACAGATCTACATTTAAGGAAACTTCCTTGGCAGCCATGTAGGATTTCAATTACAGTGAGGAGACACTTGAGACAGAGAGACTGTTTAGGAGACTATTGCAATTGTTCATATAAGAGGTGAGGAGGACCTGAACTAAGGTAAGTTGCATGAGTGGAGAGAAGTTAGGTGCAGGGCATACAGTGGAAGTAGAAATGGCAAAATTTGGCAACTGAATATGTGGTTATGGGAGAGTGAGAAGTCAAAGATAAATAATAGTAAAATTATAGACCTGTGACACCGAAAAAAATAGTAGAGCTTTTGTCACTTATGAGAAATTTCGGATTTTTGAGAAAGAAATTTTTATTTGGACATGCTGATTTTAATTCATTTTTGGAACATCAGTCTAAAATATTGAATAGCTGTTTGGTGATATGTAAAGGGAGCTCAGGTGAAAGACTTGGGATGGTTTTGCAGATCTCCGAGTCATTTGTATAGACATAGTAATTAAATCCATGGTAGCTGCTTGGGTCACCTGGAGAGTATAGAGAGGGAGAAGCAGCCTGAGGAAAAAGCCTTTGGGGGTATACTCACAGCAAGAGGATGTGATATGAATTCTGTGTCAGCAAAAGAGTATCAGGAAGGGTCAAACAAGTAGAAAGGGAAACAGGAAGCAGTAGCATCTTAAAAAACCAAAGAGGCAAAAGTCTCCATGGGGAGAAGGTTTTCAGTATTGTCAAATAAAGTAGCTAAATAAAGAAGGGTGAAAACTAGGTTGGGTAGGGGGAGAGGAACATGTTTCATAATTGCAATCACTAAAAATTTTGGAGACAACAGTTTCAGTTGAGTGATGAGGCAGGAATTCAGTTCACAATGTATTGATGAGCCATAGTATAGAAACTGGAGGCAATGCTTCATTTTCTAGGTTTTTGACTGAGAATGGAGGCAACATATGAGCTAATACCTTGAGGGGACAGCAGGGTACATTGAGCTATTTTTTTTTCTCCTAGAGTGGAGGGATCTTTGAGAAAGACTCAATCAGAAAAGAATCACCGTCCATGACACACTCACTTTATGACTTTGGTTGTTGCATTGTTGCTTTTGCCTACCATACAACCTCCTGTGAAAATTCTACCCCTACTCCAAAGCCCTATGCCTTCATGAATCTTTCACCGGCTTACTTAACCAGAAGTTGGATCTCTCTCTCTCTCTCTCTCTCTCTCTCTCTCTCTCTCTCTCTTTCTTTTCTGAACTTGCATAGAATATAGCACGTACCTATCTTATGGCACTTAAATATTTCCTGTGTTGCCTCTTACTTATTTCTGCAATAATCTAATTCCTTTAAAAAATAAAGTCCTTTGACTGTTTTATATACCTTTGTATCCCTACCCATAATTCCTTTTAAAGGGCTTTGTACTTAACAAGTCCTTTGAAAATATTTTAAATAAATGAATGTTTTCTAACTCTTAACACGAACACATGACTTATAAAAAAACGAGAACTCTATCAGAGAAATAATATAAAATGTTCTGTTTTCTGCCTTCCTTCTAATTTGGCTGCATTGGTTTTGTTTTACAAAACCTTTTTAATATAATCAAAATATCCATTTTACCTACCATAATCCTTTCCATCTCTTGTTTTGTCATGGACTCTTCCCTCATCCATAGATCTGACAAGTAATTTTTTCTGTGCTCCCCTAATTTGTTTATATCACCTTTTATATCATGTAACAATTTTAGCCTCTCTTGGCATATGGTGTGAAATGTTTGTCTATGCCTAGTTTCTGCAAATTGTTTTTCAGTTTTCCCAGCAGTTTTTGTCGAATAGTGACTTCTTGCCCCAATAGCTTGGATCTTTGGATTTATCAAACACTAGGTTACTGTGGTTATTTACGTCTGTGTATTGTTTTTTTCTTTTTTTGCAGGGGGGAAGTTAGGGCAATTGGGGTTAAGTGACTTGCCCAAGGTCACACACAGCTAGTACATGTGTCAAGTGTCTGAGGCTGGATTTGAACTCGTCCTCCTGACTCCAGGGCTGGTGCTCCACTCCCTGTGCCACCTAGCTGCCCCTATTTCTGTGTATTATATACTTAATCTATCAACTACTCTATTTCTTATCCACTATCAGAGCACTCTGATGATTACTCCTTTGTAGTACAGTTTCGGTTCTGGTACTGGTAGGCTACCTTTTTTACTTTTTTTCATTGCTTCTCTTGATATTCTTTATCTTTTATTATTCCAGATGAAATTTATTTTTTTCTAGCTCAATAAAATAACTTTTGGGTAGTCTGATTGGTATGACACGGAATAAGTAGATTAATTTGGGTAGAATTGTCATTTTTATTCTATTGACTTGGCCTACCCATGAGCAATATTACTCCAATTGTTTCGGTCTCTCTTTATTTGTGTAAAAAGTACCTCCTAACTTATTCAAATCCTAATCATCCTTCAAGACTCAGCTCAAGTCCCAGCTTCCCCATGAAGCCTTTTCCACCCCACTCTAGATCTTGTCTGTTACATTCTATAACATTATCTGTACTGCAAATTCAACTATAGGCATCATCTTATTCATTTTTCCTTTGTACATTATATTAGGATGGTTGTTACAGCAGCCCCAAGTCACGGAAGTTTGGAATAACTCACTCTATTCAAGAAACTCCTCCTATGACTCCTATAAAAATGCATGTATAAATGCTCCACTCTGATCTAAAATTTAATAAAGCCTTGCTGGGAAGATAAAAATAGTCCATGGTGGAGAAGCTGCATAGGAAAGGCACACTAATATACTGCTGGTGGACCTGTGAACTTGGTGCCTGACTGCTTTGGAAAGCCATTTGGAATTGTGGGGAGAAAATGAGGACTACAATGCCTATATCCTTTAACCTAGGGCTCTGGACTGTTGGGCATATGCTACAAGAAAGTTAGCAACAGAAAAGTCCATGTATAAAGTCCAAAATATTTATAGCTGTATTACAAAGAACTGAAACTAAAAGAGATGCCAATCAATTGGGGAATGGCCAAACAAAATTGTGATACGTAAACGAAATGGAATTTATGTTGTGCTAAAAAACAGCTAGGTGGCACGACGGATAGAGCGCTAGGCTGGGAGTCAGAAACTCATCTTCCAGAGTTCAAATCTGGCTTCAGTTATCCGCTGTGTGACCCTGGGCAAGTCACTTAACCTTGCTTGCCTCAGCTCCTTGTCTGTAAAATGAGCTGGTGAAGGAAATGGCAAACTACTCCAATATCTTTGCCAAGGAAACAAAAACAAAGACTATGATGAATTCAGAGGAGCTTGGAAAAACTTATATGAAGTTTGGATAGAAGTGGTCCTGGGGCAACCTGATATTCTGCTGTTATTCTTTTATAATCAATGTTCTATAGACTATTTTAGAAGTGAATAGAACAACTGTTTTTTGTAACTGAACACAAGTTTTGGGATATAAGATCATTTTCTATAGGCTCACTGAAAGCATCTTTGGGACAATTCCAACAGCAGACAGGAAGGCACAGATGACTTGTAATTCCTCTGGTTTCCACATGATTTTGGTTTCTTCCACCAGGCTATTGTGGAGGATGTTCCAAAACACTCGGTTCAATTTTAAACCTTAATAGTTTAAAAATGCCTAAGACTTCTGAAACAGCCAGTATTTTAAAAGCTTTTAATTGTAGGCAGCTGGGAGATTACGAGTAGTTGGTAAAGGCAATATCTGTTCATATTTTTTTAAAAGACTTATATGAACTGACACAAATAGAAGTAAGCAGGACCTAGAAAATAATATATGCAATGACTACAACAATGTAAATGGAAAAAAAAAAACCAAAGCCATTTAATTGATAAAAGTTGGTCCAGAAGAATTGAGAAAACACAACTCTTTCCCCATTTGTAAAGACAGGGAATTACGGGTGTGAAATATTGCATATGCTGTCAGCCACAGTGAATGTGTTGCTTAGCTTTGCAGAATTACTTTTTTATTTCTTTTATTATGAGGATAACTTGCTGGGGAGGAGAGGGAGAAGAATATTCAGAAAAAGGAAGATATAGAAACAAAAGATATTAACACAATGTGATTTTTTCTTTTTATAAAAAGAAAGCTATACTAGGTATGATACAAACCACAAAGACAAAACTCCTATTTGGGAAATTCCCCCACTCTGCCAAGTAAAAGAAATACATGTACATGAAATAACATGCGTAAAATAACAGTATTGCAAAGATATTCAACTTTCAAAGACCTAGTGACTCTGATCCACAGAACGACCTGCCACAAGTTGAAAAGACTCATGATGAAACAGCTATCCACCTCCAGAGAGAGCTGATGGACTCGAACACAAATGAAGCTTTTAAAAATTTTTTTGTCTTTTTCTTCCTTTTTTTTTTTGGCGGCAAATGTGGTTATTTGTTTTGCATGACTATACATATTTGTAATGGGTTTTGTCTTTCTTGCCTTCTTAATGGATGAAGGAAGGGGAGGAGGGAGAAAGAAAATTCCGAACTAAAAATAAAATTGAATTTTTAAAAAATACAAAAAAAATGTAGTTTTCACTTGTTCCATAAAATTTCAGACATATTACTGAAAGGACCTCTTTGTATAAATTATATGTATGTATGTGTATATATGTATGTGTGTGTGTATATAGATATGTATATGTGTGTGTGTGTGTGTATGGATACATATATATTTTGCCAAGACCATAAAGGCCTAGGCTATATGCCAAGGGGCCATCTCACAAGACCCACATAAATGCAAGAAAACTGAAAGTGAAGATTCAGAAATGGGGACTGAGAGGTTGCTAAGCTCCTCTTTCCATGAGTTAAAACAGAAAGTCCAACACAAACCTCAGAAGCAAGTATAACATAAAAGATATGGACAAGTAGATCTACATTATTTCTGTTCAAGGATATAACACCATCTGGGAGAGTGAAAAGCAGTAGGAGGAGAACCAAGGAGAGCTAGTAATTGAGGTAGCTAAGGGTCACAAAAAACCCTGAGAAGAAATTGGAGGGGAAGGGATCAAGAATACGTAGAGGGGTTAGCCCAGCTTAGAAGGATCACCTCATTATCAAAAGACCAGAATAAAGGAGAAGGGACTAGGGATGATGTCAATAGGTTTCAAAATGCAAAAGGGAGAAGATGAGGCTTATGGCAAGTGGCCTCTATTTTCTCAGGAAAGTATGAGATAAAGTCCTCAGCTGAGAGGGTATGTAGAGGGTTGGGCCGGGGGGGGGGGGGGGCAGGTTTGAGAAGCGAAGGTTTGGGAATATTTTTGAGGAGAGAGAAAAAGAGTCCATTAAGGAGGAGTAAAAGGCTTGCTTTGCTGATGTTAAGGCCCAGTTGAGATTGGCTGAGCCTATGAATTCACTTCTCTAAAACTATTCACCCTAAAACCTGACTTTTCTCCCTTTTCAGACTATAAGTTCTCTGAGGGAAAATATCCTGTATTCACGTATAGAGACCCCACAGGCTTCCTAAGAAGTTTTGACATTTTCCTCTTTTTTGGACAGAAAAGTAAAACCATCCTTATGAGAACACTGAAGTGAATGTAAGAACTTAGAACCAAAAATACTGTATCTTGAAATGAAGAAGCCCAGAGTTCACACTCCCGTCACAGTGGAGCCCAAGCAGTCATATTGTCAATGCCAGACAACTAGTGAGTGAAATTCAACGGAAGGTGAGGCAGTGAGCAAAGCAAGAAGCCCACCAACAATTCCCCTCCTCCTCTGCATGTGCGTTTGTCCTTCATTCTTAGAGAGGACCACGACATCAGGGAAATGATGACATGACTTGCAGTTGACTTTGATTTGAGCAAGGGAGGGCTGTGCAAGGTCACCAGCCTCACTTTCTCCTCCAGAGCCGTCTGGGTCCAGGGGCCTGATATTCACCAGGATGACTGGCGATGGCCCAGGATGCAATAGGAGACCCAGGCCCTTTCAGGGTAAGGTCTTTTCAGGTTCTCACTTTTAGTAAGGTAACCCCCATTCAGTGAATAGGCCTCTTTAAGAGGTTAATCAAGGGATGGCCCCCTATAATCAAAACTCAAAAAAAAAAAATCGAACTGGGAGGGGAAGACCCTCAGGGTTCTCAGGGGAAAGAGAAAACAGCTACTATTTAGTACATACTAATTACCCTGTGCTGGGAGGGCAGGGACCTATCACCTAAGCTTCGAGCTCCAGAGTGAACTGGATTTAAGGCTCAGTTTTCTGTTGGGCTACACAATGATTTTCTAGGACTTCCTGGCAGCACAGGCCTCAGTGACAAGTACATGCTATTTTTCAGGCAGTTAGCTGGTACCATGGACAGAGTTGTTTCTTTTTTTTACTTAGTATTAGGAAAAGCTGAATTCAAATCCTCCCTCAAATGCTTACTAATTTTGTGACTCTGGGCAAAAGTCACTGTCTCAGCCTCAGTTTCCCCATCTGTAAAATAATAATAGTAGCCACCTCACGTGGTGGTGGCAAGGATCAAATGAGAGAACACAGAGTGCTCTGCAAACCTTAAAGAGCTATTTAACTGCCGGCTCCTGGTGTCTGTGGACAAGGAAATGGCATTACCAGGAGTTTTACTGCATGGACGTTCTGCATGAATGCAAAAGATGCACTATCGATATGGTAAAAAAAAAAAAAAAATCTAAATTGGCTATTTTGTATCACTGTGCACACATGTGAATATGGCTAGATTTTCACTGGCCTCAATCCAAACTAATCTTGAGAAAAGGGACCGTCTTCATGTTTTAAAATTTTCCAGAACATGGTATAATGCCACATACTTATAGAGTACTCAAATAATATTTAATTGGCAACGATTATCATTTTGGAGCCAGGAGTGTTCACGTTTAAAAGCATCTAAAATACCAGGCAATAAGCACAACAGGTGACACCTTTAGTTATTCATTATTTCAATAAACGTGCTGGGAAATTAGGCACGGAAATTATAGCACACGGACGTAGTTTTATCTGTTGAACATGGGTATATAATTGCAACCTACTGTTACCAGCTGATGAAGGAAATTTAAGGCTATACCTCCAGCTGTCATAGCAATGAAATGCTTGGAGAAAATAGGGATAGAAGCCATATCCAAATTTAAGCAAAGAAAACAAAACAGAAAAAGGCACACTGTGTAACACTGGATAGGGCAAAGCCTGAAAATTAAATTCTAAAAAACATCTATTTTATGCTGATGCAGTCTTGGCCTAGTCAAACATTAAGAAGCTCTGACATTCTACATCTAAAATGTCTTTGTAACTAAGTTTAAAGAGAAATTAATTACAATTAAAAGGTGATTGTTACCCAAGTAACTTAAGTAGAAATCCAATAATAGGCTAATATATGTGCCAGGCTTCTGTATACTATCCCTTGGGGGCAAACAGCAAGCCGTGCTTTCCTGATGACCAAAGAAGGTCAAACAGGAGGCAGGATTCCATTACTTTTGTTCTCACCTTCTACCTAATAGCTTGTGAGCTACATTCACACCCTAAAAATCACAGATATACTTTGAAATTGTGAAATAAGTGGGCTGATTATCTGAAGCAAAACTATGGCATTCAGTAAAGCGCCCTAGGGTTCCTTGTTCAAAGGGACACAGGCATTCCCACTAAACATCCCTGAAGAGCTGAATAACGCCTCACCTATCATTCCCATTCATTTTGTCACCCTTTCCCTTTTTTGGACAGAAAAGTACAACCATCCTGCTAAGAATACTTAGAGGGATATAAGAATGGATGTCATAACCAGATGAGATATCATATCTTAAAATGAAGAAACCTAGAGCTCCTACTCAGCTGTCAGTTTGGTCCAAGCAATCATGTTGTCAACACCAGACAACCAGTGGGTGAATTAGGCCAGAGGGGAGGTAGTGAGCAAAGCAAGAAGCTTTCACAGAATTATCAGCGTCAGATTTCTGAAATCAATAGTGGTGTTGGATACCAAATCCGCAGTCTTTGTGATGTCACTGAAAAACATGTTAATTCTGGGAGAGCAGCACCCTCTGGTGGACAGAGTGCAGGCTGTCTTAGACTTGGCAAGTTTGTCTCCCTACATTTTTATGAAAGACGTGCCCTGTTGAGTCACAGCATAGCCAGGCTGCCATTTTAGAACACAACAGAGGGAGGGTGGAAGTCCTGGGAAGCAAAGAAGTCCTTGAGGAAGAAAAAAAGGAAATGGAATGGATCCTTCTTTGAAAATTCTCTAACACCACTTGGAAAGATTGCTCTTTATTTTACATACTGTTCTAGTCTAGAAGGCTCCCTAGTAGCATACCTGAAAGTAAGGTATGTATGTGAGTCAATATGCCAACACACTAAGCAGAGGGATGGTCTAACCCATTGTGAAATGAACTGTAGTTAATACACATATCTTTTGAGACACAATAACCCATTTTACTATCTATCATCATACTTGGTTGGTATCCAGTTTTATAAGTACATTTTCCCTGAAAGATCAGAAAGGTAAGCAAGAAAAAGACAAGACGGCCATGTTAATACACAAAGACAAGATGTAATGACATTAAGAAGAATCAAAGAGGGATTCAGAGGAAGCAATTTCCCTGGCATTGTTCTGGAAGTTATAAAAAAGTTAAAATAAATGTATAAACAGCCCACATCATATTCACTGCCTGTGAAGGATATGCTCAGTAAACACAGATTTCTCATAAAAATGTCAGTCATGATGCAAAGGGCCTTTATACAAGCATAACCACCAAAACACATTATGAGAGGTTAAGAAATAGCATTACTTTCCCAGGAAGCCAAAGATTTTGTTATCACTATGCTGTTTTAAAGGTCAATCTACTAAAGTAGTAATTTCTCCACCCAACATGCAGAGGAATAAGTTTTTCCATACAACATGAAATTTAAAGCCCTGTATTTAGATGATGATTCATTTGAAATGACTGCCTCCACCGCTAGCCAAGACAAAAGGTGGAGGGGCTATCATCCTTCGGCTTTCTAAACCTTCTAACAATGCTTCCCTCTACCAAAAAAATAAATAAAGCCTTAGTGCTCTGTGTCTGGAAGCAGAAAAGCAGAAGTAATATGCTGCCTTAGAGTTGTAAAATACAGAGCTGGACGGCACCTCAGAGGTCCAACCCTTCCTAAATTCTGAACACCACTACAACATCCCCAACAACTAACGGCACATATTTTAGGAGGCTAAATAGTTGTTTTTCAGGGGTGTTCCTAGACTATAGGATTCACTATACAAGTAGCATTAGAGTAAATGGTCCCTTCCAACACTGCATCTAGAATAAGAAGGATTGCGAATACAAAATCTTATCTTTTTTTTTTCATTCTGATTTAACAAAAATATTCAGGAACACTACTCCACCTAGACATATGTGAAGTACTTAAGCATAGATTTGTGGGGGGTACATTTTTTAACAAACTCAAACCAACTGCTGTGGTTACTACTTGAATGTTTAATTAGAATTGAGTTTGAATCCTTTTAATCAATACAATTCATATTTATCATGTCTACGTGGGAGGTGCTGTGCTACGTCTATGTGGAAGGCTAGTACTCTAAAACACAGTACTTGTCCTCAAGCATTTTATTACCACTTAATCTGTCTGAATCCTAAGAATGTTAAGTCATAAAAGATACAAATACAATCATTTTAGTCATGTTGGGTCAATTTCTCTAATGGGCACTAAGAAACTTTCCAAAAAACAGTTTAAAAAAAGAATAAAAATCCAAGTTACATAAAGAAGCCCTGAAAAAAGAGCACCTTCCATTCCTTATGAAGCATTCTGATTTACTGGACAGAGAATGTAATACTGAAGAAAAGTCTTGACACATGAATCTTAAAATATACTAATGTTTCTAAATGACTGCAACTTTATGATGCCAAGGAATTTTGATTCTGTTCTTTCAAATTTTTCTATTAGTTTGGTGATCATCTATATCTAATGATTAAAGATGAGACCAAGGTAGGAATAACTCTGTTATAATATCAGTACATATATCTGAATGTCACCCTGAGACATGAAGGCAGGATATAGAAAAATTAAATATTTTTTTTAGAATAGAATTATTCAATTTATTAACAAAATTCACAATAATTATAAAGTTCACATATGCAAACATAACTCCTTCAGTTACTATCATCTTTTACATAATGTCACAAAGAATTATTTCAAAATCGTTCTGATAAATATATTGCAGCTTTGCATCCAACCTGAATAGCGCCTTTCAAGATGGCGTATGCTGGTGCCTAAAAGAAAATGTAAGATTGAGTTTATTAGCTGTGCAATGCAGAGTCGCAAGAGAAGTTTCATAGTGAACGATATAGAATAAACTAACAAGTGAGAAGTAATTCACATTAACACACTAAATAACAAGATAAAATAATACTCCTCATACTTGGGGGATGAAAGGCCACTGGGAAGAATTATATTAAGAGCGAGCAAACAACAGGACTCCCAAGTGAACAATTTACATGAGTACTGTAGCACAATTCTTCTCTGGCAACCACTCCAATTTCCAAATAATAGCGGCCAGAGCACCCACAGCAATATGTAAATGACAGGCACCTACCAACTCCGCATCATGGTCAAGCCCAGTGTCGTGGTGCTCTAGCTCCTCATCCCGAAACTGTTTAATTATCTGATTAAATAAAAACAACAGCAAGACAGCAATAGCATTTTATGGACCAGAAAATGCAAATCATGTCTTCAGATGGTCTGCAACCTCAGAGAGACACTAGACTCCAACTGAGAAGATTTGGGTTTGGATCCTAACTCTGCTCCTGAGACTGCTGGCTTGGCTTTGGGACAAATACTTTACCTGGAAGAGATTGGGTCCTGATCTGTAAAATGGGGAATATCGCTACTTAAGAAGCTCATAGAATTGTTGTAAGGAAACTGTTTTGTAAACTACAAAGCACTATGCAAATGTGAAAATTATTAGTACTTTTTGCTTTATAAAGCATTCCACATACTATTATCTTGGGTGATACTGCTAACCCTGAGTATACGTTTCTTTTTAATTCTCTTGGGACATCTTATATTTGAAGATACATGGCAGTTATTGAATGTGCTTGTTTTTTACTGATGTTTTATATATGAGATTAAACAAAGGCCAAAGACAGTGGATATGGCACAAATTTACTCATTTTTTTTTGAGTGAGACCCACAAATAAGGCAGAAAAGGGGCTTAAAAACATGACATAGCACTTCTCAGCCTCCTCTCTTATAAAGACTTTGGCACTTTTGACCTTGAAACTAAATTGGATTCAAGAAGTTGATCACATGAAATTAGATATCCCTAAAAACACACAGAAGTAAAGGTATAAAAGCAGAAACATTTTCAAAGATTGATACCACACGGAAGCTACATATATGGTAATCATGAGGACAAAATAATTCTATATATTTTGTTTGGAAAGTGACTAAATGATTCTCTTTACTCTTTTGTTTGACCTCCATTTATGTTAAAGGTATTTGTTCAGAATCTGCCAACAGTGATGCAGTGGAAAGCACTCTGGACTAAAGTCTTGTCCTAGCTCTTCCACTAACTAGCAGTGGGACCTTCAGCAAGTCACCCAAAAATCTAGACTTCAGCTTCCTATAAAATAAAAATCCAATGCTATCCGAGATCCCTTCAAATTTATTTTTAATGAATACCAATTTTTACATATACCCTTTTCTAAATCAGCCAAATTCCAAAACAAAACTAAGCACCTGAAGGAGTTCTTCATACTTTTCTGGATCCTCTTCCATCAATGTCCTAATCTGGTTGTTATAATGGTGTGCTATTGACTCTTCTATAGCCACAGTGCAAGCCATTGCCCCTTCCTTCCCAAGTAAGGCTGTCCCAGCACCTGAAATTGTCCACGTTATAATAAATCATATTCCATTTTCAGCCTCCTTTAGGTAAAATAATTCACTTAAATGGATACTCACCCAGTACAAAGCCCATTACATTCCAAAAGGGCATCAGAATAGTTGGCCGGACTCTAAATTTAACCATCAACTCATTAAACTTTTTCAAATGGGCCTTTTCTTGATCCCACATTTTCTGCAGGAGAAATAAATTAATAGAAAATCCAACCACCTCACAGATACGTCTAACAAGGATTGTACTGTGCGCTAGGGAAACTGCATTTTCTCAGTCTATACGATGAAAGGGAAGTCAAGGTAGAAATGTGAGGGAAAGACCTCTCTCCTTTCTGCCTTTATGTACACTTTACATTTCATTTTGCCCCATTTCAACCTACATCATTCACTTTTAAAAGAGAAAACATAATCTCAAAAAAGAGAATCTAATGTCATCAAGTACAGATTTAGGTCATTTCCAAATTAGTTTACTATGTTACAGCTTTTCTGGAAATACCAGGGTTTATATAAAGGCAAAAGATCTATACTGATGGGAATACAAAGAAATGAGATCTGTTTTGCTTATTTTAAAACCTAAAAGGTCAGGATAATAGGTGTAGTCATTTGATTCCAGGCTCCTAAAATGTAATACATACTTCTCACAAAAATCTCAATTAAGGCAAGGCTAACTGATAGTCAGTTTTTGCTTTCAGCTTGGACTCTCCTCTCCTCCTCATTAGTGACTAACGAACATGACTATAAAATCAAACGTAAAGTACTCAAGTCAATATATTTGAACTAAAAGGAAAAACACTGAAAGTTTCCACCTTTTTTGTTCTCCCCCTCCTTCTTATAAACTGGCTTATTCTTTTCCTCAAATAGTAATTAACAGGGGGAATGTAAACAATTAAGAACTAGAATTACCTACAAAATACAATGATGATATATTTACTTATAATCAAATTAGTACTTTAGTGGAACAAAGTATAAGGAGCAAAGATTCATATATACAGACCTGAATAACTGGTCCGACATTTGTTCTACCTAGTACAGCCATTTGTCCAGCATATATGCGGTTGGCTCCATACTCCCCTGCATGATCCACCCGGATGATACGATCTACAGTGGCATAGTTGATATTTTCATAGGTCTTTCCCGTACTACAAAATCTGATGCTGGCACTGCTTGCATAACCTATAAAAAAAGTTGTGCTTTGTGAGAATGTAGTTATAACAAAGGTGATTTTGACTTTTCCTAATCTAATTGTAAAGACCAGGTAAGAGTTAAACCTTACTGTTATTTATACTTAATTTTCTATTGATTTTCTCTCAAATCTATCCACATCCCTCAATACAACCTGCAAGGGCTACTGCTTCCAAACAAGTTTCATCATTTCCACTTTCTGTCCCTTGCAATCCACCTCACTCTACAGCCATGTCCACCTCCCTCAAGTCTAGATCTAATCACTCCATTCAACAAGCATTTATAATGTCACTTCTGAGAAACCTTCAGAAGTCTGACTGCCTCCTACATAAAGTTCACATTCCTTATCCTAGCACTCAAGTTTCTCCACAACCTGGTATCACTCTACCTTTCTGGCTTCATCTCATACTCCTTTCCGGACTACATCTAAGCTGAACTACTAAATGCATCTTACATATGTGTGTATACATTTTTGTGTGTGTGCATACACTGATGTATATGTGTATATGGGTGTGTGTACACACACAAAATATATATGTATACAGATACACAAAACGGGAGGCTAGGTAATATAGTGGATAGAATACTAGGCCGAGTCAGAAAGATTCATCTTACTAAAAATTCAAAGTTGAGTGACCCTGGGCAAGTCACTTAACCCTGTCGGTCTTAGTTCCTAATCAGTGAGGATGAAGAAGGAAATGGCAAACCACTCCACAATCTCTGCCAAGAGAACCCCAAATGGGGTCACAGAGGTAACACAACTGAAAGGGCTGAACTATATTAAAATATATATATACATATATATTCATATGTGTATACATAAAATATAAGGTATGTATATAAGGAACCTATGTGTATATACATATTTATACATACAGAGGTTCCCTATAAACATACCCTTGGCAGCTAGACAGAGGGAAAGAATAGAGAAAGGAAGAAAGAAGGAAAGCTGTGTTGCCCAACTGGCCAGTTCCAGTTTGGTCCCAAACGGGCAGCTCCTCTTCTACTCACAGAGGTCGTCCTTCATTCTCAAAGAAGACCATGACATCAGGATGGTGATACCATCACATGTGATTGGATTTAAGTGAGGGAGGGCGGTGCAAAGTCACCAGCCTCACTTTCGCCTCCAGAGCCATCTGGGTCCAGTGGCCAGATACAGATCAGGACAACTAGGGATGGCCTAGGATGCAGCAGGGATCCTTGGCCTTTTCAACCTAAGGTCATCAAAACGTCTCAGTTTGAGTGAGGCAAAGCCTATTTAATGATTAAGGCTTGATAAGAAACAAAGCCCCTCTTTAAAAAAAATATCAACGTGGGAGGGAAGACCCTCAGGGTTTCTGGCCAAAACAGAAACAACCGATATTCACATGGATTCTAAGCCCATCAGGGCAATGACCAAGCCTGGTCAGTCACACCCTTACCTGCTGGTGCTGAGCCCCAAAGGAATGTGAATTTTCAATCTCTGAAACTTTTTTTTCCCCTTTCCTCTTAAGGACCAGCTTTAATCCCAAATCACTTCGGCTCTCTAGGATTGGCGGATAATAGGTCCCAGGTCAAGCCCTACTTGGTCATGGTTTGGGCCCGACGGGCTCAGACTGAATGTAAGTGGCAACTGTTTCTATTTTGGCCAGAAACCCTGGAGGTCTTCCTCTTCCATGTGGATTTTTTTTTAAAGGCCATTCTTTTTGCTTCATTTCTTATCGAGCCTTAATCACTGAATAGGCTTTGCCTCAATCACACTGAGACCCTTGGGCTGCTGGTGGTGAAACAGGCAGTCAGGAAGACTCACCTTACTCAAAGCAACACTGCCTGGCTGTGGGACCCTGGACAAACAGCTTAACCTCTTCTGCCCTAGTTTCCTCAACCGTAAAATGAGGCACAGAAAGAAAAGGCAAACCATCATCTCTGCCCAAAAAAGCCCCCACCCCGAATGAGGTCAAAGAGCCAGACACACCCGAACAACCACACACCCCCTGCCTTCTCCTGCCTCTGGGCCAACACTGGCACCAAATCGGGCTAGGTCTTCCCAGCGCGGGCCGGGTACTGTTTATAAGCTCTGATTTCACACCTACACGCGGTGCCAAACAGGATGCCCGCGTATAACTGGGGCTTAGTGTTTACGGAACTGAAACCACCTGCTGCCTACTACACCCGTGGCCTCTGACCTTTCGTACGCCGCTGGAGGGCTGTAAAGGTTTCACGGGCCTTCTTTTGTGCACCTCAAGGTGCCTAGTACCGTGCTGGGTACTCTCGGCCAAAGCTTGCTTCTGATGGGGGGGGGGTGGGGGGACACTTCGGGGTTCTACCCCCCCCAGGCAGCTCCAGCGCGCCAGCCCCTGTCTGGAGACAGTCTACAGGTCTAATACTTGAAAGCGTTTTTCTTTCTTTTTCTTCGCCAATCTACACGTCCGGGGGATAGAGCTGGCCTCGGACCCAAGACCTGGGTTCGAGCGCCTCCACTGAGTTGAACGAGTCGGCGCTCTCCTGTGTAGACAGCTCTACCCGCAGGGAACCCGTGTCCTGTACCCATAAACCACAACTCCAAGCCCTTCTGTCCCTCTCTTTGGCAAGGCGCGCCCACGTGGGGTTAAAAAGCATGGCCGGCCTGGCAGTCCGGCTTATTCAGCCCTGAGTCTTTCGTCCGGACACGGGGTCACTGCGTGACCTTGGACAAAGTCACTTACTCGCTCTCAGCCTCAGTTTCCTCCCCTGTAAAACACCGATACTACACACACTTCCACAGGGTCGTATTAAGGACACGCCCTCGGAGACTCCGCCCCACCCCTTTACCTGCGGGGAGCCTCGGGGCCCCGGAGCATAGCCTCCGGAGCACAGAAGCCGCGGGCGCCCCGGCGCAGCCCACCATCGTCCTGCCCCCGCCGGCGCTCCACCCGGCAGCAGGCGAGAGAGCTCTCAGCGCATCCCGATGACGGACCTGGGGGACGCGCCGTGGGCACGCGCTTATGACGTTGGCATTCCTCCGCCGCGCTCGGGCGGGGCTGGGGTTCCCATTGGGGAAAATCTTCCGCCTCCTTCCGAGGGGTCACGTTTTCGTTAATCTCGGCCGCCGCTCCTAGTGTCTGGAAAGATAGATCGAGGGTTCCTATTGGCTGAGGGCCAGGCCAATGGAGGGCGAGCATCCTCTGGCTGCCTTGGAAACTGAACCACACATGCGCTTGGGAAAGTGAAGTAGGGGAGAAAAGTCAGGTTTTGGGGCTGCAGTACCTGAGTCAGGGCTTCGAGACCTACGTGGGCAACTTGTCAGGAGAGAACACAAGTCGTCATGAATTTATCTTGCTACCAGTGTGCTTACGGATGGCAAGAAAAATGGGGCGGAATTCTGTGAGATCGGCTAACAGGACAGAAAAGAAGGATGGAGGGGATGCAGAAAAATAGGGACATTCATGAATGCATTGTCGGTGGAGTTAGGAACTAGTCCAGCTATTCCGGAGGACAATTTGGAACTATGCCCAATGGGCTAGAAAGCTGTGCAGACCTTTTGATCCAGCGATACCACTACTGGGGCTGTATCCCAAAGAGATCAAAGAAAAGGGGAAAGGACCTAGTTGTACTGAAATATCTATAGGAGGTCTTTTTTTGTGGTGGCAAAGAATTGAAAATTGAGGGGATGCCCATCAATTGGGGAATGGCTGAACAGGATGTGGTATATGATCGTCATGGAATACTACTGTGCTATAAGAAATGATGACAGGGAGGGTTTCAGAAAAACCCAAGACCACGTATAAGAACTGATGCAGAGTGAAGCGAGCAGAACCAGGGGAATATTGTGCACAATAAAGCAACGTTGTAAGGATGATCACCTGTGAAAGACATAGTTGTGAAAAAGAAATCAGCTTTTTCAAATTAGTTTTAGTTTGATTAAAAAGTAGGCTCCTTTTGGGGCAGCTAGGTGGTGCAGTGAGTAGAGCACCTGCCCTGGAGTCAGGAGGACCTGAGATCAAATCCAGCCTCAGACACTTGACACATGTGCTAGCTGTGTGACCTTGGGCAAGTCACTTAACCCCAATTGCCCTGCCCTCTCCTCCAAAAAATTAGGCTCCTTTCTTTAGGAAGAGCTAGCCTAAACTAAGCCAGACTAACATAGTTCTTTAAGTCTAGGTTACCTGTAGATTTAGTGAATAGATGGAAGGAGAAGACTTTATTAATTAGTAGCAGATAATTTAGAAGGATAAAATAATCATAGGATTATAAGGTTTTTCAAAAGGCTAAGTCCCCCTTATCTAGAAAACCAGGTCCCCCTTCTGGCAGCTGGAGAAAGGTTAGCCAGAGGTTAAGTTAAGCCCCCTTTTCTTTTTCTTTAGATAGAGTCTAAGTTGAAGAATGGACTCTGCTAAGGAAGATGAGGGATGGCTACTAAGGAGGAGGAGGGATGTCTGCTAATCCTTGACCACAAGTTCCTCTTCCCAGTACAACCTGGAGGAAAGGATGTCTGTCACAGGACTGAGAAAGTCTGGGAGAAGCTAACTAGTTGTAACCTGCCTTGTCCAATAGAATTGTGTTGAAAACAAGTTTCTGTAATTTTTTCCAGTTCCTCTTTTTTGTTATAAAAGTCATTTCTATAAATCACTGCTTGTCTCTGACCTCTTAGGAGTCAGGTGACCTGGTTTAATATGCAAATGCTAGCTTTGCAAATTAAATCATCGATGGCTCAGTAGCTTTGTCCTCAGTTTCCTTTTTGTTTCAGATAATCAATTTTAACAGCTACTCTGATCAAGACAATGATCTAAGACAAAGGATCCATGATGAAAAATGCCATCCACCTCCTGAGAAAGAACTGATAGTCTGAGTGCAGATCGAAGCATATTTTTTTCACTGTTTCATGTCTTTTGTTGTTTTTTGTTTTGTTTTGTTTTTGCAACATGGCTGTTGTGGAAATGTTTTGCTTGCCATCACACATGTAACTGATACATTGCTTGCCTTCTCAATGGGGTGGAGGAGATAATTTGGAACTATTTTTTAATATTAAAAAAAATTAAGAATTAAAAATAATAAGTAAAAGAAGTAAAAAAATATTTGAGTCGACCTTTCATGACATACATAGGAATTATGTGAACACAATTATGGAACAATCTTCACATAAATAGATGTTAATAATGGGAGAAATAGTCATTGCTCATGGGTAGCAAGAATGAAGCTTTTTTTTCTTTTGTTTTTCTTGCTTTTTTCTTTTGCAACATAATATGGAAATGTTTTGCATTACTTCGCATGTATAATGGGTATCATACTGCTTGCCTTCTCAACAGGTAAGGGAGGGGCTGGAGGGAGATAATTTGAAATTTGAAATTTTTAAAAACCTAATGTATAAAAAATAATAAAAGAAAGGCAGGGTGGGGAAAGGAAGGAATCCTTTTCTCCAATATTCTATTTATAACATAACCATCTTTTTCTATCGTATGTTTGAGCCTAAATTTCTATTTAAAGG
Source organism: Trichosurus vulpecula (assembly GCF_011100635.1). Classification (NCBI taxonomy): domain Eukaryota; kingdom Metazoa; phylum Chordata; class Mammalia; order Diprotodontia; family Phalangeridae; genus Trichosurus; species Trichosurus vulpecula. The sequence goes on along the minus strand of NC_050573.1, from coordinate 552,355,516 downwards.
TTAGATCACCTGGTTCTCTCCATTTTTTAAAAGTGTTCTCCTCACATTTTCCAAGGTCACTTTGGTTCCCTCCTTGGCAACCATCATACCCTACATTTATATTTTCTTTGTACTTGTGGCACCTTCCCTCCAGTAAAATTTAAACTCCTCCTGAACAAGGTACTTATTTTCTTTTTTTAAAAAAGTTTATTCATGCCTTTTGTTTTTATATCACAGTGATTTCTGGATATATTTGCTTCCCCCATCCCTCCATGAGCCTTCCCGTATAACAGAAAAATGGTTAAGAAAAACCTACCAACACAACCATCAATTCATCTGAAAGGGGGGGGCTGCCATTTTTCGTCTGGTTCTTGAACAAATTAGGCACTTAATATTTAATTGAATAAAATTGATTGAATTGCAACAGGCTGATAGTGTTCCATGTTAGTGTGGGGACACAGTTGCCTACTCCTTCAATACAATGCCTTATCTAAATATTTGTTGAAAGAATGCGGTCAGATAATATCAGGTTTTCCAAAGCAAAAATCTACACTTCACCACTCTGTGAAAGAATGCCAACTAAAGACTAGTTTTCTCTTTCTTTGGTGGGAAGAAACCAGAACTACTTTGATGGCTAGAACTTTAGGTGTGATTTGGTTGGATTGGATAAATAGATAGTTTCTGGAACATTTAAAAACAACTCCCCTTTTTCCCCACACCAAGAAAAATCTCTAACAGTCATTGGAACGCACTCATTTGAAGATGACAGCAGACTCTCTACTTACTACTTCAATAAGAAGGCAAAAGGGTAACTTTAAAAACTGACAGATTTCCAGGATCTTTTGCTTACAGAATAACCCTGTGAGTCTAAACATGCATGTATAATCATTCTAAGATTTCAAATGTTTTGTTTTAATTAACAGTTTTAATTCACATTAAGCAGAGGAGCTATACTTTTTATCCTACAGCTCTAACCAGAAGTTACAATTTGATCAAAAAATTCCAAGTAATATTTACAAAAGTCAACATTTTACTACAGCTAATAGTACATTAATCGGCATTTAACGGTGAAAAAACCCCTGATAATCCTTAGTTTTCAGCATTTCCATTAATAAAAAGCAGAAAACAACACTTGTCGGGAACTGTAGGAATTAGCCTTGCTAATAACGTTGACAGCGGTGAGAAATGGCTACAATTCATCTTTTCAGAGAGTCCAACGAGCCTATGCATACTCAAAAGCAGCCTGTATTGGTAAGAACATAGACTGCCGAAGGCCTTAAGAAAGATGTTCCCGGAAAATCTCCTGCCTCTGGCAGTCATCACAAGATAAGAGTTACAAATCCCTGCCGCGGTTCAAGGCAATCTTGAACTACTTTTCATTATAATCTAGCTTTGTGTGATTAGAAGGAAACAACAGTTGGTTGGCACCGGGATTCCTCTCAGAAAGTGGCAGCACTCTGTGGCATGACACAGGAAAATGCTTCCATGAACAAAGATCAACCATCTATAAAAGGAAGAAATTATCCTTCAATAATATTCCTCAGCATCAGCCATCATTTCGATAAAACTTCATTAGCCTCTGAAGTTCAGGCTAATGAAAGTGTGTTTGAATTTAAAAGAAAACCATTAAGACTCATTAAAATCAACTTTGAAAACCTAAACTACAGCTACACTGAAGAAAAAAAAAGCCTGAAGACACTAAATGAAAATGAACTACTTTAATAAGATTTGCCTACATTAAAAAGATTTAGACTTAACACTCCTTTTTGATAATGTTATAGTAGGGGGCTGAGCCAAGATGGCAGCTGGAAAGCAAGATAATGTTATATTAGTTGATAAGCCATGGAATAACTCAAAAGGACAACTTTTTACTGCCAAATAGCCAGTTTCAAGGCATATGTTACTTATTTTTACTACAATAGGAGCTATACATTATTCCTGTTACATTTCATTAAATACATGTACATATGCAGAAAAATTATAAATATTATAAACAGATAAATAATATTTTGAAATGTGCTTCTTTGTATTATAAGGAAGCTAAATTTCTCCTCAGAAATCTAGTTGAGTACATTTTAAAAACTGTTGTATCTGAAAAGGCCCTGAGTGAGTGATTTAGGTTTAATGCAATCCGGAGTAAAAGGGATTGAGCACGAATTGAAAGGTGTGACAGCATAATCCCAAAGCACATATCCATAGCCAAGCAGGAATATAAAACATATCTTACAACATCCTTCCCAGAACACTTCTGAAGCCTGAAACGTCCTTTAAAAGTACTGCCTACAAAACACAAAGGGAAACAGACCTTAGGGAATCAAGGAAAACTCTACCTTCTCCCACTTTTGGAAAGCGTATTATTCCCAGAAACCACAGATCAGCCCTAAAAGAGAAGTAAAAGTTCAAAGGGCACCTATTCCCATGAAACAGCCTTCTGTTCTGCTCCTCGGCTGCTACAGAAGCTCAGAAAGCATGGCTAGTGTTATCTATGATCTTAGCTAAAAATAACTGTAAGTCATGCAGGAGCTCCATATGCCTAATATCGATAGCTCATGGCATAAGATCATGGACATTTTTGCATCTCATCTTACCAAACTGGGGCTAAAATTTAAAAGTTTAATGCTAGTTATATAACTATGTTTCCAATTTTCTTAACAACTGCTAACAACATGATGGTTTAGGAGTTTATCTTATTTTACAAAGCAACCTCTATTTTAGGGTTAGTATAACCCCAAAGTATAAAAAAAGGTCATTTTATGCCATTGGAATTTGGCTCATTAGCCAGTTAGTCCAATCTCATGAACCAATGGCCTTCAAATTTAACTTAACAAAATTTCTCAAACTACCTGAAAAAAATAATAGTTTTCTTTGTTCCCACTTCCCTTGCAAAAACTTAAATAGCCTAAGCCTAAAAAATTTCTCGTAGTCACTGAGCTGAGACTCTACAAGCAGAGACTCAGCTCAAACTGTTGTTATAGTTTACAAAATCGTCAAATAGAAACTAGTTCTGTAAACACCGACATAACCCAAAACTACAGCAGCAGTAACGGTATCACAGTGCAGAAAATGCCTGAGTCCTAGAAAAAGTACATTTAGTGTTTGTACAAAATTCCACAGATGAGTTTTAGAGATTCAGCGTGGCAGCTCAGTGAGCCTGGAAGGAACAAGTATTGTGTTCGAGATCAGCTTGGTCGGCTTCTCATCTCTTGCTGAGCAGCTGTAAATTTCCGGATTAGATAGTGCTTGTCTCGACTTTCCTAAAAATAAATAAATAAATGAATAGATAAATAAATAAATAGCTAGCTAGATAAATAGATACATAGATAAATATCTAGATAAATTAATAAATTAATAAATATATAGATACATTTGGAGATACAATAACTTCTTTTCAAGGCTATATGTGCCACACAACTGACCCGGAATTAGCTGGATTCCAGACGCAATTGACAACACACTCTCCCTCCCACCCCCACTCCCAACCCCTGACCCCAAACACTTCGCACCCACATTGCTTCATGATAATCAATCTGGTTTTGATGGGGTAACATAAAACAAAACACTCAACCTCATCATTTTGTACCCTTGTGTGAATGTATGAAATCTCTGCTAGGACAGGAAAAAACTGATGATTTTAAAGTCAACAATATATTTCTTTAACTGTATCTCCTTCTCTCACTCAGGCTGGAAATCCAATGACCACTCCCTGAGCCCACTGCCAACTGACCCAGAAGCTTTGGCCTGCTCTTTTTCTGGCTTGGGTTGCATGCAGGGTACTAGACTGTAAGAATCATGAGGACAAAGACCACATTTTATCTAAATTCCATATCTTACTCAATGCCTAGCGTAGTGCTTTATAATAGCATGGTCATTAATAAATGCTTGTTCAAATGACATCACTAGGTGAAGAAATGAATATAACAGACAGAGAAAGTTAAAACCAGAAGGAGAGTGTTACCACTCAGTCTGCTTGGTGCTGTGGTCCAGTCGTTTTTCAGTTGTGTCCAACTCTTGGTGACCCCATTGGCGGTCTTCTTGGCAAAGATACTGGAGCGGCTTGCCATTTCCTTCTCCAGCTCATTTTACAGGCGAAGAAACTGAGTCAAATAGGATTAAAAGACTCGTCACACAGCTATTAAAGATCTGAGGCTGAATTTGAGCTCAGGTCTTCCTGCCTCCAGGCCCAGTGCTCTGGACCACCTGGCTGCCTTGAGTCTGCAAAGCTGTACTAGGCAGCATCAGTATGGGCTGTGGCGGAGGAGGACAAAAACAAGTGTATAGCCTACACTTTAGCTTAGCCGAACTAACATGTGGACTTTTGTTGTAGCCTTCTGGCTGCTCTCTGCCTATCCAGGCCATCCTCCAGGCATCTGTCAGATGGATCTTCCTAAAGGACAGGTTTGACCGTGTCACCACTCCATGGGCCCCCAATGCGCTTCAGGATCAAATATAAAAATTGTCTGTTTGACTTTTGAAGTCCTTTATAATGTGGTCCCCTCCCACCTTCCTAGTCTTCTTGTATACTACTCATGGTGACATATTCTGTGATCCAGGCCAACTATCTCCAGACCCCAGTGCATTTTCACCAGCTGGCCTCCATGCCCAGAATGATCTCCCTCCTCTTCTCCACCTCCTAGCTTCTTGACTTCCTTCAGGTTCCAGCTAAAGTCTTCAGGAGGCCTTTCCTGGTGCTTAATGCTTTGCCTTCCCTCTGAAATTATCTCCAGTTTGTCCTGTCTTTATCTCGTTTGTACAAAGTAATTTATATGTTGTCTCCTCCACCGGACTTCGAGGCTCCTTCACAGCAGGGAGTGGTTTTTCTTTCTCTATATCCCTACTGTGTGGCATAGCATGCATGTAGCAGCCAGTTAATAAATGCTTGCAGACTTGATGCTTTACACATTTAAGGCATTTGCTGTTTAAGTATAGTATTTGTTCAGATTTTCCTTCTGACTTCCTTGTTTACTTCCAACGAAGAAGCAGAACACAGCCATTTGCTAACATGGATTTCCCATTCTACTGATTTGGTCAAAGTAAACTCTGTGATCTGTAATGAATCATCCTTGTTAAAATGAAAAGTTCTTGTGATCAAGGCCCATTCTATATTCATCTTTGTCTCTCCAGTCCCTAGAACAATACCTGTCATGTAGTGGGTACATATTGATTCACTGATTAAGAATGAAGTTATAGAAATGTGTTTTGCATGACTTCACATGTATATTAAGCATTATATTGCTTGACTTCTCAATAAGTTAGGGAAGAGAGAGGAAAGGAATTTGGGACTCAAAATTTTAAAAAAATTGTTAAAAAATTTTTAAAGAAAAGAATAAAGTTAAGCAAAATGGTATAAGCAGTTATCTAGATTTTGACTTTGCTTATGGTTGAGTGTTAAGAAATAAAAAGGGTCTGACTGAAGAAAGAGGTACTAGAGAGGGGAGAGGGACAGAATAGGTGCATAGGAGGAGTTGCCCCAAATCTTTTTCACCCTCTCTTGACACTAGGAATTTCTGGCATTCCATACTATACTCCACATCTGAGAGACACCTCCCCAGCCTCCCCAGCCCTTTCCCATACCCCATCCTCTTCTAATGCAGCCTCAAATGCAGAGGGACCTTCCACCATACTACCTTCTAGATGATAAGATCAAGACTGACCTCCGCTTGCAGCTATCAAAGAAATTTCCCAATGAGAAATCACAGGAATATGAAGGGGAATAAAAAGTGCTTAAAGGGTTTCCCACAAGAATAGAAAGGAGGCACGGACTCCTATGCACCAGAATGACTAGCAGTTTTCCCTGTGCTACATTCTACAGCCACATGGAATTTATAATGAAACTTTTAGGGCTATACCTTGTCTTTTCTGCGTTCCCCAAGGTCCAGATATCACTATCTCTGTTCCAAAACTAACCCTCCCCTTACTACTTCCAAATGCCTATGAAATCTAAGCCCTTTGAGGGAAGGGGCTGTTGTTTTCTCTTTGTGTCTCCAGAATCTAGCACTGTGAATGGAATATAGTAAGTGCTTATGGAATATTTGTTCATTAATTGAATAGCTGATCCAAGCACCATGTATGCTGTTGGTGCTTAATAAATGTTAATAATTATATAAGGGAACACAGTCAGCATCTTAGCCAGATTTTCCTTTAGAAAAATCTGGCAGATAAGACTTGCCCTCTTGTCTTTCTGGGGAGATTTTTGCTCTACTTGTCAGTCTGTATCCCTACGATGATTGCTAAGTATATCAGCCTAAGTGTCACATATCTTAGCAGGATAGAAGAGGGAAGACTGGACTAAGAACCACCATGATAGTGACCCTCTGTCTGATAAAGGTGAAAAGGCTGTTCAAAGAACAAGCTAACCAGGTCCCCAGTACGCTGGATCACTGGACAGAGTTTCTAGAAAGTCATTCCACTTCTCCCTTGAAAACTGTAGGTTTTGTATAGGCCATAAAGGAAAAGACAGGCCCTCTGTCTTTTGGGATCATTCCACTCTGGATTCCACCTTACCATAGCCAACTGCTGTCTGAGTTGAACCACGACTCGTTTGTGCGCTCCAGCCAGGGCAATGAAATAGAACATGATGAGGCTACAAAAGTAAGAGAAGGAGCAAAAACAAGGTGTACTCCATGAATTTAAGGATTTTAAAATATTATGTGCAGCAAAAGCAGTAATCAGAAGAAAAAGTATATCTCTAAATGCTTATATCAATAAAACAGAGAAAGAGCAGACCAATGAATTGGGTATGCAATTAAAAAACTAGAAAAAGAACAAATTAAAAACCCCCAATTAAACACCAAAGAGGAAATCCTAAAAATTAAAGGCAACATTAATAAAGCTCAATTTAAGAACACCATTGAATTAATAAATTAGGGGGCAGCTAAGTGGCGCAGTGAGTAGAGCACCAGCCCTGGAGTCAGGAGGACCTGAGTTCAAATCCGGCCTCACATGCTTGACACACTAGCTGTGTGACCTTGGACAAGTCACCTAACCCCAATTGCCCTGCCTTCTGCCCTCCAAAAAAATAAATAAATAAACTAGGAGTTAGTTTTATGAAAAAAAAAACCAGTCAAACAGATAAACCACTGGTTAATAAGATATTTTAAAAATAGAGAAGAAAATCATATCAATAGTATCCAAACCGAAAAGGGTGAATATTCCACTAGTGAAGATGAAATCAACAGTCACTAGGAGATTTTGCCCAATTATATGTCAATAAATTTAACAATTTAAGTGAAATGGAAGCAGACTTACAAAAATATAAACTGCCTAGATTAACAGAAGAGGAAATAAATATCTAAGGAATTAATGGGAAAAAATTTAAAGTTTAGCAGTACCAGATCTTCAAACTATATCGTACAGCAGCAATTATCAAAACTATCTGGTACTGGCTAAGAAATAGAAAGGTGGCTCGGTGGAACAGAGTAGACATACAATATACGCTAGTAAATGATTACAGTAACCTTGTGTTTGGCAAACATAATGAGCTTTGGGACGAGAATTTATTATTTGGTAAAAATTGTTGGGAAAGTTGAAAAGCAGTCTGGCAGAAATTGGGCATAGACCAATATCTTATACCATTTACCAAGATAAGGTCAAAATGGATACATGATCTAGATATAGAGAGGTTAGAAGAAAATTTGAAAAACACAGGACATATCACCTCTCAGACTTATGGATAGGAGAAGTAGTTATGAATAAACAAGAGATAGAGATCATTATGAGATGTAAAATGAATCATTTTAATTACATTAAATTCAAATGTTTTTGTACAGATAAAACCAGTGTTGCCAAGAGCAGAAGGAAAGCAGAAAATTGGGAAGAGATTTTATAGTTTCTCTGATAAAGGTCTCATATCACAAATATATAGAGAACTTTGTCAATTTATGAGAATATTAGTCATTCCCCAATTGATAAATGGTCAAAGGATATAAAGGGGCACTTTCTAGATGAAGAAACAAAAGCTATACATGGCAATATGAAAAAGTGCTTTAAGTCATTGTTTATTAGAAAAATGCAAATTAAAACAACTTTGAGATATCATCTCACACCTATCAAATTGGCTAAAATGACTGAAGGGGAAAACGACAAATGTTGGAGGGAAAGTGGAAAAACTGGGACACTTAATACACTGTTTGTGGAACTATGAACTAATCCAACCAGTTTGGAGAGCAATCTGGAATTAGGCCCAAAGAGTTATAAAACTGTATAGCCTTGGACCCAGTAATACCACTATTCGGGTTGTTTCCCAAGGTGATCAGGGAAAAAGGAAAAGAACCTATAGGTTCTTTTTTTTTTAAATATTTTTTTATTTTTAGTTTACCACACACGGTTCTACATAATTTTGAGTTCCAGATTTTCTCCCCTCCCTCCCCCCTCCCTCCCCAAGATGGCATGGAATCTCATATAACTACCATGTATAACTTCGCATTGAATTAATTTATACACTAGTCAAGTTGTGGAGAAGAATTATGACCAATGGAATGAATTATGAGAAAGAAGAAACAGAACCAAAAAAAAAAAAACCCCAAGAACAAAAACAAAAGGGAAGAAAAAAGGCGAGCATGTAGTGTGCCTCAATCTGCATTCACAGTTCACAGTTCTTTCTCTGGGTGTAGATAGCATTCTCCATCGCGAGTCCTTTGGAGTTGTCCTTGCACCTTGTGTTGCTGAGAAGAGCTAAGTCTGTCAGGGTGGGTCCTCACGGAATCCATATATCTGTGGTTGTGTACAATGTTCTCCTGGCTGTGCTCCACTCACTTAGCATTATGTCGTGTAGATTTTTCCAGGTTGTTACGAAGTCCGTATCATCCCCATTTCTTATGGCACAATAGTATTCCATTACCTTCATATACCACAGCTTGTTCAGCCATTCCCCAATTGATGGGCATCCCTTTGATTTCCAATTCTTGGCTACCACAAAGAGAGCCGCTATAGATATCCTTGTACATATGGGTCCCTTTCCCTCTTGTGTGATTTCTTTGGGATACAACCCTAGAAGTGGTATTGCTGGGTCAAAGGGTATGAACATTCCTATGACCCTTTGGGCATAGTTCCAAATTACTCTCCAAAATGGCTGGATCATCTCACAACTCCACCAGCAATGTAACAATGTTCCAATTTTCTCACATCCTCTCCAGCATTTATCATTTTCCTGTTTTGTTATTTTAGCCAATCTGACAGGAGAGATGTGGTATCTAAGAGTTGTTTTGATTTGCATTTCTCTAATCAGTAGTGATCCAGATCATTTTTTCTAAAATATTTATAGCAGTTCTCTTTGTGGTGGCAAAGAACCAGAAATTGAGGGGATGCCCATCGACTGGGGAATGGCTAAACCAGTTGTGGTATATAATTATAATGGAATACTATTATGCTATAAGAAATGATAAGCAGGTTCATTTTAAGAAAAACATGGAAAGACTCGCACGAAATAATGAAGAATGAAATGAGTAGAACCAAGAGAACGATGGATACAGTGACAGCAATATTGTTCAAAGGAAAAGTGTAAATGACCAAATTACTCTGAGTATTATAAATACTCAAATCAACTACAAAGGACCTATGAAGGAAGGTGCTATCCATCTCCAGAGGAAGAACTGATAGACAGGAGTATGCATAGGAAGATTACACACACACACACACACACACACACACACACACACACACACATAGTGTGGGGTGGGGAGGGAGGAAGGGAAATAGTTTAAAACTTAAAATATAACAAAAAAAAATATTTTTTAAAAAAGATTTTAAACATCAGAAAAAAAAATCTCCACAAACATTTTTGGCAATGAAATATAAAGCCCCTGCCTTAGACATAAGTAAGTTAGACAGTCAACTAATAAAAAAAAGACCCTTCCTTGAAAGACTTCATGATGTGACTGTCCAGTAAACTCTTTACACATCTGCCACTTAATGGAAAACAAGTCACACGTGATATAAAAATAAGGCGATTTTTCCCTCTTGGTCCTGATCTGTTATTTCATGGGTATAACAAACTGACAATGAAGGAGCTCCTTCTATCAATGCAGATTGTACCTTTTCTGAAGGGAAGAGTCTTGGAAAAATTGCCTCAGGGGACTAAAAGTTTATGTAATTTGCTCAGAGTCACGCAGCCAGCATGTGTTCAGAGGTGGTCCTTGAACTCAGGTTTTCTTATCTCCTGAAACGAGCTCTCTATCCCCTATGCCATGACGCTCTTGTAAAAACAGCAAATAATCTAAACATAGTAATTTATGCACTTGGTCTGGAACATGCTCATTTGCGTATTAAGCCTCAATTCCACGGCCCAGCCAAGGCCTTCTGTTATTTATTCTATGTAATCTAAAGTACTGCTATTAGTCCTAAATCATCTATCCAATCCCATTTCCCACTATGTCACAGTGCACATGTTCCAATCTAATCAGGCTCATTTTTTTCTGTCCCATAAACATGTCACACTATTAATAATAACTAATATTTATGTGGCGCTTTAAGGTTTTACAAAGCAACTTACAAATATCATCTCATTTTATCCTCACGACAAGTCTGGGAAAATATGACCATTCCCATTTTACAGGTGAAGAACCGGAGGCAGACAAAGGTTAAGTGACTTGCCCAGGCTTCGTGTATGAGACAGGATTTGAACTCAGGTCTTCTTGACTCCAGGTCTATCACTTTCTCTGCTGTGCCAACTAGATGCCCCCAGTTCTCTGAGATTGTTGGATTACTCAGAGATACAGCTGGTCCTGTATCTCTTTGCATCCCTAGCACTACCTTGCACAAATTAGCATTTCATAAGGTGTCTGTTGAAGAGAATTCTCGGTTCAATTCCTTGCCCCATGGTGTCTCTTCCACGTGGACATTCTTCTCTCTCCTCTCTGACTCTATGCATCCTACCCATTCTTCACAGTGAGAGGCTCAGCAACATGACGCCTTCCCTAAATGAACCTCCCATTTCTCTGAACACCCGCAGCACCAAGAGGTGATATCACACTATTAACATTTAATTATAGGCAAGGGCAGTGGTGTCGCCTCTTCATTCAATCTCCCATGTCAAACCATGGCTGGATTACCTTTGACCCTTCCCTTTTTATCACCTCCCACATCCAGCCACCTGCCACAATATATATCCCCTTCTCACTGTTTCATGCTGCTCTCAGGTCCTAGCCTCCAAAAAGGTCCTCTCTCTTCTCTATGTCTCCACCTAGGCAGGTAAGCAGTACAGTGGATAGAGTGCTAATGTGTCAGAAAAACCTGAGTCTGAATGCTTTCTCAGACACTAGTGAGTAGCCCTGGCCAAATCGCTCAGCCTCTCTCAGCCACTTTCCTCACCTATAAAGTGGAGATAATACCAGCACCTACCTCCCAGGGAACAAAGGAGATAACATATATGCGGTGCTCTGCAAACCTTTAAAGCGTTATATAATGCTGGCCATCATTGGTTTTATTATTAATGACCCCAACTACAAGCAAGAGGGGTAGATAATATGCACAAGAAACCAAATCATAAAATTTTAGTGCTAATCCAACCTCTGCATTGTGAGAGGGTGAGGAAGTTGGGATCCCACGAGGTGACATTTCTGCTGTGTTTTATAGTTTACAAAGGGCTTTACAAACACTGTTTCCACAACATCCACATGAGGCAGGTAGTACCACCTTATCCCCATTTTACAGATTAGAAAACGGAGGCTGAGAGAGCAGTGAAGTGCCTTGTCTGAGGTCCCACGGTAAATAATATTCAGGGTGTGATCGGTCTAATTCCCAGATCCAGCACTGGTCCCACAAAACTGAGGTCTCTTCACTTCCATTCTATCATCCTCTATGTCCTACCACACTGCTTTCCTGCTTAACTTGACATCTGCTTTACTAATGCAAAAAGTAAATGTGAACGGGCTTTACTTACCAGATAACAATAAAGAAAGGCACAGCAAATGCCTCTGAAGTGACGCTATGGATGAATGTTTGCAAAGGACCTGGAAAAGTGTCTACGGTCTTAGGGACAACTTCCCAGGAGGTGTTATAATTGGTGAAGGGTCCACAAGCCTTGGAAGATGGAATGCTGTTGAAAAAGACCAGTTGTTCACGTCAGCACTCAAGTCAACGGCTTCATGGCAAGATTTACCCAAAGAGATGTGAAGTGAAGGAAATACAGCCAAGAAAGCAATACGTACTATGAGGACAATGGATAGAACAGCCACCACAAAACTGACCACGTCACCCCCTATTTAATTAACTCTAGTGGCTCCCTTCAGCCTCCAGGATCAAATATGAAATACTCTGGATTTTATTAATCCTTTCGGATCAAATATAAAACACAAAAATGTTTGTCATTCATAAAACCTGGCCTCTCCTACCCTACCAGTCTTTCACACCTTATTCCTCTCCAGTAATATACTCTACGTTCTAGGGACATTCCTGCACCTAGAGGTTCCTCCCACACCACACTCTGTCTCCCCACTCTGAGAATTTTCATTGACTGTCCCCCCCCATGCCTCAGCCCACCTCCTGACTTCCTTGGCTTCCTTTGTATTCCAAATAAAACCCAACCTTCTCCAAGAAGCCTTTTCCAATCCCCCCTAATTCTAGTGCCTTCCCGCTTGCTTATTTCCTATTTATGCTGCACGTAGCTCGTTTGTGTGTAGTAGTTTGCATGTTGTCTCTCACTTCATACTGTGAGCTCCTTGGCAGCAGGGACTGTTTTTTTTTTCCTGCCTTTCTTTAAATCTCCAGCATTTATCCCGATACCCAGCACATAGTAGGTGCTTAATAAATGCTAATCGACTACAGTGACAAAAAATAAATTGAAAATAAATGTTGCAAGATTACAAAGCACAAGGTTGAGCCCAAAGAAGAAATATGAGAAGGCATTTGCCCTCCACTACTTGGCAGAGGTAGGGGAGCCATGGGTGCAGAACATTGCATATATTGTCAGATTTTTTCAATGTATTGATAGGCTTTGCTGTTTTTACTTTTTCCTTTTTTTAAAGTTCTTTGGTATATACAGTGGTTCTTTGGAGGAGTAAGGATACAAGGGGAAATGTAGGCTATGTAAAAGACAAAAGATTTCAATAAAAATTCCTTTGTGAAAATGAGAAGTCAACTTAACAAAAGGCTGATGACTCCTTGAATCTTTATATTATTCTACTAAGTTTCCACAAAGGCAAAATAATACTTTAATTTAGGCAAAGAGGTATCTCAGATGCCATTCTAAACTTCTTTTTCCAAACTAAAAAAAAAATAAAAAACCCAGACCACAAACCAAAGTATCTATCCAAGGGTTATGGAAGGCAAATTCATTGATTACTGTGTCATGCTGATTCCCAGCGGAATGAAGGCCAATGTCAGTCCGATTAACAGCACCAACAAGAAGAAAAAATTAGAATTTGATGCTCTGAAAGGCCTTGTGGAGGGTCGACAGGTGTACATCAGGCTTATCTGTAGAAAGGAGAAAAGAGGAAAAAAAAGACATCTAACTCAGATTTCTTCTAATACCTCTGAAACAAAAACAAAGATGGCGGGCTTAAGAACCAAACTTTCCCTTATTTCACTCTATCTTCCCTACCCAAATGCTACTTTCTGCCATCACTCCTCACTGCCCTATGTAGCTTTTAACTGTCTTTTCTTTTTTTTATTTTTAGTTTACAACACTCAGTTCTACATAATTTTGAGTTCCAGATTTTCTTCCCTCCCTCCCCCTCTCCTTCCCCAAGATGGCATGGAATCCCATATAACTTCCATGTATAACTTCACATTGAATTAATTTACACACTAGTCAAGGTGTGGAGAAGAATTTTGACCAATGGAATGAATCATGAGAAAGAAGAAACAGGCGAGCATGAAGTGTGCCTCAGTCTGCATTCATACTTCACAGTTCTTTCTCTGGATGTAGATAGCATTCTGCACCGTGAGTCCTTTGGAGTTGTCTTTGCACCTTGTGTTGCTGAGAAGAGTGAAGTCTGTCAGGGTTGGTCCTCACGGAATCCATATATCTGTGGTTGTGTATAATGTTCTCCTGGTTCTGCTCCGCTCACTCCGCATTATGTCATGTAGGTTTTTCCAGGTTGTTATGAAGTCTGTACCATCCCCATTTCTTATAGCACAATAGTATTCCATTACCTTCATATACCACAACGTGTTCAGCCATTCCCCAATTGATGGGCATCCCTTTGATTTCCAATTCTTAGCTACCACAAAAAGAGCTGCTATAAATATTTTTGTACATATGGGTCCTTTTCCCACTTGTGGGATCTCTTTGGGATACAACCCTAGAAGTGGTAATGCTGGGGCAAAGGGTACGAACATTTTTATAGCCCTTTGGGCATAGTTCCAAATTGCTCTCCAAAATGGCTGGATCAGTTCACAACTCCACCAGCAATGTAACAATGTTCCAATTTTCCCACATCCTCTCCAGCATTTATCATTTTCCTGTTTTGTTATTTTAGCCAATCTGACAGGAGAGATGTGGTATCTAAGAGTTGTTTTGATTTGCATTTCTCTAATCAGTAGTGATTTAGAGCATTTTTTCATATGCCTATAGATAGCTTTAATTTCTTCCTCTGAAAACTGCCTGTTCATATCCTTTGACCATTTCTCAATTGGGGAATGACTTGTATTTCTATATATTTGGCTCAGTTCCCTGTATATTTTAGAAATGAGACCTTTATCAGTGATACTAGTTGTAAAGATTTTCTCCCAATTTTCTGCTTCCCTCCTAATCTTTGTTGCATTGGCTTTTTTTGTACAAAAACATTTCAATTTAACATAATCAAAATTATCCGTTTCGCATTTTGTAATGCTCTCTATCTCTTGTTGGGTCTTGAATTCTTTTCTTTTCCATAAATCTGATAAGTAAACTATTCCTTGCTCTCCCAAATTACTTATAGTATCAGCCTTTACTCCTAACTCATGAACCCATTTTGACTTTATTTTGGTATATGGTGTAAGATATTGGTCTATGCCCAGTTTCTGCCCAACCATTTTCCAATTTTCCCAGCAATTTTTGTGAAATAGTGAATTCTTAGCCCAGAAGCTGGCCTCTTTGGGTTTATCAAAGAGTAGATTGCTATAGTCGTTGACTTCTCCATCTTGTGTACCTATTCTATTCCACTGATCCACAACTCTGTTTCTTAGCCAGTACCAGGTAGTTCTGATGACTGCTGCTTTATAGTACAGTTTAATATCTGGTATGGCTAGGCCACCTTCTCTAGCATTTCTTTTCATTAATACCCTAGATATTCTAGACCTCCTGTTCATCCAGATGAATTTTGTTATTATTTTATCCAGCTCTGTAAAGTAATATTTTGGTAGTTCAATTGATATGGCACTGAATAGATAGATTAATTTAGGTAAAATTGTCATTTTTATTATATTAGCTCAGCCTAACCATGAGCAACTGATGTTTTTCCATTTATTTAGATCTGACTTTATTCGCATGAAAAGTGTTTCATAATTACATTCATATAGGCCCTGGGTTTGTCTTGGCAAATAGACTCCCAAACATTTTATAGTGTCTACAGTAACTTTGAATGGAATTTCTCTTTCTGTCTCTTGCTGTTGGGCTTTGTTAGTAATATATAGGAATGCTGAGGATTTATGTGGGTTTAAGTAGCTTTTAACTTTCAAGGAAGTATCAGACCTTGCTTAAAGACATGGAAAGAAAGGTCCAATATCAGCCCTGAGGATGTGACTCTGAGGCCATGACCAAGCCACTGGTCTGGTTGAAAAGTTCAAGACCCTGTTTACCTTACAAATATTGTCTCAGGAAAAGGCAGCACGTGGTGTAACACTGGGCTTAAGAGTGAGGAAGACCTGGGTATTCTGGGAATTCTACCTCTGATCCTTATTGGTTGTATTATCCTGAGCCAGTCAACACCTCAAGCAACTCTCTAGGATTTATCTACTAAGTAACAGGCTATGCTGTTCTGATGATCTGTGATTGGTGGAAGGAGTTCACATGTTGGAAGTGACCTCATACTAGAGAATTCAATTCAGTTAACATTTATTAAGCACCTACTATATGCCAGGCACTGAGCTAAGAGGCAAAAGATAGTTCCTGCCCTCAAGGAGCTTACAATCTAATGGAATAAGGCAATAAGCATTTATTAAGCACCTACTATGTGTCAGATTCTGTACTAAATGCTTTATCTTGTTTGGTCCTCACGACAACCCTGTGAGATAAATGCTATAATTATTCTCATTTTACAGTTGAGGAAACTGAGGCAAAAACAAGTTAAATGATTTGCATGATAACAGCGTAATAGGCCATGAGCATAGATTTGGAGCTCAAAAGGACCTTAAAGGTCGTCTAATCCACCTGCACTGCGTTTTACAGTACTGTGGTTCAGGGAGCTCAGATAACTTGCCCAAGGTCACACAGGTGGTAAGCAGCTGATTCCCAATCCAATCCCATCCAAGTGCTTTCTCAGGAATCCCTTCCATAATCCTAAGAGAGAGATCAGGTGCTCCTTTTCTGGAGGAAGGTAGGCTCATGTGCGAGCAGCCCCAGGTGCCCTTTCTGATTTGGAGAATGAAGCTTTTTAAAATCTCAAACGTCTACCTTTAAGGAACTCCAGGTGTGGAAATTCCCTCATTTGTGCAGACCAGAAATTCTTATGAAACTTAGAGTTGCCTGGGGACATTGAGATGTTAACCTTGCCCATGCCCACAAAGCTGGTATTTATCAGGGGCAAAATCCAAGTCTAAGCCTCCCCAAATCCAAGCCTGTTTCTCTCCACTATGCCAGCTTACCATGACAAGGTGCCACCTTCAAAGTACATCTCAGGGGTTGCCTGCTATCTCTCTTAAACCCTCCACTATCAGGTACCCTCTGTAACAAATTACTCTGTATTTATATACATACATGTGTATATATATGCATATGTGTGCGCATGCAAACACATATATAGGTACACACATATATTAAAATTCACATTTTATTGAGAGAAACAACAAATAGACACATCCAAGTAAATACTGTGTACACTATACACATGCATATGTGACTATAATTTACTGTTGTTTCCCCCAATAAAATGGGAACTATTCTAGAGCAGGAACTCGACTTTTGTCTTTGTATTGTTAGTACCTAGTGCAGATCTGGCCCCTGGAGGCCCCTTTGCCCATCCCTTTTAGGCCCCTCTCATTTGTGCCATTACCTCCTTCACATAAAAGATGATAACAAACTTCACCGTTGCAATCGCAGGGAGGAGGGGGCAGAAAAAGGATCCGATCCAGCAGATTGTCTGTGCATAAACAATCCCCAGGACATTATCAGGAATGGCAAACTCCTGTTGCCCCCAGTACCGAATCAATTTCCAAGAAGAACAGTAGGTCACCAATAACCTAAGAGCAAATGTGATAATTAAGAGATGATAGAGGGTGTCAAGCACTGCGTGAACTGCTAGAGATATAAATACAAGGGAAGAAAGAAATGGCTATTAAGCACCTACTATGTGCCAAGCTCTGTACTAAGTACTTTACAAATATTCTCCCATTTAATCCTCACAACAACCCTGGGAGGTAGGAGCTATTATTATCCCCATTTTACAGACAAGGAAACTAAGACAGAAAGAAATTAAGTGACTCGCCCAAGGTCACACAGCTATTATGTGTCTCAAGTGGGATTTGAACTCAGGTCCTCCTGACTCTAAGACTAGATGCTCTATTTACTTTACCACCCAGCTGCAAGCAAGCTAGTCCCTGACCTCAAGAATTTTACATTCTAATTGGGAAAGAGAATCCATAAGGGAGAGCTGAAAAGAGGGGAGCTTTACAGTTTTAAAAGGACTTTGTATGTCATCTCACAACAAACCTACGAAGAACACAGAGCAGATATTATAGCTGCACAAGGGATGAACTGAGGCTTATCTAAGTTAAAGTGATCTACCCAAAGGTTCACAAGTAGTAAGTGGCAGAACCAGAACCAAGAACTCTGACTCCAAAATAGTGACCTCTCCCTTGATCTAGAGCTTGGCCCTCATTGTAAACACGGTCAGAGAATGAGGAATTTCCTTGGAGAACAAATGTACAGATATTGCTGAAGGAACATTATAAAGGTAATTGTCTTAAAAAAATTTTTTTAACCCAGCAATACCACTTCTAGGTCTGTATCCCAAAGAGATCATACAAGGGGGAAAAGGACCCATGTGTACAAAAATATTTATAGTGGCTCTTTTCGTGATGGCAAAGAATTGGAAATTGAGGGGACACCCAACAATTGGGGAATGGCTGAATAAGTTGTGGTGTATGAATGTAATGGAACACTATTGTGTTATAAGAAATGAGGAGCAGGTGGACTTCATAAGAACCTGAGAGTCTTACATGATCTGATGATGAGTGAAAGGAGAAGAACCAAGAGAACATTATATACCACCATAGACACATTGCTTTGATAGACTTGGCTCTTCTCAACAATGCAAGGTTCTAAGACAGCTCCAAAAGACTCATGGAAAAGGCTATCCACATCTAGAGAAAGAATTATGGAATCCGAATGCAAATTGAAGCAAACTATTTGCTCTCTCTCTTTTTTTTTCTTTTTTCTTTTCTTTTTGGTTTTGTTACATCTTTCTCATGGTTCATTTCATTGGCTATAATTCTTCTTTACAACCTGATTATTGGGAACATAAGTTTAATGTGAAGGTATATGTAGAACCTATATCAGATTACGTGCTATCTTAGGGGGAGGGGGAAGAAGAGGGAGGGGGAGAAAATTTGGAACTCATAAACTTGTGGAACTGAAACTAAAAAAAATTAATTAATGGATTAAAAAGATTTTTTAATTAACATTAATTTTCTCTTCCTCTCACTTCTGTGGTCTTCTTAAGCTAGCACTGAAATTTCCCAGAAGCCTAAGAGAGAATTGTTCCTGGTTTTACTCTTTCAAAAATACTGAGAGAAAAATGGGAAAAGAAATGCTCTTGAAGAAAGAAGATACATGCTAGACATACACCACACCACAAATACAGATCATAATCTATATATTATTTAGAAGTTCTGTGCCAGGGTACATGATGGATATGTTTCTGAAAAATCATACATTAATTTTGAGTCATTGAATCACATTTTAAATGCATGAGAACTTGTTATCTATTCAGAAACCTGTGAGGAATGTTGTTTTTTTGTAAGATGAAAAATTCTTTTATAAAAGATTTGCAAAATCAACCCCTGATTTCTCTGGGCTTTTTTGCGGGGGAGGGAGGGGGCACCAAGCAGCTAGGTGGCACAGTAGATAGAGCACCGACTCTGGAGTCAGGGGGAACTGAGTTCAAATGCGACCTTAGATACTTACTACTTGTGTGACCCTGGACAAGTTGTTTAACCTTGTTTGCCTCAGTTTCCTCATCTATAAAATGAGTTGGAGAAAGAAATGGCAAACTATTCCAGTATCTTTGCCAAGAAAACCCCAAATGGGGTCACAAAGAGCCAGACATGACTGAAAAACAACTCCACAACACCAACAGGGCGTCATAAAAGTTTACAGAACAATGTTATAAATGGGATGGTAGAGGCTCCAGGCTTATGAATGTGGTCATCTTCAGTAAAGAGGCAAAACCGTGTTTACCAGGGAAGAGATAATAACATAATTTCTCCCTCTTACCCATGCTTATTTGTGTTTTACTATCAGATAAACTGAAAAGGAAGAGGCCCATGTTCCAGAAGACCTTCCTAGGTAATCCTTGAACTTTGTAGCAGTCACTGCAGAGGCTCCCACTCAGGTTCAAACTCCCCTCCTTGAATTAATTGGAAGTGAGGAGAAGGGGACAGATGGAGTAGAGCAGGAGAAATACTGGCCACCGGGACTTCTGCCCACCTTACATATAGCCCAGGGAGTTCCTTGGCCAGACACGAATAGTTCCAACTCAAGGTCAGGGGAGAAAACCTTTCAAGGCCCTTTTTTAGGTCCTCAGTGAATCCCATTTGATCAGAGACTAGAAATCAGTACCCTAGGGCAATATTTTTATTTCCTGTTGATAATCATTTAATATCAATTTAGTAACTTCAATAAGGGCAGAGCCTGAACTAATAATCAACCAGAAGAAGAGCCTGGACCTAAGTTTCTTTGTTCTCTGAGTTTCCTCAGAGAATACCTCTTCCTATGTCAACAAGGCCAGATGGGGCTGACTTAAGAGCATGCTTTCCTCTGCCTGTGGCCCTTAAGGATGAGACTCTTAACCCAAGATACTACCTTGAATAATGTGACTTTTTCTCATCTTAATATTTGATAGACATATACTGTATGTTATGGCATGTTAATGATAAAGAAAACACAGATGTCCTGGATCGTAATATCAATGGACATTTTGTCAACTCTCTTATCTTATTGTATTTACAACCTATCCAGTTAAAAAGTTCCTTTCTCATACTGTGATTAAACATACATGGAGACCATAAATTTTGAGTGACACAGACACGCTGAGTTGGGGCTGTCCGGAAATGCATTTAAGCCTTCTCATTCCTTTGTCCAGATGGTCAGATTTTATCTGGCTCCATATACGCATGTATGCTGCTAGCTTTAAGGGAATAAACAATACGAATGCACATATCACCTAGCTTGTCTGCCTCCTTTAACCAAACTTTCAGGTCGACGCCGTATACCAGCCCACACACACCTATGCCTACACATACAGAGATACACTTTGAAAACTGAAAAATGTATCTGGATCTTAGACAAAGCAAATTTGTGGAGTGCTGGCATATAATGAAACAACGACCTTTTTATGGCACTTAAGGGTTTGCAAAGTATTTTACAAATATCTCATTTGATCCTTACAACAATCCTGGGAGGGTGGTGCTATTGGGATCTGAGGCAGACAGAGACTGAGTGACTTCCCAAGATCACAAAGCTAGTATGCATCTGAGGCAGGGTTTGAACTCAGGTCTTCCTGACTCTAGTCCCAATACTATATACACAGACACATACAGCACACATCCACAAATATGTGTTTGTTTATATACACATTCATATCTATATCATTTTTGCACATATTTATATTTTGATAGGTTGGTGGATCCATGATGTTATCCATTTGGTTCATCTCTCCATCAATCAGGACCATCCCCTCTTCTCCTGTATGATTCTGTCCATAGGGATATATAGATCTGTGAAGTCACTGGTACAAAGAACCACCAGAGGAGGAAACTCCATCTACCAACACAGGGCAGCACCACCTCTGCAACTTATACTCTTAGAGAAATGCCTAGAACACTGAGAGGATCACACAAGTATATGACAGAGATAGGCCCTGAGCCCAGGTATTCCTGGCTTGGAGACCAGTTTTCTATCCATTACACCACACTGTTATTCTCACTCTATCCTTCACTTCCCAGCCTAACAGCTCTCCCGACTGGAAATCTGTACTATCTCCCTGGGCTTTGATAGGTAATTCTTTGCCTTACCTCATCAAACTGGCCTTCTCTGAATTTCTTGACTCTCTCTACAGCCCAGTAAGGGAGTTGTCCCCACCTACCCCTTTCTATGTCCTCTTCTCCATCAGAATATAAGCTCCTTGAGGGCAGAGATTGTCTGGTCTGTTTTGATTTGTATCCCAGCACTTAGGCCAGTTCTTGGCACAAAGTAAAAGCTTTCTCTATCTATCTGCCCAAATCTTTATATAAATCCTCCAGAACAAGGGTTCTTAACCTCAGGTCCATGAACTTGGATTTTAAAATATTTTAATAAATGTATTTAATTATAACTAGTTTGCTTTATAATCCCATATATTTTATTTTATGCATTTAAAAAAACATCATTCTGAGTAGTGGTCCATAGGCTTTGCCAAAACAGTCATCCATAAAATAGAAAATGTTACGAACCCCTGCTTCTTTTAATATTTTATATGGGATAAAACACATCCCTTTCACCTACTCTCAATTGACAGAAATAGATAAAACAAAACCTCTGTCACAAATATACATAGTCAAGTAAAATAAATGCTCTCATTGGCCATTGCTAAAAACCATGCATCTCCTTCTTCACCTGAGAAGTCCATCACCTTTCCATCAGGAGGTGACGGCAGGCTTCATCAGGTTGCTCTGGGTCGAGATTGTTCATCGTATTAAGCACCTGCTATTTTCACACATATATACTGAAAATGGCAGGTATTTAATACATGTTTGTTGAAAACAACTTTGAAAGAATTAAGAACTCTAATCAAGCAATGAAGAATCATGATTCCAGAGCACCCTGATGAAGCCTGCCATCACCTCCTGACAGAGAGGTGATGGGTTCCTCAGCTGAAGAAGGAGATGCATGGTTTTTAGCCATGGCCAACGAGAAGATTTATTTTACTTGACTATGTATATTTGTGACAGAGGTTTTGTTTATTTTTTTTTCAATTGGGAGTGGGTGAGGATAGAAAATAAAAGCTTATTCATTGAAAAAAAATTAAATTTTAGAAAAATGTTTGTTGGAAAAACAAGTAGGTGAATGAAAACTGTAAGAACATTAATCATACTTACTTTCTAGGAAATTCAACGAATATAGTCACAGCAAGGTTGATAATCAAGTCAAAGATTGTTAGCTTGTACATCTCCTGTCCAAACTGATTCTCCCAGCACTGAAACCAAAAATAAGCAAAAGGAATCCATTCTCATTAGTCACGAAATCCAGATCTTGAGTCTTCTAATCTCCTGCCCCATACACTCTCTAAAGGCACTCCCTACCTATATAGGGTTGCAATGACCACATATTAGGGCTTCTTGACCCCACTGCATGGTTTTATCGGGTGCTGCTTCACTATTTATTCCTTTACACACACATATTTGCCTTCATCTATGAAACCAATTCTGGTCTTAGGCAGCCAGGATACAAAGAACCCATGGACCACAAACGTTTTGGCTCAACAACAGCTCCATTCTCTTCTGCTGGTACCCAGTGCCTGGATACTGAGCCCTTGGTCACCAAGACCCTATGCCTAGTACTTTGACTCCATCATCTCCTCCCCAGGGTTCTGTACTCCATGCTCCCCAACCTTTCCAAAATCTGGATTTGCTTCAGCCACTTAGCATATACAACCATGAACAAATCAATTAGGTTTCTGTAGTTTTGTCTTCCTATTACTCTTTTATAAAATGAGGCTGATAATACCTGTGCTGTTTATCTGAGTGCTGGAAAGGGGAAAGATGAAGGTATTGTGGTTCCCCAACCACTGGGGTATTGTGAAGGCTGGAAAGTGTTACAGGGGTCATCTTAAGCAGAATAAAATGAAAGGTCAGAGCCCAGGGGTAGATTCTGAGTTTCCAGTGAGGAGACTGATTAGGTTGGGAAGTGAGGGGCAGAAGAAGGAGGAATACAGACTATATGGTATAGTAGATAACTAGTACTTATCTATATCTATATCTAACTATAGATAACTATAACTCACCACAAGTCACTAGCTTCCACTTGCTCCAGTCTAATTTTTAAGGTAGTATTTTTTTCAGTGGTCTTTTGGACCTCCTTTTCCATTTTGCTAATTCTGCCTTTCAAGGCATTCTTCTCCTCATTGGCTTTTTGGAGCTCTTTTGCCATTTGAGTTAGTCTATTTTTTAAGGTGTTGTTTTCTTCAGTATATTTTTCAGTATTTTTTGGGGTCTCCTTTAGCAAGTCATTGACTTGTTTTTCATGGTTTTCTTGCATCCTTCTCATTTCTCTTCCCAATTTTTCCTCTACTTCTCTAACTTGCTTTTCCAAATCCTTTTTGAGCTCTTCCATGGCCTGAGACCAGTTCATGTTTTTCTTGGAGACTTTTGTTGTAGGCTCTTTGACTTTGTTGACTTCTTCTGGCTGTATGTTTTGGTCTTCTTTGTCACCAAAGAAAGATTCCAAAGTCTGAGACTGAATCTGGGTGTGTTTTCGCTGCCTGGCCATGTTCCCAGCCAACTTACTTGACCCTTGGGTTTTTCAGCAGGGTATGACTGCTTGTAGAGTAAAGAGTACTATGTTCCAAGCTTGGAGGGATGCATTGTTGATTTCAGAGCTATTACGGCTAGCTCTGCCTCAGCAGCACTCCTCCTTCCCCAAGAACCCCCAACCCAGACTGGACTTAGATCTTCAGGAGGCTCTGCACTCCTGCTCTGATCAGCCACTTAATTCCTCCCACCGGGTAGGCCTGGGGCCTGAAGCAACTGCAGCTGTAGTTCTGTAGCTGCCCCACCTCTGCTGCCCCTGGGGCGGTGGCTGAACCACCAACTTTATCACCCTGTCCCCAGCAGCTTTTCCCACTAACCTTCTCTGTTGTCTTTGGTGTTTGTGGGTTGAGAAGTCTGGTAACTGCTGGAACTCACTGATTCAGGGCGCTAGGGCATGCTCGGCCCAGCTCCTGGTCTGGTTGGTCTGCACGGCCCACACTGGGCTCTGTTCTACTCCGCTCCGCTCCCAGCTCCGTGCGGGATAGACCTTACCCAGAGACCATCCAGGCTGTCCTGGGCTAGAGCTCTGCTTCCCTCCCCTATTTTGTGGGTTCTGAAGTTCTTCTCTGTTGTCTTTGGTGTTTGTGGGTCTGGCAACTGCCACAGCTCACTGATTCAGGGTGCTAGGACACTCTCCGCCCGGCTCCTGGTCTGGTTGGTCCATGCGGCCCATGCTGGGCTCTGCTCCACTCCCAGCTCCATGCGATAGATCTCACCCAGCAACCATCCAGGCTGTCCTGGGCTGGAGCCCTGCTTCCCTCTGCTATTTTGTGGGTTCTGCAGTTCTAGAATTGGTTCAGAGCCATTTTTTAAAGGTTTTTGGAGGGACTTGGTGGGGAGCTCACACTAGTCCCTGCTTTCCAGCCACCATCTTGGCTCCACCCCGCAAAGAAAGCACTCTAATAAGCCTCAAAGTGATATATAGATGTGAGTTATTGGCTGAGTAGAGCTACATTACTTTCTATTCTGTGCCTAGACCCATGGCTCGCTGCTACTCCTTTGGAATTGATTGGTCTGGTTTTGGCCGCTGATTTACCTAACTTAGGATACCTGCCAGCCCACCTCCTCTTCTCTATCTGAGCACCAACGTCCTGTCCAACTTTGTCCTGTGCCCTCCAAGTCCTAGTAGGACGACTTTAGAGAACCACCTAATGATGGCTCTGTAGTTTGTTTAGGGCCAACAGCTCTGGGAGATTTGTCCCAAACCCCAACCTCCTTCACTTACAATGTCATTTGTTCATGAGACTAAGCTCCTAAGCACTGGAAACCATCATGTGAATAAAACACAATAAAGGACTGATAAGAAATGTCTCCCTGAGTCAGTTATATTTCCATGGGAGAGAACCCATTGAGTTATAAATTAAGGCTGAGAAATCCTATAAATCACCAAGTGACTCATTACGTTATTCCAAACTTTCCTATCTCAGAAACAATGAGGAATTCTTCCGGGATGGAGGCCATGACTCAATCATGACAGATGCATCAAGAGCTACTGTCAGCTGAAAATCTAAATAAAGAAACCTTGAGATCAGTGATGGTTTTAGTGCTTTTAAATGGTAGAAACTTCAACAAAGCTCTCTTGACCTAGGGGGACTGGGGAGATGAAAGGAAGCTACCTCTTCTATGTTCCCGCTGCTTCAATGGGGCCGAAAGTTAGGCTTAGACTCCAGCTTTTAAGTGATAGGGATGGGAAGAGATGGAGACAGCTGGATTTTTGTGGGTATGGTTCCTATGAACCTCAAAGTAAATCTATGCCTGCCTGAGATGATCATACTTAAAATATCTCTATTCCATTTGTCCCCTTATCCATAAAACCATCATGGTGGAATCTGCAGTTTAGGCAGCGCAGTAACGAAATGAGGCTAGCCAGCTTAATCTAGACTCAAAATGGATCTTATATGGACTCTGTTGGGTTGGCAAACAACTGGCATGGTTCAGAAACATTTCAGTAGCCAGCTGGACTTACTGGATAGAGTTTGTGGTTATAGCCACAGATTCGGCAATCCTCGTTGTCACAGAAAGTTATCTTGGACCCCAGTGTAAACACGAGCACAAAAATGGTGGCCAATCGCATGAAGACACACCTGTGTAGGATGAAAAAGGTGGGAAAAGGGAGGAGGAGAGACAGTCAATGAGGCTTCTTTGCCTACACAATCTGTTGGCACTTATGGCTAAAGATATAAAGGACCAAAAAAATAGGGAAAAATGTTTTCCTCCAATAACTTTGTTGCTTTTCCCACAAAAATTACAGAAAATATCATCCTTACCCCTCCCCCAATATTCCCATTTGGGGGGGTCTTTATCTCTAAATATGCCAAACATCATGATTCATGGAATAAAGTAATATATATAGATATAGACAGATACAAATATATTGACATATATGTGTGTGTGCATATACATGTATATAAATGTATATGTGAAACATATATGTGCATGTACATGCATATGTAACTTGTTTGCTAATATATTTAAATATACATATATGTATACCTGTATACATAATTAACAAAGCAACTCTTTTGGTCTGATAAAAAGACAACAGAGAGAAAGATAAAGCGTATAATTTGAATTTTAAATTTTTTTCTGGATATTTTCCTTGAGGAAAACATCTCCTCTAGCACACCTAAAGGACAAAGACGATGAGAAAGGAAGAAAAGTCATTGGATTTGGTGATTAGGGAGATCAGGGTTGTCCCCTGAGATACAATTTCAGTAGAGTGCTGGGAGTGGGGGCCAGTATCTGAAATCATAGGGAATGAGCAACTTCTTTAAGAAGCTTAGCTATCAAGTTGATGAAAGAAAGGAGATGATCAGGGGAAGAGAGAGGACTAGTAGCTAGATGAGAGCTAAGCTGGGTCAAAGGAATACTCCTCTCCTGTAAGGTACCCTTCTCACCTTCCTCTCTTAGAATCCCTAGCTTCCATAAAGGCTCAGTTCAGGTAGCTCCTCCTCTTTAAAAACTTCCACAATCTTCCTCAATTGTTAGTGGTAAAAAAAAAATCATCTTGTATCCATTTGTCTGTGTACATTCTCCCACCCCACCCTCCAAATATAAGCCCTCTGAGGGCAAGGATTATTTCTTTTTTTTTGTCTTTTCATTACCAGTATCTAGCTCAGGTCTGCACAACCTACAGCCCATGGGCCACTTACAGGCCACTTGGCTGCCTAAGGATTTTGGGCAGCCCTCAAAAAATGTAGAGGAAATCCTCTGGTGGTGCTGCAAGCTGCTCTCAGGTAGTAAGTAAGTTGTGCAAGCCTGATCTAGCTCCTAGCCTCACAAATAGCAGGTACTTAATAATTATAATAAAATTAGGTGTATGTTGATGCTTTGTCCTGTGCCTATTAAGAAGTCTTGCCCCAGGTATGCTGCTGGTAGACCATCTTCCAGGTATCTAGAAGGGAAGGTGGCAGTGCTGATCTCTTCCTTTTCTTCTCCCTCCTCTCTCCTCTAAGCATGATGCTTAGAACCCTACCCTGTTGACTCACCCTATGAAAAACCTTGAAGCCATGTAATGTTAATGGAACATGAAGATCTTCCCCATACACTAATAGGCCTATGTGACCACATGTGTGCAATCACAGATATCTTGCTGCTCTGAGCTCCAGCCCAGCTGTGATACATCCTGAGTCACATAGAGCCTATTGGGGAAGGAACTTGCCTAAGGAGGAGTTTGCTTAGGGGGAGGCTTGCTTGTAGGAAGGCTTTCACACCTTTTGGTACCAAGCTAATTAGGCACTGAGTCACAGGGTTGTGATGCCTTCTGGCTCTGAGCCTATTAGCCAAAAGTGCCCGTATATTCTGAGGCCGGTATTTTGCTTTGGGAGTTCACTCATGAGAAGGACCTTGTGATTCCCTGGACATGGCATTGAGTAGCAGTTTGTTAAGAGCCCCCCACCTACTCAGATGTTTATGCTCCCCTGATCTGGTGGGGGTTGTATTACTTTGTTCAGACAGTTGGACCCCTGTCTGTTGCCTCTTTGTGCTAATTTCTCTGCTTGTATTTTCTCCATGTTCAGGGTGTTGACCTTTTCCCCTGAAATAGTGAATGGAATTAAAGTGAGATTGTTGACCCCTTTAAAGTTGCTCTCCTTTATAAAAGCAGACCAAAGAACCTGTGCTAGCAGCCCTCCTGTGTGCCGGTGTTGTTGGTCTTATACCTCCACAGCAGCTGTAAGTAGCATTGCTGTTACAAGCCGGGAGCAGCAAACAAAAACAGAAAGAAAAAGAAGGCAGGTGACTCCATAAATTGTAAACTGGTTAAGAACAAAAACTGGGTCTTAATTATCTTTTTGTCCACCTCTGTACACTTTTCTCCCTCCAGCTCCAACAAAACTCACATAGTAACACAGGGTAGATGCTCAATGAATAGTTTTGAATTAAATGGATAGTAAGTGTAATTTACATAGCACTTTAAGGTTGGCAAAGAACTTTACAGTGTTGATACACTGACTTGGCTGAATTGAGTTATCACTTACCTGAGGAGAGTCAACCTGATCTCAAAGGCTGGTGAATAGTCTTCATAGTGAATGATCTTGGCGAAGACGAGGGGAGTGATGAAGTTGGCCAGTGTAATTACAATGGAGGGAAGATAGAGGATCAGAAGGTTCTCTCCAAACACCATTTTGTTAATCTCCTGGGAAGGCAAAAGATTCTGACTCTGTCAAGATAAATGACTGACTACAAAACAGTGTGGTCTCAGCTGGATGAAACTTTAAATGGCATTTAGTTCAATTTCTTAATTTTGTAGGTGGGGAAACTGAAATCCAGGGTGATGTCACAAGTCACCTAGCCAGTTAGTGGCAGAACTATGTAGTCTTGACTTCTTTTTTTTTTCTGGAGGAGGGAAGGCAGGGTAATTGGGGTTAAGTGACTTGCCCAAGGTCACACAGCTAGTAAGTGTGTCAAGTGTCTGAGGCTGGATTTGAACTCAGGTCCTCCTGACTGCAGGGCTGGTGCTGTACTCACTGCACCACCTAGTTAACCCAGTCTTGACTTCTAATTGACTACTCTCTATACCATGTCTTTTGTGAATCCCTAGTAGATAGTAACACCCTCCAGAAATTCCCTGGACCCAGATTCCCACATCGCAAGTATCATTCGACCAATAAGATTCTGAGACCTCTCCTACTTTCCATTTGTTTTTACATAGGCTCTTTTTTGCCTAATGTACTCTGTGGAAAGTTATGAGTAGTTTCTCACTTTAAGTTATATAATCTTATTCTCTGCTTTATTCCACTCCAGAATGCACTCCAGATATCTCCAGTGCCCTAGGTCTTATCCTGAAGTCTCACTCCAGCCCTGGAATTCACGAAGATGAAGTACCCTTGCCCTATGATTTGGGATGGCTCCTCCCAGAACTTCTATTTGCCGAGAAGGCCCCTGACCACCATCTTCTCTAGACTACACTCTGGACTTGAACTTTCTTCCTCCCTCCCCTTATCTCCCCTCTCCTTTTCAGCTTCCTTTTATGTGTGGTCTATAACCGTTGGGATGGAAAGCCTCCAAGGGCAGGGAATGAATTCTTTTTTTCTGATTGTATTAGTATTCTGTGAGCTTAGCAGTGTCTGGCCAGTAGTAGTAAGGGCTTAATACAGGCTTGTTGAGCAACCAATCATTAGTGTCACAGACTTTAAATGACTGGCATAGGGAATCATAAATGGGGAGAAAATTCAGATGTTTGGGGTCCCCTACTCTAAATAAAGTCCATGCTCTATTTTGTGAATTCTTTGAATTATGTCTTAAATTCAGGGGAAAAGAAGTTCCTTACCTTTTTCATGTGTTCTTGGGAGAATACAGTCGCTACATAGATCGCATAAAAGCATGCTACCAGGACAGTTATAACCAGAGCATTCAAAAGCATTCTGAGACTATAAATCCGTAAGGTTTCTTCTGGAGTTCTCTCGGCAACTTTCTGCCTTATTCTTTCTTCCTCCAAGTCTGTCTAAGGACCAAAGGAAAAAAAAAATCATTCTTAAGGGTACTAGAGTCACAATAAGAAACATTTTTATATGAAGAGTCCGAGACATTGTCTAAATCCAAGTCCGACTTCCCTCCTTAAAGAACAACTTAATGACTCAGCAAACCCATGAGTTGCAGCTCGCTCTCACAGCCACTCACAGCCTCGGTCAAAGCTAAACCTTATATTTAGTCCAGAATGAGTCAGCATCGATGTGTTAATAAAACCTTAATTCATGTTACTGCTCTTGTCCTACAGGGGTCGGTGCCTGTACTGAGTGGCCAGATACCCTGCTCTAACTGATTCTGCATAGGCTATTTTCCTCATTCCTTGTGTTGGACACGATTTTTCTGTAGTTTGCCTCCTCTATTAGATTGTGAGCTTTTCAAGGTCTCGGACCCGGTATCTTCTTTCTTTGTAGCTTACTCTTCACGGAGTCAAGTGCTCTCCACTCCACAGATGCACAATCGGCGTTATTCTTTGATTGTCTAAAGTTTGAGGGAGAGGTAGAAGGCTATAAAAGCACTGGATTGTGGGAGATTTGTTAGAGTGCCTCCAGTTACAGCCTAGCTGAATATTTCTAAATGCATACATGATGAGGGGGAAGATACAGAAGACAGGGAGAACCCACAGGCTATCAACTAAGAGAAGACAGCGTACACTCAGGGAAGGTGCATGGCGAATGCATGAGTTGAGATGCAATCATCAGGAAACTCTGGATCTGAGTGCCACTAGTGGGGCCATACAACACCTACCAGATTCAACTGCATGAATGAAGATGAGAAAAGAAAGGGTCAAGAAGGAGAAAGGGGGATGTAAAGAGCAGTGAGTATCACAGAGAAGGCCACCAATGATGGACTGAACTTATACTGCGGCGTCTGACGGGAGGCTATCTACCTTTGAATTATATTTCCCTGGAGGACTAATAGTATAAGAACACAGCTTTAGGCACAGTTACTTCCCAAGAAGCCTCCAGGAGGGGGTCCCCCCTGCCAGGTTCTCTCCCAGGAGAAATTCTGGATGCTGTGGATAAGTTCACTTCCCTCACCTTCCATGGACATACAAACAGATGATGAGGTTCATGCACACGTGGCCAGATCTAGCTCAGTATTTGGGAGCCTCCAAAGGAAAAGTGTGGGAGGCATGAGGTATTAGACTTCCTACCAAACTGAACCTCTACAGAGCTGTTGGACCGACCTCATCGTTGTATGCCCATGAAGCCTAGACAGTCTAGTGGCGCCATGCCAGGAAACTGAATCGCTTCCATTTGAATTGTCTTGGGAAGATTCTGAAGCTCACCTGGCAGGATGAGGTACCAGACACTGAGGTCCTTACTCGAACTGAACTGCCAAGCACTCAAACTCTGCTACAGAGAGCGCAACTCTGACGGACTGGCCATGTTGTTCAAATGCAAAATGTACACTTGCCAAAAAAACTATTTTATGAGCAACTCACACAAGGCAAGAGCTCATGCAGAGGTCAGAAGAAGCAATGCAAGGACACTCAACATCGGCTAAAGAACTTTGGATTGTGAGACGTGGGAGACAATGCACAAGACCGCCTAGCATGACATGCCTACGTCCAAGAAGGCACTACGCTCTTTGAGCAAAGCAGAATTTAATAGCTCAAAAGAAATGTGAGATGTGCAAACTTAGACGTCTCTACTCCAAATATTCCTATGGACTCTCTGTACCCTCCCTGTGGTAGAGCCTTCAGAGCTCATACTGTTCTCATCAGCCACAGTTGGACACGCTGTACCTTGACCCCAACATACCAATGTCATTTTGGCCTTCTTCAAGCACAAAGGACAACCAACCAATCAATCTACCCAAGTATGTAGGTCTAGGATGTTTCTTTGGGCAACAGGCTAGAAAGGAAACCCAGAATTTACATTTATAGAACAGAATCTGTCTAGAACTATGGGTTCTTAACTTTGTGTGTGTGAGGCCTATGGGCCCCTTCTAAGAAAAAATTTTTTTTAAATCTTAATTGAAGGAAATGCTTGAATTTCAGTTAGAGATGAGTGAAAATAAAAAATAAATTAAATAAAAATTAAATTTTCTTTTCCATTAAATCTTGACTGCAAGTTAAGATCTGGAATGAAAAATGCCACAATGCCATTCTGGAATTTAAAAGAACCTTCCAGAAGAGCATCTCTCCTTTCCATTTACAATGTCTCCTTTCTTCCTCCTTCCAGGCAGGTTCCTTCTGTCACACTCTTCTTGCGTCACATTTTCTTCACAGTATATAGGAAACAGGAGGCTCATAGCAGAGAGGGGAGTGTCTAAATATTTCAGTATAGACACAGTGTGTGGGCATACCAACCTCTCCTCCAATGCATACCTTTGAATATTTTTATCCTGGTGAAATCACATTAAAATATTAGCAAGGGAAGTTTTAAAGAGAAAAAGAAAAGAAAGAGAATGAAAAGGAAAGGAGAGTAGGAGAGAAAAGAAGGAAAGGGGAAAAGGGAAAGGGGGAAGGAAGGGGCTGAGAGGAAGAAGGAAGACGTTGCTTAGGCAGCCATAGTAGTCACACCTGCTCTGGTTTAGTACCAGGTGGGGACTAGGAGCAGGCTATATTTAAGCCTCTTAGGTATTGGCTGTTTTGTTGTGGTTTTATTTATTTTTTGGGGGGGGGGAGGAGGGGAGCATTTGGTGTGGCTAGTATCACCTCCTTTTCCTGTCTGTTCCCTCCCTGAAACACTCCTGCCCTGATTCGTTGTACCTCAGGGCTAATCCACAGAAAATAATCTGTAAAAGAGTTAAAAAGAAGTCCACCAGCCCTCATCCCTCCCCCCAAAATCTAAAGCTGATTTAACCTTTCAGGCATCGTCAAAAGGGAGAGGACTCACTTTAAGCTCGTACTGTATACTGCTGTGCTTGAGTCTGGCGGTTGACTGATCTGTGATACAGAAGTCCCAGCCTGCAAAGATTTTGTTACAGTAGCTCTGAAACTGTTCTTCGCTTCGCACCAAGTTTTGCTTGAATCCTTCCACAGACCTGTTCAAAAAAAGTAAAGGCACCTGACTGATGGTTGTCTTAGTCCCCCCCGCCATGTCTGTGCCCAGCTCAAGGCATGCTTCACTCTGTTCCCTGGCCCGTCTCTTGCTGGCCCCTAAGCTGCCGCACTCGTGCCCTCTGACCCTCCCTCACCCCTTTCCAGTTTTGGAATCATCATTAAATCACCTCAGAACACGGGCTCTGGAGTTAGAGGATCTGGGTTCAAATCCTACCTCTGACATTTAGTACTTTTGTGACCTCCAGCAATTCACTTAACCTTCCTGGACCTCAGTTTCCTCATCTGTTAAAACAAAAAGGCAGTTGGACTGGACGGCCCCTGAGACCCCTCTCAGCTCTAGACCTGTGTCCCTGTGAACTGTCGCCGCTCCCTCGTCAATCTGCTCCCTCGTAACTTTCCAAGTCAGAACGCTCCGTCTTGGCCATCACGCCCCTACATACATGCGCCGTCTCCCCTTAGGAGAACACCAGCTCTCTGAAGGCAAGGACTTGTTTGTTTTTATTTCTACCCCCAGTGTTTAGCGCTGTGTCTGACATACAGTGCTAAACAAACGTTTTCCTTCCTGCCTCTTTCCTTCCTTCCGTTCAACAGGAAGAGCTTGTCGTTTAGTCATTTTTAGTCTTGTCTGACTCTTCATGGCCCCATTTGGGGTGTTCTTGGCAAAGCTACTTGAAGTGGTCTGCCATTTCCTTCTCCAGTGCATTTTACAAACCAGGAACCAAAGCAAACAGGGTGAAGTGACTTGCCCAGGGTCACACAGTGTCTAAGGCCAGACTGGAATTCAGGTCTTTCTGACTCCAGGTCTGGCACTCTATCCACTTCACCACCTAACTGCCCCAGAAACAGAGTACTTTCCATCATCTCTGTGAAAAATTGCAAAATTGTTGCTTTTTCAGAAGCTAAATTTTCTTGTGTTTTCTGAAACTATTCAACAACCCATTTGATTCAGTTTAAAAAAACTTATTCGGAATATGCCAAGATGAAAAATGACACAGTTCCTTGAGCCCAAGGAACTTTTATAATCTATTGAGGTTAAAAAAGAAAGTAGAATAGTAAATGAACATAAATAAATATGCAACAAGGTAGAATGTAATAAATAGGAAGGCAAAGAAGATATTCAGACAGAATATGCTAGGAAAACCCAAGGAGAGATAGATCACTTTCAACTTGTGTGATTCGTGGAAGAGGAAGCTCCTGAGTTGAGGCTTGAAGGAAGAGATTTTCAAAAGGGTGGAGATGAAGGTGAAAAGCGAGCACATTCCATGTTTGAAAGATCACAGGATTTCAAGGTGGAAGGGACCTCGGAGGCTATATCTAGTCCAAACTGTGCCTGAATAAAAAGAATTCTCTCTACACTCTGTCAGACAAACATTCACTCAGTTTCTACTGGCCTAGATGAATATGGAGGGGCACCATGGTACAGTGGTAAATGAGCTGGCCTCGAATACAGGCTCTGCCAATGACCCATACTGGCTATGTGACCTTCAGAAATTCACTTAACCTCTCAGTGACCTGACCTACATTGGAAGAGGGAGGTCCCTCATCTGGGAGTTTCTTATATCAATGAAATCAAAGGACCTGACACTATCCCTATATGAACAGAAATGTCAGTGCTAGCCAAACGCATTGAATGCTCCATTTACACCAGTAAAAATGTCTTTCTCCCTTCATATTCTAGCATCATTATAACCTTTACAATCACAATGTAAAAAAATAAAGCAAAACAAAATAAAATACTAAAATTCAATCATATATCAGGGTTCTTAACTTGGAGTCCATGAACTTTATATTTTAAAAATTGCATTTCAATACAATGGGTTTCCTTTGCAATATTATTTACTTTATTTTATGCATTTAAAAACTTTCTTCTGAGAAGAAATCCATAGGCTTTACCACACTGCCAAAGGTATGCATGACACAATAAAGGTTAAGAACCCTCAATATATGTGTGTGTGTGTGTGTGTGTGTGTGTGTAGATCAAAAGAAAACTTATACTGGGGACATTAAGAAATATCAAAGAATTTTAGAATTATAACAGATCAATTGTTGCTCGCTCATCAGCTCCACTTTTACAAATGAGGAAAGTGAGGCCCAGGAAGGAAAAGTATCATATGGTGATACCTAATGTCATATAGTGGGTTAAAAAGCAATTGGGGCTAGATCAGCAAGAGGTCCACTCCAAGGAACCCTAAATAAAATAGGGCAAAGGGCATGGTGTAAGACTATCTCTCTAAAGAGTTAGAAAACTCTGGGTCGGGAAACACCTACTTGTCCCCAACGATGTAAAAAGATCTTGCTCTAGAAACCCATTATGTAGGAGAACATGTATTCTGGCTTGTTCTTCCACGGGGGGCCATGGTGGTAGTGGTGGTGTCGGTGGAGTAGGAATGAGCTCCCTCTAATCCAAGCCCATCATAGTCCCCAGCCCAGTCCTTGTGACCATATATCGAGCATCAATGAAGTTAAGAGTCCGGTTAATGGCCAGAGAACAGACTGAACCTAACTAGCTCACTAAGGACCCCACCCACTCTGTCCTTGGCCATCATACAGCATATTCCAATACTTTTCTTCAGAGATGCCCAGATTTCTTTGACAGGCCCCCCCCACCTTGGGTTAATGGAACTTCTTGCCTGTGGCCTTGGCTTCAAAATGCAGCAGTCTTGAGAAATAAACAAACAATAACATAGAATAATTTACCTTTTTACTATCCAGAGAAGACTCAATGCCAAATAAGCCACTGTGGTCAGCAAATAGGCGAGGGGCAAATCATATGTGAAGTTTTTGAATTTTACCCCATCCACGGTGTAATGACCATAAAACAGGCTGGTCCACTCCAAGAAACCCTGAATAAAATAGGGCAAAGGGCGCAGTGTGAGATTATCTGCCTAATGGGTTAGAAGAGTCAGTAGCCAGAGCTATTCTGATCTCAAAAGGCTCTTCCTATCAAGCCTTGCCCAAGGATTCCAGTTCATTCCTGGGGAGAGGACTCATTTTCCCATTTCTGCATCCATCAGTCAGAAAGGCAGCGTAGTAGAGGGAGAACCAATCTAGGAGAAAGCAGACCTGAGCTCTAGCTGCATCCTGCTGTTAGCTGGCTTTGTGACCTTGAGCAATTCAACCGTCTGCACTTGTTCTTTCCTTTGTCAAATGAGGGGCTTAGACCAGAGGATGTCTAAGGTTCCTTATGACTTTAAGAGGTTTACTGCTTTGAGGTCAGTCAGTCAGTCAACAAATATTTATCAAGCACCTACTATGTGCAGGTCATTATGCTAAATTCTGGGGAGATAAAGAAAGGCAAAACTCTTTTCCCAGACTGTTCACTTAATCTTAAGAATATAATCATTATGATGACAACATTATTGATAGCAATAATAAAAGCAGCATTTGTTCAGCAAAGCACTTTACAAATATCATCTCATCTGATCCTCTCAACCACCCTGGGAATAAGTGCCTTTGAAATCTACGGAAATCTCAAATACAAACCGCAGGATCCTTATTTATTCTACTAATTCCACCTTCTTTTTCACCTCAGGGAAAGGAGATGGGGAACCAATGAGAAGCTGACAGCCTGCAGCTCTACATGTCAATATGTCTCTAAGCTGTAAGTCTGAAGTTCGTCCAAGAGGAAAGAAGCCTGGAGAGTTGGGGGAGTTGCTTTGGTTTGTTTAGAAGTTGGAAAGGTGGATTAGTTGCCGGGGCTTGGATTTAAGTGAGGAGGGCTGTGCAAAGTCACCAGCCTCACTTTCTCCTCCAGAGCCATCTGGGTCCTGTTGCCAGATATGGATCAAGATGACTGCAGATGGCCCAGGATGCAGTGGGGGACCTTGGCCTTTTCAAGTTCAGGTCTTGAACAGGTCTCAGTTTGATTGAGGCAATGCCCATTCAGTGATTAAGGTTGAATAAGAAATGAGGTAGAGAATGGTCTCTTTACCTAGTGAAAAAAAAAATCAATCTGGGAGAGGAAGACCCTCAGGGTTCCTGGCCAAAACAGAAACAATCACTATTTACATTCATTCTGAGCCAATCAGGAGTCAAACAATGACCAAGTAGGGCTTGGCCTGGGATGTACTGTTGGCCAATCAATGACAGCCAAAGGCATTTGGGGTTAAGGTTGGTCTTTAAGAAAGAAAAAAAGTTTCAGAGATTAAAATTTACATTCTGTTTGAGCAGAGCACCTGCAGGTAAGGGTATGATACCCTATGTGGACAGAGGGAAGAGTGGGGGAAAGAGAGGAAGGAAGGAAGGAAGGAATGAGAGGAAGGAAGGAAGGAAGGAAGGAAGGAAGGAAGGAAGGAAGGAATAGGAGGAAGGAAGGAAGGAAGGGAGGGAGGGAGGGAGGAAGGAAGGAAGGACCTTAGCTTGAAAAAGCCAAGCTTCCCCACTGCATCCTGGGCCATCTCCAATTGTTCTGATCTACATCTGGCCACTGGACCCAGATGACACTGGAGATGAAAGTGAGGCTGGTGACTACACGGCCCTCCCTCACTTAAATCTAATTCACTTGCATGCCATGGCATCACTTCCCTGATGTCATGGTCCTCTTTGAGAACAAATGACAAACAACAGCTTCTATATACTGAGAAAGAGGGTTTGGTCTAAATTTGATTTAGTCCATGCCAAGATGAGGAGTATACTAGGGTTCTTATATACTAACAAAATAGAGTGAGAATGTCATTACTGACACAAATTTAGAGCATCAAGAACTACTCCCAAAAAAGTAAGCCATCGAAGGAGTGAAGAGGTAGTTCCTGAAAGAACCCCCAAACTATCGACAATCACTAAAAGAGTATTAAATATGACTAATAATCAGAGAAATACACAGTAAAACAGCTGTGCTACCACACCTTAATCCATAGAATTGGCAAAGATGGCCAAAGATATCCCCCCACTCCTACCTCAAGCTCTTTCCTCCCTGAAACTTTCCTATTTCTGCTGAGAGTGAGGGCACTGTCCTAGTCACTGAGGTTCAAAATCTTGGAATCGTCCTTGACCTTGCCTCTCAATCTCCAATCATTCTAATTCTCCAATAAGCAGCCCAATCTTCTCAATTCTACTTTGATGGCATAGGATGACAGACTCAGATCTGAAAACGACCATAAGAAAACATCTAGTGAGGCACAATGGACAGAGCACCAGCCCTGGAGTCAAGAGACCTAAGCTCACATCTGGCCTCAGACACTTCCTAGCTATGGGACCCTGGGCAAGTCACTTAACCCTGATTGCCTCAAGGCAAAAAAAGATACAAAATTAAGTGATTTACCCAGGGACACCCAGTAAATGCCTGAGATGGAATTTGAACCCAAACCTTCCTGACTTTCTACACTTCCATGCAACATCTCTTGCCTTTATCTCCTCTCTGCTCCTACTGCCTGGGTGGAGCAGAAAGAATAGAATTAGCGTGTGGGTTTGAATCCTGTCTCTGCCACTGCCTGTGGCATGACTGGAATAAGTTGCTTACTGTCTCTGGGCTTCAGTTTTCTCATCTGTAAACTAAACTAGATGGCCTCTATGGTACCTTCTCTGCCTTTGGAGAGAAAAGCATTTGGAGGCACCTTCAAGGAAGGTGTAATCCTAATTACTTGCCCATAGCTTTATTGGGGTTTTTTTGGAGGAAGTTATACAAAGGAAACAGTATAATCTCAATATACCCCATTCAAAGACAAGTAGTCAGAATTAATCACAAGATGAGTCACTTCCTCCTCCATCTCCTTTCCCTCTTATAATAAATTATCTATCTACCTTGTGCTGGGATATATTACTGTGAGAGGTATTGCTGAAAAATCATAGGACAAGGAATGAGAACATGGTTCAACATTGTGCACAAGGCCAGCCATGAGAGGTTGATTATCATTGGTGCTGGTTGGCTGTTATAGATGGCCTAGCAAGAAGTGGCTGGACCGGAATAGACTCCCATGACTCAAGAATGCTTTGATACTGCATAACTGCCTTGCTACCTACCGCCAGTGCATTAAAAAAAAAAATCCACTGGGTTCAGTCCCCTTCAGTAGGTTAGCCTTACAGAGAAAATGGTACATGGCAAAAATAGAATTTACATGTCCTGGGAGCCAAGATGGCAGCTAGAAAGCAGGGACTTGTATGAGACCCCATCGCTCCCCCACCCCAGCCCTCCAAAAACCTATAATAAATGGCTCTGAACAAATTCTACAACTGCAGAACCCATGAAATAGGAGAGGGAAGCAGGGCTCCAGCCCAGGACAGCCTGGATGTTCGCTGAGTAAGGTCTATCACGCACTGACCTGGGAGCAGAAAGGAGCAGAGCCCAAGGTGGGCTGTGCCCAGACCAACCAGACCAGGAGTCAGGTGGAACAGGCCCTAGTGCCCTGAATCAGTGAGCTGTGGCAGTTACCAGACTTCTCAACCCACAAACGCCAAAAACAACAGAGAAGGTTAGTGGGAAAAGCTGCTGGGGACAGAGGGAAAGAAGGAGTTCGCAGTTCAGCCACCGCCCCAGGGGCAGTGGGGGTGGTGCAGCTACAGAACTACAGCTGCAGTTGCTTCCAGCCCCAGGTTCACCTGGTGGGAGGAATTAAGTAGCTGATCAGAGCAGAAGTGCAGAACCTGCTTAAGATCTGAGTCCAGTCCGGGTTGGCATTCTTGGGGGAGGAGGAGTGCTACTGTGGCAGAGCTAGCTGTATAGAAATAGCTCTGAAAACAACAGCACAGCCTCTCAAGCTTGGAACAAAGTACTCTCTACTCTACAAGCAGTCATACCCTGACAAAAAAACTCAAGGGTCAACTAGTTGGCTGGGAACATGGCCAGGCAGCGAAAACACACCCAGATTCAGTCTCAGACTTTGGAATCTTTCTTTGGTGACAAAGAAGACCAAAACATACAGCCAGAAGAAGTCAACAAAGTCAAAGAGCCTACATCAAAAGCCTCCAAGAAAAACATGAACTAGTCTCAAGCCATGGAAGAGCTCAAAAAGGATTTGGAAAAGCAAGTTAGAAAAATAGAGGAAAAATTGGGAAGAGAAATGAGAATGATACAAGAAAACCATGAAAAACAAGTCAAGGACTTGCTAAAGGAGAACCAAAAAAATACTGAAGAAAACAACACCTTAAAAATAGACTAACTCAAATGGCAAAAGAGCTCCAAAAAGCCAATGAGGAGAAGGATGCCTTGAAAGACAGAATTAGCCAAACGGAAAGGAGGTCCAAAAGACCACTGAAGAAAATACTATCTTAAAAATTAGACTGGAGCAAGTGGAAGCTAGTGACTTGATGAGAAATCAAGATATTATAAAACAGAACCAAAGGAATGAAAAAATGGAAGACAATGTGAAATATCTCCTTGGAAAAACCAATGACCTGGAAAATAGATCCAGGAGAGATAATTTAAAAATTATTGGACTACCTGAAAGCCATGATCAAAAAAAGAACCTAGATATCATCTTTCAAGAAATTATCAAGGAGAACTGCCCTGATATTCTAGAGCCAGAGGGCAAAATAGAAATGGAAAGAATACACTGATTGCCTCCTGAAAAAGATCCCAAAAAGAAAACTCCTAGGAATATTGTTGCCAAATTCCAGAGCTACCAGATCAAGGAGAAAATACTGCAAGCAGCCAGAAAGAAACAATTTAAGTATCGTGGAAACACAATCAGAATAATACAAGATCTGGCAGCTTCTACATTAAGAGATCGAAGGGCTTGGAATATGATATTCCGGAGGTCAATGGAGCTAGGATTAAAACCAAGAATCACCTACCCAGCAAAACTGAGTATCATGCTCCAAGGCAAAATATGGATTTTCAGTAAAATAGAGGACTTTCAAGCTTTCTCAGTGAAAA